>NC_042622.1:195311638-196511638 GCF_901001135.1 Rhinatrema bivittatum | reverse complement strand
CAATTTTTGTTTTTCCTACATTCTTAGGAACGGGAAAGACTCAGGTAAGCTCGCTATGGATATTGATCTCTTCATTCAATACTACTCTAGTCTAGCATTGGTTATAAGGTGTTGGATTGGGAATTTACTTGTTCTAAACATGGTTTCTGATATATCCAAAACAAGAATATATAAGTCTGTTTGATACATTTGTCTAAACAAGAGCCATACAATTAGGGCTGGATTTTAAAAGCCCTACAGGCCTATTTTAGAAAGGCCCGGCAACGCGCAGAAAGCCCTGGGATGCGTCTAAGTCCCGGGGCTTTACTAAAGGGGCGGGGAGGGGTGGGGGCGGGGCGGTCCAGAGGCGGGGCATGGGCAGGGACAGAGGCCTCCAACACAGTGGCCATTGCCGCTGTGTCGGAGGATCGCGTGCAGGCAGGCTGCCGGCGCGTGCAAAAGATAAGATAAAGGGCGGGGGGGGGGGGGAGGGTGTTAGAGTAGGGCTGGGGGGGGAAAAGTTAGGGGAAGGGGTGGGAAGGTCAGGCTAGGGGGGGAGGGAACGGGGGAAGGCAGCGCAGCTCGGCACACACAAGGTGCCAATTGTGCACCCCCTTGCGCGTGCTGACCCTGGATTTTATAACATGCGCGCGCATGTTATAAAATCGGGTGTACATGTGTGCGCACCGGGTAGCGCGCGCGCATGTACGCCCACGCGCTCCTTTTTAAAATCTACCCCTTAATGTTGGTCTGTCTAATATAAGTGACGACTGCTGTACTTTGGATGTAAATATTGATTTTTGAATTATTTATTTTGTCCTAAAATGGAAGTACAACACACTAACGTTATTCTAATATGCATATATATATTTTTTTTTTTTACACAGTGTATAACCCACTATCATTTCCACCCCTGATGAAGCCGTTGTGCAGTGAAACATCAAGGCCTTCTTGTCGGGGATAGAAGAAAATGGCTAAGGCTTAAGAGCTTCCAATACTTTCCAATTCTTGCATATAATTTATCTCATGATTTCCTGATTAAGATTGGAAGATTGCTGGTGGCTGAGAAATATAACTTTTGACATCATACATCATGGGGTAGTTTTTAAAAGGGTTACGTGCATAAGTTATGCACGTAACCCTTTAAACCCCCCCGTGTGCGTGCCAAGCCTATTTGCATAGGCTCGGCGGTGCACAAACCCCGGGACGCGTGTAAGTCCCGGGGCTTTGCTAGGAGGGCTTGTCGGGGGCGTGTTGGGGGCGGCGCGACATTTGGGGTGTAACGGGGGGTGTGGTTCCGGCCCAAGGGCATTTCGGGGGCATGGCCGAGGCCTCCGAAATCGCTCCCAGGCTGGGGAATCACGCGGCAGTGGCCGACCAGGGCAGGCGTAACTTTCGCGATAAAGGTAGGGGGGTGGATTAGGTAGGGGAAGGTGGGGAAAGGCTGAAGGAAAGTTCCCTCCGAGGCCGCTCCGATTTCGGAGCGGCCTCGGAGGGAACACACTAAGTTGTGTGGCTATTTTATTTGAATATGTTTAGCATTTGCTATAAACATCAATAAACATTTTTGTATATGAGAATATTAATATTTTTGTTTTTTTCCAGTATTTTTGTTCCTTTTTGCATTTTGTTTTACATTTATGTATTTTGCTGGAACTTGATTATTTTCTGTGTGTATGTTTGCCTTTATAAGTCAATAAATAAACACACACACATATATATATATATTTCCTCAAAGTCCGTGTTTTTGAACTGCAAAACTCAGGTCTTCGTGCTTCTTCTACGTATCCTTTGTGCGATATGAAACCATACCGTTTGATGATCACTTGTGCTGAGGTGGGTGCCCACTTGGACATCAGAGACATTATCTACATTAGTGAGCACTAAGTCGAGTATAGCTCCCTCTCTCGTGTGTTCCATTACCATTTGTTTGAACAAAGCCACTTGCAGAGCATCCACTATTTCTCTACTACTGTTAGATTCAGCAGAAGGGATTCTCCAGTCTACATCTGGCAGATTAAAGTCTCCAACGATCACCACTTCTCCCTTCTTTCCCATCTTTTGGATGTCTTCAACCAGATCTCTGTCATGCTCTTCCTTTTGATTTGGAGGCCTGTAAACCACTCCAATATATATAAATATATATATGTGTATGTTTGACTATATAAATAAATAAATAAACACACACACACATATATATATATATGTGTGTGTGTGTTTATTTATTTATATATATGTGTGTGCTTATTTATTTATTTATATATGTGTGTGTGTTTATTTATTTATTTATATATGTGTGTGTGTTTATTTATTTATATATATGTGTGTGTGTTTATTTATTTATATATATGTGTGTGCTTATTTATTTATTTATATATGTGTGTGTGTTTATTTATTTATATATATGTGTGTGCTTATTTATTTATTTATATTTATTTATTTATATTTATTTAAATATATTGGAGTGGTTTACAGGCCTCCAAATCAAAAGGAAGAGCATGACAGAGATCTGGGTGGGTCGCCGGCCGACCAGGATCGGGGAAGCGCGCGCCAGCTCCAGGGGAGCAGTAAGTCATAATATACAAAAGTTTGGGGTAGGTAAGGTAGGGGTAGTGGTCGGGGTAGAGAGGGGAAAGGGAAGGAAGATTAGGCAGGGGGTAGGAAAATTCCTGGGAGGGAACTGGGGAAGGCCTGATTGCGTTGCCGTGGATAATTTAGTAAAATTCACCCCTCCTTGCACGCAACCGCCCGCACATGCACGCGCGTATTTTAAAATCCAGCATGCATGTGCGCCTGGCCAACAGATTTTATAACATGCCCATGCTGATGCACACATGTTATAAAATCGGTGCGTCCATGTGTGTGTGCCGGGAACCGTGTGCGCTCCTTTTAAAATCTACCCCGATGTGAGCAATGTTCTCTCTAACGATTGGGATACTGTTTGCAAACATTTTTTATTTCATTATCTGCGAGCACTACTTTCGTTGATGCAAAAAGCCTATCAATTTTATGCTGACAGAAACTCAACTCTTTAGAGGGAACACTGGTAGCAGCAAGCATACAAACTTTCTCACATATACACACACATTAACACAGTTACATATTCACTCTCATATGCTCACACACATACGTGCTCATTCTCACACATACACACACACATACTCTCATTTCTCTCATACACTCTCCAGACTCTCATACACATGCACACTCGCTCAGTTCTCCTCCACTTCCACATACACACTCATCTCAGTAACTGCAAACCCTTCACTGCCAAATACTTTGAGAAGTAATACAAACCCCCTGCAAAAAAAAGACACCTCGAACCTTGCCCGACCATACCTGCACAATCTCAGGACTCAAACAGCAGCAGCCCTTATCTATGACACGGTAGCAATACAAATATTATACAAATATTATACCATGCCATAGAACACTAATACACCACCTACTGGGGTTAACAGAATAAGCCCTACAGAAAAACTACATGCCAGCAGAAATATTGCAGTATACAGACAGACCCTCACCTAATACAGAATAAGGGGCTAGGAATTAGAAACAGACTCTGAATTGTGCAAGTCTGAAGAAAGAACAAAATAACCAATATGAACTGCCCATTCCCAAAAAATAACATGCCAATCACTAAAAATTCAGAATAATTTTTTTTTAACCTTTGTTGTCTGTTCTGTTCACATACATATAACTGAACAAGCCCGAGATCTAGGAATGATAATCAAAAGCAATATGACCATGGAGAAACATATTAGCAATATAATAAAGGGCGGTTATAACAAATTGCATATCTTACGACGTTTAAAACCATTGTTACACCGAGATGATTTTCAGACAGTTCTTCAGACCTCACTATTTGCTAACATAGATCACTGTAACACACTTTTATTAGGTTTACCAGCCAGTGCACTTAAATCCTTACAATTACTTCAGAACGCCACTGCACAAGTCTTAACAGGCAACAAGAAATATGATCATATTACTCCAATCCTGATTTCATTGCACTGGCTAGCTATTAAATTCAGAATTCAATATAAATTATTATGTATATTACACAAAATAATTAATTCAAATACTTCAGAGTGATTAAGTGCAACATTACATCTATATATATATACCTGAAAGAGATCTGCATTCTGCAAATAAAGATCTGTTAAATGTTCCAACACTGCGCTCTGCGCATTTGAGAGAGGTACGAGAAAGAGCAATATCTGTGGCAGGGCCATAAGAACATAAGATATGCCATGCTGGGTCAGACCAAGGGTCCATCAAGCCCATTATCCTGTTTCCAGCAGAGGCCAAGCCAGGCCACAAGAACCTGGCAAGTACCCAAACATTAGACAGATCACAAGCTACTATTGCTTATTAATTATCTTAATAGCAGTTTATGGATTTTTGCTCTAGGAACTTTTCCAAATCTTTCTTAAACCCAGTGACATTAACTGCTGTAACCACATCCTCTGGCAATGAATTCCAGAGCTTAACTGTGCGCTGAATGAAAAATAATTTTCTTCAATTTGTTTTAAATGACCTACTTGCTAACTTCATGGAGTGCCCCCTGGTCCTTCTATTATCTGAGAGAGTAAATAGATGATTTACATTAACTTGTTCAAGTCCTTTCATGATTTTGTAGACTTCTATCATATCCCCCCCTCAGTCGTCTCTTCTCCAAGCTGAACAGCCCTAACTTCCTTAGCCTTTCCTCATAGGGGAGCCGTTCCATGTCCCTTATCATTTTGGTTGCCCTTCTCTGCACTTTCTCCAGTGCTGCTATATCTTTTTTAAGATTGTGTGACCAGAACTGCACGCAATATTCAAGGTGCGGTCTCACCATGGAGCGATATAGAGGCATTATGGCATCCTCTGTATTATTTGCCATTCCCTTCCTAATAATTCCTAACATTTTGTTTGCTGCCATGTGAACTGAGGTTGTTGAAAGATCTGAAGTTGTTTAAAAAAGAGATGAAGATCTGGCTTTTCAAACAGGCATATGATTGCAGTCATTTTTGCGAGATAGTAGATTTTTCCTTCTGTTTTGATGGGCCGAGGAACAGAAGGATCTAAAACATGAACAAACATGACTTGTATTATATATGTTGTTAATTAGTATGCCTATTTTTGTTAGTCTTTTAATTTTGTTGTGAACTGCTGCGATTGAATACAGAGTGACGATATATATATATATATATATATATATATATATATATATATATATATATATAAATAAATACAAACAAATTATTTTTCTCATTGGTTGGTCCCAGGCTTTTTTTTCCCCACATTCCCTTTCTCGGTATTTTCCCAATTCCTTTTATAGAGTCTCTTTTTTCCTTTCTGTTTCTTCTCTCTCCACCTGTTTTCTTCCCTCCCTCCCACTGGATCCCCCTTCTAGTACCACGGTCGAAGGCATCAGTGAGCTGTGGCCTGCGGAGCGGGCCCGAGAGTTGCGGAGCGGGTGGCTGCTTCGCACGGTGGATCGGGGTGGGTTTTGTGCCACCCTTCTTTTGGTATCCCCGATGTGTGTGCCCGGTACATCCTAATCCCCCCCCCCCCCCATTAGAGCAGCGTTGGCTCGGCATGTGAGGTAGCGGGGGCAATGTCCTCTTGTGGTAGGAGGCCTGGTATTTCAAGGGGTACATGATTGGGTGCTCCAGTTCGAATTAGGATGGGCACATGGGAGTGGTGTGCGGCCTGGAAGCCTTCTTGACTCGGGCTCTGCTCCCGAGTCGCATCGTGCAGCATGAAGGGCTTTAAAAGGGGAAGAGAAAGAGGCAGGCACCAAGGCCACCTGGATTCGGCGCAGGCCATGCGGTGGCGACTGTCTGCAGCTCGGGAGGGTAAACGCAGGCGAGCGTCCTCCGCAGTCGCACCTGTCGTTCCGCCCGGAGCTGTTTCTCCCACCATCGACTTCCCCGCCACCTTCCGCATGCGAGAGAGGCGCCAGCCTCCCTGACTTCCTCCTCACGGCCCTTACGGGCAGCTGCCCCGCTGCCGGAGAGGCAATTTCGATTTCAATATATATGTAAATAAATAAAGCAGGTATGCTTCCCCGGTCGGCAGGGATAGGCCCATGTGTGAGGCTCACATATTGGGAGCACACAGACTGTCCTCCTTAACTCGCTCTGCAAAGGCCAGCAGCGGAGGGTCTTGTTGCACCGCCCGTGAGTACTAGTTCTGCGCCGGGGTGGGGGTGAGGCTGAGCGACGGGCCCCTCCCTTGGCTCAGTTGCCATGCTAACTAGCCCAAGCAGCTTGCTGCTCTTGATGCCACCGGGGGAGGGGGCTCGTGCGGAGCCCCCGGGCCCTCCCTGATCTTCAGCGCTGGGGAGAGGGGGATGGCACGCCCCCCTCCTCGCACAGATGGCAGTTGAACTGGCCCAGGTCAGCTTGCTGCTGCTGCTGCTGCAGCTGGGGATTCGGAGGATCTTTGAGTCCCGGTGGGGCTTTGTGCCGCTTGCGCTTGGGGTTCCCTGCGGGGGTGGGGCGGGAAAGTTCCGGGGCCGGTCAGCCCCTAAGTAATTTTGAAATTACTTAGGGGCTGGGCTGGGCTGGGCTGTCTCTTTGGAGCATGATCTAGTGCTGGGAAAAAAAAAACTCTCTTCCCCTGTCCTTTTGAAAGCTTAATGATAAAACTTAACCTGTACCTCATATCCTCCAAAAGAAGACATAGTAAGGGCCTCTTGGCCTACCCAATCTGCCAAATGTGAAATGCCTTCTGGGGGCGGGGGCCCTAATTTTTATTTTGGTTTGGATTTTTTTTTGTTTTGGAAGATTTTTAACAATTTGTATTTTGGTTTGGTTTGTTCATCAGATCTAAATACCTAAATAAAGGTAAAGTTTACCCCCCCCCCCCCCCCAAATAAAAAACTGAATCAAAACAAGGCCTCCCTGGGCCCAACACCCCCCAACAACCACAGCCTAATGTGACTTGTACCCGAGCCCTCCCTACACATAAGCCAGGGCCTCGCCAGACCCTCCACTCCCCACAAATGAACCGGGGCCTCCCTGGCCCCCACTTACCCCTTTCCATGGGGGTCGTTGGCCTTGGAAAGGTCCAGTTGCTCCTGTCCTGCCGGCTCCCTTCTCTATGCAAAATACTACCTTATTGAAAGTCTGTCACCTGTTTGAATGTTATTGTCACATCTCCTCTATCCCCCTCATGTCTTCTTTATATTATTGAAAGACGTTTTCATAAAATCTGTAGTGAACATGAACACCAGTATGTGCCCTTTTACAACTGGATAACATCATTGTTCTCGGAAAAGCAAGTCCTCCATTCTATTTAAAAAAAAAAAAAAAATTGTTGGTACGCTTTGTTGGAAAAACATTGTTTACAGGGTTGAAACTGAAATTGGAAGGAACTGCTATCCTAAAATAGGAAGGTTAACACCATGTTTTGAGCAGATAAATATATCTGAGGACATCCTGGGGTGACTGATTGCACATGAAAGGCAGGCTCATCCCTGCTACAGAGTTGCTCCGCTTTCTGGGCTGGTGCGTGCGTTACTGAGCAACACTGGAAAATACATGTGGTGGTGTTTCCTAATCTTTAAACCCGTGTCATGTGCCTCTCTGGAAAGCTTCATTTTTTAGGGTTTATGTCAGACTGCTGTTTTCGCAACTCAGTATAGGACTTATCCAAGACCTCAATCAGATAACCAGATCACATCAAGCGCTGGTATTAAGGACGAAACGAAGGCATGGAGAGGGCTTAAAGAAGGGTTACTAAGCCCTCCTAAAAGTCTGGAATATTTTCTTTATCGAAAGCACAGACCTTTACTCGATAAAGACTTTTTCTTCCATAGGCACAGAATAGGGAAAAAGTTATTTTGGAGTCTGACCCTATAAATGCTGCTTGGGAAACAGGCAGCGAATGTGGGAGACGGTCTGGCAGGTGTTCATGTAAAGGACTAAGCTGAGGAATTGTTTGAGGGCACTCAAATGGGACGAATGCCAGGAGCATAAGTCTGAAATTCATTAAGGACTACATTTAATTTAAAAGCACGGGGTCGTCATTCGGAGTGATGGGAAGGCTCTGGTAGTGCATCTTCAGATGTGGCTGAAGCTAGAGACAAGGGAGCCTCTCATTACTAAAGATCCTGCACAGGTAGAGGTGAATTACTGTAATCAAGAGAAGAGAAAAGGCTGTGGTGCTGGAAACATATTTATTGTGCCATCTGAAACTATTCCACTCAGTGAACTTAAGTCTGGACATTAATTTGGTGCGTCCAGTGTATTCATTTGGCATGCAGCACTCACAGAGAAGAGAAGTGAGCCCTCTCCCAGGGATACTTAGACTGATGTCAGCCACCCCTGCACTGGGCCCTGAAAGGACACCTTTCCCCCCAGGCAAAAGGATCCATCCCCTGGGGTAGGGGCCACAGAGAAGAGCCAGTCAGGGTTCCTGCCCCAAAGAATGTACAAATACTTTAATGGCCCAGCCCATACATGACACGCCTACCAGGGTGGGGGTGGGGGGGGGGTCACATGCAGAAAAGGGGTTATCCTGCGATATTGTTATTGGATACAAAAGTGCAGCAACAGAACATGTGCAAAAGGATGCACTTCCTAGATGCAGAAGGCATTTGTCCTTTGACTTCATTCCTAACAGGAAAATTGCGATGCGTGTTAAATTCCTTTGATGCATATCCTACTTTATGCTATTGGCTGCTTTGTATATGTTGATCTCTTGTTTGCAACAGGGCTTCTGCCTCAGGCACTTTTTCTTCCAAGTTGTATGTATCTGACTTTGCTGTAAGCCTCGATAATCACTGGCGAAGACAACGGTTTGCAAGCAACCACATTTTCTCTAGAGTGACTGAAGAGGTTATTCATTTCTCTTCTGTTGAATGGCCCAGGGGAAAAATGTGTAAGCATGTGGGTTATTCATTTCTCCACTGTAATTTATGTAGACACAAGTCCATGTGGCCCTTGCAGTTGGGGCAAAACTGGAACTCTGTGGCCTCCGATATATTGCTCGATTCAATTTCAAAACTGTATCAGGTATTCTCCCACTGACCTCGGCGTTGCAAAATCAATACTAAGAAATAAAAGTGCAGAGCTTCAAAATACGAGAGGGGGCATCGGTCTTGTTTTCTGAAGTATCTATATTTCTTTATCTATTTCTGAAGTAACAGTAGCATGAACATTTTGGGAGCCTAAGTCAATTCCCAGATCCTGTTTCTTAGTTCTTAAGCAGGTGAATCATGCCGCAGAGGCAGGGTTCACAGGTCCCAGAAGGGATGCCCCCAGACACTACTCAAGATGACTACTGGCTAGGTCAAGGATGCGTCTGCACTGCGTTCCAGAGAAAACGTGGGTCATACTTCTCAGCCGGAGGACTGTCACTGCAGTGGAAGGGAAGGAGGAGAAGGAATAAAACTGGAAATAGTCCCCTGGTAGCTGGGAATGAAGGTTCCTCTCTATGACAGTCCCAGCTGAGGCAGTTTCCAGTTGAGCTGTAAGCCAAAATGACCAGGAGGAAGCAGCCAGACAAAATAAAGAGTCTTTATGTGATGGCATGCCACATCTGTAAATCACCTTCTTGAACAAAGTTCATCCCAATGCGGTTTATAACATAAGTAATACACTAAGGATGAAATAACGATGCTAAATCTTACCTGCCATACCGATATTTGAAAAATGTATGTCAACTGTACCAATCCTAAATTTAGGGAAACCAAGTTACGTCACTCTGCGTTGCATGAAAAGTGACCTTATGGGCTTTGATTTTGTGATGTAGTTTTATATATGTGCAGGCCTAGATTTATCCCTAGGCACATTAGGCCCTGTGCCTAGGGCAGCAGGTATCTAGGGGACGGCAGGCAAAGAAAAAACAATTCTGCCTCCAATAGTGAGAAAGCCTCTGCCGCTCCTCTGATATGTAAAGTCCCTTGCAGCGGCAGCATCCTCTCTCACATTGGCCCATCAGGAGCGGATTGGTCTATCGGGGGATAGGGCATGCCCTGGTGGGCCGATTCAGCCCGTCACATGGTCTCCCCACCCCCTCCCCCACTCCATCTTTGAGCTGCTGCTCTGTGTCCCCTTCATTGTAGTGGTGAGCAGCTTCAGCATGGCTGTCAGTGGCACAGCCACAGGTTTGCCTGGGTGGGCCGTGCTCAAGCCCTGCCACTCAGAGTTAACCGGCACCTGAGAAGAGAGGTCTGATATAGGGCCATCATGGAACTCATCCTGTGTGGCCCGAGAAGAAAGGCATGGCCATAATAGGGCCATCACGAAGCTCGTCCCGCACAGCCTGAGACCGGACCCTGATCTTGACAGGGCCATCGCGGAGCTCATCCCACATGACCTGAGAAGAGAGGCCTGACCATCTTAGTAAACAACAAGGGGACTACCTTACACCGTGGAAGATTTTATTAAGGGTGCCCGACTCGAACTGAGTTTCGCCAACAAGGCTGCATCAGGGGCTAAAAGATTAAAAAACAATAAATATTTTTAAAAGATATCACAAGAAACTTCTGGTAACCATTATTGTATGGAGTCCCAAAATATCTATCATAAAAACATTTTCTTACAACATCCATGTCTAAACATTTTTATACAGTATGCCAAAAAACATAGAGAAATACTTATTTCTATATTAAAAACATTTCATACCTCATACTAATATGAACCATCATAAAGATGTAAAAACATCTATTTATAACATGTATGTTTAAACATTCTTATACTGTGTGCCAAAATCTTAGAGATATACTTATTAATTTCTCAAACCTATGCAACCATATTACAAAATAGCAAATCATATATAAATGTAAAGAACGGAGATAATTACCTTTATGTTGTAAACATACTCTCACTGCTGCAAGAGTCAATATAGAATAACTTTTATGCATTTGAAGAATTTATAATATGTGACCTCCAACTACTTTTTTGTACAAACAGTGTTAAATTGTGTTTTTTGTTTAGTTCTATTGCAACAATCAATACTCAGATTGATATATTGACCCTTGCAGCAGTGAGAGTATGTTTACAACATACAGGTAATTATCTCCGTTCTTTACATTTATGAACCCCTCCACTCACTCTCACCCCTTCCATCTCCCCTCCACTCCCTGTCCTTCCTCTCACTCACACCCCTTCCATCTCCCCTCCACTCCCTCTCATTCACACCCCTTCCATCTCCCCTCCACGCCCTCTCACTCACACCCCTTCCATCTCCCCTCCACTCCCCTCTCATTCACACCCCTTCCATCTCCCCTCCACTTCCTCTCATTCACACCTCTTCCATCTCCCCTCCACGCCCTCTCACTCACACCCCTTCCATCTCCCCTCAACTCCCTCTCACTCACACCCCTTCCATCTCCCCTCAACTCCCTTTCCTTCCTCTCATTCACACCCCTTCCATCTCCCCTCCACGCCCTCTCACTCACACCCCCTTCCATCTCCCCTCAACTCCCTCTCACTCACACCCCTTCCATCTCCCCTCAACTCCCTTTCCTTCCTCTCATTCACACCCCTTCCATCTCCCCTCCACTCCCTCTCATTCACACCCCTTCCATCTCCCCTCCACTCCCTTTCCTTCCTCTCATTCACACCCCTTCCATCTCCCCTCCACTCCCTCTCATTCACACCCCTTCCATCTCCCCTCCACTCCCTTTCCTTCCTCTCACTCATACCCCTTCTATCTCCCCTCCACTCCCTCTCACTCACACCCCTTTTCCTTCCCCTTCCTCATCCCTCTGTCACTCACCCCCTTCTCTCCCTCTCACACCCCTCTTCCCACTTACCCCATTCCTAGATATGTGTTTATAAATGAGAGAGGGGAGAAAGATTGTGTGACTTCTCCTCTCCCTCCCGCCTCACTAATCCACATCAATCTCAGGGTGACTGGAAATCAAAAGTTCCCAGGTAGGGAGGGTGAGGAATTTCTCTCTCTCTCTATTAATTTTAATTGCTGGGTGTTATTTGATATGTCTGCTTTTCTGAAAATGATTTTGGTTTTTGAGAAATTTTTTAAGTTTATTTTGTTTATCCATTAGTTTTGTTAATCAGTTTGTCAGCTGTTCTGAAATATTCTCTTTACTAGTTTGGTTCACTATTATGATTTATATTTCTTGATTTTGTTTGAGGAGCGGTGGTGATTCTGTTTTCCCATTGTTACACTGCATACAGGGTGCGGTTTGTGTTTCCAGTTCAGCATGTGCTCGGCATGTTTCTATTTATACTCTATGGTCTCTCTATTCTGTATTTGGTGAGGGTCCGTCTGTGTTCTGCATTTGTGACTGAGGTGAGGTATTCTGCTGGCACGTAGTTTCTGTGTAGGGATCTATAGCAGCCTGGCTTGTTCTGTTTTCCTAATAGGAGGTGTGTTGGTGTTTTTAGGCCAGGTGTAATATTTGCAATGCTGTGTTTCATGGGTAGGGCTGTTCCAGTTTGTGCTGGCAGTTGCTGCTGTTTTGGTGTGGGAGATTGGCTATATCGGAATTCAGTTTACTCACGGCTTTCTGAGGGTTCTTCACTACTTTTCAAGTGGGGAACATTTTTGCAAAAAGCCTTTACTGTGAGAGCCAGAACTGCCAGTGGACAAAGTGGTTGGCACCCTGGGCAAGGGGGGGGGGGGGGTTCACCACTGATGATGGGGTCAATCCAGCTGGCTAAGCCACATCCAGGGCAATTTACGTAACTAAAACAGTCTGCTCCCATAAGCTCTCTGAGCCTGTCTGCCTCGCTTTCTCCGTGTGTGCGCAGCCTCTGCCAGACTCAGTCTGATGCTGGAATGTGTCAGGCCCTGCAGTCAGTGGTCAGACCGAAGCTGGCAGAACGAGGCTCACACAGGTGAAAAGAGCTGCTCTCCTCCTGTTGGTGGAAGGGGACGGAGGGTCAGAATCGTGCAAAATTTGATTTGCTGTACCACAAGCTTTGAGCAAATTTGAAAGCATGCCATGAAATAAAAAAGGATTGAGATGTCCCATTACTTTATTTCTCTTTTGAGTTGGTCAGTGTTAATCTCACTGGTAATGTCCTACCTGGGAGGGGGGAGGGGGGCGACACCACCAACAGTGCCTGGGGGTGACAAAAACCTAAATCCATCCCTGTATATGCGTAACCCTTAGTGGGGTGTGTTAAGTCCCAAGGGCACACAGTCTTATTTAAATCTTCTGGGGCTGCTCCGGCTAACCATTCCCTCCCATGCCGACTCTTTTTATGGGGGGGAAGCTCTTGCTTACGGCCCAGATGCTGAAGAGAGGTCCCCAGTGTGTGCACTGCACCTTAAGTGCTTCTCATGGGGTGAGAGGACCAGTTCTGGTTGTTAAAATAAAGTGTACCAATTCTTAAAGTTAAATAAAGTCCATTTTGTCCAAAATGACGCGTGCACATCTGACTGTAGTTACAGGGTTTCTTTCTGTGTAGGTAGGTGTCCTTGTTACAGACCTCGGGATAGAGCCCATGGGGATTTTAAAGGCACTTACTCTCCCAGCAGCTGTGCTGTGGGAATCCTAGTGAGAGGGGTCCCTTTTAACTGCAAAAATCCTACTTTTAGAGATCTTTTCCCGTGGTCACTTAGTCTGCCCTGATTCTGTGGGTGGAAATCCGGACAGGATCTCCTTTTTTTTGTCATTTCTTCCTTTGGTTATGCTGTTCCTGTATCCTTAGCTGTTACCTCAGGTGATTTCTCTGGTGGAAATATTTGGGGATCAGGCTATTCCATAGCATTGTAGTCCCAGTGGGGAAGGGGGGATCAAAAAACCTCCCCACTACTCTTTAGTTCCAAAACTTATTTAAAATCTTAATCTGGAGAGCTTCCCTGTCTCACAATCACTCGCAGCAGGATCCATCACTGGTGCTTGCCTACAAAGGGAGTAAAGCAGGCTCACAGGGCTTTGGTCCCCTGTAGAGAGCCCTTTTGCCCCCTAAAGGGTATCAGGCTTAAATCTACCTCACTGTAAATGATAAGAAGGATCCTCTGCTAGGGAGTGCACAGTGAGGTGTTTCTTCTAAAAGAAAACTCCTTTGGGTGAGGCTGGGAGGCCCTAACAGAGTGTGGAAAAAATACGTTACCTCTGCGACTGCTCTCTCTAACTGAACCCCACTAATGTTAAAATAGCCGGGCTAAATAGCACTGAGTCACCCAATCAGAACCTCTGGGTGGGAGGGCCTGAAGGGATGGATGGATCCCTTTCCACGAGTGTTCTGAAGACAGGGATAGCGGCATCTAGTGGCCAGACTGGGAGGGTCTGCCACATATTTATTTATTTATTTATTTATTTGTTGACAGACTTTTCTTTGCCGACATTCGTGAGGCACATCATACCGGCTTACAATGAACTGAAAGGAGGAAAATACAATGAACAGAATAACATGTCATTGGTTTCATCACACACACATCAGACCACATATCATAGCAGCTACTGTAGGATGAAGGTATCTCAAGCTTCTCACTGTGTATTATCTAAGTAACAAAATAAGTTTAATCAATAATGCGAGCAGTTATGAGCTAGAGGCCATAGAGACGTGACATGTAAGAGGATCTTCACATTGTGTGCTACTAACCTCTGGCATTATCCTAGTTAGTCCTATAAATGTATAATTTTAGTCTTTCTTTTAAACTGCTACCAAACAAGGGGCCTTCCTAGCTGGAGTCTAACAGATCATGCAGCGCTGTTCCCAAGTAACAGCTCGCCTTTGAAGCAGAAATCCAAAACTTTCGAAAAACATTTCATTTCCAGGGAAAGGTCAGCTGCATTGTTCGCCAAAGAAAAATTGATACAGTGAGTAATAATTTATAGTTGGGTGGCCTTCAGCTTTTGATGGTTACAAACTCGAACTACAACACAATAAGATGTCAGTATGAAAGGGCACGAACATCCCGAGAAACTGTTCAGGATCCCTCAAGAAGAGAAGTGGATATTTAATCAGTATGAATGCTCTTTAGTCAACAGAAAAGGCTCCTAGCTTACGGCTCATGGACAACGAAGCATTTTTCATGCAGTATATAAATAGTGAATAAAACAAAAATGACCCAGCAGAGAAGGAAAGGCATGCCATTGGTTTCATCGCACACACATCAGACCACATTCCTTACTCATCCATGACTCTCTTTTTAAATTAACTTTATATATGATTTATTTGGCTTAAGGTAGTATCAGAACACTTAAGGCCATTGCCTCCACAACACAAAAAAAAATTTGGAGGGCAATTTTCAGTAAGATCTCTTCAGTTACTACAAAACTTGGCAGCCCAAGTCCTAGCTGGTTGTTCCAGAGACGATCACATCACCCTTACTCTCCCATGTTACACCAAAGAATTTGAAAAGAATCTAAATACGTGGCTCTGCAAACAAGTTTTCTCCAATTGGTTATGCATGGTCTAAAACCGCTTGTGCTGTTATTCTGTCTTGAAATCTGATGAACACTTTATTGGTTGTACAAGTTAGCCTTTATTTTTGATGCATTGTTGCTTTCGTCCTTCTATTGTATGTTTCTTTTTATTATATATGTTTTACTTGTATCTCACTACAATGTAGTAGATGCTTAGGCACCTCCAATATTAAGCAAACTCCTTCACTGTGTCCAGGGAAGGATCATTTGGGTCAACCATCCCCAACTTCCTCCCCCCCCCCCCCCCCCCAAACTAACTGCAGCTCACTTCATTCCCCAACAAGTTCTAGCCTCCTGCAGGAAGAAGATGTGAACACCTTGCTTACCACCCTCAAAATCAACCACATCTCTTGATGGCCCCTGCCCGTCCTAGCTTATTAAACAAGTAAAAATCAGGACTCCTTTACCGCATCCAGTCCATCCCAAGCGCATCACTTACAGAGGCCCACCTTCCAAACTGCCTACAAAGAGCAATAATCAGACCCAATATTCAGAAACCTACCCTAGACCCAAATGATCCAATCAACTATCGTGCATTCTCTAATCTCCCTTTCCTGAGCAAGAGCATAGAGAAGGCAGTGATAGTGCAACTCTCTGTTTATCTGCACATCACTAATGCCCTATGTATCTACCGATGAAGAAGAAGAAAAAAAGACCTGTAGGAACAATATAAAGTTTAACATTATTTTGATCTAATGGCTCTTCTCCACCAACCCCACCCTATCACCACCACCACCTTGCTCTCACCAACAGCACAGCTGTTCATATATCTCAGAGGAGAATGTTGACCTTCTAGATGTCAGCAATGATTTAGGTTTTAACGGTGGCCACTTAGTTAAACCAAATTGAGTTCTTGAAAGCATGGCAAATTGTTCCTGCCTGCCTCTGCTATGGAATCCAAAATCTTCTGTCACATTTTTAAGAACTCTTACACAGCAGCACCTCTTTTCAAGCATGCAAAGGACCAATTTCCATGTCTGATCATTTTTAGTGCCTGCCTTAGAGTATCTAGAATATCAAGTGATGTCCCCATAGTCAATATATATTCTTCTTGGTTAGGAGACCTGCTGTTGCAAGTGTGCTTTGACAGGTAATTCATAACATCCAAGTCTCTGAAAATAATGCAAAAAGCAATCCCGCAGGAGGAGGAGGGTGGCTCAGGTATTGTGTAATAATCGATAGCCAACGTGACTGCTGGTTGCCTATGGGGATACTCCTATTTCCCACAGTAGGAGCCTTTGGGCAGAATCAGAGAAAATTTTCACATAAAGCCTGCACCTTGCTACACTTAATTCAATTTCCTTTTAAACTAAGCTCTTTGGTCGAAGCATTAAAACGCTGATAAAAAGGAGTGCTGCATATTTCAGAGCACATTTGTGAATTTACTGCTCTCCCACCGGCAGCATAAAAGAAATAGCCTCCCATTAATCCACAGAAAGTGATGGCACAGGCAGATCTTCCATAGGGCCCTGCCAACATGACTCAGACTCCTCATGGAAGGAATAAGGAAACAGAGGCCAGGCTCCACTAGCAAAGATCTTGTGTGCACGGCTGCATCTGTTGGTATTCTGCATCTGCTACGTGTACCCTAGAAGAAAAGAGGCTGTGTACGAAGAAGTCCATTTTCAAAGCCTGTCCGGCTGAAAATTACTGTGCTGTGCTGTGCTAGGCTTCAGTGTATGCACAGGTTTGCACGGCATGTGTATGTTTAGCCCTGGTGGGGGAGGACAGGAGGAAGAGGCGTTCCTTTAGGCCTATTTATTGTAGATTGGGCTTTGATGTTCAAAATGTATACAAGCTATTTTGGCCTACCTTCCACCCCCCACCCCGAAACCACTCACATCAACAGCAGATGAAAAACACACAGATGCTTTTAACATGCCAGGTTCTTATGGCCTGGATTGGCCACTGTTGGAAACAGGATGCTGGGCTTGATGGACCCTTGGTCTGACCCAGTATGGCATGTTCTTATGTTCTCTTAACATGCCTATGTTACAACTGCTCATTTTCCATGAGCAAAAAAAAAACAACCATGCATGTTTCTTTGAAAATCTATTACAATGTGCCCAGGCACATTGTACACTGCAAATCATGAGGGTTGTTCACAATTACCTAGTAAATGTGTCTGATTGCTCTGAGCAGGGCCTCTGGACCCAGAGAAGAGGTGAAACTACTGTAAAACAGGGATCACAGAAAGTTGCACCTGGTAGGTTTGCTTTGTTTTATCTTAAGTACTGTTTCATAGATCCTAGGAAGATACATTTTTGCACAGACCTCCCCTGGTTCTCCACCAGATGGCCCTAGCCTAAGCCCTGGGTTAAGATGAGAGGAGAGGGGTAGACCATCCTCTGACGCTTGCTGGAACGCTGAGCTCCTGATTGCATAAAGGGAGGCCAGTCTAGAGCGAGGCATGACGTTCAAGGTTTGCTTTTTACTGGAGTGCAAGCAGTTTCTTTTGGGTGTCCTCTGTCTCCAGGTTTAGGCCCTACAAGGACCTTGTAGGAGGGGAGAGGCATATCTCTGTCCAGTACACAATCTGTCTTTAAGGGTTTGTCTCAGGATTTGGAGTGAGTGAATTATTTTTCTTGTAAGTTCATTTAGGAAGGGTTGTTGTTTTGTTTTTTTTTTAATCTATTGTGAATCCCTGGTCCTGTATCAGGGACAAAAACTCCAGCCTTGGGGGAGAAACTGCTTACAAACCTTGGAGGGACGGTGGTGACTCACCACAAGAGAGTCTCAGTTGCTAGAGTTTGAGAAGATTTTTACCTTTTGAGTTGGGAGGAAGTTGCTGCTGCTGCCCTTCCCGCCCAGTGGTTGGGGAAAGAAGAAGAAGATCTGACCTTTTCTAGCCACAGGATCTTTTCAGTCTGAGACATCCGGCTAGACAGACTTCTTCCTTAACCCCACAATCATGGGCCTTAAGTGTGACTATTAAGCATCACCAGTGCAAATGACTGCCCAAAATTAACAATCAAAGACTTCATGAAATGTATTTAGACTGGGAAATTGGAGTTTGGCCTTGCTATAGCATTATAGAAGACCCATCTGGGATCTCTATTATTTTATTTATTTATTTAAGTGTGTAACCCCATCCCCGTGTGCCTCTCCCGCACAGGTGGGTACACAAACTTATTTGTTGCTCTTTGGGGCTGGAACCTTTCTAGCTGTTCTGTCTCCCTCATTTCCCCGGGTGTGGATCAGTTGGAGTGGGGGAAGAAAGGAGTCCTTTCGGGGTCCGATGTGACAGGGGTGGTTTCTTTACAAATGTACTTTTATTTGCAGTTAATCCACTGGGGAGGATGTCTGTCCTTTATGTGGGTGCAGTAAGTGCAAAATAAATACTCTGGAGTCACTTTGATAGTGACGAAAATAAAAGTCTTTACTGTTAACACTGCTGATAAATGGCACAAAGTTCAAACTGCAACACCATAGAATTATCTTCTCAATTTCTTTACAATCCCTTCCTTTTCTATGTGTGCAGGACTCACTTGTTTTAGGAACCAGGGAAATCGCTCACTCTCTTGGATTAATTAAGGGGCCGATTTTAAAAGCCCGGTGCGTGCAAATCCTAGGAGATATGCACGTGGTTGGGCTGAGTGCATTCCCAGAGCGGCCCGGTCACGCACATATCCCCCGCACACGCGGAAGTCCCGGGTTTCTTAAAAGGGGCGGGGCAAGGGACAGCCGGCTGAAGCATGCACCAGCAGCCAGCTGGCGCACAGAACTTGCTTCAGCTCTTCAGATGAAGCAAGTTTAAAAACTAAAACAATTAGCTGGCTTCAGGGTGCAGGGGTCAGAGAGGAGAGGGGAAAAGGGAGGAAGGATAGGTAGGGGGTTAGGTGACTGGGCAAAGGCCCAACTGCGTCACCGCACGTGTACTTCGATATCCCCCCCACCCCACCCCCCCGCGCGTGCAAGTAGGCACCCGTTCACATGCGGGTAACGGATTTTATAACATGCGTGCATCGGTGTACACATGTTTTCAAATCGGCGTACCCATATGCGCACGCTGGGAACCGCGCACACATGGACGCCCGCGCGTCCTTTTTAAAATGTACCCGTAAGTGGAGCTCCCAGATAGGCAGGGTCTTTTAAGCAAGGCAAAATCCCTTCCAGAACTGATAACTTGCAAAACCGGTGTATGGCAGAGAGAGTAAATTCTCCCTCTCTCTCCCCAGGGAGGTAAACACCAGATGGGCGCTTCCAGTGATGTCATTTCCTGTACTCAGGGTTAGGACATCTTCTGGATCTTCTTTTATTTTACACAATCTCTTTAGTATTCTCTTGCAGGATCCTTGGTGACAAGGATCCACTTGGAAACAAGATGTTTTCTTGCTTCAGACAGGGGGAAGGACAGAGCCGTAGCCGGGCAATGAGGCGCCTATGGCCAAGTGAGAAACTGCGCCCTCGCCCATTACATAACACATGACACCACGAGCTGGCAAACTTTGTTCAATGTTTTGTACAGCAGGGTCCACAGCCGGTGCAAGGGTATTAGGTGCCCTAGGGAAACCTTACAGCCGTGCACCCCCCCCCCCACCACCACCACCACACCCTCCTCACACACAATTAAAAATGCATTTATAACAATGGATTTTACTTGAAAAATGGCATTCAAAGCACAGCCCTTTGAGGTAAAAATATCACTTACAATATGTATATTATATTTACATGCACTGCTGTGATGCCAACCAGAAAACCCTGCAAAAAAAGCAAGAGGCACTTGGAACTCATATGGGGTTAGACCTACTGTAATGCATCTTGGGTATGGGCAAGACCCTCAGAGAGCCACAAGAAAACAGAATTACAATGCAATAAACTTTCTATAATCAAAACAACACTAACTGCCAGCACTCAAACAGCAACAACTCTCCTTATGAAAGTTAAACACTGCAAATATTACACCAGGTCTAAAACACCAATACACCCCCCTAATTAGGAAAACAGAACAAGCCAAGCTGCTATAGATCCCTATATAAAAACTACACACTATTGGAATACCTGACTCAGGCACACATGCAAAACACAGATAGTCCCTCAAATACAGAATAAAGAGACCATAAAGTTTAAAAAGAAATGTTCAGACAGAAACTGAACTGGAAACTGCCACAAGCCAAATTCTATATGCACTGCAACAATCGAAAAACAGAAGCATTGCCATTCCTCATAAAACCATAAAATTAGTAAAACCATATAAATAAAAAGAATAATTCAAAACTAACAAATAGAATAACATTCAATAATTTAAAACTCACAAATTTTCCAAATACCAATAAAATATTTCAAATAAGACATCAAATAATTCCCAATAATTAAAACTAATAAGGATTTTTTAAAATTCCCTGTATCCATACCTAGGAACTTTTGATTTCCAGATGCCCTAAAATTGCCATGGATTAGCAGGCAGAGAGGAAGTGGGGTCAGTCACCCACAAACATACGTGCTCTCAGTATCCCACACATGCTCTGTCTCATATATGTTTTCTCTCACATACGCATACACACATGCTCTCTTTCACTCTCACACACACATACACATGCTGTCTCTCCCACATACATGCGCTCTCTTCCACACACATACACACATGCTCTCTCTCTCACTCTTCCCACACACATGCTCTCTCTCTCAGGCTCTACTGAAGCAGCAGGTAGCAGCAGTCTCCTTCTTCAGTTCCCACGACCAAGGGAGCAACTTCTAGCCATGGGAGCCGAGCTAGCTCTGACTTTGGGCTCCTTCCAGCAGGACAGGGCAGGGTTCGTACCCCCATCTCCTCCGAAACAGCATGGCCCCGCCAAAATCTACAGTGTGGTCAGTAGGGCCTTAGTAAATGGAAATTCCACAGTCCCTTTCTGACACACGGACTCTCATTCATACCCCCTCTCTCTCACACATACAGGCTCCGTTTCACATATATAACCTCTCTCTTTCTCACTCACAGGCGTCTGGCTCTCTCTCACACACACACACACACACACACACACACACATATACAGGCTCTCTGCCTCTTATACGCATGCACACACGCGCAGGCTCTCTGGCTCTCACATACGTGCACACACAGATACAGGCTCTCTGGCTCTCATACACCAATCCTCTTCAGTCTTGTTTATCACCCTCCCAGCAGACTTGTTCCCTAGCCCCTGCTCCCATGCTAGATTCCCACTCCCCAGCACTCTTGCTCCCATGCCTCTTCTCCCCTTTCATATCTCCACTCCTCAGCACTCTTGCTCCCAAGCCTCCTCTCCCCCCCCTCCCCTCTCAAACCCCCAACTCCACAGCACTCTTGCTCCCAAGCAACCTCTCCCCAACAGTCTTGCTCCCCTTCCCCCCAGCACTCTTGGTCTCAACCCCTTTTCCCCTCTCAGATCCCCAATTCCCCAGTCTTGCTCCACTCCTCTCCTAGATACCCCACTCCCCAGAAGTCCTACTCCCCAACCCCTCTACCCTTCCAGATCCCACACTCCCCAGCAGTTTTGCTCTCCAGATCCCTCTCCCATCCCAGAAACCCCATCCCACAAGCCTTACTTCTCAGTCCCCACCCAGCTGTTGAGCAGTGTTGCTCAACAGTCCCTCTCCTCTGCCAGACCTCCATTTCCAAACAGTCTTGCTCCCCGACCCCCATTTCCCCTCCCAGCCCTCCTGATCCCTAGAAATCTTGTTCCACAGTTTCCTCTCCCCAGCAGTCTTGTGTCCCCTCCCACACCTTCTCACCCACAATACCCTCACTCAACGCAGGTGGCCGGTCAATGATTTCAGTGCAAGCTGCTCACACCCACAGTGTTGCCATGATCCCCTCACTCACCCTCCCTGCTCCTGAACAGTTCAGCGGGGCCGAACTGCTTTTTCCACTCATAGGCGTTGGAACAGGGGAGGGCCTCCGATAATGAGAGAAGCCACATTGGTGGCAGTGGAACGATGCATGATTTTCTTAATTTTCTCACTCGCGCAGTGCTGTCACGATCCCCTCATTTACCCTCCCTGCTCCTGAACAATCGAAGGATCACGGCCTTGCAGCACAGTTAGATATTGGTCTATAATTATTCAGATCCTGAACGTCTTTTTTATTGGGTTTTAGAATTGGTCTAACTGCTGTGCATTTTAAACTTTTAGGTAAATGACCTTCTTTAAGTGTTGCGTCCGTCGGTCACAGATGGTTGCAACCGCTCTGCCTTACCTCTTTTCTTCCCTTTTCCTCCTCCTTGGGCAAGATGGCTGCCTCTGGTGCCGAGTGCCGAAACCCTCGGCATTTCCAACTCAGCATGGGCGTCCCAGTCCGCCATGCTCCTTCCCATGGCCTCCTAGGGCGCGCGCACACACGTTGCCTACGCTTAAATACACATCATGGTGGGAACTTCGGGGGCGTCCCCACCGCATGACGTCGATACCTCTGGGTATTTAAAGCCTCCACTACGCTACCATCATTGAGTTAGCAAGGACTTCGGTTTAAGCTACTCTGACCGCTCTAAGCTGCTCGTTTAGTCGCCTCGCTACCCTCTGGGGATCTCGCTCCTTACGAAGCTCTAGGCACCTGCTCCTCGGGGGCCTCTCGCTTCCAACCACCCTTCGGGGTTTCTACTAACTAGACAAACGCTCCTCGGGGGTCTCTCTCTCTATATTTATTTCAGGATCTTCTAGACTATCGGGTACTCGCTCCTTGAGGGCCTACCAGTCTGTGTATCCTGCATCACGGACCTTCGGTCTCACCATCATCATTTCCAGGAAGTCGTCCTGTGAGTACCTCTACAATATGGTGCTCCAACTCCACCCACCAGGCTCAGCCTTGCCCGCACTGTGGGTTCCTAGCTATCTTGAACATCTGGGTAAGACTTCAACATCTGAGACTGTCTAAACGTATTGGCACCTTGTGGACTTCAGTGCCTTTCCTTCCTGCCTCATACCATCTATCTACAGCAGTACAATAAAGCTTTCCACCTACAAGTGTCTGCTCTCTGAGGTTAGCCTGTCGCTGTGATTCCCCACGGGGCCCCTACCCGTGGGAGGAGTCATCTCCACTGCGACTAAGGGTCCACACAATGCCACAAACACAACATTAAGAGAGAGGTTTACTATTAGCGTGATTTTCGGGACAATTATCTCAGAAATCAATTTTAGATTCTTAATTAATAGTGGGTCATTAGGATGGATTGCTGGATTTAGTTTATTTAATATTGTTGTTATTTCTAACATTGATGTGGGTTCAAATTCTGACCAAGTATTTTTGTCATTAGCTTTTAATGATATGCCTTGTGATGAATTAACATTGAGATTATTGGTCAAGTTTTGTATTTTAGTATTAAAAAATTTGGCAAATTTATTACATACTAGCGGTACCCGGCCACGCATTGCAGTGGCAGAGTCAGATTCTTTACCCTCCGTCCCCCTTCCCAATGTACCTCAGTCACTCATCCTCCTCCCTCTTGGTCACTCACCCCCCCTTCCCTCCCCTGTCCCCACTCCAACTCTCTCCCCTCACACTCACCTCCCCCCTCATTCTCCCTCCCCTCACTGTCACATCCCCCCGCCTACTGCCTACCCTTCAATTCAGAAAACCTTTGTCTTTCTATTTCTGTGGGAACCCCCCTCCCCCCAAAAAAAACCCCAATCCCAACCCTTTAAATCAAATAATAACCCCCCACCCTCCTGCCCCCTCCCAAGACCTGGGAAATTAAAATTGTTGGTGCTACATGTGGTCTGTCCCTGGGCGTCTGTGCGCATTATGTAGCCAAATAGGGGATTGCCTGACCAAATTTGCACTTCCAAATTTGTTTTGTGGTCTGGGGAGGGATATTTTGGTGCGTTCCCGAGATCGTGCAAGTTTAGTGTACGTATTTGTGTGTGAACCTCCCCCTTCCCCCAAAAAACAACCCTATGAGAAAAGTTCTCTTAAACTAACCACCCCACACTCTCCTGCAAAAAACAGTAGCTCACCCCTCTGCGCCCCCCCACCAGAGTTGCTGAATGAATAAAACCTGCCCCCCCTCGTGACCCCTCCCCAAGATGTTCGCAATAAATTAATCATCACCACCCCCCACCCTCCAGACCCCCCCCCGAGACCTGATAAAAATGTCAGTCGGTGGAGCGGGCGTTCAGGAGCAGTCCGGGAGCGATGTATTGGCATTGACCCGTCGGCTGCGAGCACTGAAACGGGTTCCGACGGTTCTTTGCCCTTACTATGTCAGTGGGGTGGAGCAATGGCAGCAGTAGGTCCTCTGACATAGTAAGGGCAAAGGTCCGCCAGTTGCCAGTCCTGAAAATGGCGACGAGGGGCCCTCGCCCTTACTATGTCACATGGGCTACTGCCGCCATTGGTGTCCCCGAGTGGCATAGTAAGGGAAAGGGCCGTCGACGCCATGTTGAATGCTGGCAGCCAACAGCCGTAGTGCAGGAGATGAGTCCCGGACCGGTCCTGGCCCTCCGCTGGAGCTTCCCGGACTTCTGTCAGGTTTTGCGTGTGTTGTGAGGGCCTGGGACGTAAATAAATTTGGCATGTGTGAGGGGGGTGTGAGGAGGGTGGTTTTGTGTGTGTTGGGAGGCTGTGGGAAGTAAATCAATTTGGCATGTGTGTGGGGGGCGTGAGGAGGGTGGTGGGTGTATTTTATCTGTAAATGAAATAGTTATCTTCCGGCGAAAAAAGTGCGCAAATGTGTTAAAATGGAAGTGAAACGTGGACCTGGACTGGCGAAATGATTAGTGTAGCGTGTGTTAGTGTAAGGTGTAACAGATGGCGCTTACGTCCAGCAGATGTCGCTGTTTTCTCGAAAAAATTTTTAAACCTATTTTACCTGTCACAGGTGTGACATATGTGTAATGTAAGTACAGAAGAACCTTCCTGTATGCGAAATGAAGGTTGTGTCCAAATTTGAAAGCAATCGGTTCAGTGGTTTCAGAGATTAGCGATTTTGTCCAAACTATTTAAAATTTTTATTTATATAGATTTCCATTGATGGTGGTCCTTCAACCTCTCCTCATAAGTCATTTGATGGAGACCCCCCTCCATTTTTGTTGTCTTGCTTCTCTGGACCACCTCCATCCTGTCTCTGTCCCTTTTGAGATACGGTCTCCAGAACTGAACACAATACTCCAGGTGAGGACTCACCAAGGACCTGAACAAGGAGACTATCACTTCCTTTTGCTAACTGGTTATTCCTTTCCCTATGCAGCCCAGCATTCTTCTGGCTTTAGCTATCGCTTTGTCACATTGCTTCGCTGTCTTCAGATCACTAGATAATATCACCCCAAGGTCCCTCTCTTGTTCTGTGCACAACAGCCCTTCACCATCGAAGATGTACAGCTCTTTTGGATTACCACATCCCAGATGCATGAATTTGTACTTCTTGGCATTGAATCCCAACTTCCATATCTTTGACCACTGTTCAAGCTTCCTTAAATCACGTCTCATTCTCTCTGCTCCTTCCGGCACGCTACTCTGTTGCAGATCTTAGTATCATCCGCAAATAGACAAACTTTACCTTCTATCCCTTCCGCAAAGTCGCTCACAAAGATATTGAACAGGACCAATCCCAACACCGATCCCTGCGGCACTCCACTTAACACCATTCTCTCTTCAGAGTAGATTCCATTTACCATCACACGCTGTCTTCTATCCGTCAACCAGTTTGTAATCTAGACTATCACCTTGGCGCTCACTTCCAAGCTTCTCATTTTATTCACAAGTCTCCTATGCGGGACCGAATCAAAAGCTTTGCTGAAATCAAATTAGATTACATCGAGCGCTCTTCCTCGATCCAATTCCTTAGTCATCCAATCAAAAAGTAATCAGATTTGTCTAGCAGGACCTTCCTCTGATGAATCCATGCTGCCTCTGGTCCAGCAATTCTTCTGACTGTAGATAGTTCACTATTCTTTCCTTCAGCAGCGTCTCCATTACTTTTCCTACCACCGAGGTGAGGCTAACCGGCCTGTAGTTTCCAGTCTCCTCTCTGCTCCCACTCTTGTGAAGTGGGAGCACCACCGCTCTTCTCCAATCCCTTGGTACCATTCCCATTTCCAGGGATCTATTGAACAGGTCATGCAGCGGCCACGCCAGCACATCTCTGAGCTCCCTCAGTATCCTGGGATGAACCTCATCAGGCCCCATGGCTTTCTCCACTTTCAGTTTTCCTAGCTCTTCTCATAAATTCTCTTCTGTAAACAGAGTTTTGTCTACTCCCCCCCCCCCCCTCCCATTTTCTTGTTAACTAGCAACAGTCCTTCTCCAGGGTCTTCTTTAGTGAACACTGAACTGAAGTATTTGTTTAATATTTCTGCCATTTCTTCATCTTTCTCCACATATTGATCCTTTTCACTTTTCAGTTTCACTATACTACTTTGGACCGTTCTCCTTTCTCTGATGTATCTGAAAAATGTTTTGTCACCTCGCTTTACCTCTTTGGCAATCCTTTCTTCTGCTTGATTTTTTGCTTAATCATTACATTCTTCGTCTCCCTCAGTTCCACCAGATATTCTTTCTTGAGGTCCTCCCTTTGGGATCCTTTATATTTCTTGAACGCTGTTCTTTTTGCTTTTATTTTATCAGCTACCTCCTTTGAGAACCAAATAGGTTTCTTATTTCTCTTGCTTTTTTTTACTTTTCTAACATATAGAATAGTTGCCTTTGTAATTGCTCCTTTTTGTTTGGGCCACTGTTGTTCCACCTCTCTTATTTTCTCCCAGTCTTCTAGTTCTCCCTCCAGGTACTTCTCCATTTCAATAAAGTCTGTATTTTTGAAATGCAAAACTCTGGTCTTTATGTGACTTCTCCATATCATATTTGCAATATCAAACCATACCGTTGGATGATCACTGGTGCTGAGGTGGGTACTCACCTGGACATTAGAGACCTTATCCCCATTAGTGAGCACTAAGATGAGTATCACATCCTCCCTCATGGGTTTCATTACCATTTGTTTGAACAAAGCCCCTTGCTGGGCATCCACTATCTCTCTACTTCTGTTAGATTCTGCAGAAGGGATTCTCCAGTCTACGTCTAGCAGATTAAAATCTCCAACATTCACCACTTCTCCCGTCTTTCCCACCTTTTGGATGTATTCAACCAGATCTTTGTCTAGTTCTTCCGTTTGATTCAGAAGCATGTAAACCCCTCCAGTAAAAATGGATGCACCATCATCTTTTTTAGGATGGCCTATAATGCTTCTTCCTTTACCCCATCTTCCTTGCAGCTCAGTTGCTTGGATATTGTTTTTGACATAAAGAGCTACTCCTCCCCCTTCTTTCCTCTCTGTCCTTCCTTAACAAGTTATAGCCCGGTATGGCCGTATCCCAATCAGGAGATTCCGTGAACCATGTCTCCCTGACAGCAACCATGTCCAAGTCTGCCACCACGATTAGGACTTGCAGGTCTGGGATTTTATTGCCCAGACTATGAGCATTTGTGCTTATACCTTTGCAGCTTTTCTCGTTCAGGTTACTGCTTTTCTTGGACTTGTTTTGTGAATTATTCAGATGACTTTTGTTATCCCCTTCACCCATTTCCTTTGTATTTGGAGGGTGACATTCTAATTTCTTTTTGCCACCCCCATTGTCTAGTTTAAATGATTTATGGCATAGGATTTGAATTTATCTCTTAGGATCCTTTTTTCTGCCACAGACAGATGTAAGCCATCTTTGACATAGAGCCTTTTACTGCTCCATACATGGCCCCAGCCCCCAATATATCGTAAACTTTCTTCCTTACACCAAGTTTTGAGCCATGCATTGAAGTTATCTGTATGGCTTAGCCTCTCTTTCCCCTTTCCATGAACAGGTAACACTTCTGAAAAGGCTATAGTCTTCACCATGTGACTAATCTGCTTCGCCAGAGACTAGAAATCTCTTTGTACCACTTGGATGTTCTTTCTAACAAGGTTGTGGGCAAGAAAGGCCCAGGTGTCCAGGGAGGTTCCTAATAAAAGTCTCAGAAATCCCTGAAAATAGAGCCAGAGGGAATCTAAACCAGCCAGGTTGTGGACTGGAAAACGAAATCCCTCCCAACCCTGGTCAGGTCCCACAGGCTGGGCTAGCCTGCTTTTACTGATTGGGCCTGGAAAAACAACAAAAGATAAACTTCTCTGCACTTCTGCAATCTTTGAAAACCTAAAGGGACTGCCTACCGAGTTCACAATGGAGAGCTCCTAAATAGACCTTTTGGGGGACGGCCCTTCCAGACTCCACAAGAGGAGGAGTATATTTGACTGGTACTTCCCACTACTCTAACCTATTTTCTTTAGCTAAACTCAGAATTCACCCAGGTCTTAATAGTGATGGGACTGATGCCCCTGTCAGTATTTATTTATTTATTAGCTTTTATATACCGACATTTGTGGGTACATCATGCCGGTTCACAATATAACTGAAGGAGAAAAATACAAAAAAACAGGGTGGGGGGAGGGGAGCAGCAAGGAAGAGAGAAGGGGGCGAGAGAAGAGGGGGAAAAATAGGACGAGGAGAATAGGAACAGTACCTGATGGAAAAACAACCAAAGAACATAATATGTAACATTGCAAATTATACACTCAAAAAGGGACTGTGTATAGTATATATATAGAACAGTATATAGAATATATAGAACAGTATATACATAGAACCGAGGAAAGTACCACGTTAGCCACAGTATCCCCCTCCCCCCAACTGGAGGCTGCTGCAATGGTTTGTTCCTGCTTTCATATAGGCAAGTGACTCCTAGTATCTCTGTGGATTTTTTTTTTTTTTTTTAGTTTGTTTCTTTCAGTTCCCTTCAATTTGGAAAGTAAAGGCTGAAATTCCTGGCACAGGAGTCTTAGAAAGTAAAGCGATTAATTTCCAACTCATATCTAGTGGTTAATAAATCATCTCTCTGAGGTTTGAATTGTTTATTCATTGTGGAAGTTTTGTTGGGGGGAGGAAATTTGCATCCACTTTTCCTACCCCCAGAGAAAGGGGAGAGAACATTTTCTTGGTCATCTTGGTGTCCCTTATTTATTTATTTAAAAATATTTGTATACTGCTTTTACAATCGGGGGATTAATCAAAACGGTTAACAAAAATAAAACATACATAATTTAAAGATAAAAACTTTAAAAGATTTTAACAGTAAAAATAAGATACAGTAATAGAAAACATAATTCATAAGCATACAATGAGTAAACAAAAAAAACCCAAAAACACCAGACATAGTGCCATCTGCAATGAAAATACGAAGAATGTGTAGTTGTGGAGGATGGGTGTTACATTGGCTGGTAGGGTATACAGAAGCTTAAGTTATGTTTGAATGTTGATCAACGAGCTGAATGCTTTCTGGAAGAGATGAGTTTTTAAAGCTTTCTTAAATTGTTGAGATGAAGACAGGAGATGTAAGGAATCAGGCAAAGAGTTCCATAAGATGGGCCCAGCTACTGAAAAAGATCTTTTACGGGTGATTTCTAGTCTCGCAAGTTTAACTGAGGGTACATCTAAAAAAGTTTTTGATAAGGATCTTAATTGTCTGGTGGGCTTGTATATACGGATATTAGTACAGAGCCATGTGGCGGAAGTATTGTAGATGAGTGTATGAATGATTGTCAAGATTTTGTAATGTACTCTATATTTAACAGGGAGCCAATGGAGAGAGAACAAAGTTGGGGGTAATATGATTTCTGAGTGAGGTGCCGGAAAGAATCCGAGCAGTAGCATTTTGTATTAATTGTAAAGGATGTAATGCGGAGTCAGATAAGCCAAGATATAATGCGTTACAGTAGTCCAATCCCGAAAATAGCAGGGATTGCAGAACTGTACGGAAATCTTTAAAGAAGAGCAAAGGTTTTAGTCTTTTTAAAAGATGTAATTTATAGAAGGATTTTTTTGTAATAACCGAGATGTGGTGTGACATAGATAGATCTGAGATTATTGTGACCCCTAAACTAGTAGCATGAGTGTGGATAGGAATGGATATGCCTTTAAAGTCTAAATGAGAAGGGGGGCCAATGGAAGACTCGGAGATAAAGGACAAATATGTAAGTTCTGTTTTAGCTGGATTTAATTTTAATCGATTGTGAGCGAGCCATGTGTTGATTGTGGATAGATATAATACTATTGTAGAAAAAGTATCGGACCAAGGAGTTCTGTCGGGGACTAACCACTGAATATCGGCAACATAAATTCTGAAATAGACGTAGAGGGCAGCAAGAATATGACAGAGAGGGAGAAGGTAAATGTTGAAAAGAATTGGAGATAATGAAGAGCCCTGAGGAACTCCTGAAGAGGATAAATATGAATCTGAAAACTGGTTGTAGACATGAATTTGTTGAGAGCGGTTGGATAAAAAAAGACTGAAACCAGGAAAGAACTGAAGCCTTAATGCCCAAGGATTTTAAGCCCATAAGAAGAATATGGTGATCCAGGGTATCAAATGCAGCAGTTATGTCTAATGAAATGAGAATGAAATTAGTGTAGGCATCAAAACCACGGAAAACTGTATCAAAACAAGAAAGTAATAGTGTTTCCGTGGAATGTCCTTTCCTAAAGCTATGTTGTCCCTGATGTAAAAAATCGTTATCGGATAAAAACTCCGAAAGTTGGTGTAATACCACTGATTCGATTAGCTTAGCTAATCGAATCAGTGGTATTAGCTTAGCTAATCGAATCTGGAAACTGAAGGAGCGGCTAACCCAGCTGGAAGGAGAAAGGATGAACTGAGCCTCCACACTGGGTGCTCGCAAAAAAGCTTAGAAAATGTACACATGGTACACAAAAAGAGAAAATTGGAGATATCAAGATCAAGCACTGGATCCTAGATATTATGAAGGGGAAACCAAATTTGGAAAGGAGACCTCCTCTTGTTAAAGTTTACCCAAGGCAGCTTCCCAATCCATCTACGCAGAAAGAAGAGAACCAGAGGGAGAGCTTAAGAGACCTCAGATTTACTGAAAGACACCTGAGTAAATGGTTCAAACATGAAGTTTATCTTGGACCTCTTCCACAGTGTCTACCTTTTTTTTGGAACAGAAGAGCATATATTTAATGCCCAAGGCCTTAGAAGTTTATTCTTCGCCTCCTACAGAGAATCTACCAGGCGGGTAGAGAGACTTTAGCCTTTGAAGTTCACCTGAGTTGGGGTTGCATTTATAGCTGTGGCCACTAAGACTGGTTCAGCTCAGTAACTTTCTAGCTACTTTCCCATGCTCCCTTTTTATTACATGTTACAATGAAATGAATTCAGGAGATAATGAAGGCTTTATTTTCTAATGAAATTAGACACACAATGAATGCAGCCAAAACACAATATTTCAATTTTTGTGGGCTGTTAACCGGCCATTAAAAACTGAATAAGGAATCTGAGCCGGCAGACTGAGCAGATATCAAACGGACACTGTAAAACAGCCTTGGGGGATTGAGGTGGGACATTTACAGGGACACTATACCTGATCTGTGGAAGGTTTTCTCTCATCAGGTGCCTACACAAAAAGTCCTTGCTAAAACTCAGACCTAGTATATTCCAAAGACTAAGAGACACAAGTAAATACAGTAGAAACTGCAAAATATTATCAAATGTTTTCTTTTTGTTTTGTTTTTCAGCATTCTGATTTCTAGAAAACAACCATGCAGACGGTGTCAGGCTGGGAAAAATAATCTTGGATCATTGGCTAGGCCACATATTCTCTACAAGGATGCTTTTCTGCTCATCACATGGAAAGGAAAAAAAAAAAAAGGTACAGCACAAAATAATTACAGTGCGCCCAGGATCTTCAGTGCTGTGTCATTAAAAAGTCTGCTGCAAAGGCACATCACCCTGCGGGAGCTGCTACCTCCATATTCTGTGCCACTAACTTCATTAATAGCCACCTACTCGCACCTGCATTTCCTTCCCGAATGGAGGACCTAATTGGTGTTCTGCCTGGCAAATTTTTGTTGTGGATAACAGCACGAGTACGTTAGCGGGCATTGGCGTGCTTGTTGTGACGGGTTGGCAGGGTTCCTAAACAGATATGTTTAAATCTTTAACCTGGTAACATTACCTCAGCACATGTTAAGCAGCTCAGCTGGCTGCCATAGTGCCAGGTGGGGCACTGCTTCACTTCCTTAACCTGATTTCCAAGCTAAGGACCAATAGATTTGCAGCTTCAAAAGGCCCCATCAAGTGACTCAGAGGAGAGGGCCATAGCACTAGAGGAGAGAGAGAGACATGAAGTCAAAAGCACCTCCTTAATCAGGTTTTCAGCCTGAACAACAGCAGATTTGGACTTTCAGAAAGGAAGCCTGGAGTCTTTTGAACGGGGCAATCGATAAACAGAAGAAAATTAATGAAATAAATAAATGAGTCCCAGAGATGTTTGTCCCAGCGTGGGGGGAATCTATTGCAGATGCTGAGGTGCTGGGCGTCATTTGTAATTCTCAGGCCAGTCCAGGAATTATTTCAGGAATTTTGAAAATTCTCCAGGAAAGGAAGGCAGACTTAGGGCCGGATTTTAAAAGGGTTACGCACATAAGGTACGCGCGTAACCCTTTTAAAACCCCCCTGTGCGCGCCGAGCCTATTTTACATAGGCTCGGCAGCACGCTCAAGCCCCAGGACACGCATAAGTCCCGGGGCTTCTCAAGGGGGGCTTGTTGGTGGGCGGCGTGAATTTCGGGGCGTTCCGGGGGCGTGGCGCCGGCCCAGGGGCGTGGTTGAAGCCTCCGGACCAGCCCCTGGGTCGGGTGATGGCGCGCCAGCAGCCCGCTGGCGTGTGCAGAGTTACGCCTGCCAGAGGCAGGCATAACTTTAACAACAAAGGAAGGGGGAAGGTTTAGATAGGGCCGGGGGGTGGGTTAGGTAGGGGGAGGGAGGGGAAGGTGCGGGGGGGGGGGGGGGTAGAAGGAAAGTTCCCTCTAAGGCTGCTCCAATTTCGGAGCGGCCTCGGAGGGAACAGGCAGCGTGCGCAGGGCTCGACGCGCGCACGTTGCACAAATGTGCACCCCCTTGCGCGCACCGACCCTGGATTTTATAAGATAGGTGCGGCTACGCACCTATCTTATAAAATCCGGCATACTTTTGTTCGCGCCTGGTGCACAAACAAAAGTACGCGCGTGCGTAGATTTATAAAATCTACCCCTTAGCGTGCAGGATCAGTTTTGTGTTTTCACACCTGCCCTTTTTGTAAGACCACAGCTGTATTATCAACTGGAACCAGATATTTCGTCAAAGATACTACCGTTATCATACATCCCACAGGTCACAGTCAACGGAAAGTTTAATAGAGTGGGAATTTTCTTTTACCATCAATTCCCGTTCTCTTCACTGCTATGGTATTCAGGACTGTATTAGTGTGTAATTTTGTCCTTTATGAGAGTAAAATACTTCCATAATGTTATGATTTGATTATAAGGGCTGCATGAAGTTTTGTGTCACTGAGAAAACAGTTTTTGCTTCATTGCTTTACAGCCTCCTCCGGCCCCCACCTTTTCCCTCCTAGTATTACAGAATTATTGTGCACAAGGTCAGTCTGTATATATTTTTTGAAAGAAAAGAAAAGAAATTGGGGATGTTAGGTAGCTCTCTCATTCCCTTTTGTTAAAAGAAGGCTAGCACATTTTATTGCACACACTCCCACAACCCTCCCTTCCTCTAGCTTGAAATCTGTAAGCTTCAGGGTTACCCAGTACAAAATGGAGATAAGACTTTAATTAAAAGCATGGCTATTTGTATATTTAAGGGGCCGATGCAATACCGTGCGCTAGCCGCTGTGCACGGCTTAACATATGATTGGACGCACGTTTAAATGTGTGTCCGTAATCCCTGATCCAATACGGGGATTAGCGGGTCCAAAATGCTCGTCCAAATCACCACATAGCTAATAGCGCTCATCACATGTAAATTTATGTAGACGAGGCTGTTAGCTAACCCTCCCAATCCATTAAACTTTCCGCACAGCTAATGTGTCCTTGCAAAGCAGAAAATTTTACGCCAGCCCAGGGCTGGTATAAATCTATGCCACGCTCAGTGGTACATTGAAAAAAAAAAGAAAAATCCTGCTTTCTGTGATTCCTCCTAATAGTAGGAGAAACCAACTAAAACAGTATTTAGTTTAAAAAAAATATTCTGGATGTCCAATACACACACAAGATACACGGTTAAACTTTTCCATTTTGGTTTCTGGAAGCTGTTTTTATTTTAGTGATCATGATTATACAAAACAAAATGGGGTAGATTTTAAAAAGGTGCGCGTGCTGCACAGCGTGCGTACATGTACACCCAATTTTATAAGTTGCGCACACAAGTTATAAAAACAGGGATCAGCGCGCCCAAGGGGGTGCACAATTGTGCACCTTGCACATGCCGAGCCAAGCTGCCTTCCCCTGTTCCCTCCCAGGCCGCTCTGAAATCAGAGCGGCCTGGAAGGGAACTTGCCTTCCCCCTAACCTGACCTTCCCACCCCTTCCCCTAACCTTTCCTCCCCCTAGCCCTACTCTAACCCCCCCAAAAAATTTTTATTTTACCTTTTGCACTTGCCTCTGGGCAAGTGCAAGTTGCGCATGCCGGCAGCCTGCCAGCACATGATCCTCCAACACAGTGGCAATGGCCGCTCTGTTGGAGGCCTCTGGCCCTTCCCCCGCCACGGACCATCCCTTTTGTAAAGCCCCGGGACTTACATGCGTCCCAGGGCTTTACACGCATCGATGGACCTTTTTAAAATAGGCCCGGCGCGCATAACCTTTTTAAAATCCGCCCAATGTGCACACACACTTGTTCTTGCACTTTTGGTTGGTTTTAATGGTCTTAAAATTCCCAGGGACTAAGAACCCTAACATGTGCCAGGTAAAGACCAGTTCCGGAGCCACTGGGGCAGGGAAATGCCTCCTTACCTGAATTTGTATCTGCCTGCCTCCTACCCCAGGATAGAGTTACCGCACTCCACCCCATTTCCTCCATGGTAGGTTGTCGCTTCTGCCACATGTCAGGGGGTTGCTGGCCTGCCACCTGACTGCTAGAAGGGGATGAGGGTGTGGGCTGACTCAGGGGTCCCCTGACTGGTACTGCCACCATCCCCATATGGCAGTACTCTTGTTGTGTGTTGCTTCTTCATATGATGCATCATGCCAAAATTGGATAGTTGTCCCATTTACTTGCCTCTGCTAATATCCCTGCCACAGTAATTACACCGAGCAAAACGCGGGTCATCCGTCACTTTAAAGTGGCTCCAGATTGCAGATGTCTTTTGTGATCCTCCCTTCTCTAAAGTCTTGGGGGTGGATGCTGGCACTGGAGCTGAAGTAGTGGGTGCACCCTGAGAAGCAATGCCAGGGGCCTCAGTCACCCTCCATGCCTGTGCTGACTGCTCTTCCTCCTACTACTCATCAGTTTCATCTCTCCCCTGCTGCACTGAAGTACAGCAATTACTTCTTCCGTTTCTGATGAGAATCCCACACAAGATGATTCTTCATCTGAATCAGAAGCAAACAGTGACTGCGCTACATTGTCAACGCTAAAAGTTAGTCGAGACTTCTGTCCCCCTGCTGCTTTTGGGTGTCGACATTTTGTCTGGCATGACTCGTCCTCCCCTTCCCTCACCTCCAAAACTACAAGGTCAGAAACAGGTGGTGGCGATGGCGATGCATCATGGTCAGATTTCATTTTTTTTCTGGATGGAACTGCCTGCACCTCCAAAGAGTTTAGATTGCGACAGGTCCCTTTTTAACTTTAATGGGGGAGTGGCACTAGTGCCTTTTGAAGTGCCTCCTCTGCCAGTCCCAATCACTCGACTACATTTAGTTTTCCCTGACATTATGGATTTAATGTCACTGCCTAGTGCCTACTGGCTGCCCACTGTCACAGTGCCTTGCTATGCACTAATGTAACGTGTGTGGCATGTGCACACACACGCAGCTTGCTTGTAAGCACAAAAGAGACAGACTGGGGATTTCACTGCACAGACTGTCCCAATAATAAAGTTCAGTCTGTTAAACTACCCACTGCCCTCTGTCACAGTGCCTTGCTATGCACTAATGTAACGTGTGTGGTGTGCACACACACGCAGCTTGCGTGTAAGCACAAAAGAGGCAGACTGGGGATTTCGCTGCACAGACTGTCCCAATAATAAAGTTCAGTCTGCTAAACTGCCAGCACTCTGAAGCCCAGTGCACAGAGAGACTGAGTTGAATTAAACAAACTCAGTTTAAAAAATCTGGAATTGGCACAGCAGGAAAATCGATGAAATATATTTTCCAATGGAGATTCTAGCAAAATTGAATATATCTCTCCCAGCCACAACACCTCTGGGCTTGCTTGCAGCCTAGCCCAGAGGGTGAATGAAACAAAATGGCACTGCTAGCAGCTTCTCTCTCTGACACAGAGAGACCGTCTCAGATCACCTAAATAAACTGCTTAAAAAACAAACAGGGCTAGCTGGCACAGGCACAGCAGCCAAATAAAGAATAAATAGCTTTTTTCCCTTACTATCTAGCCTAGCTAGCAATTCAATAGAGATTTCTGAACTCAGACTAGCTCTGAGTGCAGCCTGTTTCCACAGAGACCACCTCCCCACACCACCCCTGCAAAGAAAGTGCATGGCACGCCGCGTAAGTATATATAGTGCTGGGTCATCAGGAAAATAGTCACCGAGCACTGAATGACAGCGTGATTGGCTGCATTCAGTGCATTTCACAAAATGTTATCGCTGCTACGCTGCATTCCGGTATCCGTGCCAACCTGTCCGACCCTTTCCCGTGAGTCACTGATGACTCACGGGAAAGGGCTGGTTTTTGGCTCTGGATCGTGGATATACCGAAATGGCATCCTCCGATTACAAATGGCGGCGAAGAAAAGCGCGCGCGCCCTGCACCGTGCAACGGATGAAACGGATGATAAGTTATATTCGTGGGGAGTCGCGATACGTTTCGCCTCCCCATGAATATAACGAATAGGGACATATACGTTGTGGATTGCCAATACTGCGAAAACGAATGCACAACCCTAAAAGCTATATAAAAGCACTACAAGCCTCCAGATCAACTATAAATAAATAAAACAGGGGTGGCTAACTCCAGTCCTGGAGTGCCACAAACAGGCCTGGTTTTCAGGATATCCACAATGAATATGCATAAGATAGATTTGCAAACAATGGAGGCAGGTGGCCACCCTTGAAATAAAGCCAGCCCTTTCTTTAAAAGAAAAGAAAGAAAGGTTGCCATACAATGACCGTAGTAACAGAATATGCCTATCTGACTTATATGCTGTTACCTGTTGTCTTGTTTTCTCCATCTCTTTTTCTCTTTTTGAGATATAGAAGGTGCTAATTAATTTTCTTAGTATGCACAGTGGAATCCTCCTTCTCAACATGAACTGGATAAATTATGGGTAATATATATTTTTAATTGTTTGTTTTTCCTCTTGGAAGTTTTGTGTAATTAATGCTACTTCATAATGAGTGTGTTTCTTGGAATTATATTGTAAACTTGTGCATTAATAGAATTTTTAAAATGTACATCAATCTTTTTTCCCCTACCTTCACTTCTCTGTCTAACAGTAATTAAATTAGACACTGATATCTTGTCAAGACATTCAGTTTCAAACACACCATGAAATCTGAATCAGTTTTATTAAAAGTCTTGCACAGCCCATGACCAATTAACACCAATATCCATTTTCTGTTCTGTATACTTACTGTCTAGTATGTTATTGACTCAGAACTTCCAATCGTTTTCACTGGATCACAAAACAATTTGTTGGCTGTGCCAGTGCATACACTCTGAGGCAAGTCAATGCATATTTAATTCAAGTTGGAGGCATTTGCGCAACCTTCATTTATCAAATTTACAATTTGCCTTATCATGCACTGAAGTGATACTTAAAATTTCAAACACATTTTCAAGTTGCATATAAACATCCTGAACCAAACATTAAAAAAAAAAAAAGCTTTAACAAGTTTTTTTAATCTCTAAGAATTCTAATATTAGAGAAAGCCTCTATTCTCAAGCAGCTGTGCTGTAATGTGAGCCATCTCACTAGCCCAACCTCACCTTGAATCAGATTTCCATTTCTCACTCACTCGGCCATCACTCGGCCATCAGACGGACTCAAAACCAATCTAATTTGGCTCATCTGACCAAAATGGCATGTGTCAACAAGTGAATGACCGTTTTTCTGTTTCCAGATTAACACTTAAGTTTGTGTTAACATTTTGGAGAGAGGACATATGAAAATTAAAATTATATTTTAACAGCTTAATCTTTATTTAAAATTAGTTGACATTAGGTTAGCTCATCCAAACTAGGCACAATTCAACAACCAGCACTGGGAAACAATTATGGAAGATAAAACAGGTCTTTATACAAGCATAGATAAAAATTCAGGTAGGACAGAATCACGGAGGACAATCACACAGCACACCCCAACCAAAATACTGCAAAACATGTATTGGATATATTTGTAACACGGAATCAAACTGTCAAGCTCTTCTTGAGTCAGTCATTGAATCTTGAGACTGGAGAACGAGTATAGAGCTACACACTTCCAGATCTACTTGCTCTTACCCTGCCCTTCAGCTTTACCTCATGACCCCAAAAGCTTCATTTTCAAAACCAAATCAAGATAGTCCCATGTTAAACCACTATAAGAGGGCCAGCAGGCAGTGTGGTAGTCTAACTTTTCAATAGGAAAAATTCAAACCTTAGCCATCGGTCAACAATGGAATCCAATGAAGTTGGCTATTTAATATATAGTATTTCTATTATGTTTTTTAAAATTTTGTTTGTAAACTAATACCTACTGCATGTTAAATTGACATATTTTATGCTAACAAAATATATCTATCTACATTATGTATATATGTATAAAGATTTGCTTATTATGTTCTTTTGTCTATATATGTGTGTGTGTATATATGTATACATATATGTATGTGTATGTATATATATATATATATATATATATATACACACACACACACATATACACTCACACACACACATAGACAAAAGAACACGCCAAAGGAACAGAGAAAGAGCACTTATGTGGATGATAAGGTAGCAATTAAAAGCAAATCTTTATTAATATTATTTGAAGTAAAATAAAAGAACCCAGTGTAGCTGGGTTCAAAAAAGGTTTGGATAAGTTCTTGGAGGAGAAGTCCATTAATGGCTATTAATCAATTTTACTTAGGGAATAGCCACTGCTATTAATTGCATCAGTAGCATGGGATCTTCTTAGTGTTTGGGTAATTGCCAGGTTCTTGTGGCCTGGTTTTGGCCTCTGTTGGAAAAAGGATGCTGGGCTTGATGGACCCTTGGTCTGACCCAGCATGGCAATTTCTTATGTTCTTAATGTTAATTATAGCACATCAAACAACCAAACAAATGTCCCTATGTGCATGCATAGGCTTGACAATCTGATATAAATGTCTCTCTGCCTATATCCAGTTTTTGCACAGATACTAAATCACTGTTATAGCATATGATGATAGTTCACATACCAAGAACACATGGCATTACACTGAATCATAATACAGATGAGCTCAAAACATAGAAATGTGCCTCGTTTTCGGTTCCCATTGGTATGCAGGGCACGGGAGAAAGGCACTGATATGGGAAACATTTAAACCTTTATTTTATTGTGATTTTCATCGCGCACCTGCCTGACAGAGGGTGACCCCACGCTTATAATTTCAGTTGCTTTTTACAAATTTGGAAATACCCATTTGTGCTAATTCTCAGATGTTAAAGGTTGCCTTTTCACATCTCCCCTGTAAGTGAAGGAAAAGGCCTATGGATACTAACAACGTAATCAGCACCTCCCCTGATTCTTCTCTTTCTAGATGACCTTGAGCCTAGCAACTTAAGCCAGCATAATAAGCCTATCGGCGTTTTAAACCCAGATGTACCATTGGCTCCCCCTGCTTTGGAATGTCTGGAGCCCCATGAGATTTTTGGGTGTTCGACTCGTCAGGATTTCCCCCTGAGGAAGCCGCAATCGGCGAAACAAGGGCCATGTCGGGGCAATTGACATCATACCCAGGAGGAACACCATTTTCAAGTGCAATCTTCAAGCTGTTTTTTTAATAAACGTAAATTGTTTTCATTTACCACTGTATCAGGTGCTTGTTCTGTATACATTTTGAGCAATACTTTTTGTGAGTTGGTATTTACAAACAAATTGTTGTATTCTTTTGATATGTAAACATTTGTAATGTTAATCTGTATGTTCTGAGCTCATCCATATTATGATTCAGTGTAACGCCATATGTTCTTGGTATGTGAACTATCATCATATGCTATAACAGTGATTTAGTATCTGTGCAAAAACTGGATATAGGCAGAGAGACATTTATATCAGATCTTCAAACCTATGCATGCATTTAGGGACATATGTTTGGTTGTTTGATGTGCTATATTTAACATTATCAAGGTGTTCTTTTATTTTGCTTCAGATAAAATTAATAAAGATTTGCTTTTAATTATTACCATATCACCACATAAGTGCTCTTTCTCCATTCCTTCGGCGTATTCTTTGATCTGTTTATTGAGCACCTTCTATAACTACATATTACCTGCTCTTTTTCTATCTATCTATCTATCTATCTATATATGTGCACATATTGCAATTTCTAACTTGAGCTTTAATATTGAGCTGGAACAATGTTACAAAGCTAATGTCAGTTTCTTTGCATTAGTATTCATAGGTTCAAAGAATGTCATTATAATGCAACAGTCTGTTCCTTTTGAGGAACTGGTCTACTAGCTCAATATTATTTTCAAAATTAAATTGGGTTCGTATATGGTGGGGATAAATAGTGAAAAGCATTTCTAGGAGGCAGATTGAAAAATCTCCTTTCTATTTACAGAATGCATATAAAACTTTTCTAAAAGACATTAGAGATGGCAGCTTACCAGATGCTTTCTGAGACCTTGACAAGTACACTGTGTATGCTTTAGTGATAGGTTCTGCTAATTGAAAAAAAATGCATTAGGCCAGTGGTCTCTCTCATTTTGTTATTATGGAAGAAAAGACTTTGTACATCTGGCCCATTGTATATTAATGGTCTGAAAAAACTAAACGACTTTCACAGACCCCACTGCCTTTGGGCCGCACCAGCTAATCTTCTAGTCCAGGGAAAGCACTCACACAAGAATCTGCTTGCAAGCAACGTTTCTTTATTGACTTCTACTGCTGTTCCTCCACAGGCAAAAGTCCAGTTCACTTCCCTTGTGGCACCAGGGTCTTGCACATAAGCATTGTGGGCATTCATAATACAGACTAGGCACCAGCTTTATCCAACAATCCCCAAATACTTTCTTGCGTATCTTGTTTTCCTGATGTCCCAAGGCCAAATGATGGCCTTGGGACAAATGATGGCCAAATGATGGCCCAGGCCCCTTCAGGGATGTTCCTTAACAGCATTTCAGTTCTTGGGTCACTGTTCCACTGGCAGCCTCTGAGGTCTATGCCTTCACAGCATCCTCTTTGGCATCTTCTCTTTTGTTCAATCCTGGGGCCTCCATTTCAGGCCCCTGCCCTCTGGGCAGTTTCAGAGGCCTCTGCCCCTCATGCAGCCTCTGAGCTCCTGCCTTCCTGGCAGCTTCAGGGCTTCTATCTGCTTGACAATTCCAAGCAGGAGCTTCCCTGAATGCCTCTATGGGTCCTAAGATCGTAACTGAGTGCTCACCTGGTCCCAGCAACCAATGTTGCTGCCCTCTGTTAGCCGTTGACTTTTCCTGATAGACCTGAGGCCAGAACTTTCTGGACTGTGTGGTCCCCAGCCTGCTCTTCTCTACAGTGACCTCACTTCCCTATTATATTTCATTTTCCCTATAGAGTTCTCTCCACCACACTTTCTACCTCCCCAGTAGGTGTTCTCCCCCAGCTCTCTATACCATTCTTCTCTGTATGGAACCCCTGTTCTGTCATAATGACAAAAGAAACTCATAGATCACGATCCAGGGGGCTTACAAGCAAAGAAGTGAATTTTCAAAGGAATTACATGCGTAAAAGTAGCATATATCATATGAATTTTCAAAATCCCATTTTGTACATGCATAAAACCTTTTGAAAATTCAGCCCTATGGAGTGAATTTTCAAAGGAGTTATGTATGTAAAAGTAGCAATTTTCAAAAATGATTTATGTGCACAAATCCTTTTGAAAACTTTAGGAAATGAAGGCATATACAGGTCGTCATGCTATCCACAATGAATACTCATCAGGTGAATCTGAATCTATTTGCATCTACAGTGATAGAAAAACTTTTCCTTCAATACCCCACCTACCCCCAGACAATGTTTTTAATTTTTTTTTTTAGGATATCCACAATTAATACTCATGAAATATATTTTTGATATAATGGAGGACGTGCAAACTTCTCTCATGCAGTGTCATTATGGATACTCAGAAAACCCAAGTAGCTGAGGATGAGTCTGAGAACCACTGGTTTAAGAACAAGACTAATTTACATAAGTGGGTCACCTTAAAAATCAGACCTGTTCATGGCAATTGAGGACTGAAGTTGAAAACCCCCTACTTGGAGAAGGGGGCAAAAGTAGGGATGTGAATCGGGCTTCGGACGATTGAAAATATCGTCGATATTTTCAAAATCGTCAGAAATCGGGGGCTCCCCCAAAACAATAGGAAAACCCCACGATATTGTTCATGGGGGTTCTCTTATTGTTTTGGGGGAGGGCGGGAAAAACGACACACAAAAATAACCCCAGTGGGGGTCCCGGGAGCGATCTCCCGCTCCCGGGCCGTCGGCTGCCACTAATCAAAATGGCGCCGATGGCCCTTTGCCCTTACCATGTGACAGGGTATCCATGCCAATGGCAAAGGCCATCGGTGCCATTTTGATTAGTGGCAGCCGACGGCCCGGGAGCGGGAGATCGCTCCCGGGACCCCCACTGGACCACCAGGTATCTGTAAAAACTTTTTGGGGGGGGGGAAGCTAAGGGATTAGTTTTAAAGGGTCGGGGTGGGTTTTTTGTTTATCGGCTCTGGCACAACCGATAAACAAAACCACGATCGGGCCGGATGAAAAAAAACCCACGATGTGAATCGAAACCGGAATCCGAACCGATTCCGGTTCCGATTCACATCTCTAGGCAAAAGCATGACCCTTCACATTGTTTTTATAATAGTATTATTAAGAGTTACAAAAAGAAAATACCCATACAATAGGGGAATCCTTATTCTAAAGAACTGAATGTAAATATACTCCATCAATATTACTGCATACATGTCACAATCATCATGGTGGTTGTTTAGAAGCCGCTACATTATATAGAAATGACGGCAGAAGAAGACCAAATGGTCCATCCAGTCTGCCCAGTAAGATTTCACTTTTTTTTCCCACAATATTTATCTGTTACTCTTGTCCCTTGTAAGTGACTTTTTTGTTCTATTTCCCTTCCACCCCCGCCATCGATGTAGTTAGCAGTGCTGGAGCTGCATCAAAGTGAAGTATCTAGTTAATTGTTTAGGGGTATTAACCGTCATCATAGCAAGCAACTCCCATGCATGTTTATCCAGCCTGTGCAACTCAGTCCTTGTTGGTTGTTGTCTGAATATAAATCATCTTTTCATCATTCCCCCTGCCGTTGAAGCAGAGAGCTATGCTGGATATCATTGAAAGTGAAGTATCAGGCTTATTTGGTTTGGGGTAGTAACCACTGTATCAAGCAAGCTACTCCCCTGCTTTTTTGTGGATGCAAATCCTTTTTTTTTCACATTTCCTCTTGCAGTTGAAGCATAGAGCAATGTTGGAGTGGCATTAACCGTGTGTATGTTTACTGAATTAGGATATTAATCTCCAGGTAGTAGCCATCATTCCTGCAAGCCGCCCCCCATGCCTCTTCACTTCATTCACATCCTCTAGACTTTATGGATCCACAGTGTTTATCCCACGCCTCTTTGAACTCCTTCACAGTTTTGGTCTTCACCACTTCCTCCGGAAGGGCGTTCCAGGCATCCACCACCTCTCCATGAAGAAATACTTCCTGACATTGGTTCTGAGTCTTCCTCCCTGGAGATTTAAATCGTGACCCTTGGTTCTGCTGATTTCTTTGCAACGGAAAAGGTTTATCGTTGTCTTTGGATCATTAAAACCTTTCAAGTATCTGAAAGTCTGTATCATATCACCTCTGCTCCTCCTTTCCTCCAGGGTGTACATATCTAGATTCTTCATTCTCTCCTCATAAGTCATTTGATGAAGATCCTCCACCTTTTTGGTCGCCCTTCTCTGTACCGCCTTCATCCTGTCTCTGTCCCTTCGGAGATACGGTCTCCAGAACTGAACACAGTACTCCAGGTGAGGCCTCACCAAGGACCTGTACAAGGAGATGATCACATGCCTTTTCTTACTCAATATTCCTCTCTCTATGCAGCCCAGCATTCTTCTGGCTTTAGCTATCACCTTGTCACATTGTTTCGCTGACTTCAGATCATTAGACACTATCACCCCCAGGTCTCTCTCCTGCTCCGTGCACATCAGCCCTTCTCTCCCCATCGAATACAGTTCTTTTGGATTTCCACACCCCATATGCATGACTCTGCACTTCTTGGCGTTGAATTTCAGCTGCCATATCTTCGACCACTCTTCCAGTTTCCTTAAATCCCGTCTCATTCTTTCCACTCCTTCCAGCGTGTCCACTCTGTTGCAGGTCTTAGTGTCATCCGCATTATCGGGCGGATTTTCAAAGCCCTGCTCGCGTAAATCCGCCCAGATTTACGCGAGCAGGGCCTTGCGCGCCGGCGCGCCTATTTTCCATAGGCCGCCGGCGCGCACAGAACCCCAGGACGCGAGTAGGTCCCGGAGTTTTCGGAAGGGGGCGTGTCGGGGGCGGGGCCGAACGAAGCGGCGTTTTGGGAGCGGGGCGCAGCGTTTTGGGGGCGGGCGTGGTTTCAGGTCGGGGCGTTCCGAGGCGTGGCCGCGCCCTCCGGAACCGCCCCCGGGTCGGGTCTCGGCGCACCAGCAGCCCGCTGGCGCGCGTGGATTTACATCTCCCTCCGGGAGGCGTAAATCCATGGATAAAGGTGGGGGGGGGGTTAGATAGGGCCGGGGGGGTGGGTTAGGTAGAGGAAGGGAGGGGAAGGTGAGGGGAGGGCGAAAGAGAGTTCCCTCCGAGGCCGCTCCGAAATCGGAGCAGCCTCGGAGGGAACAGAGGCAGGCTGCGCGGCTCGGCGCGCGCCAGCTGCCCAAAATCGGCAGCCTTGCGCGCGCCGATCTAGGATTTTAGAAGATACGCGCGGCTACGCACGTATCTTATAAAATCCAGCGTACTTTTGTTTGCGACTGCTGCGCAAACAAAAGTACGCGATCACGCAGTTTTTAAAAATCTACCCCTATGAGTAACTAACTTCAATTCCATACTCCTTGTAGACATTAAGCCAATCGAAATATGCTTCTTCTGTACCTTATTTCCAGGATAACTTGCTGATAATTCTATATGTATTGTTAGTGTTACGGTCCCGGGCCGTGCCCCGGGACCTCCACTTACTTTAAGGCTGGCCTGGGCCGCTGGAACGCCAACAAGGCCAGTGCTGGTGTCGGCCACGGCGCTCCCTCCTCGAGGGAGACGCCGGCGATCCACCGCGTCTGGCCCCGCCCCCTAGGCGCACGTGCTCGCAGGGCTCTGAATTTAAAGGGGCCAGCACGGGAAGCCACAGCACTGCCTCCAGATGACGTCAGATGCTGTAGGGTTACTTAAGCCCTGCAGCTAGGCTCTTACCTTGCCTTGCAACGAGGTTCGCTCTGGTTAGAGTTGCTAGTTGCTGCTTCGGATCCCTGATCTTGTCTTCAGCTTCTGACTTCTGGTTCTTGACTCCAGCTTACATTCCTGGACTTCCGATTCTGCTTCTGTACTTGGCTTTGACTTTGGTTTCTGACTCCTGGCTTCCGACCTTGGCTCGTCCACTGACTTCTGGCTTCAGCTTCCATCCCTGGCTGGACTCCGGCTTCTGGCTTCTCTTCAACCACAGGTATCCGGTTCTTCGCCCACCAGGGGGCCTTGCCTAAGTCCCAGTGGCTCGGGTCCTCACAGGCTCCTCCCGGGGGGTCCGCGGGCTTCCAAGGGTGAAGCCTTCCAAGGCCATCTCCTCAGCACCGCCTCCCAACTGCGACGTCCACTGTGGGTTCCCACAGTGCATCACCATCCTTCTCAGCCGACTCAAGTGTCCACGTTCCCGGTATTGCACAGCGGTTGCAACAACAGCAAATCTGCATTGACTCCCTGATGACGACCGTGCAGAGATTAGCTGATCAGATAGATGGAGCCGCCACATTCAGCCCCCTGGTACCCGTAGCCATGGCCGATATCGGACCGGCCACACCCATACAACTGCCAGCACCCTCACGGTACTCTGAGGACGTGAAGCTATGCCAAGGATTTCTTAATCAATGTTTCATCCAGTTCAACCTACTGCCAGCCCAGTTTCCCATGGATCGGATTAAGACTAGCTACATTATTTCATTGTTGGATGGGAAACCTCTGGCATGGGCTTCCTCACTATAGGAGCGTCAGGACTCTCGCTTGGCTAACCTGGAGCAATTTGTCGCAGCCTTCCAACAGATTTTCGACAAGCCCTCTCGCATTCCTACGGCCGCCTCAGAATTACTTCAGCTACACCAGGGCAACTGGCCCCTGTCCACATATGCAGTGGAATTCCAGAACTAGCAGTGGAGTTTAACTGGGGGAATGACACCCTGCACGGCTTATTCCTGGAGGGTCTCTCCCCAAGACTCCAAGATGAGCTGGCGGCCAGGGATCTCCCGGACGACCTGAACAGTCTCATTGATTTGGCGGGTCGCTTGGACCGCCGTATCCAATGCCGGTTCCGGGAGGGGAGGTCCACTCAGAGTCTCGGGAGCTCTGGAACCACATTTTCCCGACCAATGCCCTGCCTCTCCGGGAAATCAAGATGCAGAACCCATGCAGTTGGGCCGGGGCCCAATTTCTCAGGAGGAGAGAAGAAGACGTCGTGTCCAGGGTCTGTGTCTATATTGTGGTGGCAAGGGCCACTTCCTTGCTCGGGGTGGTGAGCGGCTGGGAAACGCCCGGACCTAGGGATAGTCGGGGAGCTAACCCTAGGTAACACCACTTCTGCCTCCCTGTGTACTGTTCCAGTAACTATACTCCTCCCCGGAGGGAACTTCAATATGCTAGCCCTGATTGACTCCGGAGCCGGGGGGAACTTTATCCTCTGGGATTTAGTCCAGCAACTTCAGATCGGGGTCCAATCTCAAAAGCCTCCCATCCGAGTGTCATCCATTCATGGGACCCCCCTTCCAGGAACCATTTCTACCTGTACCAAGCCCCTCACCCTATGCACGGGTCTTCTGCATCTTGTTCCTCATTTTGGAAAAGTCCATGCACCCGGTTATCTTGGGGCTACCCTGGCTTTGGAAGCACTCCCCAGTTATCCGTTGGGATACTCTCCAGGTTGCATCCTGGGGTCCGTCTTGCTTTGACACCTGTCTGACCGCTGTCCCTCGACCTTTGGTACCTCTCCTGACCACTCCCTGGTGCTGCCACTACAATATCAAGATTACATGGGTGTCTTCTCAAAAGTAAAGGTCGAGCTCTTTCCGGAGCACCGACCCTTTGACTGTGCTATCAATCTGATCCCGGGTATCACGCTGCCACGAGGACGGGTATATCCTTTATCGCTCCCAGAGACTCGGGCCATGTCCGCGTATATCCAGGAGAACCTGGACAGAGGGTTCATTCGGCCATCTAACTCCCCAGCCGGAGCCGGGTTCTTCTTTGTAGCAAAGAAGGACAGGTCCCTCTGGCCCTATATAGATTATCGTGGTCTGAATAATATTACACGACGTGACCGATACCCACTACCATTGATTCCGGAGCTATTGGATCGACTACAAGGAGCAAAGGTGTTCACGAAGTTGGATCTCTATGGGGCATACAACCTGGTGAGGATACGACCAGGCGATGCGTGGAAGACCACGTTCAATACAAGAGACGGCCACTACGAATACCTGGTCATGCCCTTCGGCCTCTGCAATCCTCCCGCGGTTTTTCAGAATCTCATGAACTTGAAGGACCTGGACACGCACCGCAGAGATGTCCGCAGGGTGCTACAGAAGCTTCGGGATAACCGGCTCTTTGCCAAAATGGAGAAGTGTCAATTTGAGCAAGAGTCCCTACCCTCTCGGGTATATTGTATCCTCCATGGGTTTCCATATGGACCCTGAGAAAGTAACGGCCATCAAGGACTGGCCTCAACCTGTGGGGGTCAAGGTGCTTCAACACTTCCTTGGCTTTGCCAACTTCTACCGACAATTTATACCCCACTACTCCAGGATGGTGGCTCCGCTTACAGCCCTAACCAGGAAGGGGGCCGATGCTAGAAGCTGGCCGGCAGTTGCGCTACGAGCATTCCAAGAATTGAAGACAGCCTTCCTTCAGGACACATGTCTCCATCACCCGGACCCCCAATGTCAGTTCATTGTGGAAGTTGATGTCTCCGACATGGTGGTCAGAGACGTCCTGAGTCAAATATCCGGCAACGGTAGATCCCTGCCGTGTTCTTACTTTTCCCAGAAATTCTCACCTCAGAAAAAAATTATGGTATAGGAGACAAAGAACTTCTGGTCATCAAAATGGCCTTCGAGGAATGGCGCCAGTGGTTGGAGGGAGCCCAACACCCAGTGATCGTTTATACGGATCACAAGAATCTGGAATGCTTATGTCACGCCCAGCGCCTCAACCCTCAACAAGCTCGGTGGTCCCTCTTTTTTAGCCGCTTCAACTTTTTCCTCCGCTACAGGCCAGCATCCAGGCGGATGCCCTCTCCCATACGGCAGAGATGGAGGATACCCCTAATCCGCCTCAATACATACTCAACCCGGCCAAGGTGCTTCTCGCGGCATCCGACGTGGTCCCTATGGGGAAGACGGTTATACCGGTTCGCCTTCGGAAGAAGGTACTGTCTTGGGCCCATGACTCCCTGACCGCAGGACACCCAGGGGTAGCACGAACCCAGGAATTACTCTCCGAGTACTACTGGTGGCCCCAGTTTAAGAAGGACGTCCGGCTCTATGTCAGCTCCTGCCCGACCTATGCTCAACAGAAGACTCCTACCAGCCGCCCCTGGGGTCTTCTTCAGCCACTGCCTATCCCCACCAAGCAGTGGACCCACTTGTCCATGGACTTCATTGTGGATCTACCCTTTTCAGAAGGAAAGATGGTGATCTGGGTTATGATTGACAGGTTCTCCCTCGACACGGACTCCCCCGACAGATCGCCTCGGATCGGGGCTCACAATTCATGGCGAAATATTGGAGGGCGCTTTGTAAAAAGTTTGGGATCCAGCTAGATTTCACGACTGCCTTCCACACTCAAGCTAACGGCCAAGTGGAGCGCATGAACTGGACATTGAAAACCTTCCTCCGGTCCTTCGTGGGGGATTTACAGAATGATTGGGTGGCCCTGCTCCCATGGGCAGAGTTCTCATACAACCACCACAAACACTCTGCCACCGGCAGTTCTCCCTTCTATATGGTATATGGGAAACAGCTTCGACCTCCCTTGCCCTTGCCGTTGGTAGTGCCATCTCCAGCCGTACAACTCACGGCCCAAGAATTACATCGTCTCTGGAGATCCACCCAGGAGAAGCTTCGACGCACTGTGGTTATCGCTAAGAAGTATGCAGACCGCCTACGATGTCCAGCCCTGTCATTTCTCCCCGGGGACAAGGTATGGTTAAGCACCAAACACCTTCGCTTGCAGCTTCCTCAATGCGCCTGGTCCCAAGGTACATTGGTCCATTCTCTATCATGGAACGGGTGGGGGCAGTTTCCTACCGCCTCCGCCTCCTGCCTACGCTCAGGGTACAGAACGTCTTCCACATCTCCCTGCTGAAGCCACTGGTTCTGTCCATCTTCCATAGGAAGATCCCAGCACCGGCCATACCTGAGGCACACGAGAATACAGTCTAGCAAGTCAAAGACGTACTAGATGTGCGATTCCACCTCAGACGTTGGGAGTACCTCCTCTCTTAGGAGGGTTATGGCCCTGAGGAAAATTCCTGGGAGCCAGCCTCCAACATCCTGGACAAAGACCTCCTCCACCAGTTCTATGTGGATCATCCAGCTAAGCCCAAGCCCTGGGGAGGGGGCGTAGGAGGGGGGGGTACTGTTACGGTCCCGGGCCGTGTCCCGGGACCTCCACTTACTTTAAGGCCGGCCCGGGCCGCTGGAACGCTGACAAGGCCCGACCTGGCCTCGGCGCTCCCTCCTCGAGGGAGATGCCGGCGATCCACCGCATCTGGCCGTGCCCCCTAGGCGCGCACGCGCAGGGGCTCTGAATTTAAAGGGGCCAGCGCGGGAAGCCACAACACTGCCTCCAGATGACATCAGACACTGCAGGGTTACTTAAACCCTGCAGCTAGGCTCTTATTTTGTCTTGCAACGAGGTTCACTCTGGTTAGAGTTGCTAGATACTGCTTCGGATCCCTGATCTTGTCTTCGGCTTCTGACTTCTGGTTCTTCACTCCGGCTTCCGTTCTTGGACTTCCGATTCTGCTTCCGTCCTTGGCTTTGACTTCGGCTTCTGACTCCTGGCTTCCGACCTTGGCTCGTCCACTGACTTCTGGCTTCAGCTTCCGTCCTTGGCTTTGACTTTGGCTTCTGACTCCTGGCTTCCGACCTTGGCTTGTCCACTGACTTCTGGCTTCAGCTTCCATCCCTGGCTGGACTCCGGCTTCTGGCTTCTCTTCATCCTCAGGTATCCGGTTCTTCGCCCACCAGGGGGCCTCGCCTAAGTCCCAGCGGCTCGGGTCCTCACGGGCTCCTCCCGGGGGGACTGCGGGCTTCCAAGGGTGAAGCCTTCCAGGGCCATCTCCTCAGCGCCGCCTCCCAGCTACAACGTCCACTGTGGGTTCCCACAGTGCATCACCATCCGTCTCAGCCAACTCAAGGGTCCACGTTTCTAACAGGCAGGCTCTTTTAGTGTGATTTTCTGAATGTAATGTTGTTATAGCCTGTGATAAAGCGGTCTATAAATGTTTTAAATAAATGAATACATTTTATTTTAGGTTATTTAAGGTTTATATATTTAAGGTTTATTTTCAATAAAGCATTGGAAATTTTTAAAATATATATGCAAGTAATGCAACATTTGGAAAATGGCATATTTTAAAGGTACAATACTGTGGTAGATGTATAGTTGGTGGGGCTTAGACGGGAAGAAATGCACTAATTATATCAACCCCCGACTGCCATGGACTGCAGTGTCCAGATCATCGGTCAAATCAGCGAGTGAGAAAGGGAGAGAAATACTAGGTAGATTCTCATTAGGACTTTAAAAATATCCTAATATTTAAAAAGCTACATCTCTAAACACACTGAAGCGTCAATATAGCCTGATTACTTTCAATCTGGTTTGTGAATTTTATTGCACATCTTGTTGTCAACGCATTTCCAAAAAAACATGGACATGGTGGTTCGTAAACTTGCCAGCGAAGAGCGCACCGGCTCAAGAACTGAAGATGCAATCTGTGGAGGGTTTGGGGGCTACTGAGCACAGGACGAGAGGGGGGCACTGGCACAGGGTGAGGGAAGGAAGCGAGGGGGGCGCTGTGCGCAGTAGGTCTGGGGCACAGCAAGCAGAGCAGGATTTAATGCTAGCGGCAGTGCTGTAATCGTAAGGCACACTGTGTGTAAGAGACAGGACAGACGCTGTGTGTGCATGGGGATGCTGCAGAGGAAGACTGCATTATGCAGGATATGGAAACTGTGTGGAAAGGTCTGTGGGGGTGGGGGGCCTCGTAAATTGAACTCAATCTAGTGGAGAAACCAGAATGAGAAACCAAATAAAACCACAATATTTTGCTCATGAAGATTCATTTCTCAATAAGCAATATTCTAAGTCAGCTTGTCAGAGTAAACAAGTGACAAGAAGCTCCTTACTGCAATCTATCAGGCCAACAAGCGCAAGGTCCATTGCATTAGATACAATCTCTCCTGCCTCATTCATTGGGAACTAAAAATAAACACGCTCTCTTGATCAGGCTTGACTGTGATTTAATATAATGCCTGACAAGTCCCTGCAATAAAAGCACCTCAGCTCCATCTGCAGCCAAATGCAATGCGGAAGAACAGAGAACTTTATTAGACAATAAAACCTACAGCATCAGTTGCCCAAAATCTCATTCTGCTATAAACACTATGAGCACCCCTGGGCTCCATCCACCCAAAATAAACTTGGCTTTAGGGCAGCAAATACTGAGAAAAAAAGTTGAACAGCAATTTATAAAAGCAGAACTTAACACAGTAATTGCTGGAGAATCGCCACTGCGATATACTTAGCAAGGTCCGAAAGATCATAGGAATGTGCGAGAGGGCAAGCCGCCACACATGGTCCAAAGGAGGGTAATTTTATCTGCAGAAATGCTTTTGGAAAAAGCATTTTACCTTCTGCAATACTTTTTTTTTTTTTTTTTTAATTAAACTGTCCACGTGATTATGCAGGCAAACTTATGCAGGTATGTCCTGTTTCTGTGCGAGTTTACCCAGATCAAGCAAAGGCGTTTCTGGGAGTGGAGCTGAGGAAGGGTTGGCACTGATGTGCACGCTTTCAGATTTTCAGAAGCATGTGCGCATAATGTGCTGGGTAAATTTGCAATGATGTATTAGCAGGTGCAGTAGTGTGCAGGGGTAGGTTTGCAGGCATAATTTTGAAAGGAGATTTCCATGCACAAGTCCACTTTGAAATGGAAGTCATTATATGTACATGTTTAACGGCTGACTTATGCATGATGTTACAAAATTGCCAACCCCCCCGCCCTTTATTTCCTTCACTTCAGCCACAGACCAGCCCACAAAAAGTCACCCAAATATATACATGCCATACAATTAATTTGAGATAACTTCAATTAGCGATTACTTGAGCAAAGTTTAATTTCTTTTTCTTTTTTCTTTTTTTTTTTTTTAAGAATAGAAGGCCGGAGCTTCCAATTAGGAAAACTAGGAGCTTGCCTAGAGTGCCAAAATATTGGGGGCGGCAAAAATCCCTCCAGCGCCAGAGCCAATACTGTCAAAGAAGGGAGAGCCGTGCTGGAGCCACTGCCACCAGTAGGAGGGAGAGCTGTGCTGGAGCCACTGCCACCAGTAGGAGGGAGAGCTGTGCTGGAGTCAATAGGTAAATTTAGGGGAAGGGGGTGCATGAACGACAGTTCACCTAGAGCGCCACATACTCTTGCCCTGGCCTCGTCTCCAGTTTTGTTATGGCTGAAAATTTGTCCAAAGATGTCTTACGTTGGTGCTGACTGTGCTACTGAAAATTGCCCCTCAGGTGCCTATAGAACTATTATACACCTTGAAAGGTGGGACAGAGATCCCGAGTGACCTGCGGAGAGGGACGAAGCGATGGTTGAGAAGCACCCAATGACAGACTGTGTGCTTATGTCCAATTTGCTACATTGTTTATATATGCAAATTCCCAACTGGCGAATAAACAAGAAGGGGAACCTAATTAATGTGGCTAGATTGCTGAGAAAAAGGTGAGTAGGGGTCACTCTTGGGTCTCTTTCTCACTGGGCTTTGCCCAGTGAGAAAGAGACCCAAGAGTCTTATGCCGAATAGAAATATTCCTCCCGATAAGAATAGGGAAATGGGAAAGTGTTACTTTCCCCAAAGCAGAAGGGAATTTAACCCCAGAACTTCACGCCTGGGAAGCTGTCACACAGCCGCGCTGAAAAGTGACTGACAACCAAATAAAGAGAGGGCCAGGAGACGGCTTTAGGTTAGCAAGAGCCTCCCGCAGAGAGAGAGATCATTCAGACTCTCCATCAGATAGGATTGATATGACACTACAGTAATAGAGAACCACAATTTATTAAAAAACTTTAATTAAGAGGGGGGAATAAAAGCCTTGCAAAGCCATGAATGAAACTCAGTTCAATCTTCCCGAAGATCATCAAGAATGTTTCTTGTTTAGAAGACTTAAAGCTTAATTAGAAAACCAGCAGGAGCCAGTAGGCATGGGCATGGAAAGACAGCAGATGCAGAGCACATTCAATGGAGTGCGAGATCGAGAAAGTCATTAAAAGTACACTATAAACAGTTCAGCACCCGCCTGCTATATTCATAACCACAAACAATTAGAGCACACTTAGTTTGACACAGGAGAACCAAATTACTGTGCCAGTAATTGGCCTCCTAAATGAAGAAATTAAAATGTTTTTCCAAGCTAAAGATGCCCATCAAACCCGGCATTCCTCAGTTGTTAGGCGACGCCTAAATGGAACTTTTTTTTTTTTTTTGTTGGCATTGTTATTAACTTTCTCCTGGGAGCATCTACTGTCGTTTTGCTTCTCCTGAACCACGGTGGAGACCGATCAACCCCTCTGGTAACCAAATGGCCCGGTTCTAAGCAGCACCACAATGTTTTCTTCCGTTACCCTTCGCCTGTAAAAGCTTCTCACCTTATCCACATACGACTCTCACTGGGAACTAGTCACAAACAGCGCGGCCTCTTCCAATTTTCACCCGTTTTTCCCCTTCTCTTTGGAATGCACTGTAGTTACTTTCTGTGGCCGAAACCCCAGTCTCCAGTTCCCCAGAAAACTACTTGCAACTCTGTTCCTTTGAGTGCCTGATTCACTAAAGCCTTTTTCTTTCCCCCCTTCTGAGTGTAAGGGAAGAGACATTGATGAATCAGACCCCGCGCGCGCCCCATGTCAGAGTAATTTGCTTTTCCTGCTACCATGGGCTGTAGCTGTTAATTCAGCAGAGTTCCTCACCAAGCAGGAGTCTCAGTAAAGACCCTAGTCCAAGTCTACCCGGTGTCATCTCTAGACAGAAATATTCGGGGTGGCAACTGTGGGGCAAGCCAGAGTGACATTTATACACATCATGCCCCCCGCCATTAAATTAGCAATAAAAAGAATCAATAAGAAAAAGTCCCAAGGTCTTTCTGTGCTATTTAAAAAAAAAAAAAAAAAGCCAGCCAGTTTCAACCTCCCAGTAAAACCACCATTAAAATTATTTCATAGCCTCATTCAACCAATTTTTCTACATGGATATGAGAGTGAAGTCTAAAACCTCTACAAGAAGAGACAGAATCTCAATATAAATCCTGCACCTCCAGCTCTGTAATAACCTACATGCACAGAAATTCCCCCAACAACAGACCTAGGGCGCTGACCCTTAAAATTCACCATACAAAAAATAACGCTTTCAAATTCTGTTGTCACCTCATGTGGGGAGACTCCCAAATTTGTGCTGCTTACAGTTCCAGTCAGACAAGAAATTTTGGGTGGAGGAGACTCGGGGATTCTCGTTGGTTAAAGTTAATCTAAAATGTTTTAATTGTTTGAGTTTTTAATACCCCTGAATGATCACGGGATGGCATTTGTTGTGGGGAGGGTCTATACGATGTCTTAATGTCATGGGTATAGGATAGTGTGTTGGTCCCCTTAAATCTATGGCATGGTCCAATTGGATGGGAAGTTTTCCCCGGAAGGTATAAATCTGGGAGGATTTGGCAGGAGTTTCCCCTTTCTAGGTTTAAGCTGGTGGAGAAAGGGACCTCCAGGATGTAGGAAGCCCAGGGGCCTCCAGGATGTAGGAAGCTCAGGGGCCCCTCTAATATGGAGGGGTCCCTGCAGGTGCCTTTACCCTCAAGGGAAAAGGCCAGAGGCCATGGCATAGAAAGGAAAATTCCTTCCACTGTGGAAAGAGTCCAGGAGCCGAGGAGAGACCCAGATGTTTCCTCCATCTGAGGAGCAGACCAGAGAGGGACAGAAGGATAAGGTTGGTCCAAGATGAGGAGGAACCCCTTGAACCAGAGTCTGGAGGAAACCAGAGCATCCTACACATTGCTGGAAGAGTGAAATTGAGGAGACTCACAGGGATGCGAGTGGTCTACTGAGGCGTTAGTAATGTGATATGAGGTGGGGGAGGGGGGGTATGGTGGTGACAGCCCCCTAATTAAGGGAGGCAAATCCCATTTTCTGCGGTGGAGAGTTGATGTTTAAAAGGAAAAGGAAACAGGGAGTTAGCTTTTTCCAGCTTCTCTAGACTGGGAAGGTTGAGGAGTACAGTCGGGTGTAAACTCTACATGCGGCCAAAGATTATGGAGGAATACAAGAAGTTTGGTACCATTTGGGGATTGGGAGGTCTAATGGCTGGTCAAACAGCTCTCATCTTAGCTGGATAAGACTTATCTGGCTAAGTGGCACTTTGTACAGGGATACTCAGCAGTATAGCCATGCTGCTGAATATCCCATTTAAACTGGCCAGATAAATCTTATCAAGTTAACTCACCTAATTGTTTAGGTTTGAATATGGAGCCCAATGTAATTAAAAATGCTTTGGATACTGTCTGAATGGCAGGTGCTAGATAAATAATAAATAATGATTTTTCTGAATGAAACATTTGTTGCAGTTTCCTGCTTCCCGATTCTCTTCCTCGTTCTCCATGACACGCATCTAATCCTGACAGCGTTCCCTGAAGTTGCAATTCTGGAAAGAGCCCACCATAGTTCATAGCAAGAGACGCTGACTGTCCTAAGAAACACAGAAAGGCAGAGAGAAATTCTGGGGACGGGATCTCAAAGAAGTAAATGAGGGTGGGAAGAAATGTGTTTTAAATGCTGTAAAATATACGTAGGTATCCAAATCTTTTTTTAACTTCAGTTTTCTGTTGAGGCGTTAGAAAATCAGAAAGCAAATTTTGAAAACAGAGGACATGATGGGCTCCTCTCTCCCCTCCCCCCCCACACACACACACACCCACACCCCGGCAGCTTGGTCCTCTGTGTATAATCCTGTTTCTACTGTCAGGTTCCCAACAAGAAATCCTTCATCCTTTGCCATCTGTTGCATTTACTGATGGCAACTATTTACAAAAAACCCCAGAAAAAAACAAAACTGAATCTGTCAAGATAAATATGTTCTCCTAGCATGGGTAGCATATGTTTTCCATTAACCAATGAGAAAGAATAGTCAAGTGCTTGACAAATGCTCAGCTGATTATAGCTTTAGGGTTTTCTTTCACAGCCAGAAATGTTTAGGTGTCGAATGGAATTTTCTGAGGAGGAATTGGTCTTCCTCCAGCCAAGAACATACTTTCAAGAGGATGGGAGGATTCTCCCGTGCACGGGCCCATCTTCAACAAGCGTCCGACCTATTGGACTAATAGAACAGATGCACAGGAAAGGGAAAATAAAAAACTCAGTTAAAAAGAAATCCTGATTACAAGCTCCCAGGATGGGAATGGAGCATGGTACAAATAGGCAAAAAAAAAACATATTTACAACAAAAAAAAAAAAAAAAAAAGGCAAATGCTAGGATTTTCAGCCTTACAATGCTTCCCCTTTTTGCTGCATTTGCAATCTTCCTTCTGCGCAGAAGTGCTCCCAGTAGTCTATAGCAAATATTCTAGCTCAGTCCACCTGGGTAGACCCTGGGCCCCAAGCCTGGATTTGCAGGGCAGGAGAGAAACGTCAGAAGGGCCCGGGGTCCTGAGCCTTTGCTGAGGAGGGGCGTGGAAGGCCTCGGAGAGGCCGTTTTCCTTTTTTTTTTTTTTGTGCACTAAAATGAAAATACCAGAACATTTGGGGGAATTTTTGTGACAGTCCATTTTTGCTTCATTTACGTTTGGAATGAACTGAAAATGCCTCATTCGTTCTGTTTTTCACATTTGTTAAAAAAAAACAAAAAACCAAATGCACATTCCTGAAGCATGTGTATATTTTTGCTTTGAAAGGAGGAACAAAGTCCAGGGGTCAAAAGGAATCACAGACTTTGTCCCAGTGCCACCAGTTTGAACATTGCCCTCCCCCCTTAAGAATTATAATAACAGAAGAAAAAGTAGGCTCCTGCCCTTGAAAGAAGAACTGGGGGAAATGTTTGTAGCTGCTACCCCTAAACTTGGGCATATCTGAAAGTGTGCAAAGCAAAGCAGAGAGATTATACACAAATCTTTCTAATGCATTCAGTGCACTCAGGCTACCAAAATTCTGCAACATCAGAATGCCTGATTTTGCATATTGTATTTCTAGAAAGGCATCTTTCATCTTTGTGAATGCATGGCTAGCAGCCCTGGAGAGCAAAGTAGGGCTATCAGAGGTTTCAAACATCTGTTTTCTGCAAATGAAATGTGATAAGAAAATGCACATCTCTTGTGCACAGAAAGTCGCTCCCCACTTGACCAAATAGCTTGGAAGGCCCTACTGTATAAATTACCATGGTGTAATTAGAAAACCAGATTTAGTATCTGCTGAAAAAATACATAGACAGGAGGTAATAGGCTAGCATCTTGTCATCAGCATAACAAGTAAAGAAAATATTATGAATCGAGGGAGAAAAAAAAGCATAGTATTCATCTCAGTGCTCCATTTGTGAAATAATCTATCTTGGTAAGCAAAGACAGAGCACTGTGAAATGGTTCTTCATCACACAGCCATTTCCTTACAAAAGAAAAACTAACCACTAGCAACAGAACATAAGAATTGCCATGTTGGGTCAGACCAAGGTCCATCAAGCCCTATCCTATCTCTGACAGTGGCCAATCCAAGTTGCAAGTACCTGGCAGGTCCCATGAAATACACATGATCTGTCCTAGATGATAGTATACACAACCCAGGCACATTTATCACCAAAACAATACAACCTGCACTACGAAATTTCATGGAGTGCTTATTAACTGAGTTTTTCCTGGGAATCCGTTTCCGGGCAGGTCTTTAAAGAGTATGCACTAGAGCACCCCAAAACACATGACATCTTCCCAAATGGTGTATAACTTTTAAGCAAATTTATTAAAAAGCTTCTAAAGTACAGTAGAAGTATTACTGATCTAAACAGTAGTATCAACGGTGTTATCTAGTCCCAGATAAACACAGATTCATAGGGATGTGCAGAGGGACGCCATACGTTGCATTTGGAATTCGTATTCGTCGGGGGGGGGGGGGGCAGATACGTTGCATTTGGCAAGGGGGGCCCCCGATACGTTAATGGTTCATTCTTATTCGTTTCCCAGCTAAAATTGAATTAACTACAACCCCCCACCCTCCTGAACCTCCCAAGACTTAATAAAACTCCCTGGTGGTCCAGCAGGGGGTCTGGGAGCCATCTCCTGCACTCACGCCCTCGGCTGCCGGTATTCAAAATGGCGCAGATACCTTTGACCTTACTATGTCACAGGGGCGACCGGTGCCATTGGTCGGCCCCTGTCACATGGTAGGAGCAATGGATGGCGGGCACCATTTTGAATACTGGCAGCCGACGGCCTGTGTACAGGAGATCGCTCCCGGACCCCCGCTGGAGCACCAGGGACTTTTATCAAGTCTTGTGGGGGTCAGGAGGGTCCCCCCCCGGACCACCAGGGACTTTTGGCAAGTCTTGGGGGACCCTCCTGACCCCCACAAGACTTTGCCCTCACTATGTCACAGGGGCTACCGGTGCCATTGGTCAGCCCCTGTGACATAGTGAGGGCAAAGGCTATTGGCGCCATTTTGAATACTGGCAGCCGACGGCCTGAGTGCAGGAGGTTGCTCCTGGACCCCCGCTGGACCACCAGGGACTTTTGGCAAGTCTTGTGGGGGTCAGGAGGGTCCCAGAAAATTTTCAAAAGATGATTTGCACACACCTTAAACTGGGCTTTACACACAAAAATCCTTTTGAAAACTTACTCCCAAAGGAGCAATAGAAAAATTTATTTTTGTATTATGCACATTTTCAAAATATCACAGGCCTCTTTAGAAAACTTTTTTATTTGTTTTTGCTGGGCCTTTAAAAGGTTATCATACTTACAAAGATTCTGGTTTTCTCCAGGACCAATAATGCTACTGAAACAGCACAAAGCACTTGCTTCCTACATCACTTTAACTAATTTGGTGCAATTGAAAGAGGCCAAATCTCATCTCCTCTCTAAAGAAGAGAGCTGGTTTTTGCAGTATAACAGGTGATGCCTCGTGGATACAGTCGTATAAAAATGCCATTTCATATCATTATTCAATCAGGCAACAAGAAATGGATCACGGTAGAGAGATAAAAAGGCTTTGATGATGAAAACATGGTCATTTTTCAAAAAAATTTCTATTAATTTTACTAAATTCAAAGCATCATTAAGCATATATGTGAGAGAGAGAGAGAGAGAGAGAGAGAAAGAGATAAGCCAATTGATAAAGGGGAGTTGGCTGCTTATATTGGTCGGTTCGGCCATCTGAGACATTCTGGAATGCTCTGCACATGAAATACGTCCTTATGCTCCCTGTTTACTGCACAAACCCTATGAGAATTCTACATTTCTATGCTTCGCATCATTAAGCAATGACAGATGTCCCTGCATTAAAAGTGCTGGCCATATAAATTCGGTCAGTTGCGTACTACAAACAGTCTTGAAATAATCTTGTAGCCCTGTATCTTTGCTTATTGCCCAGTACAGAAAATCAGTACCAATAATCCCTTCTGAAGACTAGCATAAAACCAATAGGAGGCACACAGCTCTAAAATTGTGATCTGACTGATGTAGTTTATTATTGATAATTGTGTTTGTTTTATTGCTGTATTGAGTATGATTTTTTTTTTTTTTTTACTGAATTAGTTATGTATATTTTATGCATTTTAATGATGTAACCTGTTCTGTGCACCTCCAGTAGAAGGGTGGACCATCAGGTTTAATCAATAAACAATAAGATATTCAAAAAGAATATTTAAAAAAAAAAAGTGTTACATCTCTCTTTGTGCTTTATCTGGAGCCACCCAAAGTGGCAGTTACTAGTCTGTGCTGTACAGCAGTCCAATGCGTGATCAGCCACAAATTTGTTTAAACAATTTTCTAATGCCTGTGAACAGCTCCGTCACTTTACAGAATAGGAAGCTATCTACAATGTCCCATGGAAATCTCTAATTTTTTAATGTGGTGTTCCAGTATCCATGGCCACCGAATTCTGTGGTAAGGGTTCTAATTGTCTGTGGCAGATGTATATAAATTTGCATAATTTCCACACTGAAAGATGTTTTTTTTTTCACATTGTAAAAATAGTCATTTTTTTCAAACTTGCTTGTGTGCCTATATAATTTATTTTGCAGTTTTTGGGTGGGGGAAAAAGAATCTCAGATATTGGTAGAGGGAAGAGGATCCCAAGGATGGAAGAAAAGAGGAAGAAGGATCTTGGGGGGATAGGGGGAAAAGGGATCTAGAAGATGGGGAGTGGTAGAGAGAGGGAATGGGGCAGGAAAACAGGGGAAGACAGGGAACGAAGTTGTGGGAGCAGGGCTAGTGCTTCCATTAGGCAAACTGATGGTCACCTGGCGTGCCAAAGGTTTGGGGCCATCAAACTTCCACCAACCCAAGGCCCAGAGCAATGCTGTGCCAGAGCTAATGCCGACAAAGAAAGGAGCACTGTGTGCTGGAGCCACTGTCGCCAGCAGAAGGGGAGCACTGTGCTGGAGCCACTGTCGCCGGTAGAAGGGGAGCACTGTGTGCTGGAGCCACTGTCGCCGGTAGAAGGGGAGCACTGTGCTGGAGCCACTGTCGCCGGTAGAAGGGGAGCACTGTGCTGGAGCCACTGTCGCCGGTAGAAGCAGAGCACTGTGCTGGAGCCACTGTCGCCGGTAGAAGGAGAGCACTGTGCTGGAGCCACTGTCGCCGGTAGAAGGGGAGCACTGTGCTGGAGCCACTGTCGCCGGTAGAAGGGGAGCACTGTGCTGGAGCCACTGTCGCCGGTAGAAGGGGAGCACTGTGCTGGAGCCACTGTCGCCAGTAGAAGGAGAGCACTGTGCTGGAGCTACCGCCAATAGGGAGGTGCATGACCAAAGGTTCGCCTAGGGTGCTGAATACGCTTGCACTGGCCCTGTGTGGGATCAGGAGAGGGGAGAATCAGAGAGAAGGGGTGGAAAGATTTCAAGATGGGGTGGTGGAGATAGGAAATGGGGGAAAGAATTTGAGATCAGGACAGGGAGGAGTTGGATTGGGGATAGGGCGATATTCTTCTGTGACTTGGGTACTGCTCTCTCTCTCCCCCCTCCCCCATGGTTCTGACCTTCTCTCTCTCTCTGGCCCCCAAGGCTCAGCTCCCCTCCCTCTCTCTCTTCCCCTCCTCCTCCTGTGGCTCTGGCCCTATCTATCCTTTCTTGCTTCTCATCTCCTGAGATACCCGTCCTGCTCTCTCTTCACCTCCATTTGCTCTCATCTCTTCCCTCCCAGACCATTTTGCTTATGCCCTCAGCTCCAATCCTCCAGAGGTATGAAGCTGGATCAGTGGCGGATAGGAGGGGGTCCCTTGCTATTTCTAAGCTGTGCACATGTGCATGAGCAGAGAGGTCGTGAAAACACACACAGCAAATCAGTGCGCACAAGAAATCCTGATGATATTTGCATTAATCTGGCTCGTAGTTGCACAAAAAGAGAATATTTGTGCACGCAATCTTTCAAAAATTGGAGGGAACACTGGATGGGGCTCATGTGCCTGGCCAGTTATCAACCTAGCTCCTGGTTTCTGCAGTTCTCTAGGAGCCCAGCAATTCTGCAGCAAGACTAGAATTTTGCAATACTTGCTATGGCCTTGTCAATACCCTGCAGTGGCAAAGTAAGAATAGACATCCTTCATCAGGCAGAATCAGGGTGTTCTGGTCTCAGTGAGTGAGTTTCTTTCCTTCATTCTTGTACAATAGTGGTACTGTTTCTCTTCACCTTGCCCATTCACATTGTGAGCATTTCCTGAGAGCAAATGTTACATTGCTGGTGAATCCAATTGCATAGCATAGCTGATTAATCAAAACAATGTCTTTTCAGTACAGCAGACAACAAGGTACCAGGTGCAGCAGTAATCATCTGTGAAGGTTTGCTGAGACAGATGCATCTTGGAAGCAAGCTGCAGATAAAGCCACTTCGTGGGGGGGTTTTTTTTGGCACAGTGTACCAAGACAACAATGGATCCTACCACAGAAGCAGCAAGCAACATGACATGCAGCCCCCTTCCCAGGAAGAAAAGGCCAAGACTCAGCTACATCACAGGCCTGCTTTGATTTCCAGACTTTTCCAAGTTAATCCCTAATGAAAGTTCAGCTGAATCTGTTTCAGCTTATCGGTTTCCCGAAAGCACTGTCGGTTCTAACATGGGGTATGCCATCAACTACGCACAAAGGGGCATGGCACACAAGAAAAATGCTGTAAAGTTTAGGGCTCAGTATTCCTTGGTAAATCCCCCAGGAAATGGCATCTGGAAGCTAGTGACAGATACAGAAAATAGGGCTTAGTGGCTGGAGCTGACAACTGCCTTCTGCTAATTGTCACTAATAGATGGCAATGCAACCTGCTCTGGAAATCTGAAGACCTCCCTCTGTGGAATTCCTGCCCTTCTCCTCTCTAGCTATAAATGTTTCCTTACTTCAGCCTGGCTGTCAACCTTTGAAGAAGGGGCCAAATTTAGTTTGGAAAGTTCATGCACTACTTTTTTTTTTTTTTTTTTGCTGATTCTATAAAAGGTACCACAAAGATTCAAATTTCCTGCAGGACCAATGCAGTTATTAAAACCCTGCACCCTTCTCAAAACTGATACACCCGCAATCTTTTGCTTGTGCATGCCCAGTGATATGGATTGCAATGGTTAGCACATGAAATACACATTCAGTACCCACAGGGCCAGTGGAAGCACTAGCGGGCCGATTCAGTAAAGTCTGAGGGAGAGCGGACGAACGCCCATGCTCCCGGCGTGCGCACAGGCCACTCGCCTGTGCGCACAGTTCTGTATTTAAATTAGGTGGTGCGGTAGAAACGGGCAAAAGGAGGCGCTAGGGACACTAGCACATCCCTAGCACCTCCTTTTGACCCGGAGCGGCAGCTGTCAGCTGGTTTGACAGCCGATGCTCAATTTTGCCGGCATCAGTTCTCGAGCCCGCTGTTAGCCACGGGCTCCAAAACCGGATGCCGGCAAAATTGAGCGTCCGATTTTCGGCCCGACAGCCGCCGGCCCATTTAAAAATTTTTTTGTCTTTTTAACTTTTTTTACTCTTCGGGACCTCTGACTTCATATCGCCATAATATTAAGTCGGAGGGTGTACAGGGTGTACTTTCCCGGTGCCGGCAGAAACTAGCGCCTACCTTTGGGTAGGTGCTAATTTCTTAAAGTAAAATGTGTAGCTTGGCTGCACATTTTACTTTCTGTATCGCGTGGGCACACCTAATAGTGCCCTCAACATGCATTTGCATGTTGAGGGCGCTATTAGGTGCCGCGGGTTGGACGCGCGTTTTCCACCCATTACTGAATAAGGGGTAAGGGAAAACGCGCGTCCAAGGGCAGGTTAACAGTGCGCTCCGTCGGAGTGCACTGTACTGTATCGGCCTGCAGGTTAGCTAGGCCTAGGCTAGGGCGCCACTAGGGGGCGCAAGCCATGTGGGGCCATGAATCTCCACTCCTCTTTGCCGCCACCACTCATAGCCCAATAAACCGAGAGGATGGAGTCGGGCCGCGACAGGGGGGGGAAGGACGGCGCAAGGCAGAAGTTGCCTAGGGTGCCTAATCCCCTTGCACCGGCCCTGAATACCCGACATCTGGAAGCTTCTTGGCCATTTATTGATTTATTTATTTATTTTATTTAGCTAGCACTTTTTTATACCGATATTCCGGTAACAGAGCTACCAATCAAGTCGGTTTACATTACAACAGTAACTATGACATGAGAATGTCTTACAATAAACAGGTTTATCGAACTTGGATACAACGAAGTGGGTTTAACAGCATAAATAAGATAGAAATCAGGAGTTAATAATAGGACAAGGAAACAAGATTTGATTACATCGCGCAAAAAATAGGGTGAAAGATTCTCTTAAGGGGATTTATGTATTCAATATATCTGCTTTTTTCAATTTTAGCTTAAAGCAGATGCATGGAGAAATGAGCCTAAATGCAGCTTGAAACAAAAAGATTATACACATTTTGGGTAAGGTCCAAGGCTTGAGGTCAGAGCATTGAGTTGAAAATGAACCCCTCTTGGCCCTTTGGCTGAGAGTGAGATCCTCAACAGTATGGAAGGGGATGTTTTAACGTTCTGTCACTCAACCCGATTGGGACGGGATCACATGGTGACCACTGCTAAAGCAGAAGGCTTAAATCATCTTCAAATAGCTTCTGTATGTCAGAGATCTATGTTTACTATTTGCAAAAAAAAAAAAAAAATCCCAAATGTAAATTCTGGGTGATTTTCTATACCAAGAGGCTTTGTCAAACATATTAAAGAGACATTTCCATGAGAATCTGCAGAGCATTTTCTAGAACTGTTAATTAAGCAGGAATTCCCAATGAGCATGATATTTACTAGCAGTTAACATCCTGTTGTGAGAGTTGAAGGCTGGAGGTAAATGAAAAGAACGTGCCTCTTCGATACCAGGAAATTGCATACTTTGAGATTACTGAAATTATTCTTTCTGGGGTAGAGGGAAGACTTTCCAGAGCACCTACTAGCACCATGGAATGCCACTAAAAGCAATAAAATAAAATCAACCAAGAAAAATTATAATTCGTAACAAGTAACAGCAACAAAATGAGTGTTGGTGTTAAAAGCAAGCGAAGGATTAAGCGAAGGATAGTGTAATACTTTCAAAAGTATGTACATGCCCCATAGTTGTTTTTCCAACAAGTGGTTAGAAGTGGAGAAGAGACAGCTGAGGGGGGATATGATAGAGGTCTTTAAAATCATGAGAGGTCTTGAACGAGTAGATGTGAATCAGTTATTTACACTTTCGGATAATAGAAGGACTAGGGGGCACTCCATGAAGTTAGCAAGTAGGACATTTAAGACTAATCAGAGAAAATTATTTTTCACTCAACGCACAATTAAGCTCTGGAATTTGTTACCAGAGGATGTGGTTAGTGCAGTTAGTGTAGCTGGGTTCAAAAGTGGTTTGGATAAGTTCTTGGAGGAGAAGTTCATTAACTGCTATTAATCACGTTTACTTAGGGAATAGCCACTGCTGTTAATTGCATCAGTAGCATGGGATCTTCTTAGTGTTTGGGTACTTGCCAGGTACGTGTAAGTCTGGATTGGCCACTGTTGGAAACAGGATGCTGGGCTTGCTGGACCCTTGGTCTGACCTAGTATGGCAATTTCTTATGTTCTTATGTTCTTATAATTGCTATCGACATTTCTTCTAAGGTGCAGGGGAGACGGCCAACATCTTCTTCCCCCAACAGGCAAGTTCCAGCCATCCTGCAATTTAAACCGCATAGCTCCAGACGACTATGGGACCCTGCACAATTTCAAAAGTTGGAAGGCGCTTGCACCTGGAGAGAGGGAAAAGGCGTTGGCAATCGTGCACCTTACCAGAAACAGATTCGTACAAATGAATGTGGATTAAAATGATAAGGTTGCCATGTTTGTCCCTATTGTTATGTAGAAACAAAGGTCAACAAACTAGTTGGGAGTCTTACATTTCTGTTGAACTTTGATGTTTAGAAGCCTGGGTTAAAATTAATCTGCTTCACTCAGTGTAAGGCCAGTATTCAGCAGGCAGGAAGTTACTCTGTTAACCGGATAACTTTGGCCAGGATATTCAGTGGGAAGCTTAATCAGTTAAGTCCACTGAATATACCCGTTTAAAGTTTCTCGGTCAACTTTAACAAGGAAATTTTAGATCGATTATCTGGCGTCACCAGACTTAGTCAATTATGTTTAACCAGATAGAAATGTGAATATCAGCCGTGTGCCTGGAATGTCCCTGCTTGGACTCTCACTTGCCCAGTTAAATAATGACATACCCATTTAAAATCTGAGTAGTTGACAGGACGGGAAATTTAAACCTTAGGGTTTATTTGGCTAAGTCCTGAACTTAGCTTGACAAACCCACTGAATATTGGCCTCTGTGTGACCTCAAATAAACTATCCAGTACTCAGACTTCCTATAAATATGTGACTTATGGAGGGAGGGAAATCATATGCCGTATAACATTTATTGTCAGCCTAGACTGGTGAGCTTCAATAATGGTAAAACTATACTATTAAAAAGAATATTTCAAAATAGCTGACAAATAGAATGACACCCAATAATTAATACTTATAAAAATTAAAAAAAGATTCCATCTCCAAAAAACATATTGAAAAACAGCAGATGCAACAAATAACACATAATCATTAAAATTAACAAGGATATAAAATCAACCACTCTCCATACCTGGAAACGTTTGATTTTCAGATGACCTGAGGTTGTTATGGATTAGCTGAGGGGTAGGGAATGGGAGTTGTTGTGCACAAACTTTCTCTTTTCTCCCTCATATATATGTACACACACACACACACACACACACATTTGTTCTCTCTCACACACACAAACAACACACACATGAATACTCTAACACACACACACACACACACATATGGTCTCAAGCTCTCACACCCTCTCTCCCTCACAAACACATACCTTCAATCACTCAAACAGGCCCCTCTCTCTCACACACACAAGCTCCTTGTCTCCCTCCCTCTCTCTCTCACTCATACATATATACACACACACTTGCACCCTTGCTCCTTTTTTATATACAGAATCCCTCTCACTCACACACACACACCCTCATACAAGCTCCCTTTCTCTCTCTCTTACTCACATACACATTCCTTCATAAAAGCTCCCTCTGTCTCACTCATACACCCCCTCGCACTGACACTATTCGTCTCTTATGCACACACACGCACTTTTCACGCCAGATCCCTCTCTCTCTCTGGCACATAGATTCTCACACAGCTTCCTCTCTCACATACACACATGCACTCTCACTGCCTCATACAGGCTCCCAATCTGTCACTCATACACACCTTCACACAAGCTCTCTCTCAGTCTCTCTTATACACACATACCCCCTCATACAAGCTCCCTCTCTCTCACTCACATACACACTCCTTCACAGAGGATGCCCCCCTCTCTCTCACACTGATACAATCAGTGGCTCACATAAAATGCCTGCAAGCCGCCTTACTCATCCCTGATGCCAACTGGGCACTCCTGTGGCAGGGACACCATCAGTACACAGATGCCGCCATCTCTTGCATGGGGCCTTCCTATGCATGCACAGGCGGTGCACTTGGAATTTTAAAGGGGCCACGGCGGGAAAAGTCCCCACTGCTCCCTTTAATGACATCACTACCTCATTGCATTAAAGGCTCCTCTGAATGCTGCCCCGACACCTCAGTAACAGATCTTCCTTCCTCGGTAGTACATATTGCTTGCCTGCTTGTCTCGTCCAGCTTTGCTTAGACATTCCTGCCTATCTCATCCTGCCCAGCCTTGCCTTGTCTCTCCAGTCTGCCCAGCCTCATCATATCCAGCTCCACCTGCCACCCAGCCTGTTCTGCTGTGTCTGTTCCCCCTGCTCATCCTTCTCTTCTCTGCAGACTGACTCCTGGATCTGACCTTCGCCTGGATACTGACTACACCTGTTTGTCTCCTGCCACTGATCCCTTGCCTAGATATTGACCTTCCTTGCTTGCCGCCTGCCTCTGACCCTTCACTGGCCCTGGACCACCATTTACGTGTTGCACACACGCACACACACTTCCTCTGTCTCTCTCTCAAGCACCCTCTCACAGAGGCACTAGCTGTCTCTTTCATACATGCACACACACACTCTCACCCTCTCATACAGGCTCCCTCTCTCTCTGGCACACACACCCTCACTAAGCTCTCTCTCACACAAATGCACATGCACTCTCACTCCCTCACACAGGTGCCTAATCTGTCACTCATTCACACTCCCTCACACAAGTTCCCTCCCTCTCTTACACACATAGGCACCCTCATGCCCTCCAAAACACACACACACACACACACCCACACAGAGGCACCCTCACATACACACCTTTCCTCGTTCTTTCTCTCTCACTCACAGAGACTCTCTTGGTCCCTCATTCTGACCTCTCCTTCTTCCTTTTGCAGCTAGTATGGGTCCACTTCCAGCTCTCCCTGGCCTTTCTCTCCTCTGTCTTCAGCCATGAGCGGGATGGGCTCCACTCACAGCCACGACAGGCCTCTTTCCTAATTTTGGCCACGAGCAGGAAGGGCTCTGCTCGTGGCCTCAATAGGCCTCTTCACTAATTTTGGCTGTGAACGGGATGTGGCTCCACTCGTGGCATACATGGCTGTTCTTTGCCGCCCCCTCATGGTTGGTGCTCTAGGCAACCACTTAGTTTGCCAAGTGAAAACGCCTGCCCTGGTCTCTGAGCTGCTGTGCGATAAGATGTTTCTTATGACCATCGTGACACTGGAGATCTTTTAGCCAGTTAGATCATGACAGTGTCGGATTCACCTTTTATTTTTATTTTCCATTCAAGCATGCAGAAAAAAGCATCAGTGAAAAAAAGAAAATACGTACAATTCTTCAGTACAGTAAGAGAATAGGTACCATAAGGGATTCCTCTTACAGCAAAAGAGATGGCATGGATGTCACTCTTAGTTAGCTTTCCCACAATAAGGGAATTTTTCACTCCTCGCTGCCCCTTTGAGCCTTCCTGCCTGAATAAGAGCCTACAGAGTACTTCTTCTGTTAGTGATATCTTTGAAACGACAGCTGAAAAAAATGTGCCACAGAGCGTGAGATAGACTAAGCATAGCTACCTCTCTACTGAAACACGTGACCATTCCTCTCAGGAACAAATTGGAATAAGAATAGTAGTGTTCAATTGTGAACTAGAAGCATCTGTCAGTCCAACCAATGCTACCGTAAGTGCTTCTAGCCATCATGATAAGAGTACTCATCACATACGCATAAATTAGGGCAGTGGTATGAGCATCACTGGGCTAATGTCATCAAGCGGCATTAAGCCAGTGACAAACGTACCAATCTGAATGATGATGTGTGGGCTGGCCTAGGTTCAATTCCCGGCTCGGGTTTATTTGTTTTATTTACGGCTTTTTTATACCGGCATTCGTAGGTACATCATGTCGGTTTACATAGAACTGTATTAACAGGAAAAGAAAGGTACATGAAACTGTAACTTTGATAACAAAAACAGGGTTAAGGAATTTTAAGAGAAAAGAAAGTAACAATAAGATAACAATATGAGAACAATGAGGGAGAAGTAACAACTGTGAGGTTAAAAAACAATGGATTAGGCATCAAGTATGATGGGCTAAGCATAAGCTTGTTTGAAGAGCCAGGTTTTGAGTTTTTTCTTGAATTTCTGAGTGCACTGTTCTTGTCAGAGATCGGGTGGCATGGAATTCCAGGAAGATGGACCTGCAATGGATAGTGCACGTTCTTTTGTGGTAGTAAGGTGGGAAAGCTTAACAGACCAACCAGAAAGGTGGGAAAGCCTAACAGACCAACCAGATCCTCCTTTATAGGAGGATCTGGTTGGTCTGTTAGGAGTGTGGAATTGTATGGAGTCATTTAGCCAGTGCATGCTCTGGTTGTGTAGGGTTTTATGGATGATAGTGAGAGCTTTGTAGATGATACGGAAGGAGATGGGGAGCCAGTGAAGATCTCTGAGGATGGGGGTGATATGATCATTTTTGCAGGTATTTGTGAGTATTCTAGCAGCGGAGTTTTGAAGCATTTGTAGTGGTTTAATAGAGACTTTGGGGAGACTGAGGAGTAGAGAGTTGCAGTAATCTATTTTGAAAAAATATTATGGCTTGCAGTACAGTGCGGAAATCGTTGAGGTGGAGGAGAGATCTGAGTTTCTTTAGGGTGTTTAGTTTAAAATAATATCCTTTCAAAGTCGAGCCGATGAATCTTATAGTGACACCAAGGTCTTGTACATGCTGCGAGAATGTAATTGCTTGGGGCAGGGCGCTTGAGGGGTGGCGAGATGATAATAAGTTCCATTTTGGAGGTATTGAGGGCAAGGTTCAGGCTGGTGAGGAGGCTGTTGATCGTTGATAGGGCGTTTTCCTAGGTTTTGAGGGTTTTGGGTAAGGAGTCTGTGATGGGGATAAGTATTTGGACGTCGTCTGCGTAAATAAAGTGAGTGAGGCCTAAGTCAGAGAGAAGTTGGCAGAGTGGCAGCAAGTAGATATTGAAGAGGATAGAGGATAGGGCGGAGCCTTGAGGAATGCCTCTGGTTAGGCGGATAGATTTAGATTCCCTTTCGTCTATTCTAACCTTGAAGAGTCTGTTGTCTAGATACGATTCAAACCACTGGACGGGGGTTCCAGATATGCCAATTTATCTGAGATGGGTTAATAGGATGTTGTGGTTTACAGTTCAAAGGCGGAGGATATGTCAAGTAGGGCAAATAAGTATGATTGGCCTTTGTCAAAACCTTTTAGAATGGCGTCAGTGAGGGAAATTAGGAGGGTCTCAGTACTGAAGAATCTGTGGAATCCGAATTGTGATGGGAAAAGAATATTATGTTTTTCAAGGTGGTCTAAGAGCTGGCGGTTTACTACTTTTTCTAGTACTTTTGCCAGTTAGAGTAGGTTTGAGATGTTTCGGAAGTTAGCGGGATCAGTAGGGTCAAGATTTGTTGTTTTAAATAAAGGTTTATCAGTGGCATATTTTAGGGGCGACGGCACATTTCCGAGGGTGAGGGAGCAGTTAATGATATCAGCGATGGGTTTGGCTATTATACTGGGGATGGATAAGAAAGCTTTGGTGGGGATGTTATCAGAAGGGTGCAGTGCTGGTTTAATTTTCTTTAGTATAGCTTCTGATTCAGAGGAGGAGGTAGGTTCAAAGAAGTTTAGTGTGGCGAGAGGGGTTATTGTGAGGGGTGTGGTGAGCTGGGAGGTGGGAGGAAAGCGTTGCATGAGTTTGGAGATTTTGTTGCAGAAGAAGAGGGTGACGTTATCACATTTTGTTTGGGTGTCTTCATCGGGCATGGGGGGGGGGTGGCATTTTTGGTGAGCTCAGCGACGAATATAAAGAGGGCTTTAGCGTTGTATTGTAAGTCATGGATTCTAATGGCATAGAAGTCTTTTTTTGTTTTAAGGATGGTTGTGCGATATATGTGCAAGGGGGATTTGTATATTGCCAGTTGGGATGGGGAGGGTTCTTTGCGTCATTTCTTTTCCTGGCATCTTACTATTCCATGGGTGAGCCAGGGTTAGGGATGCTGCAAAGGGTGGTATTTTCAGCCTCTCAAGGAGGGGGGGGGGGGGGGCAGGACTCAAAGTCCGTGCATAATGGCGACACCTAGGGCCCAGGATTAAAGAGTTCTGGAAGGAAGCCCCCGATAAAGCGGACCCTGGCCGAGGAATGTCATTACAATGTCTGGACTAAAACTTAGGAGAGGATATTAAATGGGGGGTGGGAAATACCAGGGTAGATGCTCATGAAAGCTCATTGTGTCAGATCCCAGCCCCGGTTTTGACTGAGCTGGAAGCTCAAAAGGAGCAGTAGGAAAATAGCTGGGTTAAAAAATTATTCTTTATGCCAGGCAACGACAACATTTATGGACAGTGCCCCAAACCTCCACAATAACCACTTGTTCAATGTAGAGCACTGGACCAACAAAACTTAAAGGACTGAGGAGGGGGGAAGAGTCTGTTTCTCACAGCATTCATAGCTCTTGCTTTCACCACCTGTGTGTCTCTCCTACAGATCTTGCCCTCTATCACATCCCTCCCTATCTCATCACCTGTCTCTCACTTTCAGACTGGGTGGGGGTCTGCTAGCAGTCTCACCCTGTTTGCCTTCCTGAGACCGGATGGCATGTAGGCTCTTAGCAGTGCACCTTCTACCCACCCCATCATTTCCCCGCTGCTAGAAATGCGGGCAGGAAGACGATCCAGGAACATGACCCCCCCTCCCCATCCCCCCTCCCAGAATGGCTGCCTGTCTCTCTTCTCAGGCCAGCAAGCTGAGAGAGTTGGGAGAAAACATTTCTGAGATACTGCTGCTGCTTCTTGGTCTCTCTCAGCTGATCGGCTCTGATGAGCAGAACAAGCCAGTCAGCTGTAGATGGCGGGGAAGCAACACCAGTACAGATGTGCTTCATCCCACAGTCCTGTGGCAGAGAGAAAGGGAAGAGAGTGAGAACAAGGGCAGAGAGCGAGGCCGGGGAAAAGTGAAAAAGATGTATAAGAGGGTGAGAAGAGAGGACGTGAGTGTAAAGGGCACAGAGAAGGAGAGCATACGAGTGGAGGAAGGTGTGAGAGGGGAGGAGGAGAGCGGAGCTGTGTGAGAGTATGAAATAGAGGGATGAGGGGAGTGACGGGAGGGGGACATACCTGGTGTGATAACGAAGTGAGCGGTCATGGTGCGGTATAAATGAAGGGGCAGATTTTAAAACCTACACGCAGGCGTAGATTGGTGTGTGCAACCCAGCGCGCACAAATCTACGCCCGATTTTATAACATGTGCGTGCAGCCGCGCGCATGTTATAAAATCCGGGGTCGGCATGGGCAAGGGTGTGCACACTTGTGCACCTTGCGCGCACCGAGTCCTAGGGGAGCCCCGATGGCTTTCCCTGTTCCCTCTGAGGCCGCTCCGAAATCCGCCCCCTACCTTCCCCTCCCTTCCTAACCTGCCCCCCAGACCTACCTAAACGCCCCCCTCCCGACCTTTATTTTAGAAGTTGCGCCTGCCTCTGGGCAGGCGTAGGTTGCGCGTGCCGGCACGCGATCCCCTGGCCTAGCGGCCCTATGAAGGCATCTGGCCACGCCCCCTCCCCTTTTTTCAAGCCCCGGGACATATGCGCATCCGGGGCTTGCGCGCGTCGCCGGGCCTATGCAAAATAGGGCCTTTAAAATCTGCCTCAAAGGCTTTCCATTTTGTTAATACACTGGCCTCACTCCAGTCTAAAGATGGCTCTTATACGAAGGAAAGATGAGAAGTACAAATTCTCAGTCTTTTTGCAGAGCACTCTTTCTCAAGGAGCCACGCCTGTGGATGTAAGGTAGATAATAAACAGCTGAAAGTGTGAACCCTGACTGCTAGAGGCCCTTCCGCTTTAGAAGTGCTTCAGCTAACATTGACTTTGGAGGTTTCTTATCCTCTCCAAAAAAATAAAAATAAAATCAATATTAAATAAAATAGTATTTCATTTTTTTAAAACATGGGCATAATCAGCTAAATCTGAATATCTGGAATCTGGAATATCTGGAATATGGAATCTGGAATATCTGGAATCTGAATATCTGGAATCTTTTATGACTTCAAAATATTATGAGGTGTGAGGGGTTTACTGAACTCTAAAGAGGTTGGAGGTCAGAGCAACAGTGGAGTCAGAGAAAATAGAGGGATCAAAAATTGGGGAGGGAGCTAGTTATTTTATTTTTTTGCCATGGCAAACTTTGAGAACCTATTAATTAATAAAACTCCCATGCAGAAACAGAACATAGTACAAATTGAACACAAAGGCTGTATAACCAGCCTAAATTCTCTTCCTATTATGTACATCACATTAATTGGTAAGAATTTACAATTAAGGCAAATAAACTAAACACTAAGACCCATTCTTGCTTCCTATTTGATCTGCTTCTGTCTTTCCTGGAGGTGGGGGGGGGGGGGGGGAGAGAGAGAGAGAGAGAGAGAGACTCTTTCTAAGGCCTTCTTAGTAGTCAACTATTTATACTGCTACAGGAGGGCCGGCTAGTAACTCGAGGTGAGGTTTTGGTGGTGGTCTAGGGTTTTGGGGCCAGTTTTACAAGCAGAGTGAGAGGTACGAACAGCACAGTACACCTCCGTGAAGATTTGACGTCATTTGGAGTGAGGAAAGTCAGACTAAGATGAGATTACTTCAGTGTTCTTTCACCCTAGCTTGATAGAATCCTGATAGAGAGTCCATCAAGCTAGGTTGAGAGGACACTGTAGAAATCTCATCTTTGTGTGACTTTCCTCACTCCAAATGACGTCAAATCTTCACTGAGGTGTACTGTGCTGTCGTACGTCTCACTCTGCATGTAAAACTGGCTCCCAAATCCTACACCCCACCAAAACTTCACCTCGAGTTACTATAGCAGTATAAATAGTTGACTACTATGTATGCCACCCCAGAGGTGTTCTATTTCTCTCTCCCTCTCCCCCATGTCCAAACATATCGCAAATTGCGTTACAGCATGTCTCTTTGAATAAATATGTCAAATTTGCATTCGGGCTGTGTGATATGATAACTATCGCTTGCATTATGGTGTTAACTCCATAACGCACTTTGATGAATGACCCTGTTGGTTAGAAGGTTGGGTACTTTTCTTAATGTTAGTCCAATCATTTGTCAGATATTCCTCCATGAAGACATAATTTACCATTGGATAGTAGGGATGTATATTTGTTTTTAATAAATGCTACATGTGCAATGAATGAGGCCATTTTTCATTTATTCCAAATGAAATAAACTGAAAATAGCCTCCTACAAAAATACCCAAACATTTTCAGATATTTTCATATTTGTGGCATTCAAAAAAATAAAAACAAAACACAGGCCTCTGGTGGCCCTGGCTGGACTTTCCCAGCACCAAGGCCTTGCCCTAAGCCCAGCACTGAGGCTTAGGCCTAGCACTGGGCAAGGGTCCACCCCCTCTGTAAAGATGCCAGATTTGGGGACCTCCCACCCTGGCCCCCACTTACCCCCTTTCCGGATCCAATGAAAACAGGCAGAAGTGAAGACCAGTTGCTCCTGCCCATTTTCAGCAGATCCAGGATGAGGGTAAGTTAAGGCCAGGGTGGGAGCTCCCTGGCCCCTTGCAAATTTACAGGGGGGGAAAACTCTGACCTAGGTCCAAGCAATAGGCCTAGGAAGGCCTAGCCATGGCCGCAAGAGGCCATTTATTTTTAAGTTAGTTTAGTTTTTTGTTTTGTTTTAGAGGGGTTTTCTTTTTAATGTTTTTTTTTTTTTGTTTAGCAAATGAACCAAATTGAAAAGGATAACATTAAGAAAGGCCCAAATTAAAATGAAAAAGAAAAAAGAAATTAAACAATGAACTGAACTGAATATTTAGGGCCTGCACATCCCTAGTGAACATAGCAACATCCATCAAAAATCAAGCAGATATTTGGAGTGGGCTAAGGAGAATGGTTGGGACAGTCAGAGAAGTCACTGGAATGAATGACTCTGCCCAGGCATTTCCTACTGTATGTTTTTAACCAGATAGCTTTGTATATATTATAAATCATCATGACAGAGCAAGATGTCCTTTGGGAATATGCATTAGTCTGATACATGATAAACACATCTATTCTATTTTTGCCCTTGTGCGATATGCACTGTTTTACGAGCCTGCTAGCCTGCATAGCTTGAGGAAAGATATGAGACAGAAAAAAAAAATCACAGTAAAGGGCAGCTATATTGTTTGAAACACTTTTCTAGAAAGTCTAAATAAGTGATAGGCATGTCCTCTATAATTAAACATGTCCTCTATAATTAAAACCACTTGTGTGTGCTCTTGGCGTTTGTTGGGATGCTGTGGGCATTCACAGACTGCAAGTACTGGGCAGTTGACTAACAGGAAGAGCACCCGAGGCTGTGAGTGGTGCAGGAGGCGGGGAGCCAAGGTCCTCTCTGCTGGAACAGAAGCAACACCAGAGAGAGTGAGCAGCATGGCAGGAAGGAAACCCTGGTACCCCAGGCCAAGAGAGTGGTGCAGTTCCCAGAACTGAGGTGAGGAGGAAAAAGGGCAAAGGAAGAAAGAAAGACTTCAGTGGAGATTGGAGAGGGGAAAGAGAGAACATAGGGAATGGGGCAAAGAGTGAGGCTACCCAAATGCCCTCCTCTACTCACTCACCCCCCCCTCCTCCCTCACCCATTTACACACACTCCTACTCATACATCCCCTCGTATTTACACACATACGGTGAATGGGACACAACTTACATGCCACCATCTCTTTTTCTCATCAAGAGACTGGAGAGCGCCAAGAAGCAGAGAATGAGACATCTTTCAGTGTCCCATTTACACAGACACACATATCCCGACTCATCCATGCATATACACTGCACTTCACTCCCACTCATTCAGACACTTCACTTGCACCCCGCCCACCCACACCCACCTACCTACTGACATACACATACTCCTCCCATTCATTTATAAACACACATGTACACACCCTCATGGAGTGGTTAACTTATACCCTCATCTATTTTATGACAGCCTTTTCAACTTGTATTAACAACCAGTAAGAAGTACCTCCAGGGCTGGGCTAGGAAACACTTCTGTAGTCACGGAGCCACGACAGGGATTTGGAGGATTTGGGGAAGATTCTTCTGAATTTTTTTTAGATTTTATTAGGAGATTTTATGGGTCTATACATGTTTATTTTAAGTATGTTTATTGCTTTTGAATTTCAGCTACGGAAATGTTTTTATAGATTTTGTGTACATTTATTCTTGCCTTATTAAATATTTTATATATAGCACAGGGCTTTTTTTCAGAGGGTACATATCAATACTGAGTACTGGCACCTTTTCATTCCACCTGCTTGATTTGCCCTATGATCTCTCAAAAAAGAAAAAAAAACAACAACAAAAAACAAACAAAAAAACATGCATCCTGCATGGGATTACTGGCACCTATTTTTCCAGAAATATAGCACTGTACATATGCAAAGTTCCTAATTACTGTGAACCGGCTTGGGCAGGAATAGAAAGATTATATACGCAATATAAACAAACTGTGAAGTGATTTGAGCTACCAAGTGACCCACTTCCAAAGGAAAGATTTTACAGCACTCGTGAAATTCAAACAACCTCCCAACAAGGCGCATTATGCTATCTGCAGTTCCGAGTTCAAAATGGTAGAAGCAGGGACCTGAAGTTGGGATCGCAATGCACTGGGATGCAAATTCAAAAACCAGGTCGAGCCAAATATCTCCTTCATTAAACTGGGTCACTTGGCAGCTCTCTAATAGGTGCCATCATGTGCTAGCCTAATGCTACTGCTGCTATTAAACTTTTTTTTATAGCGTTACAAGATGTGTGCAACATTGTGCAGATAGATTTGAGAGAGAGTCCCTGCTTAGTGGAGCTTGCAATCTGCTAGACAGGCAAGACCAGGATTATTTAAATTACAATCAATAAGGCCAGGATTGAAAAGAACAGGCTTCAAGATTCTCTCAGCGAATCTATCCTATGATATACATGTCGTGGTTTCTATGGCTCCTGGTGGCTTGAAAAGCACATACAGATTTGATTTGATTGAAAGGCAGTACATAAAAACCAAATGCCTCACCTACATTCACGTCAGAAACGCCCAGTGTCACAGGTTCAAAGCCAGTAGCCAATCTGTCTACAAATATTTTTTTTTGTTCTGCATCCAGCACTGTATCCCTTCGTGTCTGAATGGCCTTGCAAATGATTTTTATTTTCTTCTTACTAAAGGATAGTTATTTTCAACATGGCTAGGATTCATCTGGGAACTAAATACACGGTATCTCTGGTAGTAAACAGTTCAGCCATTTGTCAATAAAGTGTAGCAGACTATTGAACGTGCCTTATTTTTTCTTCTATTTTTAGCTAAGCTGCCACAGAATTTGTCAATGCCGCAGAACTGTATCAGCTCACTTAAAAGCGCTTTGGACAAATAGTATCTGCCGCTAGTCAAGAATCTTGACCTACAAATCACTGCAGAGGAATCTAAGGACAGGCTGCATCATGACAGGAAGGTGTTAAAACCACTTTGCACATGCCTTAGTTAGCCTTGCAATCAATCAATACATTTTAAAAAGTGAAATTCACAGACATTTGCCATCTGTTATATTTTTAATGACTTATAATTACATTTTGTCAATTGTCTGTTTGAAAATTCATCATCTGCAGCCCTTAATTGAATTAGCTGGCATATTTGAAAAAAATGTTAACGAATTACTGGCGAAAATTGACGGATGGCTCCTAAAAATGTAATCAGGTTATATTGATTCAATAGACAGCTCTATAGCAAAATGCAGAACACAAGAAATCCAATCAAAATTAGTTTGGTTGTTCGCTTTGCATGGTAAAAAGAAAAAGTAAATGTCAAGGGTTCTTTTTAGGCACAGCAAATGGCAAGCAACTGAGAGGTTGCAGTCCAAAAGTAATTTTTTGAAATTATGGCTTGGCTTTCATACACAGAGGAGAGAAACACTGGGATCATGATCCTAACAGAACTGCAGAGTGAAGAAGCTGTGATCACCGGGACACTCTCCATCGCAACACATGCAAAGAAAAGAAACTTGATGCTAAAAAAAAAAAAACAACCCAGAGATAAAAGAGAAAAACACAAAAAACAGCTTTACTAGTGGAAGCAGAGATGTGCATTTGGTTTTCCCACTGGGTTAAACTGGATGAACGAATCCAGTTTTGGTTTGTTTAGAATGGAATGAAGTGAAAATGGCTTTTCTTGAAAACATATGAAAATTTTGGGGTATTTTCGGTGTAAAAAAAAAAAATACAAAAACAAATACAGATAAACAACATTATGGTGTCGGCCACATGGCGAAAGGTGCCAAAGTGACATCTCTTTGGAACCTCTCCTCAAGCAACTGGCACTATTTTTAAACCTGCTAACCTGCAAGCAGAGGTGAATGGCATTGCTTCTACCCTTTTCATCATAGGAATCACATGGAAGGGGTTAAGTGGAGGCTGGGAAGAGGCCCCCGGCCCCAGCACATGCATCCATGGGGGAGGGGGAAGGGCCATGAGAAGGCCCTGGTTCTTCCCAGTCCAGCTAGATAGGCCCAGACCCTGGGACTTTCAGGGCCTTCTAGAGGCCCGTTTTGGTTTCTTTTTTGTTTTGTGTGTTTGTAAAGGGGTGGGGGGTATATTTTAAAAAAAAATTTCAGTTTGGAAAATGAACCAAACAAACAAATATTACATGAACCGAAAAAAACCCCAAATCTCCTGAAACAAAAAACAAACCGAAACAATTATATTTTTTTATTTCTGCACATCCCTAACAGAAGCATCAGCACTAAGAGACTATTCTGTGCAATGTGTGGAGAGCAGGAATGTGCATTCATTTGGAACAAATGGGTTCATCTGAACCAAAAAAGGCTATTTTTGGTTCATTTCATTCCAAACAAAACAAATAGCTGGTGCCTCTGAAAATAACAAATGTTCATTTACATCTATTTTCGATCTCGTGTAATTCTATGGGTCAAGGAAAACTGTATTTTTACTGCAAGGCAAGTCAGACAGATCAGAACCAGGGTGAAAAGGGGCAAGAAAGGAGGAGGACCAATCAAAATGTAGGGCTTTTCCAACCAGTCAATCCCAGCTGGTAGCTGCTTGGATTGACAAGGACAAATTAAAAAAAATTGAAAGCAACTTGAGCCAATCACCATTTTGAAACATTTCTTTCTTGGATTTCAGGGAGAGAAAGAAAGAAAAGAAAGAAAGAGTAGTGATTCTGAAGCTCTTTCTCAGAGCCAAAGAAAAAAAATGTAAAACGAGATTTGTAAAGGAAGGAAAGACTGAGCAAGGTGGGCTGGGATGTTGCCTGTTGTCACTGTGTGAGAGGAGACACTGCAGTTTAATCCGTCTGTTCAATGATGCAATAGGTCTGTAAAAGTAAGCAGACAGGAGTAAGAGTCTGTCTCTGCAGTGCAGAGAGAGATCAACAGCCTCTCTTTTTCTATGCTCTCTCTGACATTGTGTGTGGAAGAGAGTCAGTAAACACCATAAGGTGAATTTTAAAAGCCCAGTGCATGCCAAAACCGGGAGATACATGCACAAATCAGGCTCGTGCACACCAAACGGATTTTGTAAGCCATCGGAATACGCACATACATGCCGCTGCGTGCACAAAGAAATGGTTTCTAAAAAGGGGCAGGGCATGGGCATGGTCTGGGCAGGCCCTGGGCGTTCCGGGGTTTTACCATGAAATTTGCACTACATACCTTCACCCACTGGCACGCGCCGGGGTCCCTTGCCACGTAACTTTACTGCTGCTACGGATGACATATAAGTAATAAAACAAAAAAAAAACTAGACAGATCAGTGGGGTTTTAAGGATTGTGGCTAAACTAGGAGGGGTTTGGAAATCCTCTCTCTTAACTGGGCAAACTGGGCATGAATTCGTAAAACTATCAATGGCGTCAGCGCATGTGCCTTTTAAAATTTCCCCACTGACGCAGTGGAAGCAGGATTTGCACACACATGCGCGCGTCCACTTAAAATTGAGTACACATGTATGCGTGGCAAGGTTATTTTATAACATGTGTGCATATACATGCGGATTCTATATAATGTCCGCATCCCTGGCCATGGGCCGACAAACATGCACAAGTGTACGCCCACGCATCGGTTTAAAATTTACTGTCCCCTCTGTGTGAGGCTCTTTCTACAAACCGTGTCCGTTACTCATCTAAGTTTACATAGTGATAGTCAGAAGACAGTGTGTGGCATGCTTTTAACAAAAGTGACTGTTCTCATGCCGGTGTTTGTCTGCACTAGTACCACTGTGCACAAAACAGTACACTACCTTGTAATGTTAAAACTCTCTAGCCACCACTAGTGACTATTTCAAATTCTATCATACCACAGGAGGAAAAGGTAGACAGGGTACTAGTGGGAACAATGGGAAAGAAAGAGGTAAGGTTTTTCATCTTTCCTTGCAGAGACCTAAGGCCAGCACAAGCAGCGCTACTGATGATAGCACTAGTGAGAAGACAAGGCTCAGGATAAAGATTTTATTTTTTTAGCAGGGGAATCCAGAGGCAGGGTCAGGCATGAAAAAGTGTAAGCTGGAAGAGGAAGTGACAATTTTGTTGGTGGCATTTGCCCTTCTTTGGGTATTCATGCCAGCCTTCTTACTATGAGGCGCTGTACCTATGATTTAGTGCCATTGCTCCTGCTGGCTTTGCAGCACTCTTGCAGCCTTTGGGTGTTTTCCCCTCTGCTTCTGCTGTCTTCAAATTTCTTTTCAAATTCCCTTATGGTACTTACCGACCTTTGACCAGGAGAGGTGCGGCAAATGCAGAAAGCACCAGATCAGCGTAGCAAGACAAAACGTTCCCTAGTTCCTTACAAATCTAAAGCCCACCTTCCTGCACCATTGTCTCATCCACACTTTGAGGCTCTAGAGCTCAGCATACCTTTGAGGTCCAACTACCTTATCCATAAAATAATATTTTCTCACATATCCTGGAATCTTTAGAGGTTGTCATGGCTTTTATTGGACCATTGCAAAAAGGAGGTTATAGTGCATGCACTTTTGAGAACACGCAGGTCTGCTCTTCAGATGTGAACTGCAAAACTGAAAAAAGGAAGCCTCTTATATCTAGAGAATGTTGAGAAATGAGAATTCCTATAGTAGAGAACATCGGAAGATATTAAAAAGAGATTGGATTATCATCAATTCTTGGGCATCCTTTTAATTGCAGTTGGCTGAGCTGCCAACCCACATGAAAAACTGAGGTATCTAATTCTATAGAAGAGAGCTCTAGTAGTTGTATTGGTCTTGGACCTCAGTATCCTCTGATCCAATCTGTTTCATTTCACCAATCCTCATTTTCTACCTCTTCTTTCTAGGAATATTAGATTAGATTTTTTTCTAGGAAAAATGCTGTCTTCTAGTATTTATTGAAAATCTGTGGTATTCTGAAAGCAGCACTAGAGTGAAAAACCAAAGTCAGAGACGGAAGAATAAGTTGGGTAAATATAATCCCTCTCCAGTCCTACAAGGCACACTGGGCAAACCACTGGGATAAATACGTTCACAGCTGTATTGCACAGAATAATTTTATGTCGGCAGGACATAAACTTAACTCCACAAGACTTGCAACCATCACTGGCTTCAAGAGCTCTAATCTGTAGCTGAGAAAAACAGTAGAGCCTGACAGAGCAGATGAGCCTGCCACTTTTCCTGAGCCTAAATACACAGGCAATATCCTAATATCCTTATCTGCTCCAAGACAGATAATGCTTCTTGTCTTGCCTCCCTCCTCCCAGATTATGATTTTGAATGTTTACCAGCATGGTTGCCTTATACCACCCTCCTCAAAATCAAAACCCAAGTAGATAAAAGATGATTTAGTAGGCAGCTTAGTTACAGAACTCAAATAGGGATAGATTTTCATACCTACTCGCGCGCGAGCTTGCCGACGCCCGCGGCCTTCCCCCGTTCCCTTCCCACCCCCTTCCCCTAACCTATCCCCCCCCCCCAGCCCTATCCTAAACCCCCCAAATTTATATCTCACCTTTTGCGCCTGCCTGGAGGCAGGTGCAAGTTCCGTGTGCCGGCACTCGATCCTCCGACACAGCGGCAAATGGGCCACTGTGCCGGAGGCCTCTTGCCCCACCCCCGCACCGTCCCTTTTGTAAAGCCCCGGGACTTTGACGCGTCCTGGGGTTTTACGCGAGTCACCGAGTCTTTACAAAATAGGGCCAGCGAGCGAAACCCCCCCCCCCCCCCACGCGCATAAATCCTCAGCCCCATAGTGCGCACTTGACTAAAATGGAAGTGCAATAATAATAATAATAATATTTAAAAAAAAAATAATATATATATATATATATATAAATATACATATATATACACATATATATATATATATATGTATATAATTGCATAGCTCTTGAGAGATTGTGAGGAACAAGTATACTTAACAGCTGACAGAATATGATGACCCTCACTAGATGGGCTGTTGACTTTGATTTACTGTTTGAGAAATATAACTGGTCTTCCTAACAAAGATTGATTGCTTCCGATGAGCTTATATTGTTCACCGTTTTGTTTTGTTTTTTTAATGAAAGGTGCCAGTGACCCTGAAAACTGATTTACAATCCGAATCCCATCTGTAACAATCCAAGGCAGAGTCAAATCTGTGTCCCATGGGCTGCTGGATGGCTCGTTGCCAGTGACAAATGCTGCTGTGGAGAGAGCTGGGTTCAATTTCCAAGGCTGTTTTTTTGCTCCTGGGATGTTGTAGAGGTAGGGTACACAGCCCCCGCTAGGCAGTGAGTTCCAGCCTAGGCAAGAGCAACACCTTTCCTTCCACTCCCCCCCACCTTCCCCTATCTAACCCCCCCCCCCCCCCAGCCCTACCTAAATCCCCCCCTACCTTTATTTCAGGAGTTACGCTTGCCTCTGGGAGGCGTAACTTGCACGCGCCGGCCAGCTGCCGGCGTGCCGGAGGACTTGGGACCACCCCCTGACCGCTGCCCTGCCGTCGGCCCCCTCCCTTCTCGAACATTTTTCAAAGCCCCTGGACATACTCGCAACCAGGGGCTTGTGCGCGTCGCCGAGCCTATGCAAAATAGGCTCGGCGCGCGCAGGAACAGGTTTTCGGGGTTACACGCGTAACCCTTTGAAAATCTGCCCCTAAGTATCCCGCCTTTATTGGATGGATGCCTGTTCTTGGCTAAACTCTGTACCGGGAACACAGAGTAGGGTAGATTTTCAAAGGGTTGTGCGCGTAAGATACGCACGCAACCCCCGAAAACCTACATCTGCCTCCCCCTGCGCGCACCAAGCCTATCTTGCATAGGCTCAGTGGCGCGCACAAGCCCCGGGACACGCATAAGTCCCGGGGCTTGAAAAAAATGGGCGTTCCAGAGGCGGGGCCGTGGGAGGGGCGCCAGCCCAGGGGCATTCTGGGGGCGGGACCAAGGCCTCCGGAACAGCCACCGGGCCGGGGGATGGAGAGCCGGCAGGCGTAACTTCTTCAATAAAGGTCAGGGGGGGTTAGTTAGGGCTAGGGGGCGGGTTAGATAGGGGAAGGTGCGGGGGGGGGCGGAAGGAAAGTTCCCTCTGAAGCCGCTCTGATTTCGGGGTGGCCTTGGAGGGAACAGAGGCAGGCTGCTCGGCGCATGCAGGTTGCACAATTGTGCACCCCCCTGCGCGCGCCGACCCTGGATTTTATAACATGTGCGTGGCAGCGCGCGCATGTTATAAAATCGGGTGTAGATTTCTTCGCGCCGGGTTACGTGAACAAATCTACGCCCACGCGCATGTTATAAAATCTGGCCCAGTTTTTGTACTCTGCAGAGACTAGGTTGCACTTTTATTTTATTTTTTCCTTTTTCTTTTCTTTTTTTTGAGAGATGGGGGGTTGGGAATTCCTTTATCTCTTGCCTTTCTTTTTCATTGCAATATGCAGATTGCAACTTTCTCATATTTAATCTTGTGGTTCCTTGGGAGGGGGATTGTGGTGGTTGAGGAGGTGTAAGGCTCTTTAGATGACCTCGTTTTTTGTTTGTTTGTTTTTTTACATTAATTTCGAGATTTGGGGAGGTTCTGGGGCAAGGAGGGAAGGGGTTTTTTAATAATTTCTATTCAGGGTATCTCTCACAGGCAGACCTGACCAAGGTGATAGCGGGCAATACTGGTTTACTTTTCAGTGGACACCTTAGCTGGGGAGGTGCCTACTTTTGGTGGTTATTATTCTCTCTTGGGTTGCTTTTCTTTCTTTTCCAACCTCCCCCATGGGTAAAAATACCCTTAAATTAGTGTCTTGGAATGTTTGTGATATCAGCATTCCCATTAAGCTCCATAAGATCTTAATGACTTTAAAGAAACAGGCAGCGAATATAGGGTTTCTGCAGGAAACCCGTCTTACAGATCTTGAACATCAGAAGCTTAAATGTGATTAGATGGGGCAGGTTTTTTTATGTTTCTGCTTCCTCTAGATCCACTGGTGTTATGATTTTGATACACAAAACTGTGACTTTGCGGGTTATTCAAGAAATTAAAGATCTGCAGGGCCATTATCTGATATTAGTGATGGAGTTAGCGGGGAAACAGATTATCCTTTGTAATCTTTATGCCCCAAACGTTTATAATCATTCATTTTTTCTTCACATCATCCAGAAGTTACTAGATTTTCGAGATGAATTTATGATTGTAGGGGGAGACTTCAATATTGTTGCGGACCCTCAATTGGATAAGTCCCATTCCTTGAGAGATCCTCCTTTGGGAACTAGAAAAGGAATTCCCTTTTTGCTATTTGAATTACACTCTGTGGTCTCCTGGCGCATCTTTCATCCTATGGAGAAAGATTTTACCCATTTGTCTACAGCTCACTCCACTTTGCCTCACATAGACTACTTTCTGTGCTCAGGAGATTACCTTTCTCAAATTGATGATACTGGTATAGGCAATATTAAAATTTCAGATCATGCACCCATTTGGTTGACGTTGTCTGGCTTTGTGAGTAGTTCCTCTCATCTGTCTTGGAAATTCCCTTATTACTTAGCCACAGATACTGCATTTCAAGATTTCCTGAGACAATGTTGGGTTAATTATGTGGCCACTAATGGGGCACATTTTGAAGCCTCTCTGACTCTTTCCTGGTATACTGCTAAGGCAGTTTTGAGTGGGGGGGACATAATTTCATATTTAGCTTGGAGATGGAAGTCTTTGGACAAACAATTGGTGGCTTTAGAGCTGAAATTAAGGAAATGTAAGGCAGCATTGCTGTCCACCAATATAGTGGCTGTTATGGAGGCCTTCCTATCTACACAAGCTGCTCTAAATACCATTTTACATCATCGAGTTAAAAAAAAGTATTTTATATTATAAATTTAAATTGTACCAGCATGCCAACAAATCGGGAAAATTGTTAGCCTGTCTTATCAAAGGAGACTGTGGTCCATGAGGGGTCATTCACCTGAGAGATCTGGGTGGCAATCTGGTTCATTCTATCTCAGTTATTTTACAGATGTCTTCTGAGTATTATGCGCAGCTATATAGTTCAGGTGGCTGTGAATTGAACAAATGTCAGACCTTTTTATTCCAACTTTACCTGAAGCACTTTGAGAAATCTCATTTACACCATTTAAATCGGACTATTAGTTTGGGAAGTCTTTGAAGACTCCGGGTCCGGATGGATTCTCCGCTGAATTTTATAAAATCTTTCTTGATGAGATTCCTCCCTTACTGGTTAATACTTTTGCTGAACTGATCAAGGCCGGGCGGTATCCTACAGACGAGAATGGAGTGATTACCATGGTTATACTTAAGCTGGGTAAGGACCCTGAATCCGTTGTGTCCTATCACCCTATTTCTTTATTAAATTTCAATCAGAAGCAGTTAGCCAAAATTTTGGCCGATAGATTGGTTTTGATTCTGCCAGATTATATTGGGCCAGGCCAAATTGGTTTTGTCTGGGGGAGATATGCTTCGGTAAATGTTCGTAAATTGCCGTTCGTAAATTGCCATTTCACTCTGTTCTAGTAGAGCTCTGCTGGTTATGGTAGTTAGCTTTGATGCAGAGAAAGGATTTGACAGAGTGGAGTGGCAGTACTTATTTGAAGTGTTGCAACATATGCAATTGAATGGCTTTTTTCTGGACAGTGTTCATTTACTAATCCCGTAGCTACCATCTCTATTAATGGAGATATCTCCTAAACCTTTGCGGTTCAGAGAGGTACGAGACAGGGATGCCCTCTTTCCCCTTTGTTGTTCCTCTTAGCTTTGGAACCTTTATGGGATGCCATTCAACAGTTGAATGGGATTCAGGGCTTTCAAATGGGATCCTTTCGCTTTAAATATGCTGCTTTTTGCTGATGACCTTCTGTTTCTTTTACGAGACCTGTTATCCTCTCTCACCAGTTTATTGAGGACTTTTCAATTATATGGGGAATTATTGGGATCTAAATTAAATCAGGACAAGTCTGAGGCCCTGGTCTTTCCAGATACGATAAAGATACAGTGGGTGGAAGACCTCCCTTTATGCTGGGCAAGAAGGTCCTTTCATTATTTGGGGATAATTATCATGTTGAATCTTGACTGTCTTTATACTCTTAGGGTAGATTTTAAAACATGCGCGCGCGCTACCTGGCGTGCACACATGGATGCCTGATTTTATAACATGCACATTAGTGCAACTTGCTCCAATTTAGGATCAGCCTGGGAGGGAACTTCACTACCTCCTAATCTAACCTTCCTACCCCTTCCCCTAACCTACCCATCCCCTAGCTCTAACCGAGCCCCCCCCCAAAAAAATTTCTATCTTACCTCTTGCGCGTGCCTTGGGGCAGGCGCAGGTTGCTCGCACCGGCATCCTGCCAGCACGCAATCCTCCGGCACAGAGGCAAATGGCCACTGTGTCAGGGGCCTCAAGCCCCGCCCCTGCCCTTTTTCTTCAGCCCCAGGACTTACGCACGTGGCCGGGCCTTTTTAAAATAGGCTCGGCATGCATAAGGCCACCTACACTCGTACATCCACTGGATTTATGCGCATAGGGCTTTTAAAATCCGGGCCTTAATATTTCTCCCCTGCTGGCTGTAACTAAAGACAAACTGATGATAAGGCAGAATTTACCTTTGTCCTTGGGTGGAAGGATTAACCTTTTCAAGATGATTTTGTTCCCTAAGTGACTATATGTACTACAGACAATGCCGTTATTGTTAACATGTACAGATACCCATGCATTGGATACGTTGCTTTTGCGTTTTGTCTGGGCTTATAGGAAGCCTAGGGTCGCCTTGTTCCGATTCAGGCAGTCATGGTCTAGGGGTGTTCTAAGGGTGGTTTGGGTCTTCCAGACTTAATGAATTATAATCTGGCCTGTCTTTTACGTACAGTTCGTGACTGGCTGTATGATGGCTCTGTTTTCACTCTGTCTGAATGCGACAGAGTGATTCTACATAATTCGGATCTTCGCTATTTACTACAGGCTTTATCACAGAGTCTTTCTTCTGGTCTAGCTAAACACCAGTTGTTGTTCCCCTTATGTCGGGCATGGAGACTCCTGATGAAGAAACTGCAATTATCTGCTTCATGTACACCTTTTTTGCCGATACGAAGAAATTTAGATTTTCCCTCGGGGATTTAATCTAGGGGGTTTTGTATTTTGGAAGACTCAGGGCATTACCCAGCTCCAGCAGGTGTTGTCCATTGAGGGATCTGTTTTGCCTTTCCAGACTTTATAGACACAATTTGAGTTGACAGCACAAGACCTTTTTTCCTGTTTCCAACTGCGACACTATATACATTTTTTACCTGTTGCAGATTCAGCCTTAACCGTAGTACATAAAATAGATTATTTTTTCTATAATGAAAGAAGGAAACCCTCTCTGTCTCAGATTCATAAGGCCTCGCAGAATATGGAAATAGGGGGATGGGTCATGCCTATTTTGGATCGCTGGCGCCTGGATGGTGGATGTAAATTGACCAATCAGCATTTACTCACCTGCTCTAAAACAATAAGTTTTTTCACAGAGCTTTTGTTTCCCAAGCATTGGCTTTTAGAGCCAAGCTTACCCTTACCGCTGATTGTATAAAATGTTCTTCAGCCAGAGGCTCTCTTGCACATGCTTTTTGGTATTCTCCTGTTATTTTGCATTTTGGGGGATTAGGAGCTTTATTAACACCCTATAGGGCAGTAATATTCCCTTACTTCCTGAAATCTTTTTATTTGCTGTGGACTTGCCTTTATATATTCAGAAGGAAAGCGATCGGTTGTTGATCAAAAAATTATAGGTCCGAGGAAAACAGTCCATTTTATTGGCTTGGAGGGGAATCACTCCTCCATCTTTTTGGCAATGGAGGAATGAGGTTCATAATATGATGTGCATGGAATCCCTTGCAGCCCATTTGGCCATACATTCTAAATCTAAATTCTTTTCAGCATTTCCCCTAGGGCGAGAAGTCTGATTTTAAATGCTTTATAGATGATCATTTTTCTTGCGTTATGGTTTGCCTGTTTCCGAATAGATGAGGTTATGGGGGGGTTGGGGGGGGGGTAGATGAAGGAAATTCATGTGTTTTCTTTTTGGGATCGATGCACCAGAGTCAGACATCAGTCCTATTGACTGTGCATTTTGATTTTTCTGCTTGCTGTGGATGTGGGTAGCGGGGTAGTAGGAACCGCGCGCACATGTGTTAAAATCTACCCAGGTCTTTCTGCTATGGCCTTGTCTTTCCTAAGTGCCCCTTTAACCCCTTGACCATTTAACAATCCAACTGACTCCTCACAGGCTTTCTGCTTTGGATATATTTTAAAAAGATTTTATTAAAGAGTTTTTACCTGTATGGCCAGCTTTTTTTTCAAATATATGTTTTGCCTGCCTTATCAATGTTTTATATCTAACTTGCCAATGCTTATATTTTTTCCTATTTTCTTTAGCTGGATCCTTCCTCCAATTTTTTAAAGAAGTTCTTTTGGCTAAAATAGCCTCTTTCACCTCATTTTTAAACCATGCCGGCAGTCATTTGGCCTTTCTTCTGCCTTTTCCAATACATACATCTGGCCTGGATTTCCAAGATGGCATTTTTAAACAGTGTCCTCGCCTGATATAAACTCTTTGGGGCGGATTTTCAGAGCCCTGCTCGCGTAAATCCGCCCAAAACCGGGCGGATTTACGCGAGCAGGGCCCTGCGCGCCGGAAAGCCTATGTTACATAGGCCTCCCGGCGTGCGCAGAGCCCCGGGACTCGCGTAAGTCCCGGGGTTCTCCGAGGGGGGCGTGTTGGGGGCGGGCCCGGTCGTCACGGCGTTTCGGGGGCGTGTCGGCAGCGTTTTGGGGGCGGGTACGGGGGCGTGGCTACGGCCCGGGGCGGTCCAGGGGCGTGGCCGCGCCCTCCGTACCCGCCCCCAGGTCGCGGCCCGGCGCGCAGGAGGCCCGCTGGCGCGCGGGGATTTACGCCTCCCTCTGGGAGGCGTAAGTCCCCCGACAAAGGTAGGGGGGGGGTTTAGACAGGGCCGGGCGGGTGGGTTAGGTAGGGGAAGGGAGGGGAAGGTGAGGGGAGGGCAAAGGAAAGTTCCCTCCGAGGCCGCTCCGATTTCGGAGCGGCCTTGGAGGGAATGGGGGTAGGCTGCGCGGCTCGGCGCGCGCCAGCTATACAAAATCCATAGCCTTGCGCGCGCCGATCCAGGATTTTAGCAGATACGCGCGGCTCCGCGCGTATCTACTAAAATCCAGCGTACTTTTGTTTGCGCCTGGAGCGCAAACAAAAGTAGGCTATTCGCGCGCCTTTTAAAATCCGCCCCTTTATCTTTGTAGCTGCACCTTTGAATTTTTTTTTTCTATTTTTCTCATTCTATCAAAGTCTGTCTTTTGAAAATTAAATGCTAGAGCAGTAGATTTACTTAATTTCCTTCTTCCAGTCACTAACTCAAATTTGATCACTATTAAGTGGCCCCATTACTGTTACTCTCGCACCAAATCCTGCGCTCCCCTAAGAATTAGGTCTAAAATGGCTCCCCCTCTCATTGATTCCTGCACGAGATGCTTCATGAAGCAGCCATTTATTTCATCTATAATCTTTACCTTTCTTAGCATGTCCTGATGTGACATTTACCCAATCAATATTGGTGTAATTGAAATCTCCCATCTGCCAAATCTGTTAGTTTCCTAATTTCTGTTAGCATTTCATTGTCCATTTATTCATTTTGGCCAGGCCCACCACTGTACTCTTCCCCATCACACATGGAATTTCCACCCATAAAGACCTGGATTTGGTCTCCTGCAAGATCTTAATCCTTTTGAATTCTATGCCATTCCTAACATAAAGTGGTCCCTCTCCTACCAAGTTGATCCATCCTATCAGTGCAATATTATTTGTACCCTGGTATAACACTGTCCTAATGGTTATCCTCCTTTCACCAGGCCTGTGAAATGCCAGTTAAGTCTATTTCTTCATTCAGTGCTATACAGTCTAACTCTCCCATCTTACTTTTTAGTATTCTGGCAATGGCATACAGACATTTCAAGGTACATTTTTTATTTGTATACACAACTTTCTTAGCAGTTCACAGGGACAATTTGGGATCTTTCTACTCAATCTGTTCTTTACTTATAGGCTCATGGGCTACATTTACTTTTATTGAAACTTCTCTATCGGGATACCCTAATTCCCCATTAATTCAGTATCCTTTGAAGATATCTCCCTCTGAACCATGTGCTGCTGAGCAACTGTCAGCTTTCCTCCATGTTCTAGTTTAAAAGCTGCTCTATCTACTTTTTAAAGGCTATTGCCAGCAGCCAAGTTCCACTCCTTTCGGAATAGGCTCCTCCTTCCCCAAAAGGTTGCCCAGTTCCTTACAAAACTGAATCCCTCTTCTCTGCACCATCGTCTCATCCACGCATTGAGACTCCGGAGCTCTGCCTGCCTCTGGGGACTGCGCGTGGAGCAGGAAGTATTTCAGAGAATGCTACCCTGGAGGTTCTGGATTTAAGCTTTCTACCTAAAATCCTAAACTTGACTTCTAGAACCTCCCTCCAACACCTTCCTATATTGTTGATGCCCACATGTACCATGACAGCTGGCTCCTCCCCAGAACTGTCCAAAATCCTCTCTAGGTGATCCATAAGGTCTGCTACAGTCCCACCAGGCAGGCAAATTACCGAGCGATCTTGAGTCCACCAGCCACCCAGCTATCTACATTCCTAATGAACGGATCCTCATAAATGACTGCCAACCTAACCCTTCCCCTCCTGGGTACCTATCCTCAGTGTGAGAGGATAATGCATCACCTATAAAGCAGTTCCTAGCTACAGAATCACTTCCTGCTACACCAAATCAATGCTCTCTCTCCAGATTACCTTGCTCCACCAAGGCAGCACAGGGTCTGCCAGATTGGAGTTGGGACTTGGCTTCTATGTCCCTGAAGGTCTCCTCTATATACCTCTCTGTCTGCCTCTGCTCCTCCAGGTCTGCCACTCTAGGCTCCAGAGATTGGATACGTTCTTTGAGAGCCAGGATTCTTTGCACCAGGTACACAGATACAGCCTCTCATCAACTGGTAGATAATCACACATGTGGTGCTCAGAGCAAAAGACCCCCATCTCACTGCTGATGGGGCTCTGCATCTTAGTATTATTGGGTCTTAGTCAATTTAGGTTGCTAAGGGAGTAGGGATTTGTAAACTAAAGTCCTTTAAATTTACATGGTATATTTAATGTTAATTTGGCAAAAGCCTGGAAGGGGACAATAATTAATCTATTAATAAAGGCTAGATCACTCCTTTGTTTTAAATAAATCCCAGATTGATTTTTGCTGTGAAAATGTCTCCTGTCCTCTTAAATGGGATAAGGGTCTACAAATCATAGAATCTGCTTAGGGATGGGTGGGAGGAAAATAAAGCATAGTTCGAATTACCTGCCTTTCCTTTCTCTTCAACCAGGCAAACACACTTAGTATTATCTATCTTGTTTTTCTTGTTAATAAAGCACACAAATCTCACTCTCCCTCTAACGGATTTCCCCATTAGGTTCTGGTGAGTATATCCAAATGACTTGGAATGACTGCTGACAAAGAAAGAATACTGGGCTCATTGGACTATTGGTCTGACCCAGCATGGCCCGCCTTATGTTCTTAGCCATTATCCATATGGCTCGGCTAGAATACTGTTCCTGTGATGGCTGGGCTAGATGGTAGGAGATTGAAAAGACCGGCAGAAACCCAGTTTGCTGAAAATGAAAGTGAATTACGTTGTAGCTCCAGTAGGATCTGGAAACTTAAAGACAGCAGCTACTGAGTTAAAAAAAAAAAAAAGATTGTATCCAAGTCAACCCTAAATTCTCCCTGCATTCTTCATAGCTATTATATATATGGTAAAATATTCCACACTCTGTTTTCAATATCAACTCTAGTGGAGGCTATAACCTTTCCTAAATCAAGATTATCTCAGTACTGTATGAAAAGCAGTCAACTGACTAAAAATCAGGTTGTTGTTTTCCTGTTGATGTATTTTTAATGCCATAAGATTTTTTGTACACTGTTATGATGTAATTACGAATGACGGTATATAAAGTCTTTTAAATAAATAAATAAATAAGAGACAAGTACTCAGTAGGCCATCCAACATGCAGTCAGCGCCCTTCTAAATAATCAGAAGCAATAAAATTTATGGAACCCAAAATAGAAGAAAGGTTCTTCTGCTCTGGGTCAACCGCCCCATGGGTATCATGAGTACTTCCAAGGCCGGTGCAAGGGTATTGGGCGCCTTAAGCGACCCTTGTGCTGACCCCCACTCCCCCCCCTCCCCCCCGGGTCATGTCCCCCCTCTACCTATTTCGGTGCAGACTGTGTGCTTCTCAGGGCCGCGGGCAGCGCGGCCCTGAGAAGCACACAGTCTCTATTTCTCTTTGCCGTGAGCGGGATAGGCCCCGCTTGCGGCACCACGTGGCTGCTCTTCGGCGCCCCCCTACGGCTCAGCGCCCTAGGCGACCGCCGAAGTTCCCCTAATGGACGCGCCGGCCCTGAGAACTTCATCACAGGTCCCTGAAGGTAGGAATCCTTGCAGAGGAGGGTCAGCTCACTGGGACCTCATTCAGACTGGTGCCCTGTTCCCAAGGCTCATCACGGTCCTTGCTGCGATGGTCTGCTGCGCTTGTAAAAGGACTTTGCGTGGAGGGGAAAAATAAAAAAAGGACTTAGGTGACCCCAGAAAGCTCATGCGTTACAGCAACTCTTTTTCTGTCTAATAAAAGATGCCCCAGTACCAGTTAAAACAATTCCAGTTGGAAGCCTTTGGAAGGGAAGCGTATGAGTACACGCTCCTGTCTTGTACAGAAATTGTCTGACAGGAAGGATGAATCTGAGGTGCACTACAACAGAAAGGTGGATGATTAGCTCCTGCAGCCAAGTGAGAATAAGGAGCTCAGAAAGCAAACTATTATTACATGAGTCAGCCACCCTAATTTTCATCACTATTTAATTCAATTAAGTGTTAAGAGAGATAAAAAGCTGTATTTTGTTGTAATTTTTAAATGTCTGATGGATTTCTCTTAGTTGCATCCTGGCTTCAGAGCTTTAATAACCTCGGATATTTTATTTTATTTTCAGTTATCTATCGTCCAACCACTGCCATGCAAATTTTTGGTCCATCCCATCCTTCAATACCACCCACCAGCCTCTTCGATAAAGAATGAACCTCACAATACTTCATTATTTTTTCTGTTCCTTTCCCATGCATGTTTCCCTTTCTTCTGCAATCCGTGCTTCTTAAATCGCTTTTATGACTCTCTCAGGACTGGTGCGCATCCGTTAAGCGAACTAGGCGGTCACGCAGAGCGCCAGCCCTCAGCGGGTGGGGAGACAGCAAACTCACCAGGGTGAGCCCCTGGTTGCTGGTGGTGGCTGAAGAAAAGAGGAGAGAGGCCTGGCAGGGCCACTGGCAAAGTCCATCTGCTGGCATCAGATGAAAACAGGGGAAATGATTGGGTAGGGAATATAGGGGGGAGCTCGCCTAGGCACCTAATACCCTTGCATCAGCCCTGGCCTCACTATCCAGTCTCACTCTGCATATAATTCAGTAAGTTCTTTCTTTTCCCTTCAGTTTTTTTCCTCTGCATATTCTTGTTTGCTATCATGCATCACAAGCCTATCAATAAAGTCTGTGTGTGTATTACACACAATGGCCCATAACGTATTGTTCTGTTTATACACTGGAGAGGGACTCCTATGGACTCTAGCACTGTCTTTTTTTTATTTAAATAAGCTTTATTGATTAAAAATATATACAGAAATTTCACGATACCCATCATTAACACAGCATCAGATATACTGCAATTAAATAAAGGTCAATAAATGTATTAACTGGCAAATTATGAAAAGGGTGTAACATTAAATGAGTTCAACTAAAAATTCAAGCAACTTAACGTTCATCATGAAAGAATCAGATGCACAGTAGTTCAAGAAAGAAAGAAGCCAGTTACATAATCTTTCATTGTATAAGGAACGGCATGCAGTGTGAGCCCTTCGTGCTGCGGCATAGTTGACACCACCTCATGGGGGCCCCCAGGAGGTCTACACCGGCAGCTGGAGAACGTGCTTTGAATCAGGCCAGACTAGGACTTAGATAGTTCAATGAACAGAATCTAGGAACAGGCCAACAAAGCGGGCAGCAGGAAAAAAACATAATCAAGGTTCATGGCTAGGATCAGCTCCAGACGGCAAGCAGGAATAAGGCTGAGTCCAAGGCTAAGGTCAAAATCGGACAGGAAGGAAAAGACAGACAAGATACACAGGACAGGTCTAGATAGACACTGCAAGACAAGACTCTGAGGGAAAGGCCAAGGCCAAGACAAAATAGGGGTACTAGGCTAGATACAAGGAAGGGAAAGGCAGTCAATACACGACTAGATGCAGCAACAATGAACAAGGCAAGGCTGTAGGCAAGCTGGACGAAGCAAGGCTTAAGGCAGGCTGCATGAGGCAAGGCTGGAAGGCTCTCACAGCAGGCAAGGGAGCCAATACTGAGGCAGGGCTGGATAGCATGGCTGGGCCTTAAATATCCAGCCACGTGAGGTCATCAGGAGGCACCAGCCAGAGGTCTTCCTGCTGCGGGTTCCTTAAAGGATGGCGTGCTAGCACACAAACACCTAAGGGAGGCCCCCTGGGAAGCTATGTCGGTGGCATTCCACTGTGATAGAAGAGATCCTGAGTCCTGGGGTCGGTCGAGGAAGATTGCTGCAACCGGCAAGCTTAACATGCTGCAAGGTGGATAATACAAATAATTTACATATTTTGGATTAGCAGAGTAGAAAAGTAACAGAGAGGTCAATTTTCAAAAGGTTTAGGTGGTTAATTTAGGGGATAGGAGCCTAAATTGGCTCCTTAGAAAATGAGCACCTAAATATAGGCCCCTAATTTCATTAGGAAACTAAATTTAGACGCCTCAAAAAGTAGGGGGCTAAATGGACAGAGTTCTGGAAGAGAAACGTGGGCTGCTCCATGATCTGGGGTCTGCAGAGTTGCCAGATTCTCCTCCACTATCTGTGGCATCAAAGGGAACACAGCTACTGCCTCTCTTCAGGGAGCACCCCTTTGATGAACGCCTCACCATCAGCTGTCATGGGAGGACTGGCAGATTGTGCTAGCTGGTCAGCTGGCACCCTAATTTCCTTCATCACTAATTAAAGGGGCTTTATGAATGCCATAATGGCAATGGTGGTGACCAGGGGGCTCGGGGGAGGGGGGGGGCTCTGGCTGTTCCTCCTGTATGCCTCCTGGCTTCTTGGGGAGGGAATCCTTGCTGGTGTTTGCCTCTTACTTCTCCGTGGTTGCCTCTGGTTACTGACCAGCCCTTTCAGAATTTGTTTGGTGGTAGCATTCGGCTCTGTCGCTGGCATCTTCTTCCTTTCTTCCTGCACTTCCTACCACCAACATGGCCCTGATGGTTTTCAGTTAAATGTTTATTTGGATTATAAACTCTTGAGAGTGTGAAAATGTTTACATTTCCGGGACTGCAGCTTTACTGAACACAAATGTAGAACACAAATGTCCACTGGACAAGATCGGAAGGGAAAACCCTGCGAGGGCACAAGAGTTCTGAAGGATTCTCTTCTAGCCCTCTGATAACTATGGGACCAGAACCACATATGCAATCCTCCTGAAGATGAAATGGAAGATAGTTGAAAGAAATGTAAAATTTAAAAAAAAAAAAAAAAAAATTAGCCACTTAGATGTGGTTAGGGATGAGTAATTCAGAGGCCGTGTGTCAATTTGTAAGAGAAACAAATATTGCTTTTACTGCATATAGTAGAGTCAGGGGTTAGTGAACACTGGAGATTTAGAACTCTGACTGTCATAATATTATGATATCAGATTATGACTCATGTTGATAAACTGATTTTAGCCTTCCTTACTACTGTGCAGTTTTCCCTGCAGTGCACTAATGGAGGAAGCAAAAAACATTTCCTACCAGTGACTCTGTATGTCCCTGAGCAAGTTGTTTTAGAATTTCAGAGTGCCAGTAGGTACCTGATTTAGCTGGCGAACATTTGGATGGCTACGTTAAGCCCATTTCCATCCAAGCAAACCTATCCTCCTAGGTTTCTGACTGAAAATCATCCTAAATCTAGTTGGCTAGAGCAATTAACCAGCTGGATTTAGACCTGCCATTTGGGTGGGTAAGTCGGAGGCCCATCCCAACCACACCTCTGGGTCTGCCCATTTCTTGCAAATTGGGCCAGTCAAAATGTAGCCATTCTGTGGCCTGATATTCTAAAACTTTGATGACCTAGCCAGCTATTCTGAGTTAGCTAATTGGATCCTTTTGAAAACCCACCCCTTTACCTCTTGTGATCAAGTTATCAACAAAAGGTTTTGACTTATCCTAATCAACACAGGAAAGAACAAAAGCTCATTCTGGAGCCCATAATGCTCAGGTCTCTGTGTCTGGGGAAATCTGGTTCATCAGCCAAGTTGTGGACCCTGCAATTCTCTCTGGACTTCTATGGTTGGGGCTTCCTTTCCAAATAGAATCCAATTCCATTTTATCGGACCAAGCTGGATGTTAATATGACCTTTGCTTGCTTCCATTACCCTTTTATGATTTTTATCGTCGCCTGTAGAGTTACTCTGCCCTTTAGCACTGAAATAATTTGTCTGTAAAACAGAGGGCTGCCAACAGAGGCTAAAACGCAAATCTTTTTTAGCAAATGATTCAATTTTAAATTGTCCAGTCCTATAATACCAGCTGTCTTGTTAACATTCTTTGAATTTACATAGCCTGCCGACTCTTTGAAAAAGGTTTAAGCTAGGCTCTTTGTGTCACTCTGTATAGAATACACTGCCCACACATTTGCAGAGTATTGCAGGGATAGTAAAAGGAAAATCCTTAGCAATTAAAGAATCCCCTGTGGCATGGGGTGATGGCATGTGATAACAGATAGTAGAGCTCGGAAGCTCTTCCCCAAGGGTTCACATCAGAACCGAATTTCACTTGCCCGTGTTTATTAGAACAGACAAAAATGACAAATTGTGAAAGACCATTTGCTTTTGGAGATGAGAGATGAGCCCAGAGGAAGAGGCAACCTGTCAGTCTGGAAAAGCGCCATTGTTCTCTCTCAGGCATGGGTCCCTGTAGGGAAAAATTCCAGCACCGCTCAGTATACAGTACTGGGATCAATGACGATTATCAACCCCATGCTGGCCTTACTGTTGCATAGATGGAGAGACCCTAAAAAAAAAAAAAGGGAATTTAGCAGAACTGCAAGGGGCCGATGCAATACCGGGCAGTTCCTGATGTCATTCCTAACCTGCTGATTAGACGTCAAAAGATTTTTAAAGCAGGCAGCAGGAGATATTACAAACTGGGACTCGGTTTTTACTGAAGTACCTTTGTGTCATGTCAAATTTAGAAAACATCCATCTGTGCTTTTCTTTCTTTTTTTTTTTTTTAACTGGATCATTTTTCTATTTTCATTTGTACTTACATGGGAACCCAAAGTGGTTTACATCCAAACAGTACAATATATATATAACTACAACAATTAATAAATACAATAATAATAGTAATAACCCCCACATACAAACCTACCATATCTCTATTCTCATTAGGGAAATGATGTAGTTGTTTGATGCAGCCTAATACCCCCTCTTCCCACCCAATTAATGCAATAAGTCCCCCACCAAACAAAAATACAATATATTAAAATATATCATAATACAATATACTATCACAAAATATATCAACAAAATTAAGTTTTCCCCAAACCACCCATTGCAAAACTTCCTCACCAATGCTTGCTGTCATTTTCTATGTTACTATATTACTCATCCCCATGTTACCCTCTTACTGCTTTAAAAAAACTTGGAGGTGGAACCGTTAATAAGTACTCCCAGCTCCTCTAGTTTATTAGAAATTAATTTTTTTCTTTGTTCTAAGCAAGGTAGAGATTTTCTTTATTTTATTCCAATTGTCATTAGCTTGCTTTGCCATTTGCAGGCTGTTGTGGCCTAAGTATGGCTTGATTTTGGCCCCTCCCTCCTAGGTCTGATTTGTGGGCTTAGCTATGGTAAAAACATTTGCATTTTTGTGTTTTTATCTTATTGTCCATGGCTAAAACAATGTATTTACATTTGGTCTTTGGCTTTTTTTTTTTAGATTTATCTTGTACATGTTTTCAAAATAAAAATCAACATAAGGGAACTTAGTTGTGCAATTATGCTCATTTCACAAGACACCTAAAGAGGGATTTAGAAAAAAATATGTACCAGGTGTTGCTAACCTTTGCCTCCCCCCCCCCCCCCCCCCCCCCCCCCCCAGCGCCCTAAAGGATTATTCTGCTAATATAATTTTTGTGAATAAACTTCACGAACTATCCAATTATAGATGGAGAAAGGTGGAACAATTAAGCCAAAACAAAAATATACACACAGCTATTTAAAAGTCAGGTCATTCAGTTTTCGGTTACAATGCTAGAAATGAACGCCATCTATAGGTGTGGCATGCTCTTCCAAATTCAGTAAGTATGTTGCCCTCTGTTATTTGTATTATTATATATTATTGCAAAGAATCTTATCAATATTTTTTCTGACTTTAGATGCACTTTTGCCCTTTGAAGAAAGACTGTGTATCCGAAACACGGTTCCATGTCGGGCATTGGACATCAGATAGTAGCGGAGTTGATCCGCAGTGAACACTCATTCGGCATGGCACATAAATATTTTCGTTGATCAGACATCTTCTGAAGATTTTGCAGCATTGTACTCTGAAGACATCACAATATTATACTCTTCCTAAAGTGACTAATGCCACATCACAGCACCTTCAGATAAGTGGTTACTTTTTTATTCTTTTTCAATATTGGTAATTACCATTTTATTTGCAACAAAAATTCCTAAAAATATTGTTTTTTGTACACACCTTTAATTCTGATACCATACTTGTCACTGACCTAAGATTATTTATAAGGCTGAGTCAGAAAGTGGGTTCAATCACGATAATGCCTAGTATGATGGTCATCTCAATTTAGTGTATCTCCATTTTTTCATGAATTTTTTAGACTTGGTGGTACATATATTTTAATATAACTCTATAGCATTTTATAGGCCATTTAATTTGGAATTTAACAGTGCCTTGCATATTATTTAAATTTATTATTTATGGCTGGAGCGTATGATAGCGAAAAACAGCATCAGAATAACTGTATTAAGTGTATTGCATTTCATGATGCGTGTGATGCTGGAGCAACCTTTATTACGTAAAAGTGGATTGCTGAAAAATTAGGTCAAAGCGAAAGCTGGGTTCAGAAGATATAGGGGGCAAGACTGCTGAGGAGTATTTTATAGAATTTGGTGACAGTCAACCGCTAAAATTGTTTCAGAAACCCAAATAATTATTGACAATTCCAGCAACAAGCAGAAAAAAAGCTGTTACCAGGTGGCACAAACAATTTTAGCTGAGAGGAGGAAAAAAGTTGATAGAGGAGCAGTTAATTATTATTGGGTCAAGACTGGTTTCCAGGCATTTCATGTTATTTTGAAACCACTGAAAACCAAAACCCATATTGAAGACAGGCTCTGACTGTCGAATTGGTTACGAATTTGTATGAAGAGAATTTCCTTCATTGAATTTTTCATTTGGTCAATTTGAAAACCAAATTTTCAAAATGACCAAGTTTGTTCAAAAACTTTGAATGAAATTAGTGCTGAGGAACATTATTGATAAATTGTCAGAAACCCTGCTTGCATTGGCATTTTTGTCATGTTCACAGTGAAGAAAATGTTGTGGGTAATCAAAAAACATGGGGAATCTAGGGATGGCGCCTATTTTCAGAATATGATTTTAGCCAAAAATGTTATCCCATTTTTGAATGATAACAAAAAACATTTTGGAAGTAGGCAAAGCTACTTTTGTCCATGATAAGGTGCCATGTAATCGAGCCAATGGCACACAAGAGCTGCTTAAAGAAAATGACATTGATTTTCGGGGTAACAACGTTTCGTCAAGGAGCTCTCCAAATTTGAATGCTGCTGAAAACACAGGTGTTATTATTAAGGATAAGGTGGAGAGATTAATAACGAAGAAAGTGGTTAGAGGTGTTACTCCACTGAAACTTTGCACTGAAATTTGGAATTGGTCTTCCCGTATTAAATTTGGAAAATGATATCAATTTATTTCAAACTTTGTGTTCACACCCCATTTGTTTTAAAGCCATTTTGCAAGCTAAAGGTGGGCACACCAACTATTAATTATGGACTGGATTTTCAAAGCCCTACACGCTCCAGGCCTATTTTATAAAGGCCCGGCGACACGTGTAAAGCCCCAGGACACATCTAAGTCCTGGGGCTTCAAAAAAGGGGTGGGGCGGGGCCAGAGGCCTCTGGCATAGCGGCCATTTGCTGCTGTGCTGGAGGATCATGTGTTGGCAGGCTGCCGGCGCGCGCAACTTATGCCTGCCCAGAGGCAGGCACAAAAGGTACAATAGAGGTCGGGGGGGGGGGGTTTAGAATAGGGCTAGGGGGTGGGAAGATTAGGGGAAGGGGTGGGAAGGATAGAGTAGGGGGAAGGGAAGTTCCCTCACAGGCCACTTCGAAATTGGAGTCCATGTACGCCCGGCATGCTTCTTTTAAAATCCTCCCTTATATGTTTAATTCTGTTTTGAATGCTGATTAAAATGGTATATTGCATGTTTCTATCAGACTTCTGGTTGCTGCTACAATGAGAGAGGCAAAGGTTATCCAACACCCAGTAGCCTATCACATCTTATATAAATCAATGAAAAACCAATATGCCCCAACCCCCCGTAGGCCACTAGAAGGTATACAGTTGTAAAGACATGGAGGAATTCTATGTTAAATATCTGATTTTCGTTCAGGGAAAAGTTCCTGCTGGCGGTAGTGCTATGCTTTTCAATGGAATGATTCCAGAGAAAGAAGTTCAACCAAGGGACAAGGGGCGTAGAGCAGACTTGTAAGTGACATGTGGTACAGCACCTTTTGGTGCTTAAAAAGGAATATATAACCCTTTGTTTGGCATGAGTCTAGGTCTTCCTCAGGGTTTCCAAGTAGAGTGAAGATGCAACTATTACCCCTTCCCAGGGTATGCCACAGGGGAAGAGAGATTTCAGGTGGGGGTGATCTCCCAAGGCTTCAGAAGACCTGAGTAAAGAACTGAATGAGTTACAAGCTAAGAAGAGGACAACCAGATGAAAGAAAGGTATACTGGGAGCCAGCAGGACCAGGAGGAGAAACTGTGCCTGGCCTGGAGCTCAGTGCATGGTTGAGAAGACCTAATAACCTAAAGAACAGGAAGGGAGTCTTCCTAGAGCCATTCAGGGGACTTTGTAAGTACTGGAAACTGGAACAGGAAACTAAAGGGCACAGACTGTGTTTGTGGGCATGGATGGGCTGATGATTTGAGAAGGAGCAGAAAAAAAGAGGTTGGAAGAAGTGGACTGTGAAATCTTTAATTTATCTGGAAACCATTTGCTGTTTTCTTTGGTGAATTGAACTGTTGTGTTCCTGGACTCTTAGCCTGACCCGATTCTGATCTGTTTCTAAGATGTTGGGTTGAAAGGTCAATTTATTTCCATATACCTTATAAAATGGTCCATATGGGACCCAAGATGGCACCGTAGCAAGACAGACTGTTGCGTCTCTCCTGCTCTAGGGTGTTTACCTCGAGAACTCATGCCGCATTCAGCACAGAAGCACAGAGCTAGAGAGTGCTTAGCTTCAGAAGCCCTCCCAGCTTCCTGTGGTGGGACCTATGGACGCTCATGTCCGGCGTGGATCAATAGCCAAAGAGGGAAGCTCGCAGACTGGTGGACAGGGGGAATAAGAGCCCAAAACCGGTATAGAGCTACTGACATTTATTTATTTATTTATCGAGTTTTATATACCGTCATTCGGTTTCGTCATCACAACGGTTTACAAAGGATCGATTTCTGCAGTCGTACATTTCTACATTACAACAGTCGTACATTTGTTAACATGGCTTTTTAAACATTCGAATATATATTCTTTCAATGCGTCATTCAGGTATTAGGCTGGTCTCGTGTCAATGGGAGATTTGGTAGGCTTTTGTAAACATCCGGGTTTTCAGCTCTTTTTTGAATGTTTTTAGATTCTGTTGTGTTCTTAGTTCCGTTGGGAGGGAGTTCCAAAGCTTAGGGCTTCCTAGGGATATAGCTCTCTTCCGAGTTGTGGTAAGATTGTGACGGATTGGTGGGATTTTTAGTAGGCCTTTGTTCGCAGATCGTAGATTTCTATTTGGTGACTGTAGTTTTATGAATGCACTGAGCCAGTTTGTTTGTTTTTCATATATTATTTTGTGAATTATGGATAGGATTTTGTAGTCAATCCTGTATTTTATTGGCAGCCAGTGTAATGAGATGAGGGTTGGAGTAATAGGGTCGAATTTTCTTGTTCCTGTGAGAATTCTGGCGACTGTATTTTGTAGGATTTGTAGAGGTCGGATGGTGGTGATTCCTGGCAAAGAGGTCACTGCCCATAAACCCCGCCGAGAGAAGAATGCTCCAGAAGCGAGGAGACTAAGGGATGCCTGAATGGTTTATCCCCAGTGAGTCTCTACCGGAGTCCACGCAATTGGGGCAGGAAGACTCTGCCAAATATAAGATTCTTGGGGTAACGGTAAAAATCCTGCGGGAGCTGCATGCTGGAGACTGAGGAGTTAACAACGGAGACCCTGGTGCTTCAAGTTTCAGACCTGGTAAGGCCTCAGTCTTATTCATTAGAGACGTTATGGGAAGCAGTCAATACTGTGAATAAGAATATGATAACTCAGCTTCATACTATAACAAATAACGTTAAAAAATTAGAACAACGGATGAATAATGTGGAGCATGAAGTTCTGAAATCGAAAGAGAAAGTGGACTCAAACTAAATTTGGAGAGTACTACCAACATTCAACAAACGCTTATAAAAGAAAATCAACAGTTGCAAATGAAGCTGGAGAACATGAAAAAACAGATGAGAGGGAGAAATCTGAGGTATATAAACTTTCCAAAAGTGCATTTATTTCACCAAAAGATTTATGGAGAAGATACTTAATAGAGATTTTGAAGATTCCAGAAGTTACCTTACCTATTATAGTGAAAGTATGTAATATGCCTCCATTAAAGAAGAGGAAAATGGATAATATACAAGTTTTGACACCAAAAGAGTCCCCAAAATTGGATGTCTCTGCAGTATTGGAACAAACAGAAGAAAATATGGCATCACCAGCTACGCTAATAGTAACTTTCCTACTTGAGTCTGATAAAGAATGGATTTTTAAAAAATATTTCTTACATAGATTTGAGGTTTTTTTTAAACCAAAAAATCCAAATATTTCCAGATATATCTAGACAGACACAAAGAAAGAGACGACAATTTTTATTGTTGAAGCCTAAAGTTCTTGAATTAGGTCTATTATTATTTATTTATTTAAAATCTTTTCTATACCATCATTAACTTATATAACATCACAACGGTTTACAGAAAGGCACATATAGAATTATGGGGATTGTATATATTAATACTATCTGTACAGAAGTGTCATTAAAGTCCGGTAACAGTTTCATAAAAAGACTAGTTGATGAAAGTTATAAATATTGTCCTTTTTTACATGCCAATGCATAATTTTATTGAACTGTATATTTTACTTATGTTAATGGTGCAATAAAATAATAAAATCACACATGTTAAGTGCTGTGTACTGGTGTTCTGCTGCCTGTATTCATTACTCTCCTAAACTCCATTTTCTCTAACAAATGCTTGTTTAAAAAGCCAGGTTTTTAAACTCTTTTTAAAAAGTTTAAAATCTCTCTGTAGTCTAATCTCCAGAGGCATGGTGTTCCATAATATGGGTCCAGCCAAGGATAGCACCCGTTCTCTGACTTAGGTCAGTCTTGCTGTTTTAACAGAAGGGATGGTTAGGAGGGCTTTGTTAGCTGATCTAAGGTTTCTATGTGGGACATGTACACGTAGTGCTGTGTTCAGCCATTCTGCTTTTTTGTCATGAATTAATTTATGTACAGTGCATAGTGTTTTGTATTGTACTCTGTGTTCAATGGGCAGCCAGTGTAATTCTGCTAGAGTTTCAGTGATGTGAGCCCTTTTTAATTTACCGGTAAGTATTCTTGCGGCAGAGTTTTGCAGCATTTGGAGTGGTCTTAATGTGGTGTATGGTAATCCTAAGAGAAGGGTGTTACAGTAGTTGGTGCTCGCAAATATTAAAGCTTGAAGGATTGTTCAAAAGTTTTTAGGTGTTAGTAAAGGTTATAGTTTCCTGAGAACCATAAGCTTTGTGTATCTTTCTTTGACGTTTAGTGATAAATGTTGTTTGAGGCTGAGTTCCATGTCAATTATTACACCAAGGTTCCATACTTTTTTGGCTAATTCTATTTTCTGTTTATTTTTAAGTTGTATTGGAGTTTGAATAACAGTCATATTTTTTCATTCTAGATGTAGGAATTCTGTTTTTTCAATATTAATAACTAGCTCCATTTGGTTTAGTAACTATTTGATGATGTCTAGGTACATGTTACCCAGGTTTAGTGTTTTTTCGATTGTGTCTTCAATGGGTAGTAATAATTGAATGTCATCAGCATATATGTAGTGTATGATTCCCAGGCCTGCTAGTAGATGGCACACGGGAAGCAGGTAAATGTTAAAGAGTGTTGCGGAGAGTGCTGATCCCTGTGGTACTCCTGTTTGAAGATTTATTTTCTCTGACAATACATTTTTATTTTGGACTTGAAAAAATCTGTTACTTAGATATGATCTGAACCAGTCGATAGTTTTTGATGTAGTCCTATTTCTTCTAGTCTTTTTAGAAGTATGTCATGATTTACTGTATCAAAGGCTGATGATAGGTCAAGCATCACCAGGATGTAGTGTTTTCCACTATCAAAACCTCTCAGAATGTTATCGGTCAGAGAGAGCAGCAATGTCTCTGTGCTATAATGTTTACGGAATCCATGTTATGAAGGGTACAGTATATTATTGTTGTCCAGATGCTCAGCCAGTTGTTTTTATACAGTTTTTTCTATTAATTTTGCAACTAATGGTAGATTTGAAACTGGTCTGTAGTTGCTTAGGATCAGGGGGGTCACTGTTTTTTTTCTTTATGATTGGTTTAATAATTGCCCCTTTCAGTATGTCGGCATTGACCCTTCCTCTAAGGACAGGTTTATGATCTTTGTTAACATAGGGGAAGCTATGGTCGCTAATTTGTTAATGTCTGTAATAGGCAGGGTGTCAATTATATATGGAGCGGAATTTAACTTTTTTAGCATGGATTCCATTTCAATGTCTATCTCGTCAAACCTAGACCATAGTGTGACATCTCTTTTGTGCATTTTAATTTCTTGTTTAGTTTATTTGCTTTAAAATTTCCATTTAAGTGTCTAATAAAACAATAAGGGGTGTCTTATTTGTTTTATCAGCCATCACAGTTGATTGCTTTTTTGGTAAATAAAGCAGGGCCTCAGCTTAGTTCATCCCCGGCCTCTGGTTAAGAGCTCATTTAACAGGTTGAGACCTCTGAAGAATAGAATGATTCCATATCTTGCTATTTGTGGATGTTTTTTCTTCAAAATGTAATTAAAATTGTAATTATAATTATAAATAATACCTTATCTCAAATTGAAACACTAATTTATTTTTGGATTGTGTAAATCTTGGGTCATATAGTGAGCTTGAAAGGTATGTGGCATAACTGTGTATTTTGAAATTGGAATTTTATTTCTTCGTTAATTTGTGTTCTACCACATGTATTTCCTTTTCAAGTGAATTTACTTGGAAAATAATTGTAAAAGTGATAAATAGAAAATTTAAAAAAAAAGGTCCATATGAATATGGAGACTTTATAAATGTAAAGAGGAAAACATAAAGAAGAAATTCAAATTACTATCTTAATTTACCAGTATAGCAAGTCCTCAATTTTATGTTGCTTGATTTATTACCATCTGGACTTAATCATCAAGAAATTACCAGCCTGCCCTGGCCATGCGACGCACAATTCGACTTCTGACACCCAACAGCGTGCCCTTCGCCAATGTCACCCTCCAATGCCGACCCCTGATACTCAGCATGCAGAAGCTGCGGGGAAGACATCAGCGCGTTCAAATGCTCTCACCGACACTCATCATGCAGAAAGCATCATGCTGGCGTCAGCTCTTCTAGCTTGGGCTATTTCAAAACAGTAATTTTGTGGAGCAAGTGCAAGCAGAGTCACCACCAACTTTCCAGCAAGCCTCTTCCCCCGTTTTAACATCTGAATGGACGGTAACCAGAAATGCCAGCAGCTCTGTAATCCCTTGCTTCTGTCTCTCTTCTTTTTAAGTGCCCAGCCCATCTCTGTCTCATGTGAAAAATCTCTCTGTGAAATGCCAGCATCTCATGAAAGATAAATTCTGTCATTTCTAGTTAAACGTGGTGTCATGGCCTTAGTGTTGGAACCAATCACAGGGGCAGATTTTCAAAGGGTTACATGCGTATCTTACGCGCGTAACCCCAAAAACCTGCTCCTGAGTGCGCCGAGCCTATTTTGCATAGGCTCGATGGGGCACACATGCCCTGGGACACGTGTATGTCCCGGGGCTTTGACGCCAGTCCCGGGGGCGGGACCGAGGCCTCCGGCACAACGACTCTGCCGGGGGATGGCGAGCCGGCAGCGGGCTGGCGTGAGCAAGATACGCCTGCCAGAGGCAGGCTTAAATAATTGAAATAAGACAGGGGGGATTTAGGTAGGGCTGGGGGGTGGTTTAGTTAGGGGAAGGGAGGGGAAGGTGGGGGGCAGCAGAAGAAAAGTTTCCTCCGAGGCCGCTCCAATTTCAGAGCGGCCTTGGAGGGAATGGAGAAAGCTATCGGGGCTCCCCTAGGGCTTGGCGCGTGCAAGGGGCACAAGTGTGCACCCCCTTGCGCGTGCCGACCCCGGATTTTATAACATGCGTGTGGCAGCGCGCGCATGTTATAAAATCGGGTGTACATTTGTGCGAGTGCACATCCTCCTCTCCTGGATGCCCAATGCAATACCCAAATGAGCTGCCGTGCTAAAAGGGACATGCAATGGATAAGTCGTGCGTCCCTAATGCTCTACATTGGGTGCCAAGGAGAAAGGGGGCTGGGCGCGCACAACAGTCTGGCCAGAGCTCCCTCTCCATCCCCAGCAGGGCTGTACCTGATTGGTCCTTTTCACTGACACTTGTTAGTGAGAAGGACCAATCCCCTTTCAGGACAGCCTTCTAATAGGGGATTGGTACTTTCACTGACATGTGACAGTGAAAGGACCAATCGGCAGTCAGTGAAGGAGCGAATAAATTAATATTAAGTGTCGGGCAGCTTTTAGCTCAGTGACTGCGGTACAACTTTCTGCCCCAGCTGCCGGCATTACCCTCTCTCTCAATCTTGAAATATAGGGGCCAATCTCCTCTTCTTTGCGCTAAGCTGAAGCCTCTCTTTCTCCCTGGTGAGGGTTGCTTGATTTTAAACAATCACTAGTACACCCTTGACTTGCGGCAAGATTTAACACCAGCTCTGGACAGGCATGAAGTTTGCCATGTTAGAAAGGGTGCATTAGCCAAGCAGCAATTTTCTACATTGGGGGGTAATAGCTAATAACCTCATCTACATGGCATTTACATGTGATGAGCACTTTTAGCTACGCGCCTGTTTGGACGAGCATTTTGAACGTGTTAATCCCATTATTGCATCAGGGGTTAGTCTAGCGCGTCCAAAATGTGCGTCCAACTGAGGGTTAAGCTGTGCACAATGCTGGGCACGCTATATTGCAACGGCCTAAAAGTACTTTAATAAACTCTTGTTTTGGAACCAGCTAAACTGGATTGACTATTTTTTACTTCTGAAACCCCAGAGGGGATTCCAAGCCCTAAGGCTACTGAAGTAAGACTTCTTCCCGTTAGGAGAAAACTCTGGGAATCCCATGGGATGCATGATGTGGCGCCCTGGTTTCCAGATGTGCTCCCCTCGTATGGTTAAAGTGTGGAACAGAGGTTATAATGGTTTAAAAAAAAAAAGCATGGTTAAAATGAGAAGGCCGAGATCGAGACGACTTGTGTTCTTAAAGCGAATCCTGAATCGGGCCAGGTAGGAAGCAAGGCACACCTTCTCAGGAAGGCAGCTCCAGACACACGCCGCCACAAGACAAAATGTGCGCTCTTGAATTAGCAGTTGAGAAAGGCACGGACAGGAGCAGCTTGCCCCATTCACTGCCACAGGAATAACTGGCAATAAGTAAAGTGGTTGCCTCTAATCCCAGAGGAAATTTCAAGCAGATACTGTGTTTTATTTTCTTATTTCTTGGTAACCTGCGATTACAGCTGTGCACTGGGTCTCCAGAAAACAGAAAAAGCTGTTAACAAGGGGCTGTTCCACACAGCTGCATCAACACAGCGGGAACGCAAATCTCCTAATGCAGTGAAAAGTGCTCATTATCTCCTCTTGGACCGAGGAACTGTCTCCACTATCCAGATGTTTCTGTGTTTCTGCTGCTGTTTGTATGGGCATAGGAAATCAGAAGAAACCAAATGAGCTTTAATCCTTGCAGTATGTTAAGTGCTCTAATCAGTTAAGGCATTATGAATATTTAGCCATTTATATGAGAGTCTTGTAATGAGGAAACAGTGTCCCCATCACAGTTTTTTCCCCAGAGTTAAACACAAAAAAACTCCCAATGAAGGAAGGGAGCCTTTAAAAACAGACCCTAATTCAGTATGGCCGCTAGTTAGAGACTACATTTCCCAGGAGGACTAGGGAGGTAGAGGCTGATCACCTGACACGGGATATACACAGAGGACGTGGGGAGGTGCAGCCACCAGGTGCCTTTAATGAAATTAATGATCCACTGAAGTTAGAGGAGCGTTGGCCATGGGCGGAAGTAGGAGGAGAGGCAGCCACAGAACAAAGTACTGGAGCTGAGCCACTGGAGGAGCAAGAAAGTATGAAAACAGAGTTACCACATGTGCATGTCCAATCAGAGGTAAAGGACATGGAATACACTTGGCATGGGCAGAGCCACAATTTTCATTTAGCTTTGTCTGTTTCATTTGGACACATTTTTTTGGGAGGGGGGGGGGGGGGTTAGCATCATTTCCTCTTTTTTTTTTTTTTCTATTTTGTTTTCGGAAAATAGTGCGTGCTATTTGCAAACAGTAAGGGTATTATTGTAGCAATTTCAAAAAGCCATTTATGTGCAGAAAGGTGAATTTTAAAAGCCAGACATGCGCCCAAATCAGGAAATACGCACACAAGTCGGCCTGGCGTGCGCTGAGTGGCTTTGAAAAGCCACCCGTGTATGTGTGATGCTCCCGCTGCGTGCACAAATGAAAAGTTCCAAAAAAAGGGGCAGGACATGGGCATTCCTGAATTTCAACTTGAAATTAGCACGCAAGTACTTACACGCACACGCGTGCGCTGGGGTCCCCCTGCCCTGCAACTTTACTTCTGCAATGGAGAACATGTAAGCTGTAAAAAAAAATATCTAGCAAGGTTTTAAGGGTCAGGGCTAACAGGGGAGAAGTGAGGCTATTAAACTAGGGGGATTTGGAAGTCCTGTCCCTTACCTAGGCCACCTGGGAACCGACTGGGAAAACGACTAATGGCGTCAGCACGCGTGGCTTTTAAAACGTCCCCCACTTATGCGGTAGAAGTGGCATCTGCACACAGGCGGGCATCTGCTTAAAATTGCACGCACATGTGCGTGTGCTGAGCCTTATTTTATAACATGTGTGCTTACACGCGCGCATGTTATAGAATGGCTTCGTCCCGGCGAACGCTCGCTTGTTTAAAAGTTACCGTCAGAATGTGCACTTACACGTGAACATCCTATGGATAACTGTAGCAATTTTCAGAAGCCCACTTGCATGGCTAAAATGCATTTCCAGGTGTAAAATCCAATTTTAAGCATGTAAAAGAAAAAAACAAAGGAATAAAGCCGTGTAAGTCCCCGGGGGGACCCTGAGACCCCCTTGTCTCTAACCCCCCCCCCCCCCCTCACTTGGAGGTAGCCAAAGTTCCCCCGGAAATATGACAGTTGTGGTTCAAATGTTCTGCCCCAACTCCCCAACTCCTTTAGTTTAAAAAATAGCAAACCCCCCCTCCCCCAGCTGCCAGATCCCTTAAAATGAAGGTCTTTAAATACTGTGGACCACTTATAATCGCTGTATACAACTTCCTGGAAGCTCCTCCCCAGTAATATAAGATAGCAATGAGGGCAAAAAAGAACCAAATGGTCCATCCAGTCTGCCCAGCAAGCTTCTGAAGGTAGCAACTGCCGCTCCGTGCTGGTTACCCCCAGGTTTCTCTTAAGGATAGTCCATGCAGTTACCCCCACACCTTATGATAAGGGTAGTAATATTTAAAATCAAAACCAAGCAACTGTCAAACCCACAAAAAACTACTGCTAGCAACGTTTTTACTGGGTGAGGAGCCTTCTTGAAAATTCAGATAATGCTGCTTGACGTGCTTTGCTTTTGGACTTGGCCTGTGCTTTTTCCCTTATGTCTGAGTATCAGTAGCCCAGACTGTATAGGTCAGGGACCATGTTGGTTGTCATCTGAATCCAATTCCCCCCCCCCCTCCTCAAAGCAGAGAGTGATGTTGCAGTTGCGTCAAAAACATCAAGGCTTATTGGTTAAGGATAGTAATCCCCAATGCCTTCGGTTAAGGGCAGTAACTGCCGCTCCGTGTAGTTTACCCCATGCTTATCAGTAACTCAGACTGTAAAAGTCAGGACCCTCGTTGGTTGTTTTCTGAATCCAATTCCCCTTTTTACTCCCTGTTGAAGTGGAGAGCAATGTTGCAGTTGTGTCAGAAGTATCAAAGACAGTTAGAATAATCCAACAATGGCATAATTGACTGAATGACTGTCTTAAAGACCTGTTCACTCAGCAGGGGATGCAACTTCCGCCCTTGTCTGAGCTTCAAACAACTTCCTTTACCACTTCCTGTGCTACTTTTAAGAATCAAGCTCAAATATGTCAAACTGGAGCCCCAGGTCCCTTAATTTCAACACTGATCACGCATTCAACTCATCTATCTTGAAGACCAGCAGAGAAGAAATTAAATTGACTTCAATAAACAAAATCCCCATTTTTCAACATTCAATGTAAGTTCGATCTTTGCTGGACAAACTGTGAGCTTTGAATTTCTTGCCCTGACTGGGTAAGTTTTAGCCAGGTAAAACTTATCCACATTAAAAAAAAAAAAAAACCAAAACAAAACAATGCCAGGGTGTACTATAGCAGTCCTTAAACTTAGCTGGATAGTGCCAATATTCAGCATTTTCTGGCAAGAGTTTAGTTGGGCAAATCTGATCATGGTAGTGAGCAGGTCTAAATGTTAGGCAAGTAAACTAGCTTAGATAACAGGTTACATTAGGTGAGTAATAGTGTCTGGCAATCTGTAGATGGCGAAGCAATGCGACAAGGCGATAGCTACAGCCAGAAGAATGCTGGGCTACATAGAGAAAGGAATATCTCAGTTAAGGAAACTTTAACAGGGTAACTTGCTGCTCACCACCCAGCTCAATATTGACCTATGTATGTTCAGAGAGCAATTTGTTTTCAAAAGCCATTTAGCCAAGTAAAGGGCTTATTTGAACTGGTGAAAAGGATGTCTGGAAATTGCCCACTCTTCCCAATGGTAAACGTAAGCATGGGGAATCAATCACACTCACACTTTGACCCACAGACCCAAGCAGGCAGGTTCGGAGGTGAGGTTAGGTCAGGGAACGGCCACAACTTGTGTAGTTTTGCATTTTCAATATTGCATGCATTACTTTGAAGGGGAAAAAAATACGCACAGACAAAGCAGATGTGAATCTCTTTGGGTACTTCCTTCCCCTAGGAAATTTTCAAAGAGAAATAATGCTTGTACTTTCCCTGGAGGGAATGATGCAAAATCCATGAGTAAAAGGATCTGCAAAAGACTTTGCAACCGTCTGAATACTTTTATAAACTGCAGCCTAAAGCAACAGTGCTTGGAAAGATAATAGAGTTTAGAGAATTCATTTGACAGCGAAAAACAAAGTTATGTATCTCCTTTTCTGATTCTGACATTCATGATACATGGCTATTTTTTTTTTAATTAAAAGCATGTCTTACTTAATTATTCCAATCATACAGAAACACAGAAGATGTCAGCAGATAAGAACTGCTTGGTCCATCCAATCTATCCATTTGCACTTGCTTATGGTGCTGCCAGAGCTCCTACCCATACAGTATCTTCTCCATCCCTTCCCCTGCCACTATAGTTTCTCCTGCCACCTTTTTGGCTTCTACCACCTCTGCCAGAAATCTATTCCAGGTATCAAAGTAAATCAGAGTGATTATCTGGCTCCCATTGAACCCCACTCCTATATCACACTGATCCATGTAAAAAAAAAAAACCCCAAAAAAACATCATCAATGCAACGTGAGGAATTGAAGAGTGGACCAAGGAAGGAGATTCTTAAAAACAGAGGGTGTGGCCATAATAAAAAGGTACCCAAACTTTTAGTCCAAAAAATGCAAAAATGATAGTATTTGATTGTTCGCTTTATAGTGTTTATAGTCATACTTTTTTTTATTGTTTATTTTGCTCCTATGTATGCCATTTTCAAACCCTAACCACAGAGCCCTGTCACTAACAGCTACAGCATGCCATGTTCCAACCATATCAATGAGGCCTGTCACTTACAGCTATGGCATGCCACGGCCATTACCAATGAGGCCTGTCACTTACAGCTACGGCATGCCATGTCTCGGCCATTACCAATGAGGCCTGTCACTTACAGCTACGGCATGCCATGTCTCGGCCATTACCAATGAGGCCTGTCACTTACAGCTACGGCATGCCATGTCTCGGCCATTACCAATGAGACCTGTCACTTACAGCTACGGCATGCCATGTCTCGGCCATTACCAATGAGGCCTGTCACTTACAGCTACGGCATGCCATGTCTCGGCCATTACCAATGAGGCCTGTCACTTACAGCTACGGCATGCCATGTCTCGGCCATTACCAATGAGGCCTGTCACTTACAGCTACGGCATGCCATGTCTCGGCCATTACCAATGAGGCCTGTCACTTACAGCTACGGCATGCCATGTCTCGGCCATTACCAATGAGACCTGTCACTTTCAGCTATGAAGAAAATAGTGTACGGTGGTAACTTGCACGGAATGGCAGTCAGTACCCTTAATCAGAAGGCATAGGAGGATTACTACCCTTAACCAATTAGCCTTGATGAGTTAGACACAACTGCAACATCGCTCTCTGCTCTGACAGTGGGGCAGCAAAAAAGTCTGGGGTACTAATACACTGGCATTGGGGATAACACTTCTACGACCAAGTCTAAAAGTAAAGTACATTAAAGCAGCACCGTCTGAATTATCAGGAAGGCCGTTCACCGTGTAAAAATGTTGCAGTAATTTTGTTAAGGGTTTGCTTGGTCTTGCTTTTAAGTATACTATTCTTAACATAAGGGATGGGAGTAACCTACACAGAGCAGCAGTTACTAGTTATATATTTATTTAAACAATTTTTATATACCATTTTTTTTTACCGGGAGGTAGTCAAAATGGCTTACAAGGTGAGCATACATATTAAAAACTAAATAAAATACTAAATACAACAAGGTGTCTAATACAAGAAAATAAATTAAAAGGTTTGAGTTCAATTAGAATCATAAGAACAGGTAACATAATTAAAGTCGAGGAGAAAAGAGATCCCAGCTGGATTGTCAAAAACAGACATGTAGTAAGGATATAGAAGGAGGTCTCTCCTGTATGTACTGTTTTTGTGAAAGCTTTGTATATAGCTTTGGATGGCTATTTTAACTGGGGAAGTGGACTATAAACAAATAATTAAAACTGTGAATTATATCTAGAGTAACAAATGGCATTAGAAGTCTAGTACAACCAAATAATGTGTGACATATGCAAAGTAGTTTATCTGAAGTCCCCTGTAAGAATTAAATAACTAAATGCAATATTTTCGTTGGGTTAGGTTTGTTAATTACTTGTCTCATCCCAAATTGGAATAAACCATAATATTTTTCTCCAAGTAATTATCATCCAAATACCTACTGGTGCCAATTAGCCTTAATTCTTGGAACTACTTTGATGATTTCTTTTCTGGGAGCAGGGCATGGGGAGGCAGTCAAACTGGCTAATAAAGAAAAAGTCCACTTTTCACTAGAAGTCATTTTAGAGGCAACAACCAAGGAGGTCTGCATTAGATCAGTCACAATAAAATTATCTGAAAGAAAGCCAGATTGCTAAATTCCCTTTCTCTGCTCTATATCAAAATTAACCAGTAGAAAATAAACAAACACTAGACTAGAGCAAAGAGCAAAATTATTTCTCTTAAATTAAATGTACTAACTCTAGCTTAGGGGCTTGCCTTGTGGCTTCAGCAGCATTGCCAGTCCTGGCCAGCCATACAACAGAAACATCAGTGAAGCATTAAGCTCTAGAGTCCGGCACTGTGGTGCCCCAGTCTTACCAACCACCGCGTCAATCAGCCTTGCACTTAATCATCTTGTTTAACATAGGGAATAACCATTCTCCCATTCCACGCTCGCAGAGGAAACTTGCTATTGGCCTGCAATCAAGCAGAGCTATTCTTCAATCTGGCTTCGGTTTAATTAATAGAACAGAATAGTCAGAGAAGAATTGATTCATTTCTCTTGTCCACGACAGAAGGAGCGTGGAGTCCTTAAAAGGCAGCAGGAGTCCCTGAGCACTTCCTGTTGGGCCCCCAAGTTCCGTTAAAACAAATTAACAGGACACCATAAGGGAGCTCTTTATGCCGTTATTGTCGAGGGTTGCCACAAAGTGCATTCTTTCTTTCCTTATTCAGTCCCTTAATGCGGTCTTTTCTAATTACAAATTGTCACTGTTTCAAATGCACTGTTGGGTGAGTATGAACAATGGCACATTACTAAACCAGCAATACTTAAAAAGTAAATGTAAGTAAGCTGTAATCATCATGCTCAAATGAAGTTGATAAGTACAAAGGACTTAGCAGAAAATATTAGATATATATTCCATATCTCAATTCAATATTTGCTCTCTAGCTGCAATGTTATTTACTTGCTAGTTAATGGTTTTTACACTTAAATTCAGCAAGGCTATATAATCGCTCCAATCCATGAGTCAAGTCAGTCTGCTTTTTATAACTAAAAATTAATTTAAAAAAGCAATTAGTTTAAAAAAAACTCAAAAGGTAACCATTGTGTAAATTGCAGCTTCCTGCAACTCACCTGCATCATTGAGAGTAAGTACAGATATATGAACAACTTCTAAGTCAAACTCAGCCCATTTAGAAGTCAATAACATTTTTAGATTTTCCTTCAAGCTACTGAGGAAATCACATTTTTGCCCAGCAGATTTGAGGAATATTTAAAAAAAAATAAATAATAATCAGAACTTTGATTTGGAATTTTCAAGATTCCAAAGCAAATTCACCAACTCCAAAGTGAACTGTTGAGAAATTCAACTCGAGTTTCTTCATAAAGGAAAAAAATTCAGCAGACAATTCTAGGGAACTGACAATTTTCCAGGTTTTTGATTGACAGGCCTGTTTTGAAGAAGTTTACGCATCTCTGTGCGCAGCCAGGGCCAGAACAGCATCACAAATTACCTCGCCCACACTGACTCCCTTTTATTGAGTAAGTATTATTTCATTAGTGGTATCAAACCCAGTCAGATTAGGAATGAAGGGGAGCCTCTTCATACCAGATTCCAATCCAGGTTCAGATCTGCAAAAGGCCAGAACAAAATTTCCTTTGCTAATTTCAATCGTTTCAACATATTTTTTTAAATTTTGATTTGCTGCAAATGGTGCAAATGTATGCAACCAAACATTAAAACAATTCAAAGTACTCAAAGATAAGAATTTTAGTGTGCGCACAGAAGATTGATGTCTTACCGCCACTCGGCATTAAATTGACTTAGGTGCTATGGTCATGTACATATAAAAAAATGCCACAGCTAAAACACCTAGAGAAAAATAATTTGAGAGCTCTTTTCTTTCCTTCGCTCCAAATTATTCTATGGCAGGAGGCAAGTTTTATTCAGAGGGCTTCTCAATCTTCCAGACTGCTGTAGCAGCTCTCAGAATGGACTTTGAGTGAGAGAGCTGCTTTCAGGAAAAAAGAGAAGAAAAGATGAGAACAGAGCCCTTAATTGTAACTTCATTTTACTCCTGGAACAGTCTGTTAGCTACAGGTAAACTCACAAGGGTAGGAAAGCAATTAATAGCAACATAAGTAATATATCATGGATTATTTTTCAGTGTACAGGTATTTCCAGAGAATGGCTCCAGCTACAGAACTTGTTTGTCAGGCCGTGCTGTTATCAGTTACCAAATGGGGGGGAAAAAAGGGGTCAGAAATGTGACGTTACCTGGATTTCCTTCCAGCTTCCCGATGGTTTCAATCTGCTCCACCAGGTCGTTGGAGTTCCACTGGCTCATCCCTAGGAGAATGGCGCTTTTCCCCTCCACCACTTCCTCTGCAACAAGAAAGCAGGGACTCAGTGTCCAAACTCCATTCACAAAGCCACCCGTCTAAAGGTTTTCATTTTTGGGAGGTGGGGGTGGACAGGGGAGTGCGTTTCATTGCTGTCATTGTGGTACATGCTAAATGGGACTATAATGCACTAAAAACAAAACGTCATTGCTTTTTTGTGTAGTTCTGGATGGGAAATGACAAAATGCAACAACTTATTTATTATCATATTCTGCTTTTTGGCACTTCAAAGTGTACATCAAAGTGGATTACATTCCCTGTCCCCACAGGGTTTACAATCTAATTTTGTACCTGAGGCAATGCAGGGTAAAGTGACTTGCCCACGGTGCAACAACAGGAACTGAACCCAGGTTGCCCTGGTTCATAGCCCAATGCTAAAACCACTAGGCTACTCCTCCATTCTGTAAATGTCATTTCCCTGTTCTATTAAAACAGCAGCATGATCCCTGGGTCTGCAGAGTCCTTCAAATTCACCATTTATAGTACATGAGAATATACGCTCAGCCATACCTCCCAGGGACCTTAACTGTTTGTTCAAAGGTTATAAAATCACCCATAATATGGTTCAAACTTCCATTCCTTCCAAATTAAAGAAAATACTACAAACCATCACTTTATCTTCAGGTCTGTTACAAAGACGTTTCTTTAAAACATAACTCTACAATACGTATTTCAGAAGTACCAATGGCTTTACGGCTCAGCAGGCATCTCTGCAATTTAACTTTTAAGCAGCTAATCCTGGTACTCTAGAGCCTTCTCCATTTGCAAGAATTTCACAAACTGCATGATATAACACGGGACCTTATTGTTCCTTGCTGGCAGTAGTGTCACAAATGATATCACATGCTGTTACCATCCAATCAAATAGCAGCATGCAGTGTCATTTCTTATGCTCATCAACATGGCTGGTGTAGGAATAAAGGAAGTTTTGAATGACTTTTTAAGTGAATAATTTTATTTAGATGGGAGTATTCCGTTAATAATTACGAGATGAAAACCTTACCCATCATAAGAGGAGGCTTGGGAGAAGGGTGGAGGAATGTAAGAAAAATAATCCTCAGGGAGACCTGGATTTCTGGATAGCAAAGATGCAAAACCTTCTAATCTCTAGATTTCTGGTTCAAATCTAGTTTAATAGTTTATGAAGCTAGATTCAAAATCCACCATGAGCAGAGCTATTTATATCCATGCATTCCATTATTTTGTATAGCAAATGTTAACTTCTATAAATGATTGGTGCATGCCTGATATACGACACCGGTGAGAAAAAGCCCAACTATGAATGAAGGTCAATGTAAAAGTGCTGGATCCACGGTGTATGCATGTAATTATTAAAGGTGCCACGACATCTGAGTGACTGGCTGGTGCCTCACCAGTTTGGGGCTCTTGTTTGTTTCCCTATCAATGCTGAATCCTTGAGCTGTGCAAACGAAAATGTAATTTACAAGGCTTGATTTCATTTCACAATGCAGGAGTCTCATCCTTCTATGGTGACAAATTTAATAGACAAGTGAACCCACACAGCCTTAAAACAGAACAAAAAATGCAAGTCAATATACAACAGGGATTGACAAATGTTCTGAGGCACACCTGATCCCTCTGGAAGGGAAAAAAAATAAATAAAAAGCTCATCCGTTGTCTTTTGTCACTGCATCCCACAGCGCTCCAGGCTCTTTGAATACCTACCTCCTGCTATGTCAAACATTTCCCAAGAGTCAGGAATGGAGCAGTAGCTTGAGGGAGTCCCTTAGGCTGAGCACCTCAGGAAGACCATGGCCATTGTGTTACAAATCTTGCCTTGGAAAAGAAGACCTGCGTTCTGGGCTTCTGGAAAGCCAGGTGTGCTATTTTCCAATCCATTGTCATTGTTACAGATAGCTGGATGAATAGCTTGGGGCAATTATTCTTTACTCACAAAGAAGAGGCTGTTTAAGTAGTAACAATGTCTGAATGTGGACACTGCAGGAAGCAGAACTTCAAGCAATACACAAAACGAAGCCCCGGCTGTGTGCTCACCACAGAGGCAATTAACTGGCACAAAACGGCAGTGGTGTGAGCTTACAGGATAACAAAATATAAACAAGGGAGAGAGTGGATCTCCATCACCATCTACAGAAGGGGCTCAAAAGGTAGAGGATGAAAAAAAAAAAAAAGAGAGAGGGGTTAAAGGAAGGACGAGAATAAAAGAGTGGAAAGATGGGAGGAATGTGGTTAATGAAACATAAGAGGAGCTATGATAGCAGAATGGAGGAGCAGCAAGGCACATGTTGCCTTTCTACAAACACAACTAGCCAGAGAAAACTCACCTGCCCCCAGTAGGGGCGTGAAAGGGGAAAAGCAATGTTTAGCGGTTATGAGGTCGTGGAGCAAGCTGAGGTCAAAGAGGTCAGTAACCGAGTATCAGGTCAGTAAGGAACCTCCCACACTTAACAGGCAAAGGATGGTGCGGTCCTGCAGGACTATCTGCAGCGGGTGGTGGGTGGGTAGCAGCTGGAAGGGACGACTTTTATTGATTTATATTCTGCTTTTCAGGCACTTCAAAGCAGATTACATTCGGGTCCTGTAGGTATTTCCATAACCCCAGAGGGCTCGCAATCTGAGGCAATGGAAGGGGTAAGGGACTTGCCCAAGATCACAAGGGGCAGTTTTGTTACTCTGTTGAATTCCCCTATTATTTTATCTTCCGTTTTATTCTTCATAACCTTCACTCATGTTCTTAGTGAATGTAGAATGTGTGGACTTTTTGAATTGATTTTCTTTTTTTTTTTTTTTTTTTAACAATTACTTATTGATGCCTGCAATGTTCTTCTCTACTCCAATTACATCCTATTGCGATGTTTACCTTGAATGCAGGTTTTCAATGCACAATCATTAGCAGTTGCTAAACACGGAATAGAAATTCTTGCTCCTCATTAAATTCGCTTTGAATAACCAATCTGTATCTTCCGACGTTATTTCAGAATCATGCAAACCAAATAATTGCAAAAAAAATTAACATTTAAATGCAGATTTAAATGTGAATAATCAAAGTATTTGCTTGGTACGCACTGAACTGGTTCAAAAAAGGAAAGATAAAAGAAACTACAACATTTTAAAGCAGTTTTAAAAATATATGTACCAATGTATGTAGATGGATATGAGAAGGGACCCCATTTAATGGTTTATCAGTCCTGGCACCGATCTGGGCACGTGTGCCATAAGCAAAGTCATATCTTGAAACACATTATAATTTGTAATTCCAATGTCACTGTTTGAAATACTTGACATGAAAGCGTGTCATAATATCATCAAGTATAAGGCACGATAAAAGGAAGAGAGAATATGACAACTGTACTTATTTTATTAGCGTCAAACAATTAGGGAAGGAAAATCCTTGTATTATTGGAGCACCGAAAACCTGCCTATAATACAGAAAATTAAGAGGCCCTGTGTGCACCGGAGCTGAAAATAAGGTGGGGAAGTGCCTCACCCCCCCCCCTCCTCTTTCCTGCCACCCTTCCCCAGTTACACTAAAATAGACCAGGGCTCAGTTGGGGTAAGGAAGGCGAGTAACCCTGTTAGGCCCATACTTTTCTGCAAACGGCAGAGAAGCGTTTTTAGGGGAGGGGTGCGGAATTTGGACTCACATGCAGACTTACTGATGTTAAAAAAAACTTCTGCGCATAAGTTACCACAGGTACGTTATGGCCTCCCAAGAGAAGCTGCGACTTTAAACAAGTTGATCTCCCACGGGCGCGCTCAGGCCCAAATCGCCCAAAGATTTTTCCGAGCAAATTTCTCTGTTCTAAACAAATCCCAATTTGTGATCCCTTTACGGTGTGTTTCTCAGATTCAATGCTAGTTAGGTACCTGAAGTATTTCTCTTGTCTCTTTCTAAATAGCCAGTCAGTAAGGCAAATATCAGGCCATGCAAGGCAAATTTCCAGACGCTAAAGGAGGCCATTCAGTCAGTTGCTTAAGCCATCTTGCCCAAATATCGTTACAAGGGTTTGGGATTTTTTTTTTTTATTATTGGAAACTCACCAACTGCAATAAGGTACAGATAAAAATGAAAAACAGTGTTCCAGTCACATGAAATCCCAGTTTAGTTTCTGCTCAATTAAGAATTATTGCTTCATCTACAAATAAAAATGCCTGCAGTTATATTTTCTCCCTGCTTGCTTGGCGAAAGCAGATGTTATTGGGTTGGAAAGCATGGATTTTCTTCCCTGTCCTTGTAGGATGCTGTAAGGGATTATATTATATTTTTTTTATGTTTTATATTGAACATAATATTTATTTATTTTTAAAGCTTTTCTATACCGACTTTCATGATACAGATCAAATCAAATCGGTTTACAGGGAACAGAAGCATTATAACGTTAACCATAACCAGAAGGAGCGGAAAGTTACAATAAAACAGGGGGATGTAACTGGGAGGTGATAAGCAGAGGGGGAAAGAAAAACTCAATAACTAATTACAACTAAAGAGATGGCAGGTACTAGAGCCTACATCTGATCTGTGGTATGGCAATATGATGGTGGGCCCAAGTGGGAAATTAATTAGGCAGGAGTTTTGCAATATGGCCTGTCACTTTCCCTGGTGAGAGGACGGTGCTTCCATTAAACAAACTAGGCCATTGCCTAGAGCATCAACATTGGGAGAGGGCATTGGGGGGGGGGGGGGGGGGGGGGGGGGGGGGGGGAAGGTTGCAAAATTCTACCAACATAAGGTCCAGAGGGGTTATGTACCAAAGCCAATACTACCGGTAGGACGGAGTACTGTGCTGGAGCTGCCACTAGTAGGCAAGCTGGGGGAGGAGGGGGTGCGTGAATAAAGGTTCACCTAGGATGCCAAATACTCTTGCACCGGCCCCGAGTAGGGGATGGCGTAGACCAGCATTAGGGACCTTTAATCATTGTTTTATTTGTTTATTTTATTGTTTTGATTTATTGTACTGTTTTATGATGTAATAATGTATAAGGAAAACTGCTTTGGGTCTCTTTTGGGGGAATAAGACAATATACAGACATGGAAGTTGGAGACAAAGCAATTTTCAATAAGATATCTGGCCGAGTAAAAATCGATATTTATATAGGTAGCTTCCCCTTTTTGAAAACTTCCCAACTCAGTGCGGTTAAAAGAATGCACAAGCTTTCATAGTGTTTACACTTTTAACTGCATGGAAAGGAGGCATTCCTTCGGGCACTTTTATGGCAGGGGTTGAAAAACAAACACTTGTAGATTGTAATATGTAAGGGTCAGGGCTAACTGGGGGTAGTGAAGGCTATTAAACTAGCGGGGGCTTGGAGACCTATCTCATAAATGGGTGAACTGGGGACGAACTGGTAAAACTGGGACTAGCATCAGCACACACTCCTTTTAAAATCTCCCAATGTACGCGATAGAAGCAGCATTTGCATGCACGTGCCCACTTAAAATTTGGCACACGTACACGCAGCCAGGCTATTTTATAACATGCTCGCATATGCGTGCTTACATTATAAAATGGCCATGTCCCTGGGCGCGGGCTGACATATGCGCGCAAATTTGCACACATGCGCCAGTTTGAAAGTTACCGCCCCTGTCTTCTCCAAGCTGAAGAGCCCTACCTAACCTAACATCATCCATAGCAGAAGTAAAGTTACATGTTAGGGGGCATCTGTGTGCACTGGATCATGTAAGTATTTACGAACACATCTCAGGTTCACGCCTGAAATGCCCATGCCCTTTTTTAGAAAACTTCCGAGATGTGCGCGTTCTAGGAGATAAGCGTGCATCTCGGTTGCTCTTAAACTCCACTCGGTGCACGCAAGCCTGACATATTCATGCATCCCCTAATTAATTTACCTTTATGAGGGATATGAGAGAGGTTTATAAAATCATGAATGGGGTGGCACAAATAAATCGGTAACAGGTATTTATTTACTCTTTCAGAAAGTACAAGGAGACACTCTATGAAAGTAATGGATAGCAGATATTAAACAAAATTAGAGAAAGTAGTTTTTCACTCAATGGACAATTAAGCTACGGAATTTGCTGCCAGAAGATATGGATAAGCTTGCACAGCCACATTTTAAAAAGGGTTTCGACAAGTTCCTGGAAGAAAAGTCCATAAACAATTATTAGTCAGATAGACTTGGGGAAAGCTACTATTTATCCCTGGGAGTGGGTAGCACTGAGCATGTGAACGATCACGTGTACATTTTTTTTCCAACTATTTTTATTGAATTTTCCAATGCATACAGACATCGCAATATTCATCTAGAAAAAAGGAAATAGAGTAAGAGCCAAAGAAATAATTACTAAACAAGAAACAAAAGGAGAATAAAAAGAAAATCAAATCATTGGCTCAAAACATGGTTAAAAGTATAACAAAGCGGAGGCATAAAAATGAGGAGAAATCATGAAGAAAACTAATAAGAAAAAGGGCTTAACATGTCTGGAGCTGCTATCAAAATTGCTACAAACACATTAGTAAGCTATGGGTACACTGCCAATCAAGCTGATTGACAGGTGAAATAAGGATGTCAGCCAATCAGCGTTCACTTCCAGTCTAAGCCCCACCCATACCCTGCCCGTGCCCTGGCCACCCCTAGAAATGAATGGGGTGTAGCCCCACCACAAACCCTGCCCCCTCCCACCCTGGCAGCATCCCCATCCGTACCCCTGGCCATGCACCTAGCTCCGCCCCTGGCCCCACCCATACCCCACCCTCAAACCAATCTCCCCATGATGTCACTGATGGCCTCTCCCATACCCCACCCCAAGCCAAACCCCCTATGTCACATGTATGACATCACCAGAAGTCCAACCCCTCACCCACACCCCCCCACACACAAACACGCCCCCTAGAACGTCATCAGAAAGGGCCCTGTCGCTTTTTAATGATGACAGAATTAATGGACTCTGGCTGTTTTTTTATGATCTCACCGGAAGTACATTACAAAACCGAACCCACCTTCCCAAAAATGCATCCCCTAGAACATCAGCAGAAATGTCCCTATTGCTTTTTATTGATGACAGAGCCGGAAGCATGTTTTTTTTTTCTAGCCCCTCTGTTTTAAAAGTTACTAGCTGTGAGGTGGTAGGAAGCTGTCTCTCATTCTGTACACAGAGACAGGGAGAATCTCCCCCCTTCCCTCCTACCCTCACTGTAGATACGCATGCCCCAACCGTCCCTATCCTGGCAGAGTGAAATCTGAGCAGCAGATAATTAACATACCTGGGAACTTTTGACTTCTATTCACCCTGAGATTACCATGGATTAGCAGGGGGCGGCAGGGGGAGGGCAACTGCACAGTGTGACCGGATGCTCATAAATTTGCTCTCATAAACACTCTTCCATGTTTACACTTACTTTCACTGCACATTCTCTCACATTCTCACATGTCTATTTACACCTTTACTTCTGCCATGCTCCCACCAACACACACAGTCTCACTCACGTACGTCTCTCCCTCTTCCATACACACATGCCCACTCACTTTCACACCCATGCTCACTTGCACTCAGCTCTCTCCTACTCACCTACATACACTCTCAGATCTCTTCTTCCTGCACAAATAAACACTCACTCACTCCCACAGACATGCTCATTCATTCTCTCTCCCCCCCCCCCCTTTCAAAACACACTAGCAACAACTCTAACTTGGGCTCCAGGAGCAGCAACAGCCTCTTCCTTCTCCTCCTGTGCTGCAGAAGTGGATGCTGCCTGTTTCTTACTCATTGTTTGATGCACAGGCAGGAAATCGCAATATCGATTGGCCAAGGCAAACAAGATGGGGTGGGCAAGTGGCTGGATACAGGAAACAGGCGGTGCAGGAGCAGGTGGTGTCACGAGGAAGTGAAGTTAAGAGTTAAAAAGGTCCGGAGTTGGTAGAAATCACTGTCGAGTTCCACTTGTTTCAGCCGCACAATACCAATGACGTTCCTTTTTTCTTTCCAGGTCCAAGCAGACTGGTTTTGCTGCAGCACCCGGAGATTTCCAGTATTGGCCTGGAGACCTGGTAATTCTTTTAGAATTCCGGAGTCTCCGGGCCAAATCCGGAGAGTTCCCAGGTATGATAACTAACAGCAGGGTGTTGGGTGTTGGAAGTTGTGAGACTTCAAAAGTGAATAAAACAAGGATTTAGTTTTCTTTTAAAAAAAAAAAAAAACAGGCCTCTGTGTTTACAGCCATACAAAAGAGCCTTGCACCAGCAGATCTTAAATAAAATTTATTATGAACCAGGCGCTCCCGGACCCCCACTGGACCATCAGGGGCTTTTGGCAAGTCTTGGGGGACCCTCCTGACCCCCACAAGACTTGCCAAAAGTCCAGCGGGGGTCCGGGAGCGACCTACTGCACTCGGACCGTTGGCTGCCAGTATTCAAAATGGCGCCGATAGCCTTTGCCCTTACTATGTCACAGGGGCTACCAGTGCCATTGGTCAGCCCCTGTCACATGGTAGGAGCACAAGATGGCTCCGGCCATCCAGTGCTCCTACCATGCGACAGGGTCCGGCCAATGGCACGGATACCCTGTCACATGGTAAGGGCAAAGGGCCATCGGCGCCATTTTGATTAGTGGCAGCCGACGGCCCGGGAGCAGGAGATCGCTCCAGGGACCCCCACTGGACCACCAGGTACCTGTAAAAAGTTTTGGGGGGGGGGGTCGGGAGGGGAGGGAAGCTAAGGGATTAGTTTTAAAGGGTCAGGGTGGGTTTAGGGGTTATTTTTGTGTGCTGTTTTTCCCGCCCTCCCCCAAAACAATAAGAGAACCCCCACGATCAATATCGTGGGGTTTTCCTATCATTTTGGGGGAGCCCCCGATTTCTGACAATTTTGAAAATATCGTCCGATATTTTCAATCGTCCGAAGCCCGATTCACATCCCTATAGTGGGGCAGATTTTTAAAAAGTACGTGCACACGTAGTTTTGTTCAAGCAACCGGCGCAAACAAAAGTACGCCGGATTTTAAAAGATACACGCGTAGCCACGCATATATTTTAAAATCCGGGGTCGGCACGCACAAGGCTGTGCAAAATCAGCAGCCTGCGCACGCCGAGCCACTCAGCCTGCCTCCGTTCCCCCCCGAGTCCGCTCCGAAATCGGAGCGGCCTGGGAGGGAACTTTCTTTCCGGTGCCCCCCACCTTCCCTTTCCTTCCCCTAACTAACCCGCCCCCCGGCCCTATTTCCCTCCACCACCTTTATTTCAAAAGTAACGCCTGCCCGAGGCAGGTGTAACATGCGCGCGCCGGGCTGGCTGCCGGCACGCCATGTTCCGGTCCAGGGGCTGGTCCCGAGGCTGTGGCCACGCCCCCGGAACGCCCCTGGGCCGGAACCATGGCCGCGGCCCCACCCCCGGAACGCCCCAGATGACGCACCAGCTGTGACATGCCCCCCCGACATGCCCCCCAGGAAAGCCCCGGGACTTATGCGCGTCCCGGGGCTTGCGCGCGCCGCCGAGCCTATGCAAGATAGGCTCGGTGCGCGCAGGGATTGGAAGGGGCAGCTTTTCGGGGGTTACACGTGTATCTTACGTGCATAACCCTTTGAAAATCTGCCCCAGTGTGAAAAGTGCTCTAAATCCTGTAGAAAAACTAAACAGTATGCTTAGACCTACAAATGAGATTTTAATGATGAAATATATAAATGCCATCATCACTGGGAGAAAGCACTAGTCCTTTTTTAAAAGTGCATAATAAAACAACCGATGTTTGCTAGTAATGTTTTTCTTGTCTATATTTTCAGAAGTGTGTATTGAACATGAAATACTTTGTGATATTTAATAAATGTTGCCAGGTGTATAAATTAGTTATTAAAAAACATATAAAAACAACTAATGAACAAATATATATCTGAATTAACAAAATGTGACCATCATGATTTAAGGATCTATGGAAGGTTTTTGGGGGCTACAAAGGGGGGTACCTTATGGTTTTATTAAGTCTCATTGATAACAATGCACAGACTGTAAAATGGTTGATACAGCAACCATTTCATTAACTAAGGAATGAAAATTGCAATGACCTAAATGTGGGGGAAGTTGTCTGGACTCAAGATCTATAAAAGGTTAATCTAATCAGGGTGAGACAATGTATAATGTGTAATCTTTGGAGGCAAAAACAAGAGGCCTAGATGACAAGCCATTCAAGAGAGAAAGGCCTTCGCCATAAGGGGTGGTGGGGCTGCTGTAGACAATACAGTTGTTCAACATGTGACAGTTTGGGCAGTCAGTTTTGTGTTACAATACACAATATTTTTTAGGATTGCTGTGTGGGGGGATGAAGGAATACACAGAGGGGTGACCATTAAAGCACTGAAAAAGCTCATCAGTCTACAGTTTGAAAAGTGCCCCCAAGACATAAAGAGACAGTGATAACACATTGCACACAAATGTACACCCGATTTTATAACATGCACGCTTTCGCGCGCATGTTATAAAATCCGGGGTCGGCACGCACAAGGGGGTGCACACTTGTGCACCTTGCGCGTGCCGAGCCCCAGGGGAGCCCCGATGGCTTTCCCCATTCCCTCTGCTCCCCCCCCCACCTTCCCCTCCCTTCCCCTATCTAACCTGCCCCCCAGCCCTACCTAAATCCCCCCCCCCCACCTTGTTTTCCATAGTTACGCCTGCCGGCAAGCTGCCAACACATGAACCTCCAGCATGGCCGCTGTGCCAGAGGCCTCTGTCCCGCCCCCGAATCGGCACCACACCCACGACCCCGCCCCTTCCCGCTCCTTTTACAAAGCCCCGGGACATACGCGCATCCTGGGGCTTGCGTGCGCCGCCGAGCCTATGCAAAATAGGCTTGGCGCGCTCAGGGGCAGGTTTTCGAGGTTACGTGCTTAACCCTTTGAAAATCTATCCCTAAATCACAGAAGGTTCAACAGACTGTAGTTTTGTGAAATGGCTTCAGATCTAAAGAGATATTGATAAATACACACAAAAGTCCTGTAAATGATAATCCAATCAAGAGAGCTATCTTATACTATAAGGGGGTGTCTGGGATAGTTGCAGCAGATGTCCATCACATAACAGAGACGGGCCAAGTAGCTTTTGTGTTACAATATGCGAGTTTTGAGGGTTGTTGGTGGTTATGTGGAAATAAAAAGTATAGGCAGTGACCAGAAAGTTCACCGGTCTGTAGTTTGTAAGACCTGAAGAGTTTAAAACAGAAATAGATTCTTCAAACAAAAAAAGGCAGAAGTCTGGACTTATTAATAAATTGTCACTCATTAAACGGAGGCAACAAAGAAAACTGAAAGGTGGGTTAATAGTTTTATTGTATCTTTTGTATTTGGATATGATTTTAAAACTGTGGCAAAAAAAAAAAAAAAGTGTGTCTGTTTTCTGGTTGCAGTAAGGCCTCAGAGCAAAAACAAAAGCCCATGACATTTCTGACAATAATACAAATGAAGGTAAGAAACTTTTTTTTCCTTAATGTCTATGCCCAAATGCCTCTTTTCCTCTACAACCTCCATCGAAGCAGAGAGCTATGTTGCAAAGGCATCAAAAGCATGTGTGACCCCATGTTTTTTATATTTTTAATTTTTATAATGTGAAAATGATTCAAAAGAACCTATTTCCAAAAGAAAAAGAAAAGACAGCGACATCTTAATAGAGAGGGAACCGGTTGAAGGTAAGGAAGCAATTTTTATATCTATACAAGCAGACCTCCAATTAGTTCTCGGCTGTGTAAATGAAAAGATATTACCATGTGCTTTTTACTTAACAGACCAAGAGGAGCATATGCCAAAGAAATCTGACAAAAGACCATACCAAAAACCAAGAGGTAAACAAAATAGTAAGAATTTACACTGTTATAGTTTTACAAAATTCTTCTTAAAATATTGTAAAATCAATAGAAAGTATGACCCCCCCATGTTAATTTTTTATTATTATTTTTAATTTTTAGACCGTGAAAATGCTACAAAAGGGTCTATTTCTGAAAGAAAAGACAGTGAGAACCTCAGAGACAGCGGGCCAGCGCACAGTGACACAGTAGACAAAGAATGTGAAAGCATGGCCTTAGATAATGTTATGGTTTTGAGGTGTTTGAGTGGATTCTTGGGTACTGTGGAGATGACCACGCTCACGGGGAGGAGCCCCGTGAGGGACCACAGTACTAGGCTAGACTTGAGACACGCCAACACAGAGATTTGACTTTTATTATACAGCTGAGATATACCACCAGAGGTGGCAGTAGTGAGGTGATCCAGAGGTAGTAGTCCAGGGACCCTCGGCAGAGGAAACCCGTCTCACAGAGATAGTATAGGGAGATCCAGTTACAGGTTCCCAGTGCAGCAGAGCTGTAGATGAGACAGACTGACAATGTTAGATTACTCACTAAGTTGGTAGCTGTATAGGTGGAGATCCCAGCAGGCAGAAGTAGTTGTATACAGGCACCGAGCCAGGGAGAGCAGGCCCTCGAGGAGCGAGTACCTGATCCCAGATAGGCACCTGAAAGAAAGCAAAGGGCCCTTGTACATAATTTCTGTACTCAGGGCCAGGGCAACAAGAACACTTAGACTCAGTAAATGGTATAAAGTACATTTTATTTGGCAAAAGTGTTCTTGGGAGATGCTGTATACTAGGTGCCCTTTGTCTTTCAAAATCACCAGCATCTCCTCTAATACAGGAAGTGAACCTTCTTTTATAGTTAAACATACAGTATTGCCGAACCTTCTAGAATTACGTGACTGCCCAAAGACCCATTTACAGAGACACATCATGCTGTTCACATGACAACCTATCCCTGAACTGCCCTGACAGGTTTTTCAGGTGTAGCTCATTTGCCATCATTTTCTAGATACTCCTTCTGTCCTGTAGATGATCTTGTCCAGTGAAGGTTCAACAGAATAGTGCCTGAAGCTCTCGCTGTTGGTTTCTTCTGATCTTCCTTTGATCTTCTGTGTTGTGTAAACAGGTAATAGGTCTGTGTTCTGAATAGACAGTAGGCCTGAATTCTGTTGCTGGTGCCAGGACTTTAATTAAAGCTGTAATCTCAGGAAATTTTCATTCACCTGGCTCCTGCAGTTGAGATAGAAATCTGTGAACCACAAGCTTGTATTTTGGTTTCATGAGAACCAAGCTTTCTTGTATTATGCTGTAAATATAGCCATTGATGTCCACCTGGCCTTTAATTATAGGCTTTGCAGAGCATACAAGTTTCCCAGATCTTCCACATTCTTGAGTCTGAGAGGGTCAGAAAGTCACTATATTTCAACAGTGTCAGTGTAATTCAGCCAACTGAGGATTCTGGGAATGGCTGAATGAACCAAAGTTCTGAACCAGAGTTCTGAATTATATCACCCTCGAGGAACAGGTACCCAAGTTAGAAAAATACCCCAAAGGGCAGAGAGAGCTTCCAGGGGCAGCAAGGAAACAGCAGAGTAGCTCAGACCGGAGGCTTTCCATCCATTCACGATCCTTGATAACTCGATTAGCTAGCAAACAAGGACAGGCTAAATACCCGGATGGCGCGACGTCACTCGAGGGGGATGCCCCCGAGGACGTCACTCGAGGGGGACGTGGGTGGCATGCGCGCGCGCACCCTAGGAGGCCCTTAGAAGAAACATGACATGAGGCTTTGCCATTGCCGTTCCGGGGACGCCGGAGAGAAAGGCATGCAGACGCGGTGGTAGCCATCTTCCCAAGGCTAGCGGGGAGAGCAGAGAGAAAGGTGAGGCACAAAGGTCGAAGCTGTCTGAGACCGACAGATGCAACAGATAATTGTACTGATGATGATGTTTCAGGGGGGCTGGTAAATAATTGTATGGGGATTTGGTTAGTGCAGTTAGTGTAGCTGGGTTTAAAAAAAGGTTTGGATAAGTTCTTGGAGGAGAAGTCCATTAACTGCTATAAATCAAATTGACTTAGGGAATGGCCACTGCTTTTATTGGCATCAGAAGCATGGGATATACTTAGTGTTTGGGTATTTGCCAGATACTTGTAGCCTGAATTGGCCACTGTGGGAAACTGTATGTTGGGCTTGATAGATCCTTGGTCTGACCCAGTATGGCAACTTCTTATGTTCTTATCTGCCATCATGTTCTATTTTGCTATGGCTCTAGAGACACTTAAGATTCTTTCTAGGCTATTATACTTTTTATTGATACAACTCAGAAATAATCCAAGGATATTCTAGTACATGAATTTTGCAAAATTACAGGTATGTATATTGGACATATGGTAAAAGACATAAAAAGGGAGATCCAAGATGGCTGACCAATAGTTGCAGCGTGGGGACTCCTTTTGTGCGGTTACCTTGTATTTTTTTTCCTTTGGACTTACTTTTTCCTTCGATGGGCAGGAAGGAAAAAAGGATTTTCATTCACAAAAAAACAGGGAGTAGCTTGCTTTTTACGGAAGTTACTTCCCCAAACCAAATAAACCTGATACTTTACTTTCAATGCGTATCCAGCATAGCTCTCTGCTTCAATGGCAGGGGAGAAAGCCTGTTCCCTGTACGTACTAGGATCAGTCCAGACCGTGGGTTATGTCCCCCGTCCAGCAGATGGAGTCGGAGCAAACTTCCGAGGGTGCTGACATATAAGCAGGTGCACCCTCCAGGGATCCTCAGTATCTCTCTGACTCCAGCAGATGCGAGTGGGGGAACCTTTGCTTCCCCAGTTGGTGGCTTCTGCCCCATTATTGCTATCTTTTTCTTCTCAGGACAGAATCAAGCTGGCCGGGGTTCTAAATTACTAAATTGAGTTTAAAAAAAAAAAATAATAATAATAATAACAAACTTTTTCTCCTCAGGGAGTCTCTCTGAGCCCCTGCCCGGGTCTCACAGCCCTGGCTAGCTTGCCAGCGGGACTATTCTCTCTGTTGTCTGCCCTTTGTTCTTCTCTCTTTTCCTCCTCTCTCCGGCGGTAAGTTTTTCTTTTCTGCTGTTATTTTCTTTCTCAGCTTCGCCGTCGGACGGCTCAGGGGCACGCTGGTGGGGCCAGCCTCTCCCCTGTTCGGAGCGCCGCAATTCGAACCCCTCCCCCTCGGCCCTGCGACGTTTCATTCCCCGGGGCCGCGGCAGCAGGGAAGTCTCATTCCCCTGCTGCCCCTGAGGGGAGGGTTCGCGGAGTTTGAGCCTGGGCGGACGAGCCCGCTCCTCCCGCGGCGCGGTTTCCCCGGACCCGGCCCCAGGGGCGGTCGCTGAGGGAGTTCTCTCGACCTACCGGACGCCATGCAGCGATTTCAGGGGGCTCCCGGCGCCGACCCGGGGCAGGGCGGATCGCGGGATGTCTCCTCCGGAGTCGCTCTCCCCGGGGGGGAGTCCGGTCCGGCTTCCCCGCGTTTTTCGCCGTCAGGCTCGGAACGCCGCGGCTCGAGGGGAAGGGCCCCGCCCCCTTCTTTGGCGGGAGCGGCGGCCATCTTAGAACTGGAAAGCGCTGCTGACTCGGAGGCTGAGGAGTCACAGCAGGATTTTTCGCCGCGCTTGGGGCTGATTCGAGCGCCATCCTCCCCCCCCATCGCTTCGGGCCCCTCCACGGACCTCGCTCTCGCCGTCCCCCCACCAGCAGGGGGGTTTACGGCGGATTTTGTTCTCCTAATGCACCAGGCGTACCGCCAGAGCCTGCAGCCGGCGGGGGGGTCGCCAGGCGGTGGTCCAGCGAACCCCACGCCCGCGAAGATGCCCCGGCTGGTGGGGGTGGGGGGGGCCAATCCAGCGCCCTCGGGGGGCGGCCAGAAGACGCTCCTGGCTCTTCCACCCAGCGGAGCGGCCCCAATGCAGGACCCTGGGGGTGACCCGGCTTCGGCGGATGAGGATTCGCTCCTGGCAGCGCACCTGGAGTGTGACGACCCACGGGTGCTCCGGATCTTCCGGAAGGAGGAACTGTCTGACCTCATCCCACACGTCCTTCAAGACTTGGATCTCGACCCGCCCGTAGAGCCGCCTGGGCCTCCGGCTCCCTCCGTAGCCTCAGCAAGCTCCAAAGGGGACCCCGTCCTGGCGGGCCTGCGTCCCCTGGCGCGAACGTTCCCGATTCATGAGTCTTTCCTACACCTTTTGGTACGGGAGTGGGACACGCCGGAGGCGTCGCTCAGAGTGGGCAGAGCCATGGACAAGCTCTACCCTCTCCCCGGAGACTTCTTGGACCTGCTTAAAGTACCCAAGGTCGACTCGGCAGTCTCTGCCGTCACCAAGAGGACCACGATTCCCGTTACAGGGGGAACGGCCCTCCGCGATGTCCAGGACAGGAAGTTAGAAGTCTGCCTCAAGAAGATCTTCGAGGTCTCGGCGCTGGGGGTCCGCGCAGCTATTTGTGGCTCTCTCACCCAGCGTGCGGGGCTACGATGGGTGCAGCAGCTCCTTACTTCACAGCAATTGCCACCGGAGGAAGCGGCGCAAGCGGACAGGCTGGAGGCCGTCATTGCCTACGGGGCTGATGCTCTCCACGACTTGCTGCGGGTCCTGGCGAGGACCATGGTTTCGGCTGTTTCCGCTAGGCGACTGCTGTGGCTTCGAAATTGGGCGGCGGACGCCTCGTCCAAGTCCAGCCTAGGCTCTCTACCCTTTAAGGGTAGGTTCCTCTTCGGCGAGGATCTTGACCAGATCATTAAATCCCTGGGGGAAAACTCCGTACATAGGTTGCCCGAGGACCGCCAGAGGTCGTATCGTCCTTCCAATTCCTTCTCCAGGAATCGGTCCCGCTCTCAACGGCGATTTCGGAGCTCCAAGCCCCAGGGTCCGAGAAACCCCTTGAACAGGTCTCAGTCTTGGACCCGGTCCTTTCGTGGCCGTAGACCACCAAGGGACTCTTCGGCGCAGGGAGCTTCCGGCAAGTCCAACCAATGAAGTCATGCCGGCCCACTCCCCCCTCCCGAGGATCGGAGGACGACTAGCCTGGTTTTACGAGGAGTGGGCCAACATCACCACGGATCAATGGGTCCTGGATATTCTAAGGCACGGTTACGCTTTGGATTTGCGGCATCGCCCCAAAGACAGATTCGTCTTCTCGCCCTGCGGGTCAAGTCACAAGCGCCTGGGAGTACAAAGCACCCTGGACCGGCTCCTAGCCCTGGGAGCCATCTCACCCGTCCCCTCCGGAGAGGTGGGCTCGGGTCATTATTCCATCTACTTCGTGGTGCCCAAGAAGGATGGATCCTTTCGTCCCATTTTAGATCTCAAGGAAGTCAACAAGGTCCTCTGGATACCACGGTTTCGCATGGAAACCCTCCGCTCGGTAATAGCGGCAGTTCATCCGGGGGAGTACCTAGCTTCCCTGGATCTGACGGAGGCCTACTTACACATTCCGATACGTCCGGACCATCACAGCCTCCTCCGCTTCAAGATTCTGGGACAGCACTTCCAGTTTCAGGCCCTCCCCTTCGGGTTGGCAACGGCACCCAGGACGTTCACCAAGATCATGGTGGTTGTGGCGGCCGCGCTCCGGCGAGAGGGCGTTCTAGTACATCCTTACCTGGACGATTGGCTCATCCGAGCGAAGTCCCTCCCTCAGGGGCAGCAGGCGGTCGACCGGGTGGTCGAATTTCTGCAGTCTCTCGGCTGGGTAGTCAACTTCGGCAAGAGCAGTCTCCTTCCGTCTCGGCAGCTGGACTTTCTCGGAGCACGCTTCGACACAGCTCAAGGCAAGGTCTTCTTGCGGCCGGACAAGGCCCAGTCGCTGAGGGAACAAATTCTCCATTTTGCCGCTCTCCAGGTCCCAATAGCGAGGGATTACCTGCAGATCCTGGGTTCGATGGCCTTCGCAATCAACCTGGTGCCTTGGGCCTTTGCACACCTGAGGCCCCTACAGATGGCGCTACTCTCGCGGTGGAAACCGGTCTCGCAGGACTATCAGGCGATACTGCCTCTTCCGCCGGCGGCCAGACTCAGCCTTCGTTGGTGGCTAGACCCCAGGAACCTGGCGCAGGGCTGTCCCCTGGAGTCGCCGGAATGGATTGTAGTCACTACCGATGCCAGTTTGACCGGCTGGGGGGCCGTGTGTCTCAGAAGCTCAACTCAGGGGCAGTGGACACAGGAACAGGCGTCCTGGTCGATCAACCGCCTGGAGACCAGAGCAGTCCGTTTGGCGCTCATCCAATTCCTGCCTCTCATCCGGCAACGTGCGGTCCGGGTTCTCTCGGACAATGCGACCACGGTAGCCTACATCAACCGACAGGGAGGCACCAGGAGCCCGGGGGTGGCCCTCGAAGCGGTCCGTCTCATGGCCTGGGCCGAGCGGTTCCTCGACCGCCTGGCGGCCTCCCACATCGCAGGCGTGGACAATATTCAGGCGGACTACCTGAGTCGGCAGACGTTGGACCCGGGGGAATGGGTCCTCTCCGACGAGGCAATGTCGCTCATCACTCGGCGCTGGGGAGCTCCCTCCATGGACCTCATGGCAACGTCGGGCAACGCAAAGGCCCCGCGGTTCTACAGTCGGAGAAGAGACCACGGGGCGGAAGGAGTGGACGCCCTGGTGCTACCCTGGCCCCCTCATGTTCGGCTGTACGTCTTCCCGCCGTGGCCTCTGGTGGGCAAGGTGGTGCGAAGGATAGAAGATCATCCAGGGCAGGTCATTCTGGTAGCGCCAGAATGGCCGCGGCGCCCGTGGTTTGCGGACCTGCTCAACCTGGTAGTGGACGGACCTCTGCGATTGTCACACCTTCCGCGGCTACTCCATCAGGGTCCGGTATTTTCGGACCAGGCGGAACACTTTTGTCTCGCGGCCTGGCTTTTGAAAGGCAGAGTCTCCTGCGCAAGGGATACGCAGTAACCGTGGTAGACACTCTTCTCAAGGCACGTAAGACCTCCACTTCAGTCGCCTATGTACGGGTCTGGAAGGTGTTTGAGGTCTGGTGTGCTGGACATGGAGCCTCCGCGACGGCGCCTTCGCTCCGTCAGGTCCTGGCCTTCCTCCAGGAGGGCTTGGAGAAGGGTCTCTCCTACAACTCCCTGCGTGTGCAAGTCTCTGCTCTAGCCTCCCTGGCTCGTACCACGGGAAATCCAAATCCTTCGTCTCACCCGGACGTCTCGCGCTTCCTCAAAGGAGTCAAGCACCTGCGGCCGCCGGTGCGACATCCCTATCCCTCCTGGAATCTCAACCTGGTGCTCCGGATCCTTGGTAAGGCTCCCTACGAACCGCTGCGACAGGCCTCCCTTAAGGACGTCACCCTTAAGACGGTGTTCCTGGTTGCCATAGCCTCGGCAAGGCGCATCTCCGAGCTTCAGGCGCTCTCGTGCCGGGAACCGTTTCTACGCTTCACGGACTCGGGAGTTTCCATTCGAACGGTTCCTTCGTTCCTACCTAAGGTGGTGTCCTCCTTCCACTTGAACCAGTGGGTGGAACTGCCGGCCTTCCCGGCAGATGCGCCCCAGGCCCTCCGGCGCCTCGACGTGAAGCGCTCTCTGCTGCGCTACCTGGAAGTGACCAATGAGTTCCGGACGTCCGACCATCTCTTTGTGCTTTGGTCCGGTAACAAGAGGGGACAGCAAGCGTCTAGGACTACCATCGCAAGGTGGCTCAAGGAAGCGGTGTCCTCGGCCTACATAGGCGCCGGGAAGGCTCCCCCGGAGGGGGTCCGGGCTCATTCGTTGCGTGCCCTGGCCACGTCCCGGGCGGAGTCTCAACATGTTCCAATTCAGGAAATCTGTCGCGCGGCTACATGGAAGTCGCTACACACCTTCTCGAAGCATTACCGGTTGCAAGTGCCGGTAGATGAGGCGGGTTCCTTTGGGGACAGGGTCCTCCGAGCAGGGTCTTCAGGGACCCACCCGGTTTAGGGAAGCTTTGGTACATCCCACGGTCTGGACTGATCCTAGTACGTACAGGGAAAAGAAAATTATTCCTTACCTGCTAATTTTCGTTCCTGTAGTACATAGGATCAGTCCAGACGCCCACCCGGGTTTTTTCTTCAGTAATGGTCAGACGCCTGCTCGTGTACGTTCTATCTCCTGTCCCTCCAACTCCTGCATTCTGATGTTTTGTTGTGGTTGCCTAGTTCTTCACAGTTCTCCTTGCAAGTTGCATTGGTTATATGTTCTGTGGTTACAATTTGATTGGCGCTTGATCCATCCTACTTTCTGTCTAGTGTTGTTTTCGCTAGGCTTTGATATTCTCGATACTGAGGATCCCTGGAGGGTGCACCTGCTTATATGTCAGCACCCTCGGAAGTTTGCTCTGACTCCATCTGCTGGACGGGGGACATAACCCACGGTCTGGACTGATCCTATGTACTACAGGAACGAAAATTAGCAGGTAAGGAATAATTTTCTTATACTTCACTTGTTATGGTGGTTACTACCCCAAACCAAATAAGCCTGATACTTCACTTTCGATGCATATCCAGCGTAGATCTCTGCTTCAACGGCAGGGGAGAAAGACTGATACTTCACGCATATCCAGCATAGCTCTCTGCTTCAATGGCAGGGGAGAAAGACTGATACTTCACTTTCAATGCATATCCAGCATAGCTCTCTGCTTCAATGGCGGGGGAATGAAGAAAAGTGGATCTATATACAGACAACAACCAACAAGGACTGAATTACATAGTCTGCGTAAACAAATAAGCATGGGTGTAGCTTGCTTCTTGCGGCGGTTACTACCCCTAACTAATTGAGCTAGATATTTCACTTTGATGCAGTTCCAACACTGCTCTCTACATTAATGGCAGGGGTGGAAGGGAAATAGAACCAAAAGGTTACTAAGAGCCAAGAGTAACAGATAAGTATGAGGAAAAAAAAAAGTGTGAAAGCTTGCTGGGCAGACTGGATGGGCGGTTTGGTCTTCTTCTGCCGTCATTTCTATGTTTCTATGTCAGAGAAAACCAAGGACTGTGTCCTCCCCCGCAGCCCTTCCAACGTTCTCTTTGGCAGGCCCGATGGACACCCACATTGTGTGCAGCAGCCCAATGCAGGGGATCCAGCTGCTGGAGAGAGGGGGAGGGGAATTTGAGCTCCCCTCTCTCCCTGGCCCTCTTTCTCCGTTGAGCCCGGCCAAGTGAACACCACCTGGTAATCCTGCAACTGCAAGAATTCTCCAGGAGCCAACTGGGATGCCGTTGGATCTTGCTGTGACCACAGCTTGCTCAGCAGGGAGTGGCAGGGTAATTTCAGCAGCTGCCAGTCCATTGGACACTCTTGGACAGCCGGGTAAGGGTGATTTATGAGACGGAGTACGGGGCAGAACTGAGAGAGATGACGGGGAAGTTTTTGGTGAATTGCTACTCCCTTCAGTGTTGTCTCCTGATCAGAGACCAGCTGAGTTTTCCTTGGAGGAAATTTGGGACGCCATAGTAGAGCTTCGAAGCTCTATTTTCCAACAATTCTCACCTATTGTGCAGAAATATAAGGATTTAGATCAAAAAGTTTCCGTTTTGAGTAGTACTACTACTGAACTGGGACAGCAACTTACTGCTGTTCGTGTTCAAGCAAACTCAGTTCAACAAACCCAGCTTGTACTGGTGAAGGAAAATGCTAATTTGGCGTTAAAAATTGAAAATCTAGAGAACACCATGTGGAATAAAAATCTCAGATTTATTAACTTTCCCAAAGTGCCTCTAATATCTCCTAGAGAGATGTTTAAAAGATCTATCTAATTGAAATCTTACAGGTTCCAGAAAACACAAAACCCCCTATCTCTAAGATCTACTACCTATCCCCATTCAAAAGGGGTATGGATGCAGCACAGGGAGAAGGAATGGAAAACTTTGGGGCCTCCAATGGATGTCTCCACTTTGTTCAAAACTTCGGATACTGAACTGGCAGTTCCAGCAACACTTATTGTATTATTGGTCCTTGAACTGAATAAAGATTGGCTGATGAGACCTTTTTTTCAACATAGATTAGAACTTTTCATGCAGCTTAAAGTAAAAGTCTTTCCAGATGTCTCCAGACAGACCCAAAAAAAGCAAAAAAAATTTTGTCAATGTGATCTCAAGTTAAGCAGATAGGGCTATCTTTTTCCTTAAATTTCCTTGCAAGTGCATGGTCAAATATTGTTAGGAGTGCGGCCTTCTGGCCCTGTTAGGAGTGCGGAGGCACGGTCCTCAAGGGAGGATGTGAGCATTTGGATCATGGCGCGGCTCAGGGAGGGGCCCCAAGACACACTGCGAGAGGTAAGCAGGTTCGAGCACGGGTGAAGCAGGAACAAGACTGGACTGAAGACAAGGCGAGGAATATCTGGAACAGGAACAAGGCAGGCTCAGCCCTCCACTGGACCAACATGCACCAATGAGACCCAGCAACGCAATGCTGGTCTTGAGAGTAGCCCTCCAGCCACTCGATAGCCCTTCCGGATCCGCCGCTTGGGAACGACGAGTGCGTGAGGCCAGACGGAGGCTGAGGGCAGGAACAAGAAGACTCAAACGAAGACTTAGGATACTAGGAGGATTCAGACGTAGACTTGGATACTCAGACAAAGACTTGGATACTCAGGAGACTCGGAGGACTCAGACAAGGACTCAGGATTCTCGGAGGACGCAGACAAGGATTCAGCTTGCTTGGAAGTTTCAGGCAAGAATTCAGGAGTCAGGCGAAAGTACTGGGTGAGAACTGCATCGCCGAAAGTGATGAAGTGGTGGAACTTGAAGCCAGGACATGAAGATTCAGGAGAGGCCTGCACCGGGGTGCGCCCTACACAGCCGCTGGTCGCAGAGCAGGTTCTGGCAGAGTCTTAGGCATGGACGGAAGCAGGCACAAGGAACTCCGAAGACCAGGACAGGATTCAAGACTCAGGATTCTCAGAAGCAAGGAATTAAAAACAGGAGTCTCCCGGAGGCTTGCACTGCAGACGAGAAGAAGGCCTTGTACCACGAGGCACCCTACACAGCCCCCCATGGGCTGGTCACGGACCACAACGGCGGCACGTCAGGAAAGGTGAACAGACAAGGGACCTGGCAACTGGACAAAGAGCTGAAGATGAGATGGATGGAGTCAGGACAGGGACATCAGAAACATGGAACATGGCACCTCAGGACACGGGACATCTGGACATCAGGAGAACTGGACATCTGGAACATGGAACAAATGACGAAGGAGCTCCAACGAGGGATGAGACCAAGAACATCAGGAAGAAGTTCAGGAACACAAAGAACATGGAACGAAGATCCATCAAGACACAGGAAGACCACGTAGGACCTGGATCCAAAGAAAACCACAGACACTGTGAAAACCGGATCCGAAGGCCCTGAAGAACTGAAGCAGGACCATTTTATAGGGCTGAAGCAGGTGAAGGCTGATGATGTCACTGCAGAGGACCGCGGGACTTTTCCCGCCGCTGGCCCTTTAAAAGTGCAGCTGAGGCGCGCTCCTGCGCCTATGGAGAAGCCGGAAGGCTGAAGACATCAGCGGCGTCCCAGCCGCATGGAAGGCCTGACAGACAGTGGTGGCAGCGGCAGCTGCCCTGCCATGAAGAGAGAGAGCAGGCAGCAGCAGCGGCTCCATGCCGCGATGAAGAGACTCCTGCTGGTGGAACTAGGACCGCGGGGGAGCCAGGAACGCCACGGCTTAGCCTTCCACGAGGGACGGCATCGGCGACGGCCTCGTTCAGAGAAGATAGGGGACTGCCTGCAGGGCTGCTGCGGGCAGGATCCTAACAAATGTCAGAATAATTAATTTATATTTTTTGACCCCCTCCCCTCAGCTGACTCAATTTTTGATTGGTAAAATACCTTCTGTCAACCCTCCTGATAATCCCCAGCCGCAATAACTCGTAAACAGTTCCCTATAAGTGTAAAATGGCTGTTTAACTAATCGATCATCACTTTTTCATTAATATTTTTCTTTGGGTTATGAATTGGATCTCCTCCATATTTGAGGACTTAAAAGGATATGGAGTATGAGATAGTTGTGTTATCAATGGTGGTGATTTATTTTCTTTCATACATCAATATCATGTTTTCTATCAAGATTTGTGTCTTGTTTATATTGTATATGCATAAATAAAAAAATTAAAAAAAAAAGACACAAAAAGGGGCTGAAGTAACACAACTTGTGCTAATTTAAGCTCTTTATATGTATGAATTCTGGAGACCACATAGATCTCTTCTTCAGATAGAAGACTGACAACATGAAATCTATATATTATAGAAACAAAATATAAGCTTGATAAGCATTGGCATAATATCAGTATTCTTCTTCAGACAAGAAAGCTATGTGGTCTCCCAAATTAATGTATACAATATGCACACAAGTATCTCTCTTTCCTTTTCATTTCAACTTCTTTCGTATGTGCCTACCCATCTACACCTGTTTGTCAGCTGGCTCCAGTCAAAACACAATTACTGCATTCTTGTTTAATGTGTTATGTCTTATTTTGGCACACTGCCAGATATCAAAATCAGGATTAATGAAGAAACCTTAATCTGCTCATCACAAACACTTTCCACTTTCAAATGAGCCTCATGAATCAAATCTCCATAACACATGCTCATTGTAAGCTTTGACATGTTGCACCCTTGTTTACAAAGGGGTGAATTTTCAAAGGCGTTCCGTGCATAAAATTTGCATATGTGCACGTAAATCGTTTTTTACATGTATGTTCAAGTTTTGCACGCACATTTACTTATGCAAAAAAGAGGCGGTCTGGTGCATGGCCAAGAGGAAAACACATAAGTTGCTATTTTATAAGAGATTTACGCAACATTCCCGCAATTTTACACCTGCTAATTATCTAGCGAAAATTATATCAGACTTGTCTGTGGTCTGTCATTGTTGGGTGGGAGATGAATTGGAGGGAATTCAGGGTAAAGAACAAGGAGGGTCTCAAACTGGAGAAAGAATGGGTGAACTGGTAGTGGTATCGGCAAACTGGTCATTTCAATTACACATGCATGTTTTAAACTATATTGACTTCTGGGTATAAATCAGCGTTTTACGCAAGCAATTTCTATTTGTTTTACGTGTGAAACAAACACACTTAATTTTATACAGTAAGTAGAGAAAGTATGTGCTTACAATGCATTGCAAATATTTGCATGTACCCATACGTGTATTTTATAATCTGTGCATACCTGATACCCGCAGGTTATAAAATACCCTAGTAGATCTCTGTGCTAGGTCATATATGCATGTATATGGGGCCACATAGAGATGTTGGAACTTTATCCTCAAAGAATTTACCACAGGGATGCAAGTGGGGAGGAAATCCTTCATGGAGAAGAGCCCTGAAAGCTTTAACCAAATTTGTCTAAGAAATATAGTCCCTTCCCCATTGTATTACTCCTACTAGGGATGTGCACTTGTTTCATTCGTTTCATAAACAGATGAAACGAATGCACATCCCTACCTCCTACTATGGAGAGACATTTAAAGATGTGTTTGGTTAGGAACTATCGTCACCTGCTATTATGAAACAGAACATCTGGATTTCACTGCACAGATACAATCAGCCCCACAAAACAGGTGTCTGCATCAAGATCAACGGTGCTGCCCACCAGTGACCATAGTCTGTTGGTGAAGTGAGACTAATTCTCAGCATAGCACCCTGTTACTATAGTGTTCCACAGTGTCTGAGAAATCACGGCCAAGGCTCGAAACTGAATTAAGCACTTTTATCACTGCATGCATAATTCAGTCAGAATAGCTGTTCTCATGCCTCCTTAGCCTACCTGTGTATGTTATCCTTGAACCTCTGGCCCCTAGCAGCTTGGGGGTGCTAGCCCCAAAATCTTAGACTGACTATCAACAAACATGAACTGAACTAATAGGCAGCCCAGACAGATCCTGTTCAGGATTACTGGGCCAAGTCTTGCAGGGACATTGGTTACAACGTATAATCTAGTTAATTGATGTCTGTGCTAACATTTTACTTTCTGTGAGGACATTACCAAAGTTCACAGCTGTTGACTGAATAATAGAATAAAAAATTGCTCCGCTGAATACCACGCAATGAAGTTTGCACCACCCCCCGACAAACTTTCACCTCTTGCTGACAGCAGGGAGTGACAGCCTGGGGTGCCTGTGCATCCAATAAGCAAGCCTGCCCGCACAGAGATGGGACAGGATTTGGCAAGCTTTCTGCATATGAAAAGTTAAGGTTGAAACGGGAAGACAGAGATAAAGCTCGAGACCTGGTGGCTTCTGGTTTTAAATTATGAAAACAGTGGGCTTTGCTGCAAAGTCTTCCAATAATCGCAGCTGCCATCCTGCTGATGGTTCCAATGTTTTCTCCAAATCTGTCCCTTCATTTTCATGTCCTTAACATTTGTAACAAAGAACATGCATTGCCAAATAGGAAAAAATACCGTTAAGTGCAATAAACAGCAACATAAAATTAGTAACTTTTAATCATGAATGCATATTGTACAGTGCTCTCAATCCCAGTCGGAAAATGGAGTCAAAGGTGTTTTTCACCTTATTTCACTTCCCTAACGAAGCAGAGTTAATCTTCCTTCAATATGTTCTCTCTGTTGTATTTTAGATTCATGGTCATTTGATACCATATAAGATAATTTACTGGATCATTCAGGTTATATAGTGGCCACCAGTTCTTTAGGTGGCGGTGTTTAGGGATGTGCAGCAGAGGTGGATTGGCCTAGCGGGGCTTCAGGCATGCTTCGGTGAGCCGGTCAGGGCAGTCACGTGACACTGGTGTTGATCGCAGTGGCCCCCATGCCTGCGGAGCCACTAAGATTAACACCCGGCCCGCAGCGGTTGTTCTGGTGGAAAAGTAGCCACCACTGAGGCTCTCTGCTCATTTCTGGGAGGGGGGGGGGGTGTTTTCTTTGCTTTTCCCGCTGCTGCAGTCATAGTTCCAGGGGCCTATATTTCTTTTACTTTGTCTCCGTAGCTGCCTCCGCTGCTCTATGGGCCTTTATGGGTTGGTTTTTTTTTGGTCTTTGCCCCCGCAATGTGATTGATTGCTGTGGGACTGGTCCCCCTTCCTTTGCTGCTTCACCATGGCTGAACACCTCTCACTGATTTCTGCTGATGGCCCCCTTATACTGAGGCTGTGGCAAAAATAACCCCAGCCCCTGTATCGGGCATGCCTACTCTTGCCACACTAGGGCCATCAGTTTATAACCCTGCCTGCATCCTGCCTGACCATCAATGTAATAATAATTTTTTTTACACATTCAAAGGTGGCAGGGGAGAAGAGAGAGAGAGAGTGGGAGTGTGCAAGAGAGCCGGCCAATGTGCATAGGTGTCAGCTGGTGAAAGGGAGCGTGTGTGTGTGTGTTGCAGCAGATCTAAGGGAGTGTGTGTTTGTATGTATGTGTCAGTGGAAATGGAGAGTGTATAGGTATCAGTGTGGGCAAGGGAACATGTGTGTGTGGGTGTCAGTGGGAGCAAGGGAGTGTGGTGAGGAGGGAGGAGCTGGCGGGGGGGGGGGGGGCATACATGGAGCTTTACCTAAGATGCCTAATACCCTTGCACCAGTCCTGGCTGCACTGGATCCACATGGGAAAGCAGGGTATTGGAGTTGTGCTACTTTGGGTCTTCACAGACTTGGCCAGGGCTTCATTTTCCTTTTTTAATCCATAGAGGAACTACAGATTAGTCTGGCCTCCCCTCCCCACCCCTCCTTTAGAGTAGGTAGGTAGTGCAAAGTCTGGGGAGCCATAAGAGCAGCAGACTGTAGCACTCTGCCAATGGGAATACACTGGAATGTGTGTGTGTGAGTGGGGGGGGGGGGGGGGGTTATGGAGAAGTGGAGGCAAGCTACAGTCAGAAAAAGGGATGGGGTGAGCAAGAGGAAGTGCCTGTGCAGTGATGGAGAGGCTTCTGTAGTCTGGATGTTCCTCCTGAATGGGTCAGCTAGCTGTGGGTCTCCTGAAATGGGGGAGCCAAAAAGGGGCAGGAAAGGGAAAGGGAGAGAGCTGCTGGGGAAGGGCTGGCAGCAAGCAGAAACCTTATAGATAATGATGATGTAGTACTGGAGTGGGGGCACTCACTATGTGAGCATATGAGCAGCTGCACAATGATGGAATGTGTGTATCAGAGAGAGAGAGAGTGTCTCACACTCTGTGACACAGAAAGACTCCCATACACACATTCTCTATGACACACCCATACATAGATTGAGAGTGTGTGTGTGAGTATCTTTGTGTCAGAGAGAGAGAGACACTGATACACACCCTCTCTCAGACACAAAGTGGGTATATGAAAGAGTGTGTATGGGTATTTGTGTCTGAGAGACTGTGTGTGTCTGACACTGGTTGGCAGTGTGGTTGTCACATTACTTGGCAACTGCTTCAAGAGCTGATTGGTTGACAAGAGACTAATACCAAACCAGGAATCCAAGATATAATTATGAGAGATATAAGTAGACTTGGGGACGGATGGCAACCAGTTGCATGGATAGAAGAGGGTACACAGCTCTGTTTGCTCACCCCTGGTCTAGGGTGTGCTCTACTACTAAACTATTTAGGGAAAATGTGAAATTTATGTTGGAGATTTTTTGACTCAATTCCACCAGGCTCCAGTCACATGTGTACCCTATGAAGGGTCAGTTTGGTGCTGACCCGTCATAGGGTACATCATGTGACTGGAGCCTGGTGGAATTGAGTCAAAAAGTCTCCAACATAAATTTCACATTTTCCCTAAATAGTTTAGGGAGCTGTTGAAACTCATGCTACAAGGAAAATGCAAAGGGAATCCAATAGATATCCTGTGGTTATGAAAAAAATCCCCCAGGCTGATATTTTCCTGCAATCCGCCCCTGTGTGCAGCCCAAACCTTTTTGGTTTGGTTTGTATTTTTTAATTTCAGGAGTAATTCATCTTTCGGTTTGTTTTATTTGCACACACAAAAGAAAATTAAAACAGGCCTCCAATTCCCCAAGGCATCTCCAGGACTTGGGCCTGCCTGGCTGGGCTAAGCCAGACCCTCCTGCTGCCTCCCCACCCCCTCAGAACCATGTGCCAAAGGCAGGGGCTTCATTCCCCAGTCCCCGATTACTCCTTTCCTGTGAGTCCAGGTAAAAATGAAGACAAGGGAAGGGAATTACCTTCATGCTGCTAATTTAAAAAAAAAAAAAAAAAAGGCACTACGGACCTGAGGACAGCACCAAAGAGATGTTTTGCCGCCAGCCTTAAGGCATCTTCTCATTTTTTTTATTTTGGTTTTTTCTTTTTATTCATATTATTTAGTTTCAAATAAATGAAATAAAACAACAAAAAAAGCAAAAAAAAAAAAAAAGCATAAGTGAATGCTCTTTGTTTCTATTTATCTTTAAAACAGCAGGTCTGGAACCTTGAAACTTTGAAAAAGTCTGGACTTCTGATTACAAAGTCAGCATTTTTTTTTTTTTTTATCTGTCCAGGATTATCTAGCTACATCCATTTCTCGTTAGACATGGATTGGCAGTAGTTTAGGGCTTTGTGCAGTCCCATTTGGATTATGGCAATTTCGTTACCTGACCTTCCAAAATAGACCGTATGGAAGCTACAATTGGTCCACAACACAGTGGCCTGACTGCTGACAGTCTGGGCAAAATAGTGTTAAAGCCCCTGCTTTGGCTTCCTTTAAAGTTCTGCTTTATGTTTAAGATTTTTAACCTTTAGGGCTTTAAATTTTTAAAGAGAGCAGGCCTTATCTATGTAAAAACTCAACTGACCCGGAATAGACCTGTCTGCATCTTGGTTCAGCTAAAGATTTGCTTTTGAAAATTCTTGCTCTGTCAGAAATAAGATTAACCAATACTAGGAGCTCGACATTTTCTTTCACTGCCCCTTCGTGGTGGAACCAACTTCCAAAGGAAATTGGTCTTAAGAAAGCCCTTAAAACCTGGCTGTTTCAACAAGTTTCTGAACGATTGTGCCTGGGTCTCTAGCAAAAATATAGCAAATATCCAGTAATTCCAAAATATCATCAAATAAACCACAAAATCCCCATAGACAAAATCACTGCATTAAAGCAAACAAAATAAAACACAAAACATGTCCAGCAAAAGAAGAAAAATCAAAGAACCGTGTACAATGTCAGGTTACAGCCTCCTGCCAGGAAGCCGCTCAAGTTCTGGATCCAACAACTGGGCTTTGTTCTAGAACACCCACCCATCCGGCACAAATCCAGCTGGGCGCTCATTTACAGATCTACATAACAAGTAGCACAGATTCCAATGGCAACTTACAGTCTGGTCTGGTCTGCTCAGCTCTGCTCTCAGCCTTCAAGATGCCTTATGAACCCCTGAGGAGCAATCCAAGCCCTGAGAGGTGGGCCGGGTTCAAGAATATGAGTCTTTTTAGCTTGCTTGGCTGCAGAAGTGATAACCCATCCTGCAGCTTGGTGACAGAGCACCAGCCCTCCAGCAGGGTAGGCCCCAGTTCAAGAATGGGTCCAGTCCCTTTCTCCCCACTTATACATGTAGTGGCGGGGGGGGGGGGGGTCCATGTTTGCCCTTAAAAAGGTAGCCCTGTCCTTTACAAAAATTCAACAGAGCCTTCAGCTGGTTCGAGTGCCCTCAGAGTGACAGAGGTCTCGCTAGACCTTGCCTTCAAGTGGTGTGTGTTAAGCGGGAATACCATTCCCCATTAGAAGGGGTTACTAGTAGGGCACACCCTGCTGCAAGGGGAGAAGCTGGGGGTACTAAGGAGAGGGCCTTCAAGATCTGGAGTCCTTTTGGGTGTTGGGGCCTTCCCTTCACAGAATGGTAGCATCTGGGCCCTGTTTCTTCAAAGTGGAAGTTCAGGGAGAGAAGAGATCTTGCTCAGACGTGGTGGCTGGGACCTGCGGAGTGGTTAGCCAATGATGATTCTTGGGAGAATGTCATGAAATGTAATTAAAAAAAAATGTACAACACCCTCTGCTTTCAAGAATGGCTTTGGCTATTTGTCATCTTTTGCACCCTCCCTACCCCATTATTAATTTTCCCTTTCACCCCAATACATGAATATATTTATTTGTTGATTTCAATCAGGTTATGACGCATGTATAAAAGAATCTCCACCACCACCACCAAATTAGCTGGAATTGTTCTGGTGAGAGGAACATTTCAATACAGCATGTACATAAGATATGCCATACTGGGTCAGACCAAAGGTCCATCAAGCCCAGCATCCTGTTTCCAACAGAGGCCAAACCAGGCCACAAGTACCTGGCAATTACCCGAACACTAAGAAGATCCCATGCTACTGATGCCAGTAATAGCAGTGGCTATTCCCTAAGGGGTAGATCTTTAAAAACTATGCGATCGCGTACTTTTGTTCGCGCACCAGGCGCGAACAAAAGTACGCTGGATTTTATAAGATACACGCATAACTTATAAAATCCGGGGTCGGCGCGCGCAAGGGGGTGCACATTTGTGCGAGCCGAGCCCAGCGCAGCCTGCCTGTTCCCTCCGAGGCCGCTCTGATTTCGGAGCGGCCTCGGAGGGAACTTTTCTTCGCCCTCCCCCCACCTTCCCCTCCCTTCCCCTACCTAACCCACCCCCCCCCCCCCCCCGGCCCTATCTAAACCCCTCCCCCTACCTTTGTCGGCAAAGTTACGCCTGCTCAAAGCAGGCGTAACTTTGCGCGTGTCGGCCGGCAGCCCCGATCCGTCCTCTGGTCCCGGGGGCTGGTCCGGAGGCCTCGACCATGCCCCCGGGCCGGCGCCACGCCCCCGAAACGCCCCCGAAACGCCGCGGCACGCCCCCGAAACACCGCGTTGTTTCGGGAACGCCCCCAGACACGCCCCCTCCCTCCCCTTTTCGAAAGCCCCGGGACTTACGTGCGCCGGCGGCCTATGCAAAATAGGTGCGCCAGCGCGCGCGGGCCTTTTAAAAACCGCCCCTACGTAAACTTGATTAATAACAGGTAATGGACTTCTCCTCCAAGAACTTATCCAAACCTTTTTTGAACCCAGCTACACTAACTGCACTAACCACATCACCTGGCAACAAATTCCAGAGTTTAATTGTGCGTTGAGTGAAAAAGAACTTTCTCCGATTAGTTTTAAATGTGCTACATGCTAACTTCATGGAGTACGCCCTAGTCCTTCTATTATCTGAAAGAGTAAATAACCGATTCACATTTACCCTTTCTAGACTTCTCTTGATTTTAAACACCTCTATCATATCCCCCCTCAGCCGTCTCTTCTCCAAGCTGAACAGCCCTAAACTCTTTAGTCTTCCTCATAGGGGAGCTGTTCCATCCCCTTTATCATTTTGGTTGCCCTTCTCTGTACCTTCTTCATCACAACTATATCTTTTTTGAGATGGGATGACCAGAATTATGCACAGTATTCAAGGTGCGGTCTCACCATGGAGCGATACAGAGGCATTATGACATTTTCCATTTTATTAACCATTCCCTTCCTAATAATTCCTAACATTGTGTTTGCTTTTTTGACTGCCTCAGCACACTGAGCCGACAATATCAATGTATTATCCACTTTGATGCCTAGATCTCTTTCCTGCGTAGTAGTTCCTAATATTTATTTTATTTATTTGTTGAGTTTTATATACCGTCATTCAGTAAAGCCATCATAACGGTTTACAAAATTTAAATTGTAACTCTTTTAACAATTGTGCAAAAGTATAACAATGTGCATATTAAACAGAGGTTAAACATTTCAAGTCCAGAAAGTATCATTAATTGGGAGGAGGCTTGTTTGTTCTGGTTGGAGAGAAGTTATTTTGAGGTTTTTGGATGAAAGCTCAATTGGGAGTTAGGATGTTCAGAAGTATGTAGGTCAATGTAGAATTTGGTCAGTGTAGAATTCGTGTAACCATAGCATGGGTTATTTTTCCCCATATGCAACACCTTGCACTTATCCACATTATATTTCATCTGCCATTTGGATGCCCAATTTTCTAGTCTCACAAGGTCCTCCTGCAATTTATCACAATCTGCTTGTGATTTAGCTACTCTGAATAACTTTGTATCATCTACAAATCTGATTACCTCACTCGTTGTATTTCTTTCCAGATCATTTATAAATATATTGAAAAGCACGGGTTCCAGTACAGATCCTTAAGGCACTCCACTTCCCACCCTCCTCCACTGAGAAAATTGTCCATTTAATCCTACTCTCTGTTTCCTGTCTTTTAACCAGTTTGTAAACCATGAAAGGACATCTCCACCTATCCCATGACTTTTTACTTTTCCTAGAAACCTCTCATGAGGGACTTTGTCAAATGCCTTCTGAAAATCCAAATACACTACATCTACCGGTTCACCTTTATCCACATGTTTATTAACTCCTTCAAAAAAGTGAAGCAGATTTGTGAAGCAAGACTTGCCTTGGGTAAAGCCATGCTGACTTTTTTCCATTAAACCATGGCTTTCTATATATTCTGTGATTTTGATCTTTAGAACACTTTCCACTATTTTTCCTGGCACTGAAATTAGGCTAACTGATCTATAGTTTCCCGGATCGCCCCTGGAGCCCTTTTTAAATAATGGGGTTACATTAGCCACCCTCCAGTCTTCAGGTACAATGGATGATTTTAATGATAGGTTATAAATTTTTACTAATAAATCTGGCATTTCATTTTGGAGTTCCTTCAGAACCCTGGGGTGTATACCATCTGGTCCAGGTGATTTACTACCCTTCAGTTTGTCAATCAGGCCTACCACATCTTCTAGGTTTACAGTGATTTGGCTCAGTCCATCTGAATCATTACTCGTGAAAACTTTCTCTGGAATAGAGCTTAATTCCAGAGCTTAACTGTGTGTTGAGTGAAAAAAAATTATCTGATTTGGTTTAAAATGTTCTACTTGTTAACTTCATTGAGTGCTCCCTAGTCCTTGTATTATCCGAAAGAGTAAATAACCGATTCATATTTACCCATTCAAATTTTTTCATGAGCTCTATCATATCCCCCTCCCCCCCCTTAACCATCTCTTCTCCAAACTGAACAGCCTTAACCTCTTTATCCTTTCCTTATAGAGGAGACTTCCATGACCTTTATCATTTTGGTCTCCTTTCTCTGTAACATTTTCCAGTGCAACTATATATTTTTTTAGATGTGGTGGCCAGAATTGTACACAGTATTCAAGGTGCGGTCTCACCATGGAGCGATACAGAGACATTAAGACATTTTCCCTTTTATTCACCATTCCTTTCCTAATAATTCCTAACATTCTGTTTGCTTTTTTGGACCGCTGCAGCACACTGAGCCGACAATTTCAATGTAATTTCAACTAAGAGGCCCAAATCTTTTTCCTGAGTGGTAACTCCTAATGTGGAACCTAACCGTGTAACTACAGCATGAACTATTTTTCCCTATATGCATCGTCTTGCACTTGTCCACATTATATTTCATCTGCCATATGTAATAACAGAGCCACAGGTACTAGGTTTAACCAAGGATACTTTAGATAAGGTTGCTTCAAGGCAGGGTTACTTCAAGGAGAGGTCACTTACAGGAATTTGGCAAGGCAAGGATACAGCGCTGGGTATGTTCCTCAAGCCCTCAAGTTTCCGGGAATACTGGGATACTCCCAAAGATCCCTTATGAACTCCTGAAGCCAATCAGAGTCCTCAGGAGTGGGGCTGCAGGGCTGGGCTAAGAGCAAGCAGGCAAGTCTTTTCAGCTTGCTTGGCTGCAACCTCAGAGACATGTCCTGTGACGCAGGGGCAGAGCACAAACCCAGCTTCGGCTCTTTTTGCCCTTACATTAAACTACAATGAATAGAATAACTAAAGCATATATTAAAATGGCAAATGTTACAAGCAGAATAGTCACAAGAAGAAATCTGAGAAGCAAAAACAGAGCATTTATATGGGAGATTCTGATGGAATCACGATTAGGATAACAAACTAGTTAGTTCCATATGGAGAACAGAATGTAGTAGCATGGACAGGAGGGTTCAGCAGATCAGCATAGGTTTACAGAGTCTTTAACCCTCTAGGTCACCTGTTCAGATTCTGCTCAAAGTCATTACCATCTGAAACTGAAAGCCATTTGGTGCTCTCCGTTAAATGAGTTGGCAATGTGAGTACAGTTCCCAATGACAGAGGTGCTCACATCACTAAACACACACACACACACACACACACGTAAGATGATACTTTCTCTGTCGATAAGAGAAGTTAAATCTCAAGTGCTGTCAATCTGGTGCTTTCCTTCAACTCTAAATTTAAAAATTTAGAAAAAGTTTTATTTCATTTTTCTTGTTTCATTTCATGTTTATTTCTTTCGGTGTAATTGAAATAAAATGAAAAAAAAAGTGAAGGCACTAGGTTCCCCCCTCCTCCCACCAAACCCCCCCCCCCTCCAAAAAAAAACAAAACAAAACACCATACAAGAGTTAAAATCCTCCCATTCCTCCCGTGCCAGTGCCACTGTCTGCAGTCAACCTGGGTGGAGTTCTCTCTCTCTCTTCTGAATCCCCACACCCTGCAAATCGCACTAAATGCTGGGCCTTCACTTCTCCGTTGCCAGCAACCTCTTTCCCAGTTTTAAAAAAATGGCGTCCTTGCATACAGCGATGTCACCCTGCCTATTTCTGGCACCCTAGGCGGCTGCCTAATGTTCCTGCTGGCCCTGCATTCCCCAGACCTTTCCCTATCCTCCCACCCTCTATGATGCATGACCTTACCCTATCAAAGGGGGTCAAATAATTCAAAATGGGCAGGAGCGATTCCCAGTTCACATCGGACCTGCTGGGTCCCGTTGTCAAAATGGCAGCAGGCTCGGGGTCGGCTGATACCATTTTGACATTAGGATCTGGCAGGGCAGGAGTGACTGGGAATCGCTCCTGCCTCATTTTGACTTATTTGACCCCACGGATGGGGTAAGAGGGTGGGAGGATAGGGGAGGGGCCAGGGAGGGTTATTATTTTGTCTTTCAGCAGCACTGGGGGCAGGGGGATGGGTGGCAGTAGCTGTGGCAGGGTGCATTCTGAAATCAGCAAAAAAACACAAACAGATTTTGTTGGAATTTTCTTTTCATTTTGAAATGAAATGGAGAGCTTTGTTGGATTTTTCAAGTCATTTCAGAACAAATGCACAGCTAGAAAAAAAAAAAAAAGGCAAGACCTTCAGACCTGGCTCAGTCAGTGCCGCTCCTTTGTTATCATTAGTTCCTCCATCTGCAGAAGAATAGGCAACACGGAGATGTGAACTGAAAGAAGTGGTCTGATTTTCCAAAACCTCCACTCCCTGCATGCACTTCTGCAATCCTCGTCAGCTGGCTTCCATTCTGAATTAAATCAAAAAGGCTACGCTGCAGTGTTCCTCCCACTGGGACTGGGGAAAATAAGTTATTCAAATGTTGCAGGTGAACTGAAAATTAGCAAAATGACGTTTGTTTTAATTACGTTTATGGAGATGGAAATATTCCAGGAGAAAAATGCAAAGCCCTGGTCTCTGCAGTTTTGCCGCACTGCTTTCAGAGTTTGGAGCATGCCCTCTTGAGTTTCCTGTTGCAATGCCCTTCACTGGACTAACGTGAAACATAAAAATTCGCAGCTAAATAAGGGAGCTAGGTGGTCTCAAAAGCTCGTGTATTGCACTGGCCTAATAAAAAGGAATCTCGGCCTTCAAAGAATTCCATTTTCTCCATGATTAACAGGATTAGCAGAACGCCACACCACAGCATGTTCCTAAAACAATATCGAGCACATTCTAGCCAGCACAATTTTGCAAAGGTTTTCCCTCATTTTAGTCTATTGTAAAGCATTTTCCCTGCTGGCATCCTTTGTTTTTCAGAAACTCTTTGCAAAACTCAGTGAAATACATAAAAAAAAATGGAAGCTTTTAGATAGACTCTACCTAAATTCGTAAATGATCATGATCAGGCCCAGTTTGCCACATCTGCTTTCACCCTCCCTTTCCTTCCCATCATGGGTTACAAGACGGAAGGGAAGCATGTTTCCTGGCTAAATTCTTCAGTTCTGTTCCTGAAACCACTGCTATGGGGAAAACCTCTAGACCCCCGGTCTGCAACGTGCTGAAAGCTAGCCTCGCCGAATAGCAGACTTAAGCAAACGCAGGCCTCAGTGCCACCAGGCCATGGGTTGGACTTGGTTGCATTTGCTTTTTGTACAACACTATTAGATAGCTCCGTTTGAATGAGTTGCTGCTTTATATATATATATATAGTTTATATATATATATAAACTCTGAGAGCAATTCAAGGAGGGACTTCTCCTTCTGGTTCTATAGTTTAACCCATTCCCTCTCTCCTACAGCATCGTCACACATAAGGACATTACCCCGTTTCTGCTCTCTGAGATGTTCTTGGCTTGCAACTTTCAGAACATCCACTGCTGCCGTCTTTATAAAGAAAAATAAAAATATGTTGATATGCCCCCTCCTTTCTGGCAATCCAGCTCATATAAGTTTTTCTCCTTTCTTTTCTTCTGTTAGTCTCTCTTGCCCATCCCCAGACCAATACATGTAAAAAATTATTTCTGGAAAATATGAGAAAAAGCACCAGAAACTCAATTTTGTCTCCTCTTAGATTGACAATTAAATAATGTCATGATCCTTATTTTACAGCATCCACTATGTTACTTTCTAAATTTCCCAAAAGAAACGTATAGCTCAGTAAATACTGACACTATTAATCCTTCTTGCACCAGTTAACAAGTACAAAGAAGACTAATTTCCTTTTATGAAAAAGTTAAAGACATTTTTTAAAACATTTTAAAACATTTTGCAACCTTCATTTTCATTATATTGTTGCCTACCCCAATACCATTAAATGGAAGAACACTGGCATGATATGCCAGACCACGCCGATAATCAGAAATTTGGTTCCTGCCGCCTTCTGACTGGGCAGTAAAACACCAGCCAAAATAAAAAGAGTCCAAAATACCGGTAAGAGCTTATACCAACCAATAACTTTCCAACTCAACAACTGAAAATTTAGGACTTGAAAAATGCTAAAATATAAACTGTCAAACCCATATTCTATTCCTGTCAAAAAATATTATGTTTATGTGGCAGCATTTTAGTCTGGCACACAGAGTTCACGTTCATCTCCACACGAACACTTTTTCTTACTCGATAATCAGCGCGTCCTGACAACAGTAAAGCTCAGAGACATAAGTGCCAGCCTGACCTTTTAAACATTCTGACAGAGTCAACTAGGACAGATCAAAAGCTAAGTCCCAACTGAGCACAGCTAATGGTCAGATTCCCAAGATTGATGCCTAAATCACAGAAGTGCCTATCAAACCATCAAATCTGAGTACTTAAATAACCAGGTAGCTTGAGATATGAAGGGCAGACATCTCAGCTTTAAGGGAGTTTTGGAACTCTTTCCAAAGATTTAATGAAAAGCTACAGGAAGAAATCAACGTTATAAAACAATTTTTCTAAGATGTGTTCAGTCACACTTCATTTTCATGCCAAGCTGAGATCTCCTGGTTAAGAGATTTGTGGGTCTTCATTGGTATGCTTTCCCATTTAAGTTTCTTCCACAGAAAAGGGATCTTCATTAGCAGACACAATAAGCAACAAGACATGCCCCAGAGAATGGCAATGGATGGCACCATTGACTGGCAGCTACTAAAAAGCACAAAAATATTTTCCATGTAGATCCTGTGCTATAAACATAGTAGCATCATCATAGTAGTTAACGGCAGAAAGAGACCAATTGGCCCATCCAGTCTGTCCAGTTATTCCTGCCCACACTGCAAGGATTTATCACAGCTGCCAGCCCTAGAGCAAGACCCCTTGTAAGATATCTGTCTTCATCCAGGATAGTTTTTGTGCTGCCTTCAATTGTACCCTATCATCTTAGACAGATGAGCATAGAAGATTCCACATTTAGATGACACAAAGCACTTCTCTTCCCAGGTCTATCCACAAAGCTTTGTAACAATCTAAATAACTACCAATACCAGCATGGCCATTGCCGATGAGTATCCACAGCCTCCTACGACCCCTAAGAATTCTGCCAGACTGACCCCGTTATGTAAGTTCCTGCATTTCTTCTAGGTCTTCTCATTATTACCATACTTGCAACCTGCTGAGCATTTCATTGCAGACTCATCTAAATAGCTACCAAAAATAGTATGCATGTTTGCCTGAACATCTGACCTCTTAGCTCTCCCAAGCAGCCTGTTAGCCAAACCAAGCTACATGAGTGCCTGTCTGTCCGCCAGGACTTCTAATGTTTCATACTGCCCATTGTGCCATTCATTCTGGCAACCGCAAAACTAGCTGTTGAATTGTTTAAGGCACTTAAAACACATGCTGCAAGGTTCTGTGCTTTCACTCTGTCTCTGCATTTTGCGACTGAGGATAGCATAGTATTTTTCCCCACAATGGGTAGCTGGCTGCATAAAGCTTCCAGAGCAATGTCACACTGTGAAGCAATATCTCCACTTGTTAACTGATTTAGATTCTCCATTCCTAATGCAGGTAAAGCCGTGCCCAATATCCTTTTATGACTCTCCAGTGAAAAAGGAAGAAAAAATAGTCTTCCATTTATTTGGAATAAATAATGCATCTCTCTTGTGGGAGCCATGCCAACTGATATTAAACCATGTCCTCTTCTTAAGATACTGTTCTAATTACTGTGTAATTATATATTAAGAGGGGGTCATTGTATAACTCCATGTGGTACGGTAAAATCTGAGCGAATCTTTCACATGTGGCCTTTAACCTGACTTTTGTAAGCAAAAATGTTAGTTGCTTTGAAAATTCATGCATAAGTACCCGACTACGTGTGCTAATAATGCACCTGCACAATGCTTTATCAAAGGCATAACTTGTACAGGTGAACAGATGCGCATACTTTCTAAAAATTAAAAATTATGTGTGAAAACGCCCAACTCTGCCTCAGCCACAGACCCTAGATTGCCTCTTTCCAGGTTACATATAAGTAAGCACACAGCTGGGTTGTGTGTATACCTTTACGTGTACCAAGCACCAGACTATTTTATCACAGCCATTTATGCCCAGAAATAGGTTTGAAGATCAGGCCCCATAAAGATATCAAGGTTATAAGCCTCAAGCTCATGTTTGAGTAGCAAGTCGGCTCTATTTGCATGCTCCTATGTAGGTGTATAAAACTAACTACAGATCCAAAGGGCAAATAACGGTTACAGAGCAAGTTATTTGCTTTATATAGGGGGTTTTTTTTCAGACTAAGATGCACCTTCCCAAAGTTGCCCCCACATCTTGCAAAGACCCCACTATAATCAGGCAACCTCCTTGTGGATACCAACAAGTCAAACAAGGCAGCTGGATGTGCTAACCCAGGAAGTTGCACCAAAAATGATTGAAAAAATGTTTAGTTAATATAATTATTTTCTCCTCAAAAGGTGTACGTGGCATGCTACAGCACAGTACATCAATGGGGGCCTATTTCAGGCTGGCTGACTGTTGGCTGCTCTTGGCGAAACACAGCTTTGAGCAAAGGAAATATTAACAGTGAATCAAGCTGTTTGGGACTCTGTCAAAGCCGGGCTGTAAACTTCAAATTAAGTTATATAAACACACTAGCATTAAAGCACAGCCCTGCACTTAGAAGTGGCAGAGACAACAGGCATACTCTTTTACAATGTGGTCAAAAGCTTCTATAAATTCTTGATACCAAGATTTGTGTTCCTTGTAGCACTTTAATCTCTTGAAAAACTATTCTCTTCCTTTGTTTAAACAAACAATTTCCGATGAAGTCTGTAAAGAGAGAAAGGGCATTCACGTCATGGGAACACTGGCAGCAGGGAGCGAACAGCATTCCGCTCACTATCTTCTGAACATGCACACACACACACAGTGAGGTTGGCTTGGCTTTTATGCTTTCTGCTGAAATACATGTTAACAAATAGAAACAAAACAAATAAGGCAATACCTTTCTGTTGGACTAACTTAATACATTCCTTGACTATTTTTTTGAGAGCTAATACTTGCTCTCTTCTTCACGTCAGGATAGAATGAGCTAAAGATGTCATCATTACCAGAAAATAAGTGACTCATAAAAGGCACTCCAATGATAGGGTGAAGATGCAAGGGAACTTGAGGGGGTCGGAGGGGTGGTTGATGGTTGATCATAAGGTGACAGACAGCATCATTTTATGGCTCATAATGAGTAAAGAAACCTAGGTCCTTGCTTTCTTGTCAGTTCCCAAGTGTTTAATCATTTTAACTTAAAAAGTCCTTTGCTCCTGGATTGTTTTAAATTTTCCTTTAATTCTTCTGATCATTCGGTCATGGGTGCAGTGGTCTGGTTTCAATAATTGTTACTGCGTAGAACGGGGCGGTACTGCGTGCTATAAGTTCTTTAAATAAAGTGCTCCTCCACAGAGGTTTTAGCCTTGGTCTTGTAGGGTAAGAGATGTCTGAGATTTTTGGGGGTTTATCTGTCATATACCACAAGGGGCTTTGCTGGATTAACCCTTGGTGTTGAGGCAGACCCCTGGACTTGTGCAGTACTACAGAGGGTGAGAACATTGGCTTAATTATCTTTCAGTTGGGCTAATTTAGGGGCCGATGCAATACGGTGTGCTCAGCCGAGCGCACCGTTTAACCCGCAGTTGGACACGGGTTGTATAGGCGCTAATTAATCCCCTTATGTAATAAAGGGATTAGCACCTCTACAACGCGTGTCCAATGCGGAGTGAATGTAATAGCCTCATTCACATGCAAATGCATGTGAATGAGGCTATTAGGAATTCACTCCGGATGCAAAAAAAAATGTATGTCTAGGACGCACATTTAGCGATCAGAGATTGACGCCTGCCTGGAGCAGGCGTTAATAGCTGAGCGCTCCTTAAACCAGTACAGAAAAGAAGAAAAAACTGCTTTTCTGTACTGCCTCCTACTTAATATCGTTGTGATATTAAGTAGGAGGAAAAACAAAATTAAAAAAAGTAAAAAAAACAAAAAAACAGCAGTCTGGTGCAGGAAACCGACGCTCAACTGACAAGCGTCCGTTTCCTGAACCCCCTGGCTGGCTGTGCCGAGTTTATCGGCATCGGTTTTCCTAACAACGCCGATCGGGTTCTCGCTTGCGCGCCCCTAGCACCTCCTTGCTAACGTAACCCCCTAACTTAAATATTGCATCGCGCCCCCACAGGGGCACCTGGGGGTGCCTTAAGAAAGCTGACTGTTCAGCGCCCGCTTTCTGCTCATATTTATTGTATCGGCCCCTTAGTTTGGTAATTGGTAATTCTTCGGTGCAAAGTTGAGCTTAAAGATAACATTTATTTTCTACTTATCTTTCATGACAGTGCTTGCACTGTAAAACTAAAAACGTAACAAACCAAAACCAAAGAAAGAAAATAAATAATTGTACTGCACTGCTCGTTTTCACATATGCTGCTAATAAATTGACTACCTCACAAAAAGTGTCTGTATCTGCTCACTAAAACTAATAAATTTGTAACATATGGTTATTGGTTAAATACGATAATCTACTGTAAGGTTATCCACACCAGATCTTCCCACAGTCTTCGCTGTGGTCACAGATGTTTGTCTGAATTGATTCCTGCCTTGCATTCATAACAGCATAAGACTTGCCATACTGGGTCAGACCAAGGGTTACCCCAAGCTCAGTATCCTGTTTCCAACAGTGGTCAATGCAAGTCACAAGCATCCATAAAAAGCTCAACTAGTACCCACTTTCTACATCCCTCTCTATTTCTCCAAGTCAGATTCAAACCCACAGCCCTTGGCACAAACTTGTTACCACCCAAGGCACAATCACACACAAATGGACCTACACAGCAGCCACACTATTTATTTATTCCGTTTATAGCTTGCTGATCCAGCAATCTCAGGAGGTAACACAGTAAAGAGAGAACAAATGCACAAAGGATGTGTACCAGAGACAGGTCAGACTGCAATATTAGATAAAACATTAAAATAAAATAATACAGTAATCTACATGAAATAACTACTAGTAAAAGTGCAAATGTGTCATAAGTAAAATCAGTAAGTATCAGGCCAGGAAGGATAATGTACAAAGGTAGGCCTTAACTCATTATGTCCCAAATTTTTTAAGAAGCTGTGTTCTAAATAAGACACTGGGACATAATGGGTTAAGGAGCTCTCTGAAATGTGATAAGTCATTGCCTGATCTGATTTCCTCTGGTAAGGCATTGCAGAGAGTTGAACCTACTATACTGAAAATCCGTTCTCTAGACTCGACTCAGTGCGCATGCTTGAGGGATAGAACCTCTAACAGAGGTTTTGAAGAAAAGCAGAGGGACTGTTTCGGGGAATATCGTTGGACAGCAGATTGAATACAAGGAGGAGCCAGATCATGAAAGGCTTTAAATATGAAAGTGAGGATCTTAACTCTTACCCTCCAGACAGTGTAGATTAATCAGAGTGGGCGTAATATGTCCCCTTAAAGCGGAGCCAGAGATTAAGCGAGCAGCAGAATTTTGTATCAGCTGCAATGCCTTCAAGTGGGACTATGGTAGGCCTATTAACAGCGCATTCCAGTGGTCAAGAACGTAACTTGATGACTACATTGGGGTTCGATATCCTGGCTTACGGACTAGCACCATCACCTGGGCATGGTGTTTGTGTTTCATTAAATGGGGTTTTGCCACATCCACTCACTCTGCTCTTTGCTTACTAATAAGGAGATATGTTTGCAGTAAACAACACGAGTCGAATGGCACCTCATAGGCTAACCAAAGACAGAGTCCACTTCATCAGATGTGCATACCTGGGAACTCTCCAGATTTAGCCCAGAGACTCCAGAAATTTAGACAAATTACCATGTCGGACTATGTGTGATAATTTCAGCATAGAGCAAGATGGATTAGGCAGGCACCAGTGTATGCAAGGACCTCCTTTGGAGGTATGTGAGAGAGGTCACAGAGCACAACTCAGGGAGGGAGGGAGCGCGAGAGCGAGAGTACTGTAACAGGGAGAACATAATTCTCTATATATCTACCACTATAAGAGGGGCACTGTCAACTTAGGGTGGGGGTTGGGCGGGTGGTGTTACATTGGTCTGCCTAGGGCGTTACGGACCCTTGCACCGGCCCTGTGCACAAGGATTGCAGGGGCCAGTGGTAAAGAATGCCTATGTCTTGGGGGAGGGAAGAGAGGAAGTGTTCTCCCCCCCCCCCCCACTCTCCCCTCGACACTAACCTTGAGAAATCTCAGGGTGAGCAGAACTCAAATGTTCCCGGATATGCGGATGCGTGAATATAGCTCTTCTGTGTGCTTATTGCTGTTGCTTGTTATCTATGGCATAAAATCTTCAATGCTTACAGAAAATCTTGCTTTTGTCACTTATTCTTTATCTCTATTGTGTTCTTGCAAAGATTAAATAAAAAGTATTTGATATGATTAAAAAAAAAAAAAAACTGCTACCAATAAAAAGGCGACATTTTTTCACTGCGCTCTGGTCTGGTGTGTTATTCATTAGTGCTAAAGGTGTCAGTGTCTCTGCGTTCTTGGTTTTCTGTGTCCCTTTGTCAGAGTCTCTTCTTGTCTGCCAATACTCTTAATATCTCACTCACAGGCTGATACAATAATCTGTGCATTAAGAAATTGTGTGCTATTAATTTAAGTTGACTTAGAAAATAGCCACTGCTATTACTAGCAACGGTAACATGGAATAGACTTAGTTTTTGGGTACTTGCCAGGTTCTTATGGCCTGGATTGGCCACTGTTGGAAACAGGATGCTGGGCTTGATGGATACTTGGTCTAACCCAGTATGGCATATTCTTATGTTCTTACACAGTTGTAACAGATCAAAAAAAAATTTTTTTTTAACTCCTGATGTAACAAGCTAATAATATACTAAAGTATTGGGAGTTATAAAGTACATCCATGTTTTGAACTGAAAGGCAGAAGCTCTATGGCAGGGGTGGCCAACTCTGGTCCTCGAGAGCCACAGGCAGGCCTGATTTTCAGGACATCCACAATGACTATGCTTGAGACAGATTTGCAAGCACTGTCTCCATTGTACGCCGATCTACATCAGGCCTGTTTGAGGCTCTTGAGGACAGGAGTTGGCCATCCCTGCTCTATGGCGTCAGTCTCCTGCAGCTCCTGTTCAAACCTCTACAGGAAAAACTATAAAGGCAAGGGGGGGAGAATCAGATAGACTGGGGACCCCCCAGCCAGTCGGGTTTTCAGGATACCCACAATGAATATGCATGAGATACATTTGCATACACTGAGTTTCTATGGACAGGTTTGGGAAGCCCTAAGATAGAGCAACCTATCCCCAAATCTTCAAGAGAAAGTACGTGTTTTGTGCATCATTTAAATTGGACCTCTGCTTCATTTATCCTGGAATTTATCCATTTTTCCTGCTCTCCATTCATCTTTTTTTTCATTCTTTCCAAAAATTATGCTTCACTCTATTTCAGGTACAGCTCCACTCGCACTCCAGGGCATGTTTAGTAATTGACTCGCTTTACCATAGCCACACTGCTGGAGGGGGAGGGGGGGGGGCAGGGCTGTCAATCTCTCTCCCTGTCATCATGAAAATTGCATGAGCCAAGTCTGGTTTTCTGACAGCCCCAAGGGAAATCTGTATGAGAAAAAGCAGCTGTGCATTAGAGTGAGCATCCAAAAAAAAAAAACACGACCTCAACATCTGATGATGACCTTACACTGCATGGCTCTAATACTCCAAGAGCTATTTTGTATAGCATCACACTATATATTTTAGTTTCAGATTGCTTTCTTCCTCTGCTATTGTCATCTAATTGCATATTTTAAGTTGTCTGTATCAAATGGTGCACCGAAACAAGTGCTGTCTTTCAGTCCTCCAAGTGGTTCTCAACCCCGTCTTAGCGGCCCACCTAACTAGTCTGGTTTTCAAGATATCCGCAGTAAATGTTCATGAAACAGATTTGCATACACTGGAAGCTTGGTACATGCAAATCTGTCTCATGCATATTCATTGTGGATATCCTGAAAACCAGACCGGTTAGATACGCCTCCTAGACAGGGTTGAGGACCTGGTATCACAGTATCAAACTAGCCCTACTGACCCTGCAGTATTGTCTATATTTATGCTTTAAAATGGTTGAACTTTTTTTTTTTTTTTGAGCATTCCAACAAACAAGTAAATTATAATATCAATAAATTAATTTTGGCCCAAGAGTCCCAGTCAGAGTTTTTCTGGCCAGAGGGTCCTGGATCCATAATCCTAGACCAGAGAGCCTCAGATTTTTTGATTTTTTTTTTAACTCAGTGGTTTTAGATGTTTGTTAAATTTACCTTTTACCTCTAATCCCTGAGTTAAAAATGGTAGCAAGGTTATTTTAGTGCACTGTATTTTAATGTTTTACTACTATGTGCTATGCATATGACTAACTTGGTTTACTGATCGTACAACTCATTTTTAGCATATATTTTTTCTTACGTCAGCCCGTTAAGTAGGTGGAGTACAAATGATCCAGTCTGTTTCAGAGTCCTCTCTGATAATACAAGGTTTGTCAATGATTAAATAAATAATCAAAGTCAACTTCCACAATAAATCCACACCAAATCTGAACAAAGGCACTTCCTCCCACCCCCAAAAAAAGGACACAAAAGAAAAGTAGAAACAAAGAGGATAAAAAGTAATTTGTGAAGATTTAGTATTTTAGTGGCTAATGATGTATCGTACATCATAACCATGTGTACATGTTCATTTTTTTTTTTATTAGAATGATCCATTACCATTAAGGATTGCATACGTTTTGAACAAATGCAAAAAAACATAACAAATGAGATCATTTATTTGTACAAATACAAAATGAAAATAGGCCTTGGACAAATATACATGAAAAATCTGCTGTATATTCATAGTCATTCCTTAATTTATTTATTTTTTTTTTTAAAGGAGGCCTCCTGCAGGAACAGGCCTCGGCCTAGTTCCATCCTCGGGGCCCAGGTTGGGCCTAGATATAGGCCTGACGCTAGGACCTGGGTGATGATGCTGACTCCTTGACTCTGGGACCTAGGGCTAGGTCTAGGCCCAAGGCTGAGTCTCAGTCACCAAGGCTCAAGCTAGGCCTGAGGCCTAGGAATGCGCCTGATGCCTGGGCCCAGCCGAGGCCAGGTCCTGGTTATTGAGGCTAAGTTCTGGTTGCCAAGGCCTAGGCACGATGCGAGGCCCAGCCAAGACTGGGTCCCATTGCTTGATCTGAGCTAGGCCCTGGGAGTAAGCCTTCCGATGTCTTCTTTTCTTGATTGGTGACTTTAAATGTTGTCGTCTAGCCAGGCCCTCTGCATTGGATCTGGGCCTAGGCCTTGGTTGTAGCAACCGGGATTCTGCCTCAGGCCTAGACCCATTCCGGGCCTTGGCCAGGCCCCAGTACCAGGCCTCGTATTTGGGCTCTGGACCATGTTATGCTTTATAATGAAGTCAATGGGGCCTACCCCCATTGATTTCAATGTAAAACAAAAAACAAATACAACAAATGAACACTTTCTTTTGTTTCAAAACTAATGAAATGAATTGGGGTACTCATGAAATGTATCAACGAACCAGAACAAACTTTTCAAGGCTACACATCCCTAATTACCATATATCAAAAATATGTGGCAACTACTTTTTATTTCAGAATAAAAGGAGACATATAACATTAAAAAAAGAGAAAGTTGTTTGACTGATATGTTTTGACTGCCTTATAAATCAAACCGCAAGTTTTAATGGAAGGTAGCATGAGGCAGAGAGGGATTACATAGGCACAGAAACACAAAAGATGTTGGCAGAAATGGATCAGATGGCCCACCCAGTCTGCCCATTTATACCTGTCTACTGTGCTCTCACTTGATCTGTGATTTTCTGCATTCCTCCTCTACCACTAACGTCCCTGTGTGTCTGTCACATGTATAGTTTAATTCAGCCACAGTTTGGTTCCTATCACCTCCGTTGGAAAATAACATAAGATTTGCCATACTGGGTCACACCAAAGTTCCATCAAGCCCATTATCCTGTTTCTAACAGTGGCCAATCCAGATCACTGGCAAGATCCCAAAAGATTAATAAACTCCAAGCTGCTTATCTCAGGGATAAACAGTGGGTTTCCCCAAGTCCACCTTAATAATGGTTTAAGGACTTTTCTTTCAGGGTCTTGACCAAATCATTTTTAAACCAAGCTACACTAACAGCTTTCACCACATCTTCTGGCAATGAATTCCAGAGTTTATGCATTGAATAAAAAAAATATTTTCTCCTATTTGTCTTAAATGTATTATCTAGTAACTTCATTGTGTGTCCCCTAGTCTTTGCACTTTTTGAAAGCGTAAACAACCAATTTGTGTTTACCCATTACATTCCACTCATTGTGTTATAGACCTCTAGCATATCTTCTCTTAGCCAAGCTGAAGAGCCATAACCTCTTTAGCCTTTTTTCATAGGGGAATCATTCCCTCCTCTTTATCATTTTGGTTGCCCTTCTCTGTACCTTTTCTAATTCTACTATATCTTTTTAGAGATGTAGTGACCAGAATTGCACGTAATACTCAAGGTGTGATCGCACCATGGAGCAATACAGAGGCATTATGATATTCTCTGTTTTATTCACCATTCCTTTCCTAATAACTCCTAGAATTAAATTTGCTTTCATGGCCACTGCCACACACTGAGCAGATAATTTCAACATTATCGACAAAGACTAGATCCATATCCTGCTGGTGATTCCCAATGTGGAACCTTACATTGTGTAGGTATAATTTGGGTTACTCTTCCCTATGTACATCACTTTGCATTTGTTCATCTGCCATTTGCATGCCCAATCTCCCAGTCTTGCAAGGTCCTCCTGCAATTTCTCACAATCTTCTTGTGATTTAACAACTTTGAATAATTTTGTAGGGATGTGAATCGTTTTTTGACGATTTAAAATATCGTCCGATATATTTTAAATCGTCAAAAATCGTTAGGGCCACGATACAATACCAATTCCCCCGATTTATCGTCAAAAAATCGTAAATCGGGGGAAGGGGGGAGGGCAGGAAAACCGGCACACTAAAACACCCTAAAACCCACCCCCGACCCTTTAAATTAAATCCCCCCACCCTCCCGAACCCCCCCCCCCAAATGCCTTAAATTACCTGGGGGTCCAGCGGCGGTCCGGAACGGCCTCCTGCAATTGAATCGTGTTGTCTTCAGCCGGCGCCATTCTGCGCTGCCATTTTGCAAAATGGCAGCGGCCATAGACCAACACGATTCGACTGCAGGAGGTCGTTCCGGACCCCCGCTGGACTTTTGGCAAGTCTTGTGGGGGTCAGGAGGCCCCCCCCAAGCTGGCCAAAAGTCCCTGGGGGTCCAGCGGGGGTCCGGGAGCGATCTCCTGCCGCGAATCGTTTTCCGTACGGAAAATGGCGCCGGCAGGAGATCGCTCCCGGACCCCCGCTGGACCCCCAGGGACTTTTGGCCAGCTTGGGGGGCCTCCTGACCCCACAAGACTTGCCAAAAGTCCAGCAGGGGTCCGGAACGACCTCCTGCAGTCGAATCGTGTTGGTCTATGGCCGCCGCCATTTTGCGCCGCCATTTTGCAAAATGGCGGCGCAGAATTGCGCCGGCTGAAGACAACACGATTCAATTGCAGGAGGCCGTTCCGGACCGCCGCTGGACCCCCAGGTAATTTAAGGCATTTGGGGGGGGGGGGTTCGGGAGAGTGGGGGATTTAATTTAAAGGGTCGGGGTGGGTTTTAGGGTGTTTTAGTGTGCCGGTTTTCCTGCCCTCCCCCTTCCCCCGTTTTAGCTATGGACCGCTGCTGGACCCCCAGGTAATTTAAGGCATTTGGGGGGGGTTCGGGAGGGTGGGGGATTTAATTTAAAGGGTCAGGGGTGGGTTTTAGGGGGTTTTAGTGTGCCGGTTCACGATTTTAACGATTTTCACGATACTCTAAACACCCAAACGGCGACGATACGATTCCCTCCCCCTCCCAGCCGAAATCGATCATTAAGACGATCGAAGACACGATTCACATCTCTATAATTTTGTATCATTGGCAGATTTGATCGCATCACTCATTCCCATCTCTTGGTCATTTATAAATACGTTAAAAAGCAGTGATCCTAATACAGATCCCTGGGGCATTCTACTATTTATCTTTCTCCATTGAGAAAACTAACCATTTAGTTCTATTCTTCGTTTCCTATCTTATAACCAGTTCTCAAGCCACAAGTACATTACCATGACTTTTTAATTTCCTCAAGAGTCTTTTATGAGGGACTTTGTCAAACACTTTTCTGAAAATCCAGATGAACTGCCTCGCCTTTATCCACATACAGTATCTCAATGAAATCTGCTTTGAAATGCCTGAAAAGCAGAATAAATATTAAAAAAAAATAAAACAAAAACATTTATTCACATCTTCAAAAAAATATAGCAGATTGGTGAGGCAAGACTTCCCTTGGTTAAATCCAAGTTGGCATTGTCCCATTAAACTATAACTATTGATACATTCGGTAATTTTTCCAGGCACTGACATCAGACTTGCTGGTCTGTAGTTTCTTGGATCACCCCGGAACCCTTTTTAAAACTAGCATTACATTGGCCACCCTCCAATCTTCAGGTATTGAAAAGGATTGTAATGATAGCTTACAGATTACTAATCGTAGATCTACATTTCAGTTTTCATTTTTTTCAATTGGAAATTTGAGCCACCTTCTCAGTGAAACTATTCTCACATTCCTTTTCAGAAATCTCTCCTTCAACCATAATGAGTAAGTGCCACTCTAAAGCTCATCTCATTTTCCATGTTTAAACAGTGCAACACCAAACCTTTCTACAGGTTCAGCAAAACAGGTGCTAACTTTGTTTTGTTTTTGTGACTTTGTACTATTTAAATCCTGTGTAACTGTGCTGTATCTTCACTGATCTGATGGAAAGCATAGCCTGAAAAAATAGTTACAGAGGTACTGATTTAGTTCAAGTAAGAGGTCTTGCCTACAACTTGTTTGTTGACCTTTATTTCTACTTTAAAAAGATTTGCATCTGTTTTTAAATTTATTTTTTTTAAACAGTCATCAGATTATGAAATAAAAAGCAAGTTTAAAACTATCAGGATTAACATCTCTCTTGCACTGGAGGTCCTTTTCAACATAACAGACCTCTTAAATATAAGAGAAGATTGATTGATCACCATTCAGAAAGTGGGATTCCTATCCTCTCATTCTAATCTTCTCCCATTAGGCTAATAACTTTTTTAAATGAACCAAATGGTAGGGATTCGCAGCCAAAAATGTTTTGGTTTGGCCAATTTGAGAATATCCCTCTGAAAATCTCATTTGGTTCAATTTGTTTTCAGAAGTAATTCACATAAAACTGGACTTTATAGACAATTTTGAAAGAGTTACCCCTGGGTTGGATGACTAAAATTAGTTGTGCCTGTTCAAATGCTATTTTATAAACCTCAAGAGTACACTCATACTTGCAGTGTGGCACATAAATGCGAACAGAGAAGTTTAGGGGTGTTCTGGGGTGCAGTTCAGCAGTATGTGCACAAGTTGCTGTTTTATAAAATTGGTATATATGCATACATTACTGAACTTGTCTGTACACTTTTATACCTGCTAAATGAATCAAAGAATTGAAAGCACCCTGGTATTTTTTCTGACTTTTTTTTTTAGGTGGGAAGTCTGGGTGATCTGGTGGGGGCACAGGTGAAGTGCGAGAGGATCAAGGTCAACTGGTGGATATATTAGCAAACTGGTGATTCCAAGAACGCACACAAATATTTTAAGAAGTGGAGAATGCATATACTTTATAAAATACCCGCCTCTATGTTTAATTCTGGGTTATTATGTATGCATTGTTATAATTATTACACTTATAAAATATATGTCCATTTATTTATTTATTGGCTTTTAATATACTGACATTCGTGGGAACATCATGTCGGTTTACAATGTAACAGAAAGGACTTGTCCATAATTATATAAAATAGAGAAAATGAGTTCCTGGAATTTGTTGCCAGAGGATGTGATGAAAGCTGTTAGCATAGCTGGATTTATAAAGGTTTGGGCAAGTTCCTGGAAGAAAACTCCATAAACCATTATTAAGGTGGACTCTGGGAAATCCACTGCTATCCCTGGAATAAACAGTATGGAATCTATCGACCTTTTCGGATCCTACCAGGTACTTGTGACCTGAAGTGGCCATTGATGGAAACAGGATTCTGGGCTTCATGGACCTTTGGTCTGACCCAGTATGACAAATCTAGTGGGGTCTATATTGAGCCATTGTTCGGTTTGGCAAGTCAGCCAAATGCGCTAATCTGGCTAACTTAGCCGGGATATTCGACAACACAACAGCACCGCTGAATATACCCAGCTATCTTAAAGTTAGTCAGATAAGGGTATCCAGCTAACTTTAGGATAGCCCTGTGGCCTAATCAGAGTTAACCGGATACATTTTTTTTTTTTAATATCAGGCTCAGTATTCTAATGCTCTTCTTACAAATATATGCGTGTACTGAAATATATGCATGTATCTTTGGGGCAGAAATATGTGGCATTTTATAAACTGGGAAGCTGCTGCCACACAGTTTATAGAACACTATGCTACCCTAAATCTCCACGGGCCCACTTACATGTGCAAATGGTGCTCTAAAAGTCGAGCTGTATGGAAGCAAATAACTTACACGCACAAACCTCCAAAACTCACTGAATAAATATGCATCCCTTCCCAGGGGTTAAAACCAATTTTGGCCTATGGATTCATATCATTTCTTTCCTTTGCTTTTTCAAAAGATGTCACTTGCTAATGAAAATTAGTTCACTTTACTAAGCTCCTCTGAATTACTTTTCAGGGTGTTTAACCACAATTATGCATTCAACTATGGGAAAGAGCCAAAAACCTTACTATGTGGAATTGCATGCTATTGATTCCAGACTTATAAAAATAGCTTGCTCTGACTGCAGCTCATCGTGCCAATGTTAATAAATCATCCTAATGAAAAGCACAACAGACTGGCTGGGTCATCTATCATTTCGTGCTAGGGCTTTATTGCACGTGATAAATAATGCAATGCAAAATGTGTATGCAAATTTAAAATTGAGTATTCAAGTGGGAGGAGTTTGGGCGGAGTTAATGAAATGAGGGTCTGCTGGCGCGAAGTGCGATAGAGTAACACGCACTATCATGGGATTTAACCCTGGAAATAACACCACCTTTTTTTTGGGGGGGGTATGGTGAAAAAACTATCGCACTCCTGCAGCTGATATCACGGATCATGGGTATTGCAGCTATTATCGTGCGTGATACAAAGAGGAATTATAACAGACACACCTACCAGGCCTTCCTGCCCCAATAAAATCTCTTGCTCTTACCTGGTCTACCTTCCTAAAGCCATAAGGTTTGTGGCAAGTTTAATAGTTAGGGGATACTGGATGCTTCGGGAGGCTCGCCACAGATGACAACAAGCAGAACAACAACAACCTCAAGAACAGGCAAGGCCAGTTCCAAGCCCTCCTAAGAACCACGGGCTCTGCAGGGTCGGGGCCCAGAGCAGCGCCTGGCACGCAGGCGGCCACAGCAGAGGAGATACAGGGAGCACATCTTTCCTCCACAAACATCCTTGCTGGGCATGCCAGAGGACTATGTGGTTTGCAGGTATCGCCTCAGCTCTCGGGCTATCCTGGAATTATAGGAAGAAATCCGAGGGGATTTGGATCCGGTCACCGAAAGGTCCCACGCTGTGCTCTGGCCTCACCAAACTGTTGGCCACCCTGCATTTCATGGTAACCAGATCCTTCCAAATGACAATAGGGGTCGTGGGGGGAATATCCCAAAGGACTTTTTCTCCACTGTCTGGACCAGGTCATCACAGCAATCTCTGACCGCATTAATTGCTACACAGCATTTCCTAGGGACAGGCAAGACCTGATGGACTTGAAGAGAGGCGTAAAGTATGCACAAGGGAGTTCATTTTTTTAAATCCCCGCAAGTCACTTTAACCCAAGGAAGTTTTTGCTTACAAAGTAAGCAAGTCTACAAGCTGTCTGTGGTCCCTCAAATTTTCAAGTCCCTGGGGAGTTTGCCTTTGAAAATCTGCTCGCATGCCCATGGAAACAAACATTACCCATGGGCCTGAAAACCCTGCAGCAAGCTTTGAAAGTCCCCTCCCCCCTCCAAGGCAAATTTCATGCTGGCACTTTAAAATCGCATTGAAACCCGTTACGTATGCATTACAATTTTCATATTTAAAGAGTCATTAATAACTACTCAGCTTAAAATGCTTGCCAAGCCGAGGTGCTTGCCAAAGATGCATGGAGCTGAAGAAGCCACAAACAAATCCTTCCCAGCATTCCGCTTACCTTTATATTTTCATACGAACCTTATATACCAGGGGAAATACAAAACCTTTACCCATTTACTGGTCAAGTGCAATCATGGATCCAGCCTTTCATTTTTCCAAACATTTTTATGCTTGTGAGTCAATAAATGTTAATCTTACTCTTTAAAAAAAAAAATGTGTTTTAAGTATTGAATACGTCCCATGCTGCACAACTTTCTGCAAGCTCCTGCAGTAAATAGCATGGATGCTGAGTGATGAAGATCCCTTTACTTTTACCTACGTTGCTTCTTAGGGGATACTCATATTTATTTATTTATTTATTTATTTGCAAGTATCTGATATTCTGCTTTTTGCCAGGTTTGGTCTCAAAGAGGATGACAGAAATTAAGAATTAGACAGAGATAACATGGTTAAATGTAGTTAACACTGAGTGCCACTGTATGGCATAAAGACCAAGTATAGGAAAAACTAATATTCCTAATGAGCCTTGCTGGTGAAAGGGGAAATAAGAAGTGATGCAGATTCTCGGTAGAACAGGTAAAGTTAAAACACTGAGTCCCTTGGTACCTGGATGAGAATATCTGCAGTGTAAACTCATCCTCCTCTTTGGGATATGGCTTCCTTGTCAAATAGAAGATGCCCTGGACATCTTTAAGAGAGGAAATTATTGAACATTAAACTCCCGTGCTATCAAGTTGAGTGAGGGAAGGTTCATAAGGTATAGATGACCTTTCCCCTATGGTAGGCACGAGTGGTCGACTCTTAAGGGAAATCAAATCGACTACTGGTCTGGATGAGATATGAAAAGTACACACCCTGAATGAGTCTTGCTATGACAATGAAGAAAAGCTAGCCCAACCTAAAGAACTTTCTGAATTGTTCTTGTCACTATCCACAGTTGTGGAAACGCAGACAATATGTAAGCCTCTCATGTTAGCCAAAAAGGGACAGAGCAAATCTGTATTCACTCTGTAGAATGGAACTATTCGGCCTTTTTGCCACTTTTCAATGCAAAAAGGACCAAGAATGAGTGCCTGAAAGGATGGCCCATCTGTTAGATTGTAAGACTCTATGAAGGTGATCCATTACTCTGAGAAGGTCTGTTATGTGAAGGGAGGCCTTGAGAACAAGAGCTCATACTTAATCTGCTGAGATTCTCAGCAGATGGGTGATGGATCCTGTGCCTCCTTACTTGCTTTCATAGACTACCATTTGATTATTGGTTTGGACTGACCACCCCATTCCTTGCATGAGATAGGAGTACCTGCAGCACAAACTGGAATGATTCACAACTACAAGAGTTTTATCTGGAAAAAAAAAATGTGTTCCATAATAGACTATGGTCCTGATCAGATGGAACCAGTAAACCAATTATGGGAGAAACCCAAAGAGGGGAGCATTCTTTGGTCAAACAGGTTTAGACTGTAAAGACATGACACAATGATAGTGACCAGAATATATTTTCCATCTGAATCTCACTCATTAGGAATTTCCATCATATGCATGCAGACTTGAATGCACAAAGGTGCTAAATTCCCCTCTCTAGCAGTACTGATCCAGTAACACCAGGCAAGGCATAAGCAAACACTGTTGAATAAGCAATTGCACAGACAATCTGTCTACTCTGTAAATATCAAAGATCCCTTGGGGTATTTTACAAAAAGTAGGGATACATCCTAGTTTTGGATTAAATTCCAACAGAGGTTGCAGAATGTGCTAAAACTCATCCTATAAGAAGAGCCTACTTAGGCTCATCTGACCCATTCTGGTGTACGTATCCTTGGCCAATTTAACCACATATTACATTGGGAAAACACGCTAAGTAAATACATAGAATTACTCACTGCAGAAAAAGGCGATATTTGACTTTTTACTCATTGGCTTGGTCCCTTATGTAGTGAGGTACCTTAGTTTCAGTTTTTTATTTTATTTTATCAAGGAATTTTTCAGTTTTTATTACAAGAACAAAAAACAGGAGAAATCAATGGAGAAAAAAAAAAGACCTATCATTTTACCAGGTAAATATCACATTCATTCTTGCTTGTTACGGTCCCGGGCCGTGCCCCAGTCCCTCCACCTACCTCGGGGCCGGCCTGGGCCGCAGGAACTCATCTCCCTCCTGCTAGGCCCGTTCTGGCCTCTACTGCAACGCTCCCTCGTTGAGGGAGTCTCCGGCCAGCCGATGCGTCTGGCCCCGCCCCTTAGGCGTGCGCGCAGGGGCTTGAGATTTAAGGGGGCCAGCGTGGGAAGATGCAGGACAGCCTCCGGATGACGTCAGACGCTGCAGGGGTATTTAAACCCTGCAGCTAGGCACTTACTTTGCCTTGCAACAAGGTTCACTCTGGTTAAGAGTTACTAGTTGCTGCATCAGGATCCCTGATTGTCTCTTCGGCTTCTGACTTCTGGCTTTTGACTCCGGCTCCGTCCCTGGACTTCCGATTCTGCTTCTGACCTTGGCTTTGTCTTCGGCTTCTGACTCCTGGCTTCCGACCTTGGCTCGTCCACTGACTTCTGGCTTTAGATTCAGTCCTTGGCTTTGTCTTCGGCTTCTGACTCCTGGCTCCCGACCTTGGCTCGTCTACTGACTTCTGGCTTCAGTTTCCGCCCCCGGCTGGACTCTGGCTTCTGGCCTCTCTTCATCCACAGGTATCCGGTTTTTCGCCCACCAGGGGGTCCTTACCTAAGTCCCAGCAGCTCGGGTCCTCACAGGCTCCTCCCGGGGGGACCGCAGGCTTCCAAGGGTGAAGCCTTCCAGGGCCCTCTCCTCAGCGCCGCATTTCGGCTGCGACGTCCACTGGGGGTTCCCACAGTGCATCACCATCCATCTCAGCCGATTCAAGGGTCCACATTCCTAATATTGCTGTAACAAACACTGATAAATTCTAGAGAAAAATAAAAACTGAAAACGGTACACAGTACCATCATGGCCTGGGCACTTACAGTATTGCTTCTCAGTTATACTGGCACTGCAGGAACCATGCGGACTTGTCATGAAGCCCAAGTCATCACATTTACACCATTCTATGGTCTCATTTTAGATTCCCACAATCTCTTCTCGTCGCAACTGGATAATGCGATAATTTCCACACAGTGGAGAACCTTCAGAGCCCAGCCAGCGAAGCCACATCTGACAGGAGAGGTCGCCCTGGTTTAAACATTTCCAGTGAAATGTAATTCTGAAAATAGGCACTATTTATTTTGACGAAGAAGGTGAAGAGATCTCTACACAGGAAGCACTCGGACACTGCACTTATATTTTACTCAGATACCAGGCCACAGTAATCATACTGCACATTATCTGCTATGGAAAAATCCATTAAGCAACAGGTCTGTAGAACAAGGACTTCTGTAGTTCACAGATTTTGGAACAAAAAGTTAAAGCACTGACGTCAATTCAGCCTACAATAATGTAGGCTGGGGAAGGCAAGAATGGCCTAACTACGCAAGCCACCCAACATTATCTTGGGTTTTCAAGATGCTGGGCCAGATACGCTTTCACAGAGACAAAGGGTCAGACGTACAAAGAATTTTTCTCGTGGACATAAAATGGAAAAAGCACTTTAATACATCTGGCCCTTTATGTAATATTTTGATACAATTAAGATCAGAGCTATTCTGTTTAGCTATGATGTCATATTGGTCATTGTATATTAACTCCGTATAATTAAGCCCCTGAAATTGTAAAGTTTTGCTTTTTACTGTTGCTCCCTTTGAAGTGTAAATTTGTCTCCTCTGCTGGATGTACTGCTATCATTTACTGTGTCTGATCTGCTGGGTCACATCTGCTTTTTTGTGAGCTATAAAATGTACCTGGAACAGTAGCTACTGTAAAATTACTTGGCAGTGGCAACAGTATATGGGAGAATCATTAATCTCGGCTTACCTAGATCAGAGCCACAAGGTGAAGCAGATCAATGCCAATGGTCTTGACTCACCTTTCAAAGAACGCCACTCTTCAGACCATTCAACTAATTGTGAAATCTATGAGTGACTGCCAAATGTTCATCAGTCTCATTTCTCTGCTTCGAAGATTAAAAAATAAATAAAAGCCATCTTGAGACATAGATGGGCATGCCAGTCATTCAAAAGGGAGCAGTGCCTTCCAAAGAAAATAATTTTATTGTCCTTTGGGCAATGAAACCCCTGTCTAAATCACTCTCACACACCTCAATATCAATACTGGCTTAAAGAATGTGGACCCAGTTTTTTTCCTCCAATTAATACCAAATAAGAGAAAATCCTTTGTAAAATCGGACCTGTATTTATAAAGAGATCCCCACTCAGACACCAGCCAGCTAAACTTATCCGGCTAACTTTGCTGGGATATTTAGTGGTGCAAGCACACTATTTTATACCTGTCTATATCACTTAGCCGGATAAGTTTATCTGGCTAACTTTAGGACTGCTGTCTGATATTTATCTGGCTAACTTAGGGCCTGATTCACTAAGCTATTTTCCCATGAATGGGGAAAAAGCCTTAGCCGAATAGCCAGTCCTCACCTTGGAATGCCCCCACTCTACCCCGGACTTATCCAGCAAATCTTTTAGCCAGATAAAAAATTAGCTGGCAGACAATTTGTTGGATGTTTAATTAATGATCACTCGGGGCAGATTTTTTAAAAGTACGCGAGCGCATACTTTTGTTCGCGCACCCGGTGCAAACAACAGTACGTCGGATTTTAATAGATACGCGTGTAGCCATGCGTATCTTTTAAAATCTGGGGTTGGCGCACTCAAGGCTGCGCAAAATCGGCAGCCTGCGCGCACCGAGCCGCGCAGCCTGCCTCCATTCCCTCCGAGGCCACTCCAAAATCAGAGCGGCCTTGGAGGGAACTTTCCTTCCACCCCCCCCCCCCCCCCCCGCACCTTCCCCTCCCTTCCCCTACCTAACCCATCCCCCCAGCCCTATCTAAACCCCCCTACCTTTGTTTGAAAAGTTACGCCTGCTCAAGGCAGGCGTAACTCGCGCGCCATCACCCGACCCGGGGGCTGGTCCAGAGGCCTCGGCCACGCCCCCGGAATGCCCCCAGGCCAGCACCATGCCCCCGACACGCCCCCGAACGTCACGCCGTCCCCGACGTGCGTCCCGGGGCTTGTGCGCACCGCCGAGCCTATTGAAATCCAGCGTACTTTTGTTTGCGCCTGGTGCACGAACAATAGTACGCGCGCTTGCTTTTTTTTTAAATGTACCCCATTACATGCTGTTTTTTTGGACAGTGGTTTTGAGAATTATACCCTGGTTGAATGGTTTTAAAATTCAATAAACAGAATTAAAAAAAAAAATTAGCTGGCTAAGTCTCCCAGACCAGCGAGATTTTAAATCCTGCAGTTTGTCCACTAAGTCCCAGGCAAGCCACTTTCAATCTTGACCTTATTATGCAAAATTTTAACATTTATAATTATAATACATATTTCTAATATTAATGATTCAAGGAGGATTAAAGTCTTTACAAGCAAAGAACAATCATAACACTTATTAATAGGTGAATTTTAAAAGCCTGGCGCACGCATTAGTTGGGAGATGAGTGAATAAGCCGGGCTCGTGCGCATCAAGAGGATTTTAAAAGCCACCAAGATACATGCGTATCTCCTGCAGCGCGCACATCTCGAAAGGTTTCAAAAAGGGGTGGGGTGTGAACCTAAGATGTGCACGTAAATTCTTACGCGCCCCAGTGCACACCGTGTTCCCTGCCACATAACTTTACTTCTGCTGTAGATGATGTGTAAGTTAAACATTTAAAAAATCCTAGGAAGAAATGCAGAGTTTTAAGGGTTGAGGGTAACTGGGGGAGCGAAGGCTATTAAACTAGGGGGGTTCGGAGGACCTCTCTTTTAACTTGGCAAACTGAGGACAAAGTGGTAAAACTGAAAATGACATCAGTGTGCACCCCTTTTAAAATCTTCCGAGTTACGTGGTAGAAGCGGGATTTGTGTGCACATGCATGTACAAAATTAAATATGGCACGCATGCGAGGCCAGACTATTTTATAACATGCACGCATGTTATAACATAGTCTGGCCACGCCTGTGCGCAGGCCAACATATGTGCACACACACGCCAGTTTGAAAGCTATTGGCCCTGGCAGTAGCAAGATTTGCCAGGTTTAAATGGGTTAGAAATATTTAAAAAGACAATTATATATCCAGGACTTGCGTCCTAATTCACATAACTAGTTTCTAATGTTCTAATGTATTTAAAATAACAGCAAAGCATCCTGTAGGGATTCTGCACCTTAGCAATTCATTCATCTAACTTGTTGATCCGTTGAAACTTGCTCTGGTCTGTTACAAGGTGACCTCCTAAGAGAAGACATAATTAATTCTTGTTCTCCACCTAGTAAATAATTGTACCTAATTTTCAACAAGAGGTGAAAAAGCTTTTTGGGGACTCATAAAATGTTTTGGGTTTTTTTTTTTTTTAATTAATCTAGCATGACTCTAATTTTTCCAAGAAGACACAGTCCTCTAAAATAATAGATGCAGAAGTCTCAAATGCCTGCTCATAACATACAGAAATTTGACCCAAATAATGCAGGTGGTCCCTTTCCTGATCTATTTTCACTCATGCCCATCTATCAGGATGGGAGCATGCCTGGTGGTCATAGATTCATCAAAAACTGCTCAAGGGCACAGATGCAGTGGCAGTGATGAGCAGAGAAGAGTAACCTGTATAACACAATGGGTGACCTCACTCTTCTACAGAAAACCTCTTCTTGGAAGTCACACGATGAGAGACGGCTGCCTGGTCAGGGGCTCCAGAGGCACAGTGCATAAAACTCCTCTTTTTGCCCATTAAAGCAGGAAGGACCAAAATTATTTGCTGCACTTTCAATTCCGCAGTGTTCTCATGAAACCAATAATCCAATTTTGCTACACCAGTGGCTCTCAACTCGGTCCTTCAGTATTCCATAGGCGGACTAGTTTTCAGGATATTCACAATCAGCATGGAACAGAGGATTTTTAAAAGCGCTACGCTCACCAAAGCCGGGAGATACGCACGTGACTTGGCCCGGTATGCATTGTGCAGATTTTAAAAACAACGCGGGTACGCACACAAATCAAAAAGTTAAAAAAGGGGAAGGGCGTGAGCAGGCCGAGTCTATAATGAAGTCTGCGTGTAAGTATTTAAGTGCACATGCGCGTGCCAGAGTCCCTTACCATGTAACTTTACTTCTGCTATTGACGGCATGTAAGTAATAAAATAACAAAAACTAGGCTGGTCAGCGAGGTTTTAAGAGTCGGGCCTAATAGGTTAAAAGGGAAGCAAGTTAGCTAGGGGGGGTTTAGGAAGTCCTCTCCTTTACTGGGTGAACTGGAAATGAATTGGGAAAACAGGTAATTGCATCAGCGCGCATATCTACTAAAATCCCCCCCCCCCACCCCACTTACACAATTGAGGGGACATTTGCGCACACATGCATGTGTCAATATAAAGTTGTATGCACATGTGCATGCGTATAGCCGATTTCATAACAGGCGCATGTATATGCGCATATGTTATAAAATCACCGCATCCATCTGCGCAGGCCGGCAAACGTGCAAATACACACGCACACGGGTCTTAAAATTCACCTCAGTAGAGGTAGTGGAGCAAATCTCTCTCATATATATACACACATTATGAAGATCCTGAAAAACCAGACTGGATGGGGGGATAAGTGAGGACTGGGTTAAGAACATAAGAAAATAATGCTTCACCTTTTTACGTTATAAGAGGAGATTTTAAAAAACCCTCATCCTGAAATATATTCTGGCAACTCCAAATTTTACTCTTTTTAGGGGTAAAAATTTAGATGCTTTTAAACAAACTTTTGTCTGCATCCAAGTTCCATTTCAGTATCCTAAGTCAACGGGCCTGATATTTTTGTAGTGAAGCACAGCTTATCGTGCTTCAGAGTGTGTGTGTATGTGTTTATACAGATATATGAAATTTCAATTCTTCATGTAACTCATCTTGCCTCCCGACAGTTCAATCACACTCCAATTTATTCCTTTGTCAGCTTCCTCTGAAAGAGTCCATCAAAGAGGCCCACGTTATTCTAGCAAGTACTAGGAGCTAGAAGCCAACTTTATTTTTGGAATACCATGAAAACAGGAATGCAGTAAAGTGAAAATGTGAGAAAGCTGCAAACCAGGGAAGCCAGGGTTCAAATCCCACTGTCATTCCTTGTGACCATGGGCAAGTTACTTCACCCTGCACTGCTTCAGGTACAAACTTAGGGGCTCCTTTACTGAGCCTTCTTCCCACAGACACAGATTGGGAGAAAAGCCCTAGTAAATCAGGCCCTTTGATTGTAAAACCCCTGGGCATAGGGAAATACCTCCAATACCTGAATACTGTAACCAGCTCTAAAGTGGCTGTACAGTCATGAATAATAGAATATAAAAATGGTTAAAAAAATTAAAAAAAAAAAATGAAGAAGCTATCAAGATATAATTTAATTTGTTTATTTTTTAAAAAACACCATAGTGAGTAATAATAAAATATACAATTTTAAAATACAGTATAAATAAACCGCAAATTAATAAAGACAGCAATACAATAAAACTTCAAGAGCTATAAAACAAAGTCCAGACTCCCAACAGCATTCTAAAAGACAGGAAGTGCTTCCTTCCCAGAAATATTCAACTACCTACTTCTCTATTAAACAGCAAACTAGGAACACTTTTCAGAGATAAGCAGTTGGGTGCCTCAGTGGCATTTTAGGTGTCTTATTGTATGTGCATAGAAAAAAAAAGACTCTAAGGGGTAGATTTTCAAAAACGGCGCGTTGGCGTACTTTTGTTGGCGCTCCAGGCGCCAACAAAAGTACGCGGGATTTTAGTAGATACGCGCGTAGCCGCACGTATCCGCTAAAATCCTGGATCGGCGCGCACAAGGCTACCGATTTCGTGTAGCCGGTGCGCGCCGAGCCGCGTAGCCTACCTCCATTCCCTCCAAGGCCGCTCCGAAATCGGAGCGGCCTCGGAGGGAATTCGCTAACGCCCTCCCCTCACCTTCCCCTCCCTTCCTCTACCTAACCCACCCTCCCGGCCCTGTCTAAACCCCCCCTACCTTTGTTGGGGGATTTACGCCTCCCAGAGGGAGAAGTAAATCCCCGTGCGCCAGCAGCCCGCTGGCGCGCCTAGACACAACCTGGGGGCGGTTCCGGAGGGCGCAGCCACGCCCCCAGGCCCGCCCCCGAAACGCCACGTCCCGCCCCGAAAATGGCGCGCCGCTCGGCCCCGCCCCCGACACGCCCCCCTCGGAAAACCCCGGGACTTACGCGAGTCCCGGGGTTTTCCCGGGACTCGCGTAAGTCCGGGCGGATTTACGCGAGCAGGGCTCTTAAAATCCGCCCCTAAATCAGTACTGGACATCCAAGATTTCAGAGGGAGTATAAGACTGAATGTCTAAATTGGTACCTAGTTAGATGCATGTATAGCTTTGGGAAATATCAGACATAAAAGGCCGGATTTTAGAAGGATTTACGTGCGTAACCTGCCTTATGCGTGCCAGGCCTATTTTAAAAAGGCCCGGCAGCATGCATAAAGCCCTGAGACACGTATAAGTCCCGGGACTTTACAAAAGGGACGGTCCGGGGTGGTCTGGGGTGGGGTGATCCAGGGGCGGGGCCAGAGGCCTCCGACAGAGCGGTCATTGTAGCTCTGTTGGAGGATTGTATGCTGGCAGCCTGCTGAAAGGTGCAAAAGGTAAGACAAAGGACAGGAAGGGGGTTAGAGTACAGCTGGGGGGAGAAAGGTTAGGGGAAGGGGTGGGAAGGTCAGGTTAGGGGGAAGGGAACGGGGGAAGGCAGTGCGGCTCGGTGCACAAAAGGTGCATAATTGTGCACCCCCTTGCGCGCGCCGACTCCCAATTTTATAACATGTGCGTGCCTGTGCGCGCATGTTATAAAATCAGGCGTACATGTGTGCGCGCCGGGTAGCATGCACACATGTAGGCCACACGCGTTTCTTTTAAAATCTACCCAAAATTTGGAGAGAAGTGAAATAGTAGGATATATTCATTGGATTAGTAATGTGCATTAAAAAAATGTCATGCCGGTTTGTTTTTTGGTTCGGGGGTGGGCCATTTCAGTCACCCCCGAATCAGAAATTTTTATTTTGTTTAAAAGAAAAACAAAACACCCCAATCCTTCAAATTTAACTAAATGTAAAGACCCCCCACTCTCCCGATCCCCCCAAGACTCACTGGCTGCTGGTGACATTTTGAATACTGGCAGCTGATGGCCCCAGGGAGCTGGAGATCGCTCTGAGCTCCCGGGCCCCCCACTGGACAACCAGGGATATTGAGTGATATTGAGTGAGTTTTTTTTTTTTTGGGGGGGGGGAAATCCGGAGGGTCTTTATATTTAGTTAAATTTAAGGATTGGGGTGGGTTTTGTTTTTTTTTTTAGATATGCAGTTCTTGGAAAAAAAAACAACAAAAGGAAAATAAATTTAAAGTACTCTAATTCCAGCTCCCTTAGCAACCTAAACTTAACTAGGAACTCAACAAAATTAAGATAAAGGCAGCAGTCCAGCAACAAGAAAGGGGGCTTTCAGTCTTTTGCATCGTGTCACATGTATGATTTTTTACTCACCAGTGAGAAATCATGTGCTCACACCCTTTGCAAACAGTTCCTGGCTCTCAGAGAATGAGTCCAATCTCTGGAGGCTAGAGTGGCAGACCTGGAGGAGCTGAGGCAGACAGAGAGGTACATTGATGAGACCTTCAGGGACATAGTAGCCATGTCCCAAATCCAGTCTGGCAGCCCCAGTGCTGCCTTGGATCAGAAAGGTCTCCCAGTTGGAAAACATCACCCTGGTGTAGCAGGAAGTGATCCTGTAGCAAGGACCTGCTTTCCAGGTGATGCATTTTCCTCTCGCACTAAGGACAGATCCCAGGGCTACTGCCCAAGAGGGAAGGGTTAGACTGGCCATCATAGTTGATGATTTGATTATTAGAAATGTAGATAGCTGGGTGGCTGGTGGAAGCGAGGACTGTCTGGTAACTTTCCTGCCTGTTGCGAAGGTGTTGGACCTCATGTGTTATCTAGATAGGATTATATACAGTGCTTGGTAGGAGCTGTCTGTCATGGTACATGTGGGCACCAACAACATAGGAAAATGTGGGAGGAAGGTTCTGTAAGCCAAATTTAGGATTTTAGGTAGAAAGCTGAAATACAGAACCTCCAGGGTAGCATTTTCTGAAATGCTCCCTGTTCCACATGCAGGTCCTCAGAGGCAGGCAGAGCTGCAGAATCTCAATGCGTGGATGAGATGATGGTGCAAGGAAGAGGGATTCAGTTTTGTAAGAAACTGAACAACCTTTTGGGGAAAGGGGAGACTTTTTCCAAATGGACAGGCTCCACCTTAACCAGAGTGGAACCAGGATGCTGGTGCTAACTTTTAAAAAGGAGATAGAACAGCTTTTAAACTAGAACAAGGGGGAAAACAGACATTCACTCAGCAGTGCAAGGTTCAGAGGAATATATCGTTGAAGGATACTAATGAAACAGGAAAGTTAAGGCATCCTAACACAGAGGTTCCAATAAAAGCAAAAGTAGTCCATGGGTCTCTAAGTAAAGAATCACCTGAGTTAAACAATTCCAAATTATCCCTGTCGGCTGAAAAACAGATTATTAATACAAACAAAAAACGCATTTGAATTGTCTATACTCCAATGCCAGAAGTCTAAGAAGTAAGATGAGAGAGTTAGAGTGTAAAGCAGTGAATGATGAGATAGGCATAACAGGCATCTCTGAGACCTGGTGGAAGGAGGATAACCATGGGACAGTGGTATATCAGGGTACAAATTATATCGCAATGATAGGGAGGATCAAGTTGGGGGTGTGGCACTTTATGTCCAGGAGGGTATAGAGTCCAACAGGATAAAGATCATACAAGAGACTAAATATTCAGTTGAATCTATATGATTAGAAATCCCATGTATGTTGGGTAAGAGTATAGTGATAGGAGTATACTACTGTCCACGTGGCCAAAATGATCAGACAGATGATGAAATGCTAAGAGAAATCAGGGAAGCTAACCAATTTGGCAGTGCAGTAATAGTGGGAGATTTCAATTACCCCAATATTGACTGGGTAAATGTAACATCAGGACATGCTAGAGACATAAAGTTCCTGGATGGAATAAAAGACTGCTTCATGGAGCAATCAGTTCAGGAACCAATGAGAGAGGGGGCTATTTTAGATTTAATTCCTGGTGGAATGCAGGATTTGGTGAGAGAGGTAACGGTGGTGGGGCCACTTGGCAATAGTGATCATAACATGATCAAATTTGAACTAATGACTGGAAGGGGGACAATATGTAAATCTACAGCTCTAACACTAAATTTTCACAAGGGAAAGTTTGATATAATTATACCAATTCAGGATACAATTTAAAAAACCTGTGAACTTGCAGCTATGTATCTAAAAAGTATTAAGCAAATACTCGCACAAATGAAATTGGTTTTAAACATCGACAAAACAGAAATCATCCTCTTAGAAAGAAAAATCTCAAACACGGATCAAACATTAATAACACTTCAGGATAACTTCCCAATTAAATTAACAGACAATGTATGAGACCTAGGAGTTTTCATTGACCCTGAACTTTGCTTCAAAAAACACATAAACAAAGTAAGAGAAGATTATGGAAAGCTCATGATGCTTAAGCGACTAAAGCCACTACTATCACAAAATTACTTTAGAAGAGTCTTACAATCCTTGATTTTCACAGGTAGTAGAAAAAGAGATCATATTACACCTATTTTGGCCTCCTTGCACTGGCTGCCGATTGAATATCGCATTCAATTTAAAATACTCTGTACTCTACATAATTTGATCTATGGCGAGCAAGTGAATTGGTTTAATGTGGTAATTCGGCTCCACACACCTCAAAGAAATTTAAGATCTGCAAATAAATGCCTGCTATCCATCCCCACTGTAAACTCTGCCCACCTTAGCCAATTCAGGGAAAAATCTATGTCGCTGGATGGACCTAAACTTTGGAACGCTTTACTGACACAATTGAGACTGCAATCTGACTTCAAGAAGATCAAAAAGATCTAAAGACCAGGTTGTTTGAGTTGGCCTACATGGTCAGAAAATGAGGTTTGCTTTTAATATGTCACTTTCAGCCATTTTAATAACTCCTTTGTTCTTTTATCTACTATAAGTTATAGTAACCCACTCTATTGCCAGAACTGTATATTTTACTCTACCTCAAACTGTTTATATTTTATGTATGTTTTATTCTGTATCCTTTTTTAAAAAATGTAAACCATTGTGATGGCATGTCTGAATAACGGTATAGAAAATTTGACAAATAAATAAATGAGGAAAATATTTAGAAAAAAAATTGAAAAGTGCAGCTGCAAAGGTTAAAAGTGTAAAACAGGCGTGGACATTGTTTAAAAATACAATCTTAGAAGTGCAGGCCAGATGTGTTCCATGTATTAACAAAAGGTGGAAAGAAGGAAAATGATTACCGGCACGGTTAAAAGGTGAGGTGAAAGAGGCTATTTAAGCCAAAAACCATCCTTCAAAAATTGGAAGAAGGATCCATCTGAAGAAAATATGAAAAAGCATAAGTATTGTCACTTTAAGTGTAAAACATTAATAAGGCAGGCTAAGAGAGAAATTGAAATGAAGTTGGCCGTAGAAGAAAAAACTCATAACAACATTTTTTTAAAATATATCTGAAGCAAGAAACCTGTGAGGGAGTCGGTTGGACCATTAGATGACCAAGGGGTTAAAGGGGCTCTTTGGGAATATAAGGCCATTGCAGAAAGACTAAATTAATTCTGTCCTTCTGTGTTTACTAATGAAGATGCCAGGGAGATACCAGTTCTGGAGATGGTTTTCAAGGGTGATGAGTTGGATGAACAATCAAATCACTGTGAACCTGGAAGATGTAGTAGGCCAGATTGACAAACTAAAGAGTAGTAGTTCTGAAGGGACTAAAAAATGAAATTTCAGATCTATTAGTTAAAATGTGTAACCTATCATTAAAATCATCCATTTTACCTGAAGACTAGAAGGTGGCCAATGTAACCCAAATATTTAAAAAGGGCTCCAAGGGTGATCTGGAAAACCATAGACCAATGAGCCTGACTTCAGTGCCAAGAAAAATAGTGGAAACTATTCTCAAGATCAAAATCACAGAGCATATAGAAAGACATGGTTTAATGGAACACAGTCAACATGGATTTACTCAAGGGAAGTCTTGTTTCACAAATCTGCTTCATTTTTTTGAAGGGAATAATAAACATGTGGATAAAGGTGAACCAGTAGCTATAGTAACATGTGGATAAAGGTGAACCAATAATAGGTGATCCAGTAGCTATAGTGTATTTGGTTTTCAGAAGGCGTTTGACAAAGTCACTCATGAGAGGCTTCTAAGAAAACTAAAAAGTCATGGGATAGGAGGTGATGTCCTTTCGTGGATTACAAACTGGTTAAAAGACAGGAAACAGAAAGTAGGACTAAATGGTCAATTTTCTCAGTGGAAAAGGGTAAAGAGTGGAGTGCCTCAGGGATCTATACTTGGACGATTGCTTTTCAATATATTTATACATGAACTAGAAAGGAATACGAGTGAGGTAATCAAATTTGCAGATGATACAAAATTATTCAGAGTAGTTAAATTACAGGCAGAGTGTAATAAATTGCAGGAGGCCCTTGTAAAACTGGAAAATTGGGCATCCAAATGGCAGATGAAATTTAATGTGGACAAGTGCAAGGTGTTGCATATAGGGGAAAATAACCGTTGCTGTAGTTACACGATGTTAAGTTCCATATTAGGAACTACCACACAGGAAAAAGATCTAGGCGGCATAATAGATAATACATTGAAATCATCGGCTCAGTGTGCTGCGGCAGTGAAAAAAGCAAACAGAATGTTAGGAATTATTAGGAAGGGAATGGTTAATAAAATGGAAAATGTCATAATGCCTCTGTATCGCCCCAGGGTGAGACTGCAATAATGGTCCCCATATCTCACAAAAAATATAGTTGCACTGGAGAAGGATCAGAGAAGGTGATCAAAATGATAAAGGGGGTGGAACAGCTTCCCTATGAGGAAAGACTGAAGAGGTTAGGGCTGTTCAGCTTGGAGAAGAGATGGCTGAGGGGGGATATGATAGAGGTCTATAAAATAATGAGAGGTCTAGAATGGGTAAATGTGAATTGGTTATTTACACTTTTGGATAATAGAAGGACTAGGGGGCACTCCATGAAGTTAGCAAGTAACACATTTAAAACCAATCGGAGAAAATTCTTTTCCACACAACGTAAAATTAAGCTCTGGAATTTGTTGCCAGAGGATGTGGTTAGTGCAGTTAGTGTAGCTAGATTTTAAAAAGGTTTGAATAAGTTCTTGGAGGAGAAGTCCAATAACTACTATTAATCAAGTTGACTGATGGCTGAATTTTTATTCCCCCGCACATGTAAAATACAGGGGTTATGCGTGCGGCCCGACCATACGCGGTCCGCACACATGGCCCAGCCACGCACGTAACCCCCGTTAGGTGCAAAGAGCCGGGCCTAGTAAAAGGGGTGGGGAGTGGTGGAACTTTAGTGATTGGTACAGCGGCCATTTGCCGCTTTGCTGGCGCATACAACTTACGCCAGCTCAGGAGCTGGCGTAAGTTCCGAAATAAAGAAAAAAAAAGGTAGGTCGTTTTAAGGGGCTGGGGAGGACAGGGGAAGAGGGAGGGAGGGAGTATGGGCAGCGGGGTAGGGAAGTTCCCTTAATTGGAGCGGAATGGGAGGGAATTGGGGAAGGCTGCGATGCTTCGCCGCACAAAAGTTGCATTATTTCATCCCCCCTTGTGTTCGCCGCCCTGTATTTTATAACACGTGTGTGTATGTTTAAAAATCTACCCCTTAGGGAATAGCCACTGCTATTACTGGCATCAGTAGCATGGGTTCTACTTAGTTTTTGGGTACTTGCCAGGTACTTGTAGCCTGGATTGGCCACTGTTGGAAACAGGATGCTGGGCTTGATGGACCCTTGGTCTGACCCAGTACAGCAATTTCTTATGTTCTTATGTTCTATACCTGGAGCATTAGTAACTCATGGCCAATATAGGTATCTAAGCCAGGGCCTGGCACACCCAGGCACATGTGCCATATGGTGGGATGGAAAGCCCTTCCTCTCGACATGCCAATCCTTGAAGGGCTGCTGTATGAAGAAAGAAAGAACTCTAAGTTTTTAGAAGTAGTTTATAAAAATGGATACAGTACTTAGGAGGAATTTTAAAAAAATTGTGAATGCTGGTAGGGAAATGTACATTCAGTCTTTTATCTTAAATCTTTCTCCATCTGCCATGTCAAGAGAATTCATGATTCCAGTTGGAGTGGTTTTTTTTTCTGACACAGACCCTCAAAGGCCTGATCCTAAGAGATGTCTTGTACAGCAGCAACACTGTGCGTCGGAAGAGGTTTTTTTTTCCTTCTCAGTTAAAAGGAAAATGAGAATAAAGAGTGAGTAAACAAAGACCTCTGCCATGCACTTAAAATACAGAAAAGATGCTTCCGCCAGGGTCCAGAGGCAGCACCTCCTCCAATCCAGCCAGCAGGAGGCCCAACTTGTCAGACAGAAGCAGCTCCAATATCTTTTATCAGCTGAAACCATCATTTCCCTCACCACTACCACTCCCAAAGGAGATCCGCAGAATGGGTGTTCTTAAATGAAGTTCTACCAAGATTTTGAGAACAATTCTACTCTGGTTAAACTTGTTCTACTGCAAGCTGACACTATCGGCCCCACGAAGGACTTCTAGCCAATGCATAGCAATTCAAAAAAGTGGCACAGAATATCAGAAGGATTTATCATCCAGTTCTTCATGTCGCTGCTCTTAATAGTCAATATCACTTCATGATGTGCCCAAGCTCATCCAGCAACTTTGAACTGCTCATTCCATGCAGACTGCTAAAAAGGTCAAGATCTCTGTCCAAACCCCTGGGTGGGTCTATGCTGGATGCTTGCAGAAACCGGGCAATTATTAGAGCTGGCATCAGCCCAAATCTCTCAGAAAGGGCACAACGAAGCTTTATGTGCACACAAAGAAAGCTCAAACCACTGGTTTCTATTTGGTATCCCTGTTAGTGAGTGCAATGTGGTACACGATAAAGAAGCAAACTGAACAAAGTTAGAACAAGACAACTCAAAAAGGACCCTGCTCCTGCCTTCATTCAGTTTTCCGAGTCTGTGCCTTTGATATCATTGGCATTTTTTGCCTGGATGCACCTGTAACCCCAACTAAGGTACAAAAATTAAAATTAAGTGCTGAGGGGTTCCAATCCTTGAATTAGCCAGAAAGGTCCGATAAGTGGATGAGCAGATGGTGTAGTGGATCAGATAGAGAAGGGCTTATTTACTGGACAGGGCAGCTTCTCCCCTCTCCGACGGGCAAATCACCCCCAGTAATAGGATTCTTCTGACTATTAACAGTTCACTAGCAAGCAAACCCTGGAAATTAGTTCAGTCCACATCTTAAGCAATAATAATTCCAAATTTATTCAGATTCAAAAACAGGTTATCCATAACAAACGCCAACTCCCACAAGCTTCCACAGTAAAACTAGGTAGGCAGTAGCAAAAACAAACATTTTAGTACAACAGAGTCCTCAGCACAAAGAATTCTGTCCCGGCAGACATCCAGCAGATTCCATCAGTAAGAAATACATCATTTACCCCCTAAATAGAAGTGAGGATAAAAGACGAAACTTCCTCAAGGTAGGCTGTTCTACTTGCTGGTGTCTCCTCAATTCCTTGCATGTGCTCTTTCAAAAGAAGCTAGGCCTTAGGCCTAGGAGTAGAGAGTGTTTGATTTCCTCCCTCCGTTCAAAAATGTGTGGCCTCCACTGGTTTCTATACCTGGGAGCAAAAAAAAAAAACGCACAGCAACTCAACTAGGATCTGAAAAGAGATGGGCAAAATGGGCTGGGAGAAAGGGGCACTCGCTCACCGCACGCTCAGCTTTTCTACCACTGACATCACTGCAGCTTAAAGGCATCATTCCCATTTCACACAGGCACCTCTGAAACAACTGAAAGTATTGCTCTACAGGAATTAAGTATGGATTAGATAGAGGCAGGGGGTGAAGATATTAGCAGCATATGGACTACCTGGGTTTTTTTTGTTTCTTTTCCTGAATTGTTTGTGATGAGTGCTAGGGATGTGCATTTGTTTGAAACAAGTGGGTAAAACGAGACAAATGAGTGCTTTCATTTTGTTTCAAATGAACCAAAAATGAGAGAAAAAACAAGAACATTTTTTAAAAAAATGTTTGGCAAATAGTGGGAGGTATTTGCAAAAAAAAAAAAAAAGCCCTAAAAAAAAAAAAAAAAAAAAAAAAAACCAAAAAGCAATGGATGAAACAAAAATTTGAAAAGTTGAGTATGCACATCCCTAATGAGTTCAGACACTTCCTCTGTCTCCCCTTTTCGTCTGTATTGGCTACAATAACAAAAAAATCTCCATCCTGTCAGAATCAATTCACTAACACTAAGCGCAGATTCTGTTCTCCAAGATAGTAAGTCCAATACCACCCTGACAAATCAGAGATCCAAAAGTTTAGAAAAGCTTCAAAAACTTCCCAGAGCTGTTCTAGCTGCACTCTGTGCAGCACTGGCCTCAATATGAATGCTACCCTGTAGATAAAGCCGAGCTCCAAAAACACTATAGGTCCCCCTATTGCCAAGTGCTCTACCGCAGACATAGAGCATGAGAAACCTCATGCAAATGGGCCCAGGGTTGCCAAATCTGTAATAACAGAGTCATCAAGAGATAGAGCTACAGTGAAAAGTTTCCTGTTTCTAATAAACCCATAAACATGGCTACATGGATCAGAACAGTGACTGCAGTAAGAAAGGAAGGATTAGTCCAAAAATCTCAAGACCACATGCAATCAAGTTGATGACAGTGAAAGCAATAGGACATGAGATTAACTCAGCACATTTGCACTGCACGGTGTCCCCAGCCTTAGCATGCGTTGGCTAACAGATTGTTTGCAGAGTTAGTGCGGTGATCTTCAACAGGAAATAAGGACCAATGCAGAGTTGCAACCATAAACTGTAAAATTATCAGTGGCATACTAAGTCCATGTTCAAGGAATTCTGCTGGATAACTTTTATGACAGCATACACGCCAGCCTATTTATAGTCATTTCTACCCCGCCTAATTACCAGAAACCAGTTCTGGGCAGTTCACAAAATAACATACACAATTTAAGAATAAACAACATAAAATAAAAATAAAACAATTACATGGATACAAAAAATTAATTAAAAGCTTCCTGGAACAAATATGCTTTTATCTGCTTTTGGAAGATTTTATAATCTCGTAGCTGCTGAATGCCCCCTGGGAGATTATTCCAAAGTGTAAATTATTCCTAGTAAATCAGATTAAAAAAAAAAAAAAAAAAAAAAAACAAACGATGGAGACACAAATTTTGTTTTTCAAGGGACTTGGTTAAGTTATAGCAGTTTTGAGCTCGGCTGTATGGTGCTTTCATTTCCCTTTGTGACTTTGAAAATAAGATTAGCACAAGCCCAGGCTTAACAGAATGGTGGCCACATTCATGATCCAGAGCCAATTACAACAAAAATGAAATCAAGCCTTTCAATGTTAGGTCAGAAGTGTCCGAAAGCCATTTGGCAGCCTATGCAAGCTACGGACCTTGATCCGGTTTCTACTATAGGCAAGGGTCCACATCACCATGAGAACATTGTACTAAGTATTTTTCCTTTAGATACCAAATGAAGAAAATCCTATAATAATTCTGGCCCAATAAAAGAAGCTTCACAGTTGGCCGTGACTGGCACCCTGGTTCGCCATCTCAGCTAAATAAAAGCAGAACTGCAAACTGACATGGTATGGTGTTACTAGGTCAGCGGTTAAAGGACAGACGTCAAAAAGATTTCAAGCTGTAGAATTTACAGCTTTCAAATGCATTTTACAACAAATCTCTTCCTGAATGAAATACATTCTTAATTGCAGGAATGGTCTTTGGTACCACGTTCCTTGGATACTAAAGAGCCAATCCTCGAAAGATGTAGGCATCTAATTTAAGTGGGGCTCCTAAATGAAACCCCCTACATCAAAACAAAAGTGGGCTGGGTCAGCTTGATGGATGTTAGGCACTTAGCATTGATTTTCAGTATTATTACTGTTGCAAAATTTCATAATGAAAATGGGGCAACCTATAAAATTTTACCCGCTCTATAAGCTAGTGCAAACTGTGAAAATGATGAAAATCGATGTTGGTGGAGGGGAGAGGGGTCAATGACGCCTATTGCTGCATTGTCACCTACAGAGAATCAGAAAAGGCAGTGGTAAGATATGCAAATGATCGCTGGGGAGCTCAAGGGAGCTACACGTTCATTACAGAGATAGACTGTGAAAGGTCACACCTTCTCTAGCATGCGGACACCAGAGGGACGTGTGCTCGATTTGAATAAACATTCATCTGAGCACTAGGTGGCAGCCCTAACAATGCGTGCTAAGCTATATATGTAATAGCCATCTCAAGTTGGAAATAAAGAAAGGAACAACCACCAAAACTTGATTTGAGAACAAATGGATCTGGTATTACCTGACTAACGAGAACAACCAATCTGAATCTCCAGCTGTAGGTTAAAGTAGACGCCTGAGGTGCTCCAGGTTGTATGTGCTGCCAATGGATTTGGGTGTAACAAAGAAAATAATTCAAACAGCAACAATGGAATATTTAAGTTGATGGGTGTGTCCCAACCTTTAATCAATAGCAATTCTCCCAGCTGGGTGTTTGACCCAGCTATTTGTCATTATTCAGTATGGAGTGTGGCCAACTTTCTACCATTGCATACTTCCAGTGCCACCAGGTATAGTCTGTTACATGCTGAGTTTTAGGCTGTAAGCAAGTCACAACTAAAGTAAAAATACAATATCAGACAAGATAATCACAAAATCAAATTAAACATAATACATCAAAACAATCACAGTAAGATGACTGAACAATTGAGATCAATGGTCAAGAGTTTGTCCAGCAAACCTTTGAAGTTAACCAGACAAACACCAGGGTTTGAATTTCCCATCCCATTAAGCAATTCAATTGCCCAGTTAAAATGTAGCTGGATAAGAAAAGGGTAACCTGTAGCTTCAGTGCCGACTATCAGCACTAGCCTGATAAAGTCATTCGGCTAACCCTGGTCATAAAAAAAGTCGCAGGCCAGATAACAAAACACCCCCAAAAAAACAACAAGCGAGCAACGGCCAATCCCACCGCCCCCAGTTTTTTAAATTGTGATGCTGATTACCCCTCCCAACCTGTGCCTTTAAAAAGTTTTGAATTCAATTCTGAAGGAGGATTGAACTCTTCACTGACAGCTACAGGCAAGGAGACCAATCATTGCCCAAGTGCAGTGAATATCTTAATATTAAAAACCAGTAGCTATCAGAGCATTCAAGCAGAGAAGAATCAGGTAACAGCTCCTCTTACTTCCTCTCTGCATTCAGTAAAGTTTTAGGGGTAGATTTTAAGACATGCGTGCACACCTCCATGTGCGCACGCTACCCTACGCGCACACATGGACAAGCGATTTTATAACATGCGCGCACAGGTGCACGCATGTTATAAAATAAGGGGTCAGCGCACACAAGGGGGGTGCACAATTGTGCATCTTGCGTGCGCTGAGCCGCGCTGCCTTCCCCGTTCCTTCCCCCCCCACCCCACCTTCCCTTCCCCTACCTCCCCCGCCCTTCCCCCCTACCTTCTTCTGCTTTTTTCTTTTATTTCCAAAGTTACTTCAGCCCTGGGGCTGAAGTAAGTTGCGCGCGCCAGCCAACTGCCGGCACGCGATCCCCGGCACAGGGGCAAATGGCTGCTGTGCCGGGAGCCTCTGGCCCCGCCCCCAGACCGCCCCTTTTAGCCAGCCCTGGGACGTACACGCGTCCCGGGGCTTTACGCATGTCGCCGGGCCTTTTGAAAATAAGCCCGGCGTGCGTAACCTTTTGAAAATCCGGCCCTTAGGATTTAGTTTTGTTTGTTTTTTTTACACACATGAATAATATGTTGGTGATTCACAATAGTTTCCTGGATAATTTTTGCCAAGTATATTTGGACCTTATAGTTAGCACGATCACTACCTCTTTGAATATTTACCTGTATAAAATTAGCACATTCAAACCTCACAGCTATAGAAACATAAAAGAAAAAGCAATAAATAAAAATAGCAATAATATAGCCTGATGGGGGCACTTAGGAGGTAAATCAGGCTCTTGATAAGGGAATTACATTGGCATCTGCTCTACTCCACCTTAGCTGTTCTACCTTACAGCAATTATTTAACTTCCATGTACTCCCAAGCTTCAAACCAACTTTTTCTACTCTTTATAATGACTTTGCTCCAATCACTGTACTGTAAACCTTGCAGCTGAGAAGCAAGGTCCGGGGCTCTTTCCAGAACCCAGCCCAAAGTGGATCTTTTACGCCAGCCAGTGTCAGTGGTGAGCCCAGCCAGAGAAGAAGAAGAAAGTGGCATGGGGGCAAATAGCAGCGCCTGGCTAACATGATTCCCTCCCGTTACAGCTGCCAGCACCTTACCGGCCCAAGGAGCAGCAGAAGCAAGGTTCGGGAATCAGGGAGCAGCCCTGCTGCTGGGCCCATTGAGAAGACCCCCTCAAGCCAGCTCTAAATATATGTCAACGAGGACTGTTCATATGTTGCTGGTTAAGTTATAGCACTGTTTACCTTGCCAGGCAAATCCAAATCTAAAACAGGGAAAAAACCAAACTGAATAGGCCAGAAATCACCCCAGCAACAAGAGGGTAATCCCTAAAAACAAAATTTACAATGCAGCGGCTGCATGAGAAGAGAAGCAGTAAATCAGACTTCCCCGTCTAACTCCCCTTCTGCATTCATTAGAGCGCCCCTTGAATTAACATGGCTGCTGTAAACAAAGTTTCCATGGAGGGACGACTGTGGGGTCATCATGGAAAACAGCAAAGATGTTCTACGGTATTCCTGACACCGAAATTCTGACCAGCGCCCCACAGAAATAAGCATATGCGAAACCAACCTCGTGCATCAAAGAATTCATCGTCGGAGCTCTCCACGGAGTCGTTAACAACGTTCTGCATGTGCCACTGCGTGCCGCTCAACCTGCGCAGGCCCCCTGCAAGGAAAACCAATCCCAGGTTACCAGCGAGCATGAAAGGTCAAGGACACGCCCTTCAGCAAAGAGAATGCATCTGGCCTTGCAAGGGTTACAATGCATCTAGGGATGTGCTTTCATTTAAACGAATTAGACAAAGCTAAAAAAAAAAAATTTACATTTCAGTTTTCCTTCTTCTGTTTTTAGTGCACACTATTTGCTGAAACAAAAAAAAAGAAAAAAGCTCTCAATGGAACAGAATTTGGATGAAAACCTTTCCTCTCTCCCCCAAATGAGAAGAAATAACATTTTTTGGCCTACACAATCCTACATGCATCATCTTTAGATAATTATGTTGGCCCAATAAAAAGCATTAGAAACTGTTCAGAATCTAGTAGGCTTACTAATAAAGGTGACGTCTTCTCGCTTGTCCTCGAGTTCTCAAATGTCTAAGCAGAAAACATAAATGTGCTATGGACCGAATTTTAAAAGCGTTGCTCGCACTAAAAAGCCAGTGGGCCAGATTTTCTAGATACACGCGTACCCCCCAAAAACCTGGCCCAACCACCCCCTGCGCGCGCCGAGCCTATGTTGCATGGGTTCCGGCGCGTAAGTTCCGGGGCACAACGTGGCCGGTGCGTCATCCGGGTGCAGCGCCACGGGCGTGGTTTCGGCCCGGGGCTTTCCAGGGGTGTGGCAGCGGCCTCTGGACCAGCTCCCAGACCGGAACATGGCGCGCGGCAGCCGGCCTGGCGCGCGCAAAGTTACGCCTGCCTCGAGCAGGCGTAACTTTCGCGACAGAGGTGGGGGGGGTTTAGATAGGGCCTGGGGGTGGGTTAGGTAGGGGAAGGTAGGGGGAGGCAGAAGGAAAGTTCCCTCCCTCGATTTTGGAGCAGCCTCAGAGGGAACGGAGGCAGGCTGCGCGGCTCGGCGCGCGCAGGCTGCCAATTTTGGGCAGCTTTGCGCGCGCCGACCCCGGATTTTAATGGATACGTGCAGCTACTCGCGTATCTATTGAAATCCCGCGTACTCTTGTTCGCGCCTGGTACGCGAACAAAAGTACGCGTGTGCGCAAGTTTATGAAATCTACCCCCATATGCGCAAATATGGGGGCCACGCGCAAGCGACGCCTATCTTAAAAGCCAGAAGTTACACGCATCTATTCACATGCACGGGTAACTAAAAAGGAGCGGAGCTGGAGCGGGGGATGGGCTTTCTGGGGTGAACCCAACTGTTACGTGCATAAGTCCGTATTTTCACACCCGAGGCCGCAGCACGTGGCAGCTTGTTGGCCACATAACTTTAATGCTGCTCTTGATAAGGAGCAAGTCTGCAGATCTTGCACTTTTGGGCTTACATGATAGGGGGATGTGTCCGGGTCAACGGGGGGCATGCAGGAAGAAGAAGCAGAGGGGTCTGGATGATCTCGAGACTGACTGGGCAAACTGATGGAGTAATTGAAAAAACTGGGAATGTCCCTCTTGCGAGCATGTTTTAAAATCGGCTTACCTATGCGCGTTAAAGCCGGCAAAGTCCTATGGAAGATATGCGAAGTAGGTTTATTTATTATTTATTTATTTATTTATTAACTTTTATTTACTGACATTCGTGAAGCACATCATGCCGGTTTACAATGAACTCAGGTGGGAGATACAGTGAAACCAAATAACATTAACACAATATAATAATACTAACACAACAAGGTATAAAAGGAACAAGACTATAAAATCTATAAAAAGAAAACTATAAAGCAATGAACCATGGGAGCAGAGAGTCAAGGGAGAGTAGGGGAGGGAGAGGAGGGGAGGGGAAGGAAGGCGGGTGGCAGGGCGAGGGGAGAGGGAGGTAGGGGTAGGGGTAGGAGGGGGATGGGGAAAAAAGGGGGGGTGAGGTGTAGAAGGGAGAGAGGCATAGTTCAAGGGAAGTAAAAGAAGAAATTAAAATTGAGAAGAGGAAGCTATGTATAGGTGGTTTATATACAAGGAGCTCTTAACTACGTAGAATTACGGAAAGGATGAAAGGCGGTAAACACTGGGGAATCACTGGGAAATAAATTTTTCAAGGGTACAAAGGAGGAGTGGCGGGGAGGGGGAATGCTAAGGGTAGAGAGTCGGCCAGGTTTGCTCGACTAAGCTCTTAAAATTAGGAGCACGCTTACGAACGATTGGTGTATTTTCAATCCTATGCGGGCAAGTGTACGCATGACTTAAAATACAAGCATATCTCAGCTCGCACACCAATACGCACATGGATGGGTACATGCGTGATCCTTTCAAAATGAGCCTGCTTTTATCTGGAACCAAACCTTTATTTTTTTTTTCCTAAACTGGAACAGAACTTGAGCCATTATTTGAAAGTTTCAGATGAATCTTAGCCAGAACAGACTCAAAAAAAAAATTCAGGTTACTAGTTCAGAATATGGGCTCAACTAAAAAAAATAAATACATTTAAAAAATGATGTAGTACACTTACTGGCTTCAGAACCAAAATGCATCAAAATGAGCACAAAATAATGACTGGGAGGATTTCCAGTATATCTTTGACAGTGCAAATAAAAAAAGCATTTCACATGTATTAAGTATGTAAATCAGTGGCTTGCAGAAGCATTTACTAAGCTAAATATTTCCCCTTCTGTCAGCAATTCCTAAGTCCAAAAGACAAATGGTGACATGTAAACAATTCTTTGCAGTCCTTTTGTCAGAACAAAAACAATGTCTGGGATGGTAACTTTCAAACTGGCGTGTAGGAACCCATTATGGGGCAGATTTTTAAAAAGTATGCACGCGCGAACTAAAGTACGCCGGATTTTAAAAGATACGCTCGTAGCTGCGCGTATCTTTTAAAATCCGGGGTCGGCGCACGCAGGGCTGCGCAAAATCGGCAGCTTGCACGCGCCGAGCCGCGCAGCCTGCCTCCGTTCCCTCCGAGGCCGCTCCGAAATTGGAGTGGCCTCGGAGGGAACGTTTTTTGTCGTCCCCCCCCCCCCCCCCCACCTTTCCCTCCCTTCCCCTATCTAACCCACCCCCAGCCCTAACGAAATCTCCCTCCCCTACCTTATTTTGTTGAGTTACGCCTGCTCTGGCAGGCGTAACTTGCGTGTGTCGCTGGCTCCCTGCCCCGGCACAGGCCGCTGTGCCGGGGCACTCAGCCCTGCCACCAGATCGCTGCCACGCCTCCAGCCCCACCCCTGGACCGCCGTCACACCCCAGACATGCCCCCAAACACTGCGCCGCCCCTGACGCCCCCAAGCAAAGCCCCGGGACTTGCGCGCATAAATCCGGCAGGATTTACGCGCGCAGGGCTTTTCAAATCTGGCCCAATAAACGCACAATATATGCAAATATGGGCGGGATTATCAAAGGGTTACGCACGCCGGGCCTATTTTCAAAAGGCCCCACGACGCTCATAAAGCCCCAGGACACGTGTAAGTCCTGGGGCATTACTAAAGGGGTGGTCCAGGGGCGGGGCCAGAGGCCTCTGACACAGCGGCCATTTGCTGCTCTGTCACAGGATTGTGTGCTGGCAAGCTGCCGGCAGGCACAAAAGGTAAGATAATAAATTGGGGGGGTTAGAGTAGGGCTGGGGGGGAGGTTAGGGGAAGGGGTGGGAAAGTCAGTTTAGGTAGAAGGGAACGGGGGAAGGCAGGGCGGCTCAGCGCGCGCAAGGTGCACAATTGTGCACCCCCTTGCGCGCGTCACCCCCGATTTTATAGCACGCGCGCGCTTGCGTGCGCCGGGTAGCGCGCGTACATGGCCACGCTCGCGCACCTTTTTATAATCTACCCCGATATGCGCACATGTTTTGAAATAGTCTGGCCAAGCGCACATGTGCACCAAATTTTAAGTTTGCCTGCTCGGGGGCGCGCAAATCCCACTTCTACCGCGTAAACTGGGGGATTTTAAGAGAGGCGCGCACCCACACTATTCCCAGTTTTACCAGTTCATCCTCAGTGTTCCCAGTTAAGAGATAGTTCAAACATCCAAACCCCCTAGTTTAACAGCTTTCACTACCCCCAGGTAGCCCCAACCCTTAACAACCCGCAGATCTGCCTATTTTTCTTTATTTTATAACTTATACGGCATCCATAGCAAAAGTAAAGTTGCTTGGCAAGAACCTGAGATGTGGGCATAAACACTTGCATGCCACTTCGCACAAGTATTTATGCCCACATCTCAGGTTCTCACCCCAAAACACCCATTCCCCTCCCAGACCACACCCATGCCACGCCCCTTTTTGAAACCTCCGAGATGTGCGTGCTTCAGGAGATATGCGCGCATCTCGGCAGTTTTTTTTAAATCCGCTCGGCGTGTGCAAGCCCATCATGTTTGTGCGTTCCCCTAATTAACGCACGCGTCTGGCTTTTAAAATTCACCTTTAAGGGTTAAAGCCAGCAGATGTTTGGAAATAAAAATGTTAATCTATCTTATTTATATCGGGTACCTGGGATCTGTATTTCCTTTTGAAGTAATTAAGTGCAGAAGACAGATGTCATCAAAACAGGTTAAGCAGTTATGTGGTCCTATTGACAAAAAAGGTATCAACACACAAAAAATAATCCCTGCCGCCACCACTTAAGTGAAAAATAGTAACGAACCGAGAACAGATCACTTAGTATCAACACGCATCTAAGGAACCAGACAAAAAAACTCCCAATATAAATACCTTCAATAACAGTGCTATTGAGACAAAGCACATCATAACCCGACACTGGCCCTGTTTCAAAGCTCCTCCTTCATCAGGGGTTTAAAGTTTGGAGAGCCACTGTTAACATATCCAATGCGCTGGTATATTAATCGCTTCCCATTTCCTCACGGGGCTGTCGGCGTCTGACGTCACTAGTGGTGAGGGGAATGGGTTCTGACGCTACTCTATCTTGATATTGCAGGTTATGAATATTGTGTGTCTACAGTCACAAAAGAAGGACAATTTCAAGAGATTGTAGACAGCAGCAAGATAGGAAATGTGTTTTTATTTGCATATTCTCAAGATTCTTAAAAAAAACCAAAAATACAAGTTGGGCGGAGGAAAGGGACACGATGAGACCGAACTGGACTGAGACATAGGGCAGGGTAGTGATTTTCTGTTACAACTTACAGAGAACTAATTTGCTTAATTTTCCAATGCTAATAAATTCTTCTTTTAAAATAATGGCATGTGCTTATGTTTCGTATAGAGTGTAAGACTCTAAACGTGTTATGTAAATGTGCATGCACTGACTCTGCTTATATTACTTGCAATGGTAATATTGTGTGTTTATTTTATTTTGCGTTACTGTCACCTCCTGTTTTAGTCTCTCCCCCCCAGCCCTGGGAGAACCTCTAGTTGTGTGACTGTGCACATTGAAAATCACACAGCTGAGAAGTGGAGTTATGTGTGTGGAAGGTTTTACATGTACTCAGAATTTATATTTCGCTTCTTGCTTGTTTTCTAGTACTCATGGCTGATACTACTTGCAACATGTCCTAGCCCTGTTAGCTTGCTTCGCCCCAGTTTTCAAATGAAGATAATGTACATTAAATGTAAATAAATGTTCTCATATGAATTGTACCTGAACTGGTTCCCGAACCTTTCTAGGTCTGAACCTGGAGCAAACCAGGACAACTTGAGTCTCAGCTGACCCCGGACTGGAAACAAACAGTAAATGTAATGGTTTGACTCCCTTCTATATATGAACATATGGTAGCCAGGTTCTTAAAATCTCTTTATCTTGAGGCTTAGGGTCTTCTATAACACTCCCTGTCCTGTTTGCTTCACTTAACAGCAGAAAAGACAAATGTTCAAATATTGGGGGGGGTTTTCCAGCATAATACCCTGCAAGGCATACGGTTCGCAACTGCTAGATTTTGAAGGTTTGGCCCAGAAATCATGTTGCACCTGTTCTGGTATTAATAATAAGCTAACTGGATTTTTGGGGGGCATGTCAAAAATGCCTCGCAGTTTTATAATAGGCTTGGTGGACCACAGGGAGAAACAAAAATATTAACAATCCTTCCAGTGGCTAAGGTTGTGAAAGCTACTGCATGCCTGAACTGAAACAAAGCAAAACCTGACGTCCCAGGTGGTGCACACAAATAATCCATGTTCTCTCAGCTCCAGCAATGCGAAAGGGTACAGGGACCCAGAAGCCAGCTTTTCGTTTATACTTCTTGCAACAAAAAGGGAATTATTTTTTAGACCTTGACTATGCTTTTTTTTTTTTTTTTTTTGTACGTGAGTCTCTCTAAGAATCTCCATACCTCTCCCCGCAATGCACCCTGACTTTTCCTCCAGATATAGAAACTAGGAGGACCATATTCAGTGGGCCAGTGAGTGGACAAGTTATCCAGCCAAAGTGTGCTGGATAACTTGTCCCATATATTCTGCGGCCTAAACATGCCGCTGAACATACCAGCCTAAAGTTACCCGGCTGCCTATAGCCGGATAACTAAAAACCTACCCAGCTATGTTTGAATATAGCGGGATAGAGTTTTTTAGATATCCGGACTCGTGTGGCCGAAAAACGGGCTACTTAACCAGAAATCTTTAAAAGACAGCCGGCTAAGTAGCGCCGGCCTCACCCAAGAAGATAGGGTATCAGTGGGGCAAATCCCCTCCCTCCCCACCCCAAAGCAGAGGAATGGCAGAGGAACAGCCGTTAGGCTGTGTTTTTTGACCCCCCCAAAACGTTTTAACAACTTAGGTAGGGGACAGCATTGCACGCAGATCCCCGTCGCGAATCTCACTTTGAAATATCATTGGGCGGCCTCCTGCCCCCACCCCCATCCGCGAGAAAGACTAGTGGCACCTGCCCCCCACCCCAATCCCCCGACCCTTCCCATCTCCTACAGATACGGGTTTTTTTTGTGAGCCGGGAGCGCCCTGCTCCCGGAGCCTCCAGCGCTGCACTGATCCATGCAGTGTGAACTCACATTGAAGCTTACACTTCCCAGCACTGCCTCCTCTCTGTCAGTGCAGGGCAGAGGGTCCCTCGCTGCCGGCGCACATAAGAACGGTATCGGAGGGCGACGGGGAGGGTCGGGGGATGGGGGCCAGGCGCCACCAGTCCTGCTCGCGGATGGGTGGGGGCTGGGGGGGGGGAGGAGGCCGCCCCATGGATATTGCTTAGTAAGAATTGGGGGTCTGCGTACAATGCCGGCCCCTTCCTAACTTGTTAAAAAGGGGTTTTTTTTGGGGGGGGGAGGGGGTTTGAAAAGCACAGCCTAACAGAGCTATTACGTTTTAAGGTGAATTTTAAAAGCCCTACGCGCGCCAAAACCGAGAGATACGCACACAGGTTGGGCCGGCACGTGCCGAGCGGATTTTAAAAGCCGCCTGTGTACGCCCGTCTATCCTGCTGTGCTCACAAGACAAATGTTTTGAAAGAGGGGCGGGGAGCGGGCGTGGTCTGAGCGAGGTGCGGACCAAGGGACGTGGTGAATGAGTAATATTTGCAGATATTGACAAATGTCTTTAACCATTGTTTCCATGACATTTATCGCATGTTTTTTTCTCTGTGTTGTAAGTTTCAATATTATTTTGTGTATGTTTCCATTGTGAATCGCCTAGAGCTTTCGTGAAAGGCGATGAATATATTTTAATAAAAATGAAAAAAAAAAAAAAAGAACCCTTGCTCGCACAGGCGCGTGCTGGGGGTCCCTGCCGCGTAACTTTACTGCTGCTATGGATGGCGTGTAAGTAATAAAATAAGAAATTCTAGGCTAGTCGGTGGGGATGTGAAAGTCCTATCCCTTGCCTGGGCGAACTGGGAACAAACTGGTTAAACTGGGGCACCCTTTTAAAATCCCCCCACTTATGCGGTGTAGGCGGGGTTTGCGTGTGTGTGCCCAGTCTGTTTTATAACATGCGCATATTCGTGCGCACGTTATAAAACAGCTGCGTCCGTGGGCGCGAGCCCGCATGCCTGTTTAAAGATCGCAGCCTTTGGGCTGAGGAGGGAGGGGATTGCCCCACTGATACCCTATCTTCTCGGGTGAGGACAGCACTACTTAGCCGGATACCTTTTAAAGATTTCTGGTTAAGTGCCACGCTATCTGGCCACACACAAGTCTCCTATAAATAATCCCATTCTGTCCAGGAACAATTATGGCTATTAGTATTATTCATCCGTCAGTGAAATAATATGGCCCTTTCTGAAAAGAATCGCAATCTTCATAGACAAGATAGCCCCAAAGGCAAATCTACTTCGCTCTGGCAAAAGATTTTCTCCAATAAGCTTCTCACAGGCAGATCATGCTTGATCTCTTTAGTTTTCTAGCCCTATATCTGTTAGACTTAATAGGAAAGAGAAAAAAAAAGAGTTCTGTCACTTTCCCTGCTTATTATTTTTTTTACTCAACGCCACGCAAAATTTAAACCAAGGAACGCGACGTGGTTTTCTCAGGTACCACATTCTACCGAAAAGCAATAAAGGATTCCTTGAGAATGGATATCGATAAACCTCACCTCCATTTCCGCTACAAATTGTGGCTTTGAGCCAAGTGAATTGCTCCCGATTCACGGAGATGTGACAGTGACAATAATCAGTTTTGATAACTCTCTATTGTAAAAGGAAAGCGTGAATAGAGAGCATCATTTTGTTGGGTAACTTTTTTTTTTTTCCTAAGAGCAATTTATACATCAATGTCTTACATCTTGTCAAAGAGTTTATTTAAGTAGTCCATATTAACCTCCTTGCTAATCTATACAGCCTGTAATTAGCTTGAAAAGTACCTAGAATCATGGAACGTGTGTGTGTGTGTGTATATATATAAAAAGAGAGAACCTGTATAGTTAGGTATTTTTCCTTCACTAATGTCTCAATTTTCCAAGCTTTCTTGTTACAAGAGACTGTGTGTCGGGGCATGTTAGCTACATTAAGGTTCGATTATAAATACTATGAGGTCGATATTCAGTGACACTTAGCAGGATAAGTTTGGACATCCAGCTAAGTGGCACTGTTTCAATATTCAGACACATTCAGGGCCTGCTGCTCAGCCAAATAACTCCATCCCCCCGGACTTAAGACAAGAACCATGCGCTCTAACTTTTAGGAAAAGACTAAAAACTTGGCTTTTTAAAAAAGCATTCCCAGAACTGGATTAAATTCTCCACCCATCAGCATAAACACAAAAGTTAGTGAACTGTAACAAAAACCCACTAACTTCACACGCAGTGACAACAACATATTATTATACTTCACTACAATTCATATTTGGTCAATCTTTCCTATCTACCTTATAAATGGCCTGTGACCGACGGCCCGCAAATGCGCAGTAGAGCGCAGCTCTACTGCGCATGTGCGGGCAAGGATGTCGATCAGAAAAAAAAATGGCGGTGGGGCCGCAGGAGCGGGAGGAGAAGCAGCGGCGCCGCTGCTTCTCCTCCCCAGATCTGCCGGCAGATCTCGGGGGGGGGGGGGGTGTCACTCCCGCGCCCCCCCCACCGAGATCTGCCGGCAGATCTCGGGGGGGGGTGTCACTCCCGCGCCCCCCCCACCGAGATCTGCCGGCAGGAGCGGGAGGAGTTAATGGAGCCGGGTGAGGGTTGCGGGAAGTCGCGCTTACGGCGCCGGGAGGAAATGGAGGTGGGTGGAGGGAGGGAGGGAGAGGGGGACTGAGTGAGTGGGAGGGAGGGAGGGAGAGGGGGACTGAGTGAGTGGGAGGGAGGGAGAGGGGGGACTGAGTGGGAGGGAGTGAGGGAGAGGGGGGACTGAGTGAGAGGAGAGGGAGGGTGGAGAGGAGTGGGTGGGGGAGGGGGGTGGTGAAGAGTGAGGGGAGAGAGAATGAGGGGGAGGTGAGAGACAGAGGGATGTAGCCCGTTTTAACGGGCTTTACGGCTTGTCCATCTATATTTTATAATTTATACATATTTATTAATTCATACAGTTGGCTAAAATGTTAATATTCTTTCTTTAATTTCCTCCCCTTTCAGATCCTAGTTATTTTTCCTTGTTTTTTGTAACTTCCTCACATCCTAAATATTGTTACAATGTTTTTATTTGTTAAGTTTCTTATTATTTTTGATGTTGAATTGGGAAATGTTCTACCATGTTACTCTCTGCAGTTATTCACATTGTTAATTGTAAACCGGGTTGATGTGATTCATATCATGAAACTCGGTATAATAAAAATAATAAATAAATAAATAAAATAAATAAATAGTTACCCAGCAAAGCTGGGAGTAGGACTGGGACATTCTGGGGCACAGCTACTTATCTGGCTGTCTTAGTAGGATACGTGCAGATATTCAGCCTTATCCAGCCAAGTTAGCCGGATAAGATAGACCTGCTCTAAAAATTAGCCATATTAACTTATCTGGCTAAGTATTAGATAGCCGAGCATATTCAGCAGTGCAGCATGCTGAATATCCCGGACAAGTTAGCCGGATAATCTTACATGGCTAACTTGCTTACCCTAATACTGGATGAATATGGACCACTATGTTATGATGCGATTGCAATAGAGATGGATCAACCCATCTTCAGTGACTTGTGTTCATAAGCTCCAATACTGCAAGAAATGAGGCTCGTTGGCCTGGATCCGCAGAGAAATATGAGCAAAATTCAGAATCTAGTTCACCATTTCTTATTTTTTTCACAAATGGGGCTTTGCACAAAGACACGTAAAATCCATGAAATTTTGGCAATTTTTCCATTCATTTGCAAAAATATTTGCAAATTAGTACGTTGACATCTTTCTATTTGTGTCCGGATTTCTGCAGCTAGCTCTTAAACTAATTTCCGGTGAAATCCTCCTTAGAGCTTACCCTAGTTCGGCTTTCCAGTTAAGAAGGGGGAATGAAGATAAGGAAGGTCTTGCAAAAGCTTGGCATATACTTCCTGGGTTATTTTGGGGTGAAATATTCAGCAATAAATCATGAACTTGATTTTTTTTTCCTTCAAATCATGTCAGCAATTTTTCAGCAGTTATTATAAAGTTACCTTGCTCATGAGCATACCTTCCCCTGGATAGTTACTAGGGGTCAAAAATGTGAATCATTGTCAAGTAAGAGTGGGATCCAATATGTCTGATTTGTTTTTGGGGGGAGAGAGCCTGGATTTACTTCACGGAGGAAAGCAGATGAGGCTCAGATGATCTCAACAGCTTTAAACCCCTCAACTGCTCTTTTTGGCATGACAGAAAGAGGCTTGAATTGAATTCAGAACTAGCTTGAGAATGCCCAGTATTTACCGTCACAACTAATCATTTCCCTGCAAAATACAAATTTAAAGTTTCCACATGACCTACCAACAGAGGTGATGAAAGCAGGCACACTGAACAGATTTTGGGCAAGTTTAGGACCGATATGCAGGCAAATGGTGAGCAATGGGTTGAAAAGGTCAGATAACAGACAAAATGAAGGAGGAAGGGGGGGGGGGGGGGGGAGAGCTGGAGTTGGGTTGTGCATGAGGAATTTATGTGCTTAACTACCCAAAATGGAAACATATCAATTGGGAAGCCAGATTGGACAGTTTGGTCTTTAATCTGCCATCATCTACTATGTTATGAAAACCAGAATCACGCCATTCGACGCAGTACCAGGGAAGTGCGCACTGGCAGCCGGCCGGCGCGCAGAGATTACTTAATAGCTCCTCTGGAGCAGAAGTAATCTAACAAAAAAAAAAACGTAAGTATGTAGGAAGGGGTTAGGAGTCGGGGAGGAGAGGGGAAAGGGTAGGAAGGTTAGGTAGGGGTAGAGGGAAGTTCCCTCCCAGTCCGCTCCTTAATTGGAGCAGACTGGAAGGGAACGTATGTGGCCATACGTGCGGATATCCTATTTTATAACACACGCGAGTCGACGCGTGCCTATTATAAAATAGCTGAGTCCGTGTGCGCGCGCCAGGAACCTCGCACACACATGGACGCGCCTGCGTGGGTCTTAAAATCGACCCCATAATTAGTAATAGAGGCATGAGGGAAGAGCAGTTCTCTTACCGGGATGAATTATGAATAATCACTTTTTAAAAGTCAAAATACATTAAAGTCATAGTAGCATGCCTTTGACAAGTTTATTTCCCTCAGCTTTTTAGAAATGTCAATGTACCTTAAGCAGATTACTATAGATCACTGCCTCCGACAACTGAAAGAGATCTCAACTGCCGCTGATACATTTCTGCCTGTTTTTTTCTCTATTTCCCACCAAAATTAGTCCTAAATACTCACCATTTCCCTTCAAATTTACCGCAAGTTCCCCTCGTCCTCTTGCCAGGTAATATTGCATCACCAAATGATATTTTATGTAATAATTTTATACACGTAGTAACAATTTACTCTGATGAGTGGAAAAAGTCAAGTTAAGACAAACACCGTTTACGACTGGGCTTGTGAGGCACAGGAAGAAAAATGAAGGACTTTTACCAAGTCAAAGTCAATGGCAGAAAAGAAACTCTGAACTCACGTCCCAGGACTAAACAGAAATATATTCCAATGCTGTGCCGAGCCGCTTGGCCAACCCACCTGCCTATTTAGTTACTTATAGACTGTATTTTAATTTTCACTAAAATGAAGTTAAAGCTTCATTGTATTTTCCAGTCTTAAAATCCATATGGTTGCTCTCCATCTGCACCACATACCAAATTTAGCCTTAGTGATACTGGGTCAGCCTTTGTATGCGGGACACTGCAGGGCCAACCTTTCTCCTTGGATCCAAATCAGTTAAGAACAAGCTTCCAAGGAGAAATACAAATGCATCTCTTGCATAGAAAAAATATATATATCTACAAATGATTCCAAAAAGACAAATGGAATTCATTTGTTTTGTTCCCTCAACAGGATTACCAGAAAGAGGAAAAACACATTTTCCCGCTAACAAATTTAAGCCCGGATTTTAAAAGGGCTACGTGCGTAAATTTTCGGGATCTGTGTGTGTGGCTGGGCCTTGCGCGCATTTTACCACGGGCCCAGCCACGCGCGTAAACCCCGATACGTGCAGAAGTGGTGACCGAGGGAAAAGGGCGGCCCAGGGGGGCGGGGTAGGCCGGGACAGCGCCATTGGCCACTGTCCCAGGGAAGCACGCCCCAGCAGGCAGCAGGCGCGTGCAGATTACTTCTGCTCCGGAGTAGCAGTAAGTATTAAAATAAAAAAAATTAGGGATAGTTAGGGTTAGGTTTAGAGGGTGGGGAAGAGAGAGGAAGGATAGAGGTAGGTGTAGGAAAGTTCCCTCCCAGTCCGCTCCTTATTTGGAGCGGACTGGGAGGGAACCGGGGGCAGGCCCGATTGCATCGCCGCATGTTGTTTTGTAAAATTCCCCCCCCCGCGTGTGTGAATCGTGGGCTGCCCGCCCGCCCGCCCATGTGCACGCGGATTTTAAAATCTGGCGCGCAGCCATCGGATTTCATAACCTGCCCGTGCCAGCACGGGCAGGTTATGAAATCGGGACGTCCACGTGCACACCGGGAACCACGTGCAGATGGACGTGAGCGCGCACGTTTTAAAATCGACCCCTTTGCTTTTTTAAAACAACTATCCTGTTCTGTGTCTGCAGGCCAGCGCACGAGTAATTAGAGGATAATGAAGTATTCACTGCTGGTTGAAATTGCCAGATTCAAGCAACAATTGTTTTGCTTTCTGCTGCTGAAATCTAAAAATGGTGCATTTCCCACATAGTCCTGGGTTTATACAAAAATCATTATCTTTGCCTTGCCAACAGACTCATTACTTACAATAAAGGCTCTTCTTTTTTTGGGGGGGGGGGCGGGGGGAGGAAGAGGTGTGAAACTTTAACTAAAAATCTGTCTTAGAACAATTCCTTTTTATTCCCATTTTACAAACTTTGTGTACTAGCAAGCATCAGTGGCAAACAGTGGAGTGCAATTTAGGGTACATTTTCCTGTATTTCCACTCCCAATAGCACCCTGATTACTAATCAGTTAGAGAATGAGTAATTGCATAATTACAAAGAAAATTAATTTCAGCTTGAGTGGCACAGCTCATAAATTGGGCCCATATTCCAAATGCAAGAAAAAGTATTTAGCCCTAGAGGCTTTTGATGTGAAATACCACCCATGGGAGGAGCCTGGAACATTTAGTGGGTAGGCTGTTTACAGTTCCTTCCAAAATTCGAAGTCCAGTCAGCAAGTTCTGGAAGAGCACTGCTGCAGTCAGACAGAGGGGGCTCTGCAGCTGCTGTGTCGAGCTGTGTGGCGCCCTCAAGGCCTGGGAGAGTCCTGCTGGGCATGGAGTGAGATGCTGCTGATAGTTCATAGTGGAAGGGCATCTACCGCAGGAACCCGGTATTGCCAGTGGGTCCAGAGTGCGATTGGAACCAAGAAGGGCAGAGCCATGCATTTGGGGTGCGGTAATCCGAAAGAGCTGAAGAAGATGGGCACTGACCCAGAGCGAGATCTTGAGGTGATGGTGTCTGGCGATACGGCAAAGCCATGTGACAGGGCGATAGCTAAAGAGACCGTATCTCAAAAAGTATAGAGACAGGAGAGAGGCGGTCCAGAGAAGAACAACCAAAATGATGTGGGGTTTGTACCAGAAGACCTATGACGAGGGGCTGAAGGATCTGAATATGTGTACCCTGGAGGAGAGGAGGTGCGGGGGAGATAGGATACAGACCTTCAGATACCTGAAAGGTTTTAATGATGCACAAACTTCGAACCTTTCCTGGCTGAAAGGAATTAGTAGAACTAGGGGGTCACGAAATGAAACTCCAGGGAGGACAACTCAGAACCATCAGGAAATACTTCTTCACGGAGAGGGTGGTGGATGCTTGTAAAGCCCTTCAAGAGGAGGAGGTGAAGGAGAAAACAGTCAACGAATTCAAAGGGGCGTGGGATAAACACTGTGGATCCCTAAAGGTTAGAGGATGGAAATGAAGAAGAGGGTGCATGGGGGTAACCTGCATGGAGCGGCAGTTATTAATTACCCTTAACAGAAGGCTTGGGGATCACTACCCTCAATCAATAGCCTTGATGCTTTTGATGCAAATGCAACATCGCTCCCCACTTTAATGGTGGGGAGGGGGTGTGCTGGGGGGCATAAGGGGAACTGGATACAGACAACAACTAAGATGGGCCCTGACTTTTACAGTCTGGGGTACTGTCATGCAGACATAATGGAAAAAGCACAGGACGGCTTCTACGTCCAAAGTCCCAAAGCAAAGGACGTCAAGCAGCATTGTCCGAATTATCAAGAAGGCTCCTCACCCAGTAAAAATGTTGCTAGCGGTAATTTGTTATGGGTTTGACAGTTACTTGCTTTTGATTGTAAATTGTAGTACCCTTATTGTAAGGCTTGGGGGATAACTTCATGGAGCAGCAGTTACTAACCTTGAGAGAAACTTGGGGGTGACCTGCATGGTGCAGCAGATATTGCCATAAGAAGTTTGCTGGGCAGATTGGATGGGCCATCTGGTCCTTTTCTGCTGTCATTACTATGTTACTAGTTGCCATAGGGGATTTCTCTCTCTCTCTGCTTTCCCCAAAGCCATCAACCTGCATCAAACTTCCTGGCAGAGTCAAGCTAAAGATTCTGGAAGGACTGGTACCAGGCCTAGCAGGTCAGACTCCTTAATCCATCCTGTGGACAGAACTAATTCACTACGGGGTAGATTTAAAAAAAAAAAACGCGCATGAGTCCAGGTGCATGTGCTGCTCGGCGTGCACACATGGACGTGGCTATTTTATAACATGCGTGTGTCGGCGTGTGAGCCATAAAATATGATATCCACATGCACATGTGCAGGCGGGTAGCGTCCATCCACGGGAGGGGGAGGGGGGAGAAATTATAAAAGACAATGCGTGGGGATGCGACTAGGGCTTCCCCAGTTCCCTCCCAATCTGCTCCCTATACCACTTCTTACTCTGCCTCCCTTTTTTCCCTCTCCTCCCTGACCCCTAAAACCCCTTTCCCTACCTTTTTCTCTGTAACTTCGGAACATACTTCATCTGAATAGATGAAGTACGTTCCCGCATGGCGCACGCTGCCCCAGGACAGGGCATAATCGCTGCTGTCCCGGCTGGCCTCCATCCTGCCCAGACCCCGTCCCCTTTGATCGAGCTTGGCACTTCTGCGCGTATCAGGGGATACGCGTGTGGCTGGGCTGTTTTTAAAATGCACTCGGCACACACAAGGCCCGGCCACACGTGTATCCCCCCATTTTTACATGCGCCGGGCTTTTAAAATTTGGGCAAACGTGAATCATCCCAACTCAGGATCAGTGATAAAGTTTCACGTGGGCAAATACGCGATCCTGCAGCGATTTGGAGGTGGAAAGAAGGTAATGACCCTGGCATGTTTCGGTTGTGGCAGGGGACAGTGGCGGGGAGGAGCCATGCTAGCTGAAATCACTCAGTGAGCAGGGCAGCGCTGGAGGTTGTTCTGGAGAGGAACGGGAACCTTTTCTTTAACAACCTGCTATTCCTCCAGTTGGGGGGGGGGGGTGTTAGTGTTTTCTCAACTAGAGCATCAGGCTAACAGATATAATCTCCTTTTAAATTTTTGTTGGAATTGTAATCTTTTGGGGTGCAGAGACTACAATTCTGATACCTTGTTGCAAGGAGTATGTGTGATGACCCTTGGGGATTTGTAACCATTTGGCCCTGGTTCTAATCCTTTTTGAGCTAGGATAGGAAAGATAGTGGAGGGAGGGCTACACCATTCGGAACAGCTCCTCCAGGGAGGTTGCTGGAATGGCCAGCCCCCTGCTGTTTATAAAAGCAGGCTGCAGTATTTCACAGTGAGGCACTTTGCGTTAGGCATCAAGAGAGTAGGAGCATTTATTCTTGAGTTAGAGTTGTGTTCCCCTACTTGGGTACTGGGTTTCACAGCTCAGGCCAATAGACCTAGTAGGAAGGGGACAACCCCTTTTGGCGCTGGTTCTAGGAGGTGTTGGGTTTGGGGGAAGGGGGGGTTTGGGGGTTTTTTTTTTTAGTATTTCAACATTTTTTTAGGTCTCTTTCCTGTGAGAGCCCTGATACTCCTGGCTGGCTGAAGATTCCACTGCTCCCCAGTCCACACAAAGGGGGCTGGATCCGAGGTGACCCAGTGGATTCCAGAGTTTCTATGTTTTTGTGCAGAATTTTTCTTGCATTCCCAGGTGGAAGTTTGTGACCACCCTTCCCACCTGACAGAGCTGCTGTGTTGCCTGCTATCTGGACTTTACCTAAGAACAATCCTATTGCAACAGCTGAAGGGGCAAACTTTCCGCAAGACTTTGTTTCAGACACTCTGAGGGACCCCCAGATGTCTTTGGCCAAATTAAGAAGTCTATTGAGCAAGGCAGGTCTCTGTGCTGCTGGTACCCTCTGCAATGTCTTTGCTCCTCAGCACTTCCTGTTGGATCTTCCTGGTGTGGCAGACCCTCCCAGTCTGGCCTCTAGATGCCGCTATCCCTGTCCTTAGAACATACTTAGAGGGAGCCATCCATCCCTTCAGGCCCTCCCACCTGGAGGTTCTGATTGGGTGACTCAGTGCTATTTAGCCCGGCCATTTTAACATTAGTGGGGTTCAGTTAGAGAGAGCAGTCGCAGAGGTAACGTATTTTTTCCACACTATGTTAGGGCCTCCCAGCCTCACCCAAAGGAGTTTTCTTTTAGAAGAAACACCTCACTGTGCACTCCCTAGCAGAGGGTCCTTCTTATCATTTACAGTGAGGTAGATTTAAGCCTAATACCCTTTAGGGGGCAAAAGGGCTCTCTCTACAGCGGACCAAAGCCCTGTGAGCCTGCTTTACTCCCTTTGTAGGCAAGCACCAGTGATGGATCCTGCTGCGAGTGATAGTGAGGGTAAAAAAGTTATCCAGATTAGGATTTAAAGCATTTTTTTTTTTTTTTTGAACTTAAGAGTAGTGGAGAGGTGTTTGGATCCCCCTTCCCCACTGGGATTTCAGTGCAGTATTAATAGGCTGGGCCCTATGATTTTTCCCAAAAGAGAAATCACCTTAAGTATCAGCTAAGGAGAATGAACATCCGATTCAAAGGAAGAAAGATCCCATCCGGACTTCCACCCCAGGAATCAGGACAGGCTGGGTGCCCACGGGGAAAGAAGATGTCTAAAAGGTAGGATTTTTGCAAAGCAAAGGGGAGCTCTCCCACAGGATTCCCACAGCACAGCTGCTGGGAGAGTACACACAGTTAAAAGTCCCCATGGGCTCTACCCCGAGGTGTGTAACAAGGACACCTACCTACAACAGAAAGAAACCCTGTAACTACTACAGTCAGATGTGCACTCGTCATTTTACATAAATGGACTTTATTTAGCCTCAAGCATCAGTAAACTTTATTTTAACACTCAGCCCTGGTCCCGTCTAAGTCTTTCAGCCTCTCAACCTCATGAAAAGCACCTAAAGTACAGTGCACACACTGGCAATCTTCTTTCATTGTCTGGGCCATAAGCAAGAGATCCCCCCCAGGGTTTGAGAGTCAGCGTGGGAGTGAGAAGTTAGCTGGAGCAGCACCGAAGAAATAAATTAGATTGTGTGCCCTTGGGATTTAAGACACCCCAAGTAAGGGTTACACTGGTTTGAGCTTCTATGCTGGTGGCTTTATACGTGGTCATCGTGGGTGGAGCGTGGCTCGTCATCATAGGTATCTGGTTCGTGAGTCGCTGCCTTTTGGTTGCTAGCTAGCTTGGGCATGTTAGGGCCAGGCCCTCCAGCTGTCCGATTGATCCGCCTGACTCCGGGGGAATACCTGGCTCATCGTAGTATATTGCCAAGTTCTCACTGGCTCAGTTCCATGTCAGATCTTATGTGGTCGTCACAACCTGTTCAGAAAAAGGTAAAAGGCACTTTCCGTCAGACCTTTTCCTGTAATGTGCTGAGCTCTGTCCGTTCTCGGGTGCTTTTGTCAGCGCCTCCCTTCTGTGAAACTCGCGTCCTGCTCCTTTCGGCAGTGACATCCAGAGCATGTGCTCTCCCCCCACCCTCCTGGTAATTTTCTGGTTTTCTTGCTGCCTCTTATGGTTTCACAGACAGGAGACAGCTGTGCTGCTCTGGAGCAAGCAGGGTTTCCCAACCCTTCAGTTTTCCAGGATTGCCACATTGAATATGCATGAGATAATTTGCATGCACTGGGTGTCCAGTGCATGCAAATCTCATGCATATTTATCAAGGATATTCTGAACACTCGACCGGATAGGTGTGCCTCCAGGAGAGGATTGGGAAACACTGCTATAGATAATATAGAAAAAAAAACTGCATGTTGTGCTTCAAATCTTAGGTAAACATCCATTCTATTTTTATATAAAATATCTAAAATTGACCTCCCCCCCCCCCCCCCTTACGGACCATTAACAATTCCATAAAAATGTAGTTCCAAGATACAAAGAGAAGCTTGTGCTCACGTTGGTGGTCTGTAGCTAGCAACATCATGTGATCAAAGCCAACAAAACAAAACCATGTACAAAATCATCTTTTTTAAATAAAAAGTATAATGCTCTTGCTTCGCAGATCCTGTTCAGAAGTAGCTACATTATACAGGGAAATTAGCAAGGCTGTGTTTAAAAGACAGAGATTTAATGAACCTCATTTTATTAGCGACAATCAAATAGTGGGAATTCACTCATCAAAAGTATCCCAATTAAGAGGCTTCTGCCAGTTGATGACATCAGGGAAACCACTTGATGGAATTGCAGGGTTGTAAATGACAGCTTCACAGTAATTTTATTTGGTATTAGAATAGCTCATTTATCTCTGTTCTGTTTTAATTAAATAGCATCAATATTTCTTTGTTTTTAACCCAACAGTTTGCTTCTGCTCCTTTGGACCTCCAGCTCAATCGGAACCAGACCCGAAAAACTTGCACACAGCGGAGGTTACAACGCTGGCAGCAATGATACAGATGCAACAATCTTTCAAGAAGGCTTGGGTAGCCTGCATGGTGAAAACCTAATCAATGACCATGCGGAGGCTGGATGTCTTGGACAGCAAACTGGCTAATTTTGGTGGCTGTGTGGGTTGTGACAAAACTTGGTAATAAGACATGGAAGGGGGGGGGGAGCTAAGCATCAAATTCAAATATTGGTCTTGTAAGAATTAAAGAGGAAGACAAGACATGGGGGCACGAGCTTACCAGCAGAGATGGCGGAGGCCAGCACAGAAACAGAATTTAAACATGCTGAGGATAGATAATGGAAGAGCAAAGTTAAAAGGCTGGATAAAAGAGATTGGGCAGGGGAGGGAGGAAGGTGGGTGTTGTGTAGCCAATGTGGTAGAAAACCCAAAAAAAAAAAAAAAGAAGAATTTCAATTGGGTAGACTAGATGTGTCTTCATCTGGCATCATTTATTACATTACATAAAGGAGCTCCACCGCACTCACAAGCGGGCTGATTCAGTAAAGTCTGCGGGAGAGCGGGCTAATGCCCGCTCTCCCGGCGCACGATTCAGTATGCTAATTAGGCCCGGTGGTAAAACCAGGTAAAAGGAGGCGCTAGGGGCACTAGCGCATCCCTAGCGCCTCCTTTTGGACCGGAGCGGCGGCTGTCAGCGGGTTTGACAGCCGACACTCAATTTTGCCGGCATTGGTTCTCGAGCCCGCTGACAGCCACGGGCTCGGAAACCGGACGCCGGCAAAATTGAACGTCTGGTTTTCGACTCGACAGCTGCCAGCTGACTTCAAATTTTTTTATTTTTTTACTTTTGGAAAGTTTCGGGACTTCCGACTTAATATCGCCATGATATTAAGGAGGGTGCACAGAAAAGTAGTTTTTACTGCTTTTCTGTGCACTTTCCTGGTGCCCGAAGAAATTAGCGCCTACCTTTGGGTAGGCGCTAATTTCTGAAAGCAAAATGTGTGGCTTGGCTGCATATTTTCCTTTCTGAATCGCGCAGGAATACCTACTAGGGCCATCAACATGCATTTGCATGTTGTGAGCGCTATTAGGTTCGGAGGATTGGACCCTTACTGAATAAGGCGTAACGCTAGCGCATCGAAAACGCGCATCCAATAGAGGGTTAACAATGCGCTCCGTCGGAGCGCACTGTACTGCATCGGCCCGAAAGCTACGGAACGCAGCGTCCCACTGCCACTGTCCTTCAGGCAAAGCTGAAAGGCAGCAGAGATAATACCCAGTCCTTCTTTCTCCAGATAAAACATCTCAAACTACAGGAACACTAAAATTAAAACTGATCCTTTTCTTTTGAGAAAACACAAAGAAAGAGAACCTAAGAAATGGAGAGTTAGATCCCGCTGTTTGCTCAGTGCGATCCATCGAACATCCTCCATATATCCTTTGGGAGAGGTAAAGCATGGGCAGTGGCTGTCTAGTCTCTCCTCTATAAGCAGGTATGTGGAAACAACTGAGGGTAAAAAGCGTGAAGTATGGATGCACCAGAAAGACCCGTCTACCCCACCGCCACACTTCTTTAGCCTGTGCTCCATTGCATCGCCCAATAAAACTGACCATAATAAAACAGCAGGCATCTGCCAGCCCACGTGTACAATTATCTGGGGAAATAGTAGCTCTTAGCTTAATAAAGTGCTTTGTTAGATCCTTTCACCCAGTGCCCCCGCCTGGTCTCAGTATTTCAAACAGAGAGGTCATGCTTAAAAGAGCAAATAACGGGAAGGCTGCCTCGCTTGCCTCAACTTGGCGTTCGGGGAAAGCCCAAAAATGTCTGTTAAATCAAAACATAAGGGACTACAGAAGCAAACAGCAGATTGCTTTGAGCATCTTCCCTACATCCTGTAGCGTTTGCAAGTTGAATTTGCAAACATACGCACCCCACGTGAAAGCATGAGAAATGTCGGCATGTTTGCCTAACAGGGGATGTGGGGGTGTTTTAAAATGACATGGAAACAGAAAAAAGGGGGGGGGAAAAAACCCGCACAAAAAATAGAAAACAAAAAATGAAAATTTTTACCAAGCATACTCCTATCGCCAGGGATGGTAACTTTCAAACGGGCAGGCGGGCGCACAGGTTGTAAAATGGCCTAGGCGAGCATATCTGTGCGCCTAATTTTAAGCTTGTGTGCGCACCCAGCAGTGTTAAGTCAGCTTATGGACGGGCAACTGCCTGTATTTTATAAACACGCGTGTCCAGATGAGGACCAGTTTCACCAGTTCAGCCACCAGTTTGCCCAGTGTTCCCCTGGGTCTTTAAGTCTGCACTCCTCCCAGTTACCCTGGACCCCTCCAATACCTCACAGATGCCAGTTCTTCCCCCTTCCTCTACAGCAGAAATACATTTAGGCGGCACTGGACCTGGGCACCCAGGCACACGCATCTTTTGACCTCGTCCCGAAATAGCTCTGCCCCCCCCCCCCCAACCAGACCCCCTTTATCTCCAATGTGAGATATTTGCGCATCAGCACTTGTGCATACATATGGCGGCTTTATAAAAATCGGGTGGACACGCGCAAGTGCCAGTTGCATGCCCATCTCCCAATTTTGGTGTGCATCCAGCTTTTAAAATTCACCTTTAATTCCACGCAAATATTCACAGAGGGGTAGATTTTCAAAGGGGTACGCGCGTACGATACGCGCGCACCCCCCGAAAATCTACCCCGAACCCCCCCCTGCGCGCGCCGAGCCTATTTTGCATAGGCTCGGTGGCACGCACAAGCCCCGGGACGCGCGTAAGTCCCAGGGCTTGCATGGAGGGGTGTGTCGAGGGGCGTGCCGCGAGTGACGCGGCGTTTCAGGGGCGGGCCCGAGAGCGTGGCTCCGGCCCGGGGGCGTGGTCGAGGGCCTCTGGACCAGCCCCCGGGTCGGGTGATGGCGCGCCAGCAGCCTGCTGGCACGTTCAGATTTACGCCTGCTTCTGCCAACAAAGGTAGGGGGGGGTAGGTGAGGGGAGGTGGAAGGAAAGTTCCCTCCGAGTCCGCTCCGATTTCGGAGCGGCCTCGGAGGGAACAGGCAGCGTGCGCTGGGCTCGGCGCGCGCAGATTGCACAAATGTGCACCCCCTTGTGCGCGCCGACCCCGGATTTTATAAGATACGCGCGTATCTTATAAAATCCAGTGTACTTTTGTTCGCGCCTGGTGCACGAACAAAAGTACGCCCTCGCGCAAATTTATAAAATCTACCCCTGAATGCAGGCTCTAACTAACGCTCACCAAGAGTTTGTTTTCATATTGAGAAAGCTAATTAACTGCATGCTTACTGCACGCATACAGCATGTGGTGTGCCTACTACTACAGGCATAAGTCTACTTCTGTTTCCACAGGACTGGACAGCACCAGAAAGATCATTTAAGCAAAATGAAGAACAAAACAGAAGATTAGACGCACAATGATGCAGACTGGCTAGAATTTAGAGAACGTCTTCAAACAAACTTACATTTTGACTTGGGTGAAACCAAGGTTAATCAGAACCAGGTTCACAGTATTTGCACTGGACTCGTCCAAGTAGTCCACATTGAAAGGAAAGGTTTCATGGTCTTCAGTGCACATTCAGGCACTAGGCTAAGCTTACAGATATTTCAAGAAAACATTTTTTTTAAATGTCTTCATGAGATACATAATATTGGTGTTAACAATTAAAAAAAAAATTTATTTTCAGGCAAATGAACTTTTAGGGGTGAGTTGTCAAAACATTTGCGCAAGGAAAATTGGAAGTTCTGTATGTAAGTAGCACTTAATCATATTTTGCAGAAGCTCAAAGTATGCACGTACTAGCAGTGTCACGTGGAAATGTGAATGGAAAAGAGGGATGAGGTGTAGGGACATTCTGGGATGGGGTCCGGAAGTTGACATACAAGTTAGTATTTTGAAAGCATTTTGCATGCATCCATTACTGAACTTGTCTGTACACTTACACTCGCTAATTAAGCTGCAGAAGTGACGTTTTGCTTGTCTTTTTGTGCGGTTTTTGGCTGGGGGGTCTGGTTGAAATGGGTGGCGGTGTCAGCATACTGGCAATTATAAATATGCACATATGTAAGTTTTTCACAAGTGGACAACATGTATTCTTTATAAAATACATTCCTCAGAGTATAATTCAGGGTTATTACACGCTTATATTACAAATGTTGCAGGTGTAAAACATATGCACTTACTTTTAAAAAATGGGTAGAAACAGTAAGTATTTTCTTGCATTACAAATATATGCAAGTACTTCCAGGACAGGAATATATGGCAATTTATAAACTGTGCTGCTCCCACCACACAGTTTATGAAATACTGCTGTAAATGTAGACACACAGACTTACGCACGACTACAAATCACCCTCCTAATATTCATAATTACTTTGGATTTATATTTTAATTACAATTGCTAATTTTAATAGATTATTGTATTTCTTACCTTACTATTCCTTACGGAATTGGGAGGTGCCTGTAAATCCTAGCAGGGTTACAAAATAATGGGGGTATGTTTCTTTAAGTGGTACCAAGAATTGCAGCATGGAAGTTAATTCCAGAAGAACAAGTGCCTCCCTCACACATGATTAAACTGCAGGCTGTGCTTAGCATGCTGAAGTACTATAAGCTCTTTCCCCAAGACGTTCTTCCTTATGCATATTAGGTCTTTTCCACCAACTAGTCGTAAAATGGTTCCTCTTATCACTGACTGCACATGGACTGACCCATCAGAGCACAAAAACCTGTTCTATATTGCACTGTTGATTTGTCATGCCTGTGTGCCTTTCGCTAGTCTGTAAAAAGGACATTACATTTTCAAATAAGGCAACCTTCAAATCAAACAAAAGCAGTGAAATTGAAAGTGTGTGGTGGAGAGAAACAAAGAAATGGTAGAAATACTAAAATACTTCAGTTCGGTATTCACAAAAGAGAAGGATCGCTGCTGCTGAAGAAGACTGAAGATGGGGGTGGAGTAGACGAAACTCTGTTTACAGAAGAGAATGTAAGGGAAGAGCTAGGCGAACTGAACATGGACAAGGCCAAGGGGCCGAATGAAGTACATCCCAGGAAACTGAGGGAGCTCAGAGATGTGCTGGTGGGTCTGCTGAAAGACCTGTTCAATATATCCCTGGAAACGGGAGACTGGAGGAAAGCGGTGGTGGTCCCGCTTCACATGAGTTACAGCAGAGAGGAGGCTGGAAACTACAGGCCGGTTAGCCTCACCTCGGTGGCGGGAAAATTAATGGAGACGCTGCTGAAGGAAAAGATAGTGAACTATCTACAATCCAATGGGGTTGCTTGACCAGAGGCAGCATGGATTTCACCAGGGGATGGTTCTGTAAGACACATCTGACATTTTTTTTGATCGAATGACTAGAGAATTGGATTGAGGAAGATATCTAGATGCGATTTACTTGGATTTCAGCAAACCTTTTGATATGGTCCCGCATATGAATAAAATTAGCTCAGGACTCAGCGCCAAGGTGGTGGCATGAACTACAAACTGGTTGACTGATGGGAGACAACGTGTAATGGTACAAGGAACATACTCTGCAGAGAAAACTGATTCTGTTCAACATCTTTGTGAGAGACATTACGGAATGGATAGAAGGTAAAGTTTGTCTATGTGAAGATAATACTAAGCTGTAACAGAGTGGACATACTTGAAGGAATAGAGAGTATGAAAAATGATTTAAGAAAGCTTGATTGAAGACTTGGCAGCTAAGATTCAATGCCAAGAAGTGCAGATTCATGCATCTGGGATGCGGTAATCCAAAAGAGCTGTACGTGATAGACGGTGAAAAACTAATATGCACAGACTGGGAGAGAGACCTCGGTGTGATAGTGTCCGATGATCTGAAGGCAACAAAGCAATGTGACAAGGCTATAGCTAAAGAAGGAAGAATGCTGGGCTGCATAGAGAGAGGAATAACCAGTAAGAAAAAGGAGTTGGTGATGCCCTTATACAGGTCCTTGGTGAGGCCTCATCTGGAGTACTGTGTTCAGTTCTGGAGACCATATCTGAAAACGTATACAGACAGGGACGGAGGCAGCCCACAGAAGGGCAACCAAAATGCAATGGGGTCTATACCAGAAGACCTATGAGGAGAGGCTGAAGGATCTGGGCTGATATTTTCTTACCAGCTACCCTTGCTTATAAAAATGTGGACACCTGGGAGTTCCATGTCATGAAGAGCAGGCTAAGCCAGTCCTGATTTTATCTCTTTGTATTCGTAGACCTGTAGAGAAATGGGAAGAAATCCACAGATGCAAAGGGCAAAATAGTAATGCAAACGTTTGTATACTTTCCCATGTTTCACCCCTATTCTAAACTAGATCTTTAGTGGTAAAAGGGTTGTGGTGGAGGGCATTCATTTCTGTTTTAAGCCTCTCTATTGAGATTTCCACATGGGATGCCTATTGCAATGGTGGTATAATCTGCTTAGAGGATTACCTTATGAGGTTGGCAGGCTATAAAATGGAAGTAAAGATATAAATACCTGTCACTGTGAAATGGAACAAGACTATCCTCAAATGTAACACCCAAGTGTGGTATACTACTGGCTTTCAGATAAGTTTGATTACTAGTAACTCATTGTTGATCTGAGCAGGATTTCAACTAGAACCTTGGGAGATGAAAGGTTCTGCATTAGAGTTGTGCAAACTGATGCACAAAAAAAAAAATGCCGAAGTTTTGTCAAATCAATAAGTCAAACTGTGTTAAAAAAAAAAAAAAAAAAAGCACATTTTCAGAATTTCAAAAAATTAACTTCATTTCACTGGATTGATGATCCACTTTGGATTTTTCAAAACAAATTTAAAAAATACAAAGCAAATTTGCAAACAGGCTCATTTGTATGACCTTGTCTGCTGTCAAATCCTGACTTGTCTAACCGATATGCTTCTGGTTTTTTCCCCATTTCCACTCAATTTCCCAAGCTGTTCTGGGGAAAAATCCCCAAACTTCCATACTCAAACCAGGCAGGAATCCGCTCGGCTCGAGGCTGACAGAATTGTTTATTCCTCCCCGTTCTGCATTAGGAGTGTGCACAGGAAAATCGTTTGTTTAGTTTACTATCATCTTCATTTTTTTTTTTCATTTCTTTGGCTTTAGCATGTTCTAGAACGAAGAAAGGAAATTCTGTTATTTTGGGGTCATTTTGGATGGGAAATAAAACCAAAGTAAGTGCAATTTGTCTGCCATTTTAAAAACAGCAGCACGTTCCCATTCTGCGTATTTGTTCATTTCAGTTATCCAGCCTTCTATGATGCAAAATTAAAATCAGAAGTTTTCCATGATTTAGTATAGATTTGAATTTTACCTTTTAATCATGGATTTGAGTCTGTAAGGTAACAGCCTTAGATTTGACTTAGTACCTGCCGGCATAGTAATTTAACATTCATTCCATTCGGAGCGTTTTTTGCTATGCTGCTGTTCAGCTAAGAGCTTGACACACAAAATTAAAAATTCATTAACAAAAACCCCAAGACAACCCAACTGTAGCAAAATACAACAGTTTGCTAGTACCAATTAGGAGAGATTTTACTTAAGTTATTTAAAAGCGAAAGCACGGTGTTCTGGACAACCTTGCAAAATGTCACCAACTGCAGTAATATTCACCCTCTAGCAAACTGTAAATTCTCCTTTAAACCATGATACTAATAACTTGATCCGGGATTGCAACATTGTTAGAATTTATCTTGAACATCATTTGGAAAAGCAGGCTAAAAAAAAAAAAATCCAAAATAGCCTGAAAACTCCAAACTGGTCGGTAGTTATCCAGCCAACAAAAACAAACAAGAAAATTAAAGTCATGCCAATGCATACATTTTCTGTGCCTTTTCAGTGTGGTCCTAAAGCTTCCTCACTCTCATTAAACCTGTCCTCTACTCCAGACATGCACAAGTACCGCTGCATTCTGTACAGAAAAAGACATCACAGCAGAGCCAGTGGGCTGCTCTTTTCTGTCGCACAGAGTTTTATCTTTTAAGGATGACATGACGTGCAAACCTCAGGCAAAAGCCAGGCAAGATCCCAAACAGCCCTACTCAATAAGCTTCCAAAACGATGCTGTCAGCGGAGACGTCTTCCCATTCCCTCCCAGATACTGAATTATCTGATATGCCCTGAAAGGTAAGATAAAATAAAGGCCTCAATCTTTTGCAGAGAAATAATGATGCTAAAAAAAAAAAGTTGCAAACCTGCTTTGTTTGAACCGAACGGTTTACCTCCTGACCCTTTGGTACTTCCAAAATTCAATCAGAATCAGGGTTGGAATCTGTTCTCATGAGCCCACATTTACAACTGTTCAGGTATTTTCCCCTCGTTTTATACCTCCCCAGTCCCCCCTATGTACCTGGGCTGGCCATTGTAGTGTCAGTCCTGGGCTGGAGACCAGGCACCATGGCTACTTATGGAATCTTGCCATCATGGGCCCTGCATCTGGCTACCAGGTGTTACCCCCTAGGCAATTATCATGACTTCCTCCCTCCCAGGGCGCTGTGAACACTGCCTCCACAGCCAACTTGGAGAACAGAAGATCCAACTTGGGGATCAACCACATTCAATCCCGAAAACTGGACTGGTTAGGTGTGCCTCCAGGAAAGGGTTAGGAAACACTGTACTAAGTAATGTTAGTGACAAAAACTGCACTCCTCTAGGACACCGCAATCTTAATTGCCATTGGAAAGCAATCTCCCTTTCCAACATACAGAATGTGTGCTGCCATTCAGAAAGCACCCAAACGAATGGATCATACAGCCTCCAACACCAAAGTCTTGGAGCCTCTTTATGAGGATCATAAAGGCAGCCATAAAATCTAATAAAATCCACTAGCAGCCACATTCCCAAATCCATCTTTCTTGTTAGGTCATTTACCATAGAAGCCAGGCGTGAACAACACTTACGGAAAGAAGACCAGCATGGGTCAAGGCAATTAGTCCTAACAAGAATGTCATTAAGCTGAGCTAGTGTTGCTCTTGTAATTAATTTTGACACTGGGGCTACAGTGACATGAGCCTTCATTTGCAAGCACCTGTAGTTTTTTTAACCTCATCCTATCCCCCTTCCTATCTAACTCAGCCCAGCCTCACTAGCCTCAGCCAGGTCCGCAGACCATTGCGCCCCCTGGAACCTGGTAGATGTGCACCCTCGGTCTGACCACTAGGCTGTCTCCATAGCCTCCCCAGACTTACAGTACTGGTAATAATATTCGTTACATTGCTCCGCCATGTTTCCTTTGGGAGAAATTATGCAGCTCTTTCAACACAGAAGTACTTCACACATTTCTAACTCACTATGAGCATAAAATGCCTGAGTATCCAATTGGGATGGAAGACACTATATCAAATATTAATTTATGAAAAGTTCTCTCTCGAGCCACTATCTTTTTTTTCTGTATCGCTCCATGGTGAGATCGCACCTTGAATACTGTGTACAATTCTGGTCACCGCATCTCAAAAAAGATATAATTGCGATGGAGAAGGTACAGAGAAGGGCAACCAAAATGATAAAGGGAATGGAACAGCTCCCCTATGAGGAAAGACTAAAGAGGTTAGGACTTTTCAGCTTGGAGAAGAGACGGCTGAGGGGGGATACGATAGAGGTGTTTAAAATCATGAGATGTCAAGAACGGGTAGATGTGAATCGGTTATTTACACTTTCAGATAATAGAAAGACTAGGGGGCACTCCATGAAGTTAGCATGGGGCACATTTAAAACTAATCGGAGAAAGTTCTTTTTCACTCAACGCACAATTAAACTCTGGAATTTGTTGCCAGAGGATATGGTTAATGCAGTTAGTGTAGCTGTGTTTAAAAAAGGATTGGATAAGTTCTTGGAGAAGTCCATTACCTGCTATTAATTAAGTTGACTAAGAAAATTGCCACTGCTATTACTAGCATTAGTAGCATGGAATAGACTTAGTTTTTGGGTACTTGCCAGGTACTTATGGCCTGGTTTGGCCTCTGTTGGAAACAGGATGCTGGGCTTGATGGACCCTTGGTCTGACCCAGTATGAAATGTTCTTATGTTGTTATAAATGGATTTGAAATAGTTTGTTGTCCTAAACGTACTTATTAAAATACCTTTGTCAGCAAATATTTATGTGAGTTACAGTGGTAAACTGGATTTAACAATGTATAGAGTGGTATCTGACTCCTGGGGGAATTCTGCCTAAAAAAATGTAAAAATTATTTGCCCAAAGATCTGTAAATTCTGCAAAACACTGCACAGTTGATAAAATAACAGAATATTTTTGCAGATCATCATCCTGCATTTTAGTATAATCTAGTATTTTAATTTAAATTATAGCACAAAAAAACAAAGAGCCTTTGAGCTTTTCTCACCGCCAGCCCAGGCCACCAAACATCCCTGCCTGAGCCACAGGCCCCCTGTGGGCAGAGGGATCTGGAGCTCCACTGCACCTGCAGCACACAGCCCAGACAGCAAGCACCGGTCCTGCAGCCACCAGCCCCTAGTGCCCCCACAGCCAGCAGGCCTGCTCCTTAATCCGCCCCTGGGAGAGGGTAGAAGATGTGCGATCCATGGGGCAGCAGTTGATAGCAGGAAGGAAAGGATTCAGGATTGGAGAGGGTTAGGTGGAGGAAACAAGATGGTTGGGAAAATAAAGGCAAAGAAAGAGGTAATGCAAGGATCAAAAAAAAAAAATCTTACAAGTCCAGATAAATGATCCAAATGTCAAAGTCTGATCCTCCAAGGGCAAGGTGCCAGCAGAGTAGGGAGACAAGTGGCAGAAAGCCGGCTGCTGTGCAGTACAAATGCAGACTGAGGACTCACTTGTTGGGCAATGTAGCCTCCTGGCACAATCTTTACTTCTTTGGCTCCTGCTCCTCTCATATGCTCAGCCTGGATCTGCAGGAGTCAGATATCAGCTCCACCAGTCCTTTCTGCGGGCTTGTAGAGCCCTCTCTTCCTGTAGACTGTCATAAGAGCATAAGAAATTGCCATACTGGATCAGACCAAGGGTCCATCAAGGCCAGCATCCTGCTTCCAACAGTGGCCAATCCAAGTCACAAGTACCTGGCAAGTACCCAAACACTAAGTATATCCCATGCTACTGATTCAATTAATAGCAGTGATTATTCTCTAACACCCAAATTTTTAAAGCCCTACACGCGTAAAATTTGGGGGTTACACATGTGACCGGACCCTGCATGTGCTACATGCATTTTTGAAAGGGCCCAGCCATGCACGTAACCCCGATATGTGCGGAAGTGCTGGACCATCTAAAAAGGGGCAGGCCAGGGGGCATGGACAGCATCATTAGATGCTGTCCTGGGGAAGCTCATGCCAGCAGCCAGCCAGTACGCGCGGAAGTTACTTCTGCTCCCAAGGAGCAGTAAGTATTAAAACAAAAACATTTGGGGGTCGCCTTAACTGGAGCGGATTGGGAGGGAACTAGGAAAAAGGCCGATCGCATCACCACACATAATTGAAAAATCCCGCTCCCCCCCCCCCCCCCCCGCACGCGATTGGGGCACCCGCCTGCATATGCCCGTGCCGATTATAAAATCAGGCGCATGTGCACATGGATATCGTATTTTATAACATGCGCGCAGCAACACACACGTTATAAAATTGGCGCATCCACGTACATGCGGACATTTTAAAATCGACCCCTAAGTCAACTTGATTAATAGCAGTTAATGGACTTCTCCTCCAAAGAACTTATCCAAGAACTTTTTAAAAATCCAGCTACACTAACTGCACTAACCACATCCTCTGGCAACACATTCCAGAGCTTAATGGTGCGTTGAATGAAAAAGAATTTTCTCTGATTAGTTTTGAATGTGCTACATGCTAACTTCATGGAATGCCCCCTAGTCCTTCTATTATCCAAAAGAGTAAATAACCGATTCACATTTACCCACAGGCCACTCTGTGTGGTCAGAGGTAAAATCTGTGCAAGGTGGGGATTCTGAACAAATTCTACACTGCGTAGTTGCACAGAATTCCTCCAGGAGTACTATCTGCAAGATCCTCAGGCAATCAGGGGAATCCTGAGGCAGTGGTTACACTGATTTATACAATCTCCTGTGGTATATCCATGGATTTAAACCATGGGTATCTGCAGTAAGAGGGCACTATAGCTCTCCAACTTGCCCTGAGAAGAGAAATTTGTAGACAAGGAACATATGAGAGCAGAAGACTTCAAACCTCAACCATTAGGTCAACAGCTCGAATTGGTGATATGTAAAAAAAGGAAAAGACCATTTTAGTTATGTCGTGATCACGTTGCAAGGTTTCTGATATTTATGGTGATCTGGCTACAAATACTGTCTCACCTAAAATACCTCTCCTACACCCAGGCACATTCTAAGACACAGTAGTATAATGGATTTTTAGTCTATCAAATCCACCCTCTTACCTCATCATATGGAGGAAACAATCAAAACAAAGCTTATCAGGAGGAACATTCATTAACCGCTAAAAATCTGCCCTCCAGCCAACCTGTTGGGGGCCTTAGAACAGGGACGTACATTGATTTGTTAGAAACAAAATGAAAGAAATGCTAATGAAATGTTATGAATGTGGAGGTGTAACATAGTGATTTAAGCAGCTGCTTGCAAACCAGGGACACCAGGGTCCAAAATCCTGCTGATGCTCCTTGTGAGCCCGAGCAAGTCACTTCAGCCTCCATAGCCTTCAGGACCCGATTTAGTAAGGCTCATCCATGGGAAAAACATTTAGTAAATCCCTTAGATTGAGAGCCCTCTGGGGACAGGGGAATGCCTATGGTACCTTAATGCCGTCTTGCTTTGAAGTGGCTGACCAGGCAAAAGAAGGCAGAATATATATTTAAAAAAAATAAATTTTCTTGCATTTCATTTCAAAATTTAGCCCCCAACAAAAAAAAAAACGGCGGGAAATAAACCCTCCCAAGCCGACCCATCTGAACACCTTATCCTTCTCCAACAGCAAAATTTTTGTTTTCTTTTGGTTTTCATTTCATTTTCTTTCTTCCTTTTCTTTAAAAAAAAAAAAATATATATATATATCGGTTGTTTTGATTTTTCATTTTAACAAAACAAAAAGAAATGATACAAATGGAACAAAAACGAAAGAAAAAGAAAATTCAAAGAAAAATGACTGTGTGGCCTCGTGAATATGCATCACTACCTTCTTCACCGGCAGGAATTTATGCAGCCTGAGTTTTTATCAACGCATATTAAAAAAAACCGCTTGGAGGTCCATAATTCAAAAGATTTGTGGGTAAATTTTACTTTTATCTGCATTAAAAGTGTCCCCCCTTTGTCCGAGTAACTTTGTTCAATCAAAAAAAGAACAAAAAAAACCCCCCACATGGAGGAAGTTACCTGGACAAAAAGGGGGTGGGCTGGAAACATGCTATGGGCACACTAATATTTAGCCCATATTCAGCACTAGCTTGTTAAATTTGTGCTGACAAGTCCATCCAAACAAATAGCTGGCCTAAGGTTAGCCGGATATCTTTATCAGAACAATGTCATCCAGATATTCGGCAGAAAACTCATCCAGATAAGCTTATCAGGATATCTGACCCACTCAGCAGGTTTTCAAATAGGAGGCTCACAGTCCCTAAATTAGATCCCTACATTTTAGGAACCTAAAAGTGAGAAGATTTTCAGTCAAATTTAGGTACCTAAAACTTAGGGGGTCTAAAATTTAGACCTGCAATTAATTACCCTAGGTTTAGGGAACTACGTAAGGTGTCTAACGCTGAAAGTCAGTGCCACGCACCTATCTCCGTCCCTACTGCCACCCACTATTTAGGGAGATAAAATTTGGCTGCCTAGTGAAATGAAGTGCTTTAATTAGGAGCTCAGCTCCAGCCAAATTATCAAAGAGGTCAACTTAGGCACCTAACTACCGGGGACGGTATCTTTCAAACCGGCGCGCGATCATACATTTGCATGCATACGTTGGCCCGCACTCAGTGGCGAGGCTATTTTATAACATACGCATGCTCTGAATTTTAAGTGGGCGTGCGCACATGCGTGTAAATCCCGCTCTTACTGTGTAAATCGGATGCCATTCCCAGTTTTACCAGTTTGTCCCCAGTTCACAGACAGATTCTCCAACCCTCCCCCCCCCCCCCAGTTTAATAGCCTTCACTCCTCCCAGTTAACCCTGACCCTTAAAACCCCACAGATCTGCCCAGTTTTCTTTCATTTTTAACTTTGATGTCATCCGTGGCAGAAATAAGGTTATGCAGCAGGGGTCCTCAGCGCGTGCCCGGGCACGTAATCATTTACACCCCGAAACACCCATGCCCCACCCAGACCATGCCAATGCCCCGCCCCTTTTTGAAATCTTTAAAGATGTACCTGCTGCGGGAGATAAGCGCATATCCAGGCCGCTTTTAAAATCTGCTCAGCGCGTGCAAGCCCAATTAATGCGCGCATCCCCTAATTAATGCATGCGCCGAGCTTTTAAAATTCACTTCTGTTGGGTGCCTAAAACCTTTGAAAATTAACCTCATTTTGTCTACCACCTTTTCTGAAGAACTATCCCACTAACGAAATACGGAAAACTAATCCTCGCTGAAGTATTTCCATTAATCCACAGCTTTTATAAAATGCCTTTTGTTTCTACTATTTATTTATTTAAAATCTTTTTTTTTTTTTTTTTGTACCGCTTGCACAATATCGGGTAGGTTTTCAAAGGCCTTACGCGCGTGCCTGGAGAATTTTCAAAGACGCCCGGCCACATGCGTAAACCCCTGGTACGCGCACAACTGCCAGGTCTCTTCAAAGGGGCGGGCTGAGACAGCCTGGGGACCTGAAGTAAGTTCTAAAACAAACAAAAAAAAAGAGAGAGGTAGGGTTTAGGGGGTGGGGAGGAGAGGAGAAGAGAGGGGAAGAGGGAGAGAGTTTAGTAGTGGGCTAGGGAAGTTCCCTCCCAGTCTGCTCCTTAATTGGCGCACAAGTTATAAAATCGGCGCATTCATGTGTGCCCGCCGGGAAGCGCGCGCACATGGACGCGCGTGCGTACATTTTAAAATCTACCCCTCTGTGTAGGTCTAAGCAGTTTACAAAGAATAAACATACATAATTAAAACATTAAAAGAAACAAATCAATAAAAGCAAACAACGCAACAACCCGTAGCCAAAAAAAATCGTAAAACCGCATACAACAGAAACTGAGGAAGGAAAGAAGTATAAAGTCAAACTGCATGGGGCTTGCCGAATGCAATGGAACATAGATACCTAGAGATTTAATATTATACCTTAAAATATTTTAACATCCTTGCTCCAGAAGGCAGTACTTCAGCTCCAGAGTTAATGCAATTTGCTAGTGTAAGGTTAAACAAAGATGGCAAAAAAATACGGTTCGTGTACCCGGAAGCTTCCAAATGCACAGACGCCCACAAAGAACTGAATGTGTTTCACTCAAGAGTGGCTTTTAATTAACAAAGACACCAACAGCTTCCTACCAATTGCACCATAATCCCCCGGGATGCTGCAACAACTCAAGAGCGATTAAAGCTCATTCAGCGGGCTGTGGCTGGGGGCGGGGGGCAAACAGTTTTCTGGCATTCCACTTCACATCTGGCCGAATTTGTTTCAGCAGACTACACCGTTTTGCAAAAAAAAAACAAAAAAAGACATTTCTCCTGCTACTGAAGACATGAAACGTCAGACAGCACCTCAACTGCTTTAGACTGGAGATGTCAGGAGTGCAAGACTACACCTGTTTCCCGCTCTTAGCCTCATCAACTTTCTGCCTGCAACAATAACATTAAAATGCATCACCAAGTTTCTAGTTGTGGCTGTCATTTTTTGTTTGTTTGTTTGTTGTTGTTTTTTAAAGTAAAAGCTACCATCAGCAAGAGCTCCAATCAGTTGTTGTTGAATTATTTGTGCTGCTCTCCTTCTCAGGGGAATTAGTAACTTGGTGCTGTCAGGGTCTCCAGCAAAGATAACAGTTGCAAAGCATCCGGGTGTCATCAGCTACTTAAGAATGCAGAACTCTTGCTAAAGATTTTGGATAAAGAGATCAGAAGTGGGTCAACCCCATTCCTCAGTGGCTCATGCTCTCACTTAACAATGCTACCTAAGGCATTTGGAAACAGATTTCAAGCTGCAAATTAATCTCCCTTTAAGCTTAATAGGATGCATTTAAAACTAAATTGAAATCAATTTCCAAATGCACTGTTGGACAGGCTAAGGACCGCACTGTGAAAATGCAGAGTAACGCTTGCAGACAACATCCTTGGACCTTCATGGCAGCGGGTGCTTAGGTACCACACTTGCTTCATCAGGACCCTCAGCTTGGCTCTTCCAGTTAATTTTAGAATTTCTCAAATGAGGAGTGACTTAGTGGTTAGAGCAACAGGTTGAGAGCCAGAGAAGCCAGTATTCAAATCCCGCTGATGTTCCTTGCGACCTTAGACGAGTAACTTAGACGGAACCAACAGCAGGAGGTGAGGGAAATGAATGACTGCGATGCGATGTGTGACCACGCCCCCCCCCGACGTCACTGGGAGCCCCGGCGACGGTTGAAGAGCGCCTCACCATCAGGCGAGCGGGGAGGCCACCCTCCATCCTGGGCCCCCGCGAGAACTGAACACCAAACTGAATGGCAGGGGGAAAAAAGATACGGAACCCAACAGCAGGAGGTGAGGGAAATGAATGACTGCGATGCGATGTGTGACCACGCCCCCCCCTGACGTCACTGGGAGCCCTGGCGACGGTTGAAGAGCGCCTCACCATCAGGCACTGTGCGTCTCGCGCCGAAGGGGCGCAACAAAGGGGCACTCCCCTTTGTGCACCCCTTCGTGCAACCCTTGTGCTTCTAAAAAAAAAAAAAAAAAAAAAACCTTTTATATTTTTCTGTAATTCAACCTTTATTCCAATTCTTTACCTTTTCTTTTCGCTTGTTAACAATTTTAATTAGAAATGTTCATTGTATTAGACTATGGAAATTTATTTCCTGCTATTCTGTTTAATGTAAACCGGTATGATTTACATCGGATGTAAGAATGTCGGTATATAAAAATAAATAAATAAATAATAAATAACTTCCCCCTCCATTGCTTCAGATACAAAAACCCCCCCAAAAACCCTTACATCATAAGCCCTCTGGGAACAGAGAAATACCTACTGCACCCGAATGTAATCCGCTTTGAAGTGGCCGACCAGTCATGAAAGGCAGGTGCGATTAATATAACCATCGCTAATGACTGAGCTGTCCCTGCCGACACCGCGCCCAGTGAAAGATGGAGTAGGTCAGGGGACTCATCTCTATTAAGGTACATTTGACTTTAATTAGACCCAGACTAATCTTCAAGAAGATCACTGGAGTGGATTTGTTTCTTCTAAGGACAGTGCTAGAGACTTTTCATGATACACGCCCTCCTTTGCTTTTTGGAATGTAAATCGATGCAACTGAATAAAGGTTTGTACCTGAGGCAATGAAACGTGAAGTGGCTTCCTAAGGTCACAAAGGGCGTCACATTGTAAGCCCTGGGGGGTGGGGACGGGACACACAAGGAAATAGCTACTGGACTTGAATGTAACTCACCTTGAGCTGCCAACAAAAGGGTATGAGCTGAATCTAAATACAAATAAATGGGAGCTCAATGGATCTAGAATTTAAATGTTCAGATGATAATATCAGACAGGGGTAATGGGACACCTTTTTGCTTGGGGAGTGGTGGATGGGGGGGGAGGGGCGAGGCAACCAAGCTCTGCCTCAGCATAAAAGAAGCTGTGGAGTTTGAGGTCATGATACCTGGGAGGTAGACTCAGAAACAATGTCAAAAAATAATTTTTTACACAAAAGAGTTGTGGATGACCCCCTGGAATTCTCTCCCTGAGAAGAATCCCTAGTGTCTGGAACAGCGCTTCTCAACCGGTGTGTCGCCAAACACCAGCAGGTGTGTCGCGTCTCCCGGTGTCCCACTGCCCCGTTGTACTTTCCTTCTTCCTTTTTCCAGCTCCCGCAGGCCAATTGGAAGCCTCCTTTTGTCCTACCCCCACTGCCCAATGAGAAGTCTCCTTCATTCTGCCTGCCCCCCCCCCCCCCGTGCAGGCCAATCGGAAGTCTCCTCCTTTCTACCTGCCAGTGGGAATAAGAAGAAGGGAGGAAGCCTTTGATTGGCCTTTGATTGTGGGTGTGAGTGGGTGCCTGGGTGAGAGCTTGTGTCTGTGGGTGTGAATGGGTGCCTGGGTGAGAGCTTGTGTCTGTGGGTGTGAATGGGTGCCTAAGTGAGCTTGTGTCTGTGGGTGTGAATGGGTACCTGGATGAAAGCTGGTGTGAATGGGTGCTTGGGTGAGAGCTTGTATGTGTGGGTGTGAATGGAAGCCTGGGTGAGAGCTGGTGTGAATGGGTGCTTGGGTGAGAGCTTGTGTGTGTAGGTGTGAATGGAAGCCTAGGTGAGAGCTGGTGTGAATGGGTGCTTGGGTGAGAGCTTGTGTGTGTAGGTGTGAATGGAAGCCTGGGTGAGAGCTTGTGGGTGTGAATCGGTGCCTGGGTGAGAGCATTTTGTGTGATTGAGAGCTTGAATATAAGAGAGCATGAGTGTGATTGAGAGAGAGACTGGTCAGGAAGATGAGAGAGACTGACACTGGTCATAGGGTCTAATTGTGTGTTTGTGTGTGTGTGTGTGTGTGTGTGTGTGTGTGAGAGAGAGTGTGTGTGTGAGAGTGACTGGTTGTGGGCACTAAGGTAGAGGCCTGTGAGGACAGAGCTTCAGCAGCCACTGCTGCTTCTGGTGAGTGCTATTGGCCTGGAAGGGAAAGGAGTAGGAGAATTGATGGAGAGGATAAGTAAAGGCTTTTTAAATTAATTTTTCTGGATTGACTGCCATTTTAATTATTGGGTATTATGCGATGTCTGCTGTTTTTACATATTTTATTGATATTTGGACGTTTTAATAATTTTTATGAGTTTGTAATTATTGGATATTATTCTGTTCAGCAGCTGTTTTGTAACATTTTTTTTGTATAGCTTTACAATTATTTCTGTGTGGGGCTCTATAGCAGCTTGGCTTATTCTGTTTTCCCAATAGGAAATGTATTAGTGTTTAGGGCCTGGTTTAATAGTTGTATTTCTTAGATAGAGTTGTTACTGTTTGAATGTGTTCCATAATACAGGTGTATCTTTGTGTGGGTTAGTTTGTGTGCATTATTGCAAATCCTGAGAGTCTGTTAGGTGCTATATTTCTCTTCCCATTTCTCGAGGTTCACACTGCATGCAGAGTGGCTTTTTTGGTTTTCCATTCCAGTTTCTGTCTCCATATTTATAATTTGTGGTTTTTCTGTACTTGGTGAAGGGTGTGTGTCTGAGGTGAGGCATTTTACTAGCATGTAGGCATTTGTATCAATCTTATTTGTTGTGTTTTCTCAATAGGATATGCATTAGTGGTAAATTACTGTCTTTTCATAAGGAGGGCTATTGTGCCTGGAAGTAAAGGGAGTTTGTTTTGCTTTTTCTGAGATGTCATCAGAACCAGAATATCTTTTTTGTATGGCGAGTTGTATTGGGTAATGCCCTAAATCTGCTCTGCACTCATTGCTGGGGGTTGAGGGGATTCCTGTGGATGCAGAGTGTATGTTTACATATAGCCCCATGATGGTCACATGTTCAGTGTGTCACGCATGTGAGAACCATCTGTCAGGCGTGTCCCGGCCAAAAAAAGGTTGAGAACTACTGGTCTAGAAGATGGTAATAAAGTACTGGGGTAACCTGTGGTAACTTTTCTTTATAGGGTAACCTTGCGTTCATTTAAAAATAAATGGTAACCTGAACCAAAGCAGGCATTTTCATGTTCATTTTCGAGAAAAAGTGCACACATTTTGCAAATAGTGTGTACTATTTCCAAAAAAATAAATAAATAAAAGGGAAAAATGAATAAAAAAATGGCTGTGAAATTAGAAAAACAAATTTGAAAAGCCCCAAAAATGAAAATACAAAAACGAACAAACAAAAATTTACCAGCACATCCCTAACAAAGTGGTGGTTTTAATCCTGATGTTACATTTGGTGGCTCACAGGACAGCCCCATGAGCCGCCGTACTCACCCTCGTGCTCCAGCCTGGCCTGAATGCCACCTGAAACGCCACAATGACACTTCTCTGTCCTGTTCTCCTTAGGCATGCGTGCGCCCAACTTCTTCTTAATTAAAAGGCCTACAGTGCCTGAAGATAACGTCAGAGGAGCTGCTCTTTATAATGGCTCGCCCGGACTTTTCTACCTTGCCTCAGCAATAGGTCATCCTCCCGGCAGTAGTGCATATTGCTTTCCTGCTTGTCTTGCCTGCTCTGCCTCATCTCATCCAGCCTTGCCTCATCTAGTCTTGCTTCGTCATATCCAATGCTGCCCTGTCCATCCTGCCTGCTCTGTTTTGTCAGTCTCTCCTGTCTTCTCTTATACCGACCACTGGATTTGACCTCTTGACTGAACTTTGACTGTTCCTGTTTGCTGCCAACCTCTGACCCTTGCCTGGCCCTGGACCTCCGTCCATGCCGTTCTCTAAGAGACTCTCACCTGGTGGCCCCCAGAACCCAAGGGCTCAACCTGCAAGGAAAGAGGTGGGTAAAGGTGAAGTCCTAGACCAGTCTCCCACCAAAGAACTTGCACCAGCTGTCTGTGAGGGCCTACGGGCTCCACCCCATAGGCTGTGTCAATCTCACAACAGCAGCAAGGATCTACCCTGATACAGTTTGTTGAGGCCATGGACCCAGCAGACCTAACCTCACTGCAAGCCAACCCAGACCTGGCCCAATGTGTACAACAACATCAGGGGTTCTTCAGTCAAGTCACTGGGCTTCTCAAGAAACTTGCTACCCACATGGATGCCCTGATGCCAGCTCTGCCAAGGCCTGCTTCTCCTCCTAGACCGGTGCCATAGCTCCCACCACCATGCTTCCATAGGGATCCCAATGAGTGCCACAGCTTTTTAAACCAGTGATGCATGCACTTCGAACTCATTGGCTTTATTTCCCAGCAACCAGACCAAGTTCACTTATATTCTCTCAATGCTGGGCAGCACAGAACTAGCCTGGGCGACCCTCCTATGGGAGTGAGATGATCCTCTTCTCCAGAGTTTCCCAGGTTTTCTACAACAGTTCTGGCTCGTCTTTGAGAAACCAAGCCGCACTTCCTCCATGGCAGCAGAACTTTTGTGTTTGGCAAAACTCGTGAACTGTTGGGTAGTATGTTATCCAGTTCTGTACCCTTGCATCAGAAGGAGAGGATAGTCTCACCGCCATTTTCTGACAGGATAAAGGATGAACTAGCTGGTTGCAATGTTCCCACCTCTTTGGATGCATTAATCATGCTGGCTAACTGCATTAACTGATGGTTCCAAGAGCGGAACCATGAAACTAAGGCTGCCTGGTGCCCTAACCTGTTGGCTGCCAGCTTCAAGAATCCTCCAGTGCCAGAGTCCACCCCAGAACTGAGGTTCTCAGAGGAGTCCATGTAGTTGGGCCACACTAAGCTTCCCCCTGAGGAGAAACGTCTTAGAAGACAGCTAGGCTTATGCCTATAGTGTGCTGGGCAAGGACAGCTTGCATTCCAGTGCCCCAAGAAGTCAGGAAACCTTTGTGCCTAGGATTGATCAACACACTCTCCACTCCACAACTCTTGGTTCCCATCTCCCTATCCATGAAGCACTACCAGCTCTCTACTGAAGCCTTCTTTGACTCTGGAGCAGGTGGGAATTTCATCGATGAGCATCTTGTTTGTCAACACAGGATTCATACAACTCTTCTGGAACAACTGGTCACTATCTCTTCTGTGCACAGGGATCCCCTCTGAGGCTGCCTCACAGAAATGACTGTGCCTTCTCCACAAGGAGACCATTTCTTTCCATGTGATACCTAGAGCTGTGAATCCTCTTATGGGCTTACCTTGGCTTCAACAACATCAGCCAGTAATCGATTGGAGTTCCCTGGAGCTGGTACATTGGGGTCCTACCTGCACCACCACTTGTCTCACCCCTGTCCAGCCACTACCTGTCTTGATGGTGGCCACAACCATGCCAGAGCTGCCACCTCAGTACACCACTTTAGCCAACATATTCTCTAAACAACGGGCCAAAATCCTGCCTCTGGTTCAGTCCTATAACTGTGCCATGGACCTTCTGCAGAAGAAGATGCCCTATCTGTTCTGGAGACAGATGCCATGAGCCAATACATCAAAGAGAACTTGGAAAGCGGATTTATCCAGCTTTCTTCTTCCCTGACAGGAGCAGTTTTCTTCTTCATGGGCAAGAAGGACAGCTCTCAGGCACTGTATTGACCACAGGGGCCTAAATGCCATCACAGCAAAGAACTGTTATCCTTTATCTCCCATCTCTGAACTTTTTTGATCGCCTGTAAGGGGCCAACATTTACATCAAGTTGGATCTGGGAGGAGCATACAACCTTATATGCATGTGCAAGAAAGACGAATGGAAAACTGTATTAACACCAGAGATGGGCACTTTGAATATTTAGTTAAGTCCTTTGGCCTGTGCAATGCCCCCACCGTATTCCAGAATTGGGTAAACAACATATTCAGGGATCTCCTTTATTCCCATGTGGTGGTATATCTCAATGATATTCTCATCTACTCCCAGTCTCTGAGCTAACACCGAAAACATGTTAAACAGGTACTGCAGAGGCTACGAGAACATCACCTCTATGTCAAAATAGAGAAATTTCTCTTCAAGCAAGAACTCCTCCCTTTCCTGGGATATATCATCTCTTGGACTGGCTTCTACATGTATCCAGCCAAGCAAAAAGCCATCCTAGACTGGCCTCCCCTGGTAGGCCTGTGGGCGCTACAGCATTTTCTAGGATTTGCAAATTACTATAGACAATTCATATCAGGATACTCAACCCTCGCCACGCCACTTACTGCCTTAACCAAGAAAGACATGAATAACCAGTGCTGGTCTGCCGAAGTGAGATGCCTTCCAGGCCCTCAAGCAGGCATTCTCCCAAGGACCCTGCTTATGGCAACCAGATCCTGATCAACCCTTCATGCTGAGGTAGATGTCTCTAGCCTTGGGGTAGGGGCTGTCCTCAGCCCACACAACAATCAAAGGTCCCTCCTGCCCTGTTCCTTTTTCTCTCAGAAGTTCTCTCCAGTGGAGAGGAATTACACGATCAGGGATTGAGAACTCCTTGTAGTAAAATTAGCGCTGGAAGTATGGCAGCATCTCCTTGAAGGAGCCAAACACAGAATCACAATCTATACCAATCACAAAAATCTTGAGTACCTACAATAGGCACAACAACTCAACCCAAGACAGGCTAGATGGCCTCTCTTCTTCAATCAGTTTGACTCTGAGCTGCGCTATTGACCAGCAGCCAAGAATCAAAGAACTGATGCCCTCTCTCGTTCCTTCCAGATGGAAGATATCCCAAAGCAGTCTTGAAATATTACAGACCTGGCTAGGGTCATCATTGCTGCTGCTACACCAGTACCCCCTGGGAAGACTGTGGTATCCAAGTGAAGAAGTATTAAAATGGGCTCATGACCTGCGCCTGGTTGGACACCCAGGAGTCACCCACACTCGAACTACTCCTGTGCCATTACTGGTGGCCCAGGTAAAGACTGATGTAAAAAAGTAATTGGAGTCCTGCTCCACCTGTACGCAGCATAAGACTGCTTGTTCCTGACCTTGGGAGCTGTTACAGCCATTGTAACCCTCGAGGAACCTGGGACACATCTGTCCACTGGTTATCAAAGATCTCCCTCTCTCTCACGGCTACATCTCAATATGGATCAAAGTAGATAGATTTTCCAAGATGGTGCATTTTGTTCCTCTCCCAGGCTTGCCCTCTGCTCCTAAAATAGCTCATCTCTTTGTACAACATGTCTTTTGCCTGCATGGGCTGCCCCTTCACATTCTGTCTGACTGAGGCATCCAATTTACGGCCTGTTACTAAAAAGGGCTTTGTAAGAAATTTGAAATTACGCTGGATCTCACTACGGCCTATCACCCACAAGAGATTGGCCAAACTGAAAGAATCAATCAAGTACTCAAGACTTTCCTCCGCCTATATATCAATGACAGACAAGATGATTGGGCCATCCTCCTGCCAGGGGCTGAATTCTCGCATAACAACCAGGTAAGCACTTGCACCGGTTCATCCCCGTTCCAAGTGGCCTTTGGCAAGCACTCTCGTGTGCCTCTTCCTCCTCCTTTGTCCATGTCCTGATGCACATGCCGGCCACAGCAGGCCTGCGGCCGGGCCCACTTACCCCATTTGCCTGCTCCAGCGCCTGGTTCTGTCTCTCTTGCGGCCGTGGTCAGCCGCCTCCATGTCTGGGCTGCTCCCCATGCTCCCAGCTCCTCCGCGGATGTCCCAGCTCTGTTGCGGGCCTCCCCGCGTGGTCTGTGGGGAGACGCCACTGTCTCCCACCATGCCCCTCCCTAGGCGCGCACACGCACATTGGCTCTGCTTTTAAAGGGGCCGCGGCAGGAAACCGCCCCGCGGCCCCGGATGATGACGTCAATGGGGCCCTATACTTAAGGCCAAGCCCAGCTTAGTTGCTTGTTCCTGTGTTTCCTCCATGTTCCTAGTTTGCTCCGGTTTCGTCTGTGTTCCTGTTCCTGATCTTGGTATCCGTTCCTGCTCCGTGTTCCATGTCTACCCTACTTATCTACCTCTGACTGATATCTGGCTTGACCTCTGCTTCGTCTGACCACGCTACTGATTGATACCTGGCTTGACCTCTGCTTCATGTGACCACGCTACTGATTGATTCCTGGCTTGATCTCCGCTACATCTGACTACGCTCCTGCCCGTCTCCTGGTTTGACCTTTGCCTTGCCTGACCATTCTCTATCTGACTCCTGGTTTGATCCTTGCTTGTCTTGCCACTATTCCTTGCCTGCCGCCTGCCCTGTCTTCAGCCTGCTCTATGACGATACCATTGAACCTACTCTGGACTTGGCCTCTCAGGCTTCAGCCTGTTCTTACTCGGGCACCCTCTTGTCTGTCTTCTGTTCTCAATGGCGTCCGGGTCTCCAGGACTCTGCCTCATCCAGACTGGATCACCTATTTCTACCACCGCTGCTGGCCCCTGGCTGACTCTCTTGTCATCCCTAAGATGACCTCGGATGGTGGCCCACCTAAGTTCAGCCGGCCCCGGTACCCAAGGGCTCAACCTGCGGGGAATGAGGGCTGGCATTGGCAAAGCTCCAGCCGGCCTCTGTCAATCAGCCAGCTCTGCCTGCCTGTGGTGGGGCCCGTAGGACTTGCCCTGCAGGTAGCATCAACCCCACCTCAGCCCAAGGGTCCATCTCCTGTGCAACATGTCCTATCTGGCAGCCCTCTGGCAAAGGAGCAATCAACTTCTTTTCAAAGCAGCAGAGCAATCCAAAAAACAAGCAGATAAAAGATGCAGACCAGCCCTCCAATTCAATTCAGGGGATCTCGTGCGGCTAAGTATGTGAAGCTTACGCCTCAAAAAACCTTCTGTCAGGCTAGCATCCAGATTTATTGGTCCTTTCCCAGTCCTGCAACGAATAAGGTCAGTAACGTACCAGATTAAACTACCTCCACTCTGTGCATACAACCCATGAGAGAGCTATATCCATCGCCAGCCCCTCACTATGGAACTCACTCCCAACCAAAATAAGAACTCAACCCAACATAAAAACCTTCAAAAAAGAGCTGAAAACCTGGCTGTTCACCAAAGCCTACGCAAACTCACTCCACCAACTGCACTGCCAGACACCTACGCAAACCAGCATCAAGAAACAACCGTCCATCCCATGATAAACAACATCGCTTATCCATCAGCAGCTCATCTATATATAGACTTGAAAGCCTGTATCACTAAACTACTTGTTTGACCTATCCCAGTTACTTTCCTACACAATTGCCTCACTCTGTAACCCCACCCTACGTGTATCAGCACATCTTATAGCAACTAACCCACCAATCATGAAGCTGCAAACCGATGTAATAAAAATACGCTGTTTTTATTATGTAACTAACACACTAAGCAAATGATGTAAACCGTTCTGATGGCGAAACCGAATGACGGTATACAAAACACGACAAATAAATAAATAAAATGTGTCTCAATTAAAACCACTAGTCCTCTATTGGCCATCTCGGCAGTCACCCAAACCCTAGACCAGTCTCCTACCAGAGAACCTCCGCCAGCTGTTGGTGAAGTCCTTCGGGGCTCGCCCCATAGACTACATCAACCTCACCACAGCAGCAAGGGTCCTGTTACACCTGAACAAGGCAAGAAGATAGGCGGCGGGGGAACCTACACAGAGTAGCAATTACAACCTTGCACACCTTGTTGGGCAAACTGGATGGACAACACTGCCGTTATTTAGTATGTTATTATATTATCCATCTCCCCCCCCCCCCCCCACACACACACACCTTCACACTCTATATCTTTCCCTCCCCACCTTTCTCTCCTCACTTCCTTTCTATCCCCCTTCCAACCCCTTTTTCTCTCCTGTCACCCCCAACCTAGGCTCAGAGTCTTTACAACAGGAGTTCCAAAACCCCCAACCTCCTCATCACCTACCCATTCAGCCTGGTGGTTCTCTTTCCCCACCCTTCCCCCCCTTTCGTGCTGTTTCGAGGTAAGAGAGTGGTGGTGCCTTGGGCTATAATGTCCTCCTCTACTTCCTGGCCCAGCTGCTGTTTTGAACTGCACGACTGTACAGTGTTACAGGTGGTTCACAGTGGGCAGTGGGACCCAGGGATGCAGAGGGTAAGAAGAACACAGAACCAACGCATCACTGCTGTTCTTCTCCTGCCGCTGGTCAGGGCAGGAGGAAGCTGCAGTACGTCACCAGCCTGCTGTTGCCTGCCCAGCCCCAAATCTCCCATGGAGATCCCACAAGAACAGGGCAATTCCACAAGGGCCAGATTTGGAAGCCCTTTCTGCAGCCATTTAATTGCCGTGCTGCTCAAAGCTGGTCAGGTCATGGCACTTTGTGGCCCACCTTGTTCCAAAATAAAAACAAAAACAAACAAAAAAAAAGAATCAACTCATTTTTCTCCTCTGCACGTCCCTACTGTGCAAACGTTTGCGACTCGTTCACAATGGAAATCCTGGAAACCGAAACTGTTTGCGGCCCAAAAGGGCCAGAGTTACCCATTCCTTCTCTGACCTCTGGTCTCCATCCCCACCCACATTAATTTTTGTAGCACTGTTCTCACTTGTTCTCCTCCCCAGGAGGTAGATACTGCCCTGATTGTGATGCTCTCAACCTTAAATGCAGTCCCTGTTTGCTGAATTGTAGCAAAAGCGCCGTTCCGTCAATTTTCCTGATATAGTGAACTTCATTTGAACTTTTCTTCCAGCATTATCTACATAGCTACATTGAACAAAACGTAATTTGCATTAAACAAATCACTGGACAGTACAGCGTATTTTAATTGAAAGGCAGGGAGCACCGCTCTCAGCAGCTAATCACTAATGCATTAAGGAAGTTGTACTATACAGAGTTTTCCCATTTTATGTCTATGGGAAATTGCTTAGCATGTCTGGCCCTAAATTAGTTATCGCTGCTCATTTCTTGACTTTTATTTTCATGTATCCAAGTGGCTAAACATGGCAATGACACTACTTAATTAAAAGTTTAATTCTATCTAAAAGATCAAGTTTCAGCAAGGTGGTGAACGGTAAGTTACCTGGATAAAAGTTAACGTCCAAGCAAAATATTCAGCACATTTACCCAGGTAAGTCTACTCCTGAATACATTCCCCTAAAAGGTACCCAGGTGACTTTAGGTCGGCTACACAGCTAAACTAACTCCTGATTCCAAGCACCTTTCCCCCCACCGTAACGAACGTGAGTCCTGGGGCTGGGGCTTGACTGATGCAGCCTAGCAGGCCTTCCTGCTGGGCCCATGCCGACAGCTGATGGATTTGCCCTTGCTAGGAATGGAGTTGGGGCCTCACCTATACTAGCCTTGCTCCCCGCAGGTTGAGCCTTTGGATTCCAGGGGCCGGCAGGGCTTAGACTATAGTCCTGCAAGAAGCGTTTGGGCGAAGTTGAGTCATGGGCAGGGGTCAGGGTTGGCAGTGAGCAAACAGTATCAGGGCCCAAGCTGGGGGTCAGGGTGGGCGGCAACCCAGAAGAATGGTCAGTATCCGTAGCAGAGGTCAGAACTAGGACTCAGGCCAAGACAGACAAAACAAGGCAAGACAAGACACTGAGGATCAAGACAAGGGAGGAACCAGCAGGACAAGGCAGGGCAAGATATAGAGAGGCAAGGCAATTAGACAATGAGGCAACTGAGCACAATGGGGCTAGGCAGGACAAGGCAAAGGCGCATATAAAGTAGCAACATGCACTGCAAGGCAAGAGGACCTGTTGCTGAGGCACCAGTGAACGGGATAGCTGAGGTTTAAATCCCCAGCCTCCTGTGATATCATCTCTCTGCGCCGAGCAGGATTTCCTGCCACAGGGCCTTCAAAAGAGCTAAGTGCGCAGGAGAGGCGGCATCCGTGAAGAGAAGAGCCTGGCATCGTGGAGGACCAGTGGCATCCTACAGTGAGGGCAGCCAGTTGCAGGGCCGTCACATGGCCGGCTAAGGTTAAATTTTACCCAGGTAAAAAAGTTAGCTGCGTAAAATTTATTATCCAGTCAGCAGAGCAGATATTTCAAATTTAAGTGTTTGTCTTAAGTTACTCAGAAAAACCTCTTTGAATATCAACCTCTAAATGATATTTTCTCCTTTACAAGGAAATTGGATGCTATGGTTTAGCATTATACATATTTGGGAAAGCATTTCAAAATAGCCAATTTTTGAACTAACTACACAGAAGTGTTGCTTTAAACAGATTTGCTGCAGAATATTTGAAAAATATGGTCTAAACTGAGCCAGAAGTTTAGTTTGCCAAAGCACAGAAACTCATCCCACTTATGTCCGGGTCAAGGTTTTTCAATAGAGATGGGTCAAAAGATTTCAATCCACAATTGCAAACACTGCCCGTAATCTGGCTGTTCCCCGCCAAATGGAGTTTAGTGGATCATGATGGCGAAAGTCTTTTTAGAGGAAAGAATGCTCTAGAACCAGAGATCTCTGTAGGAGGCTCTAAGGGGACAGATTCAAGATCAAACTCGGAAAACATTTCTTCACAGAAAGAGTGGTGGGTACATGAAGACAAAAAGAGTCATGATAAGCACAGAGCATCCCCAGTTACAAAGAAGTGAGGGGAAAGCCAGAAAATCACTGGGGTGCACGGATGAAGTAAGCAAAGGGTGCTAAACCAAGATAAGTAGCACATTTCTTCCATATTCTAGCACATTTTGCATTGGTGATTTATTTGCAAGCAATAAAAAAAATAAAGAAATAAATCAAACCAATGATTATAATAGGGAATCCTGAGCAATGAAGTACATCGATTTCATATCTGAAGGTCTCTAAATATATTTATATCAGTTAGGAGTTCTTCAACAGGTCTGCGTGTTTTAGTAAGTCTGTTTATGATTGTGAGACATGTCTGCTAATTGTGGTCCAATATTTAAGCCCATGACATTGCACCAGGAATGGAACTGGACAGACTATATGGGTTTTATGGTCCTCATCTGCTGTCATATTTTATGGTTTCTGGGTAACCCAGGAATTGGGGGACTAATTGGCGACAAAGCTCCTAGTTGCATCGAAGACTTATTTGTTCCTCAATTTCTTGCAGTAATAACACTGAAGTCTACCACATCCGATAAAGCTAATCTGCCACAAAGGTGTGGATTATGGGCAGTGCTTGCAGATGTGGATCACAGCATCATTTTTTCATCCCATCCCAAATGCTCAGCGGGGCAGAATGCCGGGCCGCAGCCTGTGACGAACGAAGCGACATCTTATTGCACTGTCGAATTTGCTATTCAATACAAGAATGAATCTGAAAAATGAGAAAAAAAATGGAACGTATTCTCTCTCTGTTTGTATCCCCTGGGAGACTCCAATCATACCAACTGGATATGAGTTTGCAAGAGTATCTGACAATGTACAAAATTATATACTGTGTAAAACACACCAAGCGGGGAATAAAAGGGTTTAAGCAAGGTTTCTTCTTCTCTTCCTGGGGACACTAAGCTTAGACATTTAATGGTAGAACTCCTGGAAATGTTTCCATGCAAAAACAAGAACATTTTTCTTATGAATACATTTGCAGTGTTAGGTCATCTCACCATTCTATTTCATGTACAGGGTAAAACTGGCAGCTTTGTTTTAAGCAAAAGAGTGATGAAGGGTTTTACACGTTCCCATTTTGTAGTATCATGAGATCTGAGTTTGTAGATTGCTGACATAACGATATGAAATTATGCTATTTCCATTGTAGTTCACTTTTGGGTTTATGGACGGGAATAATCTCTTGCACGCCACTGGCATAAAAATCACCTCCCAAAATATTCTTAGATTGGCTGCACGAGTCTACAAGTACATTTTAACCCTCAGGCTTTGCATTAATTTTCAACATGAAAGGGTGCGCGTATTTGCACTTTGAAAATTATCCCGGGGGGAAAAAAAAAAAAAGTTACCCACGCATATTTATAGCTGCAAAATTTGCACAGGTTCCCTGCATGCTCCCCCTCCTGCCCCGAGGGCTGAGAAAAAATATGCACATACTTTTTAAAATTCACAAGGTACGTAATAAGTGGAAGCGGAAAACCCCGCCCCCAGAAATGCCTCCCACTACTGCAGATGAACCTATGCTTGTACTTTTACTGGCATACCGGGTGGATGGTTTTCTTAAAGCCTTTTTCTGCAGGTAAAGCACCGTTTTACCCAACAAAATTACTTTTATTGCTCTCTTTATACCTTTCTGAATTCATTGTTGTAGGGTTATCATCCGATTCTCTTTTTTTTTTCCCAGGATGGGCTAATCTAGACTCAGTTGAACACCCACTGCATTAATGGGCATCAAATAGACATTGCAGAAGCAGCATCAAGAGCTTAAAACCATTTTCTGCACTAACTCTTGACTTCCAGTGGGCAGAAGAGGATGGAAGAAGAAGAAACTTGGGTCCGGCTTTTCCCACTGAATGTGAACTGATACAGACATATACCACAATCCAAGTTGAGTTTATTTATCTAGTATTAAGCTGCTGAACACCGATGTGCAATTTCTAATTTACATATTTAGGATAGACTCTAGTAATGCTGCATTTGGCGCCTTATCGACACTGTAAAGGAGGCTCACTTAGAAACACGGCCTCAAACTGCATAAAGCCGAAATTTTAGGTGCAAGGTATTTTTCATAATTTTGTGTTGACTCTTTCGGCCAAAAAATTTTAAAAAAGAAACAGCACAATGAAATATGGAAAGGAGGTCTACCATATTATTCTCCAAGCACCTTACACTCAGGAAACAGAAAGACTGAAACCCTCAGCGTGGAAGACAGAAGTAAAAACAAAAAATGAGGTGCGGCTATTCAAAACCTAGCCAGTTATCTCAGTTAGCCGGATAGATATATCTGGCTAGCTTAGATGGGATTTTCAGCAGCTCAGCTACGCTGCTAAATAAATATCGCCATAGCAAGCGGTACTTAGGCGGAAAAGATTTGTCTAAGTTTAGACCTGCTATTGAGCAGGTGTAACTTACCTGGATATGTTATCCGCCTAAGGCTGAATATCGCTACTTAGCCAGATAACTTATCCGACTAAGTAGCACTGCCCCAATCCACCCACTGCCCGCCCACAACTTATCTGGCTATTCTGATAGATGGATAAGAGACTTATCTGGCTATCTAGCAGCCGCTAAACATAACTGGATATTCAGCGACTGCTACATAGCCCTACTTATCCGGCTATCTAGTGCTAAATGTGCTTTCAATATTGGCCTCAGGATTTTCCAAACACTGCAATTGGTGGCAAAAAAAATGCTGCATTCAAACCGGGAATGGACTGCCTTTGAATAGTTAGAATAATTTGTTATGTTCTACATCACAAACACTGAGCAACATGCTTAGTGATGTTGTGATATATACAGTCAGAAAAATATTTAGAAACACACAACGGATCGGTAAAGCACAGTTAATATAGCCAGGGATACCAACACTAAATATCACATGACAAGATATTGACCATGAGCTTACAATTTATTGTACTGACAGATTTCTAAACTTTTTCTTGTTGGTCCAAACAATATTTTTATTTTTAACATGTATTACAGTACTGCCATTAGTCGGGATGCTGCCATTTCTTAGGCAGAAAAAACAAAATGCCTTGGTTACTGTATGCCACTTTGGGGGTCATTCTCTAACGCTATCGCACGCGAAAAGGGACGTTTCACGATAGCTAGCTCAGGGCGGAGTCGGCCCCGGAAGAGGAGGAGTCGGGGCGGCACCGGGGCCAACGCAGCGCAGACATTGCTGGCGGTGAAAGGTAAGATTCCTTATCACCGCCAGTTTCGCGCCAAACACCACCACCTTTTATAGTGCAGTTATTCGGCGCGAAAGCCAGAAGCAATCACACCGCAGAGGTGCAATCGCTGCCAGCTATCGCGGGACCGCCCCCCACTTCCGCCGGATCCACTAAGGTCTGCAACCTTAGAGAATCCAGGCCTTTGGAATTTATTGCTAATAAATTGCTAATTGATTAAATCTTTGGCTGGAAACTTGATCTCAACTCTTCTCGGTTTGAAGAAAATTAAGCTCAAGGAAGTCTGTAAACCTTGTACCGCAGTTGAGCATCATCATTGTAGGTCATCACAACTTGACCATTCATTGCAGGGGAGGGAGTATCGGATGACTGCCCTCGCTTTAAACCAACGCATGCAGACTGTACCTCCACCTTGCGATATTAATGCCTCCAAGTCACCTGACGCCATCCCTTGCACCCTGTTAAATTTAGGTTTAAGAATCTTTTTGGTACACCCTGCTCTAGGGTGGTCTACAACTTACTCAAAAGCAATCTGTGTTGCAAGAGATTAGCTCTGGATGGGTTAAGCTGAATTATTTTACCCATGATATGTACTGCAAACTTTTTCTTACAGTGCAATTAATCCCTCAGCAGCAGCTAGATCGGAGAAAAGCTTGGGCTTTTATACCTTACTATGATTTTTTTTTTTTATAAAGATATAGATATATATACGTGCAGTGACGTTAAGCTTGCTGTCACTGTGATGGCTGGTAATGGGGAGAGGAGGGAACAATGGCTCGTGGTGCTGTAGCTCTTGCATAGGGCACTCCCTGATGGAGCTGGGAGCTGGCAGGAGGGGGGGGGGGGGTTTACCAACACCGTAGACTCGATATAACGCAGGTGATGGGGGTTCAAAAATTTGGTCCACAGTACAAGTGAGCCCGCGTTATACCGAGTTTATGTATTTTGAAGCCCTAGATAAGGAAAGTGTGAGAATCTTACACTGCATAATTTTTTGGATGCTGGAAATAAAGATTTCATGGAAGTAAAAGGTTGTACTGCTAGGAAGAAAACATCAGCACACTATCAATTAAAAAAAAATTACAAGACAAGCAGCTGTGAATTTTAACACTGAAAAAAATAAGGAGCCAACCTTTGACTACATTAGAAACAATTTTGCTTTATAGCAGGTCTACAGAATATTTTGTTTTATTGTACACCAATTTTCATGGCCTTCTGGGGCCGATCACATTGTATACAAAAATGTATAGTAAATAATAAAAAAAAACTGCTGGGCTACAACAATAAAAAAAAAAAAAAAAGATTACACACGTAGCATTCTTGCACAATCATTCTGAATATTTTTAAGACAATAAAATGAAGGGATTGTGTTAAAATGTGCTTTTCATGATGCACTACTTAACTACCGGTAATTCACTATTCACATCTCTCTGTACAGAATCTGGCTTTTACCGCAATCATTCACACGCTTCATCTGGCAAGGCTCCAGCCAATAGCGAAACTAAAAGCTCCAGGACAGAGGCCTCAGCCTCGGGTACTTGCGCACTGCAAACTGATCCGCTTTTCAGCAGAATGCTCATTAATGCTTGCGTTATCTGTATTCAGCAGCTCTAATTCATGGTTAAATTTGCGTGTTGAAAACCAGACCGACTTGTGACCGAGAACCAGAGTTTGACGGCCCCCCCGATCTACTTCAAATGAAGTTCATTGTATCGCGGGAAAACTGTTATAACAGCATTTTGCTGTGCGCACTACAATTTCAGCTTTTTAAAAAAAAAAAAAAAAAGAGTCAAGATACAGTGCTGCCATTTTGCAGAACAGCGCCAACTGGGAAAAAAAATAAAAAAAGGCTCATCAGACAGGATGGACCAAGTCTCTTTGTTCAGTTTTATGAATTTTTAATGCACTTCCCAGCTACCATCCAGCCCATTTTTATCTCTCGCCTAAGAGACGTGCCACATCCTTTGAAATCTTTGACCAAAGATGCTGCTGTTTACAAGCCTTCCAGAACATGTAGGTCCTTTCTTCAGTTATGGCAGCAAGGCTGATGTTAGGAAGGAGCAGCCAGGGTCGGTGAAAGGGTGTCCAGCCTCCCGAGGCGGTGAAGTCATCACCGCGTTCTCTCTACCCCCACCCCAAATCGCACACAAGCTACCTCCACCTACGTTCGCAAACAAGACCTCCTCCACCTCGCCTCTCCAGCCGCATTCAATGCCAACGCTGCCGCCCTCGGGTCGGGCTACGGTGCCCTGCCCACTTCCTGCCTCCTGGTGACCGCCTACAACCCCTAATGTGCCCGCTGGCCCTGGGAGCAGCAGGGCCCAGTGAGTAAAGCTACAGGTTTAGGGGGTCATTTACCATACCACGATATTTCTCCCTGAGGGCAACACCATGGGGTTTACACCAAGCTGCTCTACTCATTGCTGCTGCTAAGTAAATGGTATTTTCCCCGGCAGCAGAATACTGCTAGAAAGAATACCACAGGCCAGCTGTCCCTGAAACCTTCATACAGTCAGCCCCTAGAATCTGAGGCCACCATGCCTTAAAGGTGCAACCCCACCCAAGTGTGAATAAGACCCCCAGGGATCTCCCTAGACCTCCATCCCACCCTCCCTTGCCACCCTTGGAGATGGCTGAAGTTGCAAAAAAAAAAAAAAAAAAGTTTTCAAAGGTCACAAACCTGTGCACAGGCCCCGCCCTCAATCCCAAACTCTCCTCTTTGACAAACAATAGCACTTTCCCAGAGGCTGACTTCCCCACCCTAACCCACCCTCCTGACACCACCCCCTGAACTTACTAAACTGGCCCTAGTGGTGTAGTGGGGGCCTGGAGTGCTGGCTGGCCAATAACTAAGTCTTTGACCTGTCATGTGATGGGACAACTGGGCCATTTTAGAAAATGTCTGTCACAAAATCCAGTGCCTAGGAGGCACTCTGGGCCCCCTCCAGACCATCACCTCCACCAGTTCAGTAAGCTCAGGGGGTGCCAGCCTCCAGGAGGGGTTATTTTTTTGTCAAGGGAGGGAGCAGGGTTTGCACCCAGTGGTTTGACCTTTGACAACTCTAGTGGTGGGAGGGGGAATGGACAGGGAGTCTTTTTCACACTTGGAGGGGTGCAACTCAGGGCATTTTGCACTTTTTTGATCCAAAAAATAAAACAAAAACTTAGATGAAATTGATGGACCTAAATATGTATACTAGACATGGGCATTCATTTTGTTGTTACTTTAAATGCATACATTTTTTATGTACATAAAAAAATATTTTATGCACATAGGTAACAGACAATGAAAATTTATAAAATTGCAAAAAAAAAAAAAAAAAAGCCAAGAAAAATGAAACCAGACTTAAACACTTTTCTCATGCATGCTCCTAATGTACCCTAGAGGAGAGAAGAGCCAGGAGGGATATGGTAGAGACATTCAAATACATCAAAGGTATAAATAAGGCATAAAAGTCAAATCCTTTTTAGAGAACAGAATGCTCTTGAACAAAAAGTCATTGTAGGAGGCAGACGGAGAAGCAACATCAGAAAATATTTTATTCGCAGGGACCATAGTGAGTGCATGGCGCGGCCTCCCAGGAGAGAGATGACAGCGACAGAAAGAGTAACCAAGTTCAAGAAAGCCTGGGAGAAGCACGGAGGATTCCTATCTGCAAAGAAGTGAGGAGAATGCCAGAGATCAACTGGGGTCTCTGGGTATGCACCAGAAATAAAACGGGGCAGACCTTATGTGCTGTCTATGTTTCTGTGTTTGCCCTTAGCATCCTGCAAGCAAGAGAAAGCTGAAAAAAGGTGTCTGGGTGACATGAAGCTTAAATAGAGTCATGCCAAGTATCTTAAAAAGAGATTTTGGGAAGCCTTGGTTAGCTAAAGTGACAGCTGCAGGAAACATGTGAAACACTACCATCAGGTCTGACACCAAGGTCCCCAGTGGATTATCTAGTGGGAAGAGAACAGAAGGCTAAAAATACAAACGTCCATGTCCACGAGAAAATGCCAGCCCGTTTAATTAAAACAGAAGTTTATCAGCACGTAACCTGTTAAAGGCAAGATGAGAGAGAGGAGGAGCTTTAAAGCTGGTCCGACTCACTCAGAAAACTGTTTCCCCCAGGCTGACCTGGTGGCTGAGCAGAAGTGCTGTGCACTGCTCTGAGGAGTACTTGGGTTTGGTTACTGGGCCCAATGGGGGGGGGGGGGTCTCAGTCATCACTCAGCAGCGACACCTACTCGCTGCCATTGGTATACGTGCATACCAGGTTCCAGAGGGAGTCAACGTGATGATCTGGCAGTCCGAGGCCACCGCCAGATCATCCTCATTGCAACGGGCGGGCAAGGAGGGAAGATACAAAACCCTGGCTGGTTGCAAGTGAAGACTCGTGGCACTGTTGTCCAGTTACTCTGGTTTCAAAACAAAAAAAAACAAACCCAAAACATTTTCCTCCTTCCCTCCTTTCTTCCAAAAGTTAGAAATATTAGAACCAAACAAGAAATGAAGAGTTAATTTTAGCAGCAACTATGAATAGCCGATAGCGAGAACAGAAAACATCTTTTTTTTTTTTTTTTTTTTTTTTTTAAGGTAATTTGCGAGGTACGTTCCCGTTCAGAAGCAGTACCCAGAGGACATTATGTTCACAGTCAGAGACTGACATGCAAGTCATTTGCAAGCATTGTTATCTCTCCAAAGGGCTCATCAAAAATCATTTTTCAGCCATGTTTCCTGGGACTCCAGAGGAGTTAAGCTTTGTCTGAATAAAAATGGAAGAAAATGGGAAAAGCACACACACACACAAAAAGCCATTTCACTTAAAAAGGAAAAACACTGTATATATATATATATATATATATATATATATATATATATATATATATATATATATATATATATATATATATACACACACATACACACACACACACACAACACACACAGAAAAAGCCATTTCACTTAAAGAGGAAAAAAACTGTATATATATATATATACACACACACACACACACACACACCACACACAGAAAAAGCCATTTCACTTAAAGAGGAAAAAAAACTGTATATATGTATATATATATATATATATATATATATATATATATATATGCATTATTACATACATTCATCAGCTCTTTGAACCAGTAATTCCAGAACCTTTTGGTTCATTCCTCAAGGCATTTAACGAGGGCAGGATTTCAGACTTGGGCACCCATAGGCGGTGCGCCATGGTGGCACCCTGTGGAAGCTGTGCCTGCTCGTGACCCTAGAAGTAAGCAGAAGCAGGCTGCTCTTTGCCCAGGATGTCTGGTGCCTGTGCCTGAAACCCGACCTGTATTTAACCAAGACTGAGTACTGGCCTACAATAAAGTGCCCTGTAGAGATTAGCGCGGTTTCTGCATTAAAATGGTGCATTTCAGATGAAGGGGGGAAGGTTTTACTTTGCTTGCATTTACACTGTAAATGTTTCCTGGAAATGTATTTTACATATACAGGTTCTGTCTAGTGAAGCCAGTGAACCAGAGGGTTTGTAGCAGATGAATGCCCTATGAGTGGGGGGGGGGGGGGGGGGGGGAACATTGCAGAGAATCAAAATACACATTCTCTTTAGTTTAGTTTATAAGCTGGCCAGATTTCTACTTGAATTCTTTTCAGCAGTGACCTTGCTATTTTTACTCAAAGGCCCTTATTTGGTTTTTTATGTCGTATGCCTTATCTTTCTATCTTGATTACCTTGTAAGCTCCAAGGAATAGGGACTGTCCATTATGTAGCTCTGTGCAGTACCACATACATCTGGTTGCATAGCACAGATTATGATAAATTTATCTACGATGACTCAGAAGTGAAATATATTCCTGTGCTGGTCTACTGGGCCACCTGGTCTCTTGCAGAGCACTTTCAAATACGGTAATTGCCAAAGATGACGAGATACTTGCACAGATAGGCTGGACCTCGTGTAGATGCTTCCCTATAGAGCATTGTCAGGCAGAACCTCAACCATGTAATGATTTAGCATGGAAAAACACATTGTGAAAGCTGTGCAGGTCTTGTCAGTTTGCGCCCCAATGTGTCCTCCGTGCGAAATAATGCACGGAAAAGCTCGGACACACAAGCTATGACTCAACTGGTGCCTTACTGACATGCCAGAAAAATCACCAATAGAGCTCTAAATATTTTTTTAAAAAAGTCAAGATTAAGCCAAGACTAGAGTGGCATATAACAAAAAAACAATTATTGCATTTTATAACCTGCTCTAAAATGTGTAAAACCCTGGGATTATGGCAATGCTTCTCATCTATTACAATAGTGTAATCTTAAGAGAGTGAAGCGTTACATATTTTCACCTGACTAGCTACATTCTTTGCAGGTTGAAATGCCTTTTGAGTAAAGCAAAGGGCCTAGCAAAAAGTAAACACACAGAGTGGTACATTCCTGTGCACCCCTTTGGATGTGCAGTAGATGATTTCTGCCAGTAGGCATATGCACTAACATTTTTCTTATGTTCTTATGCTTCTTTTTTTTTTTTTTTTTTTTTATTTGCCAGGGTTTTTCATTTTGTTTGATATTTAATTCTGTTAGCTTCATTTCAAAAATAAATGAAACTAACATAAAAAAAAGAACAGGAAAAGATACCCGGGAAAAAAAAGCACAACAGAAAAACAAAAAGAAAAGTAACTGGGCTGTCCCGTCTCCCTGGCAAAATTAAAAGAATTGAAACCTTCCCATCTCAGGGGCCTTCCCCTGTATTCACAACCCTCTCCCTCCCTGGATGCCTCTTATCCCTTCTGTGGGGCATCTGAAATCCCTAGTCACTCCCGTCCGGCCTGATCCAGGATTTGAAAATGCGACTAAATGGCTTTCTCAGGGCTGGCTGGCACCATTTTCAAACTGGACCCAGGGGAACAGAAGTGACTGGGGATTGCCCCTGCCCCATTTGGGCTTTGGAGAACCTTTCGGAGGGTTAACAGGCATCCGTGGGGGGGAGGGGGCAGGAAGGAGACACAGGGGAAGGCCCTAGAGTGGGTTCATGTTTAAACGTTTGGCGGCACTGAGGCGGAAGGCTGGGCTGGGGCGGGTACGGGTCCCTCTCTCTCTCTTTTTTTTTTTTTTTAAGTGAAATGAAAAACCCAATAAATTTCATTGGGGGTTTGGGTTTGCATTTTGAAACATGGGACAAAACAGGCGGTTTAATTGTGCTTTTCACATTTCAGAATCTACTCTCACACACACACACACACACTCCTAATCTGCCACTACACTGGGGCGTGGGCAGTCTTCAGTCCTTCTCTAGGACTGAGAAGAGGAAGAAGCAGGAGAGAAAAGTGCTTTCCCAGGATCACAGAGGGGAAAAGCTGAAAGCTGCCTGGGGGGGGGGGGGGGGAGCGGGAAGAATGCCCCCAGGGGACTGAGCCAGCCTAGATTAGCCTTGGACACTCTGCCAGCTTTGCAGTGGACCAGTCTCGAGGAGTTTCTAAAAATACAGCACGCGGGAGAGGCAAATCAAAGCCGCCTGGGGAAATGCTATGCCTGTGGCTTTGGAGTCAGAAGTACCCACCCAAAACTGAATCTGTGTCAAAAAGCAGGGATGAAGCAAGGCTTAGCCATTAGATTCTGACAGGCTGATGCCATGTGGAATATAATTAGACTGTTTGCGCTGCTATAGAATACTTACCTACCGTATATACCTCAAAGTAAAAGTCATCTTTGGGGAACATCAGTCCAGCGTGTAGTATACGAATGATACTACTGGAATTAAAAAAAATAAATAAAAAAAGCGCTCCTCCCACCAGTGGTCCTGGATATTATTATCTCCTTCCATTGCCACCAAGCATCCCTGCGCCCACCTCATTCTCGTAAGCGAACCAGGGCTACAGATTTTATTCTTATTGGACCACGTGATGTAGGTGATGAATCTCAACTCATTTGAGAAACACAGGAAAGGTTTAAAATCAGCCCCACTTACCTGCAATGCAGGTAAAGCAGAAGACGGACGCAGGCTTTTCCTACCCCTAATTAGGAAAGCACAGAAGCAGAGGGCCAGGGCTTGCCCACACGGAGTAGGGTGGGTCTCTCTACAGGCTGCCGAAAGAAAACTGGCTCCCAGGGTGATCCTCGGCTGAGTCAGTGGCTGATTCAGGTGCTTGGGAAGCACCCGCGGGCCCGAGGCAATATAAACGCCCTATAAACCGGGGCCCTCGTACTGAGCGCCCATCCACCTCTCCTGGGCGGGCGATGCAATTACGCTAACGAACTGCCGCGTTAAAGAGGAGGCGCTAGGGGAAACTGCGCGTCTCTGGCGTGTGCTTGGCATTGGGTGCCTAGGAGACGTGGCTGTGTGTGGGTTAGGAAAACGGATGCTTAGTGTGGAGCATCTGTTTTAACCCACTGCAGCTGACTGCCTAGCACAATACACATGCACGATATACATGGCCTGGAGCGCGTATATTGTGGGTGTATATGGTGTGCCCTGCAATTTTTTTTATTTTTTTTTTCAGGCAAGACTTTTTTAAATTTTGCATGGTGCTGCTTTTGGTGGTTCCTTCTCCTTAGTATGGCAATGATACTAAGTAGGAGGAACCTGTGAAAGGCAGTAATTTTTGAGCCCTTGACGCACGGCAAGACTTATGCACCTGCTCCGGGGCAAGCTTAAAATTTTCCCTGTTACAAAGCGTGCAATCGGGCACACGGTGATTTTTTTTTTTTTTTTTTTTTTTGCATCGGGGCGGGGTAATAGCTAATAGCCTCATCTACATGGCATTTACACGTGATGAGCTCCAGTAGCTACGTTGCTTGTTTGGATGGGCGCCGTGGACACACTAATCCCATTACTGCATCGGGGGGGGTTATTCTGGCGCGTCCAAAATGCGCGTCCAACCGCGCGTCGTGCTGTGCATGCTAGGCTGAGAGCACTATATTGCATCAGCCCCACAGGGAGGAGGAGGTGGCGAGATGTGTTGGGCCTGGACCAAGAAAGGGTGCTGACTTGAAAGCAACAACAAGCAATGCATTGGTAAGCAAAGCCAGACTTACATGTCCCATGGTGCTAGATACCGGATTTCCAGCACCTTCTCTCTCCTCCCCCCTCCCCTCCACCTGCAGGAGGAAACCTTGTGGACAAGATTGAAGCATGAGGTGCCCCCTTGGCAAGCACTTAATGCGTCTAAGGAGAAATCTGACTGGGGGGGTACAGTTACTGGAAACCACATGAAATTGCCAATAAATGATGTGTCTTTTTGCGATGTTTTCAAACAAATCAAACAAAACATCTGTTTCCTGCCATTTTTCGGATTTTAGCCCGCGCTAAACTTATTTAACAGGCGTTAAATAGTATTACTGTGTGCTAAGTGGTTTAATCTTGTCTAAACCCCCAAAATGACACGAAATAACCGGGGGGGAAAAAACAAACCATGAAACAAAATATTTTTTAGTGCACAGCCCTAAATCGAACCCTGTAGGTAGGTGTTTTAATAATGGAGGGGGGATCAGTGCTGGTCCGTCTTCCTGCTTCAGACGGGGCTGTGCAGAGGTTTGGCTTCACCCACAGGAAGCCTTGCAGTGAAACCCACACAAAGTGGCATTCTTAAAGAGTAAGACACCCTGGCAGCAACATGTGTTTTTTAAATTAACCCACAAAGACCGCCAGGTGTCATAAGCCACAAGATTAAGAAAAATGCACCTCCCTATCAATAAAGTTAGTTCCAACTGAGTTCTCTCTCTCTCTCTCTCCTTACATTTGAAGTCAATGTAAAAGCATGCTAGGAGGATAGCCGCATAAAGACAAGAGACATTTGACACATCCAAGTCAATCAAGTTCACTTCTTTTCCGCAACTACTGCACTAATCCATCTCTGGAATCACAAGAAAATCAAATCATCCGTTACATGCTGTTTTCCAGCTCCACGGACTCAGCCACTCACCTTCACTTCACCAGCAATTATCTCAGATCCTGCCAGCACTGTGCACTTGTCACAATAATTCAGCTAAATTTAGACAACCCAGAATGCAGTGCAGCCCCTGGACTTAGCATGTCAAGATCTTCTGCAAAGTAAAACAGCAGTTTGAAGGCACAAATCTGGGAGCCTTACATGACATGAAGGCTGCACGAGCTCACTGCTGGTATTGCTCTTCTAGTATTTTTCCTCATTTAGACTGCAATTGTAGACAGCAAAGGGAGATTTGGTGAACCTTCACTAAAGATTTTTTTTTTTAAAGTGATCATTTTATACCATTTTTTATCCAAGGTAATACTTTAGAATTATGTATCCAATCCCAAGGATTGGATACATAATTATCCAAGGTAATACTTTAGAATTATGTTTCCAATCCCAAGATTTTCCAATCTTGGGATTGGAAAATCTTCCTCCTGCTGTTGATGCCTTCCCTGCATCGCAGCTTCCAAAGAAGAAAGGCATGGTGTCTGGTCTCTGCCTGTGCTGCTGGGGGATGGGGGTGGCACCATAGTAGGTCAAATATGTGGTTAAACATTTCCAATAAATCAGGTATCAACATTAGAAAGAGACAGCGCAATATTTTTACCCCATTACAGTTAGGTAACTGGAGGCACAGACAGATAAGATGACTCGCCTCTAAGATCAAGCATAGGGCAGATCTACCAAAAACTTCTCCTGGAATTTCATTTAATTGGTGTGATTCCTCTGGGAAAGGGGCTGCACCAGTGATTTACTTATTATTCTTAGTGCCTAGTGGTTCACAATTAAAAACATCCATAAAAAAAACCCAAAACTAAACAGTACAAACTCGACCGACGTACGTTCACTACCCGTGATGTAACTTCAAACTGTTACCCCTTCCCCCAACGTCAAACGTCCAGTGTGCCTGCTGAACAACTCGCTAACTTCCTAACACATTACCTCCCCACGCACACCCCCCCCCCCCTTTAAAGGCTTGTTGCAAACAGGATACATTTTAAATGCTTCCGAAAAGACTTGAGCACAACAAACTCAAAAGTGGGGAGTGGGGATTTCCCTGGGTAAGTCTGTCACCGAATATACTTAGAACATAAGAACATAAGAAAATGCCATACTGGGTCAGACCAAGGGTCCATCAAGCCCAGCATCCTGTTTCCAACAGTGGCCAATCCAGGCCACAAGAACCTGGCAAGTACCCAAAAACTAAGTCTATTCCATGTTACCATTGCTAATGGCAGTGGCTATTCTCTAAGTGAACTTAATAGCAGGTAATGGACTTCTCCTCCAAGAACTTATCCAATCCTTTTTTAAACACAGCTATACTAACTGCACGAACCACATTCTCTGGCAACAAATTCCAGAGTTTAATTGTGCGTTGAGTAAAAAAGAACTTTCTCCGATTAGTTTTAAATGTGCCCCATGCTAACTTCATGGAGTGCCCCCTAGTCTTTCTACTATCCGAAAGAGTAAATAACCGATTCACATCTACCCGTTCTAGACCTCTCATGATTTTAAACACTTCTATCATATCCCCCCTCAGTCGTCTCTTCTCCAAGCTGAAAAGTCCTAACCTCTTTAGTCTTTCCTCATTGGGGAGCTGTTCCATTCCCCTTATCATTTTGGTGGCCCTTCTCTGTACCTTCTCCATCGCAATTATATCTTTTTTGAGATGCGGCGACCAGAATTGTACACAGTATTCAAGGTGCGGACTTACCATGGAGCGATACAGAGGCATTATGACATTTTCCGTTTTAATCATCATTCCTTTTCTAATAATTCCCAACATTCTGTTTGCTTTTTTGACTGCCGCAGCACACTGCACCAACGATTTCAATGTGTTATCCACTATGATGCCTATATCTCTTTCTTAGGTGGTAGCTCCTAGTAAGGAACCTAACATTGTGTAACTATAGCATGGGTTATTTTTCCCTATATGCATCACCTTGCACTTATCCACATTAAATTTCATCTGCCATTTGGATGCCCAATTTTCCAGTCTCACAAGGTCTTCCTGCAATTTATCACAATCTGCTTGTGATTTAACTACTTTGAATAATTTTGTATCATCTGCAAATTTGATTATCTCACTCTTCGTATTTCTTTCCAGATCATTTATAAATATATTGAAAAGCAAGGGTCCCAATACAGATCCTTAAGGCACTCCACTGCCCACTCCCTTCCACTGAGAAAACTGTCCATTTAGTCCTACTCTGTTTCCTGTCTTTTAGCCAGTTTGCAATCCACGAAAGGACATCGCCACCTATCCCATGACTTTTTACTTTTCCTAGAAGCCTCTCATGAGGAACTTTGTCAAACGCCTTCTGAAAATCCAAGTAGACTACATCTACCGGTTCACCTTTATCCACATGTTTATTAACTCCTTCAAAAAAGTGAAGCAGATTTGTGAGGCAAGACTTGCCCTGGGTAAAGCCATGCTGACTTTGTTCCATTAAACCATATCTTTCTATATGTTCTGTGATTTTGATATTTAGAACACTTTCCACTATTTTTCCTGGCACTGAAGTCAGGCTAACCGGTCTGTAGTTTCCCGGATCGCCCCTGGAGCCCTTTTTAAATATTGGGGTTACATTAGCCACCCTCCAGTGTTCAGGTACAATGGATGATTTTAATGATAGGTTACAAATTTTTGCTAATAGGTCTGAAATTTCATTTTTTAGATCCTTCAGAACCCTGGGGTGTATACCAACCTTAACCAATAAGCCTTCATACTGTTGATGCAACTTCATTATTGCTCTCTGCTTTAGCAGAAGGGGGAAGAGAGGAAAAGGGGTATTAGATTCAGACAGCAACCAACAAGTACCTGACTTTTACAGTCTGGGGAAACAAATAAGGATGGGGGAGAACTGGCTGATGTGACTGTTACTACCCTTAACCAAGAAGCCTTATACTTGTGATGCAACTCCATAATTGCTCTCTGCTTCAATGGCAAGAGATAACGAGAAATTGGACTCAGTCAGAAACCAACAAGGGCCCTGAGTTTGACAGTTTGGGAAACTAAGGGCTAGATTTTCTATTGTCGCTCGGCTCTGTGAATCGCGCGGTACCGGGGGGCGAAGCAGGGTGCGATCGCTGCTGGCTTTCACAAACCAATAGCGCCACCGTGCAAGGTGGTGCTATTGGGCGCGTTACTGACGGCAATAAGGATTCTTACCTTTTCGCCAACAGCGATGTCTTCGCGGCATCCGCCCTGGTGCCGCCCCAACTCCTCCCCTTCCGGTGTGGGCACCGCCCAGAATCCACCCCGATCTAGGTATCGCATGCGAAAAGGGACTTTTCACGTGCGATCCCTTTAGAAAATGACCCCCTAAGGGGTGACCTGTATGGCGCTGCAGTTGCTACCATAAGCTTGCTGGGCAGACTGGATGGACCGTTTGGTCCTTTTCTGCCATCATTCTATGGTTCTAACTGATTTATTCTGTTCATGTGGTGGTGGGGAAACAGGAGGGAATCTGAAGACATTTTACGTTTGGTTTCAATACCCCCATTGAACCCCATGTGATTCACCCTAGCATTTTTAGTAATGCATCCCAAGGAATACAAGGTGTCCCCCCCCCCCCCCCCATATTGAAAAGAACCCCTTGTGTTAGAAGTGGGAAGTAATATCTCAGTGTGAGCACACACACACACACACACACACACACACACACCACTCTTGGTTCAAGTACCTGGAGTTGGGTGATGTTATAAAAAAACATCTTTATGCATGATGTAGGAAGCCAACTTCATTTGTGGCCCAAACATTATGGCAATCAGGTACATCTAGAAGACAGACAATTCCACATCAAGGTATCTTGTGACTGATGAACAACATGATAATATAGATATATTTTTTTTAAAAATCAGATGCGAATTCTCAACCGGCATCATAATGCAAGTTTGTGCTTGGTAATTTACTTAAAAATAATTACATGCAATCCATTTTGGTTATTACTTTTCCCTACATTAGTTTCCAATTTAACTCACATCGGATGTGAATGCTGGAAAAGCAGGTACTGTACTGTATTCTCTCTCAAGGACCACAGAAACACGATGGCAGAAAAGGACCGTATGGCCCATCCAGTCTGTCTAAAAGCACCTAGGCTATCTTTCAGGATTTCATGATGCTCACATACAGGGAATGGCAACCCTGTGAAGTTTTGGGAGGACAAGAGAAGAGAAGATAGATTCCTGGACAATTCTGAATAATCTGGACAGAAAGCAGAGAACACAGTTTCACAAAACGAAGAATAAACCAACATTTTGGAACTGTTAACAGTGGAGACCAATGGAGATTACAAATAAAATGAAAAAAAGGCAAAGCAAAATGGGAAACTCATCAGGGGGAGGAGGGATAAAGACAAGAAACTCTCACAGATGCCCAACAAAAACAGAATTGGGTCCAATATAAACAGAGAACAACATTTTGCCAATACTTGGGCAAGAAATACAAGAAAAAAAAAAGGAACTGTATAAAAAGCTGGTCCCATTAGGAGACCAACCAGGGCTGAAAACAAACGGGACAGCAGTGGAGGAACAACGGTTGCTTGCAATCACAGAAAAGGAAAGAAAACATTGCAAGTATAAGCCAAAAGATGCTAAAAAGATAAAGAAACCGATTGTTTTCATAGATATATTTTAAGAAACCTGCTTTTGTTGTTCCAGTAAAGATCGAATAATTCGTCAGGTTTAAGAGTGACTCATTCAGGTTCTCATCAGCTCCCTTGGAATTATCTCTGCCCTAGGAACGGAGGGAGCTACTAATTATTAGCGCACTGCCCACATAGTTGATGTGTGTAATTAGAACCGGGAGAACTATGGAGCTCATCTGTAGAGAGGCAAAGAGCAGGCTTTTCTTCCTGGCTCGACGCAGAACTCTGCAGGGCCAACTCACTCAAATCTAATTTACACATAGAGATGGCTGCACTTCAGTCCCTTAAAAGACACCGACAAGACCTGGTGTCATCCCGGCCCCGACTGCAAAAAGGTTAAGAACATAAGAAGTTGCCATACTGGGTCAGACCGAAGGGGTCATTCTCTAACGCTATCGCATGCAAAAAGGGACGTTTCGCACGCGAAAAGTCCCTTTTCACGCGCAAAAGCTACCTCGGGGCGGAGTCGGCCCCGGAAGAGGAGGAGTCGGGGCGGCACCAGGGCCGACGCTGCGGACACATCGCTGGCGGCGAAAAGTAAGATTCCTTATCGCCGCCAGTTTCGCGCCGAATAACTACACCTTTTATGGTGTAGTTATTTGGCTACCGCAGGACCGCCCCCCACTTCGTCCCCCTGCCCCCCTGTTACCGCCGGATTCTCTAAGGTCTGCGACCTTAGAGAATCCAGGCCAAAGGCTCCATCAAGCCCAGCATCCTGTTTCCAACGGTGGCCATTCCAGGTTATAAGTACCTGGCAAGTATCCAAACATTAAACAGATCCCCTGTTACTGATGCCAGTAATAAGCAGTGGCTATTCCATAAGTCAACTTAATAGTTTATGGATTTCTCCTCCAGGAACTTTTCCAAATCTTTTTTTAAACCCAGATACACTAAGGGGCGGATTTTAAAAGCCCTGCTCGCGTAAATCCGCCCGGATTTACGCGAGCAGGGCCTTGCGCGCCGGCGCACCTATTTTCCATAGGCGCGCCGGCGCACGCAGAGCCCCGGGACTCGCATAAGTCCCGGGGTTTTTTGTCAGGGGCGTGTCGGGGGCGGGGCCGATCGACGCAGCGTTTTGGGGGCGGGATGCGGCGTTTCGGGGGCGGGATGCGGCGTTTCGGGGGCGGGCCCGGGGGTGTGGCCGCGCCCTCCGGAACCGCCCCCGGGTTGCGTCTCAGCGCGCCAGTGGCCCACTGGCGCGCGTGGATTTACGTCTCCTTCCAGGAGGCGTAAATCCGTGGACAAAGGTAGGGGGGGGTTTAGATAGGGCCGAGGGGGTGGGTTAGGTAGAGGAAGGGAGGGGAAGGTGAGGGGAGGGCGAAAGAGAGTTCCCTCCGAGGCCGCTCCGATTTCGGAGCGGCCTCGGAGGGAACGGAGGCAGGCTGCGTGGCTCGGCACGCGCCGGCTGCCCAAAATTGGCAGCCTTGCGCGCGCCGATCCTGGATTTTAGCGGCTACGCGCGTATCTACTAAAATCCAGCGTACTTTTGTTTGCGACTGGTGCGCCAACAAAAGTACGCGAACGCGCATTTAAAATCTACCCCATACTGTACTAACCACATCCTCGGCAATGAATTCCAGAGCTTAACTGTGCATTGAGTGAAAAAGAGTTCTCTGATTTGTTTTAAATGTGCTAATTGCTAACTTCATGGAGTGTCCCCGTCCCTTAATCCTTCTGTTATCTGAAAGAGTAAATAACCAATTCACATTTACCCATTCTAGTCCTCTCATGATTTTATAGACTATCAAATCTCCCGTCAGCCATCTCTTCTCCAAGCTGAACAGCCTTAACTTCTTTAGCCTTAAGGAAAAGCCTACCAATTTAGCATGGGGTGAGGGGGATATCAATTGCCGAGTAGCAAGTTCACAAACATGTTTATTTTCTAGAGATGGTTGATAATAAAGGATCACACAGAGCTGCCACAAAGCTCTGGGTATCCAACTTGCATTTGCATTTCTGGACTGAACCATCCCCAGGATTACAGTGATATTCTACAACCTTCAAAAGCTAAAATGTTAATAGCCGTTATATGGAGGCAAGAAAGTTGAACATCGCCATATTAAGAATTTATAATTTATTTATTTGCGCAGGATATAACTATTTTTAAATATTAGATTCTCAGTGGTTCACAGTAAGAACATACATAAAAACAATAAAATAAACATAACAAAATAAAACAATTTGTCAACATGCCAACTTCCTGTTTGCAAATTTAAGAACATAAGAACATGCCATGCTGGGTCAGACCAAGGGTCCATCAAGCCCAGCATCCTGTTTCCAACAGTGGCCAATCCAGGCCATAAGAATCTGGCAAGGATCAGTATAGTCTATGCAAAGGAGTGCCCTCTTGTATTTGGAAGCTACTTGCTCTACTGCTCCAGACAGATTTCCAGAGCTAAATTCACCAACTATTTTCTTAAGGACCTTCATTTTCAGTTTGACCTAACTTTTATTTTTTTTATATGTTTGACAGAAGCTGTGGCACCCATATAAAAAGAAAAAAATAATAATGGCTATGTAGCTACCTTGCTGACATTAGTAGACTTTAATTCAGTATTTATGTTTAGTTATTGGTCTTATTTACTGGATTTTGTTTGAGTGATGATTTGATGATCTATGTTGATTTGTTGACCATCTAGTATAATATTTTTGATTTAGCTGGTATAGAAAATTTGCTAAATATATAAAAAAAAAACCCTAGATATTTAAATATCTACCCAGCTTGATTGCACAGCCCATGCTTCCCACCCCTTAGGACTGAATCTAATGAATATGAAAGAATTATGTTGTGAAGCTGGAACAGCAAGTAATGAGCTCCTGCCTTCCCTGCAATGCCACATCACGCACAGAGCAAAAGGCAAATTATGTCCAGTGCCAAAAAAAAAAAAATCACCACTGAAATGGAAATTTCCTAAACAGAGAGTAGTGATAAAATACTGGAACCTGGGAAATTTCAGGTTTATTTTGCTCTCTGTTGAAAAACTCTGCTGCTGATTCTGCATGACCTTGGTCACTATAATACTGTTAAAAACCACCGTATAATCGTTAACCTATGGTGGCAGCACATACCGCATGTCCCTGCACTGTTATATACCAAATTGAAACCAATGTGGGGAGATGGGTGTGAAGTGTTACTGCTCTTCAAATCACACTCTGGTTCCTGTGGTCTGATTATGCTAAGAACTTAGCAAAAAAAAGGGGCAAACTAGTCCTGGTTATGTGTAACAAGCTAAGTGCACAACGATTAAAGCAGCATACAAAACATTCCAGCTGTGTAGTCGATATACATCAACTTTAAGCTGCTGAGTGCTTCCCAAAACATTTTAATTACCCGCACTTCTAGCCCTGGAAACTCTCCAAGCTGAAATTGCATAATTGCTAACCATATGTAATAGAGAGAGAGAGAGAGAGAGAGGAGAATCGTCTGACCACTTGGAATTTGTTTCAATTCTCACCTTCTAATTCCCTAAAAGGTGAACTTTAAAAGCCCAGCGCGTGCCAAAACTGGGAGATATGCGCGCAGGTCGGGCCGGCGCCCGCAGAGCGGATTCTAAAAGCCGCCTGGATCCATGCATACTTGCAGTGGTGCACACAAATGAAAAATTAAGAAAGGGGCTGGACATGGGCATTCCTGGATTTAAATTTGAAATCAGCGCAGAAATGCTTACATGCACAGGCGCGCGCCAGGATCCCCTGTCGCGTAACTTTACTTCTGCTATGGCTGACGTGCAAGTTATAAAATAAAGACAAATAGATCGGTGAGGTTTTAAGGGTCAGGCTGACAGGGGAGAAAGGAGGCTATTAAACTAGAGGAGTTTGAATGCCTATTCCTTACCTGGGCAAACTGGGAACAAACTGGTAAAACTGGTAATGGCGTCAGCATGTCTGCTTTTAAAATCCCCCCACTTATGTGGTAGAAGCAGCATTTGCGCACATAGGCGCACGTCCACTTAAAATTGCATGCACGTGCGTGTGATCAGGCTATTTTATAGTATGCGCGCACGTTATAAAATGGCCGCGTCTCCAGGAGCAGGCCATCGAATGCGCGTCCGCGCGCCTGTTTAAAAAGTTACCGTCTAAGATTTCACACTCTCAAGTCTATATAACCATACTGGTTACAATAAATCTCCACTTGCAAATCTCTTCAGCAGAGAGTATGAACATAGCCATAAACAGCTTGGGTTAGTCCTGGGTTTTACTAAGTTGCTAACTTGTAGGGTCATTCATCAAAATGCATTATGGCATTATCCCGTGCATTAATGCCATAATGCATAATGCACGTGATAGCTATTGCAATGCGCACTGTGCGATAGTGTAATGCACACATTTAACACTGGAAATAACTACACCTTTTTTTCCTGGCGTTAAGTTGTGCGATATGCCCAAAATGCAATTTGCGATATTTTTGGAGTGAGTGAGAGAGTGAGAGCGCGCGCCTCTGGGGTGGCACACACAGTAGTCAACTATTTTTACTGCTATCGGAGGGCCAGCTAGTAACTAGAGGTGAGGATTTGAGGTGGTCTAGGGTTTTGGGGACAGTTTTACATGCAGAGTGAGACATATGAGCAGCACAGTACACCTCAGTGAAGATTTGATGTGATTTGGAGTGAGGAAAGTCACACAAAGAAGAGATTTCTACAATGTTCTCTTGCCCTAGCTTGATGGACTTTCTACCAGGGTAATATCCAGCACATCCTCCCAGCGGAGAGCGCCATTTTGATGTACGGCAGTTCAAAAGTGAAGAAAGAAGATGTCAGAAGTGGACCTCCAAGGCCTGGGATCCGAGCCTCTGAGACCCCGGCATCAGGACAGGGCCTCAGCCTAGGCTTTGGGACCCGCTCTCCGTACAGGGCCCTCGCATCGGGTCTAGGATTTCATCACATTTCCTACTTCACTCCTCCCAAATGCCCATCCCTAATAAATATCCTATGGACAATTCAGTGGCATATGTTTTAGCAATTTTCAAAAGCCTTCTTACATGGGTAAAGTACATTTACACGTGTAAAATCCAACTTTAAGCATGTAAATGTCCTTTAAAAATCAGGAGAGGTGGGAAAGCTCCCCCCCCCCTCACAGAAAGAAGCCCAGGACAAGGCAAGAGAAGATTCCCCCCTCCCCCCAATCAACCTACCCACCTCCAAAACCGGCCATTTAAACAGCTGTGAAGTGCCGCCTGGCGCGCGCATGAAGGGGCACAACAAAGGGGCATACCCCTTTGTGTGCCTGAAGTGAAGTCTGATTACTCTTCCAACCCTTAATTTTAAATAAGAAACACTTCTAAAAAAAAAAAAAATAATAATAATAATAATTCTCATCTACTTCAAAAATACAGGTTAGCTATTTTATCCACTTCATTACAAAAACTAATTCTCTTCAGATCATATCCTTCAAACTCAAATCCTCGCAATGAACATGTCTTCTACAATTGAGAAAATCCCCAGCAAAAGAAACTTCAGACATCAAAAGAAAAAACAAAATTTCTCCAAAAGAAATGAGAACAAGAATCTAATCTATACAAATTCAATCAACAACAAAAAAAACAACCTATGTGAATTCTACCCAAGTCTCATACTAACACTTCTTCTACTTAACGTCCAATCCATAACAAAAAAAAATCCCTCTCATCAATAATCTCTTAGAAGAACTTAACCCTGCTATATTATGTATCATAGAAACATGGCTGAAAGAATGACAATGTTTTCTTAAACCAAATTGAAAATCCAAAACAATGAAATTTTTCATTTTCCTAGAATCAAAAGAAGAGGAGGAGGTCTTCTAATAATTTGCAAAAACGAATTTAAACTTAAACCTTATACAGTAGAAATAAACCCCCCTAATGAAGCAGCAATACTTAAATCACAGAAATTAAATATTGGTCTGATATATAGTCCACCTGGAACTCTACAAAAAGACTGTTCATCATTAATTGAACTCTCTACTAAATCAGGTTTAGGTATTAGTGTAGGGGTTAGGGGCCACTTTGACATTCAAAGTGAGACGTACGAACAGAACAGTGCTCTGTTCTGTTCGTATGTCTTGATGTTACCCAGGTAGAGAGAGAGTCCATCAAGTTAGGTTGAGGGAACATTGCACAAATCTCATCTTTAGGTGAGTTTCCTCCCTCCAAAGGTCATCAAATCTTCACAAGAGAGCTCTGTTCTGTTCGCACGTCTCACTTTGAATGTCAAAGTGGCCTCTAACCCCTAAACTAATACCTAAACCTCACCTCAAGTGATTAGGTGGGCCTCCTAGAGAGATATAAATACCTATCTAGAGTGAGGGCATTATGGCTAGGCTCTCGCTCTCTCTCCCCCTCCCGTGGTGGTAGGAGGGCCTTGATAGCTAGGCTGGCTCTCCAGGAGCTTAAAACTGACAAAGGTGTAGTTAAAATTCATGTTAAAGCCATGCGATACGGCTTTATAAAACTGTGAGCCCAGCCCACTGGGCCAAAATTCCCGCCCCAATATCCTCCCCTTTTTCTCATTTGCACCGCACCAAGCATGCGAAAACACCTTAACGCATGCGAAAACGCCATATAGCACTTTGATAAATGACCGCCTTAAACACCAAATTCTTTGTATAAGCTGATGATATTCAGGTCTACATACCTTTTCAAAAAACCTTTGAAAGAACCACAGCAACTTTAACAAAATACATTAAATCTATCCAAAAAGAACTCTCTCTCCTGAAATTGATTCTCAACACTAACAAAACTGAAATAATTTGGCTAAGAAAAGAAAACACATCTCCAAAACCACCTATTCTAAAAATAGACATAGCAAAAAAATATCACCTGCAGATGAAGTTCGTGATCTAGGAATCCAAATTGATGAAAATATCAACATGAAAAAAACATATCGAAGATAAACAAATCTGGTTACTCCAAACTCAGAATGCTTCACCGTCTGAAACCTTTGCTTACCTTCCAAGACTTCCGCACATTGCTACAAAATCTTATTTTTTCTAATCTAGACTACTGCAACTCCCTATTGCTTGGCCTCAATGCAAACATAATTAAGCCTCTGCAACTCCTCCAAAATGCTTCTGCCAGACTTCTCACTGGAACTAGAAAATTTGATCTTATAACTCCCACTCTAATAGACCTTCTGGTATCCTTCAGAATCCAATACAAAGTATTATCGCTTATTTTCAATATCATCAACAATATTGACCAATCTCCTCCTGGAATTTCAATACAACTCTATAATCCAATAAGAGACCTAAGATCCCAAAACAAAGGCATTTTCTCAATCCCCTCTAACAATGTTACACATCTAACTCAAATCAGAGATCGTATGTTTTCTATTGCTGGTCCCAAACTTTGGAACTCTTTACCTAGTCCACTAAGACAACAACTGAAAAAAGAAATTCAAACAAGATCTCAAAACATGGCTCTTCAAAAAATCCTATGAACTAACCTGGAATTATTCTTTGATAAATATCCTCAAATTTACATAGTCAAAAGACTGATCATACTCTTAAACTTCCTATTACTTTTATAAATTCTTACATCTGCTATTTGAATAATTCATTGGAATTATTAATCCTTTGTTGAATTACTAACTTTTTAATAACTTTTATATCTATTGGTCTCACATTTATATTAATGCTTTTTGAAATTATTACCTATTTACAATGTAATCCATTGTGGTCTACCTCTGGAACAACGGTATATAAAGCGCATAAATAAATAAATATATATGTGTGTATATAGGCGCACGCACATCTATACCAATATCTTATAACCTGTGTGTATACGAGAAGTACGGGCTACCAAATACGTGCAAATGTACCCTGCACCATTTGTACGTATGCAAAAATTTATTTTTTTATTTATTTAAAGTCTCTTATATACCGATGTTCGTATGCACATCACATCGGTTCACAAAGAACAAAAGCTTTTGGGCAGAGCCCTTACATATAACAGCAGAATATAAATAACTTTCGGGCGGGGGCCCTTACATGTAACCATAAGAATACATTAAACAGGGGGGGGTAAAATACTGGTAAGGCGATGCAGTATTCCAAACATTAAATGGATACAATCAACTATATACAAAAATAGGTGAGTACAAAGTACAAAATCAGCAGGCATTCTTAGTCATACATCGATAAGGCATTCCTGGTCAGTTACTTGACTTGTTACACGCTTGTTGTTGGTGATGTTTCTGCGTGGGATGGGGGGAAAGTGGGTAAGCTTGAAGAAACAGCCAGGTTTTGAGGTTCTTTTTGAATTTAGGAGTAGAGGTCTCAATGCGGAGTTCAGGCGGTAAGGAGTTCCATATAGTGGGGCAAATAGATTTTGCCACTACTTAGCCAGATAAATCTGAAAGCGCTACTAATTCGGATAAGTAAGATAGCCAGATAAATCTCAAATAGAGCTACTTATCTGGATAACTAGCTCTATTTGAGATTTATCTGGCAATCTGACTTTGTTGTTACTTAGCTGGATAAATTGTATTTTATCCAGCTAAGTGGCATACAACTGCTCATCGCGTGTATTTGTACTTCTTACTTTAAATATATATGTGGGGAGATTTAACGTGAAATTTACAGACATTTATCCCCGTAAATTGGCAGATTTTTCAAAATGTATGAGACAATGAAATTACCAGTTTATCAATTTGTCCACCAGTTTGCCCAGTCCACCTGAAGGTCATAGAGACCCTCCTGGCTCTTCAGCCTGAACTCTCCCTCACTTCACCCAGACCTCCCACCCAGTCAGTATTTCACATTAGGGATGTTTGCTATCACTTATGCCAGATGAAGAGCAGGTAAATTACCAAATCTATACAAGTAAATTTCTTATAAAGTAGCAACTAACATATGTAAAACCTGTCCTATCTTGATGCAATCAGAATACCTTCTTCAGCTTCTTCAGATAATTCCGAATTCCAAAAATAAATGGTTTACTATGGGATCTGGTAGAACAAGACATGTGACTATAAAAGATACCCATTCTCCCCAACTGGACAACATCCTGAATACCCACCCTCCCTCCCACAGAGAATTCAAGATTCAGAATCCCAGGAATAACTGGATTACAGTCGGCTCTGGCAGAATAAGGCCTGTGATGAAGAAACACCCACTCTCTCAGCTCTTACCCTTATATAATGCTTTTTCAGCTTTGGAAAATGAAGAAGCCCCAGCAATAGAGCATGAAGTGATATCTGAGAGAGAAGTAGTCACCCAATGCACCCAGAAACCCTCCAACATAGTCAAATGTCATAAAAGAAAGCTGCTGCTTCTGGGAAGCTCTGTCATCAGAGGAACCAATTTGGGAACTAAGTTTCATGGGAACACAATGGTTAAATGCATTCCAGGATGCTCAACTAATAGAAATGCAAACCAAATGGTCAGTGCAATTAAAGAAGAAAGTAAGAAAGCCGATATCAATGTTATCCATCTGGGAACCAATGACCCCACTATAAATGGTGTCAAGAAGGTACAGGAAGATTTCCAAAATCTAGGGGAAAAGATTAGACACATGCCAAAGACTATTGCCTTTTCAGAAGCTCCACCAGCTCATGGAAAGGGAAAGGAAAGGTTATGCCATATAGATCATTTTAATGTCTGGCTCAAACCCTGGTGTACGGAAAATAGTTGTGGATACATTGGAGGCTGGGGCCATGTATGGAGCAATAAAAGATAATATGGTAAGGATGGCCTACACTTGTCTGTGGCAGGAAAGAGAATGCTATCTAAAACATTCAGATCATACATTATCAGGCATTCAAACTAAGAAGTGGGGGTAGCAGGAGGTGGCCAGTGAAATTGGCATGTTACCCCCAGCAATACAGGAAATGGGAAGACAAAAGTAACAAAATCAATCAGTTCAAAAAAACAGAAAAGGCAACTAGGAAGAGCAGCTGGATAGCTGATCAAATTTGCGGATGGCACAAAATTATGCAGAGTTGTTAAATCTCGAGCGGATTGAGATAAATTGCAGGAGGACCTTTTGAGACTGGAAGATAGGGCTTCCAAATGGCAAATGAAATGTAACATGGACAAGTGCAAAGTGATGCATATAGGGAAAAATAACCCTTCCTGTAGTTACATAATATTAGGGTCCATGTTAGGAGTTACCACCCAGGAAAGAGATCTAGGCGTCATAGTGGATAACACATTGAAATCGTCGGCTCAGTGTGCTGTGACGATCAGAAAAGAAAACAGAATGTTAGGAATTAAGAAGGGAATGGAAAATAAAACGAAGGATGTCATAATGCCTCTGTATCGCTCCATGGTGAGACATTTTGAATACTGTGTGCAATTCTGGTCGCCACATCTCAAAAAAGATATAATTGCACTGGAGAAAGTGCAGAGAAAGGGGATGGAACAGTTGCCCTATGAGGAAAGGCTAAAGAAATTAGGGCTGTTCAGTTTGGAGAAGAGACAATTGAGGGGTGATATGATAGAAGTCTACAAAAATCAGGAAATGACTTGAACAAGTTAATGTAAATCAGTTATTTACTCTCCCAGATAATAGAAGGACCAGGGGGCACTCCATGAAGTTAACAAGTAGATCATTTAAAACAAATCAAAGAAAATTCTTTTTCACTCAGCACATAGTTAAGCTCTGGAATTCATTGCCAGAGAATGTGGTTACAGCAGTTAGTGTAACTGGGTTTAAAAAAGGTTTATAAGTTCCTAGAGGATAAACTGCTATGGCAGTAATAAAAAAGCAATAGTAGCTTGTGATGGGTAATGTTTGGGTACTTGCCAGGAACAGGTGACACAGACTGGCCACTATTGGAAGCAAGATACTGGGCTTAATAGACCCTTGGTCTGACCCATTATGGCATATCTTATGTTCTTATGTACAAATGCTTATAGTTTGAGCAATAACATCCCAGACCTGCAGGCCCTAATGGTAGAGGTGGAATTGGACATTGTTGCTGTTAAGGAGACATGGTTCACTGAGTCTCATGATTGGGATGCGGCCATCCCGAGCTATAACTTGTTAAGGAAGGACAGAGAGGGCAGAAAAGGGAGAGGAGTAGATCTTTATGGGTACTTGCCAGGTTCTTGTGGCCTGGTTTGGCCTCTGTTGGAAACAGGATGCTGGGCTTGATGGACCCTTGGTCTGACCCAGCATGGCAATTTCTTATGTTCTTTTGTTCTTAACAATATCCAAGCAACTGAATTGCAAGGGACATGGGGTAAAGAAGCAGCATTATGGACCATCCTAATAAAAGAAGATGGTGCTTCCATTTTTACTGGTGTGATCTACAGGCCTCCAACACAAAACGGATGAAATGGACAGAGACCTGATCAAGGACATCCAAAAGTTGGGAAAGAAGGGAGAAATGATGCTCTTTGGAGATTTTAATCTTCTGGATGTGGATTGAAGCATCCCTTCTGCAGAATCTACAAAAAGTAGAGAGATAGTGAATGCCCCTCAAGATGCTGTGCTCAAACAAATGGGAATGGAACCTACGAAGAAGGGTGTGATCCTCAATCTAGTGCTCACTAATACAGATAATGTCTCTTATGTTCGGGTAGGGGCTCACGTAGGCAGTAACAATCAACAGACGGTATGGTTTGATATCGCAAATAGAATACAGAGAAGACACACTAAGACCCAAGTTTTGAACTTCACAAATACAGACTTTGTCAAAATGGGGATGTAGCTGGAAGAAAAACTGGAAGAGGTGGAACAACTGCAGGCCAAATTAAAAGGAGCTATTACAAAGGCAACAAATCTATATGTTAGGAAAGTAAAGAAGAGTAAGAGGAAAAAGAAACTGAGATGGTTCTCTAAGGAGCTGTCTGAAAACATTAAGGCAAAAAGAACAGTATTCAAGAACTATAAAGGATCTCAAAAAAAAGGAATACAAGGAAGATTGTCTGTTAAATATGAGGGAGACCAAGAAAGAAATCAGAAAAGCAAAAAGTCAAGTAGAAGAAAGAATTGCCAAAGAGGTAAAGAGAGGAAACAAAACATTTTTCAGATATATCAGAGAAAGAAGGGAGGCCCGAAGTGGTATAGTGAAATTGAAAGGTGACATGGAGCACTGTGTGGAGAGAGATGAAGAAATGGCGGAAATATTAAACAAATACTTCAGTTCGGTGTTCACTAAAGAAGACCCTGGAGAAGGACCGTTGCTGGTTGACAAGACCGTAGATGGAGATGGGGTAGATGAAACTCCATTTACAGAAGAGAATGTATGGGAAGAGCTAGGAAAACAGAAAGTGGACAAGGCCATGGGGCTGGATGAGGTTCATCCCAGGAATCTGTGGGAGCTCAGAGATGTGCTGGCGGGTCCATTGCATGACATAATTCAATAGATCCCTTGAAACGGGAGTGGTGCTGAGTGATTGGAAAAGAGCGGTGGTGGTCCCACTTCACAAGAGTAGGAGCAGAGAGGGGGCTGAAAACTACAGGCTGGTTAGCCTCACCTCAGTGGTGGGAAAATTAATGGAGATGCTGCTGAAAGAAAGAATAGTTAACTATCTACAGTCAGGAAAATTGCTGGACATGAGGCAGCATGGATTCACCAGGGGAAGGTCCTATCAGACAAATCTGACTAATTTGTTTGATTGGGTGACTAAAAAATTGGATCTAGAAAGAGCGCTCGATGTGATCTACTAGGATTTCAGCAAAGGTTTCAACACGGTCCTGCATAAGAGGCTTGTGAATAAAATGAGGAACTTGGGAGTGAGCACCAAGTTTGTGGCCTGGATTATAAACTGGTTGATGGATAGAAGGCAGCGTGTGATAGTAAATGGAACCTACTCTGAAAAGAGAACGGTGTTAAGCAAAGTGCCACAAGGATCGGTGCTGGGACCGGTTCTGTTCAATATCTTTGAGAGCAACATTGCGGAAAGGATAGAAGGTAAAGTGTGTCTATTTGCAGATGATACTAAGATCTGCAACATGCCCGAAGGAGTAGCGAATGAGACGAGATTTAAGGAAGCTTGAACAGTGGTTGAAGATATGGCAGCTGGGATTCAATGCCAAGCAATGCAGAGTCCTGCATCTGGGGTGTGGTAACCCAAAAAATCCATATGAGATCGGGGGTGAAGAGCTGTTGTGCATGGAGCAAGAGAGGGACCTTGGGGTGATAGTGTCTAGCAATGTGACAAGGCGATAGCTAAAGCAGGAAGAATGCTGGGCTGCATAGAGGAATAACCAGTAAGAAAAAGGAGGTGATAATCCCCTTGAACAGGTCCTTGGTGAGGCCTCACCTGGAATACTGGGTTCAGTTCTGGAGACTGTATCTCAAAAGGGACAGAGACAGGATGGAGGCAATTCAGAGAAGGGCAACAAAAATGATTGGAGGTTTCCATCAAGTGACTTATGAGAAGAGGTTGAAAGACCTAAATATGTGTACCCTGGAGGAGAGGAGATGCAGGGTAGATACGATACAGACCTTCAGATACCTGAAAGGTTTTAATGATGCACAATTCACAAACCTTCTCTGTTGGAAAGAAATCAGTAGTACTAGGGGGTCACATAATGAAACTCCAGGGAAGACAATTCAGAAGCGTCAGGAAAAATTTCTTCATGGAGAGGGTGGTGGATGCCTGGAATGCCCTTCCTGAGCAGGTGGTGAAGAGAAAAACAATGAAAGATTGCAAAGGGGCATGGGATAAACACTGTGGATCCCTAAAGGTTAGAGGATGGGAATGAAGAAAAGAGTGCATGGGGGTAACTTGCTGGTGTAGTGCTTACTACCCTTAACCAATAAACCTTCATACTGTTGATGCAACTCCATTACTGCTCTCTGCTTTAACGGCAGGGGGAAAAGAGGAAAAGGGGAATTAGACTCAGACAGCAACCACCAAGGACACTGAATTTTACGGTCTTGGAAAACAAACAAGCATGGGGGTAACTTGCTGATGTGGCTGTTGCTACCCTTACCCAATAAGCCTGAAACTTCTGATGCAACTCCAACATTGCTCTCTGCTTCAACGGCAAGAGGTGATGGGAAATTGAACTCAGACAGCAACCAACAAGGACCCTGACTTTCACAGTTTGGGAAACTAAGTATGGGGGTGACCTGTATGGTGCGGCAGATGCTACCATAAGCTTGCTGGGCAGACTGGATGGACCATTTGGTCCTTTTCTGCCGTCATTTCTATGTAAATGTTGGCCCTGCTCCAAAATGCCCCTGGTCCACCCCTTTTTATATGATTAATTTACTCACAAACCCTTACATGTGTAAGTTTGATGTTTAGAAAATAGCATATACATGAGTATAAGTTATTTCTACGTGCAACCTTTAGAAAATTCACCTTTTAGATTATAAATCCTCTAAGGATAGAGAAATTCCTATAGTACCTGAATGTAATCTGTTTTGAAGTGTCTCGAAATGTGGAATAAAAAATTATTATTGAGCCACCAATTAAATGAGTCAGCTAAATCTAAAGAAAAGGAAAAAGTGTATAGCATTTCTCTCCTAGTTGTCTGAAGGCCTTAAATTCCCTTAATATTATTAGCAGGAGATAAATACCATATTATTCTCTATTAAAACAGACTGCACCTTGAAATGAATAAAGTCATGCACAGCACAGAAGAAAACATACCATTATGTACTGCATTTTAATAAACTGCACCTCAGATAAAACCATTTTGCATAGCATTAAGACAATTGTACACCACAAAACATTTTTCATGGCATCAATCCCTCTGCTACAAAAGAGAGCTATGAAACTCTGCATACAAAGGAATGAATCTTCAAAGAGCTGCACTTAAAAATTAGCAGATATGCGCATAAGTAGGCTGTACATGCATAATGACTATTTTATGAACATCAAACGTACGAGCATACTTTAGGCTTCACACGCACATATATGCATGAAAAAAGGATGTTCTAGGGGCATTCCAGGGCAGGGCAAACAGTTACATGAGCAAGCTGCTATTTTATAAGAGGCTTATGCTTTTACATTTGACAACTTATTCACGTCTTTCTAAATCTGCTAATTATTTTATTTATTTAAAAGATTTTTGTATACCGTTGTTTGAATATACATCACAACGGTTCACAACATAGAAACATTTAAACAGGTAAAATAAAAACATAGCAACAGTATATAAAGTACATTATAATCTAAGATGCAAGACACAAAGATTTAAACTAAAAAACACAGATAGCAAAGACTATTTAAAAAAAAAACAAAACAAAACCTCTGCTATTTAGTGACTTTTTTTTAGATGTTCCGCATAATTGAAATCAGACTTGTTTATTGTGTGCTATTGGCTGGGTGAACGGTTTGGGTGAACTGGAGGGGGGTTCAGGATGAAGAACCAGGAGCGTCTTGATGACTGTAGAAGGAATCAGAAAACTGTTAATTTCAATTACTTGTGCATGTTTTAAAATATAATTGACGTAAAACACATAAATCAGGTTTTTACACATGCAAGCCCTACTTTATTTTCGCACATAAAATTACTGTGTTTATATATTTTTTTAATTAGGTGGGAACAGTGGGTGCTTTCAATGCATTGCATATATTTGTAAATAAGCATTGCATACACGCACATGCTGAGGGGTTGACCTGTGCGTATTTTATAATACACGTAACACAGTAACATAGCAATGACGGCAGAAAAGGACCAAATGGTCAAGCCAGTCTGTCCAGCAAGCTTCTTATGGTAGCAACTGCCACTCCATTCAGTTATCCACCAAGTCTATGATAACTCAAAAAAAAAAAAAAAAAAGTGTACTGCTAGCAGCATTTTTACTGGATAATGAGCCTTCTCGAAAATTCAGACAGTGCTGTTTGATATACTGTGCTTACGGACTTGGCCATAGAAACAATCCTGTGCTTTTTCCCTTATGTCTGCGTTATCAGTACCCCAGACCATATCTGATACGCGTGCTTTATGAAACACTGTCGTAGATTCCTGCACGGCCATGTACATAAGTATATGCAACCGCCTGGAGTTGTTTTGAAAGTTACCTTCAAAAGCTTTGCAAGTACCTACAGTAGCAATAAAGAGTTATTTATAAACTCTCTTCCTTTCACCTCTGGAAACCTCCATTTCCCTTAATGGAAAAAGCACAGGGGCTGAGGATATGGTTAGAAAGGGATTTGTTTCAGAAGACACGGTCTTTTTGTTTTACTATTTCTGCAATTAATGCACTGGATATCTGATCCTCTGGGTGTGTGCCATTTTTTTTCCTCTCTTTTGCATTATTTTATAATTTCTTGGCATAGAGGGGTAGGTGTCTGCAAAGAACCAACTGGCCCCACCCAGCTGTCAACTGCACAAGGATCTCATTCCCCGTCCAAGTCAAGGATAAAGCAATGGAATATGTTTCTACCTGCTCACTGCAATCACAATCTCAAAAATTACTAAGTGTACCGTGGAGTAAAGAATATAAACTGCAGCATACGTGCTTTGAACGCTTTTTCCATTGTGGGGCCAGCTCAGTGGAACAGTATGCCGATGGAAATGAGATCAGCAAAGGATTTTTAAAAAGTTTCATAAGAAACTTAAAAGATAAATTTTAAAAGCCCGACATGCGCCAAAACCAGGAGATGCGCAAATACGTCAGGCTGGCACGTGCCGAGCGGATTTTGAAAGATGCCTCCCCCCCGTACGCACATATCTCCCGCTGCGCAAAAAAAAAAAAAAAAAAAGATTTTTCACAAAAAGGGGCTTGATGGACCCTTGGTCTGACCCAGCATGGCAATTTCTTATGTTCTTATGTTCTTATATACTTAATCTTTTATTCAGTAATTCTAAATGCTTCTCTAAAGAAGTATGTTTAATGATTTTTTAAATTCCTTAGTATTTGAAATTTGGCATAGGGCATTTGGTAGAGCATTCCAATGTATAGGCCCAGCTACAGAAAAAGCTCTATGATGGGTAACATTTAATCTTGCTAATCTGACTGAAGGCACGTCCAAAAGGGTCATATTCGAGGATCGAAGCTCTCTAGAAGGTTTGTATATTCTCAAAACAGAACATAGCCAGGATGAATTAGGGTTATTTAATAGAGAATGAATTATGGTCAATATTTTGTACAAAATCCGATATTTAATTGGCAACCAATGCAGTTTGGATAAAAATGGAGAAATATGTTCCTTTAAAGGAGTACCTGTAAGAATGTGAGCTACATTGTTTGTATTAACTGTAACGGTTTGATTGATGAATCCGGTAAATCTAAGTACAGACTGTTACAATAATCGAGACCTGACAATATTAATGACTGAAGAACCAGACGAAAATCCTGAGCATACAACAGTGGTTTTAGACGTTTAAGTAAATGTAACTTGTAGAAAGCATTTTTAACAGTTTAAAAAATACGACAAGCCAAAGAGAGATTCGAATCCATCATAACTCCCAAACTACGTGTCTGCTTAGTGATTGGGATATGTTCACTATCTATCACAATGTATGAAGGTGGATTATTAATTGGATTCTCAACAAAGCTTAAAAGTACTACTTCTGGTTTTTTTGCGTTAAGTTTTAGCCGACTGTGGGCCTCATTTTCCAAAGTATCGCAGGGGCCAAAAAACTGCAAGGTAGGCGATCCAATAAAGCCGTGAGGAAACAACAAAGAAGTAGATGCCACAAAAAAGTCTTTTCCAAATCTTTAATAGTGGAGACGTGTAGTATTTCATAAAATATGCCCGACTCTGGCCGGGTTTCGCCACATTATAATTAAACCCCTGAGGCAGCCACTTAATGTGGTGAAACTCGGCCAGAGTCGGGCATCTTTTATGAAATACTAAACGTCTCCACTATTAAAGATATGGAAAAGACTTTTTTGTGGCATCTACTTCTTTGTTGTTTCCGCAAAGTATTGCAGGCCTGCGATACTTTAGGGAATGAGGGGCGCCGGGCCGAAACGGGGGGCGGGCCTGCACTAGCCAGCAGCAATCGCACCGTCGTGGTATGATCACTGCCGGTTTCGCACCCAATAGCGCCACCATAGAAAGTGTAGCTATTGGGCACTAACTCAGACGCGAAAAGGGCCTTACCTTTTCATTGTCCGCGGCGTCTTCGCGGAGTCGGCCCCGGTGACATCACGACTCCTCTTCCGGGGCCGACACCGCCCCCATTTTGGTATCGCATGCAATAAGGGACATTTTGCGTGCAAAACATCCCTTATCACGTGCGATCCGTTTAGAAAATAAGGCCCTGTGTGACATCCACTTTTCTATAGTTTTGGTGTAAATTTGCACCAAGGAAAGTGTTTCTGACCAGGAAGACTTGTAGGGGACAAAAAGTTGTATATCGTCCGCATATATCTTGAAATGGACGTTTAATGCTGAAAGTATATTGCATAAAGGTAATAAGTAAATATTGAACAAAATAGGGGAACGTGATGAACCTTGGGGAACCCCTGTTGGCATTAGATATGAGAACGATGAATGAGGTCCAATGTTGACCTGACAAGTATGGTCAGATAGAAAACTATGGAACCATTCTAAAACAGTAGCTTGAATTCCTATAGATTGCAAACTAGCCAATAGATTATAGTGGTCTAGCATATCAAATGCTGCAGAAATGTCTAAAAAAATTAATATGAAATCTGTATTAGAATCAAACCCCCTAAAGTAGGAGTCAAAGGAGGACAGTAAAAGAGTTTCTGTTGAATGTCCCTTTCGAAACACATGTTGGTTTGGGTGCAATATTTCATGGTCACCAAGGAAATCATTTAGTTGGTGCAAGACCACTGACTCTAGGATTTTAGATAAAAAGGTCAGGGAGGCTATTGGTCTGAGGTTTGAGAACTCAGCAAAAGACAAGGTTTTATTTTTTTGTATTGGAAGTACTGATGTTTGTTTTAAGCAGTCTGGGCCATCCCTGATTTCAAAGATTGATTTATCATATTACAAATATGTTCTGAACAATTTTCTGCTAAACTTTTGAATATTAACCCAGCGCATGGGTTCAATGGTGAATTTGATATTTTTTGTTTATTTATACTCTGTTTTATTGCAGCATTCGTGGTTTTTTTCAAAGGACGACCATTTATATACTAATGTTTGTTCTTTATAATTTGGATAACTAAAATAACAAGAATTTTTGCACTTATGTATTGGAACGTTATGGGCCAGATTTTAAAACCTACGCAGCCGCGCGCATGTTATAAAACTCCGGGGGTCGGCGAGCACAAGGGGGTGCACACTTGTGCACGCCGAGCCCTAGGGGAGCCCCGATGGCTTCCTCAGTTCCCTCCGAGGCCTCTGCGAAATCGGAACGGCCTCGGAGGGAACTTTCCTTCGCCCCGCCCCACCCCCACCTTCCCCTCCCTGCCCCTATGTATCCCGCCCCCCCCGTCCTACCTAAATCCCCCCCTACCTTTATTTTTTAAGTTGCACGTGCCGGTCAACGGCCGGCCCGCAATCCCAGACACAGCAGCAAATGGCCGCTGTGCCTGGAGGCACCGGTCCCGACCTGCCCACTCCCCGCCCCTTTTTTCAAGCCCCGGGACATACGTGCGTCCCGGGGCTTGCGCGTGTCACCGGGCCTATGCAAAATAGGCCCGGTGACACGCGCAGGAGCGGGTACGCGCGTAACCCTTTTAAAATCCGCCCCTATCCGTATTGAAGAATTTGGACTGGCGAGCTACAAGACATTTTTTAATAAATAAATGAAAGTTTCTCGCTAACCTCAATTATTTTTTGCTTCTCTGTTAATTGTGCACGCTTCCAGTGAGTCTCTTCAATTTTTACAGGTCTGTCTCCATCAGCTTACCTTCTCTCCCCAGACTAAGCACTGTAGAATAGATACAGACAATAATATTGTCATGCTTTTTCCCCCATTAGAAGCTTTATACAGGTCACTGAAGTCGACACATACTGGGATTTGTTAGTATCAGTCCTTTCCTTATCGTCAGCAATCCCTGGTCCCAAAACATATTTATGATAACATAAGAATATTCTAGAAATTTGCCAAGAACTTCCAACATAAAAACTCGGGGCTTGCCGCGTGTTTTCAGTTTTACAGCGATGATCCAATTTTCAGTTATTGATCAGAAAACCCCCAAATATTACTCATATAAATTTAAATTTAACTTGAGCAGTTTTAACATGCTGGAATAAAGGCGAATTTTAAAAGCCATATGCACACCAAAGTCAGAAGATGCTCGCAGAGGTTGGGCCGGCACGCACCATGCGGATTTTAAAAGTCGCTTGAGCACGTTATCTCCTGATCTGCGTAAAAAATGGGCATTCCTAGATTTCTCTATGAAATCTGCGGGCAAGTATTTACGTGCAAAGGTGTGCGATGAGGTCCCCCACCTCATAACTTTATTTCTGCTATGGATGGCATGTAAATCCTGAAACCAGAAAAACCAAAGAGGTCAGCAGGGTTTTAAGGATTTGGGTTAACAGGGTTAAAGATGGAATAGTAAATTAGGGGGATTAGGAAGTCCTTTCCTCTACCTGGGCAAACTGGGAATGAACTAGGAAACAGGTAATTGCGTCAGCGCGCATCTACTAAAATCCCCCCACTTGCTCGCACGTCTACATAAAATTGTGCGTACATATACGCGCGTACAGCCTATTTTATAACGTGTGTGCATAGACGCACATATGTTATCAAATGGCCATGTCCACTGGTGCAAGCCAGCATACACGCGTGCATGTGCACCCTTGCGGTGTTTAAAGGTTACCGTCCCCAAATAGAAGAGCTTCATCTTTAACATACCTTAGGAATTATATAGTTTTTGTTCAATGACCGTCGGATCTTTGCAGGAAACTTTTACAAATGGTGCAATACTATAATTGACCACCATAATGAAGCATTACGGTGTCAACCACAGTGAAAATGAATCCTATGATAAATAGGATGTACAATGACTCAGGCATCACTTTAAAGTAATTTTGGTCTCCTAAATATTATGATTGGGTACTGGGTATCAGATCATGTGTTTTTCCCCCAGCTTAAGAGGCAGTAAATTACTGAATGAAAAGAAAGTGTTTAATTTTATATCCCATCTTGAATAAACCTAATAGAGGACATGTATACAAATTCACTGCCCTAAAACAAAATATACTGACCAATGAATGTGATAAAACTCGCATTGCAAGTAGCCTCACCATTTGCCCTTCCACAGAAAGCAGTTCTATTATTAGGCCCGCTATAAACACTGTCAAGTGCTGTATATTTTTTTTAAAAAATGCAAGTAAATTGGACCAGTCAAAAAGGCCAACTGTTAAAAATGCAACCCATGCACTTGAGCCTCTATCCAGGATATAAATTATGGCGCAAGCACCAGCTCAGTTGCCAGGCAAAGAGGAGAAAATAAAAAGAACACTCCAGGCAATGTAATTATGCCACGTTTATTGATCTATTTATACACTTGCAGAGAGGACAATATAGCAAATGTGTCTTCCGTCATGGTACAATGCAAATCAATGGTGCATTTACACCGTGCATATTTTTCCCCACTGGCCACTTTCTACTAGCTTTTTTTTTTTTTTTTAACCTTGGCCAGTGTAGTACTGCATGCTGAGGAATCAACCTCCTCGCCACTCTAACTGACCATTAGTGATGGTGAAAAAAAATGCCCATTTTTGTCGGTTACTGGGTTGCGGTCAAGCAGAGGACCAGATACAAAAGTATGGAAATGTAAAACTGAGTTTTATGAATCAGCTATAAAACTCAGCCCCCAACTATTTTGAAGTGTATCCCACAATTTAAATAGCACCCTAAGTATTGGTGAATGCCGCTGCTATTCATCATCATAAGGTGCTCTGGGAGAAAAACAAAAGAAAAAAAAATATTCATATTAAGAATGGGAGAATCTCCATCACGCGGATGTTCAAGTGAATAAAAATATTTCGGACATTCTCACCAAACCACTCAATCGGGACCTTTAAGAGACTCACCAGGAAAGGCTGGTCGGCTAATCCATTTCAAACTCCTGGTCTGGATCTGAGACCACTGGACTCAAAGTCATTCAAATAATCAGCATCTGCTTCCATCAAGTTCACGTCTGGTGAATCTTTTATTAACGTGCATCTATACAAATACTTTTGGACTGAAAATGTTTCAAGGAGTCAGAGTCTTCGCAAATAGGGAAAGTGCTCCAGAACTTCCTTTCCACTGTAAAACCCCTTCCCTTTGTGGATTTATACCTTTTACAGTATTAGGACTTCTCTTCTCTTGGGATTTCTCCCCATCCTTCCTCTCCACAAACATTTTGTTCCCAAACCATCCTATAAATGATTAATAGATCACTAAACGACATTTATTTAAGCAACCACTGCAGATCTCGCTTGCCGTTTATTTACTGTCACAACATTAACAGTTTCTGCTAAGATCAACTGCAAGATTCAGAGCTAATGAATAGGTAACAGAGCAGGAAAATTCACACAATCTCCAACCAAGCACAAATTTCTCTTAATAGGCACTGCTTGGATTGATTAGAGCTTAACACGGGCCAGTACATGCTCCTGACTTGAATCTAAAGCAACATCAGGATGTATCCTCTTGGCTAGACCTGTGCAAAGCATTCTGGGTCAAACTCCAATCCGCATGCATTTTAGCCCTCTGGGTGTTCCACTGACATTTCAGGTTTTCCCCTGATCTGCCAGGGGATGTGGAAACACTGTAGGTTCCCTCCACTCCTCCGCAGAGGATCTCAGGCCAATTCAAAGCAAATTAAAAAAAAATAAATAAAGTCCAAGCAGTTAAAAACAAACCATCCCAAACAAACATACACTCCAAAACAGATTTGGTTGGGTTTGTAGATATTTACAGATTTGTTGAGTTGTTCAGCAAAACATTTTTTTTTCCTTTAAGATGTTTGCTCACCTCAGCTCTAACCCACATCAACCACTCCATCCCATTATCAATATTTGCATTCCTTCATTTCTATTTTTATGAAGCTGGAGCATGGGGGAAAGGTGCCAGATCAATAATATTCGAAACAGAGGTTTGCCGTTTATCCACAGAGCAGAGGTGGTGAAAGCAGAGTCACGGCAATATTCCCTCCTCGAGGCCTCTCCGTCAATCTGCCTCTGATCGTCGCTGTCCCACTGTCAGAAATATTTTATTGAAAGGATCAAAGCAGTAAGCCAGCAATTTTGATCCTTTGAAAAAATAAAAATGCACTTCTAAACTGCAGATAGACTTTGATAACTTTCAGTATGTCCATCAGGAGGTGTTCAACGATTAAGATCAGCTCCTTTTTTGAACATCGGCATGGTTTCCTGCAGTTCTCGCTCTACAGGTTGCCCAGGTATTCTGTTCTCATCCACGTGTTCAGCATATATGGGACGGCTAATTCAGGCCAGGTGCAGTGCCCGCATAACTTTACTTCTGCTATGGAGGAGGTGTAAGTTAAAAAAAAAAAAAAGAAGAAGAAAACAGCCATCCCTGAGGGTCTGGGTGACTGGGGGCATGCAGGCTATTAAACCACAGGGGTTTGGAGGACCTCTGGTGGATGAACTGGTGAAACTGGTCCTGGTGCGGACACGCACCGGTTATAAAATGCCCCCACTTGTGTGGCTCATACCTGGATCCACTTGCAAAACAGGGCACACACATACACCCAGCCAGGCTATTTCATAACATCTGCATGTATATTATAAAACAGCCGCATCCCTGGGCACGCACCAACGCACACATGTCAATGTGCGCCCATGTGCCCCTTGGAAAGTTACAGTCCCTAGTGGTAATTTTCAAAAGGAGTTACACCAGTAAATGTAACTACTATTGTAGCAGTTTTCCAAAAGCCATTTACTCATGCAAAGTGCTCCTACCTGGGTACATCCTATGGAAAATTCAATGGCATATAGTGCAATATTTTCAAAAGCCCACTTACATGGGCAAAGTGCATTTTTCTCGTGTGAAACCCATTTTTAAGTGTGTAAATGCTTTTGAAAATCAGGCCAATAATGTCTGCAACACAACTCCATGTTCTGTCAGGTCACTGAAGTAAAATGATTTAAATGGCTTGTCACTGAGCGACTATGCCATGAACTTCTTGTGCATGATTTCTGGCTTACTCCTGAATACAGTTTTAGAGATGCCGATTGCCTAAGATGTATGAATAATATTTCATGATTTGTGGGGTTTGTGTGCTACGCGATCTAAAACAAAAGTACATCAAAAGACGAATAAAATGGAATGGATCAGATATATTCTAATGGAAACTCTTATCAGAAAACTGTTTTCTTATTTGTTTTGATTTATGAATTTTCTGCCTAATCCCTCAGGCAAGGATGTTCTTCTCAGAATCAGAGAGCTCCACAAGGCATGCAGCCAATGAATTTCCTGGCAAGGTGTGCATTCTATGCATTCTATTCACAAATAATTGAAAAAGTTCATAGCTGACTTGTTGTAACCTGGCAAAGGAGGAAGATATGCGTAGCGCAAAGAAGACGACAGAAAATTGTACCTTATTTTTCCAGTTTTGCGGAGCAATAGGGACAGCCAGCCATCGCTCATAACACGGCTACCACATGCATAAGAAAAATATTCTCGCGAGCCATCTGAAACTCACCTGCGTTGGTTTTAGCCCAGATCTGGGTGGAGGAGGGGCAAGATTCTTAGATCCCCTTGAATGGATTGCAGGGAATTTTAAAGGTGAATTTTAAAAGCCCGGTGCATGCCGAAAGTAGGGGATACGTGAAGAAGTTGGGCTCGCGCACGCCAACCGTATTTTTAAAAAAGCGCCTATGTTCGTGCATAAATTCCACAAGGCGCACACTTGAAATTTTTAAAGACCAGCACAAGCCAAAGTCGGAGATGCGTGCACAAGTTGAGCTCGTGTGTGCCCACCAAATTTTAAAAGCCGCCCAGATGCACACTTATCTCCCGCAGGGCACACATCTCAATTTGTCTAAAAAGGGGGTGTGGCCTGATGACCTGGGCAGGGTGTGGGCGTTTCAGGGCGTGGCCAAGAGATGTGCACATAAATCCTTATGCTCCCCAGCACCCACTACCTCGTAACTTTACTTCTGCTATGGAGGAGGTGTAACTTAAAAAAATAAAATAAAATTTGCCATTTCTGCCAGGTTTACAGGGTCTGGGGTAACAGGGGGGACTGCAGGCTATCAAACCAGGGCACTTTGGAGGACCTAGCTGTCAACTGGACCAAACTGGTTGACGATCTAGTGAAAGTGGCCAATGGCGTGGACACGCACCCGTTATAAAATACCCCAACTTACATGGAAGAATCGGGATTTGCGCACCTAGGCTCGCACCCCCTTAAAATTGGGTGCACACATGCAAGGGGCCAGGCTATTTTATAGCGTGCTCACAAGTTATAAAATGGCCGCGTATCTGGGTGCGCACTGACGCACACACTCAAAGTGCGCCCAAGCGCTAGTTTAGAAGTTGCTGTCCCTACTTGTACTTTGAAAATTCCTTCGGCACCACCCACAGGCACTTGTGCTAACATTTTCAATTTGCAGGTCACCCTTTTCCAAAATAGGACTAAGAGTGCTCACAAAATAGCAAAAGACAATAAAGACAATAGCATATAAATACAAAACATTAAAACAGTAGCAAACAAAGTACATTAGCATATACATAGAAAAATGACTATCCCTCCCCATCCATCCTCTGCCAAGTGATCGGGAACCTAACCAAACCAGTACTCAGAAAAGAAATGAATCTAACCCTCCCAAAGGAGCTTCCAAATTAGAGAGTAGAGCAAAAATGTGTTAGCAGATCCTTGTTTAGCTGGTTTGTTATTAAAAAAAAAATTGAATTAATTTGCCTTTTGTACATCGAGTTATGCTTCACAGGTGAAGTGACTGAAGACAGTGACTTTGTGCTATAGATAAATGACTCCACTGCATGAAAAAGTCATTTCCAGGATATTCATCCAGCTTAATTACATACAACATTGTAAATATTCAGAGCTATTGAGGAAAAAAAGTTCAAAAATTGTGTTCTACTAACTGGAGACATCCATATGCATTAGTTTTTAATTTTATATTAGAAATGGAGAGGCGTTTCAAATGAATGATTAGCGATGCCTTCAATTTAAAAAACACACTGATGATATTTCTTTCTCCCTGGTGTATATGTATATATACCGTATATACACACACACACACACACACACATTTTAATTTCTTTTCAGTCAGCTAAGTGTTACATCTGCTAGTCTTTTGCCTTCCACAGAAAATATAGTAGCACCACTGCCATAATAGTCCTCTTGAAGCCAAATAATAAGCAGTAGGCAATAGCTCAGGAAAAAAAAAAAAAATCAATACATTTGTGACTCGCTTGAGAGCTGTGCTTCCTTCATCAGGACAACTGCAAAAATCCTTGACCACATTTTGCAAGCTTCAAATCTCAAAGCTGTGACTACCTTTCTTCTACAAACTTTGGCCTGGATTCACTAATATCACCGGGCTCTCTGAATCCTGCAGTAATGGGGGGGCGAAGCGGGGGTCGGTCCTGCGATAGCCGGCGATCGCTGCCGGCATTGCGCCAAATAACTACACGAAAATGACAGCGAAAAGGATGCGTACCTTTCGCTGTCTGAGAAGTCTTCGCAGAGTCGGTCCCGGTACCGCCCCGACTCCTCCTCTTCCGGGGCAGACTCCACCCCGAGCTAGCTATCGCACGGTGCGCTAGCTTTAGAAAATAACCCCCTTCTTATCCCAATTAGCCAGTCAAGGTCTATGTGAAGAATGAGATAACGGGAATGAGAAAAGGAATGATCCGGAAATCAGGAGGAAAATAAAGAGCATAAGAGGTGATAAAAAAATAAAAAGGAAGAAATGAAGAAACAAAAGAGACAAAGAATAGCAGTAGAAAGAAGAAAATTAAAAAAAAAACCTAACAGTTTTAGCTCACATAATAGGCAATGCATATAAAGCATTTATTGTTATAAATTCTCAAATATGATCTTTCGCACTTGGGAAAATAACCTATCAGTCTACTCTGCACAAAACACATAACTCACTGGCAGCGCAACTGTGGCTAGGAATAGTTTTACCATACTGGGAGGGATAAAGCTGTTATGTCACATTGTACTGGCAGAATTTATAATATAATCAAATCACAGAAGAACGACTGGGAAGGGAGCCTTTAGCAGCAATCGCATTTCAGGACATTGCATTTCCAACCTTAGATCTTCATAAGTTTGGGCAACAATTTGGCAGAATTTTTCTTTGAAAGCGTGTAGTTTAGAGAAAAAAAAAATAGAGTACGTTTCCCTTGGTTTTGTGCCTCTCTGTTACAGCACTAGCTTAACTTACTGGTTCTCTCCCACCATGCCAGACTCGTCAGAGAGTAAAACCATTTAGAATAGTAGGGTCCCCATCACACCCCCCCCACCCCCCATTACCTTTCCCCAGTGTGAGGTTTACTGGCTGGGAAAGGAGGGGCCTCACTTTCAGGCCTATGTAATCCGGGCGTGCATTACAGGGGCGCTCACGACTGAGCTCCCGCTCTCCTGAAACGCGCCAATGCACCTCTCCCGGGAACCCGATGTAATATCTAAAAAAAAATCGGGCGCCGCAGTGAAAAGGAGGCGCTAGGGCAAATTGCGCGCCCCTAGCGCCTCCCTGGCAGCAGGCGCCCAGGAGGTGGCCGGCACCGTCAGGAAAATGGGCGCTCGATTTTAGAAGGTCCACCTTCCTAACCTGTGCAGAGCCACGGCTTAGGAAAATGGACGCTGGTTAATCGAGTGTCCCGTTTCCTAACCTGACCACGGCACACTTTTTTTTGGGTGGGGGGGGGGCATTTCTAATATTTTAGTTCCTCTGACTTAATATCGCCATGACAACAAGTCAGAGGAAGTATAGAAAAGCAGTAGTTTCTGCTTTTCTGTACACTTTTTGGGCTCCTCCAAAATTAACGCCTGCTCAGGGCAGGCGTTAATTTTGGCGAGTAAAAACGTGTGCGTCGGGCACACTTTTTTTTTTTTTTGGCATCGGGGGGGGGGGGGGGGAATAGATAATGCCTCATCAACATGTGTTTTTACATGTGACGAGTGCTATTACCTATGCACCCGATCGGACGCGCTAACCCCCGTTTTGCATCGGGGGCTACGGACATACGTCCAGTCGCACGCTGTGCTGTGCAGCCAGCGCCCTGTATTACATCGGCCTGTTTAAGCCCTCAGACAGATACTGTAACCCTGATTCTCTCTAACATGAGACGAGTACAGGGGTTCTTGGCCTTGGCAGGGCAGAATATCTCAGAGGCCCTCTGCTGTGGGCAACACACTCGTTTTTAACTCCAGTTGAAATCAACCAAGTATGTTGTGAGGCTTTTTTTTTTTTTTTTTTGCGATACTCCCACAGATTTCTGGTTTTGCTTTGAGACAGACAGTAAACAAAGTACTTACAACATACTGTAGTTTTTCTGCTTATTTGCTCTCAAGCAGGGTTTGCAAACAGAGATTTCATTTGAACAAGAAAGTCTTTCCCCTTCCCCTGAATAATCTCCTCTGACTTCCCACCTGGACAGGTTTTCAAAGCAGCATCAGCTGGCCCTGAGGATGCACTGTTTTGTTGCATAGCCGTACAGCATATGGACGCACAACAGAATGGTGCTAGCAGCAGGACTGACCAGCAGCATTTTGAAAATGGACCCAACCAGGTAGTTGTGACTGGGGATCACTCTTGCCCCATTTTAACCTACCCAAGGATTGGGTAAATGGTAACCAGGTATGGTGGATTTAAATTTTTAAATGTTGGTGCTGGGGCTTTTTCAGCTAAGGGAGGGCTCTTCCTTTCTTCTTGTTTCTCCACACACACACACACACACATGATGTTTATTTCATTTCTAATATTGGAAACCTAAATTGTATAAAAACTTTTCTGGGCACTTCCCTATTGTCCAAGCTTTTGTTTTTTTAAACCCAATATGCTTGAGCATATTCTCCAGCAATAAATTCCTGCCTTTTCATGTCAGGCAAGAACAATGCATTTTGGGTCATGCGGTCCTGAAATAACTTTATTGAAGAAGGCAGGGTTATAAATCCCAGAATGCACAGAGTCTAATGCATGGGAATTTTGCATACATCTACTACATCTGGAGCCGAAAAAGAAAAGAATTATAGATAAAATGAAAATGGGAGCCGACAAGTCCGTGCACTGGCGACATATCCAAGCTAGTTATACCAAAGACAATCAACTGGCCTGGAAAACAAAACAGCGAGCTGCTGTGCATCATCTTATTCAGTGGGTCAGCGACAAGATGGCACATCATGGCAGCAAGCCGCCCAGTGACCTTTTTGGTGCAGTAGTTAATACCATCATTTTAGAGAGACTTAATCAAAGCAGGAAATACAGTTCAGTCTCCAGCGCAACATGAAACCTAAAAACAAGTCAAACTGTTCTGGGAATTCCCTCCTAATGGACAGGGAGTGTTTTGACTGGAAGTGAAATGCCAAGAGGCTGCGCTGTGAAAGGAACAGATTATTATTGCAAAAAAAAAACAAAACAAAACATGAGTTTCAGGAAACAAATGTGCCACTTCCAGCCACAGCCTGAACACCTCCAGCCTGGGCAAAATGAATTTTCCTACAACGTTCTGACTGGTGTATAGAGAATGACTGTTATCATCTGTGCTAAGGATCCTTAGGGGTAGATTTTCAAAGGGGTACGCGCGTATGATAGGCTCGGCAGCGCGCGCAAGCCCCAGGACGCGCATAAGTCCCAGGGCTTGCAAAAAGGGGTGGTCGGGGGCGTGGCCAGGGGGGCGTGTCCGGGGGCATGTGGGCGGTCCAGGGGCGTGGCCGAGTGCCCCGACACAGCGGCCTGTGTCGGGGCCTGCCGTGCCGGCGCGAGTAAGTTACTACTACCCGGAGGCAGTAGTAACTTCTCCGATAAAGGTAGTGGGGGGTCTAGATAGGGCCGGGGGTGTGTGTTAGGTAGGGGAAGGGAAGGGAAGGTGCGGGGGGTGTAGAAAAAAAGTTCCCTCTGAGGCCGCTCCGATTTCGGAGCGGCCTCAGAGGGAAAGGGCAGCGCGTGCAGGGCTCGGCACGCGCAAGTTGCACAAATGTGCATCCCCTTGCGCGCGCCTGGTGCGCGAACAAAAGTACGCGTGCGCGAATGTTTTTAAAATCTACCTCAGCGTGTGGTAAAAAGGAGCCTGTGATGCAGGCAGCCATTCTAAGAGTGGCACGACACAAGAAGGTCCCACAGGATTCCCCGAGACTTGCAAACCTCTCAGATTGTAGCAGAAGTCAAGACACCATGAGACAAGCAGCGAGGACCCTTAGATCAGGGGTATAGCCAGAACTGAATTGGGTGGGTTGGGGGGAGAGGTTAACATACGGTATGTATGCACTATGGCCAGCCTCCTGCCCTGCCCCCAGTCCATGTTGGTCTTCAAGGCTGTGGTTACAAAACCCTTTTAATTGCTAGGCAACGCTCTGTACCTCCTGTCTCTTCTCTCTCAGTATCCTGTCTCTGCTGTTTCTCTCTTTCTGTGGGTAATGCAGCTGCTTTATAATAGGGTTAATATTTCAGGCTACTGAACAACAATTATGTAACTAGTACTCTAACCTTCCACCTGGATTGGCATTCCTGAACTTTTAAGAGGCTGAGAGGAGGAATAAATAATTACCTGCCAAAAGTAAACAAAATTTGATGGCCTCATAATTTACATGTCTAGCCCAAAAGCAGTGGTGTTTCAAATTAGCCCCCTTAAAAGCACACAGGGTCATGGATTGACAGTGTTTCCAATGCTTCCAGACCCTCTAACTGCTGCACCTTTAAGGAGATGATTCAGATGGGACCTGATCCTGCAACTAGGTATGTGGGCCTAAGTCAAAAGAGAGGGAGTAACTCCCACCCCTCCAAGGGCCCATCCATGCTACACATTGGGTTCCATTAATTATTGTCTAGCAAAGCTCCCCACTGAAGTTCAACTGCTCCAGCGGCTTCAGTCTCAGCAGTGCATTTCCGCTTCAACTTCCCCAGCTCATCCCTTACCTTCTGGCCCGTCTTCACCGGTTACCAATTACACAGCATGCCTAAGCAGAGCCGGATTTAAGATTTGGGAGTCCACGGGCAGGATCAGACAGTGGCGTGGAGGAGGAAATATTCAGATTTCCATGGCGGCGCCCCTTTGAAGCAGCATCGAAGAGTATCAGCCCTAAAGCAAGCAGAAGCAGGCTCCTCTTTGGCCCAAGTGTTTGCTGTTTGTTGCACTTGTGCAGTCTTCACTTTTTTTTTTTTTTTTTACATATCTTTATTCATTTTCACAAAAAGAACAACATTACACAATGTATCCAAGGTCTGGGGGCACTCAACCTTCCCTTCCTCTCTCATCACAGCTTAGATCTACGTTTCTAAAGCCCTTTGCTCTTTCTTTAAAGAGAATACGATATCTCATTTTAAAATCATATTTTTGCCCTTCCCTATAACAGAGGCAGAGACGAGATTTTAATTAAGTTCTGGAAAGTAATTTGAAGCTGAAAAAAATGGCAAATAGAAGGCCTGCAATAAGTCTAATTAATTCAGCAAAATGTCAAACGGCTCCTTATCTATTTCCATCCCAAGAAAGGCTCTCATCACCACGAGGTCCGACTGCCTAACCTTATTTGCCAATCACATTTTCTCGTTGAAGTCCGCAACTTACAACCCAATTAAAATTCCCCGCCCCTCTCCAAGTCCCTTTGACCAGATGCTGGTGTGCATTTTATCGCTCTGACCTTTTTTTTCCCCCCTACCCTTGCTACTTTGACATTTTCCGGTAAAACGCATCATTAACACCAATGTGACATTCAAAATGCAAACGGGGGGGAAAAAAAAAAAAAAAAACCACAACACAGAACCACCCAAAAAAAAAAAAAAAAAAAGACACCAAGAAAGTAAATGAGAAAAAAAAAAAAGCTGCGATGAAGACAAATTATTCTGCTGAAACTTCAAGGATAAAAATAGTGGGTGCCAAGACAGGGAGGGGTGGGGGATGCATGCTGATAAGAGGAGAAGCGCGCCGGAGAATGCCAATAACCTGCTATTGACGCAACTTAGCAGACTGCATTCCTCGGCCGGCCAAGTTTTCGGTGACGTCAGCATCTCATTTAGAGCCCACGACATTAAAAAAAAAAAAAGAAAGAAAAAGGTTTGCATCTCACTGAGGGAATGCAAGGGAAGGGCATTTATTAAGAGATCCCAGTGTGAAGGCTGGAAGAGGCTGTGTGCAGAAAAAACGGTGGAGAAGAAAGTGCATCGCCATGAATTCAAAGCCCTGCTTGTACCGCTCGGCTTCGGAGGGCACCCCGAGGCCCACGGGCAGGCTCCATTCATTGCCGTGCGCGCTCTTTGGGGTGTTAAAGCGTAGCCTGTAAGCCTACCAGTTTTCAGCAGGGCTTTACGATTTATTTTTCTGTTTTGTGACTGCTGCAGCGACGGGATGCCACTTTCATAGTGACTGGCTCTCCAACACGGGCTAGGATCCTCTTTGCTTTCGTCATATAACATTTAGGAATTGGCCGTCAAGAGGCCCCCCCCCCGCATCACATCCTCAAGGTGCTGACAGAATCACAGATGGCCCAGGGAGATTCGTGCAAATTACACCGACGTGAGGGGGGACGACCCCAAACTGTTATTGCTCACACTAAGGGCCTAAGGCAGTGTTTCCCACCAGGATTGCAGCTAAAGGGCTCTGTTGTGCACTGCCAGCACCACCCTTTCAACTTGTTCTGACGCTGCCAGGCACCACCACTCCCTCCCCCCACCAAACAGCCGTCGCCTTCCAGCATTGTGCGGCCAGATGCTGTTCAGCTCCCAGTGCTATTTAGAGTCTGGTGGGTTAACTCAGCGAGGGCCGGAAGGCACCAGCTGTTCTGGGGGTGCTGGCAGAACAAAATGAGGCCCGGGACGGGGGTGGCACATTAAGCAAGGCCTGACTATGCCCTCCCCATGCCTACATTAGGCAATGTATCTTTTACTGGTTAACCCCATATATACCTATCCAAGTTATATCGACCTGTTCATTGTAAGACATTTACCTGTAAATGTGATTGTTCTGTTATAATGTAAACCGAGTTGATCAGTAACTCTGTTATTGGAAAGTCGGTATATAAAAATGCTAAATAAATAAATAAATAAACAAACAGAGGGGTACATCTTTTTGTTTGCACCGAATAACTGCCATTATTCCGGCCTTTAAGGCAGGAACGCCACCCGTTTATGAAAAGGCAGAAATATAATTGCAGCTGGTTGGTATGGTTGATTGGGAAAAAAAAATTAAGTCAACCAACTGGACACAGAACAGAAATTGAAATGGCTTCCCAAACGTATGAAATCTTGCATATTTCACAGAAGCCACAAGCCTTCCACTGCACTGCTTCCTTTTTCTTATATGGTGGGTAACTGGTTTAATTTTTCTTTCAAAGGTCATTTATTTATTTATTTATTTAAAGGATTTCTATACTGGAGGTTCTTGTATAATATACATATCACCCCGGTTTACAAGGAACGGTAACTATCGCTTCATTTAGTGGTTTACATTGAACAGGTTTACATTGAACAGGTTAGACGAAGTGACAAATTAGAGTATCTTACTAAGCATCTCATAAACATGCGAGTTAATAAATAAATAGCATGGTAATATGTTTGTCAACATGAATATATGTATATATGATTATATAAAGGATCCAAAAATGGTTATATGATAGGTACAATTCAAAATATATCTCTTCAGTAAGTTATATGCTAGGGGCTGGGGAAAGTGCGAATAAAAATGGGAATGCCTTTCTTCCTGCTCTTAACTCTAAGGGAATGCTTGTTTGAACAACCAAGTCTTAAGTTTCTTTTTAAATGTAGCGTGGCATGGTTCCAGGCGAAGGTCTGGAGGAAGCGAGTTCCAGGTGAAGGTCTGGAGGAAGCGAGTTCCAGGTGAAGGTCTGGAGGAAGCGAGTTCCAGAGTGAAGGACCCGCTGTAGATAGTGCACGTTTCCTCAGAGAGGATTTCGCCGGTTGGGTGATTAGTCTGTTCTGATACGCGCTTCTAGTCGGTTTCGTGGATGTGTGTAGCTGAATTTGAAATGTTAAGTTGAGAGGAGCGATGTTATATAAGGCCTTATGTATCATCATCAAGGACTTGAATTGGATCCTGTATTTAATCGGAAGCCAGTGGAAATGATGAAGGATTGGGGTGATATGATCGCTTTTTTTGGCATTTGAGAGAATTCTTGCCGAGGCATTCAGGACCATCTGAAGTGGTTTGGTGGTGCATGCTGGTAAGCCTATGAGGAGAGCGTTACAGTAGTCCAGTTTTGGGAGTATGATAGCTTGTAGTACCATGCGGAAGTCTCTGTATAGGAGGAGTGGTTTTAGTTTCTTTAAGGTTTGAAGTTTAAAGAAACATTCTTTTGTTGTGTTATTAACGAATTTGTTGAGGCTGAATCCGCTGTCTATGATGACTCCCAGGTCTTTTACTTGTTGCGAGGTGGAGTGCATGGAGGTATCCCGATGTTGGTCATCAGTGGAAGTTCTGAAAGACAACCCTCCCACCCTCAGCAGTTCCAAAGCACCACGCCTCACACCCCCAGAAATAAACTCCAAGGGGGTTTCACAGAGTTTCAAAACTGTATGATGGAGCTCCTTAACCCAACAAGAAGGGAACGCATGCAGCAGCATGGCTTCAGGAATGCTCTTCAGCAGCTGGGTTATAGACGGAGTATATGCTATGACGCTGTATGGTTGTAAGGTGCTAGGTGCTGTTTACATTTGAATACTAATGATTCATCCAAGTAATTTTTCATGAGCAGAAAGTTATACAGGTAAGTTTACGCACAAGGACAGATTAAAACAGACACAAGAGGAGAAACCGACAGTTGAAGCAGTGGGGTAGACAAAGGTTCCCATGCCCCAGCAGTCAAATAATAAAATGGAGAAGCTGCTTGTCAGAGCAGAATGCCTGATATGGTTTACCCCAAGCCCTACCGGCTAAAAACTAAAGGGAGGAGCTCGGCGCTGGAGCAGTGTGTGTCTAGGCCTAACTTGTGAAAGGCATAATGCTGTCTCTGCCCAAAGCCTTGCAACTGTCTGGACCAGCTCACCTCCTAATACAGCCGCAGGAACCAAAGAGACCACACTGCAGCAGGTGGTGGGAGAGAGTATAACAGGAGAGTGACCGGCCTGAAGGAGAGGAAAGTGAATCAATGGGGGAGAAATTGAGACATCTGGATAAGGAGGGAGAGTGCATGAGTGGGGGCACAAGTGCCAGAGGATGCTAACCCCAGGAGTAGGAGCAGGGCTGGACCCAACGGACCTGGCACCCGGGATCTTCTGCCTGGATTGGTCACCACCCCCCTTCAGGTTGAGTCCTCAAGCTCTAGTGACTGGTAGGGCTTAGGAGAGAAGTTGCACACACTCAGGTACTAAAAGGTACCCACAAGGCAGCCAGGGCTGAGCTGGAGCTGAGACAGGACTAAAGAGTGCCCACTACATAAGATGGACACAGAACAGATACCAGAAGGCCACATACAAGACAAGCACAAGGCCAAAAGGCCACAATACGAAAGCCAAATAGACAAACACAACAAAGCAGGAACAGACCAAACAGACTAGAGCAAGGCAGAATAATAGAAAGCCACAACTAGGACCCAAGCCGAGGCGCTGAACGCACTGAGGAACAGGCTTACATCCTGTGGCAGTGCAAGGAACATGGCCGCCAGCAGGTGGCATGGCCTACTGAGGACCTCTTCTGGTGGGAGGAGAGCACTGCTCACAGATCCTAACAAGGCAGTAGGGTTGAGTGAGAAGCAGGAGGAGAAAAGAATGCTCCTGGATGGAACAGGATGTGGAAGGGAGAGATGGGGGAAAGGGGAGAGAGCTACATGGGCATCAGGGAATGGGGACTGCATTTCTCAGGGAAGAACTTTAGTCATTAGAAAGCTCTGCCTGCCACACCATCACCCATGAAAACAAATTAAGGAGGTGGGAGGGCATAGTGATCCTAGGAGTATTAAGTGCAGTTCATCCCTGGTGAGTAAGTGCTAGAAGTAAAGAATGCATTTGAACCGCATGTTTCTATTTGTGTCTCATTTGTTGCAACATGTTCATGCCTTCATGTCATAATGGCAAAAGAAAGAAAAATCTGCTGGAAAAAAAAGGAGATAAATAATTTATTCTGAAGCAGTCATATTTAAAATTATTTTGTATTTGTCTAAGGCCTTAGATAGGATTATGGTGCTTTTGGGAAATAGAGGCAGCAGAATGGAGGTGAGCACTCCATTCTAAAAGTCCTGACCCCCCCTCATTTCATTTCTGGAATTTGATTATCTGTCAGTCACTCATGCATCGTGGCCGATTATATTTAAAAGCAATATAAAACAAAAAAGCATAAACAATTCAAAAACAAGGACACAGTCACAAACAATGCCCAGCCATAAATCAAGCATAATCGCAGACAACAGACTGAACACATAAACCAATCAGCAAAATAATGCTAATTATTCAGTAACTTGACCCAGAGCAAAAGACAGGGGGAAAAACACAAAACTGAAGCACACTGAAGCTGTATCCCAATTTGCTCAGTTCCCATGTAGTGTGTGTTCCACAGTGCTAAACAAAATTGTCTATTCGTAAAGTCAAGGATGAGGATATTATGTATGGAAGGGGCATGGCAACACACAGAGACAAGGGCAGTGATACATTTTAAAACTCTATGTGTGAGGGGAGAGGGGGGTAGTTGGGGCAAGTGGCTGGGTGTGGGGATGGGTACCCCCCATAATAAAAAGCAATGAGGGTTTTATGGAAGCATCCATTTCTCTAAAATAAATAAATAAATAAAACACACTGGCCCAATGTTTCTGGTTTCCAACCTGTCTAAAATATCCCCATTTTATTCCTACATGCCCCATTAAAAAAAAAGATATAGTTGGATTGGAAAAGGTACAGAGAAAGGTGACCAAAATAATAAAGGAGAGAACAGCTCCCTTATGAAGAACAGCTAAAGAGGTTAGGACTATTCATCCTGGAGAAGAGACAGCAGAGGGATGATATGATAAGAGGTCTATAAAATCATGAGTGGAACAGAATGGGCAAATTTAAATCAGTTATTTGCTCTTTCATAAAATACAAAAAATCCCTTATTCACTCAGGGGCGGATTTTAAAAGGCGCGCGAATAGCCTACTTTTGTTTGCGCTCCAGGCGCAAACAAAAGTACGCTGGATTTTAGTAGATACGCGCGGAGCCGCGCCTATCTGCTAAAAACCTGGATCGGCGCGCGCAAGGCTATCGATTTTGTATAGCCGGCGCGCGCCGAGCCGCGCAGCCTACCCCCGTTCCCTCCAAGGCCGCTCCGAAATCGGAGCGGCCTTGGAGGGAATCCTCTAACGCCCTCCCCTCACCTTCCCCTCCCTTCCTCTACCTAACCCACCCCCCCGGCCCTGTCTACACCCCCCCCTTACCTTTCTCCGGGGATTTACGCCTCCCGGAGGGAGAAGTAAATCCCCGCGCGCGAGCGGGCCTCCTGCGCGCCGGGCCGCGACCTGGGGGCGGGTACGGAGGGTGTGGCCACGCCCCCGGACCGCCCCGGGCCGTAGCCACGCCCCCGTACCTGCCCCCAAAACGCTGCCGACATGCCCCCGAAACGCCGCGACGACCAGGCCCGCCCCCGACACGCCCCCGACACGCCCCCCTCGGAGAACCCCGGGACTTACGCGAGTCCCGGGGCTCTGCGCGCGCCGGGAGGCCTATGTAAAATAGGCTTCCCGGCGCGCAGGGCCCTGCTCGCGTAAATCCGCCCGGTTTTGGGCGGATTTACGCGAGCAGGGCTCTGAAAATCCGCCCCTCAATGCACAATTAAACTCTGGAATTTATTGCCAGAGGATGTGGTTAAGGCACTTAGCGTAGCTGGGTTTAAAAAAGGTTTGGACAAGTTCCTGGAGGAGAAATCCATAAACCATTATTAACCAAGTAGGCTTAAAGGATAATTTTTATAGTGTTATGTGCATAAAAATTAGTATAAACATGCATAAGCAGCCACTACACACATATGGGGTCATTTATCAAAGGCTTATCGCACGCGATATGGCTGTATCGCGTGCGATAAACCTCTATCGCATGCGAAAAGGCCATTTTCGTGTGTGATAGCATGCGAATTAGGGGGAGGGGCGGAGTCGGTGGTGTCTTCACTGCCGGCGATAACGTTACCAACGTTATCGTCAGCAGTAGAGCACCAAATAGCACCACCTTTCACGGTGGCGCTATTCAGTGCAAATGCCAGCAGCCGGCACACCACGGTGTTGCGAAGGCTTTCGCAGGTGTCCCCTCCCCCTTTGCGCCCCCCCCCCCGTTTTCGCTGGATTCATCATTCAGCGATGAATGATGAATCCAGGCCTTAGTCTGTATTTCATAAAAGTTGCAAATATGTGCATATATTCGCTTATGTGTGCGAATATATACGTGGAAAAATGAGGCAGTCTAGGAGCATTTTGGCGCCAATATGTGTATGCATATGTTGCTATTTTAAAAGACATGTACACATGCACCTTTTCCAACGTACTTGCATATTTACACACCTGCTAATTACCTGGTGTAAGTGATCATAAATGTGTTTATTGGGTGGTATTTACTAGGGGGCAGGTCTCAGTAAACTGGGAGAGATTTCAGGTTGAAGAACCAGGAGGGTCTCAATGGCCTGCAGAAGGACTGGATGAACTGGTGGACTAATTGGTAAAAAAATCAACAACCCCAAAACCTGGTAATTTCCTTGACACGTGTACGTTATACACTTGGTCAAGTTACAAGTGTAAAATCAGGACTTATGCGAGTAAGTCCTCAATTACTTTCATGCATAAATTATAGGCATGTATATGTTTAAAATAGGTTGATAAAGTACAAGCATTCAGTGCGTTGAAATATGTAGTTTCAATGCATCACATGTATATGTGTGTAGGCCTACATATGCATGCAGATTTTATAATATGTGTATGCATCAAACACACATGTTATCAGTTATTACAGTATATATACGTGCATATGGGCGCATGTGTTTCAAAGTTATTTCATTAGATAATAGACACTACTTATTACTGCGGAATAGCAGCATGGGATCTATTTATTTACTGTTTGGGTACTTGCCAGATACTTGTGACTTGGATTGGCCATAGTTGGAAACAGGATTCTGGGCTTCAAAGACCATCAGTCTGACCAGTTTGGCAATTCTTATGTTCTTATGCCAAATTTGGTGACTTTCCATCCCTTTTTTTGGAGAGTTATTTTGCCCATGAACTCCTTTTAAATGATTTTTTTTCCAGCGTTCAATAAAAAAAAGTGTCAAAAAACCACTTCTGTATGGGCAAGATTTACCATCTTATCGGGTCAAAGGTAGTGGAGCCACCATGGCCAGCCCGGAACAGTCTAGCTTTACTGTACTAAGTTCGCCTACACTGTCTGCCACTTTTCAGCAGAACATGGGTTTTTTTTGTGCACTAGGGGTTTGGGTTTTATGCCATGACTATGTGAAAAATTCTCACTAAAATCTCCCACATCAGTTGCAAACCTTGCACCAGCTGCAAACTTGTTTTGCCCATGCCATACTGCATTCGCTCAGCTGGATAACCGACCTCCTGAATGGTCACTGACGTCCTTCGATCCCCCTAATGACTCAGCACCATTCCTGAAAAGCCCCCACGTGGCGAGTTCATAACACACATTTGATTGCTGTTGTAAAACTACCAAAAGCAAGAGCTCCTTTAATCATCACCTTAAAAAATAAATAAATAAAGGCCAGCAGGCAAAGCAAAATGAAGCCTCGGCAGTTTTATGCTTTGGTTTATTTGCAAGATTAAAATCAGCAGCTGAAGTTTTTGAAATCTCCTCTGACTCAGTCACACTGATCATTATGAAGCTAAATATACCCAAGAACTGATGTGGTGTTTGTGAGAAGGCTACAGAAGCTGTACTCTCATGCATTCAAAGTATGAATACAGAAGGGTTTTGTAAAATCTTTCCTGAGTGACCCCACAGAGATATTCAGGATACAGGAGATAAAACTGCATACATCGAAGATCCAGTCTATGTCCATTTATTTCATGCATATTCATTGTGGATATTCTGAAAACCCAACTGGCTGCGGTCACCAGGACACATTTGGAGAAGCCCTGAGCTAGACTGACCTCCAGGGATGTGGTCATCAAAAGCTAAACAGCATAAAACAATCGCACACATTTACAAATAAATCAACAAAAGCCAACTGCTCTCCTGTGCATCTATACCAGGATAATCTGAGCCTTGCATGAAGGTTAGGGTCAATCTGGACATTAGAACACAAAGTAGGAAGACCAGAGAAACAGCTTTTTTTTATGCTTTCCAACATATGGAATGTCGCCAAGAATTATGTAAAGGATCAATGTCAGTCAGTCCATCTTTAGTACAATAACACTTCAAAAAAGGGACAGAAATTCATTTGGCATGAAAAAAAAAAAGAAAATATGAATCTCTTGGACAAGATCGAAAACTAGAAACATTAGGTAAGTATTCTCAGAAAATTGAGCCTCCAAAAAAATCTCCATTATGGGAAACAGTTGCAGGCTCAGAATGTTGACTTCTTTCACCCCCCTTCCCAATCACCCTTCCAACACTTTGGCCCAGAGCAACGCAGACAGAGGCAGGGAAGAATAAACTGAAGTTAGGTGGTATAACACGGCATCTTCCCACACACTTCCAATGTTATACACACACTCCTCCATGCAAGCATCTTCACACAGTCAGTCACCCCTCCAACAGACCACACACCCAGCGCCACCATGCCGACACACACACACACACACACACCCAACCCTCACAGTCCCACCACCCACACATGCACTCCTTCCCCCTTCCCCCCAAACCACAACTATGCCGACACCCTCCACAGAGAGCTGCTCCTATATACCCAAAGCCCTCTATAGGCAATGACTACTCCTTCCGAACACACAGTCTACCCCAACATCCCCATCAACTCTCCATATTCACATCTTACACGCAAGCACCTCTCCACACAATTCCCTAGTGAGTCATTTTTCCATATTGATAAAATTGTTAAAACAATTAGGAGGCACGATAATAATGAACAGTTATATAATCAATTATATTGTGCAAATTTTTATGCCATCTTCAGGCTGCATTCAAATGTTTCTTTTGAGGAAAGGCACCTAGAATAAACTTTAATAAAAATAAAACGGAAAAACATGCAAAGGCTTGGCTCTGGAAATGTTTTCCAAGTTAAGCCGGGCCTCGGTGCAGTAAAGTTCTATGGGAGGAAGGGAGATCAGAGGATGACTCTTCCTAGGTTCGGCAGAGGCTGAGGTCAGGGATGTGGTTCCTATTCATAAAAGTGGAAGTTAAGGAGGAAGCTGGGAACTACAGATCAGTTAAGTCTGACCTCTGTGGTGAGCAAACTAATAGAATCGCTGGTAAAACAGGGAGAATAGTGCAATTTTTGGAATCCAATGGATTGTGAGATCCGAGGAGGCCTGGTTTAATCAGAGGTAAATCTTGTCAGACGAATCTGATCAATTTCTTCGATTGGGTAACCAGAGACTGGGATCAAGGGAGAGCGCTAGATGTAGTGTCCTTGGATTTCAGCAAGGCTTTTGACACGGCTCCACACAGAAGACATAAATAAATTGTGCATTCTTGGTATACATCCTAGAGTTAAAAACTGGCTGAGTATGAGGTGACAAAAGGTAGTGGGAAATGCAGTTTTCTCTGAGGGGTTGTTACTAGCGGTGTGCATCAGGGATCATCCTTGGACCGGTTCTTTTCAACATTTTGTGAGCGACATAATGGAAGGATTGTCGGGAAAGGTTTGTCTTTTTGCCGATGATACCAAATTCTGTAACAGGGTGGATAGCCAGGAAGGAGTGGAAAGCATCAGGAAGGATCTAGTAAAGCTCAAGGAATGGTCTAAGGTCTGGTAGCTAAGATTTAATGCTACAAAATGCAGAGTAATGCAACCCAAGGGAAAGTTACAGTATTGGAGGTGAAATTCTTCTAAGCACAAAGGAAGAGCGGGATCTGGGGGAAATTGTATTTGATGATCTTAAGCTGTCAAACAGGTGGATAAAAGAATAGTAAAAGCCAGAAAGATGCTTGGCTGCATAGGGAGAGAAATGGTCAGCAGAAAAAGGGAGGTGATATTGCCCTGTATATGTCCCTGCTGAGACCTCACTTACAATACTGAGTACAATTCTAGAGACCGCACCTTCAAAAGGATATAAACAGAATTGAGTCGGTCCAGAAGGTGACTACTAAAATAGTTAGTAGTTTTTGTCTTTGATGCCTCAGTTTTGACCCAGTTATCAGACCACATTGAAAAATTTGAGCTCCTTGATCCCCATCAGTTTGGTTTCCACCATACATTCAACACAGAACTTTTACTTCTCTCTTTGACAGACAATCAGAAGAGGCATTGATAACGGTCATCAGTTCATTCTAGTTTCCCTCGATATTTCCTCGGCCTTCAATACCATGGACCATGGACCACGACATTCTACTTTTCCATTTACAGGGAGCAGGCTTATCTAGTACAGTGTTAAATTGGTTTCGTTATATTTGTATAATTGATCACAACAGGTAAAAATTCATAAGGGTCGCTCAATATTCTCTTACATCAAACCTGGAGTCCCTCAAGTCTCCGCTCTCTCCTCATTACTGTTCAACATTTACTTTGTGAAATTTGATAATATTTTGCAAATTGGTAATGACGCGTATAAATTATACGCAGATGACATTCAATTCCTTATTCACATTCATTCATCCTGGATTGACACACAAAATCATATTAATCTTTGTTTTTCCTCAATCAAATACTGGCTGGAGCATAACAAATTAACACTGAACATGTCAAAAACTGAATTTCTCTCATTATCCAGTTCATCCACCCCTATTTCTCAACTGACTATTTCCATCAATTCTTCTGTTTTTACAATTAGTAATCAAGTTAAGAGTCTAGGAATTATCTTAGACAGTACCCTTTCCTTCAATCCACAAATCCTACAAGTTATTAGACAAGTATTTTTTCGCCTTCGTCTACTTGCTGGCCTCAAAAGGTTATTGTTCCCGTTTGAATTTCGCACAGTTCTTTAAGCTTGCATTATCCCCATCGTTGACTATTGTAATACTTTCTGCATTGGTCTCCCACTCTCCACTATACGACTCATTCAGTAACTTTTGAATTCAGCTGCCCAACTTTTGACAGGTGCTAAGTGATTGGATCATATCACACCTATCCTTATTGATCTTCATTGGCTTCCTTTCACTATTAAAAGCAAACAGTTCATATGCCTATATGTAAAAAATCACCAAAGCTAATGATTTCCGAATTATCCCAAACAACTGAAAAGCAGGTTGTTAAAAAATACAACAAACACACTTTGAAATGTCTGTATGCCAATGCCAGAAGTCTAAGAAGTAAGATGGGAGAGTTAGAGTGTATAGCAGCAAATGATAAGATTGACATAATTGGCATCACAGAGAATTGGTGGAAGAAGGATAACCAATGGGACAGTGCTATATCAGGGTACAAATTATATCGCAATGATAGGGAGGATCAACTTGGTGGGGGTGTGGCACTTTATGTCCAGGAGGGTATAGAGTCCAACAAGATAAAGATCATACAAGAGACTAAATGCTCAGTAGAATCTATATAGGTAGAAATCCCATGTGTGTTGGGTAAGAGTATAGTGATAGGAGTATACTACCATCCACCTGGAGAAAATGGTCAGACAGATGATGAAATGCTAAGAGAAATCAGGAAAGCAAACCAATTTGGCAGTGCAATAATAATGAGAGATTTCAATTACCAACACAAAAGAAGTGTATACCAAAAATGATTGTAGTATAGCCTAGATTAGAAGGTGTCAGCAAGCCTGACGTTGTGAAACTTAAAAAGTAACCAACCGGTCTTCTAATCATTCACCTTCAAAAAAATCTTTTAATGAAAAAATACTTTTTTTGTTTTTACTTGTTTGTTTAATAAAATGTCCTCAATTTTTCAAAACGAATTATGGTGAAAGACTCTTCAATACTTTTGATCAACAAGCCCGACACGGCCCGTGTTTCGCCTTATAGCTTCCTCAGGGGCATACAGTAGTGTTTAGGAATGTAGAGTCATATCACTTCTACCTAAAACAACATTGTCAGTATTAGTATCAGTGTTTTTTTTTATCATGAAATGAAAAGTACTTATCTGAGTGTAGACAGGCTACCATTTTGAAAAGGGCATAGCATCTCGATGTCTCTTCATTGGGAAACGGAGGAAACGAAGCTGAGGCTGACGCCTCTTTAAATATTGAGTCATCAGATGACATCATTCAGACACAGATCTTCAATGACAATCCTTTCACACAGCTGATGATCTGTCAACGGGTTCTGATGAACATAGCAGCAAAAAAATGTATCAAACTTATTGAACTAACAGTCCATCATTATCCTAAGAAAACATACAGATCAAGTTCATTATTTAGCCTGCCTGGGGCAACAGTATTAAGTCTGTAAATCCACCGTTGTTCTTTTTGTAACAGGAGTGACTCACGATCACCACCGCACCAATGCAAAGGAACTTGATCGATAGCGCAAAACAAAAGATTATCAAAATTATGTCCAGATTCAAGGCAATGTGTTACCAGCGGTTCATCTGCTCTGGAATTTTTTATATTGGATCTATGCTCGATCATTCGAGTTTTTAAAAGACATTTGGTTTTTCCAATATACAATAGCCCACATGGGCATCAGATCAAATAAACAACCATAGTAGATAGACAGGTAGTATGATGTTTCAATTTAATATTATAGCCGGTACTGGTAGTTAGTGAATCTTGGACTGTCATAGAAGAGGCACACACTGTGCAATTGTTACATGGAACATGTGATCCTTGTAAAATATCAGTGGCGTCTGGGGAGACGGAGCAATCAGATCTTACTAGTAAATCCTTTAGGTTAGTTGCCCGTGAAAATGTAATGCCTGGAGGAAGATGAAAAATCTCATGCATTTGTAAAACATGCAAATTTTGAAATATTGATTGTCAAATCTTATAAGCATCTGAAGAGTACGGTAGAACACAGGTATGGCGGGATATATCATCTTCTTTTTGGGAAAGAAACAGCCACTCTCTGTGAGAAAATTTGGCTCTTAGATAAGCTTTGTGGATACTTGATCTAGGATAGTCACGGGCCAAAAATCGTTCGCGAAGCAATTTGGACTGTATTTCGAAATCAGCCACAGTAGTACATAGGCATCTCAATCGGATTCACTAACTACTAGTACTGGCTATAATATTAAATTGAAACATCATACTACCTGTCTATCTACTATGGTTGTTTATTTGATCTGTTGCCCATGTGGGCTATTGTATATTGGAAAAACCAAACGTCTTTTAAAAACTCGAATGATCGAGCATAGATCCAATATAAAAAATTCCAGAGCAGATGAACCGCTGGTAACACATTGCCTTGAATCTAGACATAATTTTGATAATCTTTTGTTTTGCGCTATCGATCAAGTTCCTTTGCATTGGTGCGCTGGCGATCGTGAGTCACTCCTGCTTCAAAAAGAACAGTGGATTTACAGACTTAATACTGTTGCCCCAGGCGGGCTAAATACTGAACTTGATCTGTATGTTTTCTTAGGTTAATGATGGACTGTTATTTCAATAAAGTTGATACATTTTTTTGCTTCTATGTTCACCAGAACCCGTTGACAGATCATCAGCTGTGTGAAAGGATTGTCATTGAAGATCCGTGTCTGAATGACGTCACCTGATGACTCGATATTTAAAGAGGTGTCAGCCTTGGCTTCGTTTCCTCCGTTTCCCAACGAAGAGACATCGAGACGCTATGTCCTTTTCAAAATGGTAGCCTGTCTACACTCAGATAAGTACTTTTCATTTCATGATAAAAAAACACTGATACTAATACTGACAATGTTGTTTTAGGTGATATGACTCTACATTCCTAAACACTACTGTATGCCCCTGAGGAAGCTATACAGCGAAACACGGGCCGTGTTGGGCTTGTTGATCAAAAGTATTGAAGAGTCTTTCACTATAATTTGTTTTGAAAAATTGAGGACATTTTATTAAAAAAACAAGAAAAAACAAAAAAAGTATTTTTTCATTAAAAGATTTTTTTGAAGGTGAATGATTAGAAGACCGGTTGGTTACTTTTTAAGTTTCACAACGTCAGGCTTGCTGACACCTTCTAGGCTATACTACAATCATTTTTGGTATCCACTTCTTTTGTGTTGATTATATATTGTGTGGTTTACCACTGACTCCTTTTGACAAAGTTAGATTTCAATTACCCCAATATTGACTGGGTAAATGTAACATCAGGACTTGCTAGAGACATAAAGTTCCTGGATGTAATAAATGATTGCATCATGGAGCAATTGGTTCAGGAACCAACAAGAGCGGGAGCTATTTTAGATTTAATTCTTAGTGGAACGCAGGATTTGGTGAGAGAGGTAACGGTGGGGGGCCACTTGGCAACAGTGATCATAACATGATCAAATTTAAACTAATAACTGGAAGGGGGACAATAAGTAAATCTGCAGCTCTAACACTAAACTTTCAAAAGGGAAACTTTGATAAAATGAGGAAAATAGAAAAAAACTGAAAGGTGCAGCTGCAAAGGTTAAAAGTGTTCAACAGGCTTGGACCTTGTTTAAAAATACAATCCTAGAGGCGCAGTCCATATGTATTCCAGCATTAAGAAAGGTGGAAGGAAGGCAAAACGATTACAGTCATGGTTAAAAGGTGAGGTGAAAGATGCTATTTTTGGCAAAAAATCATCCTTCAAAAATTGAAAGAAGGATCCATCTGAAGAAAATAGGATAAAACATAAGCATTTTCAAGTTAAGTGTAAAACATTGATAAGACAGGCGAAAAGAGAATTTGAAATGAAGTTGGCCAAAGAGGCAAAAACTCATAATAAAATTTTTTTTAAATATATCCAAAGCAAGAAACCTGTGAGGGAGTTGGTTGGACCATTAGATGACTGAGGGGTTAAAGGGGCTCTTAGGAAGATAAGGCCATTGCAGAAAGACTAAATGAATTCTTTGCTTCCATGTAATGGGGATGTTGGGGAGATTCTTTGCTTCCGTGTAATGAGGATGTTGGGGAGATACCAGTTCCAGAGATGGTTTTCAGCGGTGATGAGTCAGATGAACTGAACGAAATGAATTCTTTGCTTCCATGTAATGGGGATGTTGGGGAGATTCTTTGCTTCCGTGTAATGAGGATGTTGGGGAGATACCAGTTCCAGAGATGGTTTTCAGCGGTGATGAGTCAGATGAACTGAACGAAATCACTGTGAACCTGGAAGATGTAGTAGGCCGGATTAACAAACTAAAGAGTAGCAAATCGCCTGGACCAGATGGTATGCATCCTAGGATACTGAAGTAATTCAAAAATGAAATTTCTGATCTATTAGTTAAAATTTGTAACCTATCATTAAAATCATCCATTGTACCTGAAGACTGAAGGGGGGGGGGGGGGTCAATGTAACCCCAATATTTAAAAAAGGCTCCAGGGGTGATCCGGGTAACTATAGAGCAGTAAGCCTGACTTTAGTGCTGGGAAAAATAGTGGAAACTATTCTCAAGATCAAAATCGTAGAGCATATAGAAAGATATGGTTTAATGGAACACAGTCAACATGGATTTACCCAAGGGAAGTCTTGCCTAACAAATCTGCTTCATTTTTTTGAAGGGGTTAATAAACATGTGGATAAAGGTGAATCGGTAGATGTAGTGTATTTGGATTTTCAGAAGGCGTTTGACAAAGTCCCTCATGAGAGGCTTCTACGAAAACTAAAAAGTCATGGGATAGGAGGTGATGTCCTTTTGTGGATTACAAACTGGTTAAAAGACAGGAAACAGAGAGCAGGATTAAATAGTCAATTTTCTCAGTGGAAAAGGGTAAATAGTGGAGTGCCTCAGGGATCTATACTTGGACTGGTGCTTTTCAATATATATATAAATGAACTGGAAAGGAATACGACGAGTGAGGTTATCAGATTTGTGGATGATACAAAATTATTCAGAGTAGTTAAATCACAAGCAGACTGTGATACATTACAGGAGGACCTTGCAAGACTGGAAGACTGGGCATCCAAATGGCAGGTGAAATTTAATGTGGACAAGTGCAAGATGTTGCATATAGGGAAAAATAACCCTTGCTGTAGTTACACGATGTTAGGTTCCATATTAGGAGCTACCACCCAGGAAAAAGATCTAGGCATCATAGTGGATAATACTTTAAAATTGTCGGCTCATTGTACTGCAGCAGTCAAAAAAGCAAACAGAATGTTAGGAATTATTAGGAAGGGAATGGTTAATAGAACGGAAAATGTCATAATGCCTCCATATTGCTCCATGGTGAGACCGCACCTTGAATACTGTGTACAATTCTGGTCGCCGCATCTCAAAAAAGATATAGTTGCGATGGAGAAGGTACAGAGAAGGACAACCAAAATGATAAAGGGGATGGAACAGCTCCCCTATGAGGAAAGGCTGAAGAGGTTAGGGCTGTTCAGCTTGGAGAAGAGACGGCTGAGGGGGGATATGATAGAGGTCTTTAAGATCATGAGAGGTCTTGAACGAGTAGATGTGGCTCGGTTTTTTACAGTTTCGAATAATAGAAGGACTAGGGGGCATTCCATGAAGTTAGCAAGTAGCACATTTAAGACTAATCGGAGAAAATTCTTTCTCACTCAACGTACAATAAAGCTCTGGAATTTGTTGCCAGAGGATGTGGTTAGTGCAATTGGTGTAGCTGGGTTCAAAAAAGGTTTGGATAAGTTCTTGGAGAAGTCCATTAACGGCTATTAATCAAGTTTACTTAGGGAATAACCACTGCTATTAATTGCATCAGTCAACATCAAGGGAACCCCTTGATTTGTGGTCATGTGCGGTCGCTATTTTAAGAACAGGCACTTTGTGACTGTCCTATTCAATAGCTCCCGTGTTTTATTCTTTTTAATTCTTTATTTAAATACTTTTTCTTTTTTAATATCACTTTTTTTAAAACCTTTATGTGCTTCGTTTTTCCCGGCGCTCTGTCTGACCAACTTATCAGTTACTTCTTTTTTCCAAGTTGCAGAGAAATGATGTGCTTTTTCAATGGTGGACCTGATTAACGGACACAGCAGAAATTTTCCCGAGGTCCCTGAAGCAGGCAGAGTTTTGCCGAAACATGGCCAATGTTGGGCAGGCGGATCTGAACCCATAAAAGCGGCAGCAATCAGTATTCTCAGATAATTACTTGGAAAAAAGAAGTAACTGATAAGTGGGTCAGACAGAGCGCCGGGGAAAACGAAGCACATAAAGGTTTTTAAAAAAGCGATATTAAAAAAGAAAAAGTATTTAAATAAAGAATTAAAAAGAATAAAACATGGGAGCTATTGAATAGGACAGTCACAAAGTGGCTGTTCTTAAAATAGTGACCGCACATGACCACATATCAAGGGGTTCCCTTGATGTTGGGTGTTGTAGATCTCTTGAACAAAGGGAACGAGGTTGGTTGTTGATTAATTGCATCAGTAGCATGGGATCTTCTTAGTGTTTGGGTAATTGCCAGGTTCTTGTGGCCTGGTTTGGCCTCTGTTGGAAACAGGATGCTGGGCTTGATGGACCCTTAGTCTGACCCAGCATGGCAATTTTTCATGTTCTTAATCCATGATGATTCTTGCTCTTGGGCAAATTCATTACGCAAGTTTTATCAACCAACATGCTCTTTACGTTCCTCACAGAGCAATTTTCTTGAAGTCCGCTCACCAAAAATGGCACGCCTCCACCTTACCCATGAATGTTCATTCTCTATTGTAGCTCCATAATTTTGGAACTCTTTACCCATGGAATTATGGCACTCTGATTCTTTATAAGACTTCAGAACTCTTCTAAAAACTTTCCTATTTAGGTTTGCTTATTTTTAATCTTATTTTAGATTGAAGGGTATTTTATTGTATATTGTATGATGTCCTATATTTTATGTAAATTGTATGCCTGTTATTGCTGTAAATCACCTAGACCACTTGGGTGTTAGGCAATTCATAAATTTAATAAAATGGAAAAAGTAAATCTAAACATGTATACCCTAGAGCAGGGGCGGGCAATTCCGGTCCTCGAGGGCTGCAAACCAGTCGGGTTTTCAGGATATCCTTAATGAATATGCATGAGAGAGACCTGCATACACACTGCCTCAGTTGTATGCAAATCTATTTCATGCATATTCATTAGGGGTATCTTGAAAACCCGACTGGTTTGCAGCCCTCGAGGACTGGACTTGCCCACCCCTGCCCTAGAGGAACAGTGAGATGGGGGGAGATAGAGACATTCAAATATTTCAAAGGTTTCCATGCACTGGAAGTAAGCCTTTTTCAATGGAAAGGAGGCTCTAGAATGAGGGGTCATGAGATGAGGGTGAAAGTGGGTAGATTCAAGACTAATCTTAAGAAATATTTCTTTACATAGAGGTGGTGACTGCACAGAATAGCCTTTCAGTGAGGTTCGAGGAGAAGGAGAGCTGGGAGTGGACCTGGCGGCCTTTCCGGGGGTGAGGTGCACTTTCCAGCCCCGATGGGGTTACAACCGGGCATCCTTTATGTCTGACGTCAGAGGTGGATGCTCAAGGGACTTTGAAAATCGGCCCTTTTGCGGTGTCTTTTTGAGGTTCCAGGAGGAGAGCTGGGAGCGGACCTGGTGGCCTTTCTGGGGGTGCGGTGGACTTTCCGGCCCCGATGGGGTTACAGCCGGGCACCCTTTACGTCTGACGTCATCGGAGGGGGATGCTCAAGGGACCTTGAAAATCAGCCCTTTTGCGGTGCGGCACCAAAGCTGCGTGCGCCAAAGGGGCATGCGGCTTTGTTTCAATTTAGAACAGTACCTTGATCTTTTTTTTTTCTTTACCCATTACATAATTTAAAATTTGATTGCCTCTCCTGATCCTTTGAAGCCTCCAAGTTCTGGATCCAAGATGGTGCCAGTAAGTAATTAGTGGGCCCCACGGCGTTTTTCTTTTCCTGATCTGGATTTATTTGAATTTTTCCTAATGCCACACATGGCAAAGGAGAGGACTGACCTCATAGTCACTCCAGAACCCCCCTTTCGGGGCCTATGGATGCCCACGAACAGAGGATTCGATCGGAGGTGTTGTTGATGGAAGGGGAGGCAGGAGGGGAAATTCCCTGCTCCCCCCTGGACTTCTCAACATCATTATCCCCGATACCAAGGGCTCCACCGGCAAACCCGGTGGCCTCCAGAGACTGGGGAAATCCGACGGAAGAGACGGAAGCCATAGCTGCAGGCGTCTTTGAACACCGTACGGGGACGGATTCCATGGCTGAAGCTGGAGGAAACGCTGGTGAAGGCCCCATTGTGGGTGCGGCTGGCTCTCCGACTGTAGGAGGGCTTCAGGAACAACGAGTGCAAAAATTATTGATATCGAGCCCATTATTTAAAATTCAAGCCCCGATTCTGGTAAAACCTGCTTTAATCACATTAGATTCGATTTGAGATGCAATAGCTAGCCTGGGGAATGCGATGTCAACGCAATTAAATCCCATAGTGCAAAAGTTTAATAACATGGAAGAGAGAATGCTTAAGATAGAGTCACTACAAGATGAAAGCGTGGAAATGAAACAAGAAATGAATAAAGGGAAGCCCATTCAGGAGGCAATTATAAAAGAAAACCATCAGTTGCAAATTAAAGTTGAGAATCTCGAGAATGTAATTAGAAGTAGAAATTTACGTCTTGTAAATTTCCCCAGGCTACCTCACATATATTGCCTAGGGATATGTTCAAAAGATATTTAATTGAGATCCTTAAAATACCAGAGGAGGCTATACCATATTAGCATATTATTTGCCTCAATTTAAGAAACAAGAAAAACAGCCTTTGCAGACTGGAGGCCAAGAAATGGATCAACTTATACCAACTTATATCTACTTATACCAACTTTGGACATATCCCAAATACTACAACAATCAGATACTGAAATAGCACAAGCCACCACTTTGTTGGTGTCTTTTACATTTGAATCAGATTGGGACTGGGTCTTGAGACTGTTTTTCAAAGTGCGAAATGAAAGTTTCCTAAATTTCAAAGTTAGAATAGACCCTGCCACCAGACAGACCCAGAAGAGGAGGCAACATTCTTATTTATTTATTTATTTATTGGTTTTTATATACCGGAAGTTCCTGTATACAATACATATCACTCCGGTTAATTGTTGAGACCCAGTTGGGGGCATCCTTTACCCTCAAGTTCCCTTGTAAATGTATCATTAAATATAAAGGCCATAAATATGTTTTTCAGCTGCCGCCACACTGATGCTCTTTCTGTGTGATAAAGGAACTGAGTTAACGTAATTGGAGCTTGGAATCATAGTTTTTGCTACCTTCTAGGGTGATCAGTGCCCTTAAAGGAAAATATCCCCTCTGGTAGTTACTTTTCCTTAAAAAAAAAAGTTTGTAAAGTTTTGTAAAGATTTTCTTTAGTAATGGCCTTTCTATTGGATCCTTAGTATTGTGGACTAGGGAGACGAAGATTTAATGTGAATTTAAAACAAGTTGTTATTTCCTCTTTGTTTTTTTATTTCTTATTATCTTCTATTCTTTTGCTGTTCAAGAAGGTTTTTCTTGGTAATTTGTACTGAAAAATGCATAAATAAAGAATTTAAAAAAAAAAGGAATAGCCTTTCAGTAGAGGTGGTGGAGACAAAAACAGTATCTGAATTCAAGAACACAATGGCTAAACATGCGGAATGTTGGAAGAATTATATAAAAGGGATCCACGTCGGTTTGTGGGCAAAGTAACTCCACAAAAATGAGGGGGCAGAAAGTCACCAAATTAGATATGAAGGAAAAAAGGGGACAACTGCGAGCAAGTTTCAAAACCAGAAACATCGAGTCCAACTTTTTAGAGAATAAACACTCCCAAAAAATTCCTATTGCCTTCTAGAGGAAGCTGCAGAACATTGGTGACCTCTCCATTCAAAAACGTATCTACCCCCAACCCCATCCCACACACACACACACACACACACACACACACAACCTGAAGTAGCTTAATCCAGAGCAAGAAAGGCAGACAGGTTTAGAACTGAAGCAACCAGTGAAGGATGGTCTAACCCTCTCATAACACACTCCATGATCAGCACACTTCTGAAAACACCCCCCCTTGCGCAAAACACACACATACATAGATAATCCCCTACATCCTCCCGTACACAACTCTTCCCCCCCCACGCTCGTACATCTGAAATTTATTACTGTTCATGTGTCTGTGCCTCTAGTTCATACTTCCTTGTTTGCTTTCTAAAGTTTGAATTACCACCAGCATGGATTTGTGATAACTGAGCAAACTAGGCTACTACTCAGTTTTACTCTGAGCCAAGCTGCTGGAGAAACACTGGGAGCCGGATTTTAAATGCCCTGCGCGTGTAAATCTGGCCGGATTTACGCGCGCAGGACCCTCGCACGCCGGTGCGCCTATTTTGCATAGGGCACCGGCAAGCGCAGAGCCCCGGGACGCGCGTAAGTCCTGGGGCTTCGTAAAAGGGGCGTGTCGGGGGCGTTCCGGGAATGACGCGGCGTTTCGGGGGCGTGACGGGGCGTTTCGGGGGCGGGCCCGGGGGCGTGGTGCAGGCCCAGGGGCGTGGTCGAGGCCTCCGGACCAGCCCCCGGATCGGGTGATGGCGCGCCAGCAGCCTGCTGGTGCGCGCAGATTTATGTCTACTTTCAGCAGGCGTAAATCTGCCAACAAAGTAAGGGGGGTGTTTAGATAGGGCCAGGGGGGTGGGTTAGGTAGGGGAAGGGAGGGGAAGGTGGGGGGAGGGCGAAAGAAAGTTCCCTCCGAGGCCGCTCCGAAATCGACGCAGCCTCGGAGGGAACAGGCAGCGCGCGCTGGGCTCGGCGCGCGCAGGTTGCACAAATGTGCACCCCCTTGCGCGCGCCGACCCCGGATTTTATAAGATACGCGCGGCTACACGTGTATCTTATAAAATCCAGCGTACTTTTGTTCGCGCCTGGTGCGCGAACAAAAGTACGCGCTCACGCAAAATTATAAAATCTACCCCTGAGGGGGGGGGAGGGGGGTTGTTCCGACAAGGGAGGGAGTGGTTTTTCAATTATGCCACAGCCTCCTCCTCCCATATGCACACAAGTTCACCTTCCAAGATGCCCTTATGCCCCTTCCTCTCATTATCCCATGATTACGATAAGTGAAATATGTTGCAACAAAGGGAGGGGGAAAAAAATCATACTGAAGGACAGCATGTACTCTTCAACGGAGGAGTATAAACCCCATCACCCCTTTCTACAAATCTGTATTGGAAAATGTTCCTCAAGCCGTCCCTACTTATGGGTGAATTTTCAAAACTTTACATGTGTAAAAATTAGCGCATATGTAGCCTCTACTCATGTATTCCATATTTTATAGAAGTAAAACATATGCACCTAGTTTCACTTTTGCATGCACATATATACAAGGGTCAGTCTAGGAGGTATTCCGGGGCAGGGCCAGCACTTCCGTGCATAAATTGTTGTTTTAAAAGACACGAGCATACATTTCCCAGCTTACTTGCAGATTCTTACACCTGCTAATGATCTGGCATAAGTGATATTAAACACACGAGGTACCGACTGGATGGGAGGTCTGGGTGAACTGGAAGTTCAGGCTGAAGAAGCATGAAGGTCTCAATGACCTGGAGAAAGACTGGGAGAACTGGTGGACTAGTTAATAAACCAGTTAATTTCATTTATGCAGACTTGCGCGAGTAAGTCCCCGCTTTGTTTTCGCATGTATATTTTTAAAATAGGTAGGAAAAGATCATGTGCGTTCAAAGCATTGATATACGTAATTTTAATACACTGCATGTGAAACCTCCACTTGGGGTATACAGAGAGATGGAAGGGGTATTCCCTGTTCATTGAGGGTCACCCCTTCCAAATTTTTATAGTGGGTTCTTAAAGTAGTGTTAGGGTTTGTGGGTATGTGGGCCCTGAGCCGAGGTGAGAGATGGTACCGCCCTCGGGGAGGAGCCCCGTGAGCCTCGCTGTTGGGAGGCAAGGTCTCAGCTGCTGGGTGTGCAGGACTGCAGGTACTGGAGAGAGAGAGACACTGCCCGTGGAGCGAGTGTGCAGTAGGAAAGTTACACAGACACAGGGGTTCCACGGGTCTGTGAAGTGGGGAATACCCAAGGAGGATTCCTTAGTAGAGATGATACAGTAGTGGTCCGCAGAGCTGAGTACACCGATGAAGGTCCTCAGTAGAGAAGAAGCAATAAAGGTCCACAGAGCGGAGTACTCACAGCAGCGATGGTTCCAGAGGAAGCCCCGGGGAACGGGGCAGTCAGTGGTCCTAGGCGCAAGGCCCTCCAAGGAACGGATAGCCAGAGATGAGGAAAGGGCCCCCGAGGAGTGGGTACCCGGGAAGTCTCACGCCAAGGAAGCAGGAGCTGGAACAAAAGGTCCATGGTGAGCGAAGCGGATTCAGCAATGAAGGAACTCGTTGCCAAGTCGTAGCCAGCCAGCTTAAGAGTCCACAGAGAATGACATCATCCAACGGGGATGCCCCCGAGGTTCCCGCCATGATGTGGATAAGACTGGCCCGAGAGTGCACGCGCACGCCTATGGAGCTCCGAGGGCAAGATGGCGATGGGCAGCATCCTGGCCATCCAGGGAGGCCCGGGAAGAGTGGCAGGCAGGCCGGTGATGGCGGACGGAGGTCATGAGCTTACCCCATGGAGCCAGTGCAGTAAAGAAAGAGGTGAGCAACAGCGGTCGCAGCCGTCTGTGACCAACAGATGTAACAAGTAGGTCATGCACATGGTGAAGTGGACATGTACAGAGATGCCTTCAGCGGGTAAGGTACCAACTTAAGCTTTGTTTTTTTCTGAATGGAAAGGGAGGACTCACTGTAGCCCCCCTCTGACCCCATGTTTCCCCTTAGTGCTGGCTGAAACAAAGTGTAGCAGACATCACTTTTAAACTTCAAACTATTAACTTTATTTTTGGATGACCCAGCCAGGAAGTATTTACAGTGATTGATATAGGGTAAAAAAAAACCCTGAGATATTCAGTCAGAATCACATATCATCTCCATACATACAGCATCCATTGTAAATGTGAGGTTTATATTCCTCTCATTTACAATTACTACTACCACTCCCAGTTTCCTCAGACCCAACATTGGTATGAAGGAATGAGGCTCACTCCTTGATGATTTACCATAGGCATACCATATCCAATCTCGCATCCAACAGAGACAGCACAGCTTCCATGGCTAGCACTACTCACGACTCCTTGGTCTATGGTTCAGAAATGCCATCACACTGGTTTGGCATGAAACCAACCCCCTTTCAAGTTAGAACCCCCTCCCCTTGTCACAAAGGTGGAAACCCCCTACCCTCCCCTTGTCGGAGCGCAACATCATTTATGGATGGCCCCATGACCTTCCATTTTACTTTCATCCTTCTCCAGTCCCATAGCAGGTGGGTTTTCCCTGGTATCCCCACGCCATGGACCACTTGAGGCACCCCTTACCTTGGACGCACCCTGGACTTCTTCACTACTGGCGTCATTCCCCAAGAGAGAGAACAGCCTCTCCTGCTCAGCACTCTGCAAATTTCCTCAGAAGGAGGAAAAAAAATCAACATTTTCCTTTTCGAGGCCTTAAGACTCTCACCTTGAGGGCCCCACTCCCAGTTTGGAAGGGTTCCTGGGCCTACCAGCCCGCAGGCTGGCTACTCCAGACGGTCACATCCCTGGAGGTCCCTGCCCGCTATCTCACATAGGAAAGGGCAGGAGCACGAAAGCCAAAAACCTTCCCATTGTCATAGCGCCAGCTTAAACTTGGGCACCCAATATGAGAAACCCCTGCTTTTACGGGCGGGCAACGCATTGTTTTCCCCACATTCCATTATCATACCAACAGCTATTGATCACTCTTTAAAAATGCCATCCAGTGGACATTTGTTATTACTACATGCACAAACATTTAAACATTTCTCCCCACCCAGAATCTCTTGTACTATCACAACACCCCCCAAAAAAATACCCCATATTTGGGGTCTCCCTACACATGTATTCGTGTGTAAGCTTGCATACGTGCATATGTTGAGGGGTAGAGATAAAACATGCGTATATCATTCGCGCGGGTTATCAAATACTTGCGTAGATCTGCTTTTGACCATAAACGTGCATATATGCCACCACACTCATTTGTTTGAAAGTTATCCTCTTTTTTTTTTTTTTTAAAGAGAGGTCCGTGTGTCTTGTGTCAATAACCGCTTTACATATAGTACTATATTTCCGCCATAGGGCATTTTAATACTGCTAATTTTCATCTGGTCAGCTAAAATGCTGCTAAAGAAAAGAGAATCAAGCTTAAGATCAAAAGAGTGGATCATTGTCATATTTGCCAATTTCATTTTTTTGCTGGGGGATATATATATTTTATTTTTTTTTAATTCCTGGCCGTAACTGTCCGTGAAGTCCATGAAAATAATTTAATGTCCATATACACATCACAAGCCGCAGGGCCTGCATCTCCAGTGCACAGAAGTCAGGGGTTACATCTCAGATGCTGCATGTGCAATTTTTGGTGCTCGGCCTTCATGGGCCTGCACTTCTCATATGCTGCATCTGACCGCCTGCCTCTGCAGCACAATAGGAAGCAAATGTGGCTCCACCTGCAGTAGTACTCTCTGGCTCAGACAGCAATTTTTTAGCCTGCATTCTGAAGGGAAGGTGGCTTAGGAGATCTCTGTGCGGGCACACGCGTGTGTATGTCCCCCATAAATTTGCTTGCTATTCTATCCACATCAGAATTCTCTGTGCGTGTTGGGGGTCGAGGGATCTAGATATAGGCCCTGTTTAAAAGTTTACACGCTTTGGCATTATGTAAAAAAAAAAAGGGATGTCCATAAAAAAAGTTAAGTTGTTAGTTTAAAAAAAAAAAAAAAAAGAAAGAAAGAAAGTAACTGAACACTCAGTTTAAAAAAATGTTTTCATGAGTTGGCAACCCTGATTGTAGTCAACAAAAAGCACATCTGGCTTTGGATTTAAATTACTCGCCTTTCCAATCCAAGCTCATGGTAAATTACAGTTCAAGTCAGTAGGTGGTAACTAAGGCAATGGAGAGCAAAGTGACTTTCTCCAGATCACAAGAAGAGTCAGTGGGAGAAGTAGGATTTGAACCTGGTTCTCAGCCCTGCTGCTGTAATCACTAGGCCACTCCTCCATGCCTTCTGTATGAACGCCAAAGTCTGCAGTGGCTGGCAACATTTTATGAATGTTAACAGGGAAAACAATTATTACTGAGTTTATTCGACATTAATAGTTAGGAAAATCATTTTTAAAACACTTTAAATGGACTGCGTTCTGTTAGGCTGCAAGACTCAAGAAAGCGTAGGCTCAATAGTTGTCCAAGCCAACCCTGGTTTATTAACCATTCTGCCACAATTCAGCATTAGTGAAAATTTGTTTTTGTGTTTTTTTGTGGTGGCATACAAAAGTTGACCAGTGAGAGAGATGTATTCAGACCAGTAGGCTTTCTACCAAATTACCTGACTGAATAGCTATTGTGCCTTGGGGAAGTGTGTGTGTGTGGCGGGGGGATGGGGGGGACCCACGTTTCAAGGGCCTTTTCTGATTCAGTACACAACAGAGAAGTGCCACGACAAGCCTGCTCGCACTCCTGAGTTCCTAGTTGCATCATTAGCATTTCATTCTGCCTGTCTATTCCCATTTCTCACTTTGATTCCACTTTGAATGCATTATCTATAAATATACCCCACGTCTTCTGGTCTCTTATGGCTTTGCATGCAAGTTTGCAGTTTGGGAAAAAAAAAAATTAACAGTCCTCATGCAGGGTTTTAAGTGTTAGCAAAACACTCCTGTAAAATCCGAACTGGTGTGTATATGCGCATGCACATGTATATAACAAAAAGATATAGAAAGAAAGATATGTATTTCTTTTCACACACACACACACACACAAAAACTGTGGACTGACAACTGAGGTATACAATAAGCCGCTCCCGGAGGGGAAGTAGAACAGGAAAGGCTTATGGTATTTGTTAAAGAAAAAGGGATTATTTTTGGTGGCAAACTCTTTGGGACATCTGATTTATACAGGATTAGATAATAGATATAAAGGTTCTGGATGACCTATTCAGGAAGTGAAATTTACCGCAAAAAACAGAAAAGAACATTAAGTGATCTTATCTGAGCAGCCCATCCGTCTATTGACTTTGTATTCGGACCTCATTTACCAGAACATAGAAGAACTGGGAAAGAGCAATTTATAAATTTGATCCTCAAAAACAAAAATTAAATATATATATATATTTTTTAAAGTAAGAGTCTTCTTTAAAAAAAAATCATGAGGAGAAAACCAATTTGGCCGACAATGCTCTGGCCGCATTCTGGAAGTCTGTGAAAGCAGGTTCTATATTTATAAAAGCATTGCCCGCCAGGTCCTTGTTGCTGGGTAACTGCTGCCTCGCCGGTACACAACTGAAGTTATTACACTGATTTGTTTACATCTCAATGGGAAAAAGACTGCGGCTCGGTTCCCTCATAATCCGCAAATAAAAATCATCACAGCCTGTGCTTAAAAAGAAGACAGAACAGAATTAAACCGGAGACCTCACCTCCGACTCGGGTCGGGTTTGAATCCCCTGTCTCGCTGATTGAGCCTGGGTATGCTACAGAGGCAATGTGCTCAGGTCTGGATTAGGATGTGCCGTGACATGAAGGGTCTTACATAACATAATGATGACGGCAGAAGAAGACCATCTGGTCCATCCAACCCGCCCGGCAAGTTTCTTTATGGGAGTAACTGCCACGCCGGGCAGGTTACCCCCCCCCCCCAAGCCTTATGTTAGGGGTGGTGATTTTAACAATCATAACCAAGCACTGACAAACATATAACAAAATTACTGCTAGCATCATTTTTTACAGGATGAGCAGTCTTCCTGATAATTCAGACAGTGCTGCTTGAACGGGCTTTTTGTTTTTGGACTTGGCCGTAGAAGCAGTCCTGCGTTTTTTTCCCCCCAATGTCTGTGTATCAGTAACCATGGACCATAAAAGTCAGGGCCCAGCTCTGACTGTCATCTGAATCCAAGTCCTCTGCCCTCCCCCCCCAAAGTGCAGAGCAACGTTGCCCTTGTGTCAAAATCATGTAAGCTAATTGGTTAAAGTGTAGTAATCCCCATGCCTTCTGTTAGGGGTATTGGCTACCTCTCCTTATAGGTTACTCCATTCCCCCTTGTCTTCGTTCCATCTCCAGCATTTAGGGATCCACAGTGTTGTTTATTCCTTTTTTAATTTGTTCACTGTTTTCATCATTACCATCTCTTCCAGCAGGGGTTTCCAAGTATCCACTCTCCGTTAATAAATATTTCCTGGATGTTGGCTCTGAGTCGTCCCCCCTGGAGTTTCATACCGTGACCCTTGGTTCTACAATTTGCTTTCCAGCATAAAAGGTCTGAGGGCCATGCATCGTTAAAACCTTTCAGGTACCTGAAAGTCCTTATCATGTCTCCCCTGTACTTCCCCTCTTCCAGGGTATACATATTCAGATCCTTAAGCATCTCCTCATAAGTCTTCATTAAATTCATGTAAATTCTTTAGGACCCCCCCCCCCTTATGCTATATTAGCATTTGTACATATGTTTGCATATTTATATTCTTTGACACTAAGGTTCATGTTACGCCTTAGCAGCGATTGTTCGGTTGTATTATATTATATGTTATTAGACGCTATGTTTTTATGTTTCAATGTTATGCCTATGCTGCGATTGTTCTGTTGTATTGTAAACCGACATGATTTGTATATCATACAAGAATATCGGTATATAAGAATCCAAAATAAATAAATAAATAAATAAACGTAAATAAATAAATAAATAAATAAATAATAAAATATGTATAAACCCCGCACCATTTTAGTCATCCTTCTCTGGACCGCCTTCATGTTGTCTCTATTTTTTTGAGATACGGTCTCCAGAACTGAACACAAAACTCCAGATGAGGCCTCACCAAGGACCTGTACAAGGGGATCATCACCTCCTTTCTCTTACTGGTTATTCCTCTCTCTGTGCAGCCCAGCATTCTTCCTGCTTTAGCTATAGCCCTGTCGCATTGCTTCGCCACCTTCAGATCACAACCCCCAAGGTCCATCTTCCAGTCCGTGCACATTAGTCTGTTGTTCCTCAACACAAACAGCTCTTTCGGATTACTGCACCCCAGATGTACGACTGCACTTCTTGGCATTGAATCCCAGCTGCCAAGTCTTTGAAGACTCTTCAAGCTAGTTGGCAGAGGAGGCAGACTTGATATGAAGTGCTGCCGCCCTCTCGCTGGCTGCAGGTGAGGGGAGGAGGATAAATGAAGGTAGATCTTGCTACAGTAGCCTTCCTGTCAGCCAATCTGCAGGACGGAAAGTGCACATCAGATGCGGTCTCCCACTCTTCCTCCCCCGTACCCATCCCACTGCCCAGGTAAGATAGAGAATGTGGAGGATCAGGAGCAGCAAAGATAGTCGGGAGCACAAGGGGTAAAATCAATAACTTATACAGGTTTTCAGGCTGGGCCCTGCTCCATACCATGGTTATCCTTTGGAGATATTTAGCACTGCTCTGTCAATCTTGCCAACATCCAGGACCGGGTGGATGAACCACACAGAGCATGCACTCCACTGTAATATCAGGGCTAGCAAAGGCAAGAAGCCAAGGACATTTGTGCATTCTTCTGTCACTATATATTCATAACCACTTCATAAAATAATGGAGGAAAGATAAAAATATTTATCATAATGGTTGCCATCTCTAAATCAAATAAACATTCATGGAACATAGTGGAAATGTTATAGTGGAAGAGCCTAGTGATTAGAACAGCAGTCTATGAAAAGGGGAATGCAAGATTCAAATCCTGCCAACGTTCCTTGTGACCTTGGGCAAATTACCTCACCCTCCACTGCTTCAGGTACAAGCTTGGGGCCTGATTTACTAAAGGGTTTTTTCCGTTTTGTAGTTATAGGAAAAATGCATACAGGCTGATTTTAAAAGCGCTGCTTGCGTAAAAATACCCACATGCGTGCATATGTGGGCCGCACGCGAGCAACGCGGATTTTAAAAAGCCACAAAATACGCGCATATGTCCCCGTGGGCCGGATTTTAAGACATACACGCGGGCGTACATTTGTGTGCGCAACCCGGTCTGCACAAATGTACGCCCGATTTTATAACATGCGCGTGCAGCTGCGCGTATGTTATAAAATCCAGGGTCGGCTCGCGCAAGGAGGTGCACCTTGCACGTGCCGAGCCCTAGGGGAGCCCCGATGGCTTTCCCCATTCCCTCCGAGGCCGCTCCGAAATCGCCTAACCCGCCCCCCAGCCCTACCTAAACCCCTCCCCCCCCCCAACCTTTATGTTACAAGTTGTGCCTGCCTGCCTCCGGGGAGGCATAGATTGCGCGCGCTGGACGAGTGCCGGCGCACGATCCCCCGGCCTAGCAGCCCTACGGAGGCCTCTGGCCACGCCCCCACCCCGGACTTCCCACAGCCCATCCCTTTTTTCAAGCCCCGGGACATACGCACGTCCCGGGCTTAGCACGCATCGTCAGGCCTTTGTAAAATAGGCTCGGCGCACGTAGGGCTTTTAAAATCTGCCCCTGTGCACACATGAGCAATAAGGGGGAGGAAAGGGGCGGGGCCAAGACTCATGCGCGCAACTCTGAATTTTAAAAATACAACCTGCAGCGCACATACGCTAGATATCTGCATAACTTTTCTGCTGCTCCTGATGAGCAAGTCTGTAGATCCCAAGTTTTATGGCTTATAAATAGGGTGAGAGGTCCAGGTCAACTGGGGGGCGTGCAGGATGAAGAACTAGAGGGGTCTGAAAAACCTCGCTATTAACTGGACAAATTGGTGACCTAATTGGAAAACTAGGAATGTGCCTCGCGTGAGCATGTTCTAAAATGCGCTGACATAGGCGCGTAAAAGCCAACACGGTCCTATTGAAGACACACGCGCGCTAGCTGTGCTCGAGTAACCTCGCAGTGAGGATCTTACTTACGCATGCTTGGTGCACTTTTTAAACATTCGCGCATAAATTCTATCGAATCCTCACTCGCGTGCCGATATGTGCGCGTACAGGTGCACACTCGTTCGTTTTCAAATCGACTTGCGAGTGCATAGGACCCGTAGATTGTAAGCCCTCTGGGCACAAGGAAAATACCCTCCCGTACCTGAATGTAATTCGCCTTGCACTACCAATGAAAAGGCACAAGTTAAATTGAAATAAGAAATCTGAATTCAGTTTGTTTGTTTTTTTTTTTTGTTTAGGGGTGGGGAGTGGAACTGCATTTCTATACACGCTTTAAGTCAAAGTGCTATAAAATTATATATTATATAGCAAAGTATCAAAACTATACAGTAAATACTATTGAATAACCAGGAAAAGTGGCTCAAATCAGGTTCAAGAGTCCAATGTCTGATGTCTTTGCCATCCAATGGCCATAGAGTGGTCTATGAGAGCATCCATGGGTGGTTTTACCTGACTTTCCAGCTCACAGATACAGTGTCACTACACGATCTATACTGGTTGGCTAGAAATGCAAGGCAAGTGATTGGGTCATAGAAAGAAGGCCTGTGCTGTCATTTAAAACACTGAAAAACACAGTGTTTTTGTTTTCTATTTCCCCATCTGCAATGGCACAAAAAAATAAATAAATTGTAGTTTTGTTTTTGCATTTTAGCTATGCTTGCTCATGTTTTGAATTTCTGTTATCTGCAATAGCCAAAAGTTTGTATTAGCCAAGACTCAATCGGTGATTGTAATGGTGCTAGTGCTCTCACCAGCACATGTGTTTGAAAAAGATGTGAAGTAACTGAAGTAACCAACTTCAGCCTGTTAAGATTTGCGGTGTGCAGGAACGCCCCACGAGCCATTGAACTCACCCCCCGATGCCGATGCAGCTGGCTGGGAGCTCGCAGCAGGAATCCGCCAGGCTCTCCTCACGAGGCACAGGATGCCGCCATCGCAGCTGATCCCCCGATCCTCTCTAGGCTTGTGTGCGCTGGACCGCGCTCTAGTTAAAGGGCCCGTAGCGGGAAAATGCCCACGGTGCTCACTGATGACGTCAGCACTTCAGTCCTATTTAATGACCTCCCAGACTTCCCTTCCTCGCCTTAGCAATGGGTCTCCTACATTCCTGTGCAGTGTTGCTTCTTCTGTGTTCCTGCTTTGTCTCTCCAGCTTCGCCTTGCCTTCCAGTCCAGCCCGTCCAGCTTGTCTTCCTTGTTATCCTCTTCAGTCTCTTTTGTGTGTCCACATCTGCCCTCGGCTTGTCGCTCCGGATCTTGAACCTCTTGCTTGGACCTGACCACAACTGCCTGCTGCCTGGACCCATCTATTCTTGCTCGCTGTCTGCCCCGATCTTGGTCCGTAAGCCTGCTGTCTCCTCAGTCTCTTGTGTGTCTCTGGATTCTAACTAACAAACCCCCCCCCCCCCCCTCCCTAGGGACCCGCCTAAATCCTACCGGCTGCCAGAATCCAAGGGCTCAACCTGCAGAGGAGGCAGCCATTAAAAGTGAAGCTCTAGGCTGTCCCGCTACAGGGCGTGCTCGCCAGTTGCCGGCATAGTTGTCGGGGGCTTGCCCCCGGGGCTGCATCAACTACACCGCAGCACTAAGAGCTCACACATCCCCTATCCCTTACACAGACCCTGTACTCTCTAGCCCTGAGTCCGAACCCTCTGAGCCCCCTTTGTCTGCACTGCTGTTTGTTACACTCTCTCAGAGATGCTACTAATCCTAGATCCTCTACTGCTGGTCCCTGAGCTCTTTGAGACACCCAACGCTGTCACTCCTTTCTATGCCTTTCTCCCCTACCGCCAACTCCCGACTCCGCAGTTTCCACTTGGCTGTACCATGCGCTTGGAATAGACTTCCTGAGCTGGTGCGTCAGGCTCCCTCTCTTGCCTTATTTAAATCCCATCTAAAAACCCACCTTTTTTTAAGGCTGTTATTAAATCTTAGCCCCCCAATTGTCCCGCTTACAGCCTCATTAATTTTAAACCATTGTCTTAATAAATGAAATTCTCCAAGTCTGTTTTGCCTTGTTTGTCTTGATTAGACTGTGAAGCCAGTGATGGCGAACTCCAGTCCTGGAGTGCCACAAACAGGCCAGGATTTCAAGATATCTACAATGAATATGCATGAGAAAGATTTGCATGCACTGCCTCCAATGTATGCAGATCTATCTTATGCATATTCATTGTGGATATCTTGAAAACCCGGCCTGTTTGTGGCACTCCAGGACTGGAGTTCGCCATCACTGTTGTAAGCTCTACTGAGCTGGAATAGTTTCTTATATGTTTTCTGTACAACACTGCGTACATTGAGTAGCGCTATTGAACTGTTAAGTAGTAATATTAGCATGTGCTAAAAATGGACACAAAATGAAAAAAAACAAAATAATCCCCTAAAAATAAAAAACCTTTCCAATACATACCCCTAATACAAAACAGTAAAAGAATAACAGCAAGTAAATATCATTAGGCCCATCCAGCCTGCCCAGATACAATGTTATATTCCTAAAGTTGATCTTCATCTTAGTTCTTCACAACTAGGAATCTTCTGTGCTTTCTTGAATTCCATGACTTTTTTTTTTTGCCTCTATCACCTCCCCTAGAAGGCGATGCCCTGTATCTACCATCTTTTCTGTGAAGAAATATTTTGCCTGATGTAACTCCTGAGTCTATCCCCTGTGATCCTCATCGGTTTGCTATCAATATTTTTGGAGCAGATTCAGCTAGCTTGCATGAGCTCCTGGTAGAATAAGGAAGGGTAGACACTGATGCATTTGCAAACTGTTGCTTGGAAGATAAGTGCATTAAAAAGACTTCTCCCTACAAAAAAAAAGAGTCAGCTTTGCCTGTATATTACTAAAAGCAGCATGTCTATCACTAATTGGCACCCTTGTTGGCAAGCTAAGCAGAGAAGCCATGAAGTGAACGAGCAGAGTAACTGAATTATTTTTAGATTTATAACTGCTTTGCCACCGATGTGCTCAAAGAGGAGTAGAACAGATTAAAAATACACATAAATATTGAAATAAAAAAGTATCATAAATAAGTCATTTCATCATCACTTTTAGGGACATTCCCAGCTACTTCCTTAATTGTATCAAGATCAGTAGACAATTCATTTTCTGAAAAATGTTGTCCTCTGATGATAAATCCAAAACGTTTGCTGCCAGATGAATTGGATGACGGTAGAACTCAGATCTCTTAGCAAACATTTGTTTTACTTCTTTTTTTGGATAGAGGTGAAGGCAGCAAAAGCTCAATTACATTTTCATTTGGTTTTCTAAATGAAGTTCTGCTTTCACTTTTTGAAATGGCCCTCTCTGAAACATGGCCGAGGAGACTGCATAGCTGCAGATCCAGTTTCCGGTGGATATTCCTCGTCACAAAATCTGCCAACACTGGTACTGCCTTTGGGCAGCCTTAACAGAGCGACGAAAGGCTGAATGTGTAGAGGGACTACAGAAGAGCCTCCAGGTACACTGGCAGGGCAGCAGGCCACAAGCCTCCCAGCTGCACTCATTCCATGGCTTCAATACCAGTACTGCCAACCGAGCACCTTTTTATAAGCACCAAGTGTGCTGAGTTCATTAGTCCAACCCCCTTACCTCTGGGGGCAGAGGGAAACCTGTCACTTGGCCAGATATTGAGGCACTTCTGGGGTGGCATGGAGAGAGCATTTTAATGAAAAGCTCTTCCTTCCTGAAAAAGGTGCTTTGCAGCGCTCAAGCCACTGTATGGACCATACTTCTAAACTTTATAAACCAAATTGTGTCAAAAGAAGAAACTCTATGAAATGAGTAAAATGAAGGTAATTAAAAACAGAAAATGCTTTTAATTTACTGCAAGCCTATTTTGTTTTCTAGGTTTTAGAGAATTCTTTTATGGGCAAAAAAAAACCCCAAACCTGGCAGCGACAACAATAAAGCTGAAAGGAGAACATTTTTTAATCTACAGGCTTGAAAGAAATGTTCTCTGCAGAGACTCGCAGCGAACTCCCAGTCAGCCCCTCCCTGACTGGTAAATGCCAAGATCTACATGGGGCTCTTTTAATGTTTCCCCACTTGTTTCTCCCGATAACTCTATCCTTTCCTTCCCCCTTGTGCTCAATAACCCTTAGGCTTTGATCGATCCCTTCATACCATGTAAAATCAATGCACAGTCACCTATCACGGTTACTCCGAAGGTTGCATCTTATCTTAGATAAGATTCAGGAAGCTCCGATACCACAATATCATCCTTTGGTAATAACAGGTTAAAGTACTACACGATGGCTGATGGCTTGCAGAGCAATCAGAGGCCCAGAAAATTGGTGATAATGATGCGGCTCTGCCGTGCTGAGGATGCGGGTTCGATTACCCACCCTCGTCTTCTGCTCCCCAGTCTGTCTCAATCTGTAAACCTCTCCCCATTTCCATCACTAAAGTTCGTTTGTGTCGATGTGGTGCGTGCCTGAACTCTGCCACTGTTTTGGTTCCTATAATCTACACTGAAAGTCTATTACAGGTGTCTACCTCTAGGAGGATTTTTCACGTGATTCATTTTTTGGCAACTTGTGCACACAATTTGCAGTTGGCGTGCACACATTGTTCAAATTATTTGTTTTCAGCAATGTTCTGAATTTTCAGAATTAGTCGAGTTTCGGCTTTTTGTTTGTAACAAAAAATCGGACTGCAACTCATTCATTGCATTTTACTCAGTCATGTAAAATGAATGCACGTTGCTATCCACCACCCTCCTTGTCAAAGTATTAACGCATCCCTTTTGCGCTTCCCTCCTTTCGTTTCGTGCGAGGACCTCTTGTCTTCAAGTTTTTCAGTCACCAACTCTAAATTTTAAAAAAGACCAAGCCCACCCCCTTCTTTAGAGTTTAGTGGAATTGTCATTTTCCATGACAGTTTAAGTAAAATGCATAAAGTAATGGGAGCGTAGCCTATGAGTAGTTGCTTACTTAAGTTCACAAGAATGTGCTTTCCAACAGCTCTGCATGGGTGTTTGGCTTCTTCCTGTCCAAACTATCAGATCTTCAAGTCAAAAGAGAACTACAGACAGGGACAATGAAGGTCATAACGATTGTATAAGTACGATGCATTCAGCTCCGGCATCTCCTACTGGGCCGTATGATGAAAAAACTGAAGTGGCTGGCAACCGCCTACAGTTTTGCCTGAATCCAGTCAGTGGGTCCACTCAGAGAAGCTGCATGATTTTTCTGACTATGGTTAAGTGATTCGAATCGACTCTCAGCAATGAGATCCGCCACCCCTCCCTCCTCTCGGGGTGACCAGCTGTCAGTTTACCAGATGCATGCCCAATCCAGTCCTAGATTCACCCCGTTAGATATATGGACCTACAGTTTTGGTTTGTGCAATAAAGTTCAGGCAGCAAGTAGTAATAATGAATCCTGCATTAATTAACTGTAGAAGTCACCAATTTTTAAATTCTTGACAATCACACCTTTCTCATTCCATACCCACTTTTGAAATATATGTAAGGGTTATAACCTTTACTAATAGGAGTTCATGTGAGCAGAGAGTGACAGGAGGGTTCCTTCTTCAAGGGCATAGGTGGGAGTGTAAAGGTTGCTTGCACAAGGCACTGGGTGGCGATCTCGGAAAGGTTTTGAAGAGCGTGGAGTTTGCCTTGCTGAAAGCCAAAAGGGGCAGCGAGGAGCTGTGGGCTGTCCTGGGGTTCCTGGTTTGTTTGTTGTTTTGGGTCCATAGAAGAGAAGAAATGACAAGGGTCAACACGAGAACTTCAGACCAGCAGAAGTCAGTGGGAAGATGCGTCTTGGGCCATCGAGCCAGTCTGCGGGTAATTTGAGAAACTGCCAGATGGTGGCCTCTTGTTTTTTCCTGTGATAAAGCAGAGGGGGAAAAGCCTTTGGAGAGAAACTGTAAAGAGTTTGGTGATTTAAGAAGGCTTAAGAATTGGATAGGAATCTAGATTTTGCGTAAAATTAAAGCAACTAAGAAATAAGTTAGAACTGCGTCTTCAAAAGTGATTTTGAAAGAATTGCAGACTGTTTTCTGATTGCTGCATTGTGGGATTTTTGTCTTCGTATTTTTGTTGTATCTGTTGGAACTCTGACTCCCCTTCCCCCAAGTACATTTTCTTTCTCTTTGGATCAGTTTTTGGAGTGGACTGTTATTTTGTGGATTGTGAGAACCTCTCAGTGGCCTACAGACATGTTCTTGTGCCCAATTCACAGAACCAACCTACTACAGCGAGTGGGTCAGTACTCAGCAGGGCTGGGAAATGTAACTCTCCCTTGGGGGAAGGAGCCACAAGTAACAAAATGATGGGTAACTACAAAAACATTACGCAAAAACACAGCCTTATATCTGTAAGTATAATATTTGGTAAAGTGGCGGTTTATTAGTTTCCATGATTTTGGAACAACTTTGTACAGTATGAAAATCTCTAAACTTTAAATCAGAAAGAACCCAGAAGCTTCCCACAGCCCTTCCTCTGGAAAAAAAAAACAGCTAAAGAAAAAATGTAAAAAAAAAAAAAAGTGGGTTAACAAGATGGCTGCCAGAAAAAAAAAAAAAGTTGGCTTGGAACTCTAATTATTTTGATGGACAACTGCTTTGGCTAATGAGATTGTTCCATCACTGGCTACACAAAATGAAGGGTGGGTGAGAGAGTTGGGACCTTTTTTTGGCCTGAGGTGAAGCAAACAGGAATAGTTAAGCAGACCGGTGTGACCAATTAGATGCACCATTTCTTCTTTATTTTTTTGGATCAGACAGTTTTCTCCTGCTCTTTTTCATTGCCAGCACAATCCAGGGTTGGGATCTGGCACCTAAACCTTCATTCCCAAATACCCAAATTGTTCAGGTCCCGCCTGAACATTGTTCAGGTCCCGCCTCTCCCGGACCCCTATTAGTTATCCTGTTCTCCCCTCCCCTGTTATTTGTAATTTCCATCTTTTGTTACTATGTAAACCGATATGATGTGTACTTTAATGTCGGTATAGAAAATTTAATAAATAAATAAAATAAAATAAAACTGCTCGTGTGCGCCCAGTTACGCATGTATATGGATGCATGAAAAGTTGCTATTGTATTTTAAAACCTGTTTGGGTACAACCTATGCAGCTTATAAATTAAGAGTACATATGTGCACACCTATGCTTGAGCAAGTAAAACCTTTTAGCAGCACTTATCCAGATAAGTTCCGATTTATGCATTTAAATAGAGATACTTGGCCGGCTAAGTCTAAAAAGCACTACTTATCCAGATAGACAAATTTGAACTTATCTAAGTAGCGGCAAAGGTGCTGCTTATCCAGATAAGTCCAAATTTAGCCAGATAAGTGTGCGCAAACGATATACCTATGTATTTGAACTTCTAAATTTTACTCATGTTATTTACATGCAGTTACCCCCCCATAAGTCAGCTTTCACACATGTATGTCAGGGGACTTTATAAAATGCATGTGGCAATTTTACCAATTAGTCTACCAGTTCATCCAGTCCATCCACACCTTATAAAGACCTTCCTGGCTCTTCAGCCTGAAGTCCCCCAATTTCATCAACACCCCCATGAAGTCATTTTTTCATTTAAGATGTTTACAATCGAGAGAGACTGGGGGCATACTTAGTCTGAGCAACAATGGGCCTGCTGTTATATGAACATAGCTAAAAGTTCTATTTCAGCTAACATTATCGAAACTGGTGTACCGCTGGTACCTTTCGCCAGCTAAATTAAGTAGGATTTACCCATCTCATGACAGTAAATGCCGGAGACAATGTAACCCGGAGGGCACATTTTTCCATGTGCGGTGGTCGTGCCCCAGGATTGTACTCGTTTGGAGGTGGATTGAAGGAGCGCTCTCACAGGTGACAAATTTGAAAATCCCCTTTATTCCAGAAATGTATCTTCTTTCTGCTTATCCGCAACTGTGGCCACCAACTGTGAGGGTGTCAATCAACCATATACTATGTGCGGACAGGCAGGAGGATGCTGCTCACTGGCAGAACGAAACACCTCCTGCCGAAGCTGCATTCCTGAAAAGGATCTGGTTAGTGCATTATTGGTTCTATTTAACAGCTATACAGAAAGACACTGTTACTTCCCACACTCAAATTTGGGAACCTTTTTTTATGGCGGTAATAAAAAAATTATGAGGATCCTAAGCAATGTAAAGATGTACACTTAAGGGCAGATTTTCAAAGGCTAAGCGCGTAACATAAATGCGTAACCTGAGAAAATATGCCCCTGCGCGTGCCGAGCCTATTTTGCATAGGCTTGGCGGCGCGCGAAAGCCCCAGGATGCGAGTATGTCCCTGGGCTTCGGAAAAGGGGCAGGAAGGGGGCGGGTCCGGGGCGGATCTGGGGGCAGGTCAGGGGGGGTCAGGGGGCGGTCTGGGGGCGGGTCCAGGGGGCCTCCTTCGTTGCGGCCGTGCCAGAGGTTCGCGCGCCGGCAGTCGGCCGGCGCGCGCAAGATACGCCTGCCTCGGGCAGGCTTAAGAAATAAAATAAGGTAGGGCTGGGGGGTGGGTTAGATAGGGGAAGGGAGGGGAAGGTGGGGGGGGGGGGGACCGAAAAAAAAGTTCCCTCCAAGGCCGCTCCGATTTCGGAGGGAACGGGGAAAGCCATCGGGGCTCCCCTAGGGCTCGGCACGCACAAGGTGCACAAGAATGCACCCCCTTGCGCACGCATGTTATAAAATTGGGCGTAGATTTGCACGCGCAGGTTGCGCGCACAAATCTACGCCTGTGCATAAGTTTTAAAATCTGGCCCTTAGGGTTATACTATGAAAGCTCTGTGGAACCTTTAGCTCTTAGGATCGCTATGGACCACTTCGTATACCATAATTAAGGTTATGATGACTCAGTCGACTAAAGATAAATGGGACTGTAGGAGTGATAATATACCGCCATAGTGTGACTAGAAAAAAACGGGGAGGGAAGTAGGGTGGGCGGAACGGGATATATGGGTGTAAAAATCTCTCTGGTTGGCATGTTGGTTGTTGCTTGTAGATTGATAATGTTTGCTGAACAGCGATGTTTCGCTATATTATGTTATCTATATGCCTGTATTGCCAATGAGAATAAAAATTTAAATTAAAAAAAAATGTTTACCATCATTTACACCAGATATTGAGTAAGAGTAAATGTATACAAGTAAAAGACTTCCATGAGTCACATTGATACATTGGAAAATAGCAATGTACTCACATAAATGTTGGTTCCTCTCCCCAGGAGGGTAGGTGTAGCCTGGTGGTTAGAGCAAGGGGCTATAAACCAGTGAAGCCAGGTTTCAAATCCCACTGCCACTCCTTGTGACCTTGGGCAAATCACTTCACCCTCCATTGCCTCAGGTACAAACTTAGGATTGCAGAATGATAAATCTCACGAAAAAAGGGGGGGGCAGTCCTGCGAAAGGCTGTAGCCATTCGCACTATGGCGGTGCGATTTCGCCAGCCGCAGCACTTCACACAAATAGCGCTATGCTACTGCCGGCGAAAATGTTCCTCACATTATCGCTGGAGTGGTGCCACAGCCAACTCCTCCCCCTCCCCACCCCGACTCCTTCCCTCCAGGTAATTTGCATTATATCACATGTGAAAAACACCTTGACGCATGTGAAAAGAACCATAATGCATGATGCGATGCTAATTTAGAAAAGAGGTGGAGTTTGGGGCAGAAGTTTTGGCCAAGTGGACTGCACCTTTTTCATTAAGCTGTGCGACATGGCTTTATCGCACTTTGCAATGTTTTCACACATAGGGCTAGATTTTTAAAACCCTGTGCGCGTAAATCCTGCCAGATTTACACGCGCAGGGCACTCGCGCGCCGGCGCACCTATTTTGCATACGCCGCCGGCGCGTGCAAAGCCCCAGGACGAGTGTAAGTCCTGGGGCTTCGTAAAAGGGGCGGGAGGGGGCGTGTCCGGGGCGTGTCCGGGGCAGGTCGGGGGCGGGGCAACGGGTTCGGGGGCGGGCCAGGAGGGCGGTCCCGAGTCCCCCGGCACTGTGGCCTGTGCTGGGGGATGGCGAGGCGGCGCGCGCAGGCAGGCTGCCGATTTTGCGCAGCCTTGCACGCGCCGACCCCGGATTTTATAAGATACGTGCGACTACGTGCGTATCTTATAAAATCCAGTGTACTTTTGTTCGCACACGTGTATGTTTTTAAGATCTACCTCATAGCGTCTTTAATCTTTTGTGTGAGAGAGAGAGACTAGCTATAAGGCCCTCATAGTAGTTAGGTATTTATACCTCTATAGGAGGTGAGGGTTAGATATTAGTGTAGGGGTTAGGGGCCATTTTGACATTCAGAGTGAGACATACAAACAGAACAATGCTCTCTTGTGAGATATGATGTCCTTCGGAGTGAGGAAACTCAACCAAAGAAGAGATTTGTGCAATGTTCTCTCAAAACGGTCCAAACAACAAAAGGTTTTTAATAAAATTCAGTGCCAATCCCTTGGCTAACTAACAGTTGGCACAGCTTTGCTTGTTTTATGGACCTCAATAGGAATAACTGAATTCATTTGCATTCTGCAAAGGATAAATTACTTAAAACTCATATATACAATCACTCTGAAGTTATAGGTGTTCAAGAACATGATTAAGCAAAATTTATGAAGGAAACTCACATGGCCTTATATACAGTATTCACATTGCTGTCGTCACTCAGCAAAAAGAGAAAAACCAGTAGGGATGTGCATTTGTTTTTAACAAATGCAAAATATAGGGGTGGAAAGAAGTAAAACATTAATTTGGGTTTTTTTTCATTTTTTCGGGGGCTCCTATGAATTTCATTTCGTTTAATGATGATTTTGCTTAATAATAAAAAAAAAAAATTAAAAAAACCACAAAGACAGAAAAAGAAAAGAAACGGGGCTTCCTGATTTCAAAAATAAAAAAAGATTGACGAATGTCAGAATTTAAATCGTTCCATTTTGAAAATGACCTGAAATCTAGTAAAAAAAATTGTCTCATTTCCTATTTCCTTTCTTTTAAATGCCCATCCTTAGTAAAAAAAAATGCAACAAATAAGGTGACTTTTGGTTTATTCAGAACAGAATCAAAAATAGTCTCTGATGAAAATACCTGAAAATATTCTGGTATTTTTTGATTTATTCAATGTATAATAAATAAATGGATCCACCTCTGGCAGCCTAGCACTGGGGCCTACAACAAAAAGGCACCAGCTGCACCACAGGAAGGTGCCAAAGTGGCATCACCTCGTTGCTGGCCCAGGCAGATGGTACCTATTTTTAAAGTACAAAAAATGTCAGGAAAATGGAAGATAAAAGTGAATCATGCATATACAAAATCCTCCAATATCAAATGTACAGATAAAGATGATTTTATAACGCAAGCGCGAGAACCGAGCTCACGCCTTCTGGCAAGGAGTTATCCTTTTACCATAATAAAAAGATCTTACAAAACAGGCCCTATGTGCGAATCGAAATTGGCTACTGCTGGATAACAAGGGAAATGAAAACTCTAAAACAGTGTGTGCTCTTCGCCATTCCCATAAAGCAGGAACTATTGCACCCTTCTACAAGCACTGACATGTTTTACAATTAACAGCTCCACCAAGAATAGCTTTTGCATGAGGTCGTAACATTAGAGACTATCGGGTCGATACTGTAAGACCGCGGGAGAGCGGACGAACGCCGGCTCTCCCGGTGCGCGCACCAGCCCTTCGCCGGTGCGGGCGATTCAGTATTTAAATGAGGTGACGCGGGAAAAACGGGGAAAAGGAGGCGCTAGGGACACTAGCGCGTCCCTAGCACCTCCTTTTGGCCTGGAGCGGCGGCTGTCAGCAGGTTTGACAGCTGACGCTCAATTTTGCCGGCGTCGGTTCTCGAGCCCGCTGACAGCCACGGGCTCGGAAACCGGACGCCGGCAAAATTGTGCGTCCGGTTTTCGGCCCGACAGCCGCGGGCCGAATTCAAATTTATTTATTTTTTTTTTTTTACTCTTTTTTACTTTTGGGGACCTCCGACTTAATATCGCCATGATATTAAGTCGGAGGGTGCACAGAAAAGCAGTTTTTACTGCTTTTCTGTGCACTTTCCTGGCGCCGGAAGAAATTAGCGCCGACCTTTGGGTCGGCGCTAATTTCTTAGAGTAAAATGTGCGGCTTGGCTGCACATTTTACTTACTGGATCCCGCGCGCATACCTAATAGGGCCATCAACATGCATTTGCATGTTGAGGGCGCTATTAGGTGCCGCGGGTGGGCCGCGTGTTTTCCTCCCCTTACTGAATAAGGGGTAAGGGAAAACACGCGTCCAGAGCAGGCTGACAGTGCGCTCCGACGGAGCACAGTTTACTGTATCGACCTGTATGTGGTCAGATCATTTCTCTTCAAGAATATCTACCTCAGATAGTTCTGGAAGAGAGCATAAACCATGTTGATCTTGTTCTTTTTGGTGACAATGTTGGCCATTATGAGCTGGCAAGATCCTGCTTCAGGTAGAACTTTTAGAGTAAGGGGTTCCACCAATTGTTTCTCAACAGCTGTGATTTATTTTATTAAATACCCATGTCAAAAGGTTTGGGAGAACCACACGCAAGATTAAGACCCGGCTCATGGAAGACTGCAGTTGCCTGAAAACTGGGAAAATTCAAGCACCAGAATTTAAATAGGGCATCATTGAGCAGATACCAAAATTCTCTAGGGGGGGGGGGGACGAACAGCAAGCATATCTCAATCGTAGAGAGCAGTTTTGAATTTACTCTTTCAACTTTTCTTCACCACAGGGACTTAACCTAGACTTTTTGAATGGTATTCTAGGCAAACTAGGCGGTCGCCTAGGGTACCAAAATTTCAGGGACAGCAAAATCATGCCAGCGCAAGGCATAGAAGGGCACAGTGCCAGATCTAATACTGCAAAAAAAAAAAAAAAAAAAGGGGGGAGCACTGTGCTGGAGCCACTGCCACTACTGCTAGGAGGGAGAGCTATGCTGGAGCGGACAGCAATAGTAAGTTGGAGAGGGGGTGCATGACTGAAGGTTCGCCTAGGGTGCTAAATACTCTTGCACCAGCCCTGATTCTATCATTTAAAAACAGAATGGATTGAGCCTTGGTAATGTATTTCACTTTCTATTGAAAGATTCATTCCCTACATCTCTCTCTCACAATCAGCTGTTTGCTTATGTAGAGGTGAAGTCGTATCATGTAAGCCAGCCGGAGGGAAAGACTTGGGACTTGACTGCATTCCCCCACGATGCTTCCATCTCACCTCCTTGGGTCCTCCTAGGGCGAGCGCATGCCTGCTGAACAGTAAGGTTCCCATAGTGGGAAACAATAGTGACGCCAGCAGATGACGTCAGTGTGGACTGGGGACTAAAACCCCAGCCACGTTTCTAGCCAGCACCTGAACAACCGGTCCACCTGCTCCTGTAGTGCGTACTGCTTCGCTGTCTCAGTATCTTGCCTTGTTGTTTCCCTGCCTGCCTTGCCTTCTCCTTGTCTTGCTTCCTGGTTACCTTGCCTCGTCCTGCCTTGGTGCCGCCCTGTCTTGCCTTGCTTATGTCTTGGTCCCCAGTCCCTTGTCTTTGTCTTGTCCCATCCATCCCTCCCTGTTTCCCGATTTTGATCTCTGCTACGGATATCGAGTACTCTTCTGGACTGCCGCCTGCCCTAGCCCCAGCTTGGACCTCAACACCACTTGGCTTGCTGCCTGTCCCGACCTTGGTCTGGACCTGCCCCTATTCGACTTCGTCTGACCACTCCATATTGGACTCTCGCATAAGCTCTGCCATTCCCTGGAACCCAAAGGCTCAATCTGCAGGGAATGGGGCTGGCATAGGTGAAGCCCTAGAACCAGTCCTAATAGGTTTGCCTGCTAGCTTGCATCAACCATAAGCGCTCACATCTGTGACAGACGAAATCAGACATGTATAAATTACTATAATACTCGCTTTCATTTTTGGCAGCATTTTAAAGCAGAGATGCTAACTCGATAAAGGTCTCCATAGCTAAACTGTCACTGTTTTTGACCTGTGCTGTTTCCTTTAACAACGTTAAACTTGATAGGGTTGTGTTTATCAATCAGAAATTCATTTCTTTTAATACAGAAGATCACAGCATGATGAAAGGAACGACAAGAGAATTTGGAGATTGTCCCCTGATGCAGATCCTTTTTTCAAAACATGGACCTGTGCAGGCTGATGGATTTATTGCTGTGCAGGATTTAAAATCCCAACATTATGATGAGATAAATCTCTAATAATAAGTGCAAGAAAAAAGTAGCTTTACAAAAACACACACACTGTATATTGAGTGATGGACAAAGACTTGATGATTTTACATACGACAAAACAAAGGTATGTAAACTGGAAGTGCCTAGTATGAAGGTCTAGATTTAAATCTAAATATTTTTAGCTCAGGACTTTGTATGTACGTGGGCCATTTTTGAAAGTGGTAGCACCTGGGCAGGAGCTCCTACTCACAGCTGGATCCGTGAAGGGGAAAGAGGGTGCCAGGGTGAGATCGCCCCAGCCCTGGCACTTCTGAGAGACCAGGTCCACTCCAGGATGACTCCACCTTGGGGCAGTCTTTTGGCCTGGGAAGGTCAGCTAAAGCTGCCAGAGGCTTTTTTTTTTTCCTTCTTTGTTTGTTTAGCTAATAAACCAAACTCAAAAATACATGAAACAAACCAAAATTTAAAAAGAGAAAACCAAAGAACTCTGAAACAAAAAATATCAAACAGAACCAAAAATGTTGGGGGCTGCACATGCCTAAAACAAAGGGAAGAGAATGCTTCTTCAGGGGAAGCAACGTTTTACACTGAAATGTGAAGGGTCAGAGGGATCAGCGAATTGGTGATTTCATGTACCCTCATGCAAGTAAGTATTTTCGAAAAGCATACATGCATACTTTAAAAAAAATACCCACCTCAGCATACACATCAGGGTTATCACGCATTTATGGTTTTTTTTTTCATTTAATTATATGCGCATATGTTTATAAAACAGGTGGAGAAAGTAGATGTGTTCTTGCATTGGAAACATTCATGCAGAGCTACGTGGCATTTTATAAAATTGTGAAGCTCCTGCTGCACAATTTATAAAATGCTAGGATAGATTCCTACACCTCCACTTAACATGCACAAATGCAGTACCAAGAACAGGTTTGAAAGTCAGACTCCCTGGTTTGAAAATTAATTAAATACAGACAAAACCAGTCCACATAAGGAAAGAAAGAATCACGATGGTTGGGAAACATTCTATCACTCCAATTTCAGTATTATTTATATATCATTTCGCCTTATACTAGTAAGCAGAGGGGACCTTCAAAAGCAATAACCTGAATAGGTCCCCAGTGAGACCTTACTTGATGTACTGTGTACAGTTCTGGAGACCGCACCTTCAAAAGGACATAGTCAATCAGCAGTGCATGGCTCGGAAGAATGAATCTTTGAAGGATACTAATGAAACAGGAAAGTTATGGCATCCCAACAGAGAGGTTCCAATAAGAAGAGTAGCTCATGTGCCTATAAGTAAAGAATCACCTAAGCTAAAGAATTCCAAATTATCCATAGCAACTGAAAAGCAGGTTGTTAATACAAACAAAAAATGCAATTTGAATTGTCTGTATGCCAATGCCAGAAGTCTAAGAAGTAAGATGGGAGAGTTAGAGTGTAGAGCAGTGAATGATGAGATTGACATAACTGGCATCTCAGAGACCTGGTGGAAGGAGGATAACCAATGAGACAGTGCTATACCGGGGTACAAATTATATCGCAATGATAGGGAGGATCAATTTGATGGGGGTGTAGCACTTTATGTCCGGGAGGTTATAGAGTCCAACAGGATAAAGTTCATAGAAGAGAATAAATGCTCAGTAGAATCTATATGGGTAGATATCCCATGTGTGTTGGGTAAGAGTATAGTGATAGGAGTATACTACTGGCCACCTGGACAAAATGGTCAGACAGATGATGAAATGCTAAGAGAAATCAGGGAAGCTAACCAATTTGACAGTGCAGTAATAATAATGGGAGATTTCAATTATCCCCAGTATTGACTGGGTAAATGTAACATCAGGACATACTAGAGACATAAAATTCCTTGAGGGAATAAAACGACTGTTTCATGGAGCAATTGGTTCAGGAACCAAACGAGAGAGGGAGCTATTGTAGATTTAAGTCTTAGTGGAATGATGGATTTGGTGAGAGAGATAACAGTGGAGGGGTCACTTGGCAATAGTGATCATAACATGATCAAATTTGAACTAATGACTGGAAGGGGGACAATATATAAATCTACAGCTCTAACACTAAATTTTCAAAAGGGAAACTTTGATAAAATGAAAAAATAGCTGGAAAAAAAAATTGAAAGGTGCAGCTGCAAAAAGTTAAAAGTGTACAACAGACATTGTCATTGTTTAACAATACAATCTTAGAATCGCAGTCCGGATGTATTCCAAGCATTAAGAAAGGTGGGAGGAAGGCAAAACAATTACCAGCATGGTTAAAAGATAAGGTGAAAGTAGTCCTGGGGGAATTCTATGCTACTGCGGAATGCAGAATTTTTGCAGAATTCCCCCCTTGCACAGAATTGCCAAATTCTGCGCAGAAAATAGCACAAGAGACCCCGACATGCCGTGAACGGAGCACATCCCACGACTGCCGTGGGACGCGCTCCGTTCACAGCGAAGATGAAGGCCCCGGCGCGCCTCGAACGGAGTGTTCTCTGCTCGCAACGAAGATGGAAGGCCCCTGTGTGCGTGTGTGTGTGAGAGAGGGGGGGGATGGGAGGGTGAGAAAGAGCAGGAGGGTGTGAGCGAGAGCATGGGAGGTAAGAGAGCGGGGGATGCTTGAGTGTGGGGTTCAGAGAGAGGGAGCCTATATGAGGGGAGGGGGTGTAGGGGAGGGGAGGGTGAGAGAGAGCAGGAGGGTATGAGAGAGAGCATGGGAGGTAGGGGGGGATGCTTGAATGTGGGTTTCAGAGAGAGGGAGCCTATATGAGGAGATTGTGAAGGAGTGTATATGTGTGTGAGAGATTGGGAGCTTGTGTATATGAAAATGGGGATGTGTGTGTGTGCGAGAGAGTGAGGGAGCCTGTATGAGGGTGTGTGTATGTGCATTAGAGAGGGAGCATGTGTGTGAGAGAGGGAGGGACAGAGGGAGCCTGTGTGAGGGGCAGTACTGAGAATGGGGTCAAACTCTGGGACTGGCAATAGAGTGGAAGGGGTTGAGCCTAGAGGTGGAGGGGAGAGATACTGGCAGGTGGAGGAGTTGGAGGCCTGAGAGAGCAAAGTGGCCAGGGGAGTAGGGAGAGTGAGTGGAAGGGACACTCTTACAGTGAATTTCTAGGGAAATTCGCTCAAAATATTTAAAATTCTTTAAGTAATAACTTTTTTCTGATTTAATTTAAAATATAATTACTTAAAGACTGTCATGTAAATTGTGTTATTTTGACCAATATAAAGTTTACAGAATTTTGCAGAATTTTAAATTTTTGTGTGCAGAATTTCAAGTTTTTTTGCGCAGAATTCCCCCAGGAGTATGTGAAAGAGGCTATTTTAGCCAAAAAAGCATCCTTCAAAAACTGGAAGAAGGATCCATCTGAAGAAAATAGGAAAAAGCATAAAGCACTGTCAAATTAAGTGTAAAACATTGATAAAGCAGGCTAAGAGAGAATTTGAAATGAAGTTGGCTTTACAGGCAAAAACTCATAATAAAAACTTTTTTAAACAGATCCGAAGCAAGAAATCTGTGAGGGAGTCAGTTGGACCATTAGATGACTGAGGGGTTAAAGGGGCTCTTAGGGAAGATAAGGCCATTGCAGAAAGATTAAATTAATTCTTTGTTTCTGTGTTTACTAACGAGGATGTTGGAGAGATACCGATTCCAGAAATAGTTTTCAAAGGTGATGATTCAGATGAACTGAAACAAATCACTATGAACCAGGAAGGTGTAGTAGGCCAGATTGACAAACTAAAGAGTAGCAAATCACCTGTACCGGATGGTATGCACCCCAGGGTACTGAAGGAACTAAAACATGAAATTTCAGATCTATTAGTTAAAATTTGTAACCAATCATTAAAATCATCCATTGTACCTGAAGACTGGAGGGTGGCCAATGTAACTCCAATAATCAAAGGTGGCTCCAGGAGCGCTCTGGGAAACTACAGGCCAGTGAGCCTGGCTTCAGTGCCAGGAAAAACAGTGGAAACTATTCTCAAGATCAAAAACTCAGAGCATATAGAAAGACATGGTTTAATGGTACATAGCATGGATTTACCCAAGGGAAGTCTTGCCTCACAAATCTGCTTCATTTTGCTGAAAGGGTTAATAAACATGTGGATAAAGGTGAGCCATAAGGTGTAGTGTATTTGGATTTTCAGAAGGCGTTTGACAAAGTCCCTCATCAGAGACTTCTAAGGAAATTAAAAAGTCATGGGATAGGAGGCAGTGCCTTTCGTGGATTATAAATTGGTTAAAAGACAGAGTGGGATTAAATGGACAATTTTCTCAGCGGAAAAGGGTAAACAGTGGAGTGTCTCAGGGATCTGTACTTGGACCAATGCTTTTCAATATATGTATAAATGATCTGGAAATTTGCAGATGATACAAAATTATTCAGAGTAGTTAAATCACAAGCAGACTGTGGTACATTACAGGAGGACCTTGCAAGACTGGAAGATTGGGCATCCAAATGGATGATGCAGTTTAATGTGGCCAAGTGCAAGGTGTTGCATATAGGGAAAAATAACCCTTGCTGTAGTTACATGATGTTAGGTTCTATATTAAGAGCTACCACCCAGCAAAAAGATCTGGGTATCATAGTGGATAATACATTGAAATCATTGGCTCAGTGTGCTGCGGCAATCAAAAAAGCAAACAATGTTAGGAATTATTAGGAAGGGAATAGTGAATAAAACGGAAAATGTCATAATGCCTCTGTATCGCTCCATGGTGAGACCACACCTTGAATACTGTGTACAATTCTGGTCACCACATCTCAAAAAAGATATAGTTGCGATGGAGAAGGTACAGAAAAGAGCAACCAAAATGATAAAGGGGATTGAACAGCTCCCCTATGAGGAAACGCTAAAGAGGTTAGGGCTGTTCAGCTTGGAGAAGAGACAGCTGAGGGGGGATATGATAGAGGTCTTTAAAATCATGAGAAGTCACGAACGGGTAAATATAAATCGGTTATTTACACTTTCAGATAATAGAAGGACTAGGGAGCACTCCATGAAGTTAGCTAGTAGCACATTTAAAACCAATCTAAGAAAATTATTTTTCACGCAACGCACAATTAAGCTCTGGAATTTGTTGCTAAAGGATGTGGTTAGTATAGTATGGGGTAGATTTTAAAACCCCTGCGCGCGTAAATCCTCCCGGATTTACGCGCGCAGGGCACTCGCACGCCAGCGCGCGCAAAGCCCCAGGACGCGCATAAGTCCCGGGGCTTCCTAAAAGGGGTGGGAGGGGGTGTGTCCAGGGGTGTGTCCGGGGGCAGGGGGCGGTCCGGGGCGGGTTCGGGGGCGGGCCGGGAGGGCGGTCCCGAGTCTCCCAGCACTGCGGCCTGTGCTGGGGATGCTGGGGCGGCGCACGCAAGGGGGTGCACAATTGTGCACCTTTCGCATGCTAAGCCGCACTGCCTTCCCCCGTTCCCTTCCCCCTAGCCTGACCTTCCCACCCCTTCCCCTAACCTTCCCCCCCCCCCAGCCCTAGTCTAACTCCCCCAACCTTTATTTTACCTTTTGCGCCTGCCTCTTGGCAGGCGCAAGTTGCGAGCGCCAGCCAACTGCCAGCACGCGATCCCCGGCACAGCGGCAAATGACCACTGTGCCAAGGGCCGCTGACCCCGGCCCTTTTTGCAAGCCCCAGGACTTAAGCGTGTCCCGGGGCTTTACGCACGTCACCGGGCCTTTTTAAAAAAATAACCTTTTTAAAATCCGGCCCTTAGGGAATAGTCACTGTTATTACTGGCATCAGTATCATGGGATCTACTTAGTGTTTGGGTAATTGCCAGGTACTTGTAGGCTGGATTGGCCACTATTGGAAACAGGATGTTGGGCTTGCCATTCTTATGCTCTTATGGCTACTAAAATGGTCAGTATTCTTCGTTCTAAAACATATGGGGATAGACTTAAAGATCTAAACACTGTGCTTTGTGTGTAGTTTTTAAAGCTAGTTTTTTTTCTTGCACTTATTATTAGAGATTTATCTCATCATAATGTTGGGATTTTAAATCCTGCACAGCAATAAATCCATGTAGCCTGCCACAGGTCCATGTTTTGAAAAAAGGATCTGCATCAGGGGACAATCTCCAAATTCTCTTGTAGTTTCCTTTCATCATGCTGTGATCTTCTGTACTAAAAGAAAAATAATTTCTGATTGATAAACACAACCCTATCAAGTTTAACATTGTTAAAGGAAACAGCACAGGTCAAAAACAGTGACAGTTTAGCTATAGAGACCTTTATCGAGTTAGACTAAAGGCAAGATGGGGGAGATATGATAGAGACATTCAAATATCTCAAAGGTTTCCATGTACAGGAGGTGAGACTATTTCAATGGAAAGGGGGCTCTAGATGAGGGAGTCATGAGATGAGGTTGAAAAATGGATAGACTCAGGAGTAATCTTAAGAAATATTTCTTTACACAGAGTGGTAGATATGTGGAACATCCTCACATATTGCATGGTTCTCATCTATGTTACACAGTACAAGGTTAAGTGATGCAAGCTACACTGAAATTGGAAGGATAGAATTTTTCCAACACATTGAAATGTAATTATTCATAAATCTCCGTTTACCCACTGGCACTACTATAGCGATGCAACTTGACAGACTGTGCCATGTCATAATATTTCCCCCACCTCATCTGCTGCTATTCTAAACCATAAGGAAAGGGATCCAATCTAGGCACTCATCAGCCTGGTGAGAGAGAAATACTGTTCCCTAAGCCTCTCCATTCCTACGTTGGTCTTCACTTGCCATTTCATGAAAGGTGCCGGTGTCTTTGGACCGCCACAGCCACGTGCACAGTAAGTAGCACGTCGTCGTATAAAATGATGCTTGTGAGCAAGGCTGGGAAGTGGAATTTCCCTGGGTCATCCTGCTCAGGTTAAAATCTTTGCCTTAGGGTGCCTGTAACCATTACAGGGTGACGTGCGGCACTTCACGCCGAGCGACTGCTCATGGTCTGAATGTGGAGTTCCCTCCATAGCTTGTTGATGCTTGTACTCAATTAGGCCTTGTTGTATTTCTGCATCTTCTGTGTCGTTTAGTCATTTCACTGCTGTGGTGCTTGAAATGCATCAGGCACTTCTTGGAGGCATTTTTATTTTTACACAGATCGTTTTTATTTATTTATTTAGCATGTTTAATATTCCACAGCCTCCAAATTCATGATCAGGGAGGAGTATAGCATGACACTCAATTGCATAAAACAAGTATAAAAACAAAACAATACAGTCAACACTTTACACATTACATATTAAAAGCAATTTTTAAAGCTTGACTCCAACTAGCCTTAAGTCTTTAAGTAAACTATTCCATAAACGATGGCGCTGCATACGAAAACGTACTTGTTTATGTAGCCTGTAATTTGTAATTTTGCAAAGGGGGTGTTTCCAACATATTAGTATCTTATGATCTCAAAACTTGACCCGGTATTTTTTTTTTTTTTAGTGCCTTCACTAAGCTATAGGGATTGTCTCCCTATATTAACTTCTGTGCTAGCACTGCTACTTTAAATTGAACTCTTTGGGGCAGATTTTCAAAGCCTACACGCATAAATCCAAGTGGATTTACACACGTAGGGGGGGTTACGCGCGCCGAGCCTATTTTGCATAGGCCCGGCGATGCACGAAAGCCCCGGGACGCGTGTAAGTCCTGGGCCTTGAAAATTGGGCGGGGTGTGGCCAGAGGCCTCTCCACTGCCGCTAGGCCTGGGGATCCCACGCCGGCACTCGACCGGTGTGTGCAACCTACGCCTGCCCAAAGGTAGGCGCAACTTATTAAATAAAGGTCAGGGGGGGAGGGCAGAAGGAAAGTTCTGCGCACTCATGTTATAAAATCGGGCGTAGATTTGTGCGCACAAATCTACGCCCGCGCATAGCTATTAAAATCCGGCCCTTTGTGTTAATGGAAGCCAGTGCAGCTCCATAAGTATTGGACTTATGTGCTGTATCCGACTAACTCCACTCAATACCGTGCTGCTGCATGCTGTAATAGCTGTAGTGCACGTAAATGTTTCTTAGGCATACCAAAATAAAGACTATTGCAACAGTCTAATTGTCCAAAAACCAACGACTGCAACACTGAACGGAGCTTTAAAGGCACCAACGTCTTAAGTTTTAAAAATGCTCTTCGCATCAGATTACTAAATCAATTGCCAGATTTTGCCTCTTTGTAACATATAAGCGGGTCTTACTTCCAGCCTGCCTAGGTGAAATTAATGGGGATAATTGGCATCATTACCCAAAATATATCCCCACTCCCCTTCATCTACGACGGAAAGTGAAACCAATATCCGCAGAGCTTACAACTTTCCCTGATCTTAATGCCAACCCCGCCATCATACAAAATGAGTAACTTTCTTCCTTACAGAGCCATTTCATACTGTCTGCGTGACACAGGGGTCAATTTTAAAACCCGTGTGTACATGGACGCGGCTATTTTACAACATGCGCATGTTATAAAAATACAATTCCCGTGTGCATCTGCAGGCGGGTGACCAATCATTCGAGGGGGGGGGGGGATTTTTAGAAAATATACGCAGCGAAGGAATCAGCCCAGTTCCCTCCCACTCCACTCCTCTCCACTCAAGAAGCTGTCTGGGAGGGATCTGCCCTATACCCCTTCCCACTCTGCCTCCCTTTTCCCCCTCTCCTCCGACCCCTAAAACCCCTTTCCCTACCTTTTTTTTTTATTTATTTTTTAAATTTCGGAACTTACTTCATCTCAATAGTTACACGCCTGGCCGAACTGTTTCTAAAATGCGCTGGGCGTGGGCATGGCCCGGCCAGGCGCGTCTCTCCCGCTACTTGTGCGTGCGGGCCTTTTAAAATTCGGCCGACAATGGGGGCCTGCTTTTTTTCCTACAGTGATATTCACCGCAAACGGCTGAATGGGGTTTCTTTTTTGGCAATTATCACTAAGTTGCGTGACCGATATGCACCCACTCAAAGCATTTGAGTTGCACCTCCCCTTGCTTGCATGAATGTGGAAGGGATTACTTCCAGCTCCACTCACACTGAAGCAGAGGGAGCGGGATGGCACGGGATGGACACAGAACCCCCTCAGCTCAAACTGGCTCACGTTGGAAGTGGCCAGAGCTCGTCACCATCCGGAAGTCATAAGCGGCCCATGGAAAACCAGAGTTGGTGATCTTAAGATTGCAAGCCCTCTAGGGAAAGAAACACCTATTGTGCCTGCAAGGTAAAACTTCCCTTCAGATTGGGTTTGGAAAGAACAAGTAATTAAGTGCAAACCAACGAAAATCTTCTTGAGAAAGCCCGTTGGCACAAAACAGGTTGGCGTAAAGCTTTATCCTAGTTTGAAGCCTTAGAAGATTTTTTATTGTAGAAGGGTTTAACGGGCCTACGAGTTTTCCCCTGCAACCTTTAGAGGTGGCACCTTCCGGGCAGAGCCGAGGTACGTTTGCAGGGCAGAGAGAGGACGCTGACCCTTTCTCTGCCCGGGCAGTATCAGTTCTGTGGACAAGGAGAGCTTGGGCTGTCAGAACTCACAAGTAAAACCAATCACTTTTCTTGAGCAGTAGATTTGACTAAAATACAATTAAGTCCATACAATGGTAAATCCAACATGAAGTTTGAAATGTCATCTAGTTATCCCCCTTAGCTTTTTCACACAGAAAAAAAAAAAAATAGTATTCTATTCTCTTAACTGCTCTTCCATGTATTATTTCAACAAAATTGATTGGGTTTTTGTTTTGGTTTTTTTTGTTTTTTTTAATTAATCTGAATAACTCCACTGAAATTAAACGAAAATCAGCATGCCATTTTGTGTTTCTGCTTTTTTTCATTGTATTTGCAATGCAAAAATATAGCAAAATCAGCCAAATCTGTTGAGCTAATATGGGAGCAGATGCAATAATGTATAGGTTAAACCTGTGCATTGAAATTCAGTGCACAATTTCATAATGGTGGATTTGTTTTTTTTTAACTCCCGATTCAGGAAGCTAATGGTCTGCTAATGATTCAGGAATTTAAAAATGCGCCGAGTGGAAAATGTGTGTTGAGCACAAGATGAACACACATTTTAAACTCGGGGAAAGGGGGGAGTCTTTTAGCCGTGATTTACAAACACAAAACATGATTTGTGCGCACAAAAAAATACTTTCAGAACAGAAAGCACTTTTTTTCTTGTGCACATGAATCATGTTTATGCCCAGAAAATCTGTGTGCAAAGCACATTTTTCTGTGCATAAATCCTGATTGCGGGTCCCGGTGTCGGAACTTCACTTTCTGCTCATAGAACTTTCTCCACCTCAGGCCAGGAGTACGATTTCCAGCGCTAAGAAAACCTGAGCACAGCCAGCGCACTTCTCTGCATTGGGGGGGGGGGGGGGGGGTGGTAATGGTTAATGCCTTCATTTGCATGGTGTTTCCATGCGAGGGCACCAAGCAGGGCGCACAGATTTTCATGTGCAGTTTTCGTACGCAAAAATCCTTGCTGCATCTGAAGTAACATTTGCACACGCACAAAAAATGTGCATACGACTGCGGGTAAAACGGTGCACTCTATGGAGCGCCCCTTAGTGTGTGGGCCTTATGGATGGGAGGGCGTACAAATACCACTGTGTTGGAAAATCCTGTTCTCTACTGACCCAGCACACTACGTCCTAGGTCAAAATACGCAGGACAAGTGGAGACTGACAGTAGGAAAGATAGAGCAAAAACCCCTCTTTTAAATAGCAGGCTGCATCTCTTCCATTCTAAAATAAATATAGGAATAAAAAGAGTAATGCAGACATCCTAAAGAAAATGAAGCCAGGCTAACACATTAAAAAATATATATTGATTTTGTGTCTCTACTTTTCCTTTTGGATGATTGTTTATATTCCTTTCAGGTGTCGGAAATGTGCTGCCGAAAGAGCAGCCCACAGGCTCTATTTTTTTTTTTTTCCAGGACAGGTCAATCCGTTCTGGTTTTATCCCATGGCATGCATGGATTTGAGGTTCAGATTTCCATATGAAAAGCAAGGCAAAGAACCATGAATGCAGCCAAGTAAAACCAGGACTGGATCAGTCTGTCCTGAAAATAAATAATAAATAAAGTATATATATATATACACACACACACACACACACTGACAAAGCAGAAAAACAAATATGAACACTTGCATCTTACAAAAAGATTTATCTATATTTATTTATCAAACAGTATTTCTATATTATAAAAATAATACAATGTGTGTAGGTACAAAACTATACATAAATCATTCAAATCCTTAACACTTTTTCTTGTAAATGTCCACATGGTTCCCCAACACAAATAAACTTTATTAAGCAGTATGAACAATGCTATTTCCTAGTCCTACTATCATATATATACTTGAGTATCAGTAAGTCCATGTCCCACAGGAAGATCTTTCTCTTACACCATATGATGGTAGAAATTAGCCCGTTAATGGCAATTTCTTGAAATCTTAGAGAAGTTACCTCACTTTTTGTCACAATTCCAACTTCTTTTTTTTTTTTTGAAATATATTTTATTGTATTCAGACACAAATATAATCCAAAACCGTTCAGAAAACAGAACCAACATGTAACAGTATAAGATCAGCAATACAGCTCAAAAATGGAATAGAAACATAAACATATAGAAACCGAAATACAGTAATCGTACATATAACCCCGTCATACAAGTTAGATGTGAGATCACTCGTGACCATATATGCCCAAATACAATTAAAGTTTCATAGTTTTCTCCCCTTGCCCTAGCTGCATTCCCTTACCTTCCCCCCTCCCCCCCCAATTCCAACTTCTTAAGCACGTGCAGCAGTTTAAACCGATTTGCAGAACAAACTTGCTTGTTTCGCCAGGACCCTGGCTTCCTCGGGAGGAAGTTAACAGCACCACAGTTCCCTCCGTTAAACAAGCCCTCGTAAATCTCTCTACGATACAACTTGGGAACCACCACTCAAAAAAATCTTCTTTAGTCATTTCCTGCATTTTAAAACCACGACCTCTCCCTTTGAATTCTTCATCTGTAATGGAGTATGGAAACCGAGCCACCTAGAGATGAAAATGACCCAATAATGGTCTCAGAGCCAGTGGCAACTTTCAGCCCAGTTTTCCACATTTTCAGAGACATCTCAGCTTCCAGCAAGTATCCATAAATCAGGTGTCCAGTGTCAGAACCATAAGCAATCGGATAGCAGTAGCACAATCCACAGAGTTTAATCTACGTACAAGGGAGCATAGATTCATGGCCTGGTTTGGGCGAAGGCCCACCCTCTTAAGTGCTTCATTGCACAAAACCACTAACCCGGACTTTTGGAAATCCAACATGGATAGTCAAGGGTTTGCTTGCAAGACTTGGCAACAAAAGCTGTTCTTTGTGTTTACTAAGCTAGATTCAGTATTACAATCTATAGCATACCGTTACAAAATAAGCCTCCCCGGTAGGATAATAATGTCACATAAATAAATACTAAACGCAACAGCGAAATAAAAGTCTGCCTGTACTGGGTTGAGAGCTGTCACTGACTCTGTGACCATTAGTGGGTCATTTTTATCTCTAGGTGGCTTGGCTTACATATATATATATATATATAGATATATATATATAATATATATTGATTTCATGTCTCTATTTTTCCTTTTGGATGAATGCTTATATTCCTTTCAGGTGCTGGAAATGTGCTGCCAACAGGGTAGGCAACAGGCTCTACTATTTAGTTAAAAATTGTATTAGACTGTCCTGAGAGCCATATCTGCTAGCCAAAGATAGCAGAATAATGAATCTTATCAACCAGGAGAATTCAACTTGACATTATCTCTGTTGTCTCTGACAACAGGAAGGATTTGAAAAGAGCACTCAGGGTATTGCCATGAAGCACCTGTGATTTTGTTACCGAGTATTCTTCCTTCACAATATCACAGGCACTATACAGAGTCAGGATGGAATAAGCGTCAGTCCCAGCCCTGAAACCTGCTCATTGTGTCAGACTGCCACAAAAACGTAATACCAGGAAATGCATGTGAGATGTGCACAGGAAAAAAAAAAAAAAAAGCGAAATGAAAAAACGGAATATATATCTATTCTGGTTTTTCATTTCTCTTGGGTTTTAAATCAGTTTTTAATATTGCTTGATGATTATTTTAGTTGAAAACAACATGAACCAAAACAAAAAATGAAAACAAACCCCCAAAAATAAAAACAAAGCAATAAAAAGGAATAAGGGGTCAGATCAAGTTTACAGATGAGACACAATTCTTCAGCATAGTTAAATCACAAGTGGATTGTGATAAATTGCAGGAGGACCTTGTGAGACTGGAAGATTGGGCATCCAAATGGCAGATGAAATTTAACATGGACAAGTGCAAAATGATGCATATAGGGAAAAATAACCCTTGCTGTAGTTACACAATGTTATGTTCTATCTTAAGGAGTTACCACCCAGGAAAGAGATCTAGGCATCATAGTAGATATTACATTGACATCGTCGGCTCAATGTGCTGTGGTGGTCAAAAAAAGTAGGTAAATAGAATGTTGGGAATTATTAGGACGGGAATGGCAAACAAAACAATGGATATCATAATGCCTCTGTATCACTCCATGGTGAGACTGCACCTTGAGTGCTGTGTACAATTCTGTCTCTGCATCTCAAAAACGATATACATGCACTGGAGAAAATGCAGAGAAGGGCAACCAAAATGATAAAGGGGATGGAACAGCTTCCCTATGAGGAAAGGCTAAAGAGGTTAGGACTTTTCAGCTTGGAGAGAAGACGGCTGAGGGGAAGAGGCATAGGGTGACTGCTGAAGTTGGTGCACAAAAAATTTGCTGCTGTCAAGTGCACTAGAACACTCCTACATTACCTTCGGGCCAATACAGTACAGTGCGCTCCGATGGAGCGCACTGTTAACCTGCCATTGGACGCGCGTTTTCCCTTACCCCTTATTCAGTAAGGGGCCGAAAACGCGCGTCCAACCCGCCGAACCTAATAGCGCCCTCAACATGCAAATGCATGTTGATGGCCCTATTAGGTATTTCCTCGTGATTCAGTAAGTAAAATGTGCAGCCAAGCTGCACATTTTACTATCAGAAATTAGCGTCTACCCAAAGGTAGGCGCTAATTTCTTCGGGCACCGGGAAAGTGCACAGAAAAGCAGTAAAAACTGCTTTTCTGTGCACCCTCCGACTTAAAATCATGGCGATATTAAGTCAGAGGTCCCGAAGGGTAAAACAAGTAAAAAAAAAAATAAAAAAAAAATTTGAAGTCGGCCGGCGGCTGTCGGGTTGAAAACCAGATGCTCAATTTTGCCGGCGTCCAGTTTCCAAGCCCGTGGCTGTCAGTGGGCTCGAGAATCGACGCCGGCAAAATTGAGCGTCGGCTGTCAAACCCGCTGACAGCTGCCGCTCCGGGCCAAAAGTAGGCTAGGCGCCTCCTTTTGCCTGTTTCTACTGCCGGGCCTCATTTAAATACTGAATCGCGCGCACAGGCGAGTGGCCTGTGTGTGCACCGGGAGAGTGGGCGTTCGCCCGCTCTCCCGCGGACTTTACTGATTCGGCCCGTTTGTGAGCACTACTATCTTTGTTGCAAAAAGCCTATCAATTTTATGCTCACAGCAACCCAATCCTTAGAGGGAAAGTTAGCTAAAGCCATCCCTAAAAATAATCACCTAATCCATCAGTTATAATAAAATATGTGAATGAAAAAAATTTTCTGCAAGAACATTGAAAACCATTCAAAACCATTTTTATGCATGCAAATGAAATTAATAAAGAGCAAACTTCTGTTTAAAATAGAAATGAGAGAGGACCATAATGTCATAAAAGCCAGTGATAAGTACTTGTTGTGATCGGCAGTGGCCGATCCCCTAGACCAGCCGCACTTACCGGCAGCGACAGCCGCAGCAGGGAACCAGCAAACCGGCCCCTGCATCGCGGCTGCTTCAAGGCTCCTCAGGCTGCCACCGGCAGCGGCAGATGCAGGGCTCCTCGGCGATCCCCGCGCCACCTTCATCGACAGCAGAAACAGCAGGAGGCTGGCAGCACTGCTCGTGCAGGGATGGCCTCTGTCGGATGCAGGCTCTTGACTTCTCCCCCCAGTTATAGGAGCCACGGCAGGAAGTCATTCTAAGCTCCCAGGAACCACTTCCTGTCCAGGACTATTTAATGAGGCCTTTGAGGGTTTCACGGTGCCTTACAATAGGTCCGGTTTGGTGTGTCTTCTATCTTGCTTGCCTGCCTCTGACCCTGCTTCAGATATTGGACTTTGCCTTGCCTTGCCTTGCCTTTGACCCTGGACTGTCTTGAACTCTTCCATACTATCTGCCTAGCCACTGCTCCGCTGGCACGACCTCATCACCTGGTTACCATCCCTGAGGTCCATCTCCCGCCAACAAGGAACTGTGGTAAGCCCTTTAAACATCTTATTGTTGCAGCCCAAGGGTTCACAGATTCATTGAATCGTACAGTACCATAATTTTCACAGCAAAAATTCAAGTCACACTAGAACTGAAACTTTAAAATACAAACAAACCCTCACCAAATACAAAACAGAAATGAGCCACCAAAACTGTATTGGAAACCAGAAGCTCGATTGTATTATCCCTCGCAAAACATCAAGCAATAAAATGAAGAGATATAAAACATCATTCATAATATTAAAACCATGATAATAAAAAGAACAGATGTCACACAGCCGACGAAAATCCAATAATATTAAAAAACTTGCATAAATGTGTTCTAATATTTCCAACATATCAATAAAATATTTCAAAACATCCAACAATTAAAATGTTTAATAGTTCCCCCAAAAAAAGCAATAAAATGTTTCAAAACAATAGAAACATCAAATTACACCCAATAATTAAAAACAAGGATTAAAAATATTTCTGCTCTCTATACCTGGGACCTTTGATTTCCACTCACCCTGAGATCATCATAGATTGGGGAGGTAGGGCCATACAAACTTTCCTCTCTCTCTCATTCACACACACACACACACACATACTAACACAGCATTCTTTCACACATTCCCTCTCTCATATACATGCCAATGCTCTCACACACACACTGGCTCTCTCTCCCATGTGCCTACTGTGAAAGCCTGTGTGTGACACACCTGGCTCTAGAACACTAATACACCACCTAGTGGGCAAATAGAACAAGCCAGAGTATTACAAATCCCTTCAAGGAAACTACACGCTAGTCAAAATACTGCACCTCTGTCCATCATGCACATCACATATAGATTCTTACCCAATACAGAATAAGAGACTACAAATTAGAAACAGAAATTATGCAGGCAAAACCAGACTCTGAACTCTGGAATATTGAAGAAAAAGCAATATATAAATATATAAGAAATGCACATTTCCAAAGATGATATATTACAATTGCTGAAAGGCAAAATATATTTTTTTACCTTTATTGTCTGATCTTATTTTGCTAATCAGTTGGTCCCTGTCTCTCTTCATCTTATCTGTCTTTCTTATTCCTTTTTCAGGGTCTCTTATTCTGCTTCTTCCTTTCTCCATACACACACACATACGTGCTCTCATACACAAGCTTTCTCACACAGGCTCCCACTCTCATATGCTCTCTCTCTTACATGAAAGCTCCTGCTCTCACATGGTCTCTCTAACACACACAGACTCTCACACTCACATGCTGTCTCACAAAAAGGCTCCCATTCCCCTTCAGTCACACAGGCTCTCATATGCAGGTTCCCACACCCATACATATGTACACACAAACTCTTACTCTCACATGCAGGCTGCCACTCTCTCTCTTACACATACACACACACACACACACAGGCTCTCACTCCTACATGCTGTCTCTCACATGCAGAGACCAATTCCCCCCCATAGACACACATTCGCTCTCACATGCTTCATATTGCCACAAAAACACACAAGTTCTCACATGTGCTCTCTCACATGCAGGATCCCAATCCCATACATACGTACACACACAGGCTCCCACACACCTACACACTGGCTCATTCCCACTTGCTCTTTCACACATATATATACAAGCTCTCAACCCACATGCTCTCTCTCATTCTCATTCACACACACAAATGTAGGCTCTCATTCACATCTCCCCCAAGCAGGTCCCCGTTCATACACATTCACTCCCAGACAGGCTCCCATTCACACTATGCACACTCCCACACCCAGGCAGATTACCATTCATACACACACAAACACAGATAGGCTCCTCATTGGGTCCGGAGGCTGCCAGTGGCCAAGAAGAGGAAGGAACCCATTCTCCCGCTGCTCCTCGCGTGCCTGCCCTGCGCTATTCAAAACTCACGGGGCTAGCACTTCCTCTATGCTGATCTAGTGATGCCACACTTGGTTTGAAGGCCGGCACAGAGAGAAGCGAGAGAATGGGCTTCTTCCTCTTCTCAGCCGCCATTCTCCTAGATGTGCACGCAGTTGGTGGTGCGTGGAACACCTCGTTTCAAAGTTGGTGGTGGCTGTGCACCATGGACACTACGCCCATGGAAGGGGGGATATGATAGTGGTCTACAAAATCATGAAAGGACAAATCGGTTATTTACTCTCTCAGGTAAATAAATAAATAAATAAATAGGACTGGCGGACAGTCCATGAAGTTAGCAAGTAGCTCATTTTAAACAAATTGGAGAAAGTTCTTTCACTCAACACATAGTTAAGCTCTGGAATTCATTGCCAGAGGATGTGGTTATAGCAGTTAGTATAACTATGTTTAAAAAAGGTTTGGATAAGTTCCTAGAGGAAAATTCTTAAATGGGTATTAATCAATAGAAATAGTAGCTTGGGATCTATTTAATGTTTAGGTACTTGCCAGGTACTTGTGACTTGGCCACTGTTGGACACAGGATATTGGGCTTGATGGACCCTTGGTGTGACTCAGTATGGCTTATCTTATGTTCACATCTTGAATACTGTGTACAACTCTGGTCGCCGCATCTCAAAAAAAGATGTAGTTGCACTGGAGAAGTTACAGAGAAGGGCGACCAAAATGATAAAGGGATGGAAACAGCTCCCCTATGAGGAAAGGCTGAAGAGATAAGGGCTGTTCAGCTTGGAGAAGAGATGGCTGAGGGGGGATATGATAGAGGTGTTTAAAATCATGAGAGGTCTAGATAATAGAAGGACTAGGGGGCACTCCATGAAGTTAGCATGGGGCACATTTAAAACTAATCAGAGAAAATTATTTTTCACTGAATGCACAATTAAGCTCTAGAATTCATTGCCAGAGGATGTAGTTAAAGCAGTTAGTGTAGCTGGGATTAAAAAAAGGTTTGGACAAGTTCCTGGAGGTAAAGTCGATAAACTGCTATTAACCAAGATGACTTAGGAAATAGCCACTGCTTATTATTGGCATAGTAGCATGGAATTTAATGTTTGAGCACTTGCCAAGTACCTGAAACCAGGACTGACCACTATTGGAGACCGGATGCTGGGTTTGATGGACCCTCAGTCTGACCCAGACTGGCATGTTCTTATGTTCTTAGCCTTTTCAAACCCCCTCCCCCCTCCAATGCAGAAGTTAAAGCAATGTTGCCAAATATACCCCCTCCCAAAACCTTTTTTGAAAAAAAAAAAGGAATCATCACTAACCCAAAGAGTCCAAAGATATAAAAAGATCTTGGTATTAAACTTCAATAAAGTGTTTGAAAAAAATGTTTTGTAGGACCAACAATACTGAACAATGTGTATTGAACATATCATACACTGTATAACTTAGGGCTCGCTTTTATGTAAAATTTTATATGTAGATTTTAATAGAATGCATGTAAAAAAAAACCCCCAAAAAACCCTTTTCCTCATTGTCCATAAGTCATTATTCACAAATTCAAACGAGCGAAAAAGCTGAGCTGTCACACCAATATGACTACTTATCTCAATGTGCGTCCACTCATATAAACAAAGCCGACATGAATTCATGTTTCGGGCAAAGCCTGTGTCAGAGGGTAGGTGCTCAATCCAGGCTCACCTGTGGACGGTCCGGTCTTGCAGGCCGCGTCCACATGTCCCTACCCCAACCATGGGATTCTGGCAGCTGAAATGGGGCAGAAATGAGTTTTGGTACAGATCTAAAAATGGACTACTGGAACGCTGCAGACGGGATAAGCTATGTTGAGACGGGGGGGAGGCGGGAGGGTGGGGATTTGTTTTAGAAAATTTCAGCACTGGGGGTAGGTTCGGTGCCCGATTTCCAAAACAAAAAGCCTGACGAATTCCGATGAGTGGGGTTTGGTTTTTTTGCATTTTCTAACCAAAAAATAAAAGATTTTTCGCTTCATTAGAGAATGAATGTGTGCTCCTATTATGCACGTAGGCAATATCCTCCATGAAGACCGTCAGGGCCAGCGCTTGGAGCGTATTAAATGTAAGTGCTCAAATCCTTCATTTCCATGAAGATAATTGCCGGGCAGATTCAAGACCCTGGACGACATGCATTGAAATGGTTGAGAAATAACTGTGCAAAAATCACAGAGGAAAAACACATTATAGCATGTAAAGTAGAAACAAAAGTCTGGTGGCTGCCTAAAGCTTTTCAAATGAGAAACATGAAGAAGGGAAAGGTACCATTCCAAGCTAACCTAACGTACTAAGAGAGAGAAAGAAAGGAAGCGGACTGATTTCTTTTGACAGCAAACAGGAAATTTTCATTTAATAAAATATAGAAGGCTGATGTGTTTTCTTCTGGGGCCTATTTACTAAACTGCATTAATGCAATAATGCAGGTTGGATGCCTATTTTGACATCTAGCACATCAAAAACACATTAATGCCCACAGAAAATATTTGCACAAAAAAAGATGTTATGAGCTGTGTCGTATGCAAATGCATGCAAAGTAGCTGATTAACATTAAAATAGCAGAACCGTGAATCGCATTAGTCCGTGCTACTTCAGGCAAGGAAGAGGGAGCGGTCAGGCCACAAATGACCCTTTAAAACTTAGGTGGGGGAGGAAAAGAGGTTGGGCCGGTGTTAGCATGGCCAACGTTGATGCATAACTGGCAGCAGGAAAGCAGATGTTGTTCCGCAGCTGGTATTGTCCACATGTTACTGGTTGTGGGAGCACCAGCTTTCAACGCAGGATTTATTTAGCGAATGCCTCATCAAATAATATGCATGCCTTAAAACCAGGCAGTAACCATGCAGTTTTAATACGCTCTAGTAAACTGCTCCTAAATCTTTACAGGATATCTGGAATCTAGTTGACTGTTTAACCATGGTGTCTTATCTTGTGAGGCATGCCTAGCAGATTTTCAGCTCATTCACGACAGGCGTGGGATTCCGATGTAACCGGAAGAAAGGGGCTAAAATGATTTCTCTCTCATTTATCAGTGTATCCTAATTTACATAGCATTTCATCAGGTGTCCTCCATGCCATCTCTGGCATTACAGATTGCTCCACTTTGGGCAGGATGGGACAAAAGTGCACAAGACATTTTGCATGGTAAGGCGCTGACAGTCTCTAGCAATGAACTCGTAAAAGCTTCCCCTCAGTACCGTGTGTTTCATCTCTGTTCCTTGGACTCCCCCTGCAGATAGAGGAGAGGGCCACCTGCCAAGTGAAGAGGTGAATGTCGTCAGGGGATGGTGGAAGAGGAGGACTGAATGTTTGGGGAGGGGAGGGCAGTGATGCAAGAACTTTGAAACCTTGGTGAGAGGGCAACTGCTATTGGGGGGTCAGGGGAGGAAGGACAGAGGCTAAAAAAGGAGGATGATACAACATATGTGTAGTAGCATTCCTTTTTCTCCTCCCCCACCCTGCTAAGAAGGCAACCCCTAGCAGTAACTAATTCAGATGACCATTTTTGTACCTGATGTACCATGAACCCAACACTTGTTCTCAATCTTGGGGCGGTGAGGAGGCGGCAGAGGGATGGGAAAACTACTTCTATAAAGCATTAACATTGAAACTAACACTAGGCCTTCGGTTGCTATAGAAACAGCTCTTAAGCCGATCCAAAGTTGTAGCATACGCCATTGTAACATCGTTAAGAATGAACTACGAAGCCAATTCAAAGACTGTTTACTGTCTGTTGCTCACAAACCGCAGTCACATTAATAGATGTATTTTCTCAGAGGAGAGTTTATAGTATGAACTACCCTTTAAATGTTAGTAAGTGAATGTATGGTAAGTGTTTCTGTTGATGGAAAATCAAGGCCCATTCCTGCTTCTGAGACAATAGCAGCTGAAGGACACAGAAAACAAAACCCTCTGGAATAGGGATAGGCATGCACAAACTGACCATCATTTGTCTGACTGTTTCTGCCAAACAGGCCAATACAGTACAGTGCGCTCCACCGGAGCGCACTGTTAACCCGCGTTTGGCCACACATTTTCGACGCGCTAGCTTTACCCCTTATTCAGTAAGGGGTAATAGCGCGTCGAAAACGCGCGTCCAACCCCCCCGAGACTAATAGGGCCATCAACATGCAAATGCATGTTGATGGCCCTATTAGTTATTCCCGCGCGATACAGAAAGTAAAATGTGCAGCCAAGCCGCACATTTTACTTTCAGAAATTAGCGCCTACCCAAAGGTAGGCGCTAATTTCTGCCGGCACCGGGAAAGTGCACAGAAAAGCAGTAAAAACTGCTTTTCTGTACACCCTCTGACTTAATATCATGGCAATATTAAGTCAGAGGTCCGAAAAGTTAAAAATAATTGAAAATAAAAAAAAAATTTCAAATCAGCCCGCAGCTCGCGGGTTGAAAACCAGATGCTCAATTTTGCCGGCGTCCGGTTTCCAAACCCGTGGCTGTCAGCGGGTTTGAGAACCGATGTCGGCAAAATTGAGCGTCGGCTGTCAAACCCGCTGACAGCCACCACTCCTGTCAAAAAAGAGGCGCTAGGGACGCGCTAGTGTCCCTAGCACCTCTTTTTACCGCAGTCCCTAATCTGAATATTTTTTTTTTTTACTGAATCGCGCGCACAGGAGAGTGGCCAGGGCGCTCGCCCGCTCTCCCGCGACTTTTACTGTATCGGCCTGATGGTAAATAATGATACTGTGACAGAAGCTCAGCTTGATTGCGCAATATCATGGTATCAAGAGGATCTGAAATACAGTAACTTTTCCCGGGTTTATCACTCCAGCCCCTTGACATGTGCCGGTGGATACCATCGATTCCTCTATGAGTATACTCAGAGCAAGTTACAACTCTACTCACTGAGCAAGCAAGTGGCACCCAATTTTCCTTATCCAGCAAGCCAAATCTCAAAAGGGATCATGCACAAACACCAAGCTTTAAATTAAAAAAAAAGATGCTGAACAAAACGGTTTGCCTGCAATGTTTTCATAAACTGCATGCAAATGGCCTTGTAGCAATTCCACAGTATAAATAAGCCAAGTTGAAGGTTCCAATGGGTCAGGGGTGTCTCCCCCAAACACAGCTTGGTCCACCCAGTCTGAATGTTAGTATCTGCTTACTGTGGTATCACAGGTTTTATTTGCTCTGTAGTCTTCTCTCCCATTCATGCTTTAATTATGCCACTGTGTCGGCTCCTACCCACCTCCTCTGGAAGTCTGATCCAGGTGTCCACCACCTCTCTCCGTTTCCCCTAAACTCTGATACAAGTGTGCAAGCCTACCAGTGGGGTATTGCAGTTGAGCGATGGCTGGGACTCCTTACCTCCAAGGGACCGTGAACTCTGCCCCCAGCATCATCATCTCTTGCCAGCTAAAGGAGCAGGATCCACGTTCAGGAATCAAATCAGCATTTACTACCGACTAGCGGTGAGCATCGTGGCCAGTGGGCCAGTCTATAACCTTGTTTTAGTACAGAATTTATTTTTCCTGGAAATGTAGGTATATCTAGCATGAAAATTATAACATCCATAAAGTGTAATTATTGGTCCCTTGTTAAGCAGAACAGGCTGAGAGCCAATTCATTCATTTATAGTATGAACTACCCTTTAAATGTTAGTAAGTGAATGTATGGTAAGTGTTTCTGTTGATGGAAAATCAAGGCCCATTCCTGCTTCTGAGACAATAGCAGCTGAAGGACACAGAAAACAAAACCCTCTGGAATAGGGATAGGCATGCACAAACTGACCATCATTTGTCTGACTGTTTCTGCCAAACAGGCCAATACAGGCCAAAACAGGCCAATACAGTACAGTGAATACAGGGTCCATTACAGGGTCCATTACAGGGTCCATTACAGCAGCATGTGACTGCTAGAATCAGTCCTGCACAAGACTGAAGTATGATATAATCAAGGTTGATTATAAATAGTTTTCATATAAGCGAGGGAATGCTATATCCTCTACATCATCCTTTATTAAAGTTGCAAAGCTATTAATAATGTAAGCTGAATCTGGGTAGTCTTCCTGTATTAGAGAAACCCATCATCTGGAAATGCTTTGCATAATGCACTAAGGCTTAGCCCGTTAGTGCTGTCTACTTAATTATCCAGAACAGGTCTTACTTTCACTATATCTTGCAAGATTGTCATAAAGCTATCAAAAAGCCTTCACCAGAAGAGACAGAGGCTGCTTCTCGAATATTAAACATGTCTGCATAGTTTGCACCTCCAGATTACAAAATAAATTAACCTCAGTCCTACTGGAGCTTGAGTCATCCTTCTCCCAGTACAAAACGGGAGGGTGGGACACTATTTCTCATTTTAAATATGTAAATCTGGATGAAATGAAACAGGTATTCACTGAATTGTATTGATCCGGATTCATGCGTCATCAATGCATCCATAGAGTTGGTTCCATTGGAGAAATCCACATTTCCAAAATTGGAAGTTTTTGATTTTTTTTTTAAGTTCTCTATTTATTTTAAGTCTCCACCACAAGTAACCTTGCTGCATAAAAAAATATAATCACCAAGCCATATAATAACTTAATAGAAAGGAAAAAAAAAAGAATAGAACTAATCAATATATTCACGCGATATAGTGAATTTCGTTACATCCCATGGAGGGGAAAGAGCAGAAACCAGAGGAGCAATCCCTTTACTTAAAAAAAAAATGTACTGGGGCAGACATGCATGACTATAATATCCAGTCAAGAAGTTTGGGATGTTTTTGTCATTTAGAAGTGGTGTCTCCCTATTTCATTCTTATTATCGAAGTTTGCCACAGATGTTTATGAAAAGTAGAACAGTCTCAACTGTTGCAAGTTGAAAGTTTGACATGGAGATATCCTCCTAATGACAAAGATCAGCACTTTCAACCAGTGAGAGAGTCCACTTCCTTGTCCCCTTGCCACTTAAGCCCTCGTTCCAGAGCCTCTTTTCTAGTGAAAGAGGCCCATCTCATAGACATTTAAATTCCTCCCAGGAAAAATGCACATAATATCTCCCTTCTTCTCCATGGTATACAGGTTTAGATCTTTGATCTGCCCCGCTATGCTTTATGATGAAGACTGTTGACCATTTTAGTAGCTGCATTTTAGACCAACTCCATCCAGTTTATCTCTTTTTGAAGGTGCAGTCTCCAGATTTGCAAACAGTTCTCTAAATGAGTTCTCAGAACTGTACAGAGAAATCTCCTCCTTTTGCCTGCAAGCTATTCCTATGCACCCAACCATCCTTCTGCGCTTTTGCTGTTTCTTTATCTACCTGGTTTGTCCATCTTATGACAAGATATGATCCCCTCTAGATACTATAGCCAATACTGGAAGCCAATAGTAACAGGTGGGTGAGAGAAAAAGATTAAAAAAAAAAGGATAAAGTGCGTAGCTTGCTGGGCAGACTGGATGGGCCGTTCGGTCTTCTTCTGCCGTCATTTCTATGTTTCTATGTTTCTATAGTTTTGTGCACAGAACTTCACTCCCTAGGGTTTCTGCAACTCAAATGGATAACCCTGCATTATTTAGCATTAAATCTTAGCTGCCAGTCTCTAGACCAATTTTTCCCTGACAGGTCTGCATGCACTGCCTTCACTGCATGTAAAGTTTATCTCATGCATGGTCATTGCAGATATCCTGAAAACCCAATTGGCTGGAGCTCCTCCAGTACAGATTTGGGAACCACTGCTCTAGGCCATTCCTCAAGCTTCACTGGACCCCCTCATGTTTTCTGTACCTTCCAGGGTGTCAAGCGCCAAAATTTCTCCTCTAGGCTTTGGCATTTATGGCCTAAAATGGTTCTAAGCCCTGATCCCTGCCAGCAAACCTGGCATGGAGAATGTTGCAGGCTCAAATCCCAACACAGTCCCTACTGCATGAGCTAAACGTACCAGTCCAATGTGCTCTGACAAACTATATTCAAAAAGGATGAGAACATAGACCGGGCTTTTTGTTCTATATTCTCTGGGAAGTTTACTGATTAAATATCACTCGACTCATTCAGTTATCTGCAAAGTCACAACACAGCTACAGGCAAGCAATGTGAAATTTTATTATGAGAAGGACATTTTAAAATTATCAAATGCAAGAAGAAGTGCCGAAATGGGTTCATTACATAACCCCTTCACCTCAGAAGCATTTGCATGTAGCACTATAATTAATAGTTCAGGCAGATGTTCACATGGATAGAATATGAAAAATGTCTCAGTGGCTCATGAATATGCTTATTTAAATAAACGTTGATTACCTAATTTAGTGGATAATTAGTAGTAAATAGCCTCCACTGTCCATTGTGCTTTTTCATTTACTCAGTCCAATTAGGAGTTTTGTAGAAATCTCGACTGAATTTTGTAAAATGTGCCCATCCATTCTCCAGCTGAATGGATGGTTTGAAAGAAAGGAAATGGAAAGATTGAAACAATGGAAAAGGGAAAAAGTACATAGGAAGGATGTGTCAACGATGAACGAGCGACCTTGGGGTTTTTCTGTTTAAGAAAATCTGTTATGTTCCATTCTTCAGGATATTACCTGAAATTTTATAGATGTTTTCCCACTTTCATTTAAAAAAGAGCCCACTTTGATACGTCTACGGAAATAGTCAGCACTGCTCACTGTAGTAAAGGGAAACCTGGATTTCCGACAAGCCAAACATGAGATTCCAATTGCATGGTCCTAGGCCATGCCCGTGTTTCCAATTAAGTGATAAGGTCCGAAATTGGATTCCTGTATCAATAGTTTGATAAGGTTTGGGGTTTTTTTTCTCTTTCTTCCCTCTGTTTCACAATGTAAAGGGGCTGTTTTGCAAGTTAGTCCATCAGCGCTTACAGTTGCTATCCAGCAGTCATTTCCTGGAGACAGTCTTTTGTACTATCATAAATAAAGTTTCGGCTGAAAATAGCAACAATGTAAGCTTTCAGAAGTTTAGCTCAAGGAAGGTGTTCTTCCACCTGTGGTATTCAGATGACATTCTGCCAAGGGTCTGGGCAAATGAATCACCCACTTCAGTTCTAGATATTTCTGTTGACCAGCTGCTTTCCCTGCATCTGCCTCTGAATCCCGGCGCCTTATGAGGAATTCAACCATGTAAGGAGCTGGCTCCGACTGACCCCCAAGAGTTTCTTGCCTATAGAGCATCCACTCTACACGCGTCCTGTATGCTTTCTAATCCAAGTAGTACAGTTCTCGTGGATACTTTCTTAGAGAGACAGGCCTGAGCTCTGCCTGTAAAGGGTGATGTAGGTGTGCGCCCTTTGTGCTGCGGTGTGGCTGACGCAGCCTCGTAGGCAAACCTGAGGGGCCTACTCTGACAGCTGGCAAACACGCCTTGTAGCAGGACAGACTGGAGCTTCACCTATAGCAGCTGCCTCCCCCATAGGTTAAGTCCTTGGGTTCTGATGGCCAGCAGGTCCCTAGGGCGGTGGCTAGAGTAAGAGTCCAATGGCACACAGAGGTCAGTGCAGGCAGCAAGCTAATGGAGTTGGAGACAGGCCAAGGGCAGAGCAGGCGATAGACAAGAGTGGCCAGGTCCAGGCAAGGGGTCAGAACCGGGTTGTCAAGAACACATGGAAGACACTGGTCAAGATGGGGAATACAAAGCAAGGCTGGACAAGGGAGGTGTGGATGAGGCAAGGCAGGATGAAGAATCAGGAATGCAGGTCACAGGAACCAAGAACTCAAAGGCAACGTGCACTGCTAAAGGCAGGAAACCCATTGCTGAAGCGAGGTAATGCGGTGATGCCCTTGCTAAAATAGGCCTCTCAACTGGATGTCATCGGAGGGTGCTTCTCAGCATTTCCCAGTGCGAGCCCCACCCCTAACGTGCGCGCGCCTAAAGGAAGTGAGCAGGAGCAGCCACTGGTGGCAGCTCAGGCCGCACTGGGTCGTATTCGGGACAGAGAGCTGTGCGCTGACCGTGTGACGGGTCCGGCCACATTGGTGGTGAATGAGGCAGCTCACCAGGGCCTTCCCATGAGCCACCAAATGCAACAATGCCATAGTGAAGGGTTTGGGAGGTTTTTTTCCCTCCCTCTGTTTTACAACCTAGTTAAGAGGCTGCTTTGCAAGTTACCTAACAGTCACTATCCAGCAGGCACTGGTTCCCCTTAACTTTAGCCGTGTCCTTGCAATCAGTGCACATGGCCCCACTGTAGCAGAAGCTCATGGTGGAGGGGACTTCAGGTTTCTTCTTTTTTCTTGAAGGCTCCTCACAGTTAAAATGAAAGCAAGACTGCAATTGGTTGAAAGACAGTGAGCAAACCAATAGGCTGAGGGATTACATATACTAAGATGTCCAACTTCCAAGAGCCTTTCTGTGAACAAGAACCAAACAGCAGAGCTTCTCTATGTAACGAAGAAATCGACATTATTCAATTGTTTTATACTCCACCAAATGCAAGTCATTGTTCAAGGCAGATCAATCTGAAGCATTACATTAACATTTAATAAAGGATACAAATAAACATTACAATGTCATGCCAGTAATATTCGGAAGTAACCTTTGTCCCAAAGAAATAATACAATTCTATGGAACAACAATGTTCAGGGGTGAGAGTGGTTGTTGTTTTTTAGTTGCTTTAAATAAATTGGAGAGTTTTTTGTTTTAATGCCCAGGGGTGGACCGATACATGTCAAATACCAAGAAAGTTCAGTTCACCTTCTCAGGTCTTACACAAGCAAATTAATAAAAAAAAGAAAAAAAGAAAAAGGATTCCAAAGATCAGCTGGGCAGAACTAACCAATCAGCCATGCCGTTTGTGATCACACCTCTGTTTACAATAAAAATAAATAGATAAATAAATAACGCAGACCGACTGCACTTAGCAACACGGGGAGGAAAAAAAAGGCAAGAGATTCTGAAATGGTGTCTGGGAGACCAGATGGCACTTGCTAACCTAAGAGAAGATGCTAGCCAGTAATTTTGTTTTCAAGACACCCTTCATTTAATATTAAACAAACAAACAAAAAAGAAAACAATTCACGAAACCGTAAAAGACACGGAGCTGACAAACTCTGTTTGTTCAAGATCACCTCGCTCTTCAAAAGACACCTTCTGAAACTCACTGCCAGCTCCTCTGTTTCCTGCCCTTTCATGCAACCGTGCATGATGTAACCCTCTTGTTCCATAGGAGTAACCTCCAGTGATGTGCCAAAAAAAAAAAAAAAAATCAAAACTCCCTCTGAAACTCAGATATTTAGAAGGATGTTAACTGATGGAAAAGCACCGTGGTAACAAGCAAAACCGATATCATGTTAAGAGCACCTCCATACCAACGGGCTATACGCATGGCCTTGTGGCTGTAAATGCAAAAATGACTTTTGCATTGCACTGTATTGCATTGCCCACATATAATCATAGGTCCCTTAAATCAGTTTTCTTCTTTTCATTTTGATATTTTCATTGCAAATAAAACTGGAACCAATAATTGAAAAACTAAGACCAACCTATTGCGAAAATGTTGAAACCGCTGAAAATCCATGCTGTATCCCCAATCGCTGTATCCCCCACTGATTTTGCCCCATTACATGCATGGAGATGAAGTCCTATTTTCCTTAGGGCAATAGGAATTACAACGCCACCTATACATTGGGAGGTTGGAGGGGAAACAGAACTGGATTGTCGTTTTTGTATTGACTTGGTTGAGACTGGCAATCCTACTTGTCCTGCCATAGGGAGCCCAACTGTTCCCATTCCAGGATATTTCTTGACTTGCCTGACACAGAGGTGCTGGGGGGAGGAAGGATATAAAAAGCATAAAGTTTCATTTAAAAATCTACTACACTAGTGGCAAAAACCTTTCTGCATCTACAAACTACTGTCTTTATTACAAAACAGTTTTATCTGATTCTAATCCAAGATAAGTAGCCATCCTAAATTCCAAAAATATGCAAAATCGGGAGAACAGAGGAACATAAGAACATAAGAAATTGCCATGCTGGGTCAGACCAAGGGTCCATCAAGCCCAGCATCCTGTTTCCAACAGAGGCCAATCCAGGCCACAAGAACCTGGCAATTACCCAAACACTAAGAAGATCCCATGCTACTGATGCAATTAATAGCTGTGGCTATTCCCTAAGTAAAATTGATTAATAGCCGTTAATGGACTTCTCCTCTAAGAACTTATCCAAACCTTTTTTGAACCTAGCCACACTAACTGCACTAACCACATCCTCTGGCAACAAATTCCAGAGCTTTATTGTGCGTTGAGTGAAAAAGAATTTTCTCTGATTAGTCTTAAATGTGCTACTTGCTAACTTCATGGAGGGCCCCCTAGTCCTTCTTGAGTTTGACTAGGGTCATAAGGCAACTGCTGCCATGATCCAGAAAGGCTTTTGGCCCCAACCAAAATAGCACTGTACATTGCTTGACTTGTTTGTCTATAGGGAACAGAGACCCAACTGCCCATCACCACCTTCACTTATCACTAAATATCGTGTACTACGGGACTTCATAAAACCATTGAGCGTTTTGTTAACCAAAGCATCCTCCTTAACCTCCATTTCCACTAGCCATTTTAGAATGGCACTATTATAATTGCTATTAATTATTTTGTTTCAGAAACTGTGCTCTTAAGCATTTGCAAAAACATAAAAAAAAAAACAAACCACCCTACAAGTGATGAATAGATAAGCTACCCACAGAGTGATAATGAAAGACTGTTGAAATATTTTTTTTCACTCCCAGCAGTTTTGGATTACTCATCCATGACCCTGCTAATAAAGTCTGAAAGAGATGTACTTTGGGAGAATGACTGATTTAACACTATCCTGATCTGAAATCTCAAGAGGATGGTAGAAAAGATCCTGCTTTCTGAATGAAAGTACGGTATAAGGGGGGGGGGGGGGGGGGGGGGGGAGGGAAAGGAACCCCATGCAAAAACTGATGTGGGTACTGAAGTTGATCAGGGCAAGTCTTCTGCTGAGAAGGCTGAAAAAAAAAATAAAATAAAGACAGCACCGAGTTACCAGGAAGAGCATGCATCGTCCCGAGGACACCAAAAGGAGCACAAAGCGATGTGAGTGCCCATGAAGAATATTGAAGGCTGTAAAGATGAAATACGGTTACACTAAGATTCTGGGCTTTTATAGAGGATCTGAGATAATATGACCTGGTGATTTATAATTTTTATTGCAGGCTGTTTTAGACAGTAGAATGAACGAGGGCTAGACTTGGGTTGATGTGGGTTTGAGAATTTTGGATATTCTAAGATTTATTAAGTTTATGTCATGTCTATATGGTGTTTTTCAATTAAGCTGTGTCCGTCGCCTAGAGCAGCAGTAACGTTGATAATGCAAAGAAGGGATGTAGGTGGTCTAGAAAGTAGGACTATGCAGAGCCAATATTCCCATTTTAGTTTGTTTATTTTTGTTTCGATGGGGAAGGGTTCGGAATTCAGTTTGTTAATGTTTATCTCTGTTTGGTTAATAAACTGAACTAAATAAAATGATTTTTTTGTTTGTTTGTTTTTTAAGCACCCACACAACTTGCTCTCCCCCACCCCACCCTCTCCTTATCTCTTCTGTAGCTGGTGAAGGGGGACAGGAGCAATCCCCAGTCACTCCTGCCCAGCTGGGTCCCCTTTAAAATTGGTGCCGGTTGGCATCATAATTGCTCCTGCCCCTTTCACCAGCTGTGGGAAGAGCAAGTAGATGGCAGCGAGGGGAAGGAATTTGTGTGTTTGATTTTTTTTTTCTTAGTTTGGTTCAGCAAACTAACCAAATCAAAATAAAAACAAACTTTTTTTTTTTTTTTAAAGCCTGCAAATTTAAAGACTCCCTTTCCCCCACCCCACCTCCTTACCCCTTTCGTAGCTGGCAAAAGTGGCAGGAGCAATACATTGCCAACCAGCACCATTATTAAAGAGGACCCAACAAGGCAAGAGTGAATGGGGATTATTCTTGACCCCCCTTCTCCAGCTATGGAAGAGATAAGGGTGGGGGAGGGGTGGCTTTTTTTTTTTTTTTTTAATTTCTCAGCAAATAGCGCAGCCTGCGAAAAGAAAACAAATGAATGCCATTATGATAGCGGGAAATACCCGGCATGCTGATGTCCCATCATTTTTCCATTTTGATTCAACAACTGGATGAGGAGGATTATTTTAGTTTGACCCCTCTCAGGAAAAAAAAACCCCAAAAAAAACAAAAGGCATTCCTAGCAAACAAAAGACAGACTATTCTTCCCATGAGAAACACTGCCAGGAAAATCCCCTAGGAGCACCAATTAGATCACATATTTTCAAATGATAGTATGCTGTGAAAAGTAGCATAGCCGAACTGCTGATTCTTTTCATGAATCGGCAGTTTAGCTTAGCCAAAATATATTATATATATAGTTTATCCATTTTATATACATATTATGGAATGGATGCTATATATATATATATATATATATTTTTTTTTTTTATCCATTTTATAAAAATATTAGGGGCTATTTGCGAGGGGAGGCAAGATCAGAACCGGGATGGGCAGCAGCAAAGGCTGGTGAAGGTTCTCCCAAACCCCACCAGTGACAGAAAGCAGCCAGAGGTGGAGTGGGAAGAGAGGAAAGGGAGGGCCTATTAAGAGGAGTGCAAGAGTGGGAAGGTAAGGAGGGAAAGAGAGGAATGTAAATTGGAGAGTAGGGGGGAGTGCAGGGGACAAAGTGAGAAAGGGGAGGCAGAAAAAGGTCATGTACATGCACACACACACACACACACACTCCTTCACCACGGCTCAGCATCAGGGCTACCACCTGAAAAAGTCCGAGCCACCCCTGCTTCTGACCCATAGCATTTATGGACTTATAGCTCCCGCTTTTCTTAAAGTAACAGTCCAGAGATACAAATCTGTCCCCCTAATGCAGCAAATCAGAAGGCAAGTTTCCTGTCCCAGCGGTGTCTGGTAGAACATGTCCAGATGTCTTATGATGCAGTACACAGAAAATATTTTTCAACCATCCTTGTCTCTGCAATCCAATAACCAACCCCTAATTATTTCAAACCCATAAACATTTAGACAAAAGATAGATCTGATAATTCCCTAAAACTACAAACACATTGTGATAAGAAGTCTAATGAGATTATTGAATACCTGGAGATTGTATAATTTGATGTAATGTCAGAGAGGGAAAAAAAAAAAACATGAACAAGTTAAAATGAAATGGGAACACGAGGGATTCAATTACTTTCAATCTACTAACAGAGGAATTTCCAATCTAATTTTTGCCTTCCTGCTCAGCTGCGTGCCATTGTTTGGTGTAATGAATTTTGAACAAAGCACCTGCTTCAGAGACAGGCAGGTCCCCTTCCTCCCCCTCCAGCAGCCCCAAAAGGCAGAGGGTTTCTTTGAAGAAAAAAACCCCCCACGACTTTTATTTCCGTTAAAGAAGGTGATGAAGGGCATGACAGAGGTAGGGTACCACAGCACCTAAGCGTACAGGAAGTGGTAGCAGAAGATGTAGCCTGTGGTTATATACATAATGCAGCCCTTTCAGGACCAACATACCATCCACTGCTCTCAACTATTTACAATTTTAAGAAAAATATGCATTTTGTCTTTGGGGGTGAGATTAACAAAAAAATAAAAAGGCAGGACTTCAAATCTCAGAACCAGTGGAGCTATAGATAAGTTATACTAGGATGACAGCACAAGAACCCCCTGGCCCGCCAGTCTGTCCAGTCATTCCTGTACACACTGCCCGGAGCGCGTCTGCCTGCCTCCCTATCCAGGACAGTCTTTTTGTGGTCTTCATTCGAAAGTCAGGATTTTGGGTAGAGGAGCATGCAAGATCCCCATTTAGATCCCCTTCCCACACATCCACATCTAAAACACTTCAGATTTATTTTATTTATTTTAATTCTTTTTTTCTATACTGCCTATCAATCCAGGCAGTTTACAAATTTTACATACATAAAATTTTAAAATACCAATACAAAATGGCATAAAACATACAACATGAATAAGTGACTCTTGACCTTCCCCTCTAAACCCTCATGCTGCTTAACCATTCAGCCCTGTCTCTTTACCTTTAGATATTATAAGCCTCCTTTAAAAGCCAGGTTTTTAGCATTTTCCTAAATAGCTTATGCTCTCACTTTAGCCGTAACTCCACCGGCATTAAATTCCAGAGTACTCCTGCCATTGTAATCTCTCGTTCACGCACCATGTTCAAGCTAGTTTCCTTCACTGAGGCGGTCACTAAAAGACCTTTATCCACAGACCATAATTCCCTTTGTGGCACATGCCACTGTAATCTGGATCTCAACCATCCATTTTCCACTTTATAGAGTACCATATGTATGTATTATTACTAACACTTTAAAATGGATGCTAAAGGATACTGGCAGTCAATGAAGGTCCTTAAGTACAGGCATGATATGTTCATACCTCCCCACTCCCCACAGTACTCTGGCTGCAGAATTTTGTAATAACTGTACTGATTTAATCATGATTCTTGGTAACCCTAGAAGAAGTGAGTTGCAATAGTCAATATTATCTAGCACCATCATTTGCATAACTAACCGAAAATCAAACCCCAAATATAGCTTTAAATCGATGCAATATGCGCAACTTGAAGTACCCGATTTTCACCAGCTTACGCACGTGATCTTTCATAGCTAATTCACAACTGGTAATAGTGCAAGATCGATTCCTTCATATGACATCTTCAACACACTGGTATCATCTAAACACTCTTTTGCCAACACTATAATTCCGGTCTTTATTTTATATTCTGCCTTTCAGGCACTAGACTTTCACTGGATACATCTTCCTGCCACTTTATGAGATGTCAAATGTTGGTGCTATTGTCCATCAAAAGCCAGAACGAAACTGGCCCATTAGACCATTTGTAATGTGTATGCTGCATCTCCACCATCCCTAATTATTTGAGGCATTCCGGATTTAAACTGAGGCCTTAGGCATGGCCGCTGAATGACTTGATCCAACGTTGGACGTTTCTGCAGAGCCATACTGCCACAGGGAAGGCAGGAAATACTGTAAGACAATTTGTTTCAGTCAAAACACTGCAGTCCCTGGCGCGCACCAAACGTCTTTCAAAGTGATCTTTGCAGGCAGTCACAGTTTATCATTGCTGTCTTTCAAAGCGAAGGTTTCGAGAGTGAGAACGTACTAAAAGTGCCTTGATGTCTGTCATTACTCTCCCATGAGGCCTAACGTACCACTTTCGGTCTGTGCAAGATTTCAAAAGCCTAGGTTTTTAAAGGAAGATTTGGGAGGAGAAGGAAGTTACCATCTGTTCTTGCTCCGTTGCCCCAGACCATCTGCCTGGCTTGCGGTTTCCCTGGCTGCTGCACCCGACATCAGTGGGAGGGGCTGACGCTGCCGGTAAAAAGAGGTGCTCTGTGGTGCGGCGCTGCCGGCATGCCAAAGGGGTACGTCCCTAGGTGAGGAGATTCTCCATAGCAGGTTTTCGGTACTGTTCATTTGAAGAACACTCCTGGCTCCCTTTCTATGCCATGGTTAAGAGGAAAGGCAGGCTGCATCCTTCTGTTCCATCTTCCTCTTCTCAGCCAACTGTTCCTAGTGTTTTTGGAGGCATGGGGCAAGCTTGGTGAGGGCCAATGCTCGCTGTAGATTCTGCTAGGGAGAGCAGTTAATTTACCAGAGCTAGAAACATCGTTGAGCCCTGAATCTCACCTTTCACCTCCTTTAGCTCTTTGATCGGGTGATAATGGCCTTCAGGCTACTAGTGATGGTGCTAGTATCTTAGGATTACCAGCTCCTGATTTTTCTTCAGGTGATTCCTGGAAGTCCACCCTGAGTAATCCTGCTTCTAATCCTGGAAGACTTCTGGAAAGCCATAGGCCTCGAGAAAATGGCTTACAGATTTGTCCTATTCACGTGGAGTTACAAGAAGACAACTGGATGTTGTTCAGTCTGCTTCAATCAATTACGATCAGAAAACTGAAACTGTGGCATCTCAAAATTTTGCATATCAAGAATTTAAGGTTGCTTCTATCAAAGACAGTTTGTCTATTATTCATAGAAGACTTGAGATTTTTTAAAATAGATCTAGAATATTAAATCTTCGTTTTCTTGATTTTCCCAGATCCCCACTCATATCTCCTATGGGCTCTGTTGCGGAAGATTCCCTTCCTTCCATCATTAAAGCTTATTATTTGCCCTTTAAGAAAAAAAGGGTGTGAGTGGGGAAGTCTGATGGTCCAGAAGTTTCTGATGATTTAAATTTGACAAGCTTTTTGGAAGTCAGCTGAAGTTATTGATGATCATGCTACCTTACTGGTCACAAGCTCATCTGAATTAGAGAAAAATCTAATTTTGCGATTGTTTTTCTCTACTAGGAATTACCTTTTTAGAGGGGCACAAAGTTTGGGTCTTTCCACATGTCTAAGCAGACACGTGCGGAGGAAGGCTTTTCTCAAATTTAGAGATGCTGCTATGGGGCTTAGGGTACTTTTTCCTTAAGGTAACCTATCAAATGTGTAATTAACATGTCTGGGAATACATGTGTTTACTTTGAGCCCTCTCAATTGAAACTTTTTCTTGAGAACACATCTCCTCAGGTTCTCTTTGACCCTTCATCCTCCGTGAGTATAGGCAATAAATAACTCTTACAAACAATGTGTTATTAATATTATATTCTTATTTTTGGTTAATATAGCCTCTTATTCCCTCTCCTCTCTTTGAGGTCTTTGGTTTTGAGCTTCATATAATGATATATTTCTATGCTGTATTATTATATTTATTATATTATGTGAAAATAGCCCTCATTTCTGATGTGCATTATGTGCTTATTGTATAATATTTTGAAAAAAAGAATAAAGATAAAGGTTTTCATACAAATCCTCACCTCCATTCCTGGCCTAGTCCCGGCTCTTTTCCTCATTCTACCGCCACAGTTTATCACTTGTTATTTAACATTCTGGAGTCCAAGTTCACTCAAGGAAAGTGGCTTCCAAAAAGGTATTTAATTGGATAAAAAAAAAGGCCAGAGTTCAAAACCGTCCTCAAATGCAGCTAAAAGTGTGCAGCTTCCATAGCACACATTCAGGTGGGGAAAGGGAAGTAAAAGGCTGCATGTGCATGGGACTGTCACCTGTAGGGGGTGCTATTCTGGCCCCAGCGGACCACCTGCAGGTGAAAGTATGCAGGCCTTTCTGCATGTGAAATTTGCCAACTGGTAGTTTTCAAAATTGGAAGCTTTGTACTAATGAAATATTCATTTACGGGAAGGGCAGAGTTACATGCGGAACAGTATCCCAGAGGAGGTGGTGGGGCCAAGAATGCTGAGAGGAAAGTCGCCGCATCGGACTCCTGTCCGCTTCCACATACAGTTAAAGCTTCTCTCCCGCTCCCTCGCTCGCCTACACCTGCATTCGCTCCGAGCTCCTCAATACCTCTCTCTCTTCTTTTCCCGCCCCACATCCTTCCTCGTGAACTCCGTTCCTCAGGCACATCGTTCTTATCTGTGGCCTCCTCCTTCACTGCCAAATCCCGACTCTGCGGCTCTTCACAGTGCTGTGCTGCATGCCTGTGCGACACTCCCTCTGTGGTTGTATTCAAATCTAGTTTCAAAACCTCACCTTTTTTAAGTTGCTATTTATTTAACTCCTAACCAATTCGCTTAATAAAAAAAATAAATATAAATAAATAAATAAATAAATAAAGCATTTCCCATAGACTTATTAGTCATGTATATGTTTCTCTTGACCAGATTGTACGCGCCATGGAAACAGGACTGTCTCTCAGGTGCATCTGTACAGTACTGCATGTGTCTAGTAGCACCTTTAGAAATGAAATAGTGGTAGTAAGATAGGAGGGAACAAGCACAGAGGATCCTTTGAGCGCTTTCATTCTGCACTGAAGTCCTTGCTACAAAAGCCAGAGAGAGCGAGCCCCTGCGGGAAAAACTGGCTGCAATAACCAGCGGGCGCTATAGAAGAAAGAGGATCCCCAACAGCTCTAGAATCGAATCAGGAATGTTTACAAACAGCTAAGAATACAGGGGATCCCAGACTGGAGACAAATGAAACTTAAACTGGGTTCAGCAGAACTTGACTGCTATGACAAGCTTCCTTGGGGAGAAAGGAGATGTTATAGCCAAGACTGTTTGTTAAAATAATAATAATAATAATGCCATCTGTTTCCATGGCACAAAATATTTTAATTAGTGGCCTTTCCAAGCCTGTGCTCAGGTACAGAAGGCTCACTATCTAAGGTTGGTACGCGAGCCAACAGAGGATGAAGCAACTTTCCCCAATGTCATTGCTGGAAGAAGCAGGATCAGAACCCTGGCTTCCCAATCCACCGCTCCAATTGCTAGGCCCCACCTCCTCTAGGGTAAGGTGTTTCCAGTTGCATTTGCCTTGCAACAATTACCCTTCCAAACATCAATGGTATGTACCTAGGACTTTTATTTTTACATTCCATAGCAAAATAGAAAAGTTTTGCCAAAGAAGCAGTGAACTGAGTACTCCAAATGCAATTCTATTGTCTTTAAAAATGCAACTTTTAAGTTGGCTGTAAACCAAAAGTTCTCTTAAAACTAAATGCCCTCAGCAGTTTTATAGTAAAATGTTTACAGCAAAACCCAGAAAATAATGGGTTAGATCCATAATATTCCAAGTTTAAAACCCTATAAAAGGAAAGCCAGATAAAATGTTTCATATTATATGGTTTTATATTATGCAGTGCAAAAATCAATGGATATTTAAACTAGAATCTGTAGGTGCAGCGCCAGGTCAGTTACGTATCCTGGCACTGTCTGAAACTTGTTTTTGCAGGGTAATTGTACTCATATTTTTTGAATGGTTGTCCAATTTAAAACCTTGCTTATGCATCTCTATTACTTTATCTTAATATGCCCTAATGCTTATCTTTCAGTACTTTTGGATCACCGTTAGCCGTGATTACTCAGGAGGCTCTGTGAAAAAGCTGAATTTCACTTTCATCTGTTTGGTTTTACCTCCAGGGGAAAATGCATTACAGATGAGAATGGAATAGAATTACCGGGTAGGGCCTCTGCTGTGTTCTAATATTGCTGCATTGTCTTTCACTCAGCAGTTGTTTGTAGTTAATACAAAGAAATGTGCACAATGTATGTTAAAATAATTTAAAACAATAAAAAAACAAAAAGAAGCACAAAATGGTGAATAAAAGGAGGAGAGGGAGTGTTGAGGCTCTCCTACCTTATCTTGAGTGCCCATTTTAATATATGGAATGGCAGTGCTGATACAAACCACTTTTTCTTTTTTTTTTAATTATTATTTATTAATTATTTTGGCTTCCGACCATCCCTAGGGCAGAGAGAGATGTGAAGGACATCCCAATGCAGTAGCACGCTCGGGTACCAAGGGGGTCCATTCTAAGTCCCTGATCAAAGCTTTCAAAATAAATAAAAAACACTGGGCAACAAATTTTCACAACAGTCATGTTACTGAAATGAAATTAGTCAATTCTTATACATTTCCATGTGCTAAACACGAATGTGACTGTGAAAATGCAAAATTGGCTCTAGTTTTTTTGTAATATGCAATAATATAATTACATCTTGAATTGTATGCCAATAGTAGGAGACCTACGGTTAATACCGTTTGAAAAATGAAGTCATAGGCTACGTCTTAGATTTCTTTGCTTGTCACTTGTACGCCTGTTCGGGAGCATCTCTGCGGAGTGTCCAGCAGTAGTCAGCCAGCATGAATATTTCAAATGCTCACCCTTTCCGACTGGGCTTCATATAGTACACTGCTGACGTCAGCTTACTCAGCAGCAGCATGGCAGTAGAACTGCATTGCATCAGAAAATGATGTAATAAACTCTGGATGATGTGTGCATGATGGTATTGTGCAATATGATGCAATATTACATCATTCTGGGCTTATTTACAGTCCTGCTGGATAAATTTACATGACTAAACACAGAAAGTGAACTATATTAAATATCTTCAAAACGAGAGCCAATAAAAACTTTTCATGGTCATATTCGTGTTCAGCACATCAAGATACTACAGAGTAGGACCTTTTTAGGTCAGTAACACTTTCATTGTTGCCCAGTGAAATCGGCCTAGATGCTGGATCATCCAGATGGGTGCCATCAGCGCCTAAATGATCATCAACTAGTCCTTGCACTTTTTAAATGTACTGCATATTTATACAGCAAACCAAAGGGGGATAATGGGGATAAGGCTGAGTAAATTCTGTCAAAGTTGGGGGGAGGGGGAGGGGGAAATCTTAAAAATGCTGTAGATGGACAAGTTTTAAAAACAATCGGGCCGATTCAGTAAAGTCCGCAGGAGAGCGGACGAACGCCCGCTCTCCTGGCACGCACGATTCTGTATTTAAATTAGGTGGTGCGGTAGAAACAGGCAAAAGGAGGCGCTAGGGACACTAGCGCGTCCCTAGCGCCTCCTTTTAGCCCGGAGCGGCGGCTGTCAGCGGGTTTGACAGCCAACGCTCAATTTTGCCGGCGTCGGTTCTCGAGCCCGCTGACAGCCATGGGCTTGGAAACTGGACGCTGGCAAAATTGAGCATCCGGTTTTCGGCCCGACAGCCATTTTAAATTTTTTTTCTTTTTTTTTAACTTTTTTTACTCTTCGGGACCTCCGACTTAATATCGCCATGATATTAAGTCGGAGGGTGCACAGAAAAGCAGTTTTTACTGCTTTTCTGTGCACTTTCCCGGTGCCGGCAGAAACTAGTGCCTACCTTTGGGTAGGCGCTAATTTCTTAAAGTAAAATGTGCGGCTTGGCTGCACATTTTACTTACTGAATTGCGTGGGAATAACTAATAGGGCCATCAGCATGCATTTGCATGTTGAGGGTGCTATTAGGTGCCGTGGGTTGGACGCACGTTTTCCTCCCCTTACTGAATAAGGGGTAAGGGAAAAAACACGTCCAAGGGCAGGTTAACAGTGCGCTCCGTCAGAGCACACTGTACTGTATCGGCTTGAATGGTAGGTTTAGACTTTACAGTTGTTAACAAGATGTTCCCCTTGCAACTAATGATGGCTACAATCTGGAAAAAGCTTGGGCACATTTTAAGTGGATCCCACATACACCCCCCCAAAAAAAAAATTATATAAAATATATATATTATATAAAATGTCTCAGGATCTTCTTGGGACCTCCCCATATGTCTTGCAAATTTGCTAGGGATAGTACACCCAACAGAGAAGTAATTAAGCCAGGCAGCAGGGGGAGGCGCACACAAAGTGATCGTATGAGCCTATTGTGTTTAATATACCACACTTCATTTTCCAAATAATCAGAGCTGTTTACAAAACAAATACATACAATAACCATACATATATGTTTCCTCTTTTGGAGAATAGTATGAAAATGAGGAGAGAGAAATCCATATCAAAAATTGCTCAGACAGCAAATAATAAGCATGAGAATGCCACCATGTATTTTCGAACACGGGGGAGGAACACAATGAAACCGGAGGAAATAAAATACATCTTACACCTCTCTCTTTTGATGCTTTTCCAAGGCAATGCATCTACAATGGCAAAATAAACTGAAATGTCAGAGATCTGGAGCCAGCCATGAACAAAGCCAAGCCTTCAATGGCAGAATGAGTCAAGAGCACTACATCCACAAGGCCTCCCCTCTCCAGACACAGCCAGGCGGCTACGTGCCCTTCAGAGGGGCAAACATTAATCCTCCAGAAGCAAGAGTGACTAGCGTTAATCAAAGCCCTGTCACCGATCCCGAAAAGAACAGGAAAGAGAACGGGAGGGAAGAGACAGAGAGAGAGACATTTTTGGAGCAGCCGATTCCTTTTCAAAAGCCAGCAGATCCAATCTATTAATCTAACTGCATTCCCTCAAGATCGCAAAGTTGTAAAGTTTATCCGAGGACAGGCCGACGAAGGCAGCAGCCAGGGCCGGTGCGAGAGTATTTCGCGCCCCAGGCGAAACTTCGGTCATGCGCCCCCCCCCCCCCCCCCCGAAACTTACCTACTGGAGGCAGCTCCAGCACAGCTCTCCCTTCTGGGGCAGGGTTGGCTCTCTCCCTCTGGGCCTCCTGCTGGTGGGATTTTGCCGCCCCAAACATTTTGGCGCTCTAGGCGACTGCCTAGTTTGCCTAATGGAAGCACCGGCCCTGGCATCAGCACTCCTCCGTCTACAGGCAAGTACGGTGGGGAAAGGTCATTGAACCTCCTTGCTTAAGCCCAGCACTTCACTGGCTGTAAGATTCCTCCAAACACTTTCAGCACTCGAAATTCCACCTCCCACCCCCACCCCTAACCCCCAGGGCTCACGCAGGATTTCCCACTTGCCCATCCGGTTGACAAAATGGCAAGAGTTTTAATTCAAAAGGGAGAGAGGGGCATTCCACACAGATGTGGATGAAAGGTGTGTTTTGATTCTTGAAATTAACATGTAAAAAAAGACAATGGCCATATGTAGCATTTTGTGGGCGTGCAATAAAGCCACCTTCCTGAAGAGGATCCAGAATTCACGGATAGCATCGCAGATATTTTTCTAGGGCAAAGCTTGAACCTTGACAGAAACCAAATAAACCCATATGCCAACCTTGGATTACTTATATCAGAAGGCAGTGGGGTAGGGAAGAAGCTCATCCTTGTTATCCCTCTCCAGATGCAGAAATGTCATCCTTATTTTTCAAAAGGACAAAAAAGAAATTGGAGGTGTGCCTTCTAGCTGTCATGTTTTTCAAGCGGAGCTCAGCCTCTCTGTCTCACAGATGTTTTCAGCAGCTGCCAAGATAAGCAAACATTAGGTACGGAAAGCTAATTTTCCAAAAGAAGAAAATAAAAAAAAAAAAAAAGTCATTAAATGATATTAAAAGTGAAAAGAAGAAACCCCCTTCAGGCTAACATAGGAGATTATTTTAAAATGAAGCACAGAAAAAAAAAAAGCCACGCGTTTTGACATCCTCACAAACTCTTTAACGCATATACTGTAAGCCTGCTTCAAAGCTGGCAAGGAGAGAAGGACCCGTCTTCCCGCGCCAGTCCACATTTTCAAAAGAGAAACGCGCGGGGAGCTCCCCTTTGAAGATCAGCTTGCAGAGTGCAGACCACCAAACGGACCTCGCCAAATTTTAAACAGACACAGGGAACTTGTATGTACAGGGACATTGGGCTCCCTCGCCCATGACCAGAGACAAGTTCTCCTGGAGCTGTAAATAAATTCCGCTGTCTGATCCCCCCTCACTTCCCTGAAAACACATCAATTCTCTCCCCCACCCCCCAGTTTTACCTTTTACAGCTCTTTTGAAAAGCCACACACACCATCCCCCCATGGTAATTTAGCCTGCAATGTACTTAGCATGTAGGCAACACCCTCCTTAGCTCATTCTGCACCGAGCTGGGCCAGATTCACAAATGGCGATGCCTCAAAGGTTTGTTGGGGAGGGGGGGGAGGGGAATCCCCCTCCAAACATCCCCCCCAGCGTAGAAAAGAGGAAGGCAACCCCAGGGAAAATGAAAGCTCTCCAGCAGCACCAGAGGTCAGCAGGGTCAGGCATGCGCCTACTCGCAGGCCCTGGCAGGAAGCGGAGTCATCCGAAGGTAATCGCAAAACGCATTACAAACTCCTAAGAGACTCCTCCTAAAAGCTTGCAGACAGGAATCCGAAGGTCGCTTTCCTGCTCTTCATATTAAACCCAGTTTCTGTTTAGACTGGACAAGTCATAAACCCCTTCGCTGCTGCTGAAGATAAAACCATCCCCTTACCGTTCTAAAACGCAGCCTTAGAAAGCCATTTCAGCGAGCAGCGGAGCACAATAAAGAGCTGCTCTGGCCTCTCCGCTGGCGCGTCCACCCCCAGCGCAGGCTCCCCAGGAGAAGGGGATGAGGGAGAAGCAAACTAATGGTGACCGCTGCTTTTACAGAAGTTGTAAGCAGTTAAACCCACCCCCTCTCTCCTCCTCGAGTTTTCACGAGACGGGTCTGGGTTGCATTCATTCATCAACTCCTGTGCCTGGTACTCGGGAAGCCGATGGTACTCTGTGCCGGTCCAACGGTACACACAGGCAACCAGGCTGCATATCCTTCACGCTGCCTGCTCCGGACTGTGCAAAAACAAATGTGATTTAGACTGTTGGAGAGTTCGTTTATTTCCTCTACCAAAAAAAAAAAAAGGGAATACTGAGATCATTTTGCATTATCCTAACTATAAAAAGTTTCCATGTATAACATTACCTATATTTCTACAGTCTCTTGTTTCCATCCTAATGACTGATTTTCTCCTTTTTTAATGTGTCTGGTGGCATGAGGAGTTCAAGATAAATGTTACCTTATAACGAGAGCAGCTCATTTTATATTTATATACACAGAGACGTGCATATATATATTGGGCACATATAGGGAGAGATTTGCATAGTCTCTGTGTGTGTATTACAGAAATTAGGTGCTCCTTTTGGGTTTTTTTTTCAGTGGGTTTTTTTTCAGAGAAAGAAAGGTAGAGGTAGTTACAATACAGGGCCCTCCGTGGGATGGGAAGAAGCAAACACCCAGGGCCTCTGCCTCCTGCAAATGGCTGCAGAGCCCAGCAAATATTATACCTTACCCTAGAGAACACCAATACATCTTCTACTGGGAAAACAAGAGAACAAGCTGGACTTCAACAGCTCCTGGCACTAGCAGAATGCCTCACCTTGATTAGGCAGATAAAGCCTGGACAGCTCCTCACCAAATACAGAATAAGTGAGAATTAGAAATAGAAATGTGCAGACAAAACCTAAACTGGAAGCCAAGGAGCCAGACCCTGCAGGCAGTACAGCACTGGAGAAATAGAAATGCATTTCCTTCCTTCCCTACCATATATAAAAAATATATATAAAGATATCAGAAATCTGCCCATGCCCAAAGCTTAGCATATTTTAAATCACTAAAACTAAAAAGGAGAAAGCTTTTTTCCTACCTTTGTTGTCTGGACATTTTGGCCCCCAATATAACACAAACCCCCCCCCCCCCCCCCGGGCCACAACAAAGGCAAGGGGGAGGGGTCAGCAGTTCCAACATAAAATACTATCCTCCCCCACAGGCATACACACAAATGGATGATGATGGAGGGCTTGGTGGCTAACATAAGACCTCCCCGGGAGGGAGACTGAGCCCTCTCTCTTTCCCCAGGGACCGAGGGGTACCAGTCCTCGTCTCTCGCCCACCTTCCCGCCCAGGCAGCAGTGCGCCTCCTCTGCCCCAGCATCGGATGCACGGTGGGTGGGGGAGGGTAAGCGCAGGGCAATTGAAGCCGGTGGAGGGAAAAGATGCGGGTACTGAACACCAGCACAGACCTCTGAAAAACAAAAAGGCCTGGGTTTTTCCATTTTATAAGTCAAGGACGGGTCTTTTTAAATTATATTTTTAATGATTTCTCATTTACAAAGAAAATGAATATTTGTGTGCACAGGTAGGCTTTCCTCATAATAACTAAACTAACAAAGAAAAACCTCCACTTAGATGCCATAAAGAACAAGTCATTACTTACGCGACCTAAATTTTAGGGTATTTTAAGGAACCCGAATGCCCCAACAGGAAAAGTTGAGGGCCCTGGATTGACGACACAAGGCAGCACCTTTTCTCCACAGCACTTACAAGTGAAACTCAAGTCTCGTTGTCCAGCTACACTTCATTTAGCTTGGAAGGCAGACAGGAAAATGCCTGTTCCAATAAGCATTATAAAACAAATAATGGTGATGGAGGTGGGGGGAGAAGAAGAGTTGCCATAAGCACATTTTGGGGTAGATTTTAAAAGGTGCGCACAATTCTGCACCTTACGTGCGCCGAGCCACACTGCCTTCTCCTGTTCCATTCCCCCTTGCCTGACCTTCCCACCCCTTCCCCACCCCTTCACCCCCCCTTTTTTTCACTCAACGCACAATTAAACTCTGGAATTTGTTGCCAGAGGATGTGGTTAGTGCAGTTAGTGCAGCTGGGTTTAAAAAAGGATTGGATAAGTTCTTGGAGGAGAAGTCCATTACCTGCTATTAATTAAGTTGACTTAGAGAATAGCCACTGCTATTACTAGCAACAATAACATGGAATAGACTTAGTTTTTGGGTACTTCCCAGGTTCTTGTGGCCTGGTTTGGCCTCTGTTGGAAACAGGATGCTGGGCTTGATGGACCCTTGGTCTGACCCAGTATGGCATGTTCTTATGTTCTAGCCCTACTCTAACCCTCCTTACCATTGTCTTACCTTTTGTGTGCGCCGGCAACCTGTTGGCAAATGGCTGCTGTGTCGGAGGCCTGCCCCCGCCCCGCTTCTTTAGTAAAGCCCTGGGATTTACACGCGTCCCGGGGCTTTACACGCGTCGCTGGGCCTTTTGAAAATAGGCCCGGAGCGCGTAACCTTTTTAAAATCCGGCCCTTTGGGAATACTGGTCTACTCCAGCAGCGTTCTGGTCAATCAGAGCACAAACCTTCTAGCCTGATGATTGTATCTAGAATTTGGTTCACAGCCTCTTATGGATGTTTTCTGGCAATGTGGTATTTCTGTCTATCCGTTTCTTCCATTTCGATGGCGTGGTACTTGTGCTATGGTGATAGAGGCCAGGTTGTAAAATGCTCAATTCTATAGTCAGTCATAAACAAACTAGCTTCTGGTTACCTGCAAAACATGCAGATACTCATCAGGAATCAGTTCTCCTCCCCTATGAAGGATGTTGCAATCAGGTTCGTGGCCCGATCAATGAGAGAGCATGAGCCCTTGGGCCACGGCACAAGCCCAGGGCAAGGCTCCAAGGTATGCACCGTGGGTAAGCAAGCGCACAGGGGCAAGGGCCAGGCTGAAGCTTAGAAGCACTTGGAGACTTGGAACACTTGGCGATGCCACTGAACCTGCACGCACAGAAGTGAGACCCAGCAATGCAAAGCTGGTCTCTGGGGTAGCCCTCCGACCACTCGACATCCCTTCCAGACTTGCCGCTTGGGAACGGCTTGTGTGTCAGGACAGACGGAGGCAGAGGACTCAAGATAAGACGTATGAAAGCTTGAACATTGTTCTGAAGTCTTGAAAAACTTAGACAAAGGCTCTGAGGACTTGGAACTTGAGAAGACTCAGGTTCCGACTGAGAACGAGCCTTAAGCCACAGTGTGCCCTGTACAGCCCGTGGGCAGGTTGCAGGTCACACCGAAAGCAGAGCAGACTCTGGATTTGAGGCTTGGACATGGATGGAAGCTGTAACATAACTTGGAACAAGGAACAAGGAGATCCGCTAGCTGGACAAGCTTCACGAGATCAGAACTAGGAACAAGACTAGAAACTTGGAACTCAGAACTTGACTTGAAACCTTAAATCAAGGATGGACTCAGAGGGCTTGACCCAGTGAAGACTGACTTGGAAACTTGGAAGCAGGCCTAGTACTATGAGGCACCCTACACAGCCTGCCGTGGGCTGGTCATGGACCACGATGCTGGCATGCCTGCAGGAACTTGGCATGAAGACTTGAGACTGACACTCTGGAGATGCAGACTAGGACTCGGGAAACAAGGAACAGAAGAACTCCAAAGACTTGGGCAGCAACACGACCTACACAGCCCATCATGGGCTGGTCATGGTCCACATGCTCGCAGGACTTGGGTGCAGGGTTCAGAGGGCTTGGAGTACTTGGACACTGGAACATGGCGGAGACTTAGGAAACTTGGAAGACCAGGTCTCAGGAAGATAACAACGACTCAGGAACAAGACCAAGACTCAGGAACGAAGACTTGAACTCAGGAAAAATGGTGAAGATTTGGACTCAGGTCTAAAGACATTAAAGTCAAGAAACAGGAACTGAAGAGAGTCCAGGAACATGAAACAAAGAACAGAAGACTTTGATGGTGCTAGTGATCCATTGCTAAGGCAACAAGGGAATGGCAGAGAAGCCTTTTTATAGGGCTGCAGGCAAGATAAGGTGAAGACATCATCAGGAAGGGCAGCAGAGCTTTTCCTGCTACAGGCCCTTTAAATTAGAAGGAGAGGTGCGCGCGCAGTGAGGAGGAAGATGTTGAGAAGAAGTGGAGTGTACTGGAGTCTGCGGCCTTCCTGGCCGCATGGATGGCAGAGGCAGTGTCCCGCCACACGAGCAGGTGTCGATGGCAAACAGTCACAAAAAAGCAGCCGGCAGAAACGCTGGACCGCGTCAGCCATAGCTCCCTTTGCTGCGGCTGATTGTCAGCCGTGTTAGGAGCTAAGTGAGCTGCTAGCAGGTCTCCGTGGGCAGCAAGCACAGCAATAGAGAAGGGAGGGCAGTCTGCTTGGGAAGTCTTATGGGCACACCAAAAAGGTGCAACTCTACATCTATCCAGTTGAATTCAAATCTGTCAGGAGCAGGATCAACTCTTAGTCTCTCTGTCATGCGTACACACACACACACACACGAAAACATTTGCACATAATGTTCAAAACTGTAAGCAGGCCATGAATGGAAATGATCAGCAACATACACCAAACGAAAAGCCGTCGACACATGTGCTACTCAACGATTCTAAGTGTCACAAATCCATTCCTATTTTCACCAGTGTGAGATAAGGAATGTTTGAAGCACTCAAGTCTGATCAATTTGTTCCCACTTAACTCAAGCGTAGTCTCAAATTTTCAGCTCTTTTGGGAAGTTTGGAGCATCTTTTGCCTCCTGCTCTTTTGGGCATCCAGTTCAAAATTTGAGCTGACCTCTGCCTGGAGCCAGGAGCCTTCAATTTGCAATTACCTGGGATTTTTCCCTTCCCCATTTGAATCTTCTCCCCATTTAGCCCAGCCATCATGGCTACAGTCCTCAGGGAGGGGCCACAGAGTACATTTCCCATCAGACCCTGGTACCTCTACACCCAAGCCTGGCCACTGGATGGCAACATTGTGCAATGGCTGGGACTCTCCTCTCTTACCCCTCACCCCAAGGGTTTTAAACACTGCTTCTGCAGCATGCACAGTCCAGGCCTGCCCCGTGCAGCAGCAGCTAAGGGGCCAAATCCAGGCCTCCCACTATGTTACTCTTATTTGCTACTCATTTTGAACCAGGATGCAATAAAACCCGTGCTAAAATCAGAGTTACATTTTAGTGCGTGCTTTTAATAATACAAGCTGTAGAAATCCACTGCCCTGTGAGTGAAAAAAGGACAGCATGCTAAATGGAAAAGTGCAGGTGTTTTGTTATTTAGGTTCGGGCTCTGTGTGTATATCAATAGTCATTTCTCCAGCCAGTTCCTGTTGGAGGCCGTGCTTTTTGTTAACTGTAATAGGCCTGCTTAGCAATCATATTTCTAGCATACAATGTTGGGATTATTATTGGCTAATAATCCATGAGTTAGTGCCAGAAAGAAAAAGCACCAAAATCCAAGAGCTACATTTAGGTTTGGGTTTTTTTGGAGGGGTGGGGGGGGGGGGTGGACTGGAGGTTTTTCACAAATACTTTTTTTTTTTTTAAAGTCAGTGTATAGCAGGTAGCAAAATAGCTTGCTTTCATTACTTTTGTAAATGGTGGCATTTCCAGGCATCAGGAGGGTAATTTTCAAACATTCTGCATTGCGGTACAGTTTGTGCACATCTCACACACACACACACACACACACACTTTACCAAATGCTTTGAAACACAAACTTGCCTGTGTAAATTCACTTTGAAAATGACTTTGGCCTTCAGCCGATGGAAAGGTGACTAAAGTCAGCATGTCAGTTTACTGGCAGATTTTTTATATAGTGCATCCTAAGGCTTTCAAAAAAATTCCCCAAACTTCTGACATTTAAAAAAAAAGTCACAGAATAAAGTAGGCAAGCAAAGACTTGTGCAAGAAAAACTGTGAGCATTATGCCCAGTCCTTAAAATGTTAAAAAAAAAGTTTGATTGAACAGGGTGTTTTCAACCAGAACTTGCAGGAAAGGAAACCCCTAGGTCAGGGGTCAGGAACCTTTTTGGCTGAGAGAGCCATAAACGCCACATATTTTAAAATGTAATTCCATGAGAGCCATACAATATGTTTAAAACTAAATACAAGTAAATGTGTGCATTTTATGTAAGATCACACTTTTAAAGTACAATAAGTCTCTGAAAATATTACACCAGGCCTTAAGACACCAATACATCTCCTATTAGGAAAACGGACCAAGAAAGGCTGCTATAGAGTCCTACACAGAAACTACACGCCAGCAGAAAACCTCACCTGAATCACGTGCTGTCCCTCACCTAACATAGAATAAAGAGACCAAAACGCATAACAAGAAGCATGCAGAAAAAACTGAATTGGAAACTGCAACAAGCCAGAGTCTCTGTATGCAGTGCAACAAAGGAAAAAAGAAACATCACCCATCCTTATTAAACAAATCAAGAAATATAAAATCATCAGCAGTAAAACTGTACTAACAAAAAGAACATATTTCGAAACAGCTGATGAGTGGAATATCCACTAATTAAAAACTCATAAAAAACATTTCCAGATACCAACAAAATATTTCAAAATAGACACAAAGACCCAGTAATGAAAAATAATAAGGATACAAAATTTTTTTTGCTCTGCATACCTGGGAACGTTTGATATCCAGGTGTCCTGAGATTGTTCTGAATTAGCAGGAGGCGGGGTGGTTTGCTTGGAACTTTCTCCTCTCTCAGTCACATACCAGCGCTCTCTCTCACACTGGCTCTCAATGACACACCTATACACACATGCTCTCAGTACTCACATATACACATGTTTTTCTCTCTCACTTATATAGGCTCTTAATTACACATTTACACACATGCTGTCTATCTTTTCACGCTTACACACACACACAGGCTTTCAATCACATAAATACATGCTGTCTTTTTCTCTCACACACAGACTCTCATTCACATGCTTACAAACATGTCCTCTCTTTCTCTCATTTACACACAGGCTCTCAATCACATACTCACATGCTCCCTCACCTAAATCAGCTCTCAATCACACACAGACACACATGATCTCTCTCTTACTTATACACACAGGCTCTTAATCATACATACACATGATTTCTCTCACACACAAAGGATCTCAATCATACACACATACTCTTTCACCCAAACAGGTTTGCAATCTCAAACTTACACATACAGGTTCCCAATGGTAAACTTACATTCATGCTCTCTCTCTCTCTCACAGGCAGGCTCTGAATCACAGACATACTCTCTTTCACATGTACAGGCTCTCAATCATTCACATACATGCAATCTCACACACACACACACACACACACGCCCCCCCCCCCCCCCCGCGGCCCAGAAGAGGAAGTGGAGAGTATCGGGTGCGTGCGCGGCAAGAAGAGGCCACGCTAGTGCGCTCGGCATCGGCCCGAAGAAAAGAAGACTGCAGCGCGACTTGGAGGAAAATGAAGAGCTTCAACCGCGGCCGATGGGACTCCGCCTCAGCGAGGGCTGAAAATGAAGAGGTTAGCGTTGGGAGAAGGCTGCTGCTGCTGCCGCGAGTTCCCGAGGTGGGGGTGGGGGAGAGAGAGAGTGAATGAGCGAGCAAGCATGTGTGTTTGCTCGCTCATTCACTCTCTCTCTCCCCCACCCCGGGAACTCGCGGCAGCAGCAGCAGCCTTCTCCCAACGCTAACCTCTTCATTTTCAGCCCTCGCGGAGGCGGAGTCCCATCGGCCGCGGTTGAAGCTCTTCATTTTCCTCCGAGTCGCGCTGCAGTCTTCTTTTCTTCGGGCCGATGCCGAGCGCACTAGCGTGGCCTCTTCTTGCCGCGCACGCACCCGATACTCTCCACTTCCTCTTCCGGGCTGCGGGGGGGGGGGGGGGGCGGAAGAAGAGAGCACGCCAGTGCCGCTGACTCCAGCTGTCCTGCCGCGTTCCGCCCGGGCTGACAGCATTTTAAGCCCGGGCGGAGGAGGACCGGGGAGCAGCTGGGTCAGCGGGAAAGTGTGGCGACACTTGTCTGCGAGCCAGATGCAGCCCTCAAAAGAGCCATATCTGGCTCGCGAGCCATGGGTTCCCGACCCCTGCCTAGGTCAAGGCTTTCTAAATCTGCCCTGGAAGCCTCACAACCAAAATGAATATGAATGAGATATTTGCATAGGCTGGATCTCCAATATATGCATATTTATCTCGTGCATATTCATTGTAGAGTGACTGAAAACCTGACTGATTATCGGTGTCTCAGGAGAAGCTCTGCCTTGGGTTAAAAAAAAAAAAAAGGGCCATTTCAAAAATTGTGCAGATTGATTTGAAGGTTTTGTGCCGCTGCTCTCCTCTGATCCTTAAATCTGGCCCTGTTTCTGTAACATCAAAAGTTACTGGAGCCAGAACAAGAATACCCAATAAAGGTTTTATTAGAGTATGTTTCACTGCTATTCAGCACCATGGTCTGTACAGCTCCAGATGGGCACGTGGCCGATTTACCTCTTTGGCACCCTTAGCTGGGAAGGGGGACGCAATCTCCTTCTAAGGATAGGGGAGGGTCTCTCCTCCCCCACCTCCCCACCCCCAGGGAGCGCCATAACGAAAGGGCTGCCTCCTGACCTTTTCTCTCAAATGCCGTGGCCTCTTCCTGTGCCTTTAAGAGGAAAGCTACAGCTCAGTCTGAGTAGCACTTAAAAGAAAGAGCCGCTGGGATGGGCGGAAGATGCCCCTTTTCACCATGGTTCTCCTCGGCTGGTGCTTGCTTCTGAGCCTGGATGCTGGACAGTGGATACATCAAAAGAAATAGCACATTTCAAAATGTGTGACATGCACTTAAAGAACAGAAGGGGGAAACTAAATCAGTCATTGTTTTTGGCTCACAGCAACAGCCAGGTAATATTTTAAGGCTCCCAGTACATAGCGGCTTCAGCCACCCCAGATGTTACTTTGAGCTTAATAAAGCATAGCCAAGTCGCTGCCTACCGAGAATAGCTTTGCCGGGCTTTTCAACTCTGGTTCCAGGAGAGTTGAAAATGGATCCAGTTTTTCAGAATATCCAAAGAGCATTCATTCAGATATAAATGCACACATTGACTATCAAATAAAAGGTCGATTTGCATAAATTTTTTTTTGATTACCATGAAAACCAGTCCTGCTTAAGGCTCTTAAGCAGCAGCGTTGAGAACTCCTGGCTTAGAGCTTTTTATTTGCTCAGGTGAGCCTAATTAAGTTCCAAGCAAAAAAAAAACCTAGAATGTGTCATGCTTCAATGCAACAGGAGTCTTACAACTATTCCTTGATAACAATGAATGAAGTGCAATAGAGTGGTGAAACCTTTGGTTGAAGCTAGACACCAGTTAAAAATTTGTGCCTTCTGATTATATATATATATATATTTTTTTTTTTTTTTGTTAAGATGAATATAAATCAATAGTTGTTTTTAATTCCCTATTTAAAAAAAAAAAAAAAAAAGTCTAGTACAGGAGTGAGCAAACTACGGCTCGCAGGCCAAACCCTGCCCAATAATAGATTTTTTTTTCCAGCCTTCCTCAATTTTCCCCATTATCTCTGGCCTCACCGCACCTTGCAAGGATGTCAACAATGGCCTGACATCGCAGGCCTTTGTTGATGACTTTGACCTGGATATTAGTGGCCGAAGGTGACACTGGCAGCATAGGGAAAGTACAGCAACCTCAGCATCTACCAATTAAAGGAGGAGCAGCAGGGCAGGAAGAGGAGGAGCATCGCCCAGATAGAATCAGCTGTATGCTGACGGTCAAAATAGAGAGCCCCATGTGGCTGCTGTGCACTGATGGAGAAGAGGCCAGAGAGGGCACCGGTGGACCTCATCCCACTAGCGGTGGCGAGGAGAAGAGGCCCAAAAAGCTGTTGGTGGACGTCATCTCACTGGCAACAAAGAGAAAGAGAGGCCCAAGAAGCTGCCGGTGAACCTCATCCCACCGGCGGTGAAGACGAGGAGAGGCCCAAGAAGCCACCGGTGGACCTCATCCCTCCGGCGGTGAAGACAAGGAGAGGCCTGTTTCTTCAGTTCACCTGGCAGTGCAGAAGCTGTGCATCTGCACCATTCAGCCAGCTGAGCCGATCTGTCATCACTGCAGGCCTCAGTCGTTAAAGCTTGCGAGGGCAGCACTTGCTCTGTGCTGATCTCGCGATACATGAGATCAGCATGCAGAAACTGCTACACATGTGATTTTTTTTATACCATGGGACCTGCAGAGAGGAGCAGCAGCAGAGCAGCTGGCTTCTGGAGGGATGATAGATCAACACGCAGCAGTGGAGAAGTAAGAGAGGCTCCAAGTCTGCCATGTGTGTGTGTGTATGTGTGACAGAGAAAGAGAATGCAAGCATGCCTGCCTGGGGGTCTGGGTGTATGTGAGAGAATGAATGCGTGCCTGCCTGGGGGTCTGGGTGTACGTGAGAGAATGAATGGGTGCCTGTCTGGGGGTCTGGATGTACGTGAGAGAATGAATGCGTGCCTGCCTGGGGGGTCTGGGTTTACGTGAGAGAATGAATGCGTGCCTGCCTGGGGGTCTGGGTGTACGTGAGAGAATGAATGCGTGCCTGCCTGGGAGTCTGGGTGTATGTGAGAGAATGAATGGGTGCCTGCCTGGGGGTCTGGGTGTACGTGAGAGAATGAATGGGTGCCTGCCTGGGGGTCTGAGTGTATGTGAGAGAATGAATGCGAGCCTGCCTGGGGGTCTGGGTGTACGTGAGAGAATGAATGGGTGCCTGCCTCTGGGTTCTGGGTGTACGTGAGAATGATTGGGTGCCTGCCTGGGGGTCTGTGTGTGTGTGAGAGAATGAATGAGTGCCTGCCTGAGGGTCTGTGTGTGTGAGAGAGAGAATGAATGGGTGCCTGCCTGGGGGTCTGTGTGTGTGAGAGAGAGAATGAACGGGTGTCTGCCTGGGGAGGTGAGGGGGGGGGGGGTCTTGTGCGTGGGCGAGTGAAAGAGCACAAGTATGTGTACAACACCACCTCTTCCTCTCTGCACGCTAATGCTAATCGATGATAATCTTAGGGCATCTGGAAATCAAAAGTTCCCAGATATGGAGAGTGAAGAATTTTTTAAAATCCTTACTAATTTTAATTATTGGGTATTATTTGATGTATCTGTTTTGAAATATTTTATGGGTGCTAGGAATATTTTTACGAATTTGTAATTATTTGATGTTATTCTATTTGCTCATTCTGTTTAATTATTTTTATTGGTATGGTTGCTGCTTTGGTCCTCTCACTACTTGCCACTGTCACCCCCCCCCCCTGCTTTCCCACGCTTTCGGAGTTCTAAGGGGTCTCTCCCCCATCCCCCGCTCACAGGACCCGGCCCACGGCTCCGATTAGTGTCAATAACGTGGCCCTCTTTAAAAAAAAAAGTTTGCCCACCCCTGGTCTAGTACCATAGTTCGAGTGCCTTTCACAGACAAGAAAGATAAAACACCCAACTATCTCCTTTTTTTTTTATTATTTTTTTCTTCTTTGTAGGGCTTTCTTATCTGTACTGGCTTTTTCTGCATATCATTGCTTGTCATCTCTCTGGATTTATTCACACTGCAGGCCTTAAAGATGCCTTATGTTTTCAAAAAATAGAATCCTTTTGTGCAATGCATCGCTGTCTTCATTTGTCAGTTGTGAGTTAAGAGGAGACAAGATGAAAAGGTTTAGCGCAGAAGGGCTGCCGTCAGTGCTCCGCCACTGCTTTTTATATTACAATTGAAAACACTGTCTTTTGAATTTAACACTGATGAATTTGTTTAAAATGACAGATGCAATTTTTTAAAGTCCTTATAAAAAGCACACACCAGGGGAAGGAGAATATTTTATGTGTAGCAGTGTGATGTGTTTATTTAAGCAATACCTGAACAGGTAAAAACCCTGAACCATGGGGACCACCACAGTTTTCAGCATATCCACTATAAATCGAGCTATAAAACTGCATACTTAAAGGACCAGTTACATTTCTATATTTTACTTACGGGAATGGAAGTCTAGAGCTGGCCATCCCTGCAACTAAATTTGCATACCTAAAATCATTAAAGTGTGCGAGGCTGCTACACAATGGGAAATGTGAATGTTTACATTATGATCTGCACTATACAGAGATTTACACACACAGGTAGATTGCCCCATTTTGTGAAGGTCTAAAAGATGACAATGTGCATGTGGGGAAGATTGCCAGTGAGTGTAGCATTAGTTTTTTCAGTAGAACAGCCCCTCTGAATATAAATGGCACATCAGCACCTTAGTCTCCCAATTTTAACTGCTGTTGCGGTACCTTAAACCCCAGCTGACCTGTTTCCCTTCACAACAAGGGGATCCTCTGTGCTTATTTCAAGCTTCCTTGAATTCTGTTACTGCTTTTGCCTTCACTGGAAGCCTTCCATGCATCTAGCACCCTTTCTGTGAAGAAATTTTGTAATGTTATTTCCGAGTCTACTGCTTTGGATCCTCATGCCATGACCTCTTTTTCTAGAACTTCCTTTCCACAAAAAAAAGTGGTCTGCTTCTTTTGCATTAAATCTAACTTTGAGTTTCTGAATGTCTACCATCAGCGCCTCCTCCCAGGGTATAGATATCTAGGTCCTTAAGTCTTACCACATAAGACTCTTGGTGCAAAGCCTGTACCATTTTGGTAGCCTCTCTCTAGGCTGCCTTCACTGTCTTTATCCGTTCAGAGGTACGGCCTCCAGAACTGGACAGAGTACTCTAGATGAGGTCTCATCTCCATCTTTTTCTAATGGTTTTTCCTCTCCTTGTGCACTCTAGCATTTCTTGGAGACTGTAAGATTGCTTGTGCACGACTACTCTCTAAATTACATTCCCTCCCTGCTTGCTCCCTTTCCTCATCCAAATAGAGGGGAAAAAAAAATTCAGTACATAACTATTTCTATAGCCAATGTCAAATAATTAGGTGGCTTTATTAGACACAATCTGATGACTACAGACAGAAAGCTCCGAATGTGTTCTAACAGTGCAGTAATGGAACGTAAAAGGGAATTTAATGGATAAACAGCCAACTTAACCTGAAAGTCATAGAGAAACAGGAAGAGTTGACCCTGTGGCCTTGGCCACCAGAAAACACTAATCCACAGCAATCAGTAATGAAGAGCATTTCCTGAGGGAAAGATCTAAGGCAAAAGCTTAGGGCCATTCTCCCACCTCAGCACCATCTGGACAATAAATATCATGGGATCATAAACAAACCACAGAATTTTTGATTTTGTTAAGTGCAGGCTGGAAATGTTTCCACAGGTTAATAGTGTCAGAATTACTCTGATGTATTAAGAACATGTAGCCTCTCTTCTAGATGCAGCTGTGAAGGCAGGGACAGTCAGCACCAGAGCACAGTCCATCCACAATCCCACTGGCACAGATTTTCCAAAGGAGCGGGCTAGCCCTCCTTGGGTCCAAAGTGTAGTACGTGTGCCTTTGTGCGTGTGATTATAAACTCTAAGCTTTCAGTTCCACAGGAAAGTATGTGTTCAAATAATCAGTTCATCCAAAATTGTCTTAATAATAATAAATGTATCTATAAATGTTCAAGAAAAGGCAGTCTGAACTGTATACGGCTGAGAAAATGCAATTAATTTATCGTAATAGCACTGTCAGGCCCGACTCCGGTCATCTTTTGCAGTGGCTGCACCGGGAGGGACAGATAAAAAGACCACAAGGGTCTTTAAAGCAGTGGTACATAGAATCTTCAAACAAATATAACACCACCACCACCTGAGGTTAAGTTTTCCGTGTGCCAAACAGGCTGGACACGTATTGTAGGTGAGGTTCAAAAAAAAAAAAAAAAAGTTTACTGTTCATCTTCAATGAAGATTAAGATGGCACCAATTACATTTCTTCTGATCACATCCGTAATTACAGCAAAGCAGGTCCAAAATGATCTGGGTCTGTGGTCCCTTACTCTTTTGCCAGGGTCCCCTGTGTTCCCTTGAATGGAAAGTTGGCTGCCTGGGTTGCTACTGGAAAGGGTTATCCCCTCCCTCACGGAGGTCCCGTGCATGATATCTGGGGGCCAGCGCTGGATCTTTCTTTCTCTGGTGAGGTGCAGGGTCCCAGATTCCTCCTCTCCTCCCAGCTCTGGATTTCCACTCCCTTTCTTTACAGCTCTCCAAGATGGCATGGGGATTCTTTCAGTATGAAGGAAAAATTCGATATTCTTTCCCCTGCCTCTTTCCAACAGGAAGAATGGACAAAAACTCCCATTAAAAAAACAACAAAAAAAACCCCCCAAAACCCATGTACTCAAAACAGAGAGATGCACTTCACCAACCACAGAATGCAGGCTAGCAAATGTAATCTCTTTCTTTCTATTCTTCTCAGCAAAGGTGTTGAGCCAATACTAATGAAGAATAAATGGAACTACGAAATTCAGACTTTCTCCTGCAGACACCAAAACAAAACGCCACACTGATTCTGGGGTTCTCCTGCTAATATGAAGATAGGATTCAACTATTACAGCAACCTCCAGTGTACATTCCTCTACTCTACACTGACTATTTCTAACCATTAGGTGAAAATCCTTTTAGTAGAGATCCCAATAGCGCCCTACAAACATAGGTACCATGCCAAGTCAGACCCAGCATCCTGTCTCAAGACAGTGGCCAATTTCAATCCGGCTCATGAGGGATGTTGCTGCATTCAGCTTTGTAGAGGTCAAGAAAAAAAAGAAAATTCTAAACTGTGAGATTTAACCTGAGAACAAATAAAAACCCTGCAGAATTTTACTTGGTGGTTTCTTCTTACGTCACCATAGAATTTCACTCAGATATAGGAGGTTGGAAAGTGGTTGGTCTTGATAAACTGAAGTCATCTTTCCACTAAAACAGCTTGTGCAATTATGTACAGAATGTATTGATAAAGATATAAAAATGTTGGTTATTGATTTCCTAAAAGTCATGGATTTTAAAGCCATATGAACTAGCAGCACAGGCATAAAAAATTCCTATCGATTAAACTGAAGAATTGACCCACTGAAATGTCACAACAAGGCAAAGGCCAAGAGCTACAATAATGTATAACAAAATAAACTAAAAAATATCTTTCAGACTGATCCAGAGTAATGCTTGATTTTTCCCCATAGTATCCTTCCTTCTACCTCCTCTAATTATGTGCAAATTTAAAAAACAGAACATCAATTAAGTACTAAGCAACAATGGGTTTAACTTTTTATCCCTTTCAGAGCTTATTCTGCGACTCCCTATAATTCCACCTTGGGATTCATGTGAAAAATTACAGACTGATCATGAGGAAGGAGTGGTGAAGACTCCACTCGCGAGTGAATAAGTGAGAATTAAATCCTTCCACAGCAGCCATTTTGTCGTCTACACTATAGGTGGACTTAAGGCCAATTCCCAATGTGGCCATTCCGGGCTAATTCTGGTTTTATTTTACCAGTCTCCTGTGAGGTCACAGTCTTACTCTGAAAACCAACAACAGCAGCATTAGTCCCGTGATCTGCTTAGTCAAAGCAAGTCCTACCATACAACTGCATTCGCAGTTACATGGAAACTGAAAAATAGGACGACATAAGGACAGTAGGGCTCACCTAACCTGCCCAGTTTTCCTTTCCTGCTGCAGTACCATGGAGCTCGCATCATCTGAATTTACTCTTCACAGTTAGAGAGCCTTTGTGCTTCTCCTGGGCTTTCCTGAATTCGGTTATGGATTCTGCCTCCATTACCTCCTCTAGGAGTCTGTTCTGTGCATCCATCGCCTTTTCAGTGGCAAAATGTTTCCTGAAGTTACTGCTAATTCCATGCCCTTGGAGCATCATATCAAGACCTCTTTTAGAACCTTACTTTCCACTGAATAAAAAAGCATGTTTTTCTGCATCATTTATACCTTTGGGAGGTATTTGGATCTCCTATCCCACCCATCTCTCTTCAGCAATGTATGAAACTCTAATGCAAATAAAGACAGATATGCAATGGGTCCTGGTGGTTTAGAAGTCATTTGCATAGCAAATGGTTTTTATATTGATGGCTACTGAAATTTGCGGACACCAGGACACCGACAGAAAGTCCCTTTGCCTTAGCATGGAGCTGCCAAGAAACTGCAATTGAAATCTCTTATTTTGAAGTTCCCTGCAATTCTACATGTGCATTCTATCCTTTGCCCTCCAAACCACACCTCTCAGGCACTCATCTTAAGGAGTAAAATATGCCACCCTTCAGCAACAGAGGACTATAGTGCCCCACTTAGGCAGATACAGGCAAACTGCATCCAGAGCGGAATTAAAATAAGGCATGAATACATGGATGCCCATGAAAGGCCAACAAGCTTTAATCTTTATTAAAATTTGTGAATTGTTTAATGTAAATCTAAGCAATGTACAAAAGAACAAGCACAAAAGTGGAGACTCACAAAAAAACGACACAAAACAGATAACGGAATGGCCAGAATAAAAGATTAAGAAAAAGCACAGAGCAAAAGGAAAAAAAAAAAAAAAGGTTAAAGTGCTTGATGAATGTCGGAGTTAAGTGGCGGTAATGAGATTTAATCCCCAGTGCCCGAATATCCGAGCTCCGTTACAAGACTGTGACCTCTTATCCACTCTGTTTATTCCATTGTAACTGCTATCGATCTTCCAACTCGCTGAGCCTTGCATGCACATACAGTTACTAAAAGCAGGGTCCACAAACAGATAACAGAAGAAAAAGGAAAGAAAAAAAAAGGTCTGCCCAACTGCACCATCACAGTTCTTCTCCCTCCATTAAGATCCCTTCGGGTCTATCCCAGGGGTGGGTAGTTCCAGTCCTCGAGGGCCACAAACCAGTCTGGTTTTCAGGATATCCCTAATGAATATGCATGAGAGAGATTTGCATGCACTCTGCCTCAGTTGTATGCAAATCTATGTCATGCATATTCATTAGGATATCCTAAAACCTCGACAGGTTTGGGGCCCTGGAGGACTGGAATTGCCCACCCCTGGTCTATCCCATGCATGCTTGAATTTTGACATTGTTTTGACTTCTGTAACCTTCACCAAAGTCTGTTTCAGGTGTCCAGCACCTCCCTTTTCAGTTCTTGCATTCCCTGTAAGCCTTCCTCCCTCTCTTCAGCTTCTCATGACGACCCCCCCCCCCCCCCCCCTTGTCCACAGCTTTTCCTGTTATGGAAAATGCTTCCTTCTGGTCCCTTCACTGAAGCCTGCTAGATATTTTTTCATGTGTGTATCATATCGCCCTCTCTCCTTTCTTTCTTCTAGAGAAGACATCTGTAGCTCCCTCGTCTCCATGTAGGTCTTACGTTGCGGTCCATCATGCATGGATTTCGGCAGCCCCTCCTTTGGATTGTCTCCACCTTATCACTATCGTCAATGTGCTCGCTAGAATTGCACACAGTATTCAAGGTGGGGGGGGGAGGTGAGGGGAGGTTCAGACACGCAGAGAGGTCATATTAACTTTCCTCTTTCCAACAACGACGCCTCTCTTGAAAAGAATTAATAGCAACCCTCGGATCCGTAAAGCGACTGCTTTAATAACTCTCCTTTCCAAAGCACAGCTCAAGTCAAGTTAGATTCAGGGACTTCCTTCCTTAAGAGAGATTACAACCTAAGGGGGTCATTTACTAAGCTGCGTTAAAAGCCTAACGTGCCGTAAAAGCCTTTACTTATTTAATTACATTTATATTCCGCACATGTACGGCTACCGCATGTTCCCCCTTCAATCCTCCAAAAAGCAACGGCACAACATGGAAATGGTGAGCTGGTTGGCATACAGATCAGCTCATTACTGGGCAAAAACATGTAAATCAAATAAATGGCTTGCCTTGAAATTTGTAAGCTGTGCTATTTGATCCAAAATTAGCTGTAACTCGAGAGCTGTAGCTGGATTTCGCTAGGAGCATCGGGATGCTAATGCGCACTCCAATGCTTCTGAGGCCATCATTAAGAGCCTGAGCAGCCCCCAGAGTGCCTCGCCTTCCCCCTCCCCCCCAAATATAACAAAACCCCCAGGGATCTCAAAAGACTTCTGCCAAAGTTTAAAAATAAAGTTTTTCACAGGTGCCAGATCCCAGGTGCAGGCCTTACTCCTACTTACTCCGAAACCCCTGTCCTTTTTTTTTTTTGGAAAAACAACTCTGGAGCTCAAACCCCAATCCCACCCTAGCCTCTCCCCCCCCCCCCCCCCCCAACCGTTATCTAGGCAGTCCCAATGATCCAATGGGACTTGGAGCACCTCCAAGGGCTTTGGGCCTAGTGCTACCAATCTCAAAATGGCGCCAGCCAGCCACTTTAATCCATATGCCCTGGTGTCATTTTGAAAATAGGAACCCCTGGCCTGGAGCCAGGGTCACCAAAATAAGGGTTAGGGGGCAGGATGGACCGGGGGAGGGGTTTCTCTTGAGACCTCTGGGTGTTTTGCTATTCTTGGGTGAGGGGCAATGTTTGGGCTGTTGAGTCCTTTAAGATGGCAGCCCTGGGCTGTGGGGCAGCCGTTGCATGTTGCACAGCAGGATCACGTCACCACAGTATTTTTCCCGGCGGTATTTTACAGCTGGAGGTAAGATTCCACTGGATTTACAAAGCTGCGGTACCAAAATTACTCCCTAAGTCTGTATCAGAGGTAATGGAGGATGACGTGACTTGCCCAGGATCGTAAGAAACATCACCGGGAGAACTGGAATGGGAAACCCGGCTTTCCTGCTTCTCAGTCCCTACCGCTCTAAGCACTAGGGCCACCCCTCCGCTCACGTTTGCAAGGGAAGTAGAGCTCCAAGGGGCCATCGTCCATGGGCTTCCAGACTCTCTCCTGAAAAAATGCTCCAGATCGTATTAAATTTGATCATAGAAACAGTGGGTACACTTATGGCTTTTTCAGCATCGTGCCACCACAGAGCAACTGAAAAAAATAAAAAAGCTAAGCAGGAAACATCTGCAGGCTGAAATGATATATTTTCTAATCCCAGGGAAACAGGGTACAGTAAAACCAAACTAATCCCCTTAACAAGCTGACAGTGCTGGCTTGAAGCTTTTTTTTTTTTTCTGGGTCAAAGGGAAACAGAACAAAAGGTATTGTGCTGGAGACTGCTTTTTTTTTTTTTTCACCTACCACAGCAGACTCTGCTCCCCTGCTGTTTCCATGCAGCAGTGAAACCCAGCCCTGTGTGCTGGTTTCACACATATACTGCAGACTCCTATTCTGGAGTGCAACCCAAGGAAAAAAAAAAGGAGTTTAATGGCTACAGGTAACATACCAGTCACAAAAGAAGGGGCGCACATATGGCCCCCCCTGAATAAGGCTAGCGATACAAAAAAACAAGTTACTCCAGTTATACACCACAGAGAGGCAGAGGTAGAAGGTAATCTGTTGGAGGGTTCTCAACAGCACCCCCCCCCCCCTGCTAAAATTATTTTGCAATAAACCAAGAGCGTCTTGGGAGCAGCACCAACGAAAGGCTCTTGATAAGAAACTGCAAACACGCACCACTGGCTCCTATACTCCATCATCTGAGTAATCCTTATGCGGGCTCAGTAAGAGCCATCACAGCCTCAAATCTAAGGGAGGGAAATCCACAGGACCCTCAGCAGCACAGACTGCTTTTCCATAGCAAACTCCTTCAACATGAAGAGTCTCTGCTTCAGCAAGGAGGTGCTTTGTGCACACCCATATGTCACTCTGAGGGCAGGTCAGTTTCTGGCACTCCCCACCCCACCCCCCTGAGGATTATGCGCCACACCCGTTGGAAGGATCTGGGGATTATTTTGGGGTAGTCTCAGCTGGCAGTGTAGCTCTTAAGAGTATGGAGCTGCGGGATCAGGGGTGCCCCATGAAGAATAAAAGTTACGGCTTGTTAAATAAAACTCCTCCCTGTTCTCTGCAGGCCGTAGATAAAATGTTTGCCTACCTACAGTGCCTTCTTTTAAAGATATAGGCCTTCGGTCCACCCATCAGCGAGCATTGGTGGTGGTAGGGCCAACATTATGAAACGAACTGCTACAGGAGCTTCCTGCACTTATGGAGTGCAAGCTTTTCCATAAAAAGCTGGTTATTCTTTGATTTTACTTTTGTTTAATTCTGTTTTGATATTGGTATATTATGTGTTATGTTTTAACCTGTATATTTTGTCATGATTGTATATTATGTATGCTTATTGTACGCTGTCTAGCATGGAGGCTCTACTATTAGCAGTATAGAAGAAATTTTAAAATAAGAGGATTCTGAGAGTGGGGAAGAGGGAAGATCATAGGTGAGACCTGGGAGGACTTTTTTTTTTTTCCTCCAAAAGGGGACTGACATTCCTTTGTTTGTTTTTCATCATTGTCTCTTATCATTAATGTTATTTAAAATGAAACAAAACATTTGTGTATTATAGAATCTGAGCACACCCCAGTCCACACCTGTTGAATTCCCTAGGGCTGTGGCCATATAACGATCTTGCATACTGGACGTCTTCCACAGCAGAGCCATGTGAAGAAAGCTGTATCCTATTCAACAATTTAAAAAGAAGCCACATCGAATAGCAATATCTTCTAGCAGCACAAAAGAGCAACTATTTGAGGAATATCAGGGAAATAACTTAAAGGCTTAAAAAAAAAAAAACCCCAAAAAAACCACAGAGTCCCTGGAAACAGCCAGGTTTGGAGCAATGTCAGAAGTTACCGCACATGCAGGCCGATTCAGTAAAGTCCGTGGGAGAACGGGCGAACGCCCGCTCTCCCGTGCGATGCAGTATTTAAATTAGGTCCGGCGGTAGAAACGGGCAAAAGGAGCGCACTGTACTGTATCGGCCTGATGGAATGGAATCAGATTGGTTCACACGGTGTAGCTTACGCTCCAACTGAATCCCTTAAGTATAAGGTCCTTTGTGACTCTTGCTAAGACAGCTGCTCGCAGATGTTCAGGAGAACGATTAGGGGGGGGGAGAGAGGGAGCCCCCAAGTACTTTTTCTGGGTGCGATCAGGTTTTTTTTCTTTCCTCAAGGAATGCCAGACGTATCCAGCTTACCCATGAAAGTACTTAGGTGGTACTAAGATAGTAACATAGTAATGATGGCAGAAAAGGACCAAAATGGTCCAACCAGTCTGCCTAGCAAGTGTCTTATGGCAGTATCTGCCACGCCCTGCAGTTGGTCAATGAGGCATCTTGAAATTTCAGACAGTGCTGACGTGTTTTGCTTATAGGCTTGTGCTTTTTCACTTACATCTGCACATCAATACCCCAGACCATAAAAGTCAGGGTGGGTGGATTTCTCTTCCACCCACTCACCCCCAAATACCATCAAGGCGGACAGTGATGTTATAGTTGTGGCAAAAGCATCAAGACTTTATTGGTTGAGGACAGAGGCTGGTGCAGAAGGGCAAGAACGGCTGTGGTGCTACCTTCTTACATCCTGGCCTGCCCCTCTTCCCTGCCCTTCTGAAGGAAGAGTGGCTCGCTGAAACAGGGCCATGAAAGGGACAAATCTCATTAGCTGAGGGAAAGTTGCTCTACTCTTTTACATGATTCAGCAAAGTGAATGCTTGCTTGGAGCCATGTGGGGAGGTTCACCATGCAAAAAAAAAAAAAAAAAAGGTTTCTCCTCCTCTGGACCAATCCCCAGTCTCCGAAATCCAACTCTCAGGAGTTACAGAATGCAGCTCAGAAAGAGCAAGACATTTTATTTATTCATTCCAATGATTAGAGCTCCCAACACGCCAAACGTCTTCAGGCAATTGTTGCCCAAAGCCATCATCAACTAAACAGGAACTCAGAGAAGCCAGACTTCCCCCCCCCCCCCCCCCAAGGAAAAGAGAAAAGCATCACCAGTTGTAATCAATGAATGGAAAGGAACAGCACATTTGTAAAGCATGCTAATATTTTAGGATACGAGGTATTAAATAGGTACAGTCGGGTCCCAGCACCTTTGGGTACTCAGTCCTTAGCCAAAGGCTGTATATATATATATATATGTATATATATATATATATATATGATAGCAGACCTAGGAGCTCCCTACCCTGGCTGTAAGTTCATTCTAACTGCCAGGTTTCAGACTGAAGAAAGCAAGGATGACAATGTTTCGGTTGTGCTCATTCAGAGGGAGTGGCTTATTGTGAATGCAGAACAGTGCGATATAGATCGATGTATTTCTGCTTATCAGCATTTAAAGCAGGGGGGAATCATGGACATATATCATGAAATCACAAAAGGTAGACGCAAAACAGGGCAGAGAAATCCCGGGTAAGCACTAACTCTCAAGGTTTCCATGGTAGACCATTTTTTCGATGGAAAATAGGCATCCAACAGTAGCATTGTGAACTGGCCACATATTACCAGATACTAATCATAATATCAAAGACAAGTCACCAACCCCATGCATACTGGTGGCCACTGGGCAGAGTTAAAACGAACAGACCAGCGTACCAACTGATATGATATGAGGTGTGTGACAAGGGTTTTGCTTTACTGGAATGGAAATCGGGAGGGAGGGAAGGAGGGAAAGGAGAGGGGGGTCTCAATAAGGTTTATACTATTGTTTCATTTTAATTGTAAGTTTTATAAAAATGTTAATAAAAATACTTAACAAAAAATAAATAAATAAATAACAGACCTATATGGCCTATCAATACCCACCAGCAAAATTAGGAATGGGGGCTACCTGGGTGTCCCCTTCAGCAGCACACACCCTAAAATAGGAATGGGGACTACCAGGTTCAGAGTTCCTATTGGCAGAGATGCCACCTCCATAACCGAGACCCCAACATGTGACACTGGTCACCACTACATGCACCCTCTGGCACTTAACCTGGCCTGGAGGTCAACCAGCCCAGCTGTAAAAATCGGGTTTAACACAGCAGGAATCTCCCCTTCCCCCAAAATGCCAGTGTCTCCAAGGCCCCAATTAGATGAATGCATTATCTAACAGCCGCATGGTCACCACCAGTAAGAACTGGCATCTTATTGAAGACCCCCACTCTATCCTGCAGTCAGAAAGTTTAGACAACAAAATCTGGACGAAAACGCCATTCCGCCTACTGTTTTCTGTAAAATAGGGCTATGGAAGGAAGAAAAAAATGTTCTGGTTACTGGGAGCATCGCAGTTAAAGCAACAGTGCAAACATCTAACAAGCCCTTTAAAATAAGTCTGCCATTCATATCATTGCGATCCTCCCTTTTGGTTCTGTTAGAGGTTAAAAATTAGAGGTTAGTTTCCGAAAAATCCTCCAACCAGAATGAAGCAAGATATTAGAGAACAATAAAAAGAGAGAGAGGAGAGAGAAATCCATGAATAAGACCAACAGAGGACGCAAGAGGGTCATGAGCTGCTTTTAGATTAAGTTTTTGCACCAGCCTGTAATACCGGAGAAGCAGTGTCACAGGAAAGCAAAGTAGTCATTTCAACTAGAAGACGGCAAACATTAGCCATCCCTCGTAACCTAATAATTAGGTTTCCTTACCAGGGGTAAGGATTTAGGTTGAAGTTCGCGCTAGCAGAAATCACCTGAATGCAGGTAACGTGCACACTGTACAGATAAAGAGCAGGAGAGAGTCCCTGGGGCGAGAAACAGAAGAGGGTGGCAGGATCGCTTTACAGTGGCTTCCCTCCACCCTGCTGCGGATCCTGCCTCATTAAAACGCGCCCTGGCAGAAGGCAGTCCGGGCCCCTTCCAAGGCGATGACTCAGTCGCTCATCTATAGCGCTACACCCCCAGCGGTTTTTTTTAGCAGTGTAGCAGCCTTTCTGCTGCGCGCTCTCTAACTTTATCTTCCTTAGGACAAGGCGAGGATCGAGCAGAGGAATTGCATTCACGCAAGCAGGCGATCGACTTTTTTTTTTTTTTTTTTTGGGAGCTGCGATGCATCAGGACCTATTCGGGCTTTCCAAATCGGATACATCGGAGGAAACAGAAACCGCAGTCAAAGACAGAAGACGAAATGTTTCAGCCTTACAGATTCGGGTTGGTTTTGTTTGTTTAAAAAAAAAAAAGTGTGATGATTCAAACCCAGAAGCCTGATCCAAATACCTCCCACAAAGATCCAGCCAGCAAGTTGCTGCCTGCTAAGCATCCCAGTCATTGACAAACCCAAAAGGAGAAAAAGCCTTTGAGCTGCCTGAAACCTGGCACGGATCAGGAGGTGAAACTAAGCAAGACAATTCCTTCACAAGCGCCACGGGGGGGGGGGGGGGGGGCAAGACACTGGTTCCTGCAGTCCGAAGGCAAAGCATGCACAGGTCCGACACCACCTCCTAGGATTACCCCCGCCAAACCATCCACCAGGCTCAGCACCCTCCGCCACCCCCTCCACTCACTGCAGTCCATTACTCCCCCCCGCTCCGGCTCCCCTTTCATCGGCTGGATCTGCGGGTGTCTCGGGCACTCACCTGGTGCCTTGGCCATGCCCCGGTCCCTTCGCCGTCTCGCAGAGGCTCAGAAGTAGCAGGTTGCTCCCTCTCTTAAGGTGATCTCTGCTTGAGATTTCATAGCAAAGAGGAGTCGCTGGGGTGGCTTTTCTGTTTTATCCCTTTTTTTGCCTATTTATTTCGTTTGGCTGCCTCTAGTGGCTCGCAGAGGGTTGGAATTAGACAATCTGGCTGCCTGCATAACTGTGAAGAAGTAAAAGCGAGAGGGGAGAGAGAGAGCGAGAGAGCGCGCGCAGGGCACTCTCTGCCCGTGCAGCACGAGCTGGACCCGCTCTTAAAGGGGCCGCGCTCTCCCTCCCTCCCCCCGGTCTGGGGGGGGGGGGCTTCGCTTTGCGCCCCGGCTGCCCGTCGACACGGGAGGGCTTTCTCTGCTTTCCGGGCTGTGATTAACCTCCCCCCCTGCAAGAGCCAGCCGCCTTGCACTTGTCTCACCCCTTTGCCCCTGCTTTGATTTCCGAGGGTAGAAGGGGCGCCCCTGTACTGCCCTGCGGGCCCCCCCCCCTCTACCCCCAGTTGCCAAGAGGCAACCCCCGAGGGGCGGCTCTAAGCAGCCGAGTCCCAGCTTTAGGAAAAAGGTTGCTTGCTAGAGAGCCCCTTGATCTCCATTTACAGGACTGCAGTCCGTGGCTGGGGGGTGGAGAGGGCATTTGCTCTCCATACCTGTAACGTTATTCATTTTGGCAAAAGAGAAATCTTTTTTTTTTTTTTTTAAGTATTAAAACAAGCGAGAGTGAAAGCATTGATATCACGCCCAGACTGGCATCACTGGATTTCTTTGGCGAGCCGCCCTCTGCGGATGTCCCCCCCCCCCCCCCCCGTCTCTGCAGCTTGTGGCGCTAGGATCCCGCGCCCCCGTCCCTGATCGCTTCCTCCTCCCTCCGCAGCTTCAAGGCCGGCAAAGTGCTCGGCGGCTCCCGGATTTCAGATCCCGAAGCCCTGCCCCGGCTCCGCTTCCATCCGGCTCCCGCCGCTTTGCTTGGCACTAAGAAATCATCACAGCCTACCTTTAGCGTTATACGGGGCCGGTGCGGAGGCAGAAGGCTGGATGAAAAAAAATACAAAATCTGACCCAATGCCCTGAGGGTTCCTGTTATCCGGATACTGTCGTTTTGTATCGTTACATATATATATATTTTTTTTTTTTTAATCTCGCAGGGCTTGCTTTTAAATCTTAAAGCCTTGGTTCTTTCCATTGACAGCATAAGAGGTGGCCATGCTGGGTCAGATCAATGATCCATCGAGCCCAGCATCCTGTCTCCAACATGGCCCAGTCTGGGTCACACGAAAATAGTTGGCAGATCTTAACGGGAAGACTCCTTTTCTGTTGCTCATTCCCAGACCTATGAGGTGGCTATCCCCATGCATGCTTGGCTAATAACTTGTTAAACTGTTACTGGGTCTTATTGGATGGACCATTTTGGGTCTTTATCTGCTATTATTAAATTATATTACTCTGTGCATAAACCCTTAACCTCGACCACATTCTCCGGTAACAAATTCCACCGCTTAATTGGCTGAAAAAAATACTACATACACACTTTGTCCCACACCACCCACGGTTTTATAAACCTTTAGGGAACCCTCATCAGTTACCTCTTCTCCAAGCTAAAGAGCCCTACCTTGCTCATAGCCTTGTCCACTTTAACCATTTTTTGCTGTAATACATTTTCCGAATCCTCTCACTTGTCTGCCTGTAAGCTCCAGGGAGCGCTGGGTACATGAGAAGCAGTAATAGTAGGGCTACAGGTGTGGGGCCTGAGGGCTAGCTAGTGCTACAGACCTCCAAGCTAACTTGGTGCTAAGTGGAAGCAGTTTGGATGCCAGCAGTGAATTGAATAATATATATGCTTGGGGTTGGTAGGGTGATGGTTACCCTGGTGGGTTCCACAAGCTCTCCAAGTTACACTTCTCTTTCTTGATGTGGCTTTCAGCCCTCGCCGTCCGCTCTGCTGCAGGAGTCTCCAGCTCTGATCAACACGTGAGAATCAATATATAATCTCGGATCCCGCAGATGCAGCCAGTAGCCGTACGAAATTCCTGTCAGGGTCCAGCTGAGCTCTGATATCATTTGAAGAGAATAAAACTGGAAATCCTGAAGGTACATTTAGGGATGCACTGGAATTTATATTCCTTCTTCAGCCTTCTTTTGGTTTCCAGTCAGGGTGGATCGAAAGGTTGCACTGTAGGTCTTTTTTTTTTTTTTTTAACAGATCAGATCCCTGAAAATATCTTAGAAGGTTTTGTTTTGTTTTTTTGTTTGTTTGTTTTTGTGGGGGTGCTGGGGGGGGGGGGGAGGGGGTGTTTAACACGACACCTCCCCAGGGAGCATTTCTTCCTCGCCTTCCCTATGACTCAGCTAGATTAATCTTCTCCCTCAAACACTGTGCTGGCATTTGTCTTCTCGTCTCAGTTCTTACCCACGCCAGAGTTAACGCCTGGTGCATCGGGGCCCTGCCTGCGATCCTCGGATTGCGTCCCGGGGGGGGGGGGGGGGGGGGCGCGAGCACCAGTGGCTGCTGCAGCGCTGAATTCCATGGGCTGGCAGTGCCCTGCGGCGGAGCAGGGCCGGAGCTCGGCTTCATTAAAATGTGGGCAACTGGCCTTGCAGACAGACCCTCCACGTCAGACGGAGAAACATCGGGGGCTAGCGAGGCGGGCTAGGGAGTCAAACACAATCCTGACAACCCCACGCTTTTTTTTTTTTTTTTTTTGCTGGTAGCCCTGCTTTAAATGCCAGGCTGCCCGGGTTTAAACCTCTGCTTCTGGCAGGAGGGGGTGTGGGTGAGAGGCCTCGGTGCAGGCAGGGAGGGGGGCCCTGCGAGCAGGTTTCCAGCTGTTCTGGCGGGAGGCTGCCCCTCCCCCCGCCTCCCCTCCTCCACGGGTCCTTTTAACTTTCCTGAGCTGTAAAACCGATCAAGTGCAATCGTTCCACGGCTTTCCTCTTCCCGCTGTGCCCGCCATGTCATTTTGTGAGTAGGAACTGATTGGCTCGGCAGCTAATTTTAGCCGGCACAGTCATTCATACTGTTCAGGCAGAAAAGGGCGAGAGAGGGGGGAGGAGGAGGGGAAGGCAGGGGCTGGGGTTTAGGAGAAGGAATCAGAGGGTGACTCTCTGTGCCCACTGGGGGTTCATCGCTTTTCTGGCAGTGCCTGTTCGTTTTATTAAAGTGGCTGCTTGGCTATTTCCTTGCCATGCTGGGAACTGTTCCCTAGGAAGGAAGGAGAGGCAAAAACCTGGGCTTTATACTAGTACTTATGAGTTAAACTGTACTGAGGTGCAGTTTCAGGGCCTGAGGGACATGAGATGATGTTCTAGAGTCAGCTCCCGAGGGCCCCTCCTTATGGAAACACTCACTGAGTGGCGTAGGCTGGGGAAGAAAGCAGCCAGCGGCTGAGGGACGGAAACTGGGAGGCGTGGAAAGTTTAAGGAAGAAATCAAAACCGGGGACCGAGAGATTCGGGATCAGTAGGAAATCCAGACTCGCCAGAGAGAGGTGGGAAAAGCAGTGGGATTAAAAAGGGAGGCTTTGAAGGAATCCTCCCAGCTTCTTTCCACCAGCTCCCAAATGGCCTTTGCAAATAATATCCTGCCCTGCTCCCCCGGTTCAAGTCACTTTAAATTGAGCTAATTTAATCAGTGCCTCTCTCTAGCACTTACATGTCTCTAACCCAGAGTTTCCCAAACCTGTCCTGGTGACCCCAAAGCCAGTCTTGGTTATCAGGATATCCATAATGAATATGCCCGAGAGAAATGTGCAGGTACTGGAAACGTAGCGTACGCAAATTTATCTCAGGGCTGGAGTAGTATCCTAGTGGTTAGAGCAATGGGCCCCAAACCGGGGAAGCCAGGGTTCAGTTCCCTCTTAGGCATCGCTAAAGGCAAATAACCTCTCCCTCTGGAACAAATAAATGCGGTGAATAACCTTTTTTTTTAACGGGGTGACCTGTACAGCGCGGCAGATGCTTCCATAAGCTCGCTGGGAAGACTGGATGGATCGTTTGGTCCTTTTTCTGCTGTCATTTCTATGTTTAGACCTGCCCAATCCGGGGCGGCTCAACACACACACACACACGCTCATTCTAACACACACAAGTTCTCGCTCTCACACGCACCCATATATGCACACAGGCTCTTGCTCTCTCATGCACACAGACTCTCAGGGCCTCCCCATCTCTTTGGGCAGCATCGGGTTGGGGTCTGCTGAGGCCCGCTGGGGCTTTCTTCAGGGCATGACTGGATTGGTGATGCTGATGGCACCCAGGGTGACTGCCCAGTGCATCCTACCAAAACTGCTCACTTACCAGAGACTATCACTTTTTACCCTCAGACAAGTCTCTCTCACTCACACACACACTCACGTCACTGTCACCTCCTCACCCCAGACAAGGCTGTCTCTCACCAGCCACTGTCACCACCCCCATACCAGTCTCTCTCTCACCAGTCCCTGCACCTCTTCCCCAGACCAGTCTCTCTCTCACTGTCACTATCACCCCTCCTCACCACTCTCACCTGACACTGTCACCCCCTCTCCCTCAGACCAGTCTCTCTCTCACCAGTCACTGTCACCCCTCCTCTCACTCCCTCTTTTTAGTCACTGTCACTGCCTCCCCAGACCAGTCTCTCTCTCCATCTCCTTAGTCTGTCACCCTCTCTCCCCAGACCACTTCTGACTCTTCTTTCACTGTCACCTCTCCCTCCAGACCAGTCTCTCTCTCACTGTCACTATCACCCCTCCTCACCACTCTCACCAGTCACTGTCACCCCTCCTCTCACTCCCTCTTTTCAGTCAGTCACTGCCCCCCCAGACCAATCTCTCTCTCCATCTCCTTAGTCTGTCACCCTCTCTCCCCGGACCACTTCTGACTCTTCTTTCACTGTCACCTCTCCCTCCAGACCAGTCTCTCTCTCTCTGTCTCTTCAGTCATGGTTACCCTCTCCCCCCCCCCCCCTTTTCAGTCACTGTCACTCCTCCCCCCAGAACAGATTCTCTCTTCAGTCACCCTCTCCCACTCCAGTGTCTCTCTCTGTCTCCAGGAGGGACAGGAGCCGGTGTATTTAACCAGCAGGAGTTTATCAACTCGCCCTGCTACTAAAGAGCGAGCCTTATCCCCCCCAGACCACTCTCCAGGTGAGGGGAAGAGACTCTGCAGGAGTATTACTGCAGGCAGTGCTGCTACTGAAGAGCAGGGCCTGCCTTCCAGAGTCTCCTGCTCTGCTCCCTGCCCCAGCTGCTACCCTGCCCCAGACTCAGCAGTGTGTGTATGTGCATGCTGCCTTGAAATGGGCTGGGCTGCAGGAAGCTGACCTGTTCCACCGCGGTCTCTGCCTGAAGCTTCCCTGCAATCCTGGACCCTCGGAAGACTCTGCTTTTTTTTTTTAATTACATTACAGTGAGTTCCTGTTTGGCCGCCTCCTCTCTCGCGGGCATGCCGAGTGACAATGCAGCAGAGGTGGTCAATGGACAAGGAACCCAAACAAGGAGCAACTTTGCTTGCCAGCAACTGCTTTTTATTTTCCTGCAGATCCAGGCAGGCAGCAGAGTCTCAGTGGGAACCAAACAGGCCACAAAACAATAAGCAGCTCTGCACAAGCTGTGCTGCAACTGGCGGGGACCTTGCTCATCCAAAACATGAGGGACAGAGGCAGCAGAACATGGTTAGCCGGCACGGCGCCAGCACAGTGATGACATAGGATGCTGCACCTTTTTTTTTTTATGTTTTGTGGTTTGCAGTGTGAGACAGTGAGGCAGGCACAGCAGGGGCGTTTTGAGTGGGGCATTTTTGCTGCCTCAAAATTCTGCCTCCTGAGGCGGCTGCCTCACCCTGCCTCATTGTAGAACCAACCCTATGCCCAATTTTATGGATTTAGCACAAGGAAGAGTCTTCATTTTCAGAAAACATTCTGGGAAGGAGAAAATAACAGACTATGGCTATGCTGATACCAGGGAAAGATGTGATCCAGACACTTTATTTATTTGTACTGATTGCCATATTTGGGATGGAGAATTAATCATTTTTCATGCTCCTGTTGAATCAATTAGGAATGCACAAGATTTTGTTTGCTTGCTTGAGTTCCTATTGGTGATGGGGGTGCAGAAAAAGCCATAAAACAATTGAGCAGTCAGTGGAGGGATTGACACGATGGCCTTCCTTTAACCTGATCAACTATGTGAAATCAATTTGGAAGTGAATAACAAAAAATTCCTTCCAAACTGTTACGTAGTTTCATTTTCCTTTTATTATTATTATAGGGATTTGTGGTTGATTTAAAAAAAATAAATAAATCAAGACTGGTCATCATGCAATGGCGACAGCTACTGGTTGGACGTAGGGCCCTGGTGCACTGCCCTCAGTCTAGAAATCTTGGTGCAGTGACTAAGTTAAGTGACTTAGGAGATATAAAATAGGGGAAACATCCTCAGTTAGTTGTGAATAAAGGCTTACAGCACTGCAGCCCAGCAAACACTGATCCCCCATCGAGTAACTGTGCTGGCAGTCCATAGGAGCCAAAAAAAAGAGCTCACAGTCATTGATAGAAGCTCCGTTTATTTTATTCAAACAGAGTGAAAGATCTGTAGAAATACCGCTCTCCCTATAATATTTCTATTTAAGAAAGGCAGATTGTGTCCATGCAGAAATGTTTGTGTGTTTCAGCCAGGCCGCTGGCATGCAGAGAAGCCTCTCTTAGCCAGCGCCATCTTGAATCTGGATGCACGGCAAGGCAGGGGCAGTTGAGCATCGCTCTTGCCCTCAAGGGGGCCGACGCAATTTTGTGCGCAGAAGCGGGCATTCAGTGTTCAGCGCCCGTTTTCCTAATAGGTGCCCAGCCACCTCTCCTGGGCATGCGATCCAATATTTAAATTATGGGTCACAATGAAAGGAGACGCTAGGGATAATTGGGTGCACAGGAGAGGTGGTTGTCAAAAGGTTTGGGAAAACAGACGCTCGATATATACGAGCGTCCGTTTTCTTCCACTACCTGCATAGACACTCACTAGATACACGGCCTGGACCATATATGTTGCATGAGTCTATTGGTCATCCAGGATTTTTTTTTTTCAAAACTTTTTTTTTTTAAATTAAATCTTTTTTATTTGATTCCTCCTACTTAGTAGCGCTACAGTACTATTAGGAGGAATCACAAAAAGCAGGATTTTTCTTTCTTTTTCAATGCGCCTTTGAGCATGGCATACTTTTATGCCATTTGCCGCATTGCAATGGGCACATTGGACGCGCAGGAAACTTTTTGCATCGCGGGGATTAGCTAATAGCCTCAGCTACACGGAATTTACATGTGATGAGCTCTATTAGCTCTGCGTGGATTTGGATGCGCGTTTTGGATGCGCTGATCCCCCTATTGCACAGGGGGCTATGGACGCGCATCCAAAATGCACGTCTGAACGTGTGCTAAACTGTGCGCTAGCCGCTGCGCACGGTATTGCATCAACTGTCTTAGTGCCGCTTTTTCTGGGGGTAAGAGGGATCGGGGGTGGGGGGGAGACAATCCAGTGTGGGGTTTTTTTTATTGAGAGTCAGCAGGTGTGGCAAAGTGGAGCAATTTTGACAGCCCAGGGAGCTGAAAGGGTTGCAGGGGTTCTGGCAAGGTGACCCCCAGTGAGGGGAAAAGGGACAAAAGAAGCAAGGTCATTCTCTCCGTTCATTTTTTAATCTTTTTTTTTTTACTAGTATAACTATTTCCACATAATTGCATTTTTTATATAATCTGCTTTTAGAAGGTTCTAGCACTCATTCCAGAACTCTTGGCTCTTTGGGGTCCTACTTACAACTAGCAGTTTCCACAAAATGTCCCTGAAACAGCTTCCTTCTCGCCAGCAGCCAGCCCTCCCAGGACACTGGCCGTGTGGCCGAGCCCCATTAACCTCATTCTGCGTCTGCCAGCACAGGTGGAGGGATTCTGCGACCCGCGACTCTGCGACCCGCGACACTGGCTGTTTAGTTGCCAGATCCTGCCTTTTGCATGACTGATAATCTTCTGCAGACTTACTCATGTCCAAATAAAAAATCTGTAAGTTTGCCTTTTTTTTTTTTTTTTTAATTCCAATGTGACTGCATGTCAGTTGAACAAAAGTTTTTAATCGGTCCCTATTATTCTGAGTTGCTAGTAGTATATATTGTACTATACAGTGCAATGTGTGTGTCGATAGATAGATATAGAGAAAGAGAGACATTTATTCCTTTAAAAAAAAATTGCCTGGGAAAAATACAGAAAAAAAAAAAACACCTCAGAATTTTTTCTAAAGAAAAAAGTATTTTGATCAGCATCAGCACATGACATACCTATTGGTTCCCTCACAAGGCATCCTCAAACCATCTTGTGGATGTAAGGGCCGGTGCAAGGGTATTAGGCACCCCAGGCAAGCCTTGTGCTCAACCCCCCCTGGTTGTGCCCACCACCACCATCATGCTGCCCCTCCCTCCCAGTCTCGGCCCGTCGAATCTCTACTCCTCTGCTTGCGAGCAGGATAGGCTCTGCTCGCGGCCCCCCCCCTAAGGGTCACTGCCTGAGGCAACCACCTAGTTCGCCTAATAGGACGTGCGGGCCCTGTCCATATCTGCACCCTGGCCTAAGTACGAAATCATTTCTCATTGCCTTTTTCTCCTGAAAACCTCCTGTTGCGTGTTCTGCTCCTGTGATTGATTTTTGGGGCTGCTTCATTATCTCATTCTCAGGGAGGGCAGTAGACAACTGAATGCATCTTGTGACACAATTAGCACAAATACATCACAAACGCACTGGACAGCAAGATAAATTGCTGTCCGCTGCCCTTTGCCAATACTAACTTTGTAACTAAGTAATGCTTTCCGAGCTAATTCAGCTTAGCCTGTTTGATGAAGCTCAGATTTAAATAAATGGCTCTGGAGTCTCCTGGGGGCTATTACTTCACTAATTAACAGGCGCAAGGACCATGGGATAAACCATATCTGATCACAGCAGTTAGCAAAAGATCTGCATGACCAAAGGAACAACATAAGAAAAATGCATTCATTTAATTTTTGATCTCCCTCTTATAACTCCTTTCTTCCCGTCTAGCCCCAGCCAGTGCTGCGACAATCCTTGCCTTCGGGCCATGGACCATGGCTCCCCAAAATGCATGCACGCTGAGTCTGGCCACTAAGTGTCACCTTTGGGCAATCACAGAGATTCTCTCCTCTCCCCTCATGTGCTGCTGCAACATCAGGACGAATATATTGGAAGAAGTACAGTCAAAAGGGTGACACAGCATAGCTCAGAAGGGTCATTCAGTGCTTCACCAGGTACCCCTGACAATTCCCCATGTAGGCAAAAAAAAAAAAAAAGCAAGATTCAGAATTAACTGATCCCATACAACTAGAGGGAGCAACTCCAGTCCTTGACGGTTTTTTTTTTTTATATTCTGCTTATTTTTAGCACTAGTTCAAAGCAGATTACATTCAGGTTCTGTAGATATTTTCCCTTTCCCCAGAAGCTTTACAATCTAAGGGGGCCTCATTTACTAAGCTTTATTCTCATAGACACAGAATGGGAGAAAAGCATTTAGAAAATCAGGCCCTTAGATCGTACCTGAGGCAATGGAGGATGATGTGACTTGCCCAAGGACATAAAAGAGTAGCAGTGGGATTTGAACTCTGGGGTTCTGTGGTTTGTAGCCTGTTACTAATCGCTAGGCTACGCCTCTTCCAGGTCCACATGCAGATCGGGATTTTAGGCTAGCCGTCATGAATATGCATGAGATGTTTTGCATGCACTGCCTCCATTGTATGCAGATATACCCCATGCATATTCATGGTGACTATAAAGAAAACTAGACTTGTTTGCAGAGCTAAACGATAATGGGTCTTTAGATTAATTTAAAAGAGCCTGCACACTATTCTATGCATTCTTATTACAAATTATAATTAAGGTCTGACTAATCGCTATTTTAATACATCATAGATATTCGGAAGGGGGAGGGAACCTGACAGAAATGTGTAAAACTCTTTCGGCCTGCAGGTAAACTGCAGTTGGGTGAAAAGGCCCCTCTTACAAAAATCTGAGGGTTAGACCAGTAGGGGAGTGCACCTGCTTGTTTGTTGCCTCTTCATGAACTAGACATGAGGGTGATGATTATTGAAGCAGCCTGCAAAGGTAGAGCTGCAACTGTTGAGAAGGAAGACAGAAAACAGCTAAAGCAGACTGAAAAATAAGAACATTTAGAAAAGTGGGACCATCTTCTCTCCCACCCCTGATCAGGTCCTCCTGCTAAAAATATAATTTCAACACGTTTCAGGGTCTACCTCTCACATCTCAGATTTCATCAGCATGCACCCTCTTGGTTTCTCCGCTGATACTAAATCACAGACCTGCCCATAAAGTGTTATTTTGTTTTCCTTCCATAAAGAATGCCTAAAAAAAAAAAGTGGAAACTGTTTTTCCCATCACCTTTCAAATGCCACAAAATCCTTTTTTCCCTTAATTGACCCCAACATTTCAACAAATCTAACCGTAACTGTTGGTAGACATGAGGACCATACCCAGTAGCCGCTGTCTATTCCTATCACCACAAACTATCTATGGTCAATCCTCCTGTTCCCCCTTCCCCACTCCCCACCACCACTGTTTATTTATTTAGACATTTTATAGACCGTCCTTCCAAATGAAGATCACAGCGGTTTACAAAAGAAACATTCATACTATAGATCAACACCTCAGGGGTTAATATAAATCTACCGGGATTTTCTACTACATTTTAGCTAAAGGTCTAGGACAGCAGGTTTGGACTACAGCAGATCTATTTCAATGGTTTTCACAGAATGGTCAGCGTGTTGTCTTCAGATACTTAAAATCTCTCGTTACTTATCACTCTTTCTCCAGTTATTATCTTTGGTACTGCGGGTTCCCTGCCTTCTTGTCTGTCACAAGCTGGAATAGCAGCCTCAGCCTAGCAATATGTAGGTAAAGAGGTGCTCCAGAAAAAGCCCGTGGGTTTGCAGGAAGAGGGAGTAGAAGTTGTTTTTGGAGAGCACAAAACTGTGGCCCACTGTGCTGCAGGCCTGCAAACCATGCACGCCTTTTCCCCACCTCACCCACCAGTCTTATTGTTTTTCCCTCTGAAGATGGATCAAAGTTCTCAGAGTCACATCGTCCATCAGGAAAGCTGGAGTCTTTGCAGGCCTGACCAAATCAAGACCACCCAAGTAAAATAAGATCCTGCGAGATGCCAAGGGGCTCAGGTGCTAAGCATCCTTGGAGTACTTTTTCCTTTGAAGAGGAATTCATTAGACTTTTTTTTTTTCTCTGAGGCTTTTTAAGAAAGTGATTTATTTTCACTTAAAGTTTAATTTTTTTCAAGAACAGAAGAGTCAAAGGAACACGATTCATGCAAAACAAAAACGCTCCTTTGACCTTCCAATTACATGCTGGATTTAGATGAGAAAAATTGATGGAGGATTTGTCTCTGTTCAGATGTTTATTCACAAGGGGAAAGCAAAGGGCCCAGGAGTTCAGAAGAAAAATCGTATCTGTGAAAATAACTCTTAGGTGTGCAAAATGTCCAACTTCATTCCCTTAGAAGATAAAAGCAAAGAGTATAACACATTGATGAGCCAAGTGATTGAAATAAGACAAACATCAAGAGTAAATCCGAGGCACACAAAACCCGCAAACCAAATTTGCATGCATCTTTTGTCCTGCAACTTCTGGAAGAGAAAAACAAATCCCATGGAGATATTGAGCAAGGAAAAATGGGTGCAAAATAAGCAATGGCAAGACTGTTCCTAGATTTTTAATTTTGGCACTTTCAGGAGAAAGGCCTGGAACAATATTTGCACAAATTTTCACTTGAACTATTTTTTTTTTTTCTGGCATTTTTCTTTCCTTCCAGAAGTTGCAGGAAATCAAAAGGCAGAACAAAAGATGCAGCTGTGCCAAAATTGGGCAAGTAAACTGTCTAACAGGCTACCTGCATAAAGCATAAATCTGACCTTAGTAGCAGAACCAGTGGGGCTGCAAGGTCTCTCTTGACCCAAGACAGATGCATGTGAAACTTCCTGAGTGCAATTCATCAAAAATTTAGTGAAATTTTTCCAAAAATTTACTGAATAAAAAACGGGCGGGCGGTGGGTGGATCAAGGCAGTTAACTTAACTGGATAAGTAGCGAAATTCGCTCTTATCCAGTTATGTTAATCGAATAAGTTAGAGAAGCCATAGAGCTGGTCTAACTTAGCCGAATATAACATGTTTGGCTAAGCAGCGATTTGTGCACAAATATTCAGTGACATAGTCGTGCCCAAGGGCGGCTCAAGGTAACCTGCTGCCTAAGGCGAAGGTTGAAATGGTGCTCCCCCCCTCCCCCATGGCCCGGTGCAGGTGAAATCACAGAGCCCCAGGGTAGGAGGAAGGCAGTGGAGGTCACAAGGTCACAAGGAATGGCAATAGGATTTGAACCCTGGCTTCCCTTCTTTGCAGCTCACTGCTCTAACCACTCAGTTTTTGGGCCTGTGATTTTTTTGTTCTCAGTCTTTGGCATCCGCACTAGGGGGCACCGGAGAAATGTTTAATGGGATGGAAATCAGGGGCTGGATTTGCATGTTGAGAGAGAGAGAGAGAGGATTTCTACACTGGTTACATTTTACAGGTGATTAATGTTTGCAATTGACAAGAAGCACCTTCACCACTGGTGAAATGAGAAGATAAAAATCTCATAAATATTAATCTCGCTATCCCACTATTGTTTATTTCCATCTATTTATTCCTGCCCAGGGACGGATTGGCCCATCGGGGAATCGGACATCCCTCGATGGGCCGGTTGCACTAGTCACATGGTCTTCATCTCAGATTCTGCTGAGAGGGTTTGCCGCAGAACAAGGCCTTTGGTGGGGCCGCGACGGAACCAACCCATCGTGGCCCAAGGGAGATCTTGGTGAGGCCGCAATGGACTCTGACCCAACGCAGCCTGAGAGAGGTCTCAGCAGGGCTGCGACGGAGCCCAACCCACCACGGCCAGAAGAAATGCCTACAGCCCAGGGTTGGTAGAAGGACATATCTGATGGTAGCAGGGCCGCCTCCTCCCACCTCCCCTCCAGTAGTATATAAGGAGCATTGCGGGTGCGGCTAAGGCCCATTAAAAAGGAGGATGCCTGAGGGTATGTGTATGTGAGAGAGAAAGAGAGCTGGCATGACAGAGAGCACCTGCATATGTATGAGAGAGAGCTTGCATATGTGCATGAAAGTGTCTGCTTGTGTATGAGAGCTGCATGTGGATGAGAGAGACAGCGAGAGTGTGCCTGCATGTATGCAGGAACGCCTTCAGATGTATATGAGAGAGAACCTGCATGTGTGAAAATGCATGTATGTATGAGAAACAGAGATAGCCTGAATGTGTGTGTGCGGGCCTGCATGTGTATGAGAGAGAGTGCCTATGTGTCTGAAGGAGAGGGAGTGGATAAAGATTGTGTGGCCCCCTTCACCCAAATCCACAACAATCTCTGGGAAATCAAAAGATGCCAGGTATTTACTTATTTAAAGGTATGGCGAGCTGGAGATTTTTTTATTATTTAATTTTTAATTATTTTAAATTATGGGGTGTTATTTCATGTGTTTACTGTTTTAAATATTTTATTGGTGAAAGGAATTTATTGCTCTAGACCTGGAGTCTGTTTATGACTGTAATAGATGGTTTGCAACTTGTTCATTGTGAGGTTTACTTGAAAAAAAGATGATCGTAATCATCATATTGGGAGAGCTATAGCGCTCCTTTTAATCTTGTACTTGCATTATTAACAACGTATAGAATATTTAAAGGGTTTTTATGATGAGTGTGGCTATGTGAGGTATGAATGTAGTGTGTGAGTATAAATAAGTTGATTTAATACAAAAGGAAGTTTTATGGTAATTTGCTAACAGAACAAAGAAATATATGAAATTTATAGATGAGTGGGGTTGCATTATTGGTTTTGATATATAAGGGACGTATGTGGCTAAGCAGCAGCCACTAAACCTAAACGCATATTCAACGGCCGCTACTTAACCACAAAAGTCCTACTTATCTGGCTAAGTAATGCTGAACATGTTTTGAATATCAGGCCCCCTATGTTTGTTTGCTGTTTTGACATATTTATTCTTTTCATGGTTTTAATATTATAAATGATGTCTTATATAATATGTTTCCTTATAAGAGTTTAAGTTCTTTCTTCAAGCTGCATTCTAAAAAAAAAATTCCTAAGACTTTAGTCTCAGTAAGCTGCATCGTAAAAAATTTGCATGAAGTTAAATTCAAATCAAATTCAGTATTTGATTTGTATCAAATACGTTTCACTGTAAGAAATAAGTACCCCCCCCCCCCCCCCACTTATTTCACTTCCGTTATCTGTAAACCAATGTGACATCATTGACCACAAAAGTCCTACTTATCTGGCTAAGTAATGCTGAATGTGTTTTGAATATCAGGCCCCCTATGTTTGTTTGCTGTTTTGACATATTTATTCTTTTTGTGGGAAATATGCGCTTGCCAGCAAGCCATTTCATCAGGGTTTAAACACTATCTTCCCTTCTCCCTGACCTTTGCACTGAATAAAAGCATCACTTGTGCTTAAGCCTCTCTGCCTAGGAAAGGATACCTGACTATCATGTATTTCTCTGGCTTGTGCTTGGCCCTGAATTCCTGGGGGAGGGGCTGGGTGTTCCCTAGTCAGAGGCAGGACAAAGTCAGGAGGTATAGATTTCAGCAGCCAATGAAATGATCCATACACCCCCCCTGAGCCAAGCCAATAGTGTGGTGATACGTCTGTTGCTATGTGGAAAGGAACCAATCATGTGATGACACATCATCTGCCTTTGTATGAATGTACAATAAAAGAGGGCTCTGAGGTGTGCTCAGTCCTTCTCTTCCTGCCTGCGATGAAAGCTGCCTGAAGTGTCTTCTTTGCCTCCATATTCTACACTTTTCATGGTTTTAATATTATAAATGTCTTATAGCTCTTGATTTTATTGCTTAATGTTTTGTGAGGAGTGATTTTGTTTCTTTTTTTCAATTGTTTCACTGCATAATACAGTCCGGCTGATTGTGGTTACCAGAGCATGTTTGTGAGTGAGAGAGAACAAGTGAGCCAATGAGCATATGTTTGAGCAAGAGGACTATTTAAGCCAGAGGGCCTGTGTGTGAGTATAAAAGAGAGCGATTGAATCAGCGAGCATGTGTGTAAGCAAGAACGAGTTGGTGAACATATGTGTGAGCATGTATATGAGAGAACATGAGTAAGCCAGTGAGCATATGTGTGAACAAGAGCATGAGTGTAGGACATAGTGAACATGTCTGTGAGAGAGCATGTGAGCCACTGAGCATGTACGAGAGACATAGTGTGATCTAGTGAGCATGTGGGTGAGAGAGAATATAAGAGAGTTTGTGTGAGAATGAACATTTTTTTTTAGCATTCAGACACGTTAATCCACATTAGTGCACCTCTACCAGTAGATGGAGACAAAGCAAAGCTGACATCACAGTATATACCACATGCAGTCACATCAGCCTGCCAGTATTCTCCATCTCCAGCATATGGTGGATGTGCATCTCCCTACTGGGGATTGCTTAAAAATTTTTTTTTAAAAAAAGAACATTTTAGAAGGAAATTAATTCACCCTGCTTTCCTGTGGTGATACCTTATGATCCCTCCCTCAGTCGAGTTCTCCTGAAGTGATATCTGCAGATCCCTCCCTTAGAAGAGTGCCTTGGTCCGGTAGCTGGTTTTCCAGTGTGGACTTAGCTGTAGAGAGAGAAACAACTGAGAGGCTAGCGGGTGCAGGAAGCCGAGTGCGGCGGTGATGGCCTTTGCCCTCTCCCCCCGCAGCCGGAGACCGATTCTACACTCAGCCGGGACGGACTGAGCTCAGGTAAAGAGTAAATCTTAAAAAAAAAAAAGTAAGGAATTCCCTTCCCCTTCTGGTCTCCGAGCCGTGGCGCATCGATCCAACGTCCATTCCAGCCTCCAAGGGAGCTTGGGGAGTTGTGGCAGCTTGACAGATTGAGCAGCCTTTTGGCTAGGCCACACTCTCAGGCTTTCCTCAGATGCCACATGGTAGGCCACAGTGGCATTCATGCACTTTTCTATATGCAAGTCTGCCACGAAACAGTGTCTAATGTTGGTTCGTGCTTGCACATCGGGTGGTCGCTCAGGTGGGCGCCTACCTGGACTGCATATTCGGTACCTACATTTTGGGCATCCATAGTATGTGCTTATTGGGCAGTTGTTAGGGATCTGTAGTTATATATGAGAGTTGAGGGTGGATCCTTGGACCAGTGGCAGATGACCACGCCCCCAGGGGATGATCCCGAGAGGGACCACCGGTCAGGCTCAGAGTTAGGAGACAAACACACACTAGATCTTTTATTAGACAGTATACTGAACCACCAGAGATGGCAGTACTGAGCTGGCAAGCCCGGCTGGGCTGTAGTCCCTCAGATACTGGAACAGCAATCCCTGGAGGCTGAGCTGAAGAGAGACTGAGATATAGTGAGTAGGCAGGGTATGCAAATGGTAACACTCACACAATGTCCTAGGAGCTGGAAAGTATAGGGCCACGAGGAGTGGGTACCTGGTTCCAGGGAAAGCTCAGAGAGAACGATGGTAACTCACTGATGTAGCTGAGATAGTTGGTAGTGAAGACTTCCAGGCAGAAGAGTAAACGAAGTAAGTCTGGGATGAGGGCCCTCGAGGAGCGAGTACTGGTTCCAGACTGTCACCTGAAAAAAACAAGGAGAGAGCGAGGCCCCCGAGGAGCGGGTACCTCTGGTAAGTCCGAGGAGGCACTCACAAAGCGAGTCCATTGTCAATCCTTGCTAACTCGATGTGTTAGCAAATTCCAAGACCTTAAATATCCGTCACGGGTGACGTCATCTTCAGGGGATGCCCCCGAGGTTCGCGCCAATGCCGGTACTTAAATCAGGGCCGCGCCGCGCACACGCCCCTAGGCCTCCAGGAAACATGGCAATTGCAGCGTCGAGCCAGTCCGGGAACGCCCGAGGACAAGTGGCAGCCAGTCTTCCCGCGGACGGAGAGGGAGGCGCCAGAGAGGTAAGGAGGTCGGAGAGAGGGTGTCGGGCACCGACGGACACAACAGCAGTGCTTGTTTTTGGGCGCCTTCTCCAGGCTCGCTTGTGCGTACGCGCAGTTGGGCGCACAATTGTCAGACACCTATGGGAGCATGCTGCTGGTGGGTGTTTATCCATGGCACCAGTAGCAAAGAAGCCTAAGTGCCTTATACTTTGTGCTGCCTGCGATATTCGGATATCTCAGCCTGGCATCTCCTCTAAATTGTGTCAGCACTGATTGGAGGCTCAGGGAGAATTGTCTCCAGCTGATTTTGCTGAGCCCGGCCCTTCCCAACACGATGCGGGAATGGGACCAGAGGGGGAACTGCCAGAGGTTTCGCCTGGTTTTGGGGCTCCTCTAATTGGTTCATGAGCAGGGGAAAGCAACTCAGTGGGTGCCCCTGTTTTTGGTATGGATCCTTCTACCCTTCTTTGGAGGAATTTTTTCAAGGGCTGCAGTCCTTTTTCAGGCCCAGTCGATGGAGCTAGCCAAACCTAAGAGTTCAGATCGCAGATCCTTGCACACCTGGTGCCACTGGTAAGCATCATAGTACGTCTAGACCTGCTATGGGTCATGCTGATAGGGACCCAGATAGGGACCCAGATGGCACGAAAAATGAAGGTGATCCTTACTCCTTGGAGGATGGGGAAATTCCTCTGGGGTTGGAACCGTACACAACAATGTTGCCAGCTCTGATCTCCCAGACACTGAAGATGCTGGGGGTGTCGGGTGCTGATTCCATGTCTGAGCCAAAGAAGAATCCCATTTTAGTTTCTTTGCATAAAATATTATGGATGCTTTTCAAGAATTGATTGATATTGAATGGGGTGCCCAGAAGCTAATTTTAAAGGGGGATGAACCTTGGAAGTGCTGTAGCCCCTAGATCTGGCAGCGAGAGAGCAGTTGTGCTTTCTGAAAGTGGATGCACTAGTGTGTGCCGTCACCAAGCGGATGACTATCCCTATAGGAGGGGGAACGACATTGAAGGATGCACAGGATAGGAGAATTCAGGCTATCCTTAAGCAGGCCTTGAGGTGGTGGCATGAATATGCAGATGGCCTCTTGCTGCTGCCGCCTGGTGGCTTGCTCTTGCTTGCTTCTCTCTGAGGAAGTTGAAAAGTCTGGTTTGAATTCCAGGGCAGTGATGGAACCAGCAGACACTTTTTTGTGGGCTGCGACTTCTGCCAGAGGAGTGGCTTCGGTGATAGCGGCCAGGAGTCAGTTATGGCTGAGGAATTGGTCGGCAGATACAAATTCCAAGTCTACTCTTCCGAAATTGTCTTTTAAAGGATCACTCTTGTTTGGGAGTGAGTTAAAAAAATGGCAATAAGTGGGGTGAGTCCCAGTTAAACGAACAAGTAGCACTTTTCAGACTTATCCGGCTAAGTAGTGCCTGCTGCTACTTAGCCAGATAAATTGCAATATAGCCGGGTAAGTGTTGCTACTTATCCAGATAAGTTCAAATTTGTCCATTCATGTATGTAGGTGCTACTTAGCTGGACAAGTGTATGCAAATGATATACTTATGTATTTGTACTTCAAATTTTAAAAGGATTTATGAGTAGATTTTAATTGTGTTAATCAGATGCATTTACCCCCGTAATCTGGTTTTTACATGCATAACTCAGGGGATATTATAACATGCACGCAGCAATGAAGTAACCAGTTTTACCAATTAGTCTACCAGTTTGCCCAGTCCATCTGCGGCTCGTATAGACCATGCTGGCTCTTCAGCCTGAAGTCCCCCCATTTCACCCAGAGACCCCAGCCAGTCATTTTTTCACTTTTAAGATGTTTACAATCACTTACACCAGATACTGAGCAGGAGTAAATATACGCAAGTAAGAGACTTACGCGCATCACTTTAGGGCCGATACAGTAAACCTCGCGGGAGAGCCGGCGAGTGCCCGCTCTCCCGACGCATGCCCAGGCCACTCTCCTGGCGATGCAATTCACCAAGCCAAGGCATGCAAATTAGGGCCCGCAGTAAAAGGAGGCGCTAGGGACACTAGCGCGTCCCTAGCGCCTCCTTATTGACAAAAGCGGTGGCTGTCAACGGGTTTGACAGCCGACGCTTAATTTTACCAGCATTGGTTGTCGAACCCGCTGACAGCCACGGGTTCGGAAAACGGACGCCGGCAAAATTGAGTGTCCATTTTCCAACCTGCGGGCCGCAGGCAGATTTTCTATTTATTTTTTTAAGATTTTTTTTTTTAACTTTGGGGCCTCCGACTTAATATTGCTATGATATTAAGTCGGAGGGTGTACAGAAAAGCAGTTTTACAAAAAAGCAGTTTTTTCTGCTTTTCTGTACACTTTGCTGGTGCTGGCAGGCGTTAATTTCTGAGAGTAAAATGTGCAGCTTGGCTGGCTTGGTTTACAATAAGACAATGGGCAGTTTTTAATGACATGTCCTAAAATCAAATAAAATATCATAAAATAAAATAAAATAACCCTATGAATAATATAACATAAAATTATACTATAATCAATTAAAATAATAAAATACATACAATTCTCTCAAAATCAAACTAGCAAAATAGGGTTAATAAAAAAATAAATATCTTCTTAATATATTCTAATTTCACAGGGGGAGTTGTTCAAAATCATACTGTAGTGTTAAAAACCTGTGTACATAACCATGTTTTTAGTTGTTTCTTAAAAGACTGGATATTCTCCTCTAAACGTAACTCAAGTGGAAGAGAATTCCACAATTTTGGGCCAGCTATAGAAAGGGCCCTCTCTCTAACTGCATTAAGATGTGCTGATTTAATAGAAGGAACTGAGAGAAGTGCCTTGCCTAAAGACCTTAAATTGTGTGAGGGTGTATGAATATGAATAGATGCATTCAACCATTCATTGTTATTGCCATAGATAGCTTTATCATTAAGCATAAGACATTTATATTTAATTTGATAGTTAATAGGAAGCCACTAAAGGTTCATCAAACTGGAATAATGTGGTCAAATTTTTTGGAGTTAGTTAACAGACGCATGGACGCATTTTGCAAGAGTTGTAGTGGACAAATAGTTGCCAATGGAAGGCCCAAGAAGAGGGCATTACAGTAATCCAGTTTTGTTAGTAGTAATGCTTGAAGCACAGTTCGAAAATCATTGTAATGCAACAAAGGCTTTAATTTCCTTAAAATCCGAAGTTTGTAAAAAACATCTTTTATTATAGTCTTTACAAATGCCTTTAGATGAAATTCGCTATCTAGTATGGTGCCAAGACTCCTAACTTCATGTTTAATGTTTAAAGAGAGCGGATTACAATTAATTTCTAGTGTGATTTTATCGGTAAACTTGTTACAAATATATAAAATCTCCGTTTTTGTGTTATTGAGGGAAAGTGACATCTGGGTAAGAAGTTGATTAATAGAACTATAGTAAATATCCCATAATTTCAGAGTAGTATTATATGAATCTTTGATTGGGAGAAATATCTGAACATCATCCGCAAATATATAATGAACCAGTCCTAGCCCTGATAGCAGTCTACATAATGGTGCCATATAAATATTAAACAACGTGGGAGAAAGGGATGAACCCTGTGGCACTCCCATTGTCAATCTCATCACTTTGGATTCTACTGTATTTATTTTAACTTTGAATGATCTCTCTGTTAAATAAGACGTGAACTAGGCAAGAGTGGTGTCTCTAAGACCAATTTCTTTAAGTCTACAGTTCATGGACTCGTAGTTTATAGTGTCGAATATCTCTTAATAAAATTAAGAGATATGAATAATAAAATTAAGAGATATGAATTTCCATGATCTAACCCTCTCAGAATGGTATCTGAGAGGGAAGTAAGTAAGGTTTCTGTACTATGTGATTTCCGAAATCCAAATTGAGATGGAAAAAATAAATGGTAATTTTCAGCATATTCTGCCAGTTGTTTATTTACAACTTTTTCTAAAAGTTTCGCAAGAAAAGGTATTGTCGATATAGGGCGATAGCTAAATTTTCTGGGTCAAGATTTGGTTTTTTAATTAAGGGCTTAACCACAGAACATTTGAGCGAATCGGGAAAACATCCTTCTTCTAAGGAAATGTTTATAATATCTGCTAACGACCGAGCTACGATGTCGGGTACTGATTGTAGAGATTTAATGGTTAAAAGATCTTGGGGATGCGCTGCTGGGTTCATGCCCTTAAGAAGATTAACTATTTCAATAGAAGATGCTAATTCAAAATTGGACGAACTACTAGATGGATTCAATGGGAGTGAAATAACCTGTTTAGTTTCGTAGCTAATTTGTCTAAAATGAGTGAAATTTTTTCAGCAAAATAGTTCGCAAATTTATTGGTTTTGTCTTGTAGATCTTCTAGTGATGGTGAGATACTTGTTGGTTTGATAAGATTAGAAACATAAGAAAATAAAACTTTCGGATTAAGTTGGAATTTGTTGTGTCCCTCTGGCACTTGACCTTGGATTTTTTCCTGACCATCGTCTCCAAGGACCCACCTAAGTCCCAGCGGCCCGGGTCCCTACGGGCTCCTCCCGGGGGGACCGCGGCTTCCAGGGGTGAAGCTCCAGTCAGCCCTTGCACCGAACATCCGTTCCCTTGACCTCTCAAAGGTCCGCCTAAGTCCCAGCGGTCCGGGTCCCTACGGGCTCCTCCTGGGGGGACCGTGGACTTCCAGTGGCGAAGACACACTTCCGCTCCTCGACGTCACAACTCTTCATCGCCTCCACAGTCGTCTCTGTCTACAGTGTTGAGGGTCAGCTGGTCACATCTTCGTTCCTGCCTCGCCTCCCGACGGGAGAACCTGTGGATCTTCTCCAAAGGTTGAGGAGCGGAAGTGTGTCTTCGCCACTGGAAGTCCGCGGTCCCCCCAGGAGGAGCCCGTAGGGACTCGGCCCGCTGGGACTTAGGCGGACTGAGCGCACTTTACTGTATCGGCCCGTTCGGCAGGCTGTAAAATAGCAATTTACTTATATAAATGTTGGCCCCTCCCCGGAATGCTCCGGCACACCCCCTGATTTATGCATGTATGTTGCATTTTTTTAAAATGGCATGCACTCGTATATATGCTACTATATATATATATATATATATATATATATATATATATATATATATATATATATTCACCTAATAAAGAGAAGGAGAAAAACAGTTGATTAACAAGGACGCACTAATATTGAAGTTGTTACTTGTAACATACAAATGCATATTAAGGTTAAATATAAACTGCCTAATTTGGTCCCAATATACAAGCTTAACTTACACACATAGTTTATTGTATTAAAATGTTACCGTACTATGATGGCACATGATTAAGTTGTAATCTATACCATTCCTTTTATTATCGTGCCTTACTGTAAACCGTTGTGATGCTTATCTAACTTAACGACGGCATAGAAGAATCTTTAAATTAAATAAATAAATAAATCTCTCAAACTTTGGAAAAACAACAAAGGTCTTTTCCCATACACCCAGGGAATAAAAGTCTTAAGTGAATCAGGCCCTGTAGGGGGTAATTGCTTAATTCATTGCAAAGTCAGCTGCTACTATTTGCTGTGTGTGTGTGTTTTGAAATATTGATCCATAATCAGAGAGTACAGCTTTCTTGTGTAGACACGTGATCACAGGAGATTTTATTCACTTGCATTCAGACTAGATATGCTGTATGGTCATTTTCTGCCATCATGTTTCTAAATATCATTTCCTTTGCACATGAACACAGTTGTGGCACATCCAGTATTAAATGGGTGGAATGAGGGAGGCAATCTGTAGTTCTTGTGCCTGATGATACTTCAGAGTGTTTCACTGGCTCCCTGAGTTTCCAGAGTTAGTTTCTTGCATAGAAATTTACAACTCTGCTAATAATAATAATTCTTATTTGTATAAATCATGCCAATACACACAGTTACCATGCAAGATAAATTATTGGTTTAAGGTCCCTGCCCCCTGACAATTTATGAATCTTAAGTCTAAGCAAAAGGAGTTTCAATAGCTTGTTCAAGGTCGTGCGGTGAGTGATGGAGCTGGGCCTGAAGCCTGCATCTCCAGCAGATTTTACAATTTAGTGATTTAAAACACCAGGCTGAATTGTGAGTCCCCGAGCCAAAGCAACTTGTTTGGAGAATGAGTAAGTTAACAGTGCCTGAAAGGCAAATTCTTCACAGCTGGAAATTTGGGAGGTAAGGGTGATTTGTGATTCATGTTACATAGATGAAGAGCATTAATGAGAAAAAAAAAAAAGCAGCTAAGAATTATTGCACGAGGTGAAAATAAAAAAAGCAAATATTTACGATTGATACTGTGAGCCACCATCTGGGATCCCTGGTGCATTCGTAGGATTGTTCTCCGTGGTTTGTCCGGCCATACTGCTTTATGGCACCAGCAGGTCCTATACCGGTGACATTTTGAAATGGGAGCCGGCGGGGCAGGAGCGAGTGGGGATCACTCCCGCTCCTTTCTTCATGAAAGACTCCTATGGAAGAGGCCCAAGCTTGGCCTGTTTGCAGATGAAAAGGAATGGAGGGACCCAGGAAGGTCCCATCTTATTTACAGGGAGGGATGGGGGGGGGGGGCACAGAAACGCCCAGAGAGGCCCCGTTTTGATTCTTTTTTGAGGGGGCGGGGGGGGCTCCCGATTCCCTTAGGCCAAACACTAGGCCACCATCTCACCTGCAATAGCAGAAGAAGAGACCTAAGTAGTCTCGAAAGCTCTTTGTACAACATCGTCTCTGGGTACCTCCCAGCACTGCAGAGAATACAATTTTTCTGGTACAAACACAGCTACTACAATTCTACCCTCCAGTGGTGAAGAATCTAAGCACTCATCCCTAGCTGCATGTCTCCTTTCTTGTAGTTACTTTATGTCTTGTGCAATATATGAAAGAACCACTTGCACCCAGTATAGTAAGGGATGCCCATTGACGTGAAGCGCACAGGCAGGCAGTCCAGTCTGGCACTGATAGCACAGCAACTGGTCTTTGTTGCTCTACAGCAATATCTTTATAATAGAACAGCTTTACAATATTAGCAACAACAAATACAGCATTGTCTTTATATCAGGATTATTTCGTGCAGGTAGGTAAAATGTCTTGCAAGGATAAAGGGGATACTGTGTTCTGTTGGCTTTTTAATATAAAAACATAAAATGGGCTATGCTGGGACACACGTTTGCAAAGTCTGAAACAGAAATAGTGTAGAAAAGATCTTAACCAGATAAGTAGCGATATTTAGACATTCAAATTACAGGGTCATTCATTAAAATGCAATGTGGCCTTATCGCATGCGTTAGGGCGATAACCACCGCCTCGTGACATTAGCATTTATATGAGGAAAAGGGGAGGGGATAGGGCAGGGTTAGAAACATGTTCTTTCCCTTACCGCTCTGGGCAATAATGTTTTAGACAGACATTATCACAGGCAGTAGCGCCAGAAATAACACCAGCTTTTTTCATTGGCGCTATAGGGGTGAAATTCTGCGGCATGGTCGCAACCGCGGTGGACAAAAACATACTGCCGCAACACGACCGGCTGCACACTATCACCCCCCCCACACACACACACACTTTTTATGGCTGCGGCTCATCATTCCCCTATATTTATAACTATTTTTAAGAAATTAGCGCCTATCCAAAGGTAGGCGTTAATTTCTGCCGGCACCGGGAAAGTGCACAGAAAAGCAGTAAAACCTGCTTTTCTGTGCACCCTCTGACTTAATATCATGGCGATATTAAATCGGAGGCCCCAAAAGTTAAAAAAAAAAGTTAAAAATAAAAAAAAATGTAAATGGACCCACGGCTCGCGGGTTGAAAACCGGACGCTCAATTTTGCCGGCGTCTGGTTTCCGAACCTGTGGCGGTCAGCAGGTTTGAGAACCGACGCCGGCAAAATTGAGCGTCGGCTGTGAAACTCGCTGACAGCCGCCGCTTCCGTCAAAAAAGAGGCGCTAGGGACGCGCTAGTGTCCCTAGCACCTCTTTTTACTGCGGGCCCTAATTTAAATAAATTAACTTACTGAATTGCGCGCACAGGAGAGCGGGTGCTCTCCCGCTCGGTTTACTGTATCGGCCCGTATACTAGGCTGAAGGGATCTTCCCTGGGTGCAGAATCCCTTGCTGGGTTGAGACTTAAGGAGGACCGGGCCAGATAACTGTGGCTGGTCCCTTAAGGTGGTCTGCAGGAGCTTCCTGTAGACTCCCTCACAAGCACATGTGGCCCTAAAGTAGATAGGATGATGCAGTAGTCTTTACAGACGTGACAATACATGGTTCCACAAATGCAGAATCCAAGCCAAAAGACACTACATGCACAGCAGCGAGTGTATGTTAGAGCAGCATGTAATGTGAAGCTCCAGACTGCCTGGCACTGGTTAATAAACCATGGGTCTCAGGAGAAAACTGTGTAACATCATTGTAGATTATAGCAGATATGGATGTATTGGCCCTTCCAGTCAAGCCTGGTTGCTCCTTATCTAGCCTGCTCTAATTAAGGATATATCCTAGCTGTCCAGGTTTTCCTTGCAAAGGATATCGCTCCTTATCTAAGTCAGTTTTGTTGCCTTCTGTTCCCTCTTTGGTCCTCTGTTATTCTGGGTAGACGAGTATGCATGATCCCTTATTTCAAGTGACGCCCAGGCACAGCCCCACTTTATCTCTTTTATCCAAATTCCCAATCCTCTTCCTGCCACTGCTCTCCAGTTCTGTCCCAGGCATGCTTTCATTCTGGCACAGTATTGGTTTCCACCACCCCTTCTGCTTGGTTATCCCAGGAATCCCTCACCCTCTTAGTAAAGTGAGGTTTCCTCTGCTGTTCTTTGGTTATTCGTGTATGACATAAGGCTGCTCGGGAGGCGCCCACACTTTTGGATCTCCTTTTATTTCTTCTCTCATAGAACATGATTTCATTCATCCATGGTACTTCCTGAAAGATGCTACAGTGAAGCTTTACACTGCTGTCTCTAGAACAGCATCATAGCAACATGAATTATTCCAGGGAAGGGCCACATAGGACATGTCATGTCATCAAGAGGGCTGGGCTGGGTGCAGTGGGGCGGGATCACCCCCTACCTGAGTTTTCTGAGTGGGAGGGGGCATGTCCGCCTGTGCTGATGATTTGAAATGCTGGGGAAAGGGGGAAGCAGGAGGGAGGGACAAGGGACAAGGGAGAGGAAGAAAGTAAGCGTGCCAATAATAGTATTTCTAGATTTCTCAAAAAATGGGAACCCTGCGAGAGCAGAGTGAGAGTGTGTGTGTGTGCGTGTGTATGACACACTCCTTCATCTCCCTTTCTTCTTTCTCTCACTATTTTTCCTCTCTCATCCCCTCATCTCCCTTCTCTCACCCTCCTCCCTTCATTTCTCTTCCCCTTCCTTCTCTCTTTCAACCCCTTCCCTCCCCCCCCTCCCCCCCCCCCCCCTCTCTCCTACCTTCCCTTTCCACCTCCCTGGGCTCGTTCTCCCCCATCAGCAACTCAATTCAGCAGTGAATCAGCCAACTCCTGGGAAACCCCAACAGCTCTTCAGTTGCTGCCATTGCCATGCGTCATCATTCACTTTTGCTGGCGAGGCCTGGGAAACCCAGCGATTCCGCTGCTGTTGATGCTGTGTGAGAAAACCAACCTTTCCTCCATGGGCCGAATCCCACAGCGGGCCGTAAGAATGAGCTGCACAGGCTGGAGTGTGGGGAACCCTGTTATACATTTAAAAAAATGACTGAGGATACTGTATCTGCAGAATTCTTTCTTTTCTACTTCCATGTGCCTCAAAGATCTCACTTCAATATTCTCGGATAACTTTATATGCATTTACTTGTTACTGATGAGCACAGCTTCCCATCTCCAAATCCATTCAACAATATACCATTTTCACTGCTAAGTTTGCATTCAGATTTCAACATAACATGCATGGTTGATTCAGGACTTTTCCCCCATGCCAATCACTGAATGCGTTACTAGGTTTAAAGAATGTTAATAAAGTTGTCTTCCATGGGACCTTTGATTTTACGTGTTATTCGTGTTGCCAAAGATCTGCTCAGTACTTCGTAACTTAACAGCAGCTCCTGGCTAAACAAGTTCTGCCTGGAAAAATTCAGCCATGGGATGCAAATAATTCTCCTGCTGAACTTTAACTGACTCAGTCCAGACCCTGTGTGGATCCACAACTACTTGAAATATCTTATGAGGGAAAGAATGTTTGATTTAGTGGTGTGGGATTGAGTCCCCTCTCCCACCGACTCTCTATATACTGTATATTGGGGTATAGGGGGAATTAGGGTTTCATTACCTCTCCCCCCTGCTCCCTTTTTTCCAGCTAGAGAAACACCTCTATATACTGTTTGTCTGAGAAAATCATTTATTTAGGAATTACCATAATAACCCTAGTACAGGGACAATGCTTCTCATTAGATTAAGCAAAACAAACAAACAGTTACAAAAGCATGCTTGGCATCCGGTGCTTATCAGGTTACAGAATTAATTTTAACATCACATTGTCTTAGTCTTGACTTGCATAAGGGGTCCTAAAGAGCCTAACTTAATAACCCACTAAGCATAGCTAGGAATGGAGCCCTCAGTTTCTCATCAATACACAGGACTTGTGATGACGGAGGCTCTTGGGGGAGGTGGCCCCAGGCTTCTTGCTCTGGAGGTATCAGCTCTTCTTGGCTCTGCAGCACTGATCTAAAGAGGGCAATCATTGTCACTGAATAGCAACAAGAGTAGTTCAGCTCTTTGCTCACGTATACCTGTAACGTTTGGGCTGGCTCTGCTGTGCCCTTTGTCTCTGCAAGTTTTTTTCAGCCAGGTGCAGGGAGGCTAGGCAGCATTTGGATGGGTCATGTCTTCCTTTTGCAATGGATTACCAATTGATGACAACGACAATGACCACTCTGATGGTGACTCTTTGATCAGTCTGATGGTTCTTCTGATGCCTAAATGATGATCCCAAAGTGCTTAGCTCCTTGCTGCGTTTAAGGCTTACCTATGCATAATTCAGTGTCTTCAAGCGTAGTACTGAGGAGACACAATTCAGGGTGTGATAAGCTCTCTGTTCACACCCTTTTTGAGTTCTCTTTCTCTTGGTTAAACTCAGGGGCATCTTGAAGCTTACCAGCTGTTTGCAAGCGACAGTAACTGATAATTCTTCCTTCATGGTTTGGCCCCAAAGTAATAAAGAGGCCTACATGTACATAGCAGGTCTGGAAAAGTTCCTTATTTCTGCATTGTCCACAGAGCAATATAGGCCAATGTCCATCTTTGCTCACATCTGAGAATCCATCTTAGCTGCTTGTCCTATTTGTCCCCCTACAAGGTAACTCACTCTACCTTTCCATTTGTTCCCAATAATCAGGCCAATACAGAACAGTGCACTCGGCCGAGTGCACCGTTTAGCCCCTGTTTGGCCGCACATTTTAGGCTATCAGCGGGTTCGAAAATTGACGCCAGTAAAATTAAGTGTCGGTTGTCAGACCCTCTGACAGTCGCCACTTCTGCTAATAAGGAGGCACTAGGGACACGTGTCGGGAGAGCGGGTGCTCCATACAGAGCGCCGGCTCTCCTGACGCGTGCCCAGGCACCTCTCCTGGGCACGTGATTCTGTATTTAAATTAGGGCCCGCTAGTTTTTCATTTTGTTTTTTTAAAGGAAAGAAAAGGAATTGAAATGTCATTCGTTTTTATTGTTTTTAAAGGCAGTAACTGCCATGAAAATCTCAGCCTTCTCCCCTATTCCTGGGCCCACCCCAACCCTCTTACCTCTTTGTCGAATAAATGCCACTGGCAGACCAAGGCTGTAACCTTTTTGTACAGCAAGAATTTTCAAAGGCGCCCGATTGTTTCTGGTCCAAGTAGTATTTTATGTGATTATGCATTTTTTTGTAAAATTATTATCGGAAGTCACAGCCCTATAAATATATTAAATAAATACATATTTTTCTAAGTCTGGGATATTTCAGTTGAGTACTTCGACATGATCATCTTTCCCACCGAAAATTATCTTCATCAGCAAATGAAGATGGGAAGCTGCTGGCTAGTTATTGAAGAGGTCCACATGCTGCCTGGAGTTGCATTGCACAAAAGCATAGCACTATACACCCTCCAAAAAAAGAAAATACATTTTAAATCCAAAGCTGTTCTCTCTCCGATTACTGGGCTACCTTCTGCTGCAAGAGTGCAGCGCTCCCTGTTGGATTTTGCAAGGAGCTAAAAGCAGCAGCCATGAAGGAAAGAAATAGTTTCATGCTGCACACTAAGATGGCACTTTAAAAGGACATTTTATTTTTAAGTTATTTTTCCCTACTCGGGGAGCACAGCACCACTTTTTAGCACTGTAAACCCTTGGGTAGCATTTTAACCTATCCAACTCCCTTGATTGGGCTACTTTATGCTCAGTTGGGGTCACACCTTTCTGCAGAAAACTGAACGCTACGCATGTATAAATATAGCAATAATTTGAAGTGACTTTTTAAAGTAACAATGTCAACTTGTAGTTGCAAAATTCACCTGCTGTTTCAGATTCGGGGGGAGGAGGCGGGTTTGCAAATCGGTAGCAGAAATCTGAAGGTCAAGTTATCAAAGGGAGCCTAGGTTTATTCAGACAGTAAAGCTAGCAGAATAGCAAGAAAATTATTTTTAAGAAGTCTAATAAAACATATGCACATTGGCATGCTTGGCTTTTGCAGCAAATTCATGAGTGCCAGTTTAATGGAGGTGGTCTCCCCCCCTCTATTTTTAGTGTGGAAGATCTTTGAAGCAAATTGCTTTCACCTAATTTGGGATGCTATTTTAGGAACCCCACTGTGACAAGGCCTCTGCTATTTGCGAGGCCTGCTTCAGTTCAAAAATTGGATCCATTTTTATTTTTTGGTGAGAAGTGGTGGAAATTTGTGAGTTACAAGATTTGTTTTTTTCCTTTTCTGTTGGCTGGAAATATACATCTCTTCTTTCATACACTTACTGGAGACAATCATCTATCTTGTCTACTTTAAATATGAAAGAAAAGGGAAAATGAAAACTGATTTATCATAGAATAAGAGAGAGCCCTTGCTAAATCAAGACCTTAATATAAAAAAAAATCTTTTTTAGGCTTACCAGAAGACAGAACTTCTTTATAGATAATAATATCACGTTCTACATGATTATTTGGATATGTTTGGCACCATCTCAAAGATTTGGGCCACACAGTCTGAACAGGAAGAGTGAGCTTCAGGGCACCCTCTCATGTCCTATAATCTATGCGGACAATTTTATTAAAAAAATCATAGAACAAGGGGGATACTTTATAAATATATGTGAATCTCATAAAAAACTCGGCATCAGAAAAATGGTGTTTACTTTATTTACATCCACCGGCTCTCGCCACGCAATGGGCCACAAATGGTATCAGCAGCAGTCACCTTTGATTTCATTCATGTGCTGGTTCATTCAATATATCCCAAAAATTTCTATTTATTTAAAAAATACACTTCTTAAGCAAGAAAAACTCTAAGCAAAAAACAAAAATGAAAATAAGAGATTATTTCATCTTAAAAAGTCGCCCCATTGACAACCTCAATATTGACTCCAGAAACGAAACATGACATGAGCTCACTTTTCGGTGGACTGCACCACCTGCCTCAATTGTAACCAATTAAACAGATATTTAAATGCCCTTTCCAAGATTTATACATCAGTTCAAATATGCATATTTGAAATAAATAGAAATTTGAAATAAATAGAAATTTTTGGGATATATTGAATGAACCAGCACATGAATGCAATCAAAGGTGACTGCTGCTGATACCATTTGTGGCCCATTGTGTGGCGAGAGGCAATGGATGTACATTAAGTAAACACCATTTTTCTGATGCCAAGTTTTTTATGAGACTCACATATATTTATAAGGTATCCCCCTTGTTCTATGATTGTTTTGGTGTTTTTGAAGGGGGTCAGTTTTTTTTGTTTTTGTAGACAATTTTATTAATACAGTCTCAGGTTGAACATTGCACATGCTGAACTACTCCTACAACTCAGTGACGGATTTAGGATTTTGCCATCCCTAGGCAATGCTGATGCTGTTCTCAACTCAGTGACGGATTTAGGATTTTGCCATCCCTAGGCAATGCTGATGCTGTTCTCCCCCCTCTTCCTCCCCTCCCTTCCCAGACAAGAGACAACAGAGAAGAACATCTAAGGCCCAGCCTTCTTTGTTCTGCTCTATCTGCTCCAGGTTCACCACTTCCCCTTATGTCCCTGAATGACAGAAGGAGAGAGGCTGGACTAAGTGTAGAGTGATTTTTTTTCTTTGCTCCCTGCTGTATGCTCTGGCCTCAACTCCCTCCTCCAGGTTTCTGCACAGGACAAAATGGGAGGGGCTGAAATAAGGAGTACAGCACTTTTTCTTTGCTCTGTCTCTTCTAGTCTCACTCCTTCCTTCCTGTTCTCTACCCTGGGAGAGGAGGGGTTGGAGCAGGATCAGAAGGCCGTTCTCTGCTGAGTGAGAGCACAGAACTAGGAGGCAGCAAATCTTCAGCTGGCCTATTATTTTGCCGCCATAGCTATAGGCCTAGTGTACCTACTGGCAAATCCAGGCCTGCTAGTACTACTTCTAGTAATCCTACTACCAGACCTATGCAATGCTGTACCATCACACATAAGAGACAGTCCCTGCTCCATGAACATCACAACCAGTTCCATGCAATACTTCAACATTGCTCAAAGTGGAAGAAGGTTGCCAAATCTCTTGGCTGATGCAATGCCAAAAGGATAAAAATGTAATCCCCCAAACTGCAGGCTTCATTTCCTAGCCTCTTACTGTTTAAAATGTTGAATTTCATGCCAGTCTCAAAGTGGCTTGTTTAATTTTTATCTCAGTGCTCTGCTATTTATGATAGCCAAACATAACCCTCACAGAGAAGAGGAATCAGGCCCACTGATATGTTACAAGGGGCTCTTGGGGGTGCTTTCCTAAATTATGTTATAGAAAAGAAAGTGTTTCACCAAGCAAAACAGATCTGGTGCGAGCCCCTTTGATAAAGAATTGGCGATATCTAAGATTACACATGGAAAACACTCAGTAATAAACTCCCCCCCCCCCCCCAAAAAAAGAAAGAAACCTTAACATCAATAAACCATAATGTACAATTTCTGTCAGTTCTAAAAAACGGGGCACCCCAATCTTCAAATTTCCCACAAAAGAGAAAAAAAGAAGAGACAAAATATTTAGTAATAATGCAAAAGCCAAATACGTACTCATGCAGAAACCGAAAAGAAGCACAAATATCTGAGCACTTAGGTAGAAATGCCTCTCAGCGTTCATCCTTTGGTTAAACCTCCAACTATTGTGGGTCAAAGAAAGGGTAAGCATGCATCCCGGGAGGTAATTAGACATTTACAGGGGAATGTGAAATGAAAGCAGCCCCGACTGTTAGAGCACCATCCCCATATTCCAAGAAATGTCTTTCTTTTAGTGGGAGTAGCTCTACCTCTAGCAGCAAAGAAAGGGTCTTAATATCCAGTTCTGAGATAAATGATACCGGTACAGTCAACCCAGGGGGGAGGGGAGGGGAGATTTCATCTTGGGATGGATGTCCCTGTCCTCAGCCGGTGAGCACTTCCATTGACGTTCATCACAGTGGCGTAGCCAGAATTGAATTTTTGGGTGGGCACAAGGTTAACATGGGTGGGCACAAGGCATGCAGGTCTACTAGTTGTTTTCTTACTGATAAATAATGCCATATACTGCACCCTAGAATGGCTTTCTAAGTAATTTGCAACAGCCATTATGTGTCATGTATGAAACTTTAAAATAATTTACTTCAATTATTTCAAGTATAGAAAACAATCAAATCCAATCATATAATAAAACAAAAATTAATGTATTCTTTCATGAACCATCTTTGCAGAAACCCAGAAATCTTCATAAATACAATAAAATATAATTAATCATCAGAACAGGTGCAGCGCAGAGCTAGGGCAATTCACATTACAAGTAACATGAAAAAAAAATTCAAATTCTGGTGTCATCTCAGCAAAAAATAACCCTCCACTGCTATTCTGTGAAGTAACAAACTCTGCACATTCCCAAAGATGACATATTTAAATTGCTAAGATCTCTCTCTCTCTCTCTCTCTCTCTCTCTCTCTCTATATTTATTTATTTATTTATTTACCTTTGTTGTCTGATCTTTGTATTTTTCTAATCAGTTGGTCCTGGTCTCTTTTTCCCATTTTTTCCCTTGTCGCTCATTTCCTAATTCCTCTTCAGTGTCTTTTCTACTACTGTCTTCTTCCCTTCCACACACACATACACACATATATACATACATGCTTTCTCTCACAGACTCCCTCACACACTCAAGCTCACACTCTCGTATGCTCTCCCCCCCCCCCCCACTGCCCCAAGCTCACATTCTCTGCAGACATACATACAAGCTCTCACTTTCTCACCCCTCCCCAGGCTTATATCCTTATGCACACACAGAAGCATATCCAAACACCCATTCTCAGCCACACACACAAACCCATACTCCCATTCTCACCCACACATACACACATTTAAGGTCCCATTCTCACCCATACATACACACATTCAAGCACCCATTCTTACCCACATATTCAAGCTTCCATTCTCACCCACACACACAAACCCAGACTCCCATTCTCACCCACACACAAACCCAGGCTCCCATTCTCACCCATATATACACACATTCAAGCTTCTAGTCTCACCCACACACATTCAAGACTCCATTCTCACTCCCATACACACCCAGGCTCCAATTTTCACCCACACACACACCAAGGCTCCCATTCTCATCCACACATACACATTCAAGCCTGTGCACAGTTTCCGCTTCCTCCCCCCAGAGCAGGAAGATCAGCTGACCTCTCCTGCTGCCACTGGCCTCCTGCTATCTTCGGGTCATACGGCCGACCAATCTTCCTGCTGCGGGGGGGGGGGGGGGGAGCGGAAGCTGTGCGCGGCGTTTCCGCTCTCCTCCCCCCCCCCCCAAACAGGAAGATCGTCGGCCATACGGCCCGAAGATAGCACGAGAGGCCAGCTGATCTTCCTGCTTTGGGGGGAGGAAGTGGAAGCTGTGCGTGGCGCTTCCGCTCCCCCCCCCCAACAGGAAGATCGGTCGGCCATATGGTTGCAGCATCGCTTCCCCCACGTGTGCCGTGGTGGTGCGCCAGGCATGGGTTCTCCTCTTCACTGTCGCGGGGATGGGATCCCGCGACAGCCTTGCAGTTCCGGTGTCAGTTGTGTGGGCCTAGGTCTAAATTGGGTGGGCAGCTGCCCACCCAGGCCCACCCGTGGCTACGCCACTGGTTCATCATCCAGCGTTTCACCAGATGCGGGGATGAGGGGGAAAATGTTTCTTGGGGAACTTCTAGTAGCCCCACCGACCGGCCCATGCATTATCGGTGCATGGGAAACGAGCGCTCATGATTCAGCGCAAGCTTTTCTAACACGCAACAATCCGCCGCTCCGGGCTGCCCGATGCAATATGCAAAGGGCTGCTGTGGTGAAAAGGAGGCGCTAAGGGAAATTGAGCGCCCCTAGCGCCTCTTCGGCAGTGGGTGCCCGGGAGAGGGAGATATGGCTGTCTGCGGGTTAGGAAAACGGGCGCTCATTAATGGAGCATCCTTTTTCCTAACCTGACCGCTGAAACTACTTTTTCAGTTCCTCCAACTTAATATCGCAGCAATATTAAGTTGGAGGAAGTATAGAAAAGCAGTATTTTCTGCTTTTCTGTACACTTTTTGGGCTCCTCAAAAATTAACACCTACTCCGGGACAGGCGTTAATTTTTTTTAGAGTAAAAATGTGTATGTCAGGTGCACATTTTGTTTTTGCTTTGGGGGGAAATAGCTAATAGCCTCATCGATATGAATTTACATGTGATGAGCGCTATTAAATATGCGCTTTATTGGACGCATGTTTTTGATGCGCTATCCCCCGTTTTGCATTGGGGCTTATGGACGCACATCCAAAACGCACGTCCAATCATATGTTGAGCCATGCGCTGTGGCCAGGACACAATACTGCATCGGCCTGCAAATGTTTCTAGAAAGCTTTTGAAAGCAATACATTAGACATTTTGGGAAAAAATGATCAACCTCAGTTATCTAGTACCTCAGCCTTAATCTGAAAGAACAAATTATTCTTAATAATGGGAGAGTTTATCTTTTGTCAAGAGAACATCTGGTCCTCCTGAAACACCTTAGTTTTTGTGCTGATATCTTTCAGTGTTTCATCCTGAATAGGTAATCATTAGCAAATCTCCCAAGATCTTCAATCCTATCTGTCAGAGGAAATTCAAGTCTAGTAATTAACAGACCTGTGTATTCTAAGGTGCTTTTTCAGGGGTTTAGTCAAAATACTACACCAAGCATTATTAGGAGTTCTAGGGATGTCTGACTGGATAATTCCCACAGGGCTTAGCCTAGCACCTCTCCCCATGGTACTCACAGCTTTCCCAGTCAATTTCTCCACTGTAACATTCAGTCATAATGGTGTTTCCTGGCTCTTGTCTGCGGCACTATTATTTATTTGCATTTAATATGCCACTACAAAAGGCAAAATGTGAATTACAAAGAAAGATGTGAACTGCAGTACTCATTTTATGAAGGAGAGGACATAAAGAACATATGAATTGGGACATGAACAATGCAAAACTGCATAGGTAGTAATATGCGGTGCACACATTTCACAGTATAGGGAGGAATCCTAGCAATAAGATAAACAAATATGGCACATAATAAAGTTATCCACAACACAATGCAGGAGCAGAAGCCTGCACTTCAAATATTCAACACCAAACAGAGGGAAGTGCAGGTAATTCAATAAGTCCCCTCAACTTCAGATTCTTTTCATCAAAGGTTTCTTTTTATTTTACATCGGCAGCTCCATTGCTTAGCAAGCACAGAATTTAAGAAGGGTCCCCGGACACGGACCCGTGTTTCACCAAACCCGGCTGCATCGGGAGGGACAAGCATTTAGAGACAGGGATTCTTCAACTTTTAATCGCTGTGCTGATATTTGCAAAAACACGGGTCCGTGTCGGGGGACCCTTCTTAAAGTCTGTGCTTGTCTAAGAAATGGAGCTGCCAATGTAAAATAAAAAGAAACCTTTGATGAAAAAAATCTGAAGTTGAGGGGACTTATTGAATTACCTGCACTTCCCTCTGTTTGGTGTACATAATAAAGTTAAACAGCGTTCTCATAATTAAGGAAGAATGTAGAGCAATAAGATGGGTAGAGTTACAGAGCTCAGAGGAAGGTTTGGCTCAAAAGCCAAATTTTGATTTTGATTTTTATTTTTTTTTAAAGGAAGAGTAGCAGGTTTCTTTGCATAAGTCCTGCAGGATATTGTTCCACAAGTTAGTGCAAAGCAATTGAATGCTGCCTTTCCCTGGCTTCTCTGGATAACATCTCTCCCTAGCAACTTATTGAGTCAGCTGTATAGATTTTATCCATCCTTTTTGGGTAGAACCATTACAATCACTTACAAAACACTTTATGGCCATGGAAACTTCCATTGCTGGAAATATCCAGGATAATCTATGGTGAAGTCAGTTTGCAAACCTTTTCTGAAGAAATGGGGCAAAATCTGCTTTAAGATTCATGGCAAAATATCCAATGGCTTGTTCCTGTGGATCTTGAAAAAATCCATGGGCTTTTTCAAGCTTAAATCAGGCTGAAATCTGTATGCTTCAAGTTTGAATCAAATTATTTTATACATTTCCATGCATGCAAAGAGAATGACTAAATAAGAACACCATTAACACAACATATCAAAAGATCAACACATATCTTGGTTGCATAATAAGCCACAAGGCCTTCAGCACCTAAAAGGTTTACTGAACCTCTACCCTCATATAATAAATTGTGATCTTACTCTTAGAAAATACTTTCACATATATATTTTTGTTTCTAGAGTTTTTCTTTGTAAATAGTCAACTAGTAAGCTTTTCTTGAATAATTTGTTCAATTCTCAGTTGAAATCTCAGTAAGGATACAGTGGGCTGGATTTTAATACCTGCGCGTGAGCGTAGATTTGTGCTCGCAACCCTGTGCGCACAAATCTACGCCCAATTTTATAACATGCATGTGCAGCCGTGCGCATGTTATAAAATCCGGGGTTGGTGCACACTTGTGCACCTTGCGTGCGCTGAGCCCTAGGGGAGCCCCGATGGCTTTCCCTGTTCCCACCAAGGCCGCTCCAAAATTGGAGCAGCCTCGGAGGGAACTTTCCTTCTGCCCCCCCCCCCCCCCACCTTCCCCCCCTCCCTTTATTTTTCAAGTTGCGCCTGCTGGCCAAGTGCCAGCACACAATCCCCCGGCCTAGAGGCCCTAAAGAGGCCTCTGGCCACGCCCCCGCCCTGCCCCAGACCGCCCCCACCCATTTTTTCAAGCCCCGGGACATGCGCGTGTTGCCGGGCCTATGCAAAATAGGCTCGGTGCGTGTAGGACTTTTAAAATCTGCCCCAGTATGTTGTGATCTCCTTATAGTAACATAGAAGTCGATATTCAAAAGCCATTTAGACGGATAACTGAAAAGTTATCCATCTAAATGGCTACCCGGTGATATTCATCACTGTACGCAGCTAAAATTTAGCCACGTGAGTCAGGGGCATTCCTGGGGAACGCTTGAGCCATTTCTGGGAGAAGCACGGTTAGCCGTCTAACCCAGGCGGCTAAATCTGGTCGGGCGCAAGGCTGACCTAAAGTGAGTCAGTTAGACTAACATAACTGTGCCGCTGAATATACCCTGCTAGTTAGCCGGATATGTTTATCGGGCTAACTAGCCAAGCCACACAGCGCCTGAAAAAGGATCCCATAGCAAATAGTAAATGAAGGCTGATAAAGACCAAAATGGCCTATTCAGTCTGCCCTGTAGTAAGTGGTCCACTTTGCGTAGACGTGCATACAAATTCTCATGCGGAACCTGGCAGTCACAATCCTAAAGACACACAAGAGGAGTAACTGTCACGCTGTACAGATTACCCCATGCCTTCTATGATGCACAGTGCATTCATCGCACTGCTGTTTGGGGCTGTAACTTCTGCTCTGTGCATGTTACCCTCATTTATATCATTGCTGTTTTGGGCTATCAATGCCGCTCCATGAAGATTACTTCCCATACCTTCTAGGAGGTGCAGTTACCCCAGTGTTTCATTACCATTCTCTTGCCACTAGGGACCCTCTGTGTTTATTCCATACTTTCATTACCAGTTTTATTGCCACCACTTCCTCTGGGAGGACATTCTGGGCATCCACTGCCCCTTTCATGAAAAAATATTTCCTAATGTTGTTCCCGAGTCTTCCTTCTTGGAGCTTCATATCATGGCCCCTGGTTCTACAACTCCCATTCCACTGAAAAAGCTTTGCTTCTTGTGCATTAATTCCTTTCAGGTATTTAAATGTTGGTATCATATCCCCGCTATAATTATGCAGTGTTAAAGCTGCCTACCCTTGTTGATGGCTCATGTCGTATACTGAAAGTTTGACATATGGTTACATGATCCATCTGGCAAATCACAATGTGATGTTTCTCTACCACTTTCTGATGGGATTTTTATTAGTCATCAGACTCCAAGAATAAATGATTCATCTCTCCATAGCTTCAGGCTGTTGTCTTTATATGTATTTTTTCCACCTGGCAGTTTGCTCCTGTTCCTTTGGGTTGTCAGATCATTTGAAACTTGCCTCCATTGGGCTATATTATTTTTTTTTATATTATATTATATTTTATATCCTTCTCCCAATTCATTTAGCCCTGTCATTGCTAGAGGATGTGGTGAAAGCTGTTAGTGTAGCTGGGTTTTAAAAAGTTATGGATAAGTTCCTGGAGGAAAAGTCCATAAACCATTATTAAGGTGGACTTGAGGAAATACACTGCTTACCTCTGGGATAAGCATCATGGATTCTACCTTTTGGGATCCTGTCACTTGTGACCTGGATTGGCCACTGTTGGAAACAGGATACTGGGCATGATGGACCTTTGGTCTGACCCAGTGTGGAAAATCTTATGTTCTTTCTGTAGAACATTGCAATTGTTGACCCTATGTCTGGTTGCTAGGGCTTGCCATTCCATGATGGCCAAGACTCTCCCACCCTCCAGGAATTGTGAACATTGCTGTCACAGCATCCCCATCTGGTGAGAGGAAGTCCTAATTTGGGAATTGAACCTCTGCATGATAGCAAGCAGCACTGCTCCTGTGCCAACAGTTTGATCCAACTTTGTACATTTGAATTTAGTGGAAAGTTACTATTATTAACAACATGCACCAGATTCACTAGAGCTTGAATATTGTGTGCACAGGATTTTTTTTTCACTAAATCGTGTTTAATCTGCATTTCATACCAACAATTGCCTGCAGTTCCAATCAATGCTAATTACAGTGCATGTATTCCTGCATGATGTTTTGAACGAATTATCAAGCATTGGTGAAAAGCAACGAAGCACCCAAAGGCAAGATTAATTCATTTCACGGAAAGTTACATGTCTTCAGTTTACTCAACACTTTCACCTCAGACAGGAAAGTTCAAATGATTAGCATAAGAGGCTCAAGTGAAATTAAATTAATGTATTACTGCTAAGCAGGGTGTGAGTTTAAAGAGCCACGCACAGGCTAGGGCAAGGCATCTTGTCTCCCTTTAGATGCATCAGCTAGGAAAGAGAGGGAGTTATCTAGCCCCTGACATGTGTGAATGCTTGCAGTAATGTGGCTGTCTTGCAGTGGCTTGTGCCAGTTCTACCGTTATAGAATTTCCTGCCTCTTAAAATCTTGAGTTATGACACCGATCTGGTTCATCTTCAGAGTGAATAGACTGGAGTGTCATGTTCAGGCGAACTTTACATGTGGAGGGTCCTGTATGCACACAAGTTTACCTGCAGTGGGAGGAGACATTCCAGGGAAGGGGGGGCAGGGAAGGGGCGGGGCTTGCACTTATATGCATATTTTTTAACTTTCAAAAGCACGCATATATATTTCTCCAAAAATTAAAAAAAACCAAAAAAAAAAACCACTACTCCCACAAACTAGCAGGTGTAAATGTGTGCAGATAGTTTTGATGAGATAATTTTCAAAAAGGAAAATAACTGCATACTTTAAACTTATGAGGTCAGTTACACAATTATCCCCAATATGGCTAGGAATAAAATTGGTTTCTTACCATTTGTGTTCAGATTGTAATGTTCATGACGTGTGTTTTGTAATATTCTATACACTGAATACTGGCATTATCAATATTGCATTAAGGTACTTTCATTACTGTTTCATGGATAGGAAAGTAAAATTAAAAATATCTGACTTGCTTATAGGTCATCAAAATCAAGCCACTAGGGAGCTCCAAATGATCTTCTTGCCCAGGGACCCAACAACCCTGAGACCACTATTGCCGGAAGAAGCAGACTGCTACATGACACATGTTGGGTGTCTGTCTTCTTTTGCATTTTAATTCATCTATGTTTTCTACCACAGGCTTTGTAGTCTTTGAAGCAGATCTTGCCTTTCCCACATCAGGATCATGCATCCACTTAAATAAAAATTCATTTCAATTTCACCATTACCTAGGTATTGGTTGTTTAGAGTAATTTCCAAGATTATAGGTTAGCTGGTTCCCTGAAGGGCTGAAGACAAGTGAGTGGTCGCTTTGAAAGCTTCCTTTTATACTTCAACATGATTTAGAGTAAAGAAGCTTGGAAATGTTTTCTTTTGACCCAACAGTTACCTCCTGCTTTTTTGGCCTTTCAGCTCAGTTGGTACCAGAGTTGGAAGCTGACACTAGGAGCCTTCATTTGCAACTACCCAGGAATGTTTCTCTTCCCCCTTTTATTTTATATCCCCCTTCCAACTTACTTTAGTCCAGTCACTGCAGTGACAGTCCCCAGCTGGAGAACCATATACCAGGACTACATCAGGAATGCTGCAATCATAGGCTATAAACCCAGCACTACTTGTCACCATTCTATAAGGATTATGGAACTCTGCAGCATGCCCAGCTCTAGCAGGCCCAGGAAGCAGAAAACCTGAGCCAGGAATCACTTCCTGGGCCCTCCATTTGGTAATGTGCAGCATTGTCCCCTCAGCCTGCGAACTATTTTAAGTTGAAGATGGGCTTCCTGCTACCATGGAGTATGCATCCATTCTATATCAGCAGCAGAGACAACGCCTCCTTGTGGAGAGAGAAAGAGGGAGGGATGCATTGATGTTGCTGCTCATGTTGATAAATCAAGATAATATGATGGGCTCAGCAGCAATTGAATACCCCTCTTCAAGACTTCATAATGTCACAAAATACGGGTGATATAGCATGCAGTTCTAGAAAAGCACTATTTCCAACAACTGCAAGCAGAGGAAGATGAAAATATCCATAGCACTCAAGAGATGAGAGCTCAAGCTGAATTAGTGTACAAAGGGCTGCCACAAGGGGTGGGACAATGGGTACCTAAATAATGTGCCAGACTGGGGTGGGGAGAATGCAATGGCAATGCCAGCATCAGACCAGTGAAATAGGTATGACTTGCTTTAAACAGGAGACTGGTTGCATCATTGAAAAAAGTTCCATTCTCCTGGAATGACCCTCTTTCCCCTTCCCTCCCCCCATGTATACATACTTATTCAGTTTAGGTACTAGTACAACTGTGCACCAACTGGGAAGGATAAATGGTTCATGCACCAATGTATATTTCACACTAAGCTTTCATAGTAAAACAACTGTTGCTCATGTAGCCAAGCACGTGCACCAAATGGCTATATACATTTTAAAATAAGAGTTATCTTTAGTAGGTGCCATAGAATATTTTAATAGAAAAGATGTAAACGGTGGAATGAGTGGTAGTGTATTCCATCATAGAACACGCAAACACAACTTGTAAAAGTAAATCCTTGGTTTAGTAAATATTTAAATATTGTAAATATCAACAAAGGCAAACAACATTACAGCAAACATTGTACAATTAAGTAAAGGCAATCAGCATTGCAGCAACAAAGCTATGCATAAAAGATTTGTACAAAGATACTTCCCTCATAGTCTTCCTTTTGTAAGTCAATGTAACTGGGAAAACCAAAAGACATACAGGTCTGGAGATCACATGAAATGGCTAAGGCACTCTTTCTGTGATGATCTGAGTGGATATTGTTAATTACAATTCACTTATACCCTAATTTCTGGCTCTAGTCCAGGTTGTGCAAGCTCAGTCATTCTATTTAGAATTCACAATTTCAGCAGATTTATGCCTTAAGCTGCGATTTTGCTTTGAGACATCCTGTTACTGCATGACTCCCAGATAGTTAGACACTGGCCTTATCAGGCAGTCAGCAGATGTCTCCTGTTCCTATTTCAGCTTGTCACTACTAAGCAGACTAAGAAAGAGCATGCCAGATTTTCATGTCTTAATGATTCTTATGCTTAAACTCTTGTGCAATATATTGATCCACATTTATTATTGGTGATTAGCTTTTTTCCACTATTATTCCCACCTGCTGCATCACAAAGTTCTTCACATCCACTTTAACTAACTGCATTATTTTCCACAAAAGAATGTGCTACTTCATGCATATTTGAATAAAATAAATGTAGAAATGCAAGAATAGTTAGTTAGACAGTCTGTGCCAAACAATTGCTTAATAAGTTAATTTACATAATTGGTGTTACAATTCTGCTCACGGGCCTAGCCGCAAGCAGCCTCTCACCTCCTTGCTGTCAGCCTGCCAGCTGTCCCAACGCCGTCTCACGCGGCCTGAGGTCGCCGTTTGTTTTCCGCAGTATCAGAGTCGCCACGTCCAGCTTCGCAGACCAGAGACTGCCCATGCCTTCTTCTTGCATGGCAGGTTGTGCCGCCATGCTTCCATTCGGCCCGGAGGCCACCGTCTTCCCTGCACGGGCAGGGCCGTCTCATTCCTGTCTTTCATGGCCCAGAGGCCACCGACATCATCATCTCCCCTGCGCAGGGAATCCCCGCCTCCAGCCTCCTTCTTGCAGCCAGTGGCCGCCACCATTGTTCTTCCAGCAGCCTGGGAGCCACCTCCAATGTCTCCAGCTTGCCTTGCAGCCTAGTGCCGCTCCTGTTCCTTCTTCACGGCAGGGACACTGCTCTCCAGGGTCCTGCCTCCTTTGACATGGGGCTGTGCCTCTTCAGCCTATTTAAAGGGCCAGCAGTGGGAAAGTTCCTGTGGTCCTGATTGATGATGTCATCAGGGCATCTCCACTTCAGCCCTATAAAAGGGCCTTTCACAAGTCCGTCTTTGTCTTCGCAAGGAGATGCCTGCTCCTGGAGTCTCTTCTGTTCCAGCTCTTCTTCCAGGAGGCTCCGATGTCCATCTTTGCTTCTTCAAGGCATTCTGTTCTTCATGGGAATTCCCTTGTCTTCCTTTGTGGTTCCTCATCCTTCATCTTCATCCTCGTTCCATGTCCTGGTCTCTCATTGGATCCTGTGTCTCCATCCTCAGATGTCTCCGTCCACAGATGTTATCATTCACAGATGTCCTTGCTCCCAGATGTCCTGTCTCTCCTGACTTTGTTTGTTTACAGATGCCCCTGTTGACAGATGTCTTCATCTGAAGAAGTCCTCGTCACTAGACATCCAGTTGTTCTGTCCCTCGGTGCCTTCTTGATGCTCCTGATTGAGTGCCCTGCAGGTCCCAAGTCTGGACGTTCTGGTGTTCGGATGTTCTGTCTTTCAGCGCCTCCTTGATGCTCTTCACTGAGTGCCTTGGGGGTTTGAAGTCCTGATGTCCTTGTTGTGGATGTCCCAGTTGAATCTGCCTTCAGATGTCTTCGTCTTTAGATGTCTTCGATGTCCCTGTCTCCAGATGATCTCGATGTCTAGTCTTCAGATGTTCTACCTTTTGGCATCCACTATTTCTGGCTCCTCTCTTTGAAGGCCTTGTCCTCCGATGCTTGGGCTCTGGCTTTGCCTAGCCTCCGGCAGATTGTGCTGTCAGTGAACCTGTCAAAGGGCCGTCGTGCCACAGAAGCCTCCTCTCTGGCTCTGTGAGTTAGCATACTATCCAGATTCCACTCCATCCTGAGTTTTACCTTGCTGTCGTCTTTTCACTCATCAAGAATCCTCGTCTTGCCTCAGCCCTGCCTCTGCCTAGCCACAGTCTAGCCACAGTCTTGCCTCAGCACTGCATTTGCCTTACCTTCTCGCCTAGTGTCTTTGCCCGACCATGTCTTCAAGTATCTTCGTGTGACCTTGTCTTCAAGAGTCTTCATCTAGTTCCAGTACCATTGCCTGTCCTCGACCTCTGTCCATCCTCCCAGGTGGCAGGTCCGAAAGGGCTATCAAGTGGACGAAGGGCTACCCCAGAGAACAGCATTGCGTTGTAGGGTCTCTTCTGATGCATTCAGGTTCGGCAGAGGTCAGAGTTCCTGGTCTTAAGCCTGTTCGCCTGTGCTTGGACACATCTTACCTGCCTCGGCGCTTCCCTGGAGCTCCTCTGCAGTCGCACTGTGGTCCAAGGGCACACTAACCTCTCCAGAATTGGGACTGCTCCGTAGCGATCCTGCATCAATTGGTTACCCAGAAAATCCAGATCTATTGGGAGAGGGCAGGAGGCACTAGAACCAAGTTAAGAACCAGTGGATTAAACTCACAAGAGCTGCCTGGCATTACCACATAGAAAAAGCAACAAGCAACATGAAAACTTTGATATGGCTAAAATGAGAACTTGCAAACCTTTTTCTATTTCCTCCAGTAAATAAATAGTATTTATGTGTTCTGGATCCAATACATATAGTATGTATTTAATTTATTTATTTAAACAATTTATATTTTGCTGATCCACAAATCTGAGAATTGCAAGTAACATACACAAAAATATTTAACGACAGCAATAATACATTATGAAGCAGCAATTAATTACAAAACAAATAGAGAGAGACAATAAAACAGTCATGCCTAATTCAATTCTTTATTCAAAAGATTGACAGATTGAAAATACAGAAGAGGAAATGATCCCCAACCTAGTCCAGTTTTCAATAAATCCACAATGAATATGCACGAGATGGATTTGCATGCACTGTCTCCAGTCAGGCCTAGATTTATGCACAAGTACACTAGGCCTGCAACTAATGTGACAAAATTCTGGGATCACCAAAGTTCCTGCCCCCAACACCGTGCTGTCCTCCAATCCTATCTCCCGCTTCCCCCTCCTTCCCCTGCTAACATCCAAGCTGAATGAATCCCCATCCCCTCATCTGTAGCCTGCTTTCTGCTTCTTTTCCTCTTGCTGCCCCAACCAAGCCCAAAAATGTGCCACTGACAAGACAGCATGCACGGGGATTGAGTAAGCCCAAGGCTGCATGATCACAGGACTTCCATACAGGGGGTGGGGCCTGTCCGCGCAGGTCCATTGGCTCATTCAGTCCTCACGTTGCTAGTCAGAACAGCATTGGATCTGCAACTGTGAGGTCAATGAGGGTGGGGGACAGCCAGAGGAAACTAATCCGAGGCCCAGCTGTAAAGAGAGAGTGGTAATTGAATCAGTTGTGGTTGGGAGGAATTGTAGGGCTGTGAGAAACAGAAGTTTTGGGGTGGGTATGGGTGCTCCCTCAGAAAACTGGAGGTCAGGGGTGGGTCAGCACCACCCAATAGTGCCAAGAGGCAGCGGACGTCAAAGTCTGTCACTGCCTCCACTGTACACAAAGCTATCTCATGCATATCCGCGTGGATGTCCTGAAAAAGCGATTAGCTAGAAGCTCCTCTAGAATCAGGTTGGACTGAGAGTTCAAGATAAGCAGAAGTTTTTTTTTCTATTCTGGCAGTCCCTTAAATGTGATATTAAAAAAACAATGGTAAATTGTATCTTTAATGTTTAATCTTTCTTTTGAAACAAAGTCAAATGTACCTAAGTCAGATAAGAAACATCTTATGTACAACAAATACAAAATCCTCATTGGAGAAAGTGTGCTTTTTACATCCTGAGGTTCCCCTCTTAAAACCAAACTGTCAAGAACTATGTGAGACAACTATATTGTATCTTTAAAAAGCCAAACATTTGGTGAACATAAGAGGATGCATTTCGATTTTGAAATCAAGAATACACAGAATCAAAAAGCTTTCCTGTAATGTGTGTGCACCGCTGATCTGAGTGAAGGATTGATCGGCTCAGCTTTTGCAGAATAGTAAACAGCTTCTAGAGTGAATAGAGTGCTCATTCACAAAATATAGCCAACCTGGAAATCTGAGACAGATATACTGCAGAAATAAGCTCCCACCATAAATTTTAAGCCACACTAGCTCGTAAAATAATTTATTCCTAAATTAGGCTACTGCAGACAAGTGCTAGCTGATAAAAAATTAAAATTGTTTGTTCCACTTGCCTGTATTCTCCAACATCTTGAGACGGAAAACCCAAAACAGTCCAAGTAGGAAGGATGAGCTCTGTTTTCTCAACTGGGTCCTTGAGTACCCCATAGCTAGGCGGGTTTTCAGAATAGCCACAGTGGGCCGGATTTTAATACCTACGCACGGGCGTAGATTTGTGTGCGCAATTCGGCGCGCACAAATCTACGCCCGATTTTATAACATGCGTGCACAGCCGCGGGCATGTTATAAAATCGGGGGTCGGCGCGCGCAAGGGGGTGCACACTTGTGCACGCCGAGCCCTAGGGGAGCCCCGATGGTTTTCCCTGTTTCCTTAGAGGCTGCTCCGAAATCGGAGCGGTCTCAGAGGGAACTTTCCTTCCGCCCCCACCTTCCCCGCCCCCCAGCCCTACCTAAACCCCCCCCCCTAACCTTTGTTTTGTAAGTTGAGGCCTCTGGCCATGCCCTCACCCCACCCATCCCGCCCCTTTTTTCAAGCCCCGGGACATACGCGTGTCCCGGGCTTGCGTGGTCCCCGGGCCTATGTAAAATAGGCTTGGCACGCGTAGGGCTTTTAAAATCTGCCCCAGTGAATGCACTAGAGATATATCTGCATATAACAGGATTAGCAATGCACGGGAAAGACTTTGCCTGTTCACTGTAGACAGCCTGAACACTCAACTGGCTAAGGCAAGTGTTGGGAACCTCCAAGCCCTTGAGGGCCACATACTGGTCAGGTTTTCAGGATATCCTTCATGAATATGCATGAGAGAGATTTGATGTGCTGCCTCCAATGTATACAAATCTGTTTCACGCATATTCTTCAGGGATATCCTGATAATCAAATCGATGTGCAGCCTCAAAGATTGGAGGTCCCTCATCCCAGGGTTAGGAGGCACTTAAGAACTGAGGGGGCGATGCAATAAATTTTGCGGAAAGTGGGCGCTGACTTTTCAGCACCCGCTTTCTTAGTGCATGCATGGCGCCCGCAAGGGGGGGCGCCATGCAATATGCAAATTAGGGAGTCGCGCTAGCAAGGAGGTGCTAGGGTCGCCTGCGAGACCTTAGCGCCTCCTTGCTAACGCGACCCCACGGCAGCTACCGGTTATGAAGACCGACGCCGGTAAACTCAGCATCGGTTTTCATAACCGGCCGTCTGTCAGTAATGGAAACAGATGCCGAGTTTATCATTCACTCCGCATTCAAAAAAATAAATGTGCGTCTCAGGCGCACATAGAAGAAGTACAGAAAAGCAGAAAAAACTGCTTTTTGGTACTTCTTTAATAAAAAAAAAACAAAAAAAAAACCTCGGCAGACCACCGAGTTATGAAGACCACCACCGGTAAACTCGGCATCGGTTTTCATAACCGGCTGTCTGTCAGTAATGAAAACGGATGCCGGTAAACTCATGTGAGCGCACTGTATTGCATCGGCCCCTGAGTTAAGAACCACTGGGTTAGCTCAGCAAACAAACAAGAGAGGAGTGAGAAGGAAATTGTGGTGTCCAGTCAGGAAATGCAGTTTATACATTTTTAAATGACATTAAATAGCAAATCTTAATGCTTCAGTGCCATTAATGGCTGGTAATCAACCGGACCATAAAACAACCTTTTACAGAAAGCAGTGAGCCTAGACTCGCACACAATATAACAGATCTGCAAGAATAAAACATACGTCGCTGTCTTTTAGATCTAGGATACCAGTACCTTACACAGGAACAAGAAAGGCCTCTCTCTGCTTTTAGAATGCAGCTTTCCCACTTTACATGGAACAGCTCTAAATAATGAACGTATGGGTTTGTTCCTTCAGAAATCAAGCAAGAGAAGTCTTTTGCTTAAATACAGCTGTTAGGCACTGTAAGAACCTCATATTATTTATTAGAATTTAGAATGAGACACAAAACAGCAGAATGCCCAGCAGGGAACAACAGGGCTGCAATTCATTCCAAGGGCTCTGCTGACATCAAACCGCACCATCATAATTCTTCTTATCTGTGAACAGTAGCAAGATCCTGAGAGTGAATCCATCCTTGTGCTAAATCTGTCACTCGCTTAGGGGCTCAAATCACTCCCGCTGTGCTTGGGCTTCGAAGAGTGGCTCTGGCAGGCTATTTGGGCTTAGGGGATAGTCAGGTTGGTCAGAAACGTATTCGGCACAGCTTTAAATTAAAAAGGAAATTCGGGCCACACAGGAGACCCTGCCATCGGTGCTTCGTTAATGCCCATAAACTGGATTGCAATGTTTATTCACTTTCCACAGCATGTGGAATGAATTATGTTTATTCCCGCTAAGGGGCTGGAAAAGTTCCAGAAGATCCCCCCCTGCTGCAGCCTCACAGCTCCCATTATGGGAGCAATCTTGACACAATTTCCTTTCCTCTCACAGCAAAAAAAAAAACCAATAGGAAACCTATATTCAAACAAGCTGGGCTGTTTTACTCTTATCACATATTATAAAACTGAAATGTGAAAAAAAAACATTCGCTATCTAAAATCACTGGCTGTACTTTCTAATGGCAAAAAACACTTTCTAGGCGCCTGCAGCACCTTATTCACGGGAGATCTCAGAATTTGCTTCTAGAAAAGAGCTCGGATGAACCTGCATCCTACACGACCAGCCTAACAGAACTGCTTACCGTGTGTGCCCGTCTCTTTTTATCTCACCTCAGTCTCATGTTCTCCCTCTTATACCCACACTAGCAACACATGCAGTACACACATGCGCCCCCCTCGTTCATGCCACCAAGGAATCCTAGACCTTATGCATACCAAAATATAGAGGGGGGGGTGTCTCTTGGGTTTAGGCCTCTCACTTTGAGACTCATTCAGGTTCCTAAATTGCTTGTTTGAAAGCTGAACTGAGGTGAGCCCCTAAATTTAGATACCTAAGAAGTCGGTAGCTGTGGGGGCAGAATTGGAGTAGGGTGGGGGGGGGGGGGAACATTAGGCATCTACATCTGGGCAAATGAACTACAGCCTTAAACTTAATAAAAATGTTTAGCTACAAATGTAGGTGCCCAAGTGAAGCACTGCACGTTTTTTGATCATTGACCTTCAAGCTAATTTGCAGAGAGAAAGCCTGCACGTACTTTCCCTTTGAAAAACCATCTACGGGTACAAAGCAGCTGCAGACTTTGCGCCTGCTTCTTGCGCAACGTGAAATTTTGATGGCAGATAACAGCACGTAAATTTGAAAATCCTATCTCCGCCTGTTTATTTTCCTTCCCTTCCTCCCCCCAAACTAAACATGCCTCTGGGAACACCTCCTTGTGGTCCGTTAAAAAACAGTGTCCACAGTATGGAAGACCGAGCTTACTTTTACCAGACTGACAGAGGCAGTTTTCATAGAAACAATTTGCTCAGGTGACATGGCGGCTTTGAAAATTGCACTCTTCATATGTCTAAAGAAATGAATTCTTTACTGAAAGACCATAAAGGTCAGGAAAACATCATCCTCAGCAACGTTCTATCACAACACAAAGAAATATCAGTAAAAATGAAAAGCAAAAAGGCAAGCAATACATGCAGCTCCGCATCCAACAGGCCATCCGTTCCATTCCATCAAGATGTAAAACCCGGACCGGAAGAGACACGGTCTTCAAAGAATAATGTGTATGATCTCTCAACCCTGCACGAATGTCAAAGCAAAACAAGAGGAAAGAAAATACTGCGGGGGGGGGGGGGGGGGGGGGGGAATCAGAGTTAACCTCAAACATACACCAAAACAAGAAAGGATAAAAGTCCCAGAACAGAAAAGACCAACAATGTAACAAAAGACCAGAACAGGTTACAGCAATTTCAGAAAAGACTCACTGTGTACACACACCTACAGGGAACTGCACCCCACACAGACTCAAAAGAACATCAGAGCACAGATATAGATAGAAAGTATAAAAACTCAAGCACCAGGAATGCAGTGAAAGCAAGGCTAGACTTTGGCACAAAAACACAACAACAACAAAAAAAAATATGTACCTGCCACACCAGCATGACAGACAGACACAGTCATCGCATGAAAACAAACTTATAAACACACACACACAGAGAAGCCACCAGGGTAGAGAACTGAATTGCTTTGGATCAAACTGTTTGAGGAAAGCCTAACATATGCAAAGCAGAGTTGCTTACCTGTAACAGGTGTTCTCCCAGGACAGCAGGATGTAGTCCTCACATATGGGTGATGTCACTGGACGGAGCCCTATCACGGAAAACTTTCTGTCAAAGTTTCTAGAAACTTTTGACTGGCACCCTGAGCATGCCCAGCATGCCATGATCCCTCGAGCCACAGGGGTCTCCCTTCAGTCTCGTTTGTAGCAAAAGGTGCGAGCGAAAAAATAATATAAGACAACATTTTGGACCCAACTCCGCAGGGTGGCGGGTAGATTTCATGAGGACTACATCCTGCTGTCCTGGGAGAACACCTGTTACAGGTAAGCAACTCTGCTTTCTCCCTGGACAAGCAGGATGGTAGTTCTCATATATGGGTGATTAGCAAGCTACAAGCTGACTCATATTTAGTTGGACCAACAGCACTGAACCTGTGCAACAGGCACAACAACTGGAATGCTGTTGGGAAAATGAGGCAGCCTGAAATCACAGCAGATTGGATCTGGATGGAGTTGAGAAGAAGACCCTCCAGGGCTTGGTACTTGGGATTCCTGTAACTGTCCAGGAGGCTTAGATGCAGGAAGGCTGGCCTTGATTTCATCACCTTTTCCAACACTCATGCAATCAGAGGCAAGATACAAACCCTACATTTACATAGTACACAGTGTCAAGCCATTTAAAAGGGCCATATTTTTTTTTTTATTGAAAAGTCCATGCATTCCCCACATACCATAATAGAGAACTGCCTTTACAAATGGGGCAGGAAAAGAGCATGACAAAAGCTACTCTTTTGCCCTCAGATGCGTCAAATCTTTTCTGCAAGTCCTGCTTGCCTTCATGTCCTACTACATGCTGTATCCATCTATAGAGCAGAAGAGGGCAGTAAGAAAGGGTCTGCATCAGATAGCTCATTTCCCAGTGTGGAGGACAGATGTGGTGGCTGTCTGTCCATGGTCCTGCCATGAATAATGTATATAAAAAGCAGAATACAACTGGTGACCGTGCTGGGAGTAAAGATCTGCGGGGTAGGGGTTTGCAGGGATGGAGCCATTATATAGCTCATACGATCCTCTCGTTACCTTTTGCGCCGAGCCTTGCTGGGTTGTTGTGCATAATACTATTGTGATCTGTCTGGACATTAAAGCTTTGAAGAGGTTGACTCTTGAATCTTAGAAGAAAAAAAAAAGATGGGCTTTGCTATCTGAGCTGCCACTTTTGCACCTTTGTGGATGGAAGGGCTGTGACTGAATTAAAGGGAAGGTAGAAAGCAGAGAATTGTCTTATTGGTAGCGGTGGCTTTGAATATTTACTTACCTTTCATGGCTGCGATTCTTCTTGCATTGTACTTTCTGACTACATGCTATATTTTAGACAATTTTAACTAAAAGTGCCATTGAATTTTTAAAGTCCACGGCGTAGACAGACCATTGATTTAATTTCTCATTCAAGCAGCAGCAACAGCATGGTGCCCTATTACCCGCATGCTAGGGCACTGGTTCTGTATTCATACAGCTGGCAGACTGCCTGCTTAGAGCCCTGGGATTCCCCTGACTAGATCTAACATAGAATCTGATGGCAGATAAGGAGCATAAGGCCCATCTACCCCTTCCCGTCTCTGAGAGCCTCTGTGCTTCTCTCTATGCTATTTGGCCTTCTGCGACTGCAGGGGGATCTGTTCTCTTTTCTCCAAAAAAAAAAAAAGACCTGTACACTAGGTTCGTATACCTCCCTTGCAATTTCTGCTATATGGTTCGCATCTCTTTACATAAGACCATTTATAAAGACAGCAGACAGCTTGATAAAAAACACTGGTGACAGAACTAGATTAGTGCAGAGGAAAGGATATGAGAATTGTCACCCACTGCACACAAGAAGCTGTCCAAGTAAATAGAAATATCTTGATCTTTGGGGTGAGCTTTTGTGCAGACTGTGTAACTGAGGACACACAGGGTCACTGATTCCCTTTGTTTAACCCAGGCAAAGAACATTGGAGTGGGTCTTTTGCTCTCTGGCAATATCTTTATGTGCAGGAACAACTCCTCAGGTAATCTCAGATAAGTCATTTGTGTTCTGCAGAAAAACACAATGGCTGTTGCAGTGACTGGTCTCTCTCAGCTTAGCATCTTCAAGTATAATCCAATGGAATCTTCTGAAGAAAAGCAGATGTTGCCTTTGAGTAAATAAATCAAAGGTTCTACATCAGTATTACCTGTGCATTCTTCAGCTGTAGAACTGATTTATTATAAACTAAAAGTCCAGGGCCAGTGCTAGGGTATTAGGTGCCATAGGCAAGACTATTCAGAGAGAGGGGACAGAATTGGAGAGAACAGCCAAATTGAAGGATGGAACTCAATTTCTATATATGAAACAGGAAGCTCTCACATGATGCAAAAACCAGAAATATTTCTGAATGCTTGAGGGGAATAGGAAAAAACAACAAGAAGCTTCCAACAGAAACCAGAGCAGGCAGGATACCGAGCAAAAGGTATGCAACCTGAAACGAGAGATCCAAAGACTGCAATTCACCTCTTTCAGAATGAGAAGAGGAGGAAAAGCACAGTCATCCTTGGAAAAGAAAGGTAAACTGAATACTGACTGAGACCCCTCCAGGATGGCGAATAGGACCCACTTTGCAACTGCTGAATTCTCAACAGCAAGACTCAGACCACTCTATGTTTGGCTAACGAAGAATGGGGAGATATCATGAAGACGTCGGCCCATGGAGTGAAGAGCTCCAAGGCATAATCATGACGGATCATGTCCAATATCCCATGAACCAAGGGTATGGGGAGCCATTCTTGAAGAAAAGGCTGAAAGCAATCTCCAGCTGAAGGAACAGTGAAAGAAGTCAACACGCACCAAGAGGCGCAAGTAACCACAGTGCCAAGCACTGGTTTGCTAAAGCCTTGAAAGGACTAACACCTTTCCCTGGCCACATGAGCTCACAAAAGGAGTCAGAATATGACTACTTACCCGGTCTATTAAGTCTAGAGCCTAGACATCGATCCCAATGATAGGTTGAGAAAGGCATGAGCTCCGACCCCAGGGAGTCTCTGTAGTCTCAGGTATCCCAGACTCCCGATTAGCTGTTCTAGATCCTATCCAAAAAAACAAAAATTGCCCCTAACAAGGGGAGCTTCCCCAAATGAGACTTGGACCAGGAAACTGCAATCCGGCTGTTTGAAACTAGAGAGACCTTCTGGCTGCCCAGCAAAAGCACCTGGGCATGAAGCACAGAGCAGACCGTGCATAGCATCTTGCCACACACATTGAGGTTTGCACTCCTATGGCTGGAGAATTAAACAGATGCTTCAAGGTATCTCAATTGTTTTATATAGGGGAGTTTTAAGAAAAGGGTTACCTTCCACCAGAATAGGCATTCCCCTGGGTCACTCCAATATCAAGCTCATCCACCAGTGGGATCTGAATGGAGAAATCACTACTTATCTGATAATTTCATTTTCCTTAGTGTAGACCAGTGGTTCCCAACCCTGTCCTGGGAACCCCCCAGCCAATCAGGTTTTCAGGATATCGACAATGAATATGCATGAGAGAAAATTTGATTGATATGAAGGCAGTGCATGCAGGGTTGGGAACCACTGGTGTAGACAGACTCAGGACCAATGGTTTATGCACCTCTGCCAGCAGGTGGAGACAGAGCAAGCTGATGTTACAATATATTTACTCCTGCAGTAACATCAGCCCGCCAGTATTCTCTTCAAAAGCAACTGTGAACAGACTAGCAAAAAACTTGATTATAAACAGTCAACCATTACTGTACTCAACCAACAGGAACATTGAATTCAGGTAATGAATTTATGTACCCGCATCTAGGGTCTGGATGAACACTTATCAGTAATCCCCTGGAACATATAACCCCAAAAGAGGACCATTAAACCAATCATTCGACAGCCAGGGCAGGAAGCTGAGTCCATCTGTCTACACTAGGAAAACAAAATTATCAGGAAAGTAGTAATTTCTCCTTTCCTAGCGTGTAGATAGATAGGCTCAGGACCAGTGGGATGAACCCAAGCTACTTGCGACTGGGGTGGGAGGCTGCCCGCGGTCCAGTCAACACTGCACATGCAAAGGCTGCATCCTCCCAGGCCTGCACATCAAGACAATGATACCTGGAAAAAGTGTGTAAGGAGGACCACGTCGTAGCTCGGCAAATGTCGATTTCAGACAACAATCTAACCTCCGCCCATGACACTGCCTGAGCCCTAGTGGAATGAGCCCTAACCCGAGTAGGCAAAGGTTTTTCAGCCTCCACATATGTGGCCGTGACTACCTCCTTAATCCAGCGAGCTATTGTAGCCCATGAAGCTGGTTCGCCCTGCTTTCTTCCACCATGAACGACAAACAGGGCAATTTGTCTTTTGGAAAGTTTTAGAAACCTCTATTTACCACAGGACATGTCTCTTGACATCCAAAGGACGCAACAGATGATACTCTTCCATAAGTTTTCTCTTATCCAAGGATGGCAAGGAAATGGATTCATTCAAGTGAAAATCCGTGACCGCTTTAAGCAAGAAAGAGGTAACAGTATACAGCTGTATCGCTCCTGGAGTCATCTGAAGGAATGGCTCCAAGTTAAGGCCGGCAGCTCGGAAATTCGGCATGCAGAACATATTGCCACCAGAAACACTGTTTTCAAGGTCAAGAGCTGCAAGGAAAGGCCTCACAGCATTCAAAACATACAGCTCGCCAAGAAATCCAGCACCAGGTTAAGACTCCACAAGGGAATCAGTAACCAAAAGGAAGGACGAAGATGATTCACTCCCTTCAAGAAATGAGCCACATCAGGATGAGACGATAAGGATTCACCATTGACCTGGCCTCTGAAACAGGCAAGAGCCACAACCTATGCCTTCAAGGATTTATGGCCAATCCCTTAGCAGCTGGGGTGGGGAGCAGAGCAGGAGACTCTGGAAGGCATTCTGTAGGCCCTGCTCTTCAGTAGCAGCACTGCCTGCAGTAATACTCCTGCAGAGTCTCTTCCCCACACTTGGAGAGAGGTGTGTGTGGGGAAGGGGGAAGGCAGGGCTGAGTTGATAAACTCCTACTGGTTAAATGCAATGGCTCCTATCCCTCCTGGAGACAGACAGACATTGGGCTGGATCGGGAGATGGTGACTGAAGACAGAGAGAATCTGGTCTGGGGGGAGGGGTGATACTGATTGAAGAGACAGAGAGAGAGAGGGGGAGAGGGTAACAGAGACTGAAGAGACAGAGAGAGAGAGAGAGACTGGTCTGGAGGGAGAGGTGACAGTGATAGAAGAGACAGAGATGGTATGGGGAGAGAGGGTGACAGACCAGAGAGAGAGACAAAGATTGATCCAGGTAGAGAGGGTGACAGACTAAAGAGATGGAGAGAGACTGGTCTGGGGAGGCAGTGACAGTGACTGAAAAGAGAGAGTGGGAGAAGGGGTGACAGTGACTGGTGAGAGAGAGAGACTGGTCTGAGGGAGAGGGGGTGACAATGACAGGTGGAGAGAGAGAGAATGGTATGGAGGAGGGGTGATAGTGACAATGAGTTAGAGAGAGAGTGAGTGGTCTAGGGAGGGGTGACAGTGATTGGTGAGTAAGAGTGAGACTGGTCTGGGGGAGAGGTTCAGAGACTGGTGAGAGAGAGACTGGTATGGGGGTGGTGATAGTGGCTGGTGAGAGAGAGCCTGGTCTGGGGCGAGGAGGTGACAGTGACGTGAGTGTGTGAGTGAGAGAGACTTGTCTGAGGGTAAAAAGTGATAGTCTCTGGTAAGTGAGCAGTTTTGGTAGGACGCACTGGGCAGTCACCCTGGGTGCCATCAGCATCTCCAGTCCAGTCATGCCCTGAAGAAAGCCCCAGCGGGCCTCAGCAGACCCCAACCCGATGCTGCCCAAAGAGATGGGGAGGCCCTGAGAGTCTGTGTGCATGAGAGAGCAAGAGCCTGTGTGCATATATGGGTGCGTGTGACAGCAAGAACATGTGTGTGTGTGTACAAGTGAGAGCTGTTGTATGTATGAGAATGTCCATGTGTGTGTATGCATGTGCTAGCCTGTGCATGTGTGTGTCAGAGCCTGTGTGTCACACACATACCCACAAGCTTGCATGCCCACATACATAATTTGTATGTGTATGAGGGAGTAAGAGACTCAGGGCTGGATTTTCAGAAGGTTACGTGCACCGGGCTTATTTTTAAAAGGTCCGGCGATGCATGTAAGTCCCAGGGCTTTACTAAAGGGGCAGACCCGGGCAGGGCCAGAGACCTCCGACACAGCGGCCATTGCCGCTGTGTTGAAAGATTGTGTGCCAGCAGGCTGCCGGCAGGCGCAAAATGTAAAATAAAAATTTGGGGGTGGGGGGGGGGGGGGGTAAAGGTTAGGGGAAGGGGTGAGAAGGTCAGGTTAGTGGGAAGGGAAGCTCCTTTCCTGGCCGTTCCAATTTCAGAGCGGCCTGGGAGGGAACGGGGGAAGGCAGCGCGGTTTGGCTCGCCGACCCCTGATTTTATAACTTGTGCGCACCTGCACGCGCAAGTTATAAAATCAGGCATATATGTGGGCGCGCCAGGTAGCGCACGCACATGTACGCCCACGTGCAACCTTTTAAAATCTACCCTTGTGTGTGCGAGAGGATGAACATGTGTAAGTGTTTCTGAGAGAGAGAATAAAGGTTGTGCATCCCTCTCCCCCAATCCAAGGCAATCTCAGTATGACTGGAAATCAACCCAGGTATGGAAAGAGATTTTTTAATTGCATTTATTTATTTAATGAAATTTATAAACCCTTTGTAGTTTAAATTATCGGATGTTAGTTTGGTTTTTCTGCTGTTTAGAAATATTTTATTGGTGTTTTGGGAAATTAATATTTTTAAATGATTGGTTATTCTTATCAGATGTTTTGAAAATGTATTCTTTTTATTAGTATGGTTTTACCATTATGATTCATGACATATTTCTTGATTTTATTATTTGAAGTTTATGAAGAATGCAAGGTTGTGCTGCATCACTGTCCGGCTTGTTGCGATTTCCAGTTCAGTTTTTGTCTGCACATTTCTATTGTTCTGCTTTATGGTCTCTCCATTCCATATTTGTCTCCATATCTATTGTATATTTTATGTAAATATCATTTGAATAAGATCTTGTATCCATTTTCTAAAATTGTTGATGCAGAGCTATCAAACTATGTATAGTCTAGGGGTGTGCTCTACTTGGTTATTTAGACAAAATTTAAAATTTGTGCTGGAGATTTTTTGGCTCAGTTCTGCTGGTGATTTGTGATGCAGGAATACATGAATGATAGAAAATGAAAAAGTCTTTATTCTGTAATGCAGCATTTCTATATCAAGAAAATGTGTATTTCTAAGGGCAGCACTGGAGTGGTTGGTGGTGGGGAATGGGGAGAGTGCTGAGGTCAGGGGGAGACAGAACGTGTGCCCACCACCGCTAATCAGTTTGAAGTGGGGTGTTCATCCTTCTCTCTTTCTCCCCCCTCCACCCCGTCTGACTTCTTTACCCTTTGACCCCACATTGCAGGGATCGGGAGGTGGGAGGATGCTGGGCACTATCAACTATTTTTGCCCAGGGTACCATTTGCCCTAGAGCTGGTCCTTTGAGTGAGAGTCCCTTCAACATTGCCACCAAGATTCATCCTGCATTGCCCTGCTTGAAGGCAAAAACAAATGTGACTATTCTGACTGAAGGGGTGGGGTGTGTGTGAGGGAGCTGCAACTGCGTACTGTTGGTGAGTGGATGCCTGTTGGGTGTCGGGGGGCAGCATGTTGCCTTATCCTCCGGCAACCGAGGATTCGCCTCACTTACTGGCCAGTTTTTTCAACTCACTCCCGAACAAGATGGAACCTTTAAAGGGCAACTTCGAAAGGTTAGCTTTGGAAGTCACATTGGCCAACCAATTACGCAGCCATAATTGATGCCATAACTGCTCTGGAATTCACCCCAGAATCATCAACCTCCTGAGAGAGAAGCAGACAAGAGCGAGCCAACAGGGCACATCAGGAAGCTATCTACAATGTCATTGCCACTGCTTCAAATGATTGTTTGAGGATGGCCTCAATCCTCCTATCATGCACATCCTTCAAGGCTGCTCCTCTCTCTATGGGAATAGTCGTCCGCTTAGAGACAGCACAGACCAACGCATCCACTTTTGGAAAACACAAATGCTCTCTCATCGCTGGATCCAGGGGGTACAGGCCTTCCAATGTCTGACCCCCTCTGAAATTTGCCTCCAGAGCATCCCATTCAAGATCAATCAATTCTTGAATGGCTTCCATAACAGGGAAAAAAACAAGAAGCTTTATACATAGAAACCAAAATGGGATTCTTCTTGACATGGAATCTGCCCCAGGTACTCCCAGCATCTTCAAGGTCTGGGAAATCAGGGCCAGCAGTTCGTCTCTATGAAAGAATCACAACATTGTCCGATACAGTTCCAGTCACAGAGGAATTTCCCCATCTTCCAAGCAGTCAGGATCTGCCTCATTATCAGTGCCATCCGGGTTACTGTTGGGAATACATGCAGCTAACCGAGGCTTGCTTTGATGCTTAAACATAGGATTGGAAGAGAGAGGGGCCATCGGCTGAATATCCAACCTGACAGGATTGGTCGAAGCTGAGGATTGCAATCCTTGGAAAAAAACTCTACCCAAGAAAAGGCAGAAGGATCCAGGCCAAAACCAGCAGGTACTGGAGCAGGACCCACTGGGCTGCCATCTAGAGGAACCAGTCAAGGAAGTTCCAAGGTTCGGCATTCCTCCAGACAAGTCCTTAGCCAGACCATCATCAGGCTGGGAAGAACCAGACTTAGCAAAATCAGAAGAAGATAATTCTCCTTGAGCCTCTAAGTAGTGCTTACACACGTTAGAGGGCACTCCAGGCTGAGATGCTGGACTATGACAGGCAATACATAAAGGTTCTTAGGTTTCTTGTTCACTGGCACTATTAAGTTTGTCAGGCGACTGAAAATGTGCGTCCAGCTGGCTTGCGCTGAAAACTTTCAAGCGCACAAAAGTTAGGTGCCCCAAGCTTATGCCCCGCCAAAAACAAATGAAGCGTCAAAATCTGGGTGCACCACCGATACACTTAAAAAAAAAATGTGCGCACAGGAAGAGCGCCCAAAACTGGGTGCACAATTCATATGCAGAGCAGGATACACTGCACACACCACCGTTCCTGTGGAGGGCAGCCGAACATGCACAGAAGCGCGCGAAAACACCGCCGTGGCCTACCATGCAGCACACAGGAAAAAGCCTAACTGCGGGGCCTAGCCCACCCGAACTGCTCGACCCACCAGGCTGCCCAGTTCCCTTAACCGCCACAGGAGTGGGAAAGAATATTGGAACAGCGTGTCAAGCTTGGAGACCAGAGGAACTCCTACAAAACTACTGTACACTGTCTCTGAATTTTATTTTTATTTTTTAAACTTACCTGAGCTCAGCCCTTCCCAGCCGAGAACAAAGATGGTCTCCGGCTGCGGGGCAGAGAGGGCATCTGCCGTCACTGCTGTGCTCGGCTTCCTGTATCCACTGCCTTTTAAGCTGTACAATCAGCTAAGTCCATGCCAGGGAAACCAGTTACCGGATCAAGGCACACATCTGAGGGACCTTGGAAATCACCTCAGGAATTCTTAACTGGGGAGGGACCATCTGCTATCATTGTAGGAGAGTGAGGTTTTTTCTTTTTTTTTTTTTATAAAATTCTCCTTCTAAAATCTGAAGCAGGGAGATTATGTCCACCATCTGCTGGAGATGGAGAATACTGGCAGGCTGAGATCACTGCAGGATATATACTGTGATGTCAGCTTGCTCAGTCTGCATCTGCTGGCAGGGGAGCATAATCCAGTGGTCCTGAATCCATCTGTCTACACACTAGAAAACATACCTTGTACTACAGTAAATGGAAGAGGAGTCTCAGGAGTTTTCCCATTCTGGCAGCACCCTTGCTTCTATCTCAAGGTGTTGAGAAACTTGGGAGGACATACGGACTACCTGAATAAGGAGACCCCCAACAGGAAACTTCTTGTCCTCAGAATCCTCAGTCCAGAGATGGGAGTCCAGTAGACAAAGGCTGGGGTCTTGACTTTGAGAAACAGGCAGATAAGTGAGCCACCCCCTCTAAATAAGAGGACTTCCCCCCCCCCCCCCACACTTTTTTCTTCTTACTCTCCAGGGAATTATAGTTAGCGAAATTCCTGGTCCATGAGCACCATCCTGGAAATCCTCTCAATCAGGGAACTGCAGTTCTGCAACTCCACAGGGTACTTGCATGATCCCCAATATCCTTGGGAGAAACCTACAGGCCCACAGGGATTTCTGCGCAGCCCCACAGGGCTCTAGAATATACAAAAGGCTTTATGTAAAAAAAAAAAAACACACACAAAAATCTAGAGACCAATTGACAAAAACTGTGTAGTGACTTACAACCACCCAATCCTGAAGGGCATTTATGAGATGCAGCATTGGGGAATCCCCAAAAGCTTTGCTGATCCATCCCAATGTCACAGCATGCCTGCAGAGCCCCGATACCTCTGCCAAAACTACAAAGCCCACAGCCTCCACCAAAGCCTGCTTTAACGTGGTCTGCGATAAAATGGCTCTCTCTGCAGCATGTAGCCACAAGGACTCCCCTCCCTGGGATCCCCCCCACACATCGCAGGCCTTACGAGACCCTGAAGCTGAGCAGGCTCACAAATTGCTTTGACAGTGGTGCTCCAGATCCTCTAGGGAAGTGCAAAGACCTCCCCCCCAGAGTTTCAAGCAGAATGCTGCTATTTAAAACATCCCCCTACATGGAACTTACTTGATAGAGTGGAAGCCTGCAAAGCCATGGCCGCCAAGCCTGGACTCGCAGCCTGACACAAGTCTCTTCTGCAGTCCATTACCCAGCTTTCTCATATCTTCTCCCCCCCCCCCCTAGAAAGCAGCCAAGCCAGGGGGTGGGGAAGGTTGCAGCACCAAATAATTTCTCCTAAGACTAAGAGTATTACCTGTGCATTCTTCAGCTGTAGAATTTATTATAAAGTCGTAGTAAAAACCATTTCAAGGTAGGGGATAATACTCTAATGTGTAGGAAGGGCATAACTGAGATGTGTGGTTGCAGAGAATGCACACTCAGCTTGGGTGTACTGTGTGGTAGCAAAGGGTGGACTGATTATTCAGAAAGAGGGGGACAGAGTTGGAGAGTACAAGCCAGAGAAAGGGGCTGAACTCGATTTCCATAAGTGGTAGGTAGAAAATGGACAATGCAAAGAAAGGGGCGGAACTGAGAGTGGGGCAGAGCTGAAGAACATGAGGGGCGGAGCTCAATTCCCACAAAGAGTGTGAGGGGCAGAGTTGAGGAGTACAGGGAGGGAGTGGCTGGAACTCAAGTTGCATACTGATGATGCAGATGCAGTGCAGCTTTCCTCTTTATTACAGTTAGAAGGTAATACAAGAGTGAATTTTCACAACTTAAGAAGATTATATCATCAAGCACACACAGTAAATTGGAATGGAGATAAAATATAGTTTATTAAAATATTCTTTAATGAAAATTGTAGAAACAAGGATCAACAAACAAGCTGTAGGCGCTACTTCTTCACAGGACTAACTCAATACAGCTTTGGAGAGTTGAACCTTACTGCAACATGCGCACGTGGATTAACATAGCAACCACAGCACAGCACAGCGTATCGTCACAAACAAAATATCTTAACTAAAGACAGGCTCTATTCAAATTCTGACTGTACACACTTACAAAAATATAGAAATTAGTAGGTGCTTCATTCATTAATAGCCCCATGAAATAACTGCTGTGGGGACTGGGGCTGCTGAATGACTTGCTCATTTATGAAATGTATCTAATGAATGCTTTTCTCTCTATTTTACTTTTCCTGGTTCTCGTCTCTGGACTATAAGCTGTTTGTATCACTGCGGCTTTCCCCTCTTATGTCTGCGTGCTAACTCTTTCTCCTCTACAATTATGGGCCAGGTTTCTGGACGCTCCCTGGGATTAAGGGTTTATTCTAAAAACGCATAGCGCAATCTGAGTCGGTACTTCTCTTTAACCCATTACTTGGCCAAAAGATCACCTCTTTCTTGCTTCTCCGAAGAAAACACAGATGCTGGTAAGGGCATCAGCATGAGGTGCAAATCTAGAGGTCTCCATATAAAGCAGTTCTCTCCGATGGAGTCGGCAGGATCTGGGCATATTATGGAGATGAAATGATCCGGCCATGACCTGTTTGTCTGAAAAGGGCCAGGGACTTGAGAAGAATGAGTTATGTGCAGTGTGGGCAAAACCGTCTGCTGTTCAAGGATTTCACACACAATTTACAGACTAAATCAAAGCATGTTGGCTGAAACAATAATCAAAATGCTTCTCTATCACTATAATACTAGTCTCAAATGCTTTCTTTTGATGTTAACACCATTTAGCTCTGTAGGTCTCAAATCATATGGCCAATGATAAACATTCCGGATCTCTAGTATATTAGCTAGCGGTCCCTAAACATAGTACAATGCATGATTGCTAAAACTAAAACCACAGTGACAGGAACGATATTATCCCATTCCTACTACAAGCATACTTTACCTAAAGGAGTCATTTCATTATATGAAGCCAGCAAGGGTGCTGATAAACATGGTGCATTTTAATAATCGGAAACAAATGAGAGCTAAGGCTTCAGTGCTTCCTCCCCAATATATCTATCGTTGTCCCCATCACTCTGGTAAGAAAAAAGTCAAAGGAGGGAAAAAATAAATCTCCAAATCTGCTTGCATTGCTGCAGGCTGCCATTACCAGGGGTAATGAGGCATGTTTACGTCGCAGGCTGGAGGAACTCTGAAGTGAAGACTGCCTCCGCATAGTCCTCACACACGTCCTGCAGCTCTGCAGCCACGTCGCACAGAGCTCCTTCCAGAAGGTCTTCCGCAAGGCTAAAGGGCACAAAGCAAAAAAGGGACTCCTTTATTCCTGCTAACTCAAATACACAGGTCTCAGTTCTGCACTTGCATCTGCCAGGCTGCCAGGATCTGAGAAAATCTCATTTGGCTTTGGAAAAGAAGGGTGGGCACTATAACAGGGCAGGGTCACAGTGACCATGTCCTGATTATTGCCATCATCTGAAGATAAGTGGGAGGCAAAGCAAAGATACAAATCTTACCTTGATGTTTCTAGCTTGTGAAGCAACAGGATGTGCCGGGCTGAAATTTTCCTCAGCCGATACCAACTTTGAGAGCGCATAGTGCTACTCAATGATTTATTCTTTCAAATCATAAAATGAAACCTGCTGGCCCAGTAAGGAGTGCTTAGGCAGGAGATCCTGGCTGCTAAACTACCTTGCTACATATTAGGGGAAGACAGCAACTCTCCTGAAATATGAGAAAAACATATTGCACGCACTATTTATAGCATTTCTGTTATTGTTTTGGGATTCAATTATTCATTTATAAATAAGAGGAGAACTAGGAGTTAAAGCTCATTTTAAAATGTTAATTGCCTTAATGTAACTGTTTGTTATAAGAGGATGTGTTCAGAACACATACACACACGTTTTTTTTTACCTGCATCATACTCCTGCATAGCTTATCCCCTTATTGCTTATCTGCTTCCCATCCGAGCAGCAGGAACCCATCACACACATGCTGCAGCAGCTACACACTTTGGACCTACATCTGCTCTCATATGCAGGACAGGAGAGCAGTTTTCTCTTCTATACTTAACGTTATCCTTCCTCAGGATCTTCCACAGCACTCCCAACCCCAACTGCAACTTGAACCCAGGCTTCCCACCTCATAATAAAGAGCGCTGATTGCTAGGCCTGTTAGCCAGGCTCTCTGATGTCTGCTTTCATAGCGAGTAATCGTGTAGTCATTTTTAAATAATATACAGAAATATTGTATCTAGAGTTATCATTCAGGATATTTACCCTGCTTATTTTGCATACTGACTAAAATAAGCTCGAAAGGATCCCCGGAGATTGGGGGGGTGGGGGGTCGGGCAGACATTACCGAGTGAAGCAAAACAGGCTCTGTCTGTGTGGCTGTTACCATGGCAACCTTCATTCCCATATACCCCAACCTCAAATTCTTACGCACTCGCTGCCTTTCTAGTATCATCGCGGTCCTGTGCTAGTTTTGTTCTTCCCTGTAAACCCATTCTGTGTCTTCTGACAAAAAGATTTAATGGCCGGCCTAGCCTGGTTTGCAGCGCTCCACAAACGCAGCTTTTGCTTCCTGGAACACACAGGAGTGCGCCAGATAAAGCCAAAAGGTCCCTCTGTCAACGGGAATGCATCGCCCAGCATCAGTGGGCACTGGCCGAAAGCAACGCACAAGGACCTGGCAAAACTGTAAAAAATTTCAAAAGGAAGGAGATGCTCAGCACGTTCCCCACCCCACCCTAAATATTTCAGCTGAATTTAAATTTCTGAGATGCATGGTTGTGTTATGAAAATGAAAAGAAAAAATGTAAAAATAAAATGTAAAAAAAGAGATTCAAATCAAGGTAACATTTTGCCTGCACAGAAGTACAGTATGTAGTGCTGTAGAAATGTTAAGTAGTAGTAGTAGGCTATTCAAACAAACAAAAAAAATAACAAAAGAGCAGTTTGTACAAAATTCCTTACATTTTAGACATCAAAACCTGAAGATTTATATTCATGTCCGACTCTTCATTGGGAGTCAGAGTAAAATATCTGAGGCTCATTATCACACTTAGCTGAGCTACAAAATAAAACAGAAACTGTCAAAGCAGCACTCAGCGTGAATCAGAGCCAGAAGCAGACGTTGGATCTCTGGGTCGCCGGCTGGGATTCACTGGCATTCTGCTGATTTCCACCTGCCACTGACTGGAGGGTTTTCCATGCACCCAGATGGTTTGGCCCTTGCTATTTTCTGGCTCGCGTGAGCGTGATAACTAGCCTCTTTGCTGCTCCAGGATGGAGATTCGGGTCTGAACATAAACATGCATTCGGTTTTGATTTTGGATGTACAATAAGCAATTCTGTATTGCGTTCATAAACTGCTCTTTTAATATAATTCTTCATCCTCTACGATAAAAGTGTAGCAGACTCCCCATTGATCACATGTTAGGAAACAGGGGTTGCCATGACAGCTTTTTTGAATGGCCAGAAGTGTCACCTGGGCAGCAGGAAAAGGCAGATGCCGATTAAAGAGTTTCCCCTCCCCCTCCCAGCACAAAATGCTGCCTCTGAAAGCACAGCACACTCCTTCAAACCCTCCCATCACGCCCGATTTAAGCCATAATAGCAGCAGAAGAAACTCACCATTGTTGGTGGAGGGGGCAGGGCCGCTTAGGGGTAATAGGCTTGGGCCATGAGAGGCAAAGTCGTATAACACTGGCAGCAGGGACCCTTAACATTATCAGCAGTGCATGGTTGGGGGGGGGGGGAAGGGAAGGAATAAGCAAGGGGGCCTGGGGTGGTGAGAGAGGGGGATATGAAAGAGTGCAATGGGAGCTGAGAGTAAAAAAAAGCTGTTTTGTGCGGCTTGGAGGGCTGGGGAGGGGAAGATGGGTCACAGTAGTGACCACGAGTGAGTATTAATAGCAGGCAGCTAAGGGAGTTCACACACACAAACATACAGACTCCCTTTCTTGCTCATACACACACACATGCAGTCATATTCTCTCTCACTCACACATACAGAAACTCCCTGTACAGTCACTCACAACATACACAAACAAAAACACATACACACATAAGTGTGGAGAATGGGTATTCTACTAGAAGGTGAAGGAAGTGAGAGAGGAATGGCTGGAGGAGGGAAGAGTGAGCGATAGTGGACTGAGTGAAGATTACACTATGAAATTTAAATAAAAAGTCAATAGTAAGTTACAGGCAAGACCTTTTTATTAGACTAATTTGTTATATTTGTTACAAGCTTTTGATAGCTAAGCTCCTTGCATTTGGCCAGTGCAGAATGAGCTATGGATGATGTTACTCAAATGGATGCAAGTAAAGTGTAGTTTGGATCGTACCATCAGTGTTTATTTTCAAACACATACGGATATGGAGGTGAGTGGAGCGATCCATCAAAGAGGGTTCAGAAAGTTGAAGGAGACAAGCAGATACAACAGTAGACATTTACATCTACTGAACACCGGGTCTGGTAAGGCGTGAGGAAACCAATGCCTTTATTAAGTCCCTTTGTATTTTGTTTGAAAATGTTTGCTCATTAGAGAAGTTCTGGCAGCTCCGCTGGCTGACCTTTTCATTGTTTCTTTTCGAGTCAGAAGTAGTGAGAACTGGAAATGGACGGATGTGGTTCCTATTCATAAAAGCAGAAGTGAGAAAGTTGGGAACTATGGGCCGGTTGGTCTGACTTCTGTGCTGAGCAAATTAATGGAACTGCTGCTAAAACAGAGGATAATGCAGTTTTAAGATCTGACATTGCATGGGTTTATTGGAGGTAGATCATGTTGTTAGATGAATCTCATCAATGTTTTTAATTGGGTGACCAGAGAATTAGAAAAAAGGCAGAGTGCTAGATGTAGTGTGTTTGGATTTTAGTAAGACCTTTGACATGGTTCCACATAGGCGACTTATAAATCAATTGAGAACTCTTGGTATGGGCCCTGAAGTGACTAGGTGGGTTAGAAACTAGTTGAGTGGGACGCAACAAAAGAAGTGGTAAATGGCATTCATTACAAGTGGTGTAGCTTAGGGATCAGTTCTTGGACTGTTTCTTTTCAACATTTTAGTGAGCGACATTATGGAAGGATTGACTTTTGGCCAACGATACCAAAATCTGCATTAGCTAGGAAACTGTAAAAAAAAAAAAAAAATATGAGGAGGGATCTAGTGAAGCTCGAGGAATGGTCTAGTCTGACAACTAAGATTTAATTCTAAAAACTGCAGTTATGCATTTAGACCGCAAAAACCCAAAGGAGAGATACAGTATTGGAGGTGAAATTCTTCTAATCACGAAATAAGAATAGGATCTGGGGCAATTGTATCTGATGATCTTAAGGTGGCCAAATAGACAAATAAAGCATCGGCAAAAGCCAGAAAGATGCTTGGCTGCATATGGAGAAGAATGGGAGGCAAAAAAAGGGAGGCAATATTGCCTCTGTATAGGTCTCTGGTGAGACCTTATTTGGAATACTGTATACAATTCTTGAGACTGCACCTTCAAAAGGATATAAACAAGACAGAGTCGGTCCAGAGGGTGGCTATTAAAATGTTCAATGGTTGTCATTGTAAAGCATATGGAAATAGACAAAGATTTAAGCATCTATAGAGGAAAAGTGAGATATGATAGAGACATTTAAATACTTCTAAGGTTTCCATGCATAGGAGGCAAGCCTCTTTCAACAGATGAGGGTAGGCTCAGGAGTAATCTTAAGAAATATTTTTTTTACACAGAGGGAGATGGATGCATGGAACAGCCTCCCAGTGGAGGTGTGGAGATTAAAACAGTATGGGCCAGATTTTAGAATCTACGCCCGATTTTATAACATGCACGCATGTTATAAAATCCGGGGTCGGCGAGCGCATGTGCACCTTGCACGCGCCGAGCCCTAGGGGAGCCCCGATGGCTTTCCCCGTTCCCTCCGAGGCCGCTCTGATTTCAGAGCGGCCTCAGAGGGAACTTTCCTTCCACCCCCCACCCCTTATCTTCCCCTTCCTTCCCCTATCTAACCCGCCCCCCATCCTCCTAAATCCCCCCTACCTTTATTTCTTTATCTACGCCTGTCTCTGGGCAGGCGTAGGTTGCGCGCGCTGGCCAAGTGCCGGTGCATGAGCCCCCGGCACAGCCGCTGTGCCAGAGACCTCTGTCCCGCCCCCGCCCCACCCACTTCCCGCTCATTTTTTCAAGCCCCGGGACATACGCGCATCCCGGGGCTTGCACGCGTCATCGAGCCTATGCAAAATAGGCTTGGCGCACACAGATGGGTTTTTAAAAGGTTACATGCGTATATTACACTGGTAACCCTTTTAAAATCCGCCCCTATATGAATTAAAGAATGCATGCGATAAATACAGGGGATTTCTAAAGGAGTGATGGGAATGTAATGCTAAATTAGTTGGGCAGACTAGATAGGCCATGCGTTTTTTTTCTGCTGTCATGTTTCTACATTTCTATTTTAATTTAAAAAATCTTACATGCTTGGGTAGTCTTGAAAAATTATTTAAACTACCAGAATGCCCATAATAAATCACAGATTTGGCAGTCCAAATATTTTAGAATGTAAAAATCACTTGGTCCATCACCTCTCCCCCTCCTGCTGCTCCTCTTTCTCACCTCCCTCATTCTTTAGTGCAATTACCCATTCTCTGCATGGGGATGTGTGTTGTGTTTGTATGGATGGATATAGGACGAGGGGAGGTCCTCTGTGTGTACATGTGCATGCAAGAGAATGTGTGTGTGCCTGAGTGAATGAGAGATGCTGCATGCATGTGAACCTCCCCTCCAAAAATAGAAGAATACAGTTCCTTATTCCCAGCCCTCAATGCTCCTTTTGTCACACCAATCTAATTGTTCCCTCCCTCACACTTCCTTGCAATATTGTTAACTCAATCCCAATTTACAGGCCAATGCAATACTGTGTGCTGGCCACAGTGCACAGCTCAACACGCAATTGGATGTGCCTATTGGATACACGTCCATAACCCCCTCAAATGATAACGCCTGCCCCGGAGCAGCTGCTAATTCTCGAGGAGCCCAAAATGTTTACAGAAAAGCAGAAAATACTGGTTTTCTGTAGTTCCTCCAACTTAATATTGTGGCATTATTAAGTCAGAAGAACCAAAAAAGAAAAAAACCTTAAAAAAAAAAAAAAAAAAAAGGAGTGCTGGCAGTTAGGTTAGGAAAAGGGACACAACTAATGAGCATCCATTTTCCTAACCCTTGACTGTGCACAGGTTAGGAAAATGGACGCTCGTAAAATTAGGCGACCATTTTCCTAACATGCTGACTGCCACCTCTCCTGGCTGCCCTTGCTGAGGAGGTGCTAGAGGTGCACAATTTCCCCCTAGTACCTCCTTTTTACCATGGCAGCCCATTTAAATATTATATTGGGTAATCAATCATAAGCACCTGTTTTCCACATGCCCATACTGCATCAGCCTTAAAGTGCTTAAAGCCTTACCCCTCCCCCTCCAGTTGCTAACTCTCACCCATTTCCATTGCTCACCCTTTTACCCTTCAGCCCTCATCGCTCCCTCTCTCACACCTCCAACTGCTCACTTCTAGCCCTCTCCCCCTTAGAAATAAGGGCTCCTGCTACTGCTGCTGCACACACTTTCCCCCCCATTGTCACTGGCACTGCAAACAGATGGCAGAGCCTGAGTCCACGACCTAAAAGCTGCCCTTCCCCCAACACAGCCATTGCCAGCATCCCTTGGCCTGAAACTCAGATGCCTTCTGTTGGTATGCTCTGTCACCAGTGCAGCCACTCTGACCTGATTTGGGGTCCCGCCCTCTTCTGCCAACAATAGCAGGTTTCTTCTGCCACTACTGTGGCCTTGGTTCAGATGCATGAGGGAAGCAGATGGCATCCTGGTTCACAGTGCGGCAGACCCCGGTTTCGACAGCCTGCTGGGGGAGGCATTAGAGGGGATGAGGGTGGGGAGGAGAGGTGCTTCATGCTGCCCAGGAGACGTACACAGCCATTGAAAAAAAGCTACCATGGCAACCCCGTTTCACGGCATTTGCTTGATCCTTAGGACAGTTACTTTTCCTGGCATTTGCTTTGACCAATAGGAAGCCTCCTACAGTGCCACAGACAAACAGGGTCCATGAAAGAGCAGCTCCTGGAACACGAGTTTTATAATTACACCCTACTGTGGGCCAGCAAGAACTGGGAAGAAAGATTATAAATATCAAAGTTAATTTTCAGTCATTTATTTCTGACACTAAAAAATCCTGTTTTCTTTCAGAAAAGACTACACACTCATGGCATCTTTTTAGGGAGCATAACATGGCTCTTTTCAGCTGATAGTTCTAGGTCTTACTGGGATTATTAAATCTTTTGTATCAGTTTATTTTGTTTTCAAGATGACAGTGAAGATTTGGCAGTGGAAATACTGTAACATGGAACACATTTTTTTTTGACATAGCAAAGTTAATAACGCCACCTAGTGATAAAAATGTATAACATACTTTTTGTAATACTTCAAAAAAGAGCTATAAAGTATCTTATTTACTGTACTGTCGGATGTATAGTACATGTATCATTGGCTTGGGTTTTGTATGCTACATTACCCTCCCTGGGGCATTAAATATGTACTGGCACTAATATACAGGTAGGATTCCTATTTGCTTCTCACTCTTGCATGTCTTTCCCTATTAAAGATGGCTACAAAGGAAAACTTGTTCTTACCTGATAATTTTCATTTTTGTAGTACGACAGATCAGTCCAGATGCCAGGGTTTTGCATCCCTGCCAGCAGGTGGAGACAGAGAAAGTTTTACTAATATTACTACATAACCACGCGTTCCACCTGCAGTTCCTCAGTGCTGACCTGTATCCAAGCTTAAAAACTGTAAACCACAAACTAATTCTCCAAACTACCATCCGCAACAACACTCCCGAGTCCAAAATCTGAAGGAATGGATCATGGAAAGACAAAGCCTGTAATTCAGAAATTCTCCTCCTAGCTAAACATATGGCCACCAGGAAAACAACCTTAAGGGTCTACTCCTTAAAGAGTTGCTCTCCTGAGTAGCTTGAAAGGAGCTTCACACAAACCCCTAAGGACGAGATTAAGATTCCAGGAAGGACAAACTTTCCTTACTGGTGGGCGTAAATTCTTTGTCCCGCGGAGAAACCGAACCACATCCAGATGAGAAGACAGAGAGGATCCCTCTACTTTGCCTCAGAGACAACCAAGAGCAGCCACCAGACCCTAAGAGTTCAAAGCCAAACCCTTGACCAAATCCTATAAGGCGAATATATGAACTTTTGTATACACGACCCATGATTAGAAAGCCCTAGCGCTTTAAAGGGCTTCATTAAAACCCGTAAGCAGCAAAAGGCGCTATATGACGGTTGCTGCAAGCCACATCACAATTTGGCCGAGCCAGGAAGGAAGGAAGGAAGGATTGGGGTGGATGAAGCCCTAGCTGTGGCTGCAGGTGGAGAATGTGAATACAAGGGGGAATGGATATGGAAACTTGTGCCAGACTGGACAAGTTGCTTTAATTGGTGGCCATTGTACTGCTGTTGCCGAGCCAGGAGAACCGGGACCTGCGCGGGGGGGACTGCTGCGAGCCACTTTCGCCGCCGGCTGCCCCCTCCAGAGGGCAGCAGAGAAGGGAAGGGGCTGAAAAGCAACAAAAGGTAAGTTGGCACATGTCGAGCCACTTCGGAAGGAGGGGATTTTCGGTTTTTAGGTTTTCATGGGTTAAAGTTGGGATCCACTTCCTGGTGTCTGTCATTTCAAATTACATTTGAAATGACAGGTACCAGCGCGCCCAGGATACTGTATAGGCGCTGTATTAAGCGCCTATACAGTAAAATGGGTTGCGCGGGCCTAACGCTTCGCAGACGCGGCTTGCATTTGCAAGCAATTTAAATAGAGTATCGAGCGGTATGTGATCAGAACTGTGCGTGCGGCAAACGAGGGTGCGCCCAGCACTGCCGCACTCTTTCTAACGCGGCCTTACTGTATCGACCCGTAAGTGTTAAGATTGTGTATTTTATTTGATTAGGTACCATTCTTTGTTAATCAGAACAGCAGCGAGTCACTCAGGACAACTAACTGTAGTGTAAATCTCCAAAGGGATTGTTTTGCACTAATTTACCTTAGAAGCACATTATATATTGCAAGGGAAGAGCTCAGTGAACCACAATCCAGTAGGAGTACTGAGAGGAGAGTATCACCTTGCTGGTGGCTGAAAGGAATCAGTAAGTTTTTGATTGGGACATTGTCTTTTTTAAAAGTATTGGGGCAAAGTTAATTATTTGGTAATATTATTTAGTATGTTGGTGTTTTTAATAGTCAGTAAGGCAGCAAATAAACAGAAGTTAGACTGTTTGTATTTTTAAATAGTCAGTCAGTAAGGCAGCTAGTAAGCAGTAGTTAGTGTGTTTATTTTTAAAAGTCTGTAAAGCAGCTAGTAAGCAGAAGTTAGAGTGTTTGTATATTTAAAAAAAAAAAAAAAGTAGCCAGAGGCTAGAAATAAGCTAGGAGCAGTGTATATCTAAGTGAAAAGGTTGAAAAGTTCAGTTCAGTTCAGTTACTCACCTTGGAAAGGTGTTGAGGTAGTGTGATTTGGTTTGATTAGGTACCAACATTTGTTAATCAAGAGAGCAGTGAGTCACTCTGGCTGACTCACTGAAGTTATACTGTTTGTATTTCCCAACCCTCCCACCCCTCGCCCACCCACCACTAGCTCATCCTTTAATTTATAGGCAGGTGCCACTTAAAAAAAAAACCCAACACCTTACTGAGAGTTTGATCATTCCCGTGTAGGCCACATATAGTGAATTCACTAATACATTAAAAGACATTAATTAGACACATTCCTACTCCCATAGCAACCTAAAACATAAGTAGGAACTGAACAAATTTGAGATGAAGGCAGTAGTCCAGCAGCAAGAGGGGGGCTTCCCAGTCTTTTGCATCAAGTGTCACATGTATGATTTTTTACCCACCGGTGAGAAATTGTACATGTGCATGCGATGCAAAGAGCTCCTGGCTCTCAGAGATCGAGTCCGATCTCTGGAGGCTAGAGTGGCAGACCTGGAGGAGCTGAGGCAGACAGAGGTATATAGATGAGACCTTCAGGGACATAGTAGCCAACTCCCAACTTCAGACTGGCAGCCCTGGTGCTGCCTTGGAGGAAGAAGGTCTCATGATTGGAGAGCATCAACCTGATGCAGCAGGAAAGGATCCTGTAGCAAGGACCTGCTCTCCAGGTGATGCATTGTCCTTTCGCACCGAGGATATCTCTCCAAGGCCTACTGCCCAGGAGGGAAGGGTTAGGTCGGCCATCATAGTTGGTGATTCGATTATTAGGAATGTAGATAGCTGGGTGGCTGGTGGGCGTGAGGATCGCCTGATAACATGCCTACCTGGTGCGAAGGTGGCGGACCTTACACGTCACCTAGATAGGATTTTAGACAGTGCTGGGGAGGAGCCGGCTGTTGTGGTACATGTGGGCACCAACGACATAGGAAAATATGGGAGGGAGGTTCTGGAAGCCAAATTTAGGCTCTTAGGTAGAAAGCTTAAATCCAGAACATCCAGGATAGCATTCTCTGAAATGCTCCCTGTTCCATGCGCAGATCACCAGAGGCAGGCAGAGCTCCGAGTCTCAATGCGTGGATGAGACGATGGTGCAAAGAAGAGGGATTCAGTTTTGTTAGGAACTGGGGAACCTTTTGGGGAACGGGGAGTCTCTTCCGAAGGGATGGGCTCCACCTTAACCAGGGTAGAACCAGACTGCTGGCGCTAACTTCTAAAAAGGAGATAGAGCAGCTTTTAAACTAGAACAAAGGGGAAAGCTGACAGTCGCTCAGCAGCGCATGGTTCGGAGAGAGGTATCTTCAAAGGATACTAATAATGCATTAGAATTAGGGCATCCCAACAGGGAGGTTCTAATTATAAGAAAAGTAGTCCAAGTGCCTGTAACTAAAAACTCAGCTGAGCTAAAAAATTCTAACTTATCCCTACCAATTAAAAATCAGAATGAAAATACAAACAAAAAACAAACTTTGAAATGTTTGTATGCTAATGCCAGAAGTCTAAGAAGTAAGATGGGCGAATTAGAATGTATAGCAGTGAATGATGACATAGACTTAATTGGCATCTCAGAGACATGGTGGAAGGAGGACAACCAATGGGACAGTGATATACCAGGGTACAAATTCTATCGCAATGACAGAGAGGAGCACCCGGGAGGCGGTGTGGTGCTTTATGTCCGGGATGTCATAGAGTCCAACAGCATGAGACTAAATGCATAAATGAATCTTTTGGGTAGAAATCCCTTGTGTGTTGGGGAAGACTATAGTGAAAAGAGTATACTACTGTCCACCTGGTCAAGATGGTGAGACTGATAGTGAAATGCTAAGAGAAATTAGGGAAGCTAACCAAATTGGTAGTGCGGTAATAATGGGAGACTTCAATTACCCCAATATTGACTGGGTAAATGTATCATCAGTACATGCTAGAGATAGAAAGTTCCTGGATGGAATAAATGACATTTTTATGGAGCAATTAGTTCAGGAACCGACAAGAGAGGGAGCAATTTTAGATCTAATTATCAGTGGTGCACAGGATTTGGTGAGAGAGGTAACAGTGGTGGGGCCGCTTGGCAATAGTGATCATAATATGATCAAATTTGAATTAATGACTGGAAGGGGAACAGTAAGCAAATCCATGGCTCTAGTGCTAAACTTTCAAAAGGGAAACTTTGATAAAATGAAAAAAATTGTTAGAAAAAAACTGAAAGGAGCAGCTACAAAAGTAAAAAGTGTGCAAGAGGCGTGGTCATTGTTAAAAAAAATACCATCCTAGAAGCACAGTCCAGATGTATTCCACATATTAAAAAAGGTGGAAAGAAGGCAAAACGATTACCGGCATGGTTAAAAGGGAAGGTGAAAGAAGCTATTTTATCCAAAATATCTTCATTCAAAAATTGGAAGAAGGATCCAACAGAAGAAAATAGGATAATGCATAAGCATTGGCAAGTTAAATGTAAGACATTGATAAGACAGGCTAAGAGAGAATTTGAAAAGAAGTTGGTCGTAGAGGCAAAAACTCACAGTAAAAACTTTTTAAAATATATCCGAAGCAGAAAGCCTGTGAGGGAGTCAGTCGGACGATTAGGTGATCGAGGGGTTAAAGGGGTACTTAGAGAAGATAAGGCCATCGCGGAAAGATGAAATGATTTCTTTGCTTCGGTGTTTACTAAAGAGTATGTTGGGGAGATACCCGTTCCGGAGAAGGTTTTCATGGGTAATGATTCAGATGGACTGAACCAAATCACGGTGAACCTAGAAGATGTGGTAGGCCTGATTGATAAACTGAAGAGTAATAAATCACCTGCACCGGATGTATACACTCCAGGGTTCTGAAGGAACTAAAAAATGAAATTTCAGACCTATTAGTAAAAATGTGTAACCTATCATTAAAATCATCCATTGTACCTGAAGACTGGAGGATAGCTAATGTAACCCCAATATTTAAAAAGGGCTCCAGGGGCGATCCAGGAAACTACAGACCAGTTAGCCTGACTTCAGTGCCAGGAAAAATAGTGGAATGTGTTCTAAGCATCAAAATCACAGAACATATAGAAAGACATGGTTTAATGGAACAAAGTCAGCATGGCTTTACCCAAGGCAAGTCCTCCCTCACAAATCTGCTTCACGTTTTTGAAGGAGTTAATAAATATGTGGATAAAAGTGAACTGGTAGATGTAGTCTACTTGGATTTTCAGAAGGCGTTTGATAAAGTTTCTCTTGAGAGGCTTCTAGGAAAAGTAAAAAGTCATGGTATAGGTGGCGATGTCCTTTTGTGGATTACAAACTGACTAAAAAGACAGGAAACAGAGAGTAAGATTAAATGGACAATTTTCTCAGTGGAAGGGAGTGGGCAGTGGAGTGCCTCAGGGATTTGTATTGGGACCCTTACTTTTCAATATATTTATAAACGATCTGGAAAGAAATACGACGAGTGAGGTAATCAAATTTGCAGATGATACAAAATTGTTCAGAGTATTAAATCACAAGCAGATTGTGATAAATTGCAGGAAGACCTTGTGAGACTGCAAAATTGGGAATCGAAATGCCAGATGAAATTTAATGTGGATAAGTGCAAGGTGATGCATATAGGGAAAAATAACCCATGCTATAGTTACACAATGTTGAGATTACTTACCTGATAATCTCGTTTTCCTTAGTGTAGACAGATGGACTCAGAACAAGTGGGTATAGTGTGCTCGTGCTAGCAGTTGGAGACGGATCTGACGTCAGCACGGGTACATATACCCCCACAGGAAGTGAAGCACTTCAGTAATCTTCCTTGCAAAAGCTGTCATGGATATATGTGTACTGACGATCAATGAAATAGTGAAACAGGATTCCCCTGACCGATTGATATCAACTGGAGACCGCCAGCATTTCTCAACCGAAGGCGTCGACACCTGGCAAAGGGGACGCTCTTATGTAAGCAAATGACATGGCCTACCTTGAATCGGTGAAACCCATGTATACCGGCAGCCGGGCGGGATGCTGAGTCCATCTGTCTACACTAAGGAAAATGAGATTATCAGGTAAGTAATCTCAACATTTCCTAGCGTGTAGCCAGATGGACTCAGAACAAGTGGGATGTACAAAAGCCTTACTCCCGGACTGGGCGGGAGGCTGCCTGAGGACCGCGTAAGTCCGCCCTCGCAAATGCTGTGTCCTCCCTGGCCTGGACATCCAGACGGTAAAACCTGGAGAAGGTATGGAGGGAGGACCATGTCGCCGCCTTACATATTTCTGCAGGCGACAGCATCCTAGATTCCGCCCAAGATGCTGCTTGGGCTCTGGTAGAATGAGCCTTGAATTGTAGAGGTGGTGACTTCCCGGCCTCTACGTAAGCCGCTCTGATAACTTCTTTAATCCAGCGGGCGATGGTGGGCTGAGAGGCCGCTTCTCCTTGTTTCTTCCTGCTGTGCAGGACGAACAGATGGTCCGTCTTTCGTACTTCTTCTGTCATTTCCAGATATCTGGGCAGCAATCTGCCGATGTCGAGATGGCGTAGTAAACGCCCTTCTTCTGATTTCATCAAACCCGCCGTGGTTGGCAAGGATATGGTTTGATTGAGGTGAAATTGTGAGACTACCTTCGGCAAGAAGGATGGAACCGTGCGAAGATGGATAGCCTCTGGAGTGATCCTAAGGAAGGGATCACGGCAGGACAGCGCTTGTAGCTCTGAAATACGGCGTGCAGAACACACTGCCAGCAGGAACACCATCTTCAAAGTTAGCGAATGGAGAGACAGGCCCCGAAGGGGTCTGAAGGTGGATCCCGCGAGGAAATCCAAAACTATGTTGAGGTTCCACAGAGGCACCTGCCACTTCAGTGGCGGACGAATATGCTTGACTCCTTTCAGGAAGCGATAAACATCTGGGTGCGTGGCAATGGTCTTGCCGTCCCTCTGGAGACCGTAGCAAGACAGCGCAGCCACCTGAACCTTGAGGGAGAGACCCTTCTGAAGTCCATCCTGCAGGAAATCCAAAACAATAGGGATTGTGGTCGCATGTGGATTGGTGCCATGAGTGTCGCACCAGGCTTCAAATACTCTCCAGATCCTTACGTAGGTGAGGGATGTGGAAAACTTGCGAGCTCGGAGGAGTGTATCTATCACCGGCTCTGAGTAACCTCTTTTCTTCAGCCTAGCCCTCTCAATGGCCAGACCGTAAGAGAGAATTGAGCCGGATCCTCGTGGAGGATGGGACCTTGACGTAGCAGGTCCCGGAGAGGAGGCAGGGGAAGAGGCTCCCCTGCCAGCAGTCTTCTCATGTCCGCGTACCAGGGTCTTCTTGGCCAGTCTGGTGCCACTAGAAGAACTAGGCCCCGGTGCTTCTGAATCTTGTGGATAAGGGTGCCCAGCAGGGGCCACGGAGGAAAAGCATATAGCAAGGTCCCTGGAGGCCATGGCTGAACCAGGGCATCGATCCCGTGAGAGAACGGATCTCGCTTGCCTCTGAAGTATCTGGGTACTTGAGCATTGGACCTGTCCGCTAGTAGGTCCATATCCGGAATCCCCCAGTGATCTACAATCATCTGGAAGGCTGTGGGCGACAGCTGCCATTCCCCCGGATTTAGGCTTTCTCTGCTGAGGAAGTCTGCCGTGGTGTTGTCCTTCCCGGCAATGTGGCTGGCGGAGATGTCTTGTAGATTTGCTTCTGCCCAAGCCATTAGGGGAGCTATCTCTAGGGACACCTGTCGGCTTCTAGTGCCGCCCTGATGGTTGATGTATGCCACCGTGGTGGCGTTGTCGGACATCACTCTGACTGCCCGGTTCCGCAGTCTGTGAGCAAATCGCAGGCAGGCTAACCGGACTGCCCGTGCCTCTAGGCGGTTGATGTTCCACCCCGACTCTTCTCTGTTCCACCGCCCTTGTGCGGTGAGTTCTGCGCAGTGTGATCCCCATCCGCTCAGGCTGGCATCTGTGGTGAGCAGAATCCACGTGGGGGAGGACATCGTCGACCCCCTGCTCGTGTGGTTGGACTGCAACCACCACTGCAACTGGGTCCGCACTCTGGCTGGTAGAGGTAGATGCACGGAGTAATTCCGGAAGCGGGGGCTCCATCGAGAGAGCAGGGAGCATTGTAGAGGTCTCATATGGGCCCTTGCCCAGGGTACCACTTCCAGGGTGGATGCCATGAGGCCGAGAACCTGCAGATAATCCCAAGCTATGGGCCGGCTGGCTCCCATCAAGGACCGGAGACGCGTTTGAAGTTTGAACCTTCTCTTGGTGGTGAGACTGACTTTGTCTGCCTGGGTGTCGAACTGGACTCCCAGGTATTCCAGTGATTGGGAAGGCTGTAGGCAACTCTTGTTTAGGTTGACTACCCATCCCAGACTTTCCTGAAAGGCGATCACTCTGTTGGTTGCCCGATGGCTCTCCCCTCGTGATTTCGCCCTGATCAGCCAATCGTCTAGGTAGGGATGGACAAGGATTCCTTCCCGTCTGAGCGCCGCTGCTACCACTACGATCACCTTAGTGAAGGTCCGCGGCGCCGTGGCTAACCCGAAGGGCAAAGCCCAGAATTGGAAGTGTCGTCCCAGAACCTTGAAGCGTAGGTAGCGCTGATGATCCGGATGGATCGGGATATGCAGGTAGGCTGCTGACAAGTCTAGGGCCGTGAGGAATTCCCCTGGCTGTACTGCGGTCTTGACTGAGCGTAGAGTTTCCATGCGAAACCTCGGGACCCGTAAGTATCGGTTGACTGACTTGAGGTCCAATACGGGCCGGAAAGTGCCCTCTTTCTTGGGTACCATGAAATAAATGGAATAATGCCCAGAATCCATTTCCCATGCAGGTACTGGGATCATGGCTTTCAAGGACAGGAGCCTCGTCAGGGTAGCTTCCAATGCTGCCTTCTTGTGAATTGGACACGGAGATTCCACAAACCTGTCTGGAGGGAGATGAGGGAAGTCCAGAAAATAAAAAAGTAGTACTGGAAAACATGCTCAGCGAGCGTGCAGGCTCTCCAAACTGCTTTGCAGACGGAAATTACTGAAGTGCTTCACTTCCTGTGGGGGTATATGTACCCGTGCTGACGTCAGATCCGTCTCCAACTGCTAGCACGAGCACACTATACCCACTTGTTCTGAGTTCATCTGGCTACACGCTAGGAAATGTTAGGTTCCATATTAGGTGCTACCACCCAAGAAAGAGATATAGGCGTCATAGTGGATAATACATTGAAATAGTCAGTTCAGTGTGCTGCGGCAGTCAAAAAAGCAAACAGAATGTTGGGAATTATTAGGAAGGGAATGGTGAATAAAACGGAAAATGTCATAATGCCTCTGTATCGCTCCATTTTTAGACCCCACCTTGAATACTGTGTATAATTCTGGTCGCCGCATCTCAAAAAAGATATAATTGCGATGGAGAAGGTACAGAGAAGGGCGACCAAAATGATAATGGGAATGGAACAGCTCCCCTATGAGGAAAGACTAAAGAGGTTAGGACTTTTCAGCTTGGAGAAGAGACGGCTGAGGGGGTATTTGATAGAAGTGTTTAAAATAATGAGAGGTCTAGAACGGGTAGATGTGAATCGGTTATTTAGTCTTTCAGATAATAGAAAGACTAGGGGGCACTCCATGAAGTTAGCATGTGGCACATTTAAAATTAATCGGAGAAAGTTCTTTTTCACTCAATGCACAATTAAACTCTGGAATTTGTTGTCAGAGGATATGGTTAGTGCAGTTAGTATAGCTGTGTTTAAAAAAGGATTGGATAAGTTCTTGGAGGAGAAGTCCATTACCTGCTATTAATTAAGTTGACTTAGAAAATAGCCACTGCTATTACTAGCAACGGTAACATGAAATAGACTTAGTATTTGGGTATTTGCCAGGTTCTTATGGCCTGGATTGGCCACTGTTGGAAACAGGATGCTGGGCTTGATGGACCCTTGGTCTGATTCAGTATGGCATGTTCTTATGTTGGGTTTGTGCAGATACGCCTCTGTCAAATCTAGAGAAGCCAGAAACTCGCCTCTGTGAACTGTCGCTATAACCGACCTCAGGGTCTCCATTCAATAACACGGTACCCTGAGCGCTGCATTTACCCTCATTAAGTCCAGTATTGGGCGAAAGGTGCCTTCCTTTTTTGGAATGATGAAGTAAATGGAATATCTTCCCTTGCCTCGCTCCTTGCGGGAAGCTAGAATTACCACTCCTAGCTTCCGCAGTCAGTCCAGAGACTCTCGAACCAAAGTTGCTTGTTTAAGGGGCCACAAGGGGAAACTAGAAACAAATCTTGGATGGGCCGAGCAAATTCTAATGCATAGCCATCTCTCACTACACTGAGAACCCACTGATCTTTAGTAATTTTGGCCCAATCCCCGTAAAACTGCGCCAAGTGACCTCCTAAGACAGGAATGAAGGAGTGGACCAGCCTCACCTCACAATCCCAGCTGATCTACCACCTGTGGTCTTCAGCCTCTTCGAAAGGACTGACCCCTGAGAGAGAATTGCTTTTGTTGACCTGGAGCTCCACTTGCCGGGCGAGACCTCCTACTATCCTGAAAGCGAGACCAAGCTTGAAAAAAACTCTTGCCCTTAGGCTTATCCTCTAACAACCTGTGCACCTTATTTTCGCCCAGATTCTTCATTAACTGCTCCAGGTCCTCAACAAGAGTCGGCCTTTGAAAAGCAGAGACCCCCAACTGAGACTTGGACGACACATCCGCCAACCAGTTACGCAACCATAACAACCTCCTGGCTGATACCGCAGACACCATAATTCTAGATGAGGTTCTTACTAGGTCATACAGAGCATCCACCCCGTAAGCCACTGCTGCCTCTAAACGCTCAGCCTTAATCACCTCACTAGATTTTGACTGATCATTCTGCAGCTGCTTCACCTAACGCAGACAAGCCTGCTTGTCTGGTACAAATGGCTGCTCGTAAACTCAGAGCCAACACCTCAAAAATCCTCTTGAGATGTACCTCAAATTTACAATCCTGAATATCCTTCAAAGTCACGGACCCCACAACCGGAATACTCGTCTTCTTGGTAAAGCCAATACCGCAGCATCATCTTAGGATAGGAAAGAAGGTCCAACATCTGCTCAGGCAAAGGCTAAAGCTTCGCTATAACCCTCCCTACCCTCAAGCCAGCATCGGGAGTACCCCACTCTCAATCTACCAGCTTCTTTACAGACTCATGATATGGGAAGGCTTTTGCTGCACCCCACAGCCCATCCAGGACTGGGTTCAGACTCTTCCAGATCTGAATCCTCCTGCAGGACTTTGACACCCAGCTCGTCAAGAACTTGAGGAATCAAAAGGCTCTAGCTCCTCCTTGCGAAACAAGATGGACCACCTTAGGGTCAATCTCCTTCGGAAACCATAAATCTCATCCAGATCATTCCCAGAGCCGTGCTGTCTGTATCCGGATCAACCACCTGATCGTGTACCAGAAGCGCCCTTGGGAGCATCCTCTGAATCAATCTGACCCATTAACAGCGACTCCTAGAGACAAAGCAGGGCCCAACAAACAGCAGACGAGAGAAGGTCGCTTTCTCTCGAGACTGATCTGGTCTGGAACCTGCTGCCAGAAGCGCAGAAGGCTGGGCCGTCCCCAGACTGGACGCAACTGCGTCCTGGTGAGCCAAATAGGCCTCATTTAAAAGCAACACAAAATCTGTGGAAAAGGGCCAAGAGGCGCCAGCCAATGGCTGCGAAGACCCAGAAATAGGCAGAATGGAAACATCTTCCTCATCTGCACCCACCTGGAGACTGAACAAACCGGGGATAGCCTCAAAGGAAAATCCTCCCCCCCCCCCTCCGCAGTAAAGACTGCATTAGACTTCAAAATGGCTGCCGTTCCTGCACCAATGGAGAAAGAAGCCTCAACCCAGCACGAACCCAGACACACAGGAGGGACAGGGGCGGGAATCAGCCTCTTCTTTTTCATGGCCGTTGGGCCATCAGATGGCCCCTCACTGTCCGATGAACAGCCCAAAATTAGGCCAACCTCGCTGAGCTGCGCAACATGACACCCATGACGAGAAGCTTTCCTTCCAACAGCCAACAAGCCCGCAGACTCTACCACCACAAACTCCAGGAAGCCATCCCCTCCTTTCCTTCTCACACCTTTTTTTTTTTTTTTAACTCAAACAAACTTTACAAAACCTACTAGGCTGGAACATGAAGCTGCAAAAAACAAAAGGTACAAACTATAAAAACAGCTATCCTGAGCCTGCAGCTGCCTCGTGAAGGGGAGGGATCTGGACCACCAGATTTAATACCCCACGGAAGCAAGGAGTGAGCGCACAAAAGGGTCACCAGCCCCCAGCTCAGTCACCTCAACCAAAAGGGATGGTCCTTTCAGGACCCAAAAACCCTTTGGGAGGAAGGCTCGTAAACCCAATTTAGTCTTCTGACTGCAGAACTGCAGGTTTTGCACCATTTACCATCTGCTAGAGACAGAGAAATACTGAGGAACTGCAGTGTGTGCCAGAACTGCAGTGCCAGTAAAACTTTCTCTGTCTCCATCTGCTGGCAGGGATGCAAAACCCAGGAGTCTGGACTGATCTGGGTATGTACAGAGAACAAGCGCTTTAGTTATTTGAATAAGATATCACAATTTCTCTTAAAATATTGATAAATACATCCAAATTGGTAGGCTGCGTTTGCCGTTCATTTTCCTTAGCAAGTTCAAAACAGAACTCTACTAGCAGGGTTCAGTAACGAACATTTCTCAAAACCTTCACTAAATCTCTGGGATGAATCAGTTTATTGTGGTCCCAAGTTTTGAACATAAGAACACAAGATATGCCATACTGGGTCAGACCAAGGGTCTATCAAGCCCAGTATTCTGTTTCCAACAGTGGCCAATCCAAGTCACAAAAGTACCTGGCAAGTACCCAAACATTAGATAGATCACAAGCTACTATTACTTATTAATTACCATCACAGCAGTTTTGCCCACATGCTCCCTTCAATGAAGAGCCAAAGCAATTTATTTGCAAACCACACAATGCGAAGTTGCACATACCTCTCAGTGACTTGCCATGGATTGAAGCCCCCTACGGTCTCGTGAGAAGTAAGTCGGAGGTGCCGCTGGTACCTGTCGCAGTAATCATGCACGCTCTGCAGCATCTGCCTGGGGATGGAGAGGAACGTGCGGCCCTTGTTCATCCATGCCACTTCCTGGGGCAAGGGCCGCAGAGCGTCACTTCTGACCTCCGATTCCTCCTCCGCTGCTACATCTTCACCGAGAGCTCTGAAAGACATAAGCTACAGATATCACGCTTGCGAGGTCTTCTATCTCCTTTCACGCTGGAGTGATATTCAGTCTCGTGGCAAATCAAATAATGAACTTACTCCTTTCTGGATGTGGGTGTGTGTGTATACACACACTCATCCTTTACATATGAACATCATAACCTTATTAAAAAAGAATGAAAACTATTATGAAATGCATTTACGCATCAATGAGACCTCACTGTGAAAACACCAACTTGCTTCATCCCTGACTCTATCACTGTACTACTACTTAATGCATCTACAGTGCTACTAGACATAAGCAGCGCTGTACAGATACACATAAGGCAGTGCCTGCGGTGGAAGGGCTGGGGATACTGAAGAGGTAATGTATAAAGCCCCCAGGGGAGGGAGTCCCAGTGGCTGGACTTTGGATCCATGACCGCAAGGCTCCAAAGGCCACAGGCTGAGAACGGTCACTGCAATGACTGGCCTAGGTGAGCTGGGAGAAGGATATAAAACAGGAAATAAATCCAGGTAAATATGCATGATGCTTCGTAGCACCACTGAGCAACAAAAGCGGGTCCCAAATGAGCTGGATGACCAAAAGAGCGGAACAAAATTGCCAGGCCAAAAAAGGATCTTAGAGCGAGAAGCACAAAGTGAAGCAGGTGTGCTTCTGTTCATTTGTAAATACGCACACGTGAGCAAGAAGTTAAAAAAGCATGTAACCCACTGATATTTCTGTGACTTTATACAGAGGTCAGAGATAGTTCTTTGCCACCTATGATACCATTAGTCAGCAAAAAGGAAAGCTTCATGGCGGTTGAAAGGAAATGTTAAGTAATTATAATTTAATTGCACAGTTATCCTGCTGTTACTTTATGTTACACAGGGATTACAGCCTGAAGAAAGGGAGCTCTCCTTGTTCTCTTTGAACAAAGAATCAGGGCAAGCAACCTGCTGCTGTCAATGAAATATGTCCCTAAAACTTGGCCTTCAGGCTAATACTGAATTCAGCCCAGCAACACTGGAGACTGGGGTGCTCTTTTGGACCCTCTCTGAAAGCCTTATCTATCAGAGATCAGGGTGTTCTTTCGGTAAGAGGTGGCAGGACAGTGATCCAGGATTTTCTATATACTCCTCCACCCATTTATCCTTTCTAGATGTATGCATCACTGTACACATATGACAGTCCTGCCCCAGAAGGTAGCCATGCACCTCTTAAAGAAATCCTTGCTTTCATTAGGCCTCGGGGGAGAATACACCAGAGAAGAAAAAACAAATAAAAATCTCCCTGAGGGAAAACATTGGTGGCTCTCTTGGAGGGGCAGGTCAAGGTGGGAAGGGAGTGCAAGAGGAAAACAACAACAACAACAAAAAAAAAACCCAGAGACACGGTGGCCGAGAATCGGCATGATACCCCAAACCTGCCACTAATGCAGAGCACCTTCCAAATCCCCTGACTCCCACCGCTGCATCATCCTTGAGCCACGGGGTGAGACTGATCCCCAAAAGCATCAGTACCCACTAAGCAGGCTGAACAGCAGATGCCAGCGGTCGTGGGCATTATCCAGCCCTGAAGTACTGACTGCAAACAGTCCTCCATGCACGCATCCCCGAGAGCCTCAGCCAAGCCACAGAGTCCAATCGGAGGATAATAAGGCGGCCAGGCCCCAAAATGGCACAAAGCCAGGCTCACGCGACAGCACTGAAAACTTAACCAGTGTGACCCAATGGTCCTCTCTCCTAAGCATGGAGCTGAGGTACTTACTACATGCCATCTTTCTGTCCCTGGAGAGCCAGTCCTCCTCCTAACGTTACCAGGAGCCATTCCTCCTCCTAACATTACTGAGAGTGACTCAGCCCTTCTTGTCCTTTTCTATCTATTTTTGGGGACAAATGGCAGGCGACGGAGGGGGAGCAGAGAAGAGGAGGAGGCCAGAGGAACTTCCTCAGCAAACATCAACTACTGGCTCTCTCTCTTTTTTTTTTTTTAAGAACTTCTTCCCCTCCCAAGGTTCTACCTAGTCCCCTCAAACTGGGAGCCATCCAAAAGAGCTTGCAATGCTGGCCAGAGGTCTGATAATACTTGAGATCCACTCAACTTGCTGCACCACCAGTTCCTACCATATGCTGGAGGCAGAAAATACAGGATTCCTTCTGGGCTGCACCACCCCTACGTAATGGCGATGAAGTCATGTAAGGAAAATAGTGTTCTCTGCCTCCATCTGCTGAAAGGGGGAAACAACCCATTGGACTGGTGTTGCAGGATGAGATGGAAGGGAGGAATTTTAAACTTTCCCACACTGCCTCAAAGTCCACAGGTACTTTCTACGTGCAATCTTTGCACCAATTTCCAAACAGGCATCCTTTCACTTTGAAAGTATTTAGTTTTTAATTAAACACTCCAACCAGCAGATGGAGATGGAGAACAGTGACTCGTTGACATCCCTCTCATATCAAGAAATCAGCCAGCCAGTACTTTTCTTCAAAAGCCAACTGTGGACAATAAACCACCTAAACGTTATTGCATCCTACCAATAATCACTATTCAAAATAGAACATTCTTCTATTACTTATTTCTTTTTTTTTTTTTTTTTTAAACATTGGACTCAACTCCGCCAACAATAGTCTCATAGGAAAAAAAACTGTAAAACGAATATCATAGAACGAAACTCACCAGGTATCACGCAAATCCATGATCCTCACAATACAATATATTCCTTAATAAGGATTTCTCAAAAGAGAATAGAGTCAACTGCCTCAAGGCAGCCTAGGGCGGGATGGTGGACTGGCTTGCTCTACTTCGAGGAAATGAAATTATCAGGTAAGAAGTAATTTCACCTTCCTCTCCATCTGGGCAAGCCAGTCCACACCAGTGTGATGTATGAAAACTACTCCCCAGAAGGGCAGGAGGCTGCCTGAGGCCCAAGCAGAATTGTCCTAGCAAAGAACGAATGCTCCCACGCAGCCAAATCTAACTGATAGTATCTGGCAGGCGTATGCAAGGAAGATCACTTTGTTGCTCTACAGATCTCCACAGAAGAATGCAAATGCAATTCCGCCCAGGAAACACCTGCGCCCATCTGCTTCGGAAGAGGCTGCCCAGCATCCATACAGGCCACTGTCACCACTTTCTTAATCCACTGGGCACAGTGGCACCAGAGGCCACCCTTCTTCACTCCTTGGTAAAGGAGAAAGAGCAGATCTGTTTTACGAAAGACATTGGTAAGCTCCAAATAACGCATTAAATGCTGTCGCACATCCAATGGCCACAATTTCCTGAATTCCTGTCTGTCCAAATCCCTATTTAAAGGATAGTAAAAAAAAAACAAACCTCATTCAAATGAAAATCTGAAACTACCTTTGGAATAAAGGCAGGTACTGTCCTTAACTGAACTCTATCTGGCGTAATAACCAAAAAGCAAACTTGCTCTTTTCACATAGATAAGCAGGATGAATTAGCCATGCTGTCTGGGAGTCCCCAGCTAGCATCTTGAGCGAAAGGTTTACGTTAAGTTTGTGATATTTCATGAGCTCAAGATGCGAAAGAAGAATGTGGACAGTCCTTGGTTATATAGATGATTCAGGAGGTGCCCGCTTCTAGGATCTGTTTGCCCATGGAAGCATCCGCTGCTGCGAGTTTGTCCAAACAGTAATGAGCAGTGAAGGTATGGAGTGAGGACCAGGTTGCAGCTTTGCAAATGTCCACTATGGGAATGTCACATAGGTGGGCTATGGAAGCCGCCACAGCTCGCACCTGGTGTGCTTTAGGAGAATAAGTTAAGGATTCTGAGCGTCTTTGGTAGCAGAACTGAATACAGTTTGTGATCCAGGATGATAGAGTTCTTTTTGAAACTGGTAACCCTAGAGCATTTGGGTTAAAGGAGAGGAAGAGTTGCGACGGTCTAGCATCTGAAGCAGTCCTCTGCTTATAGTAAGCCAATGCTTGTTTGCAGTCTAGCGTGTGTAGTTTACGCTCAGCTTCATTGGTATGAGGCTTTGGGAAATAGGTTGGAAGAGTTATCGATTGATTAAGGTGGAAAGAGGAAACCACCTTGGGTAGGAAGTTAGGATGTGTTCATAAGGTGACCTTATCATGGTAGAATACTAGATATGGAGAGTAGTGGACTAGTGCTTGAAGTTCACTAACACGTCTTGCCGAAGTAAGCGCCACTAGAAAGAATACCTTCCATGCTGGGTATCTGGGGTGGCAAGTAGCCAGAGGTTCAAAGGACGGCAACATAAGTTGTTCCAGAACAAGGTTTAAGTCCCACGGTACGGGGGGTTTATGTATCGGTGGGCGCAGACGTAAGATCCCCTTCATAAATCTGGAGATGAGAGGGTGAGTAGATAAAGAGTTAAATAAATAAATAAATAAATTGTGTAGAGAACAATAAGCTGTTATAGCATTTAGGTGGACTCTGAGGGAGGCTGTGGCTAGACCTTTTTTGATACAGAAGGTGAAGATAACCAAGCAATTTGTTTTGGGTCCATGTTCCTGTCCGAACAACAAAAGGCATAACTAAACCATTTTCTTCTGTAATTTAATCTGGTGGAAGGTTTCCAGGAAGAAATCACAATATCCTCTAGGTGAGATGGAAGGTCTAGATTTTGAAATAATATCCTTTCAATCTCCACACTCTGAAGTTCAGAGAGGAGTGAAGTGGATGTAGAAGGGATCCCCCTTCTTGGGTTAAATGTCGAGGGCTGGTTCCCAGCGGGAGTGGAGTGTCTTATTGATAGACAAATTAGGTATGCATACCACGGTTGTCTGGGCCATGCTGGAGCTATTAGAATGAGGTCCGCATTTGTCCATGATGCATTTCTGGACTGTGCAAGAAATCAGCAGTATTGGTGGAAAGGCGTACAGTAGGCCCTCTGACCAGTTTAGGAGAAATGCATCCTGCAGCTCCCATTCGCAGGGGTGAAATATTCTGCTGAACTTGTCTGCTCTAGTGTTTTTTATGCCCGGTAAGTAGGTGGCTTGCAGGGCAATGGAATTGTTGGATGCCCATTCCAAAATCATTATTGCTTCCTTGCATAGGGTCCAGGAACCGGACCCTCCTTCCTTGTTTATATAGAACATGGCCACCTGATTGTCTGTGTGGATCATAACTGTTTTTCCCTGTAATATGAGTTGGAAGGCTCAGAGAGCAGTTCTAGCAGATTTATTTGTTGAGTACTCTCCCATGTGGACCAGAGGCCTTGAGTTTGAAGGCGGGTGAGGTGAGCACCCCATCCCTTTGTTGAGGCATCTGTGGTGAGTATGATATGATGAACTGGGGGTCATAGTGGGGCTCCCAATGTTAGAATTGTGGGTGCCAGCCACCAGTCCAAGTCCTGTTTCATGCTGAGCGTGATGGAGACAGGAGCAGAGAGGCTATTGGAGAATTGATTCCATTGAGTCTTTAGGCCCCACTGAAGACGTCGCATGTGGAGACGTGTGTGGGGAACTACTTAGATCGATGCTGCCATATGTCCGAGAAGTGTTAATATTTGTCGAGCAGGAGCAGTGGTCGAGTGTCTTAAGGTATGAGTGAGAGTTCTCAGTGTCATTTCTTGTGTCTCGGGAAGGAAAGCTTTGTCCTTTAAAGTGTCGATATGGGCTCCAATAAACTGCAATGCTTGCGTGGGATGCAGATTTGATTTTTCATAATTGATCAGGAGTCCCAAACCATCCAAGCATTGAATGGTCATGAGGAGATTGGTCTGTAGAAGGGAAGGGCTGGGTGCTACTAGAAGCCAATCGTCCAGATAAGGAAATATTTAGATGCTCTGTCGTTGTAGGTGAGCCACCGCTACCGCTAGGCATTTCGTGAAAATTCTGGGAGCCGAGGAGAGGTCAAATGGAAGTACCTTGTATTGAAAATGTCGATCCATCACCGTGAAGCAAAGGTACCGCCAGGAGGCCTTGTGAATCGGTATGTGGGAATAAGCATCCTTGAGATCTATGGAACACATCCAATCTTTGGGTTGAATAAAGGGTAGGATGGATTTGAGTGATGTTATCTTGAACATTTCTGTCATCAGGTGTTTGTTGAGGACTCTGAGATTTAGGATAGGACGGAGTCCTCCTGATTTCTTTGGAATGAGGAAATATTGGGAATAAAAACCTGTGTGATGGTTCAGGTATGCACTGATGTTGTAGGAGGTTGTTGATTTCCAGGTGTATTTGCTGAGAATGTACGCCCTATTTCTTTGTGTGTACCAAGTGTGGCATAGGGGGAGAAGATAGGAAGTTGAGGGAGTAACCTTCCTTTATTATCTTTAAAACCCAGGGGTCGGTTGTGATGGCAGTCCATGCAGGTAAGAAGTGGAGTAACCTGCCTCTGACTGGAAATGGTAGCGGTGGTGTGGGATTTCCTAAAAACCTTGTGAAGGTTTAGGTGGAATTTGGTCCTGAGGAATCCTGGGTTGTTTTGGAGTCCTCTGATGTTGTCTAGGCAGCTGAAATTGCGAAGTTTGAGGGTGTGCAGTGGAATAATAGGTAGGCCGTGAAGGAAGATAAGGCCTAAAAGGGCGACGCTGATACTGCGGCTTTCGATAGCTTGAATAATACCTTCTAGAAGAGGAAAACTCTGATGGAGTAGTTAGCGACTGGACTGCTAACTTCTGCTCCTTTAACTGTGCTACAGTTTCCCGGAATTGGTCGCCGAATAAGTTGTCAGGTAAGCATGGGAGGTTCGCTAACTTTTCCTGAACGTCCTCCCTGATGGCACTTGCTCTCAGCCATGCAATTCTCCTTGCTGCGATGGCATTTGCTGTAGACCTCGCGGATGTTTCAAATGCTTCATATACTGTACAGATTAAATGTCTCAATCCTTCCACCATGTGATGGAATTCGTCAGGTAGGTGTTGATCAGGAGATCCCTCCTGAAGTTTTGGCTTTAAGGCTTGCAAGCACTCGAATAAATACTGTGTGATTGCAAACTGGTGCTATTGGTTTTTTTGCGTCAAGCATATGTGATTGGTATGCTCGCTTACCAAAATCATCCATGTATTTATAGTCACGACCAGGAGGGGCATTAGAATGTAATCTGGATTTACGGGCCTTCTGCATCACTGACTTTACCACCACGGAAGCGGGAGTAGTAAGAAGACTGAAGCATCCGATATTTTAATTTTGATGGGCCTGAAAGCGGTGTTTCCCAGGTTCTTTTCATTAGTGCATCCAGCATTTCATGGGATGGAAGGGCAACTGGTTCTGCTGGAGTCTCAAACACCTTTAGTAAACCAAGAACATCTGCTCTTGGGTCTGGCAACTTCCTTGTTTCAATATTCAATGTTAGACCCACCTTCTCAAGAAATTTAGAATACGTGAGGTCTTCGGGAGGGACTGGATCTGGTTGATCTTCTGGAGGGTCTAATGGGTACCCTGTGGTAGAGCCAGGAGAAGATGATAAAGGTGATTGGTCAGCCGGAGGAGGAGAAGGCTTTGCCGGGGCTGGGGCTTCTTGGAGATGACAGAAGAGACTCCTGTGGAGGCTCTGGCCTGCATTCTCCTCGATCCGCGACCGTTGTTAGCAACTGAGCTAATATTAAGGAGTTTTGAGACATTGCTTGGGATGCTAATTCCTCTTGATCTGGTGCAGTCGATTGCACACCTCGTGGTGGAGCTTGAGGTGGCCGAATAGGTCTGTCGGTGCCTGATGAAGATTTCCTAGGCCTTTTGAGCAAGGGCTCCTCATGGTCTGATGGAAAAGACAGTGAGGATGCATCAGGAGCAGAAGATAAAGGGTCTTCATCCACAATTAGAAGAGGAGATGGCTCCTTTTGCCTTTTATGGCCAGAAACATGCTTTTTAGGTTGCTTTTGAGCCTTTTGCGTTGATGGAGTCGAGAACAGGGACTTTTTATGATGGGATGACCCTGTAGTGCGTCGAAGCAGTATGCGCATGCTTCGATCCCGAGGCATGGCTGGACTTGCTTGCGCTGGATGTGTCGTTGCGTCGATGATGATGCATCGGTGCGCAGATGCCAGTCGACAAATCGACGCTGCTGCCTTCTTCGATGCAATGGATGTGTCGCCCGCTCCATGCGTCGGTGGGAACTTTTTTGCTGATGCAGTCGACGCAGAATGACCTACAGACGCCGCCCGTGGACTCACTGACTCTTTCGACGCACGGGAGGGTCCAGGAGAGGATCTTGCCGACTCCTCCGAGGGGGCATACGAACCCGACGCAGCTTGCCTTAATTCTTGGATTTTTGCAGTTCTTTGTCTCTGTGCCCTAGGAGACATCTGTCCACAGTCAGCACAATTGGCCTAGTCATGTTGAGGGCCTTGACAAATATAGCAAGAGATGTGTCTGTCAGTAACTAACATTATCTTCCTGCAGCTGCAGAACTTGAAGCCTGGACAAGGCATTTTCTGTCAGAATTCAATGTATTTTTAACTAGTAGTTAAGCCTAACTACTATTAGAGGTGTTTAAGTTAAAATAAACCTCTTAAGTATCTTTCTCTTCACAGAAAAAGCTTGAGACCGAGAGCTCTGCGTGCTGTCAGGCTCGTCGAAAAAAACGGACTGAGGAGACTCTACAGAGGGGAGGGGGAGGTGCCAAGCAGGCACACACTACAGCAAGACTCAGAACTTTACTTTGAGAGCTCCGCCACCTACAGGACCGGAGGACGTCCCAGACAGCATGGCTAATTCATCCTGCTTATCTACGTGAAAACATTTAAGACTAAATCGGAGAAAATTCTTTTTCACTCAACGCACAATTAAGCTCTGGAATTTGTTGCCACAGGATGTGCTTAGTGCAGTTAGTGTAGCAGGATTTAAAAAAGGTTTGGATAAGTTCTTGGAGGAGAAATCCATGAACTGCTATTAATCAAGTTGACTTAGGGAATGGCCTTTGCTATTACTGGCATCAGTAGCATGGGATCTTCTTGGTTGGAAACAAGATGCTGGGCTTGATGGACCCTTGGTCTGACCCAGCACGGCAATTTCTTAAATTCTTATGCCTTTCGGCTTGACCACAACACCCAGGGGACCTTTTCCAAGCTGATGGTGGTGGCCGTGGCTATCCACAAGGAGGGAATTCTAGTTCATCCATACTTGAATGACTGGCTAATCTGAGCCAGGTTGTTAGCAGAGAGCAGGGTGGATATCGAACAGGGTGGTTCAGTTGCTGCAGCACCTGGGATGGGTAGTGAATTTGGTTAAGAGCAGCCTGCTGCCTTCTCAGGTCCTGGAGTATCTGTGTGTTTGGTTCGATATGGCTCAGGGAAAGGGATTTGAGTCCCACATTCAGACGAATCCCAAACCAATTTATAATTGATCTTGCGGAGATAGCACTAAAAAACAATTTTTTCAAATTCAATAGGAATATTTTTCTGCAAATTAAAGGAGTAGCGATGGGCTCAGCAATGGCCCCCTCAATAGCAAATTTATATGTGGCCCAATTCGAAAAAGATTTCCTTGTCAGGCACACATATTCAAAGAATATTATGATTTGGAAAAGATACATGGACGATATCTTTTTATTATGGAATGGCAGCCGAGATGATTTATACAATTTTTTTAATTGGTTAAATACATTAGATCTTAATCTGAAATTTATGATGCATTTTAACAATGAATCAATTTCTTTTTTGGACATTCAAATATCTCTGAAGAGTGGGAAATTTCATACAGATAATTATAGGAAACCTACTGATTTGAACAAGTTGTTTCATTATCAGAGTTGTCCTAACAGGTCACTAGTAAAAAAATCTACCCTATTTGTAATTTTTGAGACTAAAGAGACTATGTGCATATGATGAGACATTTCAATCAAGGGCAACGGAAATGAAACAGAGGTTACTTGACAGGGAATACCCTGTTAAACACGTCACAGATGGATTTAAGAGGGCATTCAAACAAAATAGACAAGATCTCCTCAAAACCAAAGTAAAAAAAAACAAAATGAAAAAATTATCTGTCCACTCACAGCTACACATATGTCACATAGTATTATTAAAATTCTGAAACGACATTGGCCAGTTATACAGCTACTAGCTGGCTTCAAAGACAAAAATCTGTTAATAGCTAACAAACGTGCCAAAAACATCAAAGATTATATTTCACCATCTGCCTTACCACAAAAACCAGTAAAGGATATCAGACTTCCAGGTCACCATCCATGTAACAATTGTTCTGTGTGCAATGTAAATATGAAAATTGACAGTCTACTATACCGGGCACTGAGAAGAAATTTAAATTGAGATAATTTACGAATTGCAAAAGCAAAAGGGTTATTTATGTCGCCTTATGCCCTTGTAATAAAATGTATATCGGAAAGACGATTAGACAATTTAATAAAAGAATTATCGAACACAGAAGTAATATTAATAGAAAAATAGAATCTAAACCGCTGGTCGACCACTCTATTCAGGAAAATCATAAATTTGATGATTATAAATTTTGTGTCCTGCAACAACTTTCGCTACATTGGAGAGGAGACTTAGATAGACTTCTGTTACGGCTAGAACAGAAATTCATATATGATTTTAAGACCATGGTAAAGCTTCCCTTGGGTAAATCCATGTTGACTGTGTTCCATTAAACCATGTCTTTCTATATGCTCTGTGATTTTGATCTTTAGAATAGTTTCCACTATTTTTCCCCGACACTGAAGTCAGACTCACTTGATCGCCCCTGGAGCCCCTTTTAAATATTGGGCTTACATTGGCCACCCTCCAGTCTTCAGGTACAATGGATGATTTTAATGATAGGTTACAAATTTTAACTAACAGATCTGAAATTTAATTTTTTAGTTCCTTCAGAACCCTAGGATGCATACCATCTGGTCCAGGTGATTTGCTACTCTTTAGTTTGTCAATCTGGCCTACTACAACTTCCAGGTTCAGAATGATTTGGCTTAGTTCATCTGACTCATCACCCCTGAAAACCATCTCCGGAACTGGTATCGCCCCATAATCCTCATTAGTAAACATAGAAGCAAAGAATTAATTTAGTCTTTCTGCAATGGCCTTATCTTCCCTAAGAGCCCCTTTAATCCCTCAGTCATCTAAAGGTCCAACCGACTCCCTCACAGTTTTCTTGCTTCGGATATATTTTTTAAAGTTTTTATTATGAGTTTTTGTCTCTACAGCCAACTTCATTTCAAATTCTCTCTTCGCCTGTCTTATCAATGTTTTACACTTAACTTGACAATGCTTATGCTTTTTCCTATTTTCTTCAGATGGATCCTTCTTCCAATTTTTGAAGGATTTTTTTTGGCTAAAATAGCCTCTTTCACCTCACCTTTTAAACATGCTAGTAATCGTTTTGCCTTCCTTCCACCTTTCTTAATGCGTGAAATACATGGTAACGGAGCCCTAAAACCCCAAGGCACGAGTAACACTGATGCTGTTTGCAAATTGGATCTAGAGAAATAAGGAACGCTCCCCTCTGTACCACCATGATGACTGACCTTAAGGTTTCCATTTGGAAATGGGTAATCCAACATGCTTCCTTGACCCCCTTTTGGATCTATACTAGGTCGAAAGGAGTCCTCCTTCTGGGGAACCATGAAGTAGATGAAATAATGGCCTGTACCTTCCTGATCCTTTGGAACTGGAACAACGGCCTTCAGAGCGAACTGCCGCTACAACGTGGCCTGAACCACTGCCCGCTTTTCTGCGGAATGGCATGGGGAAACCATAAAAGCGTCAGAGAGGATGGATAAGTTTCAAGGTACCTGCCATGCACCACCTCCAAGATCCACTGGTCAGAAGTGAATAATATTGGACTACTGTAACTCACTTTTCCTAGGGCTCCCCTACTCCACAATAAAACCCCTACAAATGTTACAAACTGCGACTGCTAGAATCATCTCAAATACCCGTAAATCTGAACACATCACCCCTATCCTTAAAGGCTTACACTGGCTCCCTATCCCTCCCGAATTCACTACAAAACCCTGACCATTATACATAAATCCATTCACGCTCACAATTCCAACTGGCTAGACATTCCTTTTAAGACGCATCAGTCTACCTGGCCCACCAGAACTGCCAACAAAAGCACTCTACTAGTACCCTCCCTTAAAACAGCCCACCTCTCCTCCACATGTGACCGTGCCCTCTCAATTGCTGGCCCTTCACTCTGGAACTCCCTCCCTCCAAACTTACACCTTGAACCATGCACCATCAAATTTAAAAAGAAGTTAAAAACATGGTTATTAAAACAAGCCTATCCGGATTAGTCCTCCCCCTCCCTCCTACGATGCTATACTATCTCCCATATAGACTATCCTATATTCCTTATATTAAGGAGCTCTATGTTCGCCTGTTGTTAAGCTTTTATGTTCGCCTGTTGTTAAGCTACATTTCTACGCTGCTCTTGTGTTATCCCCCTCCCAGTTCTTTCTCCCTGTTAATATGTACTTTCAAACCTGCTGTTCAAATGTGAACCGGTATGATGTCCCTACTAATACCGGTATATAAAAGTCTCTAAATAAATAAATAAATAAATAAATAAATACATACATACATACATACATACATACGGCCCACCTCTAATAAAATTGAGGGAAGCGGCAGTCTAACTCCACAACTGGAGGATGGACCTCCAAAACTTCATTGGGAGGATCGAGGAGCTCCTGAGCTAGAGGCATCATCTTTACCCTGGCTTCTTCGCTTAGAAGTACTGAGTCCTTCAAACAAGCAGGACCTGATTACTCAAACTTCTGGAAGAACAAAAATGCCGGGTGTTACAAAATTGCCCCTTTGCTGATGAAAACAAGGAAGTAGATTTCCTGTCCTTGGTAACCGAGGAAATTTGGACTCTCCCCATCGATCTGCCATCTTCTCCAATTCCTCCCCAAAAAATAAGCGCCCCTTAAAGGGCAACTTGGTAAGATTGAACTTTGAAATAGTATCAGTGGACCAGTTACACAGCCAAAGTAGTCTTTGGGCTGCAATCACTGAAGCCACTCTCCTAGCAGCCATACGCACCAAATCATAATCTGCACCTGCCAAAAACACAGCTCCCGGTTCCAGGTAGAGGTCATTCTCACCCAAGACCTCCTGAGCCTCCTGGGCTAATTGTAATCCAGCCTTGGCCACCATACAACAGAAAGCAGAGATAGCAAATGTTGCTTACCTGATGTAACAGGTGTTCTCACAGGACAGCAGGATGTTAGTCCTCACAAATGGGTGACATCGAGGATGGAGCCCTGTACGGAAAACTTTTCTGTCAAAGTTTCAACAAGCTTTGACTGACACTAGCACACTGGGTGCACTGAGCATGCCCAGCCTGCAATTATCCCTGTGAGCCACAGGTGTCTCCCTCAGTCTCGTCTTATAGCTAAAAAGCGCAAGCGAAACTAAAATAAAAGTATACAGACCCAACTCCGCGGGGTGGCGGGCGGGTTTCGTGAGGACTAACATCCTGCTGTCCTGTGAGAACACCTGTTACATCAGGTAAGCAACATTTGCTTTCTCACAGGACAAGCAGGATGGTAGTCCTCACAAATGGGTGAGTACCGAGCTGAGGATGCCCGGGAATGCACCAGATACACCGCAGATGCGCAAAGGCGTAACGACTGAGGTGGAAATGGGAACGGAGGGCATCCGCAACACCATAATGGGTTCGTGGAAGGATGTTGGGTAGTGAATTGAAAAAAGTAAGAGTAGGCGGACTGGCCAAACATGGAGCATGCCGGCTAGTCAAATGTAAGCAATAATAGGCTGCGAAGGTATGGAGAGGACTCCAGGCTGCAACCTGATAAAAAAGTACAAGCAGCAGTAACCAAAGGGAAGCTGTTAAGGCTAAGACGGACACAACAGTATGTGGATACCCACAGTGTTGTAGTGAAATGTCTGCTTGTTGGTAGGAAAGGAAATATAGACCACTTAATCAGAAGGATTAGGTCTGTGTGGCCACTGGAAGTAGCAGCTTGACCCTTGCATGAAGGAAAGAGTCAAGTGGAATTCACATGGAATGCAGTGCAATGTAGATAGAATGTAAGCGCAGCATTACTGTCCAGGAATGTGGAAAACCCACTCTCTCCCTAGGGCGAGAGAGAGAGGTTAGGAAAAATTAATAGAGTATTTCCTGAGGAAAGGAGATACAACATCTACCTGAAAAGGATAGAAAGTTGAATGCGTAGAACTACTCAGTGGCAGAGGAACGGAGTCAGGTGAGTATGGAAAGAGTGCATAACTCACGGACCCTGCTGGCAGGAATGACATTAAGAGGGAAAGAAGTTCCCTTGCCAAACTGTGGAAGAGAGGAATGGAAAGGCTCAAACGTAGAATGTATGAGACTTATAAGGAGAATATATATGTTCATTCCGTGATTAGAGAAATAGAGGCGGCTTGATCAGTGGATAATCCATGGTAAGCCGACTCAGAGAGGATTACCGAAAACGGGAACCCAACTCCCAAAACGATACACCTCCTAAGAGAAAGGTGTATCTATGTGGAGGATGTCTGGAGAACAGAATCCGAGGGAGTAAGAAAAAATGGTGGAAAAGTAAAAGGGGTAATACCTCTTTTTTTTTTTTTTTTTTTTTTTTAGCGTCAGGAGGTAAAGCCTGCCATATTAAACGGCAAGATTTATGTTTAGAAGGTTTTGTGACGCTACCAGAACCTAAGAACATCAGTAAGTCTATGATTTGGGACTGACTGGTGAGAGAATAAAAGGTTACTGATATGATGGATTGAGAAGTATGGGAAAGCATACTGATCTCAGTCAGGGAGTGGGGAAAAGAATACTGAACCCCATCCCAGTTCAACATTAGAAGAATGCTGGCTACGAGAGGCAGCAGAAGAGATATATTGAAGAGGCCTTTGATGGAAGAAAAGGCATCTAAGGGAACGCATAGGAAACATGTGCAGGGAGCAGAACCTGTGCATCGTATGGAATGATGCAGACGCCGAGGAAAGTTTAGTTAAACTCAGCGTTAAAAGATTTGCCCTGTACACATGTAATTGAGACCATTCGAGAGGATAGAACCTACGTGGAGAAGGTCTGATAGAGCGTTCATTAAATCTCTTAGATATGTGGCCCAAGGATGCATGAAGTGAACAAGGGCCAAGGGTAGAGCTGCGCAGCTGTCTAGCAGAGCAGCTAAGAGGTAATGCGTGCTTATGAGTTGGAAAGCACATTGTCCCTATGCTGTCTGTCTGTATGCACAAAGAATTGTTGCAAAAGCAGTATTGGAAGGCATAAGGGCATAACTCATGGGTGCAACGTCCAGGAAGTTTATGAGAAACTATGCTGGAGTGCAATAGATGCATAATGGGTTGACAGCTTTCAGGAGAAACTTTATAACCCTAAGGAATTGCGAGCATGAGTCGACGGAGACTAGGTCCTAGTTCGAACTGGGATAAGAATCAGGGACGAAAGCAATGAAACCACTTAGGTCCATTGAGTATAGAATGTCACTGAATATAACCCATAGCAGTTTTGAATTATGAGAAAAATGCATAGTGGGAAGAAACCCCATAGCCCAACCATGAAAAGTTGAAAGGCTGAGGTTATGGAAAATATGCGCAGGGACATATAACAATGTATCAGAATGTCTGTGCGCATGCTGGACAAGAGGGTCTTAAGACTGTGGTGTCCAGAAGTGTTACAGAAGGGATTTATGGCAGTGACAGTAATCCCAGTTAGTAAATGTATAGTGAGTCCTGAAAAAAGTGAGAGCTCCTTGCATGTACTGAAAGTGGTTAGCAGTAGTCTATGCAAGGAAAGTGAATGATGTTACACTCCGCAGAGAAAACAGCATTCACCAACAGTGATGCAAGAGACAGTTCACTTACCGAAGCTGGTGGCAGCGGCAGAGCTTGGGGTTGTAATGTTGACTCACCATAAAGCACATAGAAACATTAAAATAATGTACTTACTGCAGTATGGAGTGATGGTAACCAAAGATACCATTGTACCTGTGACGTCTAAAGAAAGTTGGATTTTCTTAGGTCCAGGATGTGCGGAGAGTAACTATTTTCTGTTAAAAGAAAGAATAGTGCAATTAAAACTCCCCAACCCCCCTCCCTTCTCCCCTCTGCACTTCGTAGCGCCTGGGGGAGTGTACCGGGACTTTGGTACAAGGTGGGGTGGCCGCTCTGATATCTGACCAGATGGGAGACCAGGAGGTGTCCCAATGGAGGATATCATGTAGGCTCCTGCAGGTGTGTGAGCGGTAAGTGGTACCCGCATTTCTGTATGCTGTACAAGGAGACACTGAGACCTGTGGCCAGGCCTCAAGGTGGACTTGTACATGGGGCAATGGTTGCTGAATCTCATGTTTAGCAGATCAGCCAATGCAGCTGGACCTTGGTTGGGAGGGAACCAAGAGTCAGAGCATTGGTCGGCACAGGGACTTGTTACTGACAAGAGAAGAAGCCCTGCTGCAATCCCAAGAAGATAGAGGGGTTCTCCTGATATTGTGGCTAACATAGCTAACATAGCGATATGTGACACTAATACAGTTCTAAAAGGCACATGACCCAGAACTTTTCGAACCACGGTCCGAATGGGAGAACACAACTCTATGGGAATGCCGCCGAAGCGGGTACTTACCATCCGACGTGGATCGCCGCAAGACGAGCCGGTGAAGATTGTTGACTCCGACGGTCTCCGGAGTCCTCGAGGGTAAGGCCGGGGACGTAAACGTCCATCTCGCTCTGAAACCCAGTATGGTGGCACAGGTACAGAGGAGACAGGCCAGGCGTGAGTGGCGTTTAGACTGCTAAGTGTAACAGATGGCCATAGTCCCACACCACTTGACGGTGGGGCACGCCAGGAACAGAGGAGCCCTAACGGAACTCATGTTCCCTTCCCTCGTCACAGCGGCTCGATGTGTCGTGACGCCAATGCAGAAGCTGTCGGACCTGGATCCGGAAGTTCTGGATCACCAAGGACTGCCAAAACTGTAGGAACAGTGCTGATGGCAGTGGTGATGTCGCTCTGCCCGAGCGTTGTCCAGCCTGGAGAAGGATGGCACCGATGTACTGGATGGCGTCAGCGGCGGACGATCACGATGTCAGCGATGATGGGTGCCACGGTGCTCGGCCCGGTCTTTCCCCAGCGCCGAGATGGAAGCCCTCGTCGTCCTGGAAGGCGATCGATGACGAACTGTCAGCACGCCTGCTCTGCTCCTGACACAATGGAGTGTCTTAAGCTAATACGGGGCTTAAAAAAGAACCCAAAGCGTGGAGCAATGTGAGGAGGCGAGGGTATTATGTGGCGGTGCTATGTCGGTATTGACGATATTGAAGGCAACCTAAGGGGCTTCGAGGATATCATCAAAATGGGTATGAAAAATCGTCGATGACTGGCCAGGAGAATGATGACAGTGACGGGCACTGACAGCAGTGGCATAGGTATCTTTGAAACGATGTGGAATCGAATAATCGAAAAACATTGCCGTTATTGAAAAAGATACCGGCATCGACTGAGTCGAAGTCGAATCAATAGGGCGTCAAGGACACCGAAGGAAAACGGAGGTGTCGAGGGCATCGATGCATGGAGGCGGGCATTTATGCCGTTTGTGGCATGGCCACGGGCATCAACTATAGGGCCACAGACGTTGACGGTATCGATTTGGACAGACTCAGATTTCCAAGTGTACATGGCATCGGTGCCCCAGACACGTGTGTCGGTGGCATCGATATGGACACGTATGGAATCGATGGCATGGATCTCCCAGTCGATGAATTCCATCCCGGCATCAACGCCAGTCCTGGAATCGGCATGGGCATCGATGCCAGCCATAAGGCTGGCATTGGCATCAACGCCCATCCACGGAATCGAGCCGGCATGGATACCCACCGATGGGACCCACCTGGGCATCGAATTTCACCGATGGGAGCAGCCTGGCATCGACTGCCCTCGATGGATGCATTCTAACATAGATGCCCATGGATGAAACACCTGGGCATCGGTGTCCATCGATGCAAAAGGACCTGGCACCGATGCCATCGACGGACGGCCATCCGGCACCAATGCCATCGACGGACAAGCCATCCGGCACCGATGTCCATCGATGGGGACCATCCGGCACCGATGTCCACCGATGGGGACCATCCGGCATCGATGCCCACCGACGAATCGATGTGGCACCGATGCCCACCGATGGAAAAGGGCTGGACATCGGTGGGGAGGATGGGGCATCGATGGCATCCCCAAAAGGGGGGGGGGCATCGATGAAGTGACCCTGGGATCGTTAAAAAGTGTCTCGGGCAGCGGTGGCGGCGACCCGAGTATGCATGGCAGTGACTAACAGCGTGTGCGTCAATGGCATGCATCCGGGTAGGGACGGCACCGAGGAAGCCCAAGGAAAAAAACAGTGCGTAGGAGGAAAAAGCCTGGTAGCACTGAAAAGCAAAAAACATGGATAAAGGCATCAGGGCACCGTGGGGGGAGGGGCGCTGATGACATATAAAAGCCCAGGGCGGTTTAGGAGGGTCCCGGTGTAGCGATAGGGTATCGACTGCGTGAGGGTACCAGGGAACGAAGGACTTGAAGCTACAGAGGTCCTAAAGTTAAGGAAAAAATCCCTACCCCACTAGCATAAGCAAGCAGAGTGTCACAGAGATACTCGCAAGCTGTTTAAAGCTAACTGAAAAATGGGGGAAGGGAAGGCTTCAGTCAGTTAACAGCCTTAAGATAGTGACAGAAACCGACCGAAAAATAAGAATTAGTACTCACCGAGCGTCGTAAAAACGTACGCGGAGGGAGACCTGTGCAGGGAAAAGTGTTTTTTGAAGTGAAAAGTTAAGTGTTTCCATGAGGTAATTAGTTAAAAAAAATCCTCACAGAGCTCCAACCGCTATGCTGACTGCAGAGCGGAAAAAAGAAGACTGAGGGAGACACCTGTGGCTCACAGGGATAATTGCAGGCTGGGCATGCTCAGTGCACCCAGTGTGCTAGTGTCAGTCAAAGCTTGTTGAAACTTTGACAGAAAAGTTTTCCGTACAGGGCTCCATCCTCGATGTCACCCATTTGTGAGGACTACCATCCTGCTTGTCCTGTGAGAATTGGAGATTCATGGTCATCACCTCAAAGACCTGTTTCAAAATTACCTCAATCTTCCGATCCTGGGGATCCTTTAAGGCTGCACCTCCTTCCACCAGAATGATGGTAAGTTTTGTCACCATGCAGACCGGGGTGTCCACCTTGGGAAATGGGAGCTATTCCCTTGGTTTAGGATCCATAGGGTACAAACTTGCTAATGAGCAACCCCCTTTCAAATTAGCCTCAGGAGAACTCCATTCCAAATCGATCAATTCTTGCACAGCCTCGTGCAGAGGGAAAAAACAAGATACCTCTTGCAAACTTCCCATCATAGGATTCTTCTTCGGATTCTGAGCCGCTGCAGGCAAGGCCTCCTCACAATCAAGGGCCTTCAGAGTCTGTAAAATCAAACTAGACATATTGTCTCTCTGAAAGAGGCAAAGCACTGTCCTGTGTGGCTCTGCATCTGAGGGAATCTCCCACTCCTCCAAAGAAATGCCTCATCAAGATCCTCCATCGAGGATCCTGACTCTTCCCAGGAGTCTCCTGAAGAATCCATGTCCTCACCTTCTCTGCTTTGTCCGTCTGGGAGGGAATGAGACCTCCTTTGACCGCTTCCGCGATCCTAAGGCGGGAGACTGCTGATGCGGGCGATTTAGAGACTCTACCCAGGACACTTCCTGCTCCTTACAAAAAGCCTGCAGGCCTTTAAAAAATTCCCCCCATGATGTGGTGGAAAAATCCATTCCCTGAGAAGGTAAAGCCCCTTCCAAGCTCACCACTGTGGGAATTGGCAGGAGAGATGGTGGGGAAGACTCCTCACCCACCCAGGAGGAGCTGTTGCCACACTTCCCTCCTGTGAACTTGGAGCTGCTGAAGTCCCTGCAGGGACAAATTCCCCTGCAGAAACATCTTCTTGAGCATTCACGCACTTCTGACAAATGCTTAGTGATCTCCTGGGTCTAATTACCCGCATATGACAGGCACAGCAAACGCGCAACTTTTTCCCATGATGCTCTCCTGATGCCATCTCTCGCCTGTGTGCACCTCAGCAATAGTGCTGCAAGCTCAAAATGGTGCCTGCGCATTCCAGATGGCTCCAAAATTAGCGCTTTGCCCATGTTCACAACTCGGCCTCTAACTCCTGCCCCACCTTGGTGCGCGATCACTGCTGGTGTCCTGCCAACACTTTTTTTTTTTATAAATAAACTTTATTCACCGCGCTGAAACTGCCAAACGCCAGAGAAAACCGGGGCAAAGAGCAATCGGGGGAGAGGAAGACAAAACAGAGAGACAAATTAACAGGGCTGAGCCTAAGGCTCCATTACCCTACCGCTCTCTCCCTTCAGAACTCGCCCTCTGTCAGGAGGCGGGCTAGGGCGCCAGTCTTCACCTTACTCTTGACCTGAGATATCAGACACTCAACTGAGGGAGGGAGCAAATGCCATCACCACAGGAGGTCAGAACAACCTGTTCAATTCTGGCAGGCCAAAGTCCACAAGCAAAGATGCATGTCCACCACCTGCTGGAGAAATACTGGCTGGCTGATGTCTGTGATGAGCTATATGAGAGGGACATCATTAAGTCATTGTGCTCCATCTCCACCTGCTGGTTGGCGTGCACATCCTACTGGTGTGGACTAGCTTGCCCAGATGAAGAAGAAATAAAACTGCCATGGTTATGGACACTTGCATCTGCTTTTTCCATAGGTATTTTTTTGAATGGAAAACAGAGTGGTTAAATGTCTACTCATTATGGAACCCCATGCACTGGATGGGCAATGTTTGGGCAGCTCAAAAATTTTCTTCCCTGTAACTAACTTGGAGATTTTCAATTTGATTTTTTAAATTTGAACCCTACCTTTCCAGCCAAAAAACTGCTCAGTCAGAACCAAATGCTAACCCCCTTGGAAATGCACACACTGCCTCAAGGAACCAAAAAATATAAACTAAATACAGAGAAAGCCTCACACACTATAATGCTGTGAGAAATTTTAGGTTAATTCAAGCTTCTTTCCAGCAGACTCTCATTCACATCCCCAAGCCTTCTCCAGTTACTATTCAAAAAGGACCTGGCAGATTCCTAACCATAACAGATATATATAGCTGAACTGGAATAGATGCAGAATTTTGTCAGATGTAAAACAGCAGTTTTCCTTTTTAAATGCTGAACATCTTCAATTAAAGAAGTCAACTTCCTCTTTCTATTCTGCGTGGCTCTAGCTAGATCTGGCAAAATATAAACTCCGCATATTCTCTTTCATTTGTTTTCACAAAAAGTCTATTGCAGATACAAATATTCCTACAGTATGTAGCAGAATTACTAATTTCATGCTCTGATCCCTTTATTTAGTGACCTGTTCTCTAAAAGCAAAATGTCAGCTCTACGGTAGGCAAGAAGAAACCCTGCAATTTCTATCTTTCCTTGTTATTTTGAACCTCTTCTTCATATTAGACAGAGCTATTAATCACCAGCACCACTCTAGCATTGCTCGATGCACTACCATTATTTCATGAGTGGAGAAGAGTGCTGCTTTTAAACACTCCACATTACTCCGACCGCCCATGTGAATGAGCTCTGTGTCACAGATGGGTACGGAAAACCTTGCAGACTCCAATTGCTTGATACCATACTAATCATCTCAGCAATCAGAACTCAGGTAGAGCAGCAGACTGGAATAAAAGTCCTATGTGAGTTAAACACATTTCAGAGTTCACATTTCTGGAAAACATGTAACAACTGTGACAGACATTACATTGTTAGATTGTCTTCTTAACGATGGTTGTACCAATAACATTTCTGTTATTGGCACAGTTTTCTCCTAGGATATTTTGGAGGTAGCTACAGAAAGGAAAACTGGTTCTTACCTGTTAATTTTTGTTCCTGAAGTACCACAGATCAGTCCAGATGCATGCTTTTTTCTCCCTTACCAGCAGCTTGAGTCAGAGCAGGAAAGCTTTACTAAAACTGTGTCACTTAAGCCAATGTGCAACCTGCAGTCCCTCAGTATAGCTCTGTACCCAAGCCAAGATACAGTTAACCCAACAAACAACTCCCTCATGTCCAATTAAGTAGGGAGGAGGTAAGCTTGTAACTCCGAGCACTCAAGACTATAAAGATGATTGAAAACTCCTAATAACAATGAACTTCTTACTATATACACATAGACTAGAGTGATCTTTTCAGAGAAGGTGGGGCTCTGGACTGATCTTTACCTCTTCAGGAATGAAAGTTAGCAGGTAAGAACCAATGTTCCTTTCCTATTTGTCCCCTAGATTGGTCCAGATGCATGAGATGTATCCAAGCTCTCCTAAACCGGGCAGGAACCTGAAAGACCTCCTTGCAGTACATTCTCTCCAAACACAGCTTCTGTCAGCAGCCAAACATCCAGCCGGTAATGCTTTGTGAAAGTGTGTAGTGACGACCAAATCACCACTCTGCAAATCTCCTGTGGGGAAACCAACTGATATTCAGCCCAGGATACCACCTGTGCTCTGGTAGAATGGGCCCGTAGACCTTCTGGAATTGGACGTCCTTTAGAAATGTTAAGTGGACACAATAGCCTCCTTTAGCCACCTGGCAATGGTTGCCTTAGCAGCTTTTTTTTCCTTTACTCGCTCCCTCAAAAAGAACAAATAGGTTATCTGACCTCTGAAAACTGCTGGTGATGTTCAGGTACCTCAACAGTGCCCTATGCACATCCAACAAGGGAAGCTCTTTCACATGTGGAGAAGAAGGATCCAAATCTGGAAAAGCAGGAAGCTCTACAGTCTGGCTCAGGTGAAACGTAGATACCACCTTGGGTAGAAAAGAGGCCACCATGTGTAGAGCTACTCCATCCACAGAAATTTGAAGAAAAGGCTCCCTACAGGACAAGGCCTGAAACTCAAAAATGCGCCTGGCTAAACAAATTGCCACCAAGAAGACTATCTTCAGCACAAGGGCCTTCAGTGACACTTTATTCAATGGTTCAAAGGGTGGACCACAGAGAACCTGCAAAACCAGATTAAGATTCCATGAGGGAAACACTCACCAAACCGGAAGCTGCAAATGCTTCACCCCCTTAAGAAACAGTACTATATCCAGATGAAAAGCCAGGGAAAGCACCTGCACTCTGCCTCTAAAACAGCCTAAAGCCGCCACTTGGACTCATAGAGAATTGAACGTGAACCTCTTCTGTAGTCCAACCTGCAAAAAGATCAGAATATGAAAAACTGACACACGAAGGGGAGCAACTCCCTCTTTTACGCACCATCCTCAAAACACTTTCCACTCCCTGACATATGCCAAAGTGGAAGATCTCCTAGACTGAAGCAAGGTATTGATGACTTCCTCTGAATAGCCTTTGAATCTCAAGCAATTCCTATAAAAAACCAAGTCACCAGACAAAAGTGAGCTGCCTGTTTCAAGAAAATTGGCCCTAATGAAGCAGCCTGGGAAGGTGTCAGAGTCGAAGAGGACAATCCACTGTTAGTTTTATTAAATCTGAGAACCATGGCTGATGAGGCCACTCTGGAACCAAGAGAATTACCCCCTTCCTGGATGTATCTCAATACAACTCAGAATCCTATCTATTAGTGACTGAGGGGAAACACATACAACAGGAAACCGCAAGGCCAAGGGAGGACTAGGGCATTGATAACTTCTGCTCCAGTCTGCAACTGAAATAATATCATGCCTTGGCATTCTGCTTCGATGCCATCAAGTCCAGCTGGAGACGCTCCACGTGGCACGACTGAGATCCATCACCTTCTCCGCAAGCTCCCATTCCCCGGGGTCCAACACCTGTCTTGCTGAGGAAATCCACCTGCATGATTGCCACTCCAGCAACATGAGAAGCCACCAGAGTCATCAGATGCTGCTCCGTCCAGCAAAAAAGTTCCTGAACCACCTGGATCACCGTTGTACTCCTGGTTCCTCCTTGATGGTTGATATGTCATAATCAAACGTCAAAAAGACGGTCCCGTTTACTATTATGCTTGAGACGCTTTCGTCCGTATAGAAGCACCCGCTTTAACTTTCATAAGAGTTCTCCTGAGGAAGCGATCGCAGTATCGCAAAACACCGGCCGCTGTCGGGGATTTTCTGAAGCATACCTTGAGGGACCAGCTGATATCCTAAGATAGTTTCTAGATATAACTTTCAGGATTGTTCTTCATATACAACTTTCAATACTTACACACCGCAAGTGACGAGTAGTCCGGGCGGCAAGTGATTTGCACTGCCGCCGTCAGGCTTGCTGATGCGGTTACATTTCAATTTATGAAAATTTGCGATCTATTAAAAGTTTGCACAGTAGTGGAGATTATTCTATCTCGTCTTTCTGACGTTTGGTTTTGATTGGTAAGACGAGTGCCGCAGTTCTTTGTTACATTGATATGTCATAATCACATTGTCCAAGAGGACTCATCACTCGATCGTGTATTTGCGAAAGAAAACAAAGCAGCAAATTGCAAACTGCTATCATTTCTAAACAATTGATAGACCACAAAGCCTCCTCCACTGACCACCATCCCTGCACTGTCAGGCCCTGACAGATGATACATCAGCCTTTCAGACTGGCGTCCATGGTCACTACCATCCAATCCAGGATGTCCTATTCCATGCCTCACTCCAAGTTGGCTAAAGAAAGCCACCAGGAGAGACTGGACCTGGATTCCTCCTGTAGTGATAGACTGCTGAAAATCCTCTGACTGAGGGTACCATCAGGACAGTAATGCTCTCAGAAGAGGCCGCAAATGTGAGAATGCCCAGAGAACTAAATCTAATGTAGACGCTATAGAATCCAGGACCTGCAAATAAACCCAGATTCTGGGTTCCAGAAGCATCAACAACCTCTGAACCTGTGCCTGCAATTTCAACATCTTTCTTCCATAAGGAATGCCTTGCCCTTAAAAGGAAGATTGTCCAGTTGCGTCTTAGACCAGACACCCACAGACCAATTACACAAACACAGGAGTCTTCTAGTTGAAACTGCCAACATCATATTCCAGGTTGACATACACAGCAAGTCAAACAAGGCATCCGCGATATAAGCTACCTCAGCCTCCAAATGATCTGTCTGTTTCGCTGAGACTGAAGCCCCCACATCCTTCACTTGAAGCTGCTGTACCTAGTGCAAACAGGTGCATGCCATGAAGCTACTGCACATTGCAGACCACTTGCCCAATGCGGAGACCTCAAACATCATCTTGAGATGTATTTCTAGCTTCCAGTCCTAAACATCCTTCAGAGCTACGGACCCTGCCTTCAGAATGGTAGTCGTTTTGGTCACTGCTGAGACCGAAGCATCCACCTTAGGTAGCTTCAAGCGCTCTGCCACCTTTTAGACCAGCTTCAGCAGCATCCCACTCCCTGATGACCAGCTTCTTCACAGACCGATGGAAAGGAAAAGTCTTCATTGGACCCCCAAAGCCCTTCTATGATGGGGTCCACTCCCTCATGATCGGACTCCTCCTGAGTCTCTCCTTAATCCAAAGCTCCTCTAAAACTTGGGGAATTAGGGGAAACAATTCCTCATCCTGGAAGAACCTGACAATTCCTCATCCTGGAAGAATCTTCCGCCACAAGAATATCCCTCTGCACCAGGGGATCCTCATCCTCATCTCCTGGAGGCTCCAGTGAGGGACCCCTGTCCCCCTCAGAGCCCTTTGAGGTTTCTGATGCATCCATAGCAAGCTGCTTCCAAGCAGGAGTGTGCAGAGGGCCCTTAGCCCCCCTCCCCCTCCCACAGAAGGCAACTTTTCTTGATTTGCTGTGCTATAGGAGGTTCTGGGAGCGGGGATACTTCCCTGAAACTCCTTTTTGCCAGGAAGGCTTTGTGCATTAAAAGCAATAATTCTGAGGAAAAAGTCTCTGCAGAGTCAGACTTATCCTCTGAAGACTCCTTAGTCCCCTCAGACTCCTCTTCAGTACTCGCAAGGTCTAGAACAGGCTCTTCCCATGGTGACTCCAAAATGCTGCAGATCCTGCACTACAGGAGGGAGCAGACCTACCCAATTCATAGCAGAGTTGTTCCCAAGGCTCATCAGACCAGAGTTACCTTCACCGCCAGTCGCACAGTGGCTGCAGAGCCCTGACATGTTCACCTGCAATTTAGTTGCTGAACATGAATACTAGCATTTCCTGCATTCAGCAACATGAAGAGTTCTGTGAGTGGCTGCAGAGCCCTGCCGTGTTCATCTGCAATTTGGTTGCTGAACATGAATAGCAGCGTTTCCCATTTTCAGCAACATGAGGAGCTCTGCGAGTGCACACCCTGTTGGGCCGAAGATGACTCTCCCGAAGTCAGCCACCCAATCCCATGGAGGATTTCAGCAGAATTCTGGGCCTCCCCCATATCAGAGCAGTAGCCAACTCACCCCAGAGGGACAGCTCCATGAGCCGATCAGCCCTGCCTCCCCAGCTCCAACTTCCCTTTATTTTAAAGCCATACCATGTCCCAGCACTGAACCCCATCAAAGGGAAAATAAAAAATGAGTAGTTACTGTCCTAGTAATCTTCCTTCTTCTTGCCAAGGGAGCGGTGGGAGAGAGCTGTGCGGCGAAAAGAAGGGAGTCAGACCACAGAATTTCAGTCTCTCCACAGACGCCAGGCAGAGACGAAAATAAGGGTCACCTACCCCCTTGCTTGCCCTATTCTACTAGGGGAATAACCCTTCACAGACCCCAAACCCCTAGGAGAATTTTTCTTATGTCTTCTTTCTCTTTTTTTTTTTTTTTAAACTCCATACTGCAGGTTTGCTGGAGACAGAGAAATACTGAGGAGCTGCAGGTGGCACACTGGCTTAAGTGACAGTTTCAGTAAAGCTTATCTTTTCTGTCTCAAATCTGCTGGTAGGGGAGAAAAACCAATGCATCTGGACTAATCTGAGGGACAAACAGAAACTGCCCAATGCAATGCAAGCAAGCAGTAAAAAACAAGAAGCTCCATGCAAAGCTAATCGACCCTATTTTCTGGACACACATGCATCCAACTGACTAGAAAGAAATATCCTGGTAGTTACTTCCTTACACCTCTTGATATATCCCGAAAATATGGTGTGAATTGAACACCAAACACAAACATTATTAGGGGATAGGGACACACACAGAGACAGGGTGATCTCATAAGCTTTCTTCTCAAACAAAACATAAAGAAGGGTTGTATATGTGATACATATACACACATATTTGATTTGTATTTAATGCAGGAAGATCGGTATATAAAAACCAAAAATAAATAAATAAATAAATATAAAGCTAGGGATGACAGATGTATACACTTGATATATAGGTATGTTACTTACTCTCCTTCCAAGGGTCTTTCTAAAACAATAGACACCTCTGGGTCCTTATGTCCCACTGTCTTTGTAATTCTGATTGGGTGAGGTGACACAGGCCTTTTGTCTATGGATGCATTTTCTCTTCCTTTAAAGCAAAAAAAGGAAAACAGGACTTTTTCAAGGACCTCATAAACCTCCTTTACCCTCCAGAAAGCCACAAAGCCTCCTCAAGTACAGTATTCCCCTAAATAATAAGGTCAATTCAGAGGTACATCCTCTCTTCACCCATACCTTTACTCTTAAGGCTCTGGTTCTCCTACAGAGGAACAGACTTTCGGTAATGATTATTTCAATTTTAATATCACACTTGGCTATTTTCTCTAATCTCCATTACCTAGCCTCTCTCAGCCCCATTCCCAGTAACACCATAAATTTGTCAAGAAAGTACAGGAATGGCCCAGAAGTTTTCCAAATTGAACAATGGAATGTATATGTGCGCGCATGTGCCCGTGAGTATCGGTACCTAGATAGGGGAACATTTTCAGTCCCTCTGTGCAGCTTGCAGGCCTGCGGGTACTCTGCATCTACAGGCCTGCAATTTCATTTTCAAAAGAAAAGCCCCTGCAGTTTCCCTTTGAAACACAGTCTTACTTGATAAGGACAGCCCTCACAGATTTTTCAGGTGCAAACTCTGTGCTAGGAAGAAACTCACAGATCGATACTCTAAGGCCGCGGTAGAAACAGTGCGGCAGTGTCAGGCGCACCCTCGTTCCCCGCACGCACAGTTCTCTTCACCTACCGCTCGATACTCTCTTCTAATTGCATGCAAATGCATGCCACGGCTGCGAAGCCTTAGGCAAGCGTTAGGCCCGCGCAACCCATTTTACTGTATAGAGCGCCTATACAGTATCCTGGGTTCGCGGGCCTAACGCTTCACGGCCGCGCTGGTATCTGTCATTTCAAATGACATTTGAAATGACAGGTACCAGGAAGTGGACAGTTATGTTCCCCGATGCTCAGCAAACTTTCCCCCAGCCCCCGCTTACCTGCCCTGGCCCCGTCCGGTCTCCGGTGCAGCCCCAGTCCTGTCCCCTCCTCCCGAAGCAAAAAAAAAAAAACCCCAAAAAGTAGCAAGGCTCGGACCTGCTACGGTAGTCCCTTCTCCCTTCTCCTCTCCTCCCGATTTCGGCGCTCAAGGTGGCCGGGTGGGCGTGCATTCATCCAGGCAGAGGGAGCCGGCGGTGAAAGCGGCCTCCGGCTCCCTCTGCCTGGATGAATGCACGGCCCCCGCCGGCAGTGAATGAATGCCCATGCGATTTCGGCGCTCAAGGCGTGACGTCACGACATGTGACTGCCTTGAGCGCCGAAATCGCACGGGCATTCATTCACTGCCGGCGGGGGCCGTGCATTCATCCAGGCAGAGGGAGCCGGCGGCAGGAGTGAATGCCTAATAGCCTCAATCACATGCATTTGCATGTGATTAGCGCTATTAGATTCACTCCGGGTTGTATAGGTGCTAATTAATCCCCTTATGCAATAAGGGGATTAGCACCTCTAAAAAATTTAAAAGAAAAGAAAGAAAGCAAACTGCTATTTAAAGTGGCTTATACTAAAAGTGAATAGTAATCCCTTCAGGTTGCTTTTAGTTCTGTACTGTGTCAGTTGTTGTTCATCTATTTGTAAGGCACTCCATGTCGTGTGCCACATAAAATCAGTAAAGAAATGAATAAAATGCTTTGGTTCTTTCCATGTTACTTGGATTGTTTATTAAAACATTATAAAAATATGGGAGAAGATAATGTGTAAAAAACTGTACTGCCATAACTGTCCACAAAGCCCATGATCAGAGTCTGATTTCATGCATTGCTCTTCTAAAAATCAAAGCCCTGGAATCCCAGTGGCCAGATTTGGTGTCATTATGGTGTCACCATAATGACTGACCTAGATGGAACGGGGAGGGGGAAAACACCATAGACAGTTGCCGAGCGTTCATGTTGCCAAGCCCCACTAGAAGCCATCGCCTATTTAGGTGGAAGTTCATAAGCCAAAAATCCAAGAAATAAAACAATGGGACAAATTTCTGCAAGAAATTAGGTATAATGTGCTGATAATTTGGACCCATATGTTTATTAACCTGTATTGTTGACCTCTTGACTATCTTTACCGACCTGGCACCACTCCAGCTATGGTTTGAGCCACACAGAGCCAAGCAGGGCCTGTGAGACTACAGAGCCCTACGCAGTTCAAACCATGAGATGGCTGGAGTGGTGCCAGGAGGGCAGAAGGGAGCCGGAGGTCTCCCCGTGTAGGATCATGGAAACATTGATCTGCACTCTGTCCATTTTTAATGATGTGCCACAAAGGCTGGACATTTTCTTATGTCTGAACTGCAGACCTTTCCCCTCAGAATTATAGTTATGTTTGGAAGCCCCCGTTGAATACATAATACACAATACAGCCTGGTTCATGTAAAGAATGCTGCAATCCATTTTTTTTTAAGTAACCACTCTGGCTTTTGGTGAGAAATATAATATACAAAAAGCCACAAACCTTCTTTTTCTTCATTTGCCCAGAACTCAGGACCAGCGTACACAATTTGATTAAATCTGCTCCGAACCGACTCCTGGTATCTCTTAAAAAGAAATTAAAAAAAAATAAAAAATTTTATATTCCGTACAAAACAAATCTTTCCTGGCAGACTATAAAAAGATTCAACCCTTCTAAGCTTGCCACTGCCTAGCTAGCTAGTCTGCCACATTTAGATGAACTATTTCACTCATATTCCTCTTCTTAACACTTCCTGAGAGCAGTGAATTGCCTTAACAGCTCATGATAATATATACCAGCAGTCTAAAATGTTCACATATGCTTTTGAGCAAAGGTAGTGTTGCTTGAGTTAATGCCGGTTTGGGTCTTACATCTTGACACCCAGTTCTTGAGGATTTGAAAATGTTTGTTTGGTGCCAAAAATGATTTTGTAAAAATAAGAACTTTGGGTTGTATATACATGTACACCATACATCTTTCAAGTTTTGAAGGCTTAACTTACTACTTGAAGAACCTTTACAATCTACTTTCTGTACAAAAACATTAGCCTTTTTTTTTTTCTTAAATTCAGGATGCCTTTTCCTTGTCACATTATTGCAAAGTTTTCATCAACAATTAACAACTTGGGGCTGGCCCAAGTTGTCTTGCTCATGACCTGCATTGGATTCCTGGGTCCAGCTTTTGATCCTCCGGCTAGAAATTCTGCAGAGGTAGCATTCATGGCCTTGGGAGAGAGGGATTTCTTGACTCAGCCAGACTTGGGGACAATGATATTACACTCCAAAGGAAAGGAAAATTGGTTCTTACTTGCTAATTTTCGTTCCTGTAGTACACCATAGATCAGTCCAGACTCCCAGACTTTGCCTCCCTTCCAGCAGATGGAGACAAAGTTTTGCTGACGCTGCCACATAACCTGGTGTGCCACTTGCAGTCCCTCAATATTGACCTGTACCCAAGTCAAGATATTACTGAACATAAACAAACACGTCCCCACATAAACACATCTTCCTGATCGAGCAGTAGGACGTGGAACCCTAGAATGGGAATGGATCCTTTCCAACTTTAACAATGGAAGAAAACAAACAAAACCTGTGCCATTCTTCAGTCCATTTACAATAACAGATCGAGCAGGCTCTCCAATTCTCCCCACATCAACTGGGTGGAACTCTGGACCGATCTATGCTACTACAGGAAGAAAATTAGCAGGTAAGAAAATGTTCCTTTCCCTGTATGTATCCAGATCAGTCCAGACTCTGGGACGTACACAAGCTTCCCTAAATAGGGTGGGACTGCACTCGAAACACACTTTCACCAAAGCCCATGGCATCTGGAACCTGGACATCCAAATGATAATGTCTGGCAAAAGTGTGCAACAACTTCAAAGTAGCCCTCCTACAAATCTCATGTGGCGATACTTGTTGAAATTTGGCCCAGTATGCCGCTTGCGATCAAGTAGAGTGAGCCCTTAACCCCGCAGGAATAGGACAACCTTGACAAATGTATGCCAAACCTATCGCTTCTTTCAACCATTGCGCTATGGTGGACTTTGAAGCCTTATGTCCCTTTTTTGCGCCACTCCATAGCACAAAAAGATGAACCAATAATTGAAAGTTATTAGTGACTTTGAGATACCGTAACAAGGCTCATTTCACATCCAAGAGCCGCAACTCTCTTGCATGAGGTGCTGCCGTGGACAGGGTTCGAAGGCCGGAAGCTCTATCGATTGATTCAAGTAAAAAGACGATACCATTTTTGGAAGAATGAAGGAACCATATGCAAAGAGACTCCAGAATCCATAATCCTCAGAAAAGGATCCCTACATGACAGAGCACATAGTTCCAAAATCCTCCTAGCGGAACAAATTGCCACCAAAACAACAACCTTTAAGGTAAGATTCTTCATAGTTGCCCTTCTAAGTGGCTCGAATGGGGCCACACACATCTCCTTGATGATCAAGTTCAGGCTCCGGGGAGCCACAACTTCCGCACCAGATGCTGCAAATGCTTCGCCCCCGCCCACCCCAGAGAAAATGCACCACATCTGGATGTGAGTGAAGGCTGCTCCCTGCACTTTGTCCCTAAGACAGCCCAATGCTGCCACCTGGACTCTGAAGGACTGCTGCAAGAAGGTCAAAATGTGCGCCACAGACGCTCGAGTAGGTTCAACCTCCTTGCTCTCCGCATCAAGTCTCAAAACCTCTCCACAGCCTCACATAAGCTAAGGATGTTGAAGTCTTCCTAGCTTGCAGCAGAGGGGAAATGACAGCCTCGGGATAACCTTTCCACCTTAGACGCTTCCTCTCAAAAGCCAAGCCACAAGACAGAAGCGAGCTGCCCGATCTGAAAATATAGGATCTTAGTGCAGAAGGTTTGGAAGATGAGCGAGACACAGCGGCCTGTCCACTGCTAGATTGATCAAATCCGCAAACCATGGTCGCCGAGGCCACTCCGGTGCCACTAGAATCAACTCTCCCAGATGAATCTGTATTCGCCACAACACTTTGCCCACCAGCGACCACTGCGAAAATATGATGCCTTAGTACTCCCTTGCGGCCATGGGAGTACTAAGGCATCAACTCCTTCCACTCCACGTTCTCTTATGCGACTGAAGAAGCAGGGAGACTTGGCATTCCTTTGAGTTGCCATCAAGTCCATGCAGGGTGTGCCCCACTTGTGATGGATTAACCAAACTGCTTCCACCGACAAGTTCCACTCCCCAGGATCCAGCTGTCGATGACTGAGAAAATCTGCTTGCACATTGTCTATCCCAGCTGTGTGAGAAGCCACCAATAATTCTAGATGTTGCTCTGCCCATCGTATTAACTCCTGGGCCTCCTGAGCCACTGCCCAACTCTTGGTACCACCCTGTCAGTTGATGTAAGCCACCGTTGTCGCACTGTTTGACAAAATCCTTACCAGCTGCCTGCATAAGAGAGGCAGAAAAGCAAGCAACACGAACCGCACTGCTCGTGTCTCTTCCGCACCACTTGCCCTGCGCCAACTGAGTCCAGCATACGCTCCCCAACCAGAGAGACTGGTATCGGTTGTGACTACTATCCAATTCAGAATCTCTAAGTCTATTCCCCAACTAATATAATCCCGACCAAGCCACCATGAGAGACTGAATCTGGCTATCTCCATAAGAGGCAGCAGTAGATGAAACTGCTCTGACAACAGATTCCACTAGGAAATCAAAACCCTCTGCAGAGGCCTCATATGAGCAAACGCCCAAGGAACCAATGCCAAAGTAGAAGCCATGGAGCTAAGAATCTGCGGGTAATCCCACACCTTGGGAACCGCTCTTTCCAACAGTCTGCAAACCTGCCTCTGCAGTCTGCCAATACGTTCCCTAGTGACAAACACGTTCCTGATCCTAGTATCAAAATGTGCTCCCAGGAACTCCAGCATCTGAGTAGGGGTAAGTTGACTTTGACAGATTCACTACCCAACCCAGGGATCTTAACTGCTGCAGTACCAACACAACTGCTTGTCTGCAAAGGACATCTGACTTGCTCGAATATGCCAATTGTCCACATAGTGGTAAACTAGAATGCCCTCCTTTCTGAGAGCTGCTACCACCACAACCATCAACCTTGGTGAAGGTCCTCGGAGCAGTCGCCAACCCAAATGGAAGGGCACAAAATTGAAAATGTGTCTTGAAAATCATGAATCTCAGGAATCTCTGATGATGTGGCCGGATCACTACGAGTAAGTAAGCTTTGGTCAGATCAAGAGAGGCCAAAAACTCTCCTTTGCACATTGCTGCAGATACCGAGCACAGGGTCTCCATCCGAAAACGAGGAACTTTGAGAGTCACATTAATCTTTTTCAAATCCAAAATCAGGAAGGTCCCTTCCTTCTTTGGGACCATAAAATAAACAGAATACCTCCATGTCCCCCACTCCTCTACGGAGATGGGAACAATGGCTCCCAGCATCTGAAAGCAGTTGATGGTATCCTGGTACCACCCACCTTTTGTTTACGGAAGCACAAGGGGAGATCATGAACAAGTCCTTTAGCGGACAAGCAAATTCTAAAGCGTAACCATGTCTTATCACACTTAGGATCCATTGTGACCCTGGCCCACTCCTCGCAGAAAAAAGAGTTAACCGACCCCCTATGACTGACACCGTGGAGTCGGCTGGCCTTGTTTCATTGGGCAGACTTGGATCCAGATGCCCTCTAGCCGGAACCATCTCTGTTTGGCTTTCGGCCTCGAAAGAACTGGTTCCAGAACTGCTGTCTTCCAGTTCCTTGTCTCTGGGCTCCTCCCAAAGCCCTATTCTGCCAAAGCCGCTGATTCACCTTAAAGCAGGGCCACGTAGAAAAGGAAAAGCAGTTTCCCTTTATAAGGTAACACCCCTAACTGAGACTTAGACCAAACATCCACCAACCAAGTTCCTCAACCAAAGAAGCCGCCTGGCCGAGACCAGTGACATTATAGTCCTGGAGGACGTTCTAATGAGGTCATATAACATATCTGCTCCATAGTCCACCACAACTTCCAGCCTCTCAGCCTGTTTAGCCTCTGATGCTGACATTGCTTTGTCAGCCTGCAGCTCCTATATCCAGCACAGACCAGCATGAAGTATAAAATTGTTGCAAACCACAGCACGAATGCCCAGAGCAGACACCTTAAAGATCTTCTTGAGATGGACTTCTAACTTCTTGTCCTGCATATCTTTAAGCACTGCAGAACTGACCACTGGAATGATTGTTTTCTTCATAACCGCCAACACTGAGGCATCCACCCTTGGCAGCTTCAACAATTCTGGTAACGGATATAATTTATCCATTGCTCTACCAACCTTCAAACTGGTCTCTGGAGTATCCCACTCCCTAATCACTAACTTCTTCACCGATTTATGGAAAGGGAAGGCTTTCCACGGACTTCTTAGGCCATCCATGACTGGACCCACTTCTTCTTGATCAGATTCTTCTTGCGGAACCTTAATTCCCAGCTCCTTAAGGACACAGGAAATCAGGGAGCACAATTCTTCCATGTGGAAAAAAGATGAACCACTTAAGGATCATTCCCTTCAACAGTTGGGGCTTGACCCCACGCCTCATCCAGATCCTGTCCCTCTGGAGAAGAATCCGCCTCAGGAGGGTCCTCTACTGGTGGCTCCCCATCCTCCAACTTCCCCGAGGCCTTGTGCAGAGCACCTGAATGTGCAGCCTTACCCAGGACTTGCCGAATTCCTGGTCGCACCATTGGCCCATGAAACTTTGGATATCTTGCTAGGCCACGGATCCTGCAGACCCTCTTGTCTGGAAAAATGGCGTCCCGCCTTATGCAGAACAACAATATAATCAGAAGAAAAAACTGCAGGATCCTCCCCTAGGTGGTCCTCATCTTCCTCAGACAGAGGCTCCCAGGCCCCCCAGTCCTCCGCGGGACTTCGATCGGCCGAGGACAGTGGAAGCTGCAAAGGAAGTCAAAATGGCCACTGTTCCCGATTCGAGAAGGGGCCCATTACCCCACTGGCATCACCCGCAATCCTCACTGTCTCACGATGCCTCCCCGAGCTGCCCTCTCCCCTGGAGAGGCAACGGGAACAAATGCCGGATCAGGACAGGCGAGTGACCACACACGAAGCATTGGCTGCCACGCGGCATAATTCCTGCCCCAACAGTCGCTCAGAGGACGTCAAAGAATGCTGACACAGCCTTGCACCTGCCCAGCTGCCTACAATCTGCTCCCCCTTGGTCAAGCAACACAGCAAAAAGAAAGAAAGAAAAAAAAAAAGAGACCTTTTTTTTTTTTAATTTTAAAACTCCAAAAGTTTAAAGTTAATTCCTTGAAGCTGAGCAGCAGGCTCTGGACGTCCTTCTGGTGGTGAGGGAACTGGCCCCACCAGTTACCTACCCCCGGCAGCAAAAGGTCCGAGCCAAATAAGGGTCCAAACCCCTGCTCATCCATTTCAGGACCAGAACGGATGGTCCCACCAGGACCTGCCAACCTTCTGGGAGGAACTCATCTTCTTTTTCCCTTTCTATCTTTACTATTTTAAACTAATTTCCAGACTGCAGGCTTTGCATCTCTACCATCTGCTGGAGACAGAGAAATACTGAGGGACTGCAGGTGGGCACATCAGGTTATGGGGCAGTGTCGGCAAAATTTTCTTTCTCCATCTTCTGGAAGGGAGGTAAAACTCAGGATTCTGGATTGATTTGGGTATGTAAAGGGAAGCTCTGTTTGTGTGACTCCTAGCCAAGGACCATTCGCCAGAAGAAGCAACCTAACGGGCGGATTTTAAATGCCCTGCCCGCGTAAATCCGGCTGGATTTACGCGAGCAGGGCCCTCGCGCACCGTCACGCCTATTTTGCATAGGCTGCTGGCGCGCGCAGAGCCCTGGGACACGCGCAAGTCCCGGGGCTTTTAAAAAGGGGCGTGTCGGGGGCGTCGCCAAATGACACAGCGTTTCGGGGGTGTGACGCGGCGTTTGGGGGGCGGGCCCGGGGGCGTGGGTTAGGTAGGGGAAGGGAGGGGAAGGTGAGGGGAGGGCGAAAGAAAGTTCCCTCTGAGGCCGCTCCGATTTCGAAGCGGCCTCGGAGGGAACGGAGGCAGGCTGCGCGGCTCGGCGCGCGCAGGCTGCCCAAAATCGGCAGCCTTGCACGCGCCGATCCCGGATTTTATAAAATTTTATAAAATCCAGCGTACTTTTGTTTGCGCCTGGTGTGCGAACAAAAGTACACGATCGCGCTATTTTTTAAAATCTACCCCTAAGTGAGCAAATGGGGAAAATAACGCACGTAGCTGCAAATGAAGGGTCATAGTGTCGGATCCTGTCCTAGGTCTGCCTGAGCTGGAAGCCAAAAAGACCCAAAAATAAAACTAATTTTGAACCACATAGGATAAATCTACTCTTGAATGCAATGGAATGTGCTCTATAATGCTTACCAATATCAGTTTCAGCGATGATTTTGAACTTTTATTTTCTACTCCCTGTTTGCATGGATGATCAGGTTGGGGGACTAAGCTAAGCTAAGGGCTGGAAAGGAAGCCCACTTCGAGAGTGAACCTATCAGTATCAACTGTCAGTCAGAAGGGGTCACCCAAAGTTGGTCGAGTGCCTCACTTCCAGAAAGCACCAGAAAGCTCTCTGGCCAAACCAGGGTAAGGCCTCCTTATTTAAAATTCATGTCCCTTATTCCTATTGACTCATGTTATATATTTTGAGTTATGTAAGTTGCAATGTGGTCTGTTCTGCATGCCCACGAGACAGTTTACTTTGCAGTTTTCAAGTCCCCTGACCCTGGTATTACATTTTAATGTGCTCACTTCTATTTCTTCCACCCGTTGCATCATTATCTCCAAGTCTGGACTGCCCTGCATGGCAATAGCCTCGCTGTGCAACTTCTTGTAACGTTCCAAGCTCCAAAGGTCTTGAGCTGTGTCTTCTAGCACATCATTCAGTAACATCTCGCTCAGCATAGCTGCATGCACAGCATCCTAAAAGGAACAAAATGCAATAATAAAGGGGGGCTAGATAAAAGGAGCCATACATTAGGAAAAGAAAAAAAAAAAAGACCACTATGGTTTTCAAATGGCAGAGGAGGAGGACAAATAGATTGATAGGTACCCTCCATACAAACTAATGTTCATATCTGAGGCCCTGTTTCTTTTTTTTTTTTTGTTGTAAACATTTTTATTGGATAATGTATAACTTACAAGCTATGTATTGCATCATACAGCTTCGTCTATTAAAGACCACACCATCATCCAACATTTTACCCTCATAATCCCCGATTTATATAACCCCTTCCCTCCCCCCACCCCCCGCAGTGTAAACCTCTTCATTATAATACTAACATCAAATATGCATATTGTAATAAATATACAACAGATCTGTAGCAGTGCAGTTATTACATTACTTGCAAAGCACCTAGCTGATAACAGTATGTAAGTAAACATCAACATTCCAAGTATCAATAGTCCCAAGAGGAACAACCTTCTAAGCAATAGAAATCCAAGAGGGTTATTCCCAGATAACTAAACAAAGGTAAGTATACTGTCCTTTTCATTCCAGCACCTTCTAGAAATAATATCTAAGACTCTAGACCGTAGAAGTGCACTTGGAGTCATGTTCTTGTATCCATTTGTCCACCGGTTCCCAAATCTTCTCAAAAGCAATTAGTTGATCTCTGCGAAAGGCAGAGATCTTTTCCATAGTTCTGATGCCCAGTAATTTAGTGATCACCAAACTCTTGGGAGGAACAACCGGCTTTTTCCACCATTGCTGAGGCCCTGTTTCTTAATGGATTTGGTTGAAATTTGGAAGGTGGTCTCTTACTGAGATGCTAACACTCTTGCCAACTTTCAGCCCAATCAGTTAAGCAAGATGTGCCTGGAGCAGGAGTACATAGAATATAAACCATCAGAAGACCAGTAAAAGTACCTTTCTTGTGTTATGCTAGAAGCATGCACTTCTCCAACTTGTTACATTAATAGCCAAAGCACTTTAGAAGTCAGTATATCGAATAAAGCACTTTAGAAGTCAAAACATTTAATAAAGCACTTTAGAAGTCAGTATATCTATAAAACACTTTGAAAGTCAGTCAGTATTCCTGATAAAGCACTTTGGAAAACAGTCAATATCTAGAATAAAGCACTTTAGAAGTTAACATATCTATAAAGTGCTTTAGAAGTCAGTATATCTAATAAAGCATTTTAGAAGTAACAGTGGATATGCCGGAAGGAATAGAGAGAATGAGAAGTGATTTAAGGAAGCTATGGCAGCTGGGATTCAATGACAAGAAGTGCAGAGTCCTGCATCTGGGGTGCGGCAATCCAAAAGAGCTGTATGTGATGGGGAGTGAAAGGCTGTTGTGCACGGAGCAAGAGAGGGACCTTGGGGTGATAGTGTCTCGCGATCTAAAGTCGGTGAAGCAATGTGACAAGGCGATAGCTAAAGCCAGAAGAATACTGGGCAGAATAGAGAGAGGAATAACCAGTAAGAAAAAGGAGGTTATAATCCCCTAGAACAGGTCCTTGGTGAGGCCCTACCTGGAGTACTGTGTTCAGTTCTGGAGACCGTATCTCAAAAGGGACAGAGTTGTGTTGGAGGCAGTTCAGAAAAGGGCGATCAAAATGGTGGGGGGGTGTCTCTATCAAAAGACTTATGAGGAGAGGCTGAAGGACCTAAATATGTATACCCTGGAGGAAAGGAAGTGCAGGGGAGGTATGATACAGACCTTCAGATACCTGAAAGGTTTTAATGATGCATAATCAACAAACCTTTTCCACTGGAAAGAAATCACAAGAACTAGGGGTCATGAAATGAAACTCCAGGGAGAATGACTCAGAACCAACGTCAGGAAATATTTCTTCTTGGAGAGGGTGTGGTGGATGCCTGGAATGCCCTTCCGGAGGAGGTGGTGAAGACAAAAACAGTGAAAGATTTCAAAGGGGCATGGGATAAACACTGTGGATCCCTAAAAGCTAGAGGATGAGGATGAGAGTGCATGGGGGTAACTTGCTGGTGCGGCAGTTACTACTCTTAACCAATAACCCTTCATATTGTTGATGCAAATCCATCATTGCTCTCTGCTTCCAACGGCAGGGGGGGGAAAAGGAAGAGGGGAATCAGATTCAGACAGCAACCAATAAGGACCCTGACTTTTACGATCTGGGAAAACAAGCATGGGGGTAACTTGCTGATGTGGCTGCTACTTCCCTTAACCAATAAGCCTGATACTTTTGATGCAACTCCAACATTGTTCTCTGCTTCAATGGCAAGAGGTAACGGGGAATTGGACTCAGACAGCAATAAACAAGGGCCCTGACTTTTACGGTCTGGGAAACTGATAAATATGGGAGTGACCTGTATGGCGCAGCAGATACTACCATAAAATTGCTGGGTAGACTGGATGACCATTTGGTCCTTTTCTGCCATCATTTCTGTGTTTCTATGTAAGTATATCTATAAAGCACTTTAGAAATTAGTATATCTACAGAGCTGGTCCAGTGGCTCTGGTCTTCACCACCATGTGAAGGGACACAAGTTTGATTCCCAGCTCCGGTCTTCCGTATACCAAATCAGCTAGTGCTAGGTATGCTGAGAATCAGGCATAGGATTCAGTCAATGAACAACGGAGACTCCTAACGGTCATTGCAGGGTTTCAGTAGGAGACCTGGTGTGTGGACCCAGCTGAGAACTGCCACTGCAATAACCGATGTAAAGTAAGTTGGTACAGATATGCTGGAATGGGTGGGGGGGGGAATAGAATTGTAGACTGGGCAAACTGCACTGTGTATAAGGCTGATAGGAAAAGTGATAACAGATTTGTTTTTATGGGGTTGAGTTTCATGATTGTATTAATTGCACATCGGCAAGAGGAAATGTGGGGAAAAATGATTTACATTCACAAATAAGCGGGGGAGTAGCTTGCTTGTTGCGGCGATCACTACACCGAACCAATTAAGCCTGATACTTCAATTTCAATGCATATCCAAAGTAGCTCACTGCTTCAACGGCAGGGGGGAATGAAGAAACGAGGATTTATATTCAGGCAACAACCAACAAGGACTAAATTGCACAGGCTAGGTAAACAAATAAGCGTGGGAGTAGCTTGCTTATTTCAGCAGTTACTACCCCTAACCAATTAGGCTTGATACTTCACTTTGTTGCAGCTCCAGCACTGCTCTCTACATCATTGGCCGGGGGGGGAAGGGGGGGGAGAAAATTGGTTCTTACCTGATAATTTTCATTCCTGTAGTACCATGGATCAGTCCAGACTCCTGGGTTTTGCCCTCCCTCTAGCAGATGGAGACAGAAGTTTACCAAACAAAACTCCGCCTTATATAGGATGGTGCCACCTACAGTCTGGCAGTATTACACAATATCAAAGCAGAATGGATCACCAAACACCCAAACTATATACAGTAACCTAACAAATCGCCAAAATGCTCATCAACCCCAAAATGGATACAAAACCCGTGTCATGCAACAAAACAAAAAATAATTGCAAGTAATCTGTCAAGAAAGGATCAATAAACCGTGCGGACTCTCCATTCCCTTCCAAGGACAAAAATGGGCCGGACTCTGGACTGATCCGTGGTACTACAGGAACAAAAATTATCAGGTAAGAACCAATTTTCTTTTCCCTGTACGAACCCAGATTAGTCCAGTCTCCTGGGATGTACCAGAGCTAACCTGAATTGGGATGGGATCTGGAGAGGCCCACTCTGAGCACTCCTTCCCCAAGTCCTCCCGAATCTGGAGCCCGAATATCCAACTGATAATGTCTGGCAAAAGTATACAAGGACTTCCACGTAGCCACTCTGCAAATTTCCTTGGAAGAAATCTGATGACATTGCGCCCAGGATGCAGCCTGAGAACGAGTAGAAAGAGCCTGAAGACCTACTGGCAAGGCTCTACCGTCCAACAAATATGCAGAATTGATGGCCTCCTTTAGCCACCGAGCTATGGTAGTCTTGGAAGCCATGTTACCCTGTCTTGGTCCACTCCAGAGCACAAAAAGATGATCTGATACTCGAAAACCATTGGTAACCTCCAGGTAATACAGTAATGCTCTACGAACATCGAGCTTCCATAAATCCTTAGAGAAGGGATCCGACCTATCCAGGTCCGATAAAGACGGCAGCTCTACGGACTGATTTAAATGGAATGAAGACACCACCATAGGAAGAAAAGAAGGTACTGTACGCAGAGAAACCCCCAAATCCGAAATTCTCAAGAAGGGCTCCCTACAAGGCAGCGCCTGAAGCTCAGACAGCCTGTGCGCCGACACAATAGCCACCAAGAAAACTACCTTCAAGCTAAGGTTCTTCAAGGTCACCCTGCGCAAAGGTTCAAAAGGTGCCCCACACAAAGCCTTAAGAACCAAATTCAAATTCCAAGATGGACAGGGTTGTCGCACAGGCGGACGCAAATATTTCGCCCCCCGAAGAAACGAGACACGTCAGGATGATTCGCCAAGGACGCTCCTTGAATGTTACCGCGTAAAGAACTTAGTGCTGCCACCTGCATGCGCAAAGAACTACACGATAACCTCTTCGCCAAACCAGCCAGAAGAAAATTCAAAATTTCCGGAACGCCCACCCGAGTAGGAACGATACCTTTGTCAAGGCACCAGGCCTCAAAGATCTTCCAGACTCTCTCATAAGATAGCGACGTAGACTTTACGGGATCGCAATAGCGTAGACACCACCGCATCAGAGTACCCCCTGGACTTCAGCCGCTTCCTCTGAAAAGCCATGCCGCTAGACAAATTGCTCAACCCGGTCGAAACAAACGGGGCCCTGATTAAGCAGATTTGGCCTGTCCGGAAACCATAAGGGATCTGCTACAGCTAGATTCACCGGATCCGCAAACCATGGGTGTCTTGGCCACTCGGGAGCAGTCAGAACCACCTCCGTCGGATGCAACTCGATGCATTGAAGGATCCTGCTTATGAGAGGCCAAGGTGAAAACACATAAAGCAGAATATCCGTAGGCCAGGGAAGTATCAGGGAATCCACGCCCTCCACTCCCATGTCCCTGCAACGAGCAAAGAAATGAGGAGCCTTGGCATTCTTGAACGTCGCCATTAGATCCATACCGGGCACGCCCCACTGGGCACAAATGACCTGAAAAGCGTCGTCCGCGAGCTCCCATTCTACTGGATCTAGATGATTGCGACTGAGAAAGTTCACCTACACATTCTCCACTCTGGCCGCTATGCAAGCTAAGTTCTGTTCCTCTCATGCAATCAATAGACGAGCCTCCAATGCCACTGGTTGTCTCTTGGTGACGGGTGATGTAGGCTACCGTGGTCGCATTGTCGAAGAGAACTCTAACCGACTTGCCCCTGAGAAGCGGTAGGAAGGCCTGCAGTGCCAACCGAACAGCTCTGGTCTCCAGACGATTGATCGACCACCGAGCTTCCTCCTGGCCCTGCAGGATTTCCTCCTGGCCCTGCACCGATTTCTACACCGATTTCCTGGCCCTGCACCGATTTCCGCAGACAAACCGCCCCCCCCCAACCGGACAAGCTGGCGTCCGTAGTGAGCACCATCCAGGTTGGAACTACCAGAGGAACTCCCCTCCGCAAGTTGACCGGGGACAACCACCAACCCAGGCTGGACCGAGCAGACTCCGTCAGAGGTAAGATGGAATTGCTCCGAAACTGGATTCCAGCGGGAAAGCAACGCTGATTGTAAAGGCCGTATATGAGCGAAAAATCATGGAACCAATTCCAGCGTTGATGTCATGGAGCCGAGCACCTGTAGGTAATCCCAGACTTTCAGAACCCGTTTGGATAACAAGGCTCGCACCTGACCTTGGAGTTTGAGCATACGTTCCTCCGTGAGGGACACTGTTCCTTGGCGTGTGTCGAGCAAAGCTCCCAAAAACTCCAGTGACTGGGAAGGGACTAACCGGCTCTTTGACTACCCAGCCCAGGGATCTCAACAACTGAAGTACTCGGTGGATCGCCTCCTGGCAGAGCAACTCCGATTTTGCACGGATCAGCCAATCGTCCAGGTACGGATGTACTAAAAATCCTTCCCTGCGTAACTGCGCTGCCACTACCACCATAATCTTGGTGAACGTTCTGAGAGCTGTAGCAAGACCGAATGGAAGTGCCTGGAACTGATAATGCTGACCCAACACTGAGAACCTCAGGAATCGTTGGAGAGTGGCCCAGATCCCGAAGTGTAAATACGCTTCTGTGAGATCTAGGGAGGCAAGAAACTCCCCCTGTCGAACCGACACAATTACGGACTGTAACGTCTCCATCCAGAACTGAGGATTCTGCAGGCATCGGTTGATTCGTTTTAAGTCTAGTATGGGCTGGAAGGTTCCCTCTTTTTTTGGCACCATGCAGTAAATAGAATAACTGCCTCTCCGAAGCTCCGCTGACGGAACCGGAACATTGCCGCTGAGGTTGAGAAGACACTGTAAAGTCTCCTTTATTGCTTGGTGTTTTGCTGCGAGACCGCACGGTGAGACCAGAAATCGCTGATAGGGTTGGCATGCAAAATCTAACATGTAACCGTGTCTTATCACCGTTAGGACCAACTGATTTGAGGTGATTTTGGCCCATTCCCCGTAAAATAGAGACGGTCTGCCTCCCACCACTGGAACCAAGGAATCGGCCGGCCGCACAACATTGTGAGGGCTTTCCGCTCAGCGTGTTCTGATTGGCGCCAGGTCTACTGAAACATCGCCCGCGAAAGGACTGAGAGAAGTCTGCTGCCTGATGGTGTTATGCCGAAAGGAAGGCACAGATCCCCGAGTGGTCAGAGGCCTCCAACCTAAGAACATAAAACCATAAGAAATTGCCATGCTGGGTCAGACCAAGGGTCCATCAAGCCCAGCATCCTGTTTCCAACAGAGGCCAAACCAGGCCACAAGAACCTGGCAATTACCCAAACACCTAGAAGATCTCATGCTACTGATGCAATTAATAGCAGTGGCTATTCCCTAAGTAAACTTGATTAATAGCAGTTAATGGACTTCTCTTCCAAGAACGTATCCAAACCTTTTTTGAACCCAGCTACACTAACTGCACTAACCACATCCTCTGGCAACAAATTCCAGAGCTTTATTGTGCGTTGAGTGAAAAAGAATTTTCTCCGATTAGTCTTAAATGTGCTACTTGCAAACTTCATGGAATGTCCCTTAGTCCTTCTATTATTCGAAAGTGTAAATAACCGAGTCACATCTACTCGTTCAAGACCTCTCATGATCTTAAAGACCTCTATTATATCCCCCTTCAGCCGTCTCGTCTCCAAGCTGAAAAGCCCTAACCTCTTCAGCCTTTCCTCATAGGGGAGCTGTTCCATCCCCTTTATCATTTTGGTTGCCCTTCTCTGTACCTTCTCCATTGCAACTATATCTTTTTTTGAGATACGGCAACCAGAATTGTACACAGTATTCAAGGTGTGGTCTCACCATGGAGCGATATAGAGGCATTTTGACATTTTCCGTATTATTAACCATTCCCTTCCTAATAATTCCTAACATTCTATTTGCTTTTTTGACTGCTGCAGCACACTGAGCTGACGATTTCAATGTATTATCTACTATGACGCCTAGATCTCTTTCTTGGGTAGTAGCTCCTAATATGGAACCTAACATCGTGTAACTACAGCAAGGGTTATTTTTCCCTATATGCAACACCTTGCACTTGTCCACATTAAATTTCATCTGCCATTTGGATGCCCAATCTTACAGTCTTGCAACTTCCTCTAAACCGAGATCTGGAAGCAAAAGACCCCCTCGACTTTGGCCTATCTTCTGGTAACCGATGCACCTTATTCTCTCCTAAGGACTGAATGAGATCTTCCAGCTCTTTCCCAAACAGGAGCTTGCCCTTAAACGGCAAAGATCCCAGCTGGGACTTCGATGAAACATCCGCTGCCCAGTTGCGGAGCCACAACAAGCGCCGAGCTGACACCACCGACACCATGGATCTAGCCGATGTGCAAAGGAAATCATAAAAGCACTGTAGGCAATCACGGCCTCAGGCCGTCCCGCCTGAAGCGCTTTCTCCTGGGAGAGTCGTTGGCTAGCAGCTGTTAGACCCAATGAAGACAGCTTGGAAGGAAAAATTACCACACATAGCCGCTTGGATTCCAAGCGCAGAAACTTCGAAGATCTTCTTGAGCTGAATCTCCAGCTTGCGATCCTGTAGGTCCTTAAGTGCCGTTCCCCCGGTAACCGGGATGGTAGTCTTCTTCGTGACCGTCGCCACCGCAGCATCCACCTTAAGCACTCTTAACAGCTCCAAGGCTTCCTCCGGCAGGGGGTAGAGCTTATCCATCGCCTTCGCGACCTTAAGCCCCAAATCCGGAGTATCCCATTACTTAAAGAGCAAGTCCGTTGCCGAAAAGTGGAAGGGAAAAGCAGAAACCTAACACCACTGGGTCCGTAGCCCCCAACCTAGACTCCTCTTGGGGAAGCTGGATCCCTAATTCCCCTAGGATAGCCGGAATTAGAGGATCCAGCTCATCTCTCCTAAAAAGACGGACAACCTTAGGATCGTCACTGTCCGTCCCATGAGACTCTCGCAAACTCCCCTGCAGGTGGTCGGTCTCCCCCTAAACCCCCCTTGGAGGCTGGGAGGGTAAATCCTGGTCATCCGTGTCCAAAGACGTATCCGGATCTGGCAGAGGAGCGCGGATGCTGGAAGGACGCTGTCCCCCCCTGCAGGCCCCCCCTGCAGGCCCAGAAGGTCCTGGCTTGCTTCTGGGGGCCGGACAAGGGGTCCTGAAAGTGAGGCCTTTTCTTGCCTGCCTTCCGGGCCTTAAAGGCCTTATGCATTAGTAAAATGAAATCGGAGGAAAAGGAAGAATCAGAGGAAATATCCTCCCCAACCCCCTTCAGGGGCATCTGCATCATTAGGCAACCCAAGCCTCGCAGGTCTGTCCCCCTCAGGGAGCCTGCGCTGCGGGGACAAGTGCGGTGGGGGATCCTCCTCCCCTAGTGCTGTCTGCGCCATGGAGGCCGCCAGAGGGATCGAAGCCAAGATGGTGCCCGCTGTCTCCAATGCTGACCCCAGAGCACCCAAAATGGCGCCGCGCGGGAACAGATCGGAGGCCGAAGATTGCAGCTCCCCAAAAGTGCCAGTCACAGTTTGGACCTGAACAAAGACCCTTTCCTGGGGTCGTGGAGGCTCCTTCTCCCCTGGAGAGACAAGTGGCGCATAAACTATCCTGCGACAGACGCGACCGAGCGGCACCACAGGCCCTTCATGCAGCCTGACGCAGCATGACTGCAAGCCAAAAAAAGAACTCTCTCTACCCCTTCAGACCGCGGCGAAACAGAGCGCAATGAACCCCAATGCAATCGGAGAGAAGGGAGAGTTGAGCCCGAACAAAGAAACCAAAAATCTTTTTCTTTTTTTTTTTTTTGATACCTGACTATAGCCTCCGGGTCCTGGATCAACTGGGGGGAGTGAGCCAGGCTCCCCGGTATCACCCCCAGGTAATTACTAAAGCTGGAAAATTGGGCTGTCCACCCAGTACCTCAGCTGCCTCTGAAACCAGGGGGGATGGTCCCTTAAGAACCTCACAACCTCCTGGGAGGCGGGAGACTGTGACCTGCAGGCAAACTCTGCGGTCTCTTGCACTCCTGTGCTCAAAGCTATAGTAGATCTTTTTTTTTTTAAATACCTCACTATCCTGTCTCAAACCTCAAACTAGGCCCTATCACAGACTGAGGGTTTTGCTCCTCCTCCACCTGCTGGAGACAGAAGAATACTGCCAGACTGTAGGTGGCACCATCCTATATAAGGCGGAGTTTTGTTTGGTAAACTTCATTCTCCATCTGCTAGAGGGGGGGGGGGGGGGCAAACACAGGAGTCTGGACTGATCCGGGTACGTACAGGGAAAGGAAATTAGAACCAAAAAGTTACCAATAAGGGCCCTGACCTCAGCGGTCAGAGTAATAGATAAATATGAGAAAAATAAGTGTGAAAGCTTGCTGGGCAGACTGGATGGGCCGTTTGGTTTTCTTCTGCCGTCATTTCTATATTTCTATATATGTTACTCTTTCGGATAACAGAAAGACTAGGGGGCACTCCATGAAGTTAGCATGTGGCACATTTAAAACTAATAAGAGAAAGTTCTTTTTCACTCAACGCACAATTAAATTCTGGAATTTATTGCCAGAGGATGTGGTTAGTGAAGTTAGTGTAGCTGTGTTTAAAAAAGGATTTGCTAAGTTTTTGGAGGAGAAGTCCATTACCTGCTATTAATTAAGTTGACTTAGAAAATAACCACTGCTATTACTAGCATTAGTAGCATGGAATAGACTTAGTGTTTGAGTACTTGCCAGGTTCTTATGGCCTGGATTGGCCACTGTTGGAAACAGGATGCTGGGCTTGATGGACCCTTGGTCTGACCCAGTATGGTATGTTCTTACCTAGAGATAGCTTAACAAGGCGGTATATGAAATTTAATAAACATTAAATATTGGGGGAAAAACCCAGAGGTAGTTGCAAATAAAAGTTCCCTAGCACCAGAACTCAGCCCTGTTCTGCTGGAGCTAGAAACCCAAAGGAGCTGGAGAAAAAACTGATGGATCAAAAAGAAGAGGAATATTTTTAAAACTAATAATTTTTCCTATTACCAAAAATAGGTTTACTGATTTTTTCCCTTTTTTTTTTTGTGAAAGGCAGAACAAGGACATCATAAATGAAATGAGCCTTGCTTCAGACAAACAATGACAAATGCTAAAGGTTTTGAAACAATTCCAGAGTAGGCATGCATTACATAATACGCACATACAAACGTAGACGAGCTCTCTCCTCCATTAGCCCAAGTATAGGTCTGTTGTAATAAACAAGTTGCAGCGTCAAGGACAGTCTATAACCATGGTCTGTGATTTCTGTTACAATTTTTTTTAGCTTGACGACAGCAATAACAAAAGAGAAAAGCATATCCAGCTGCAGAAGGAAGCAGCTCATAATTAATCTCAGGCTAGTATTTTATCTAAAATTATTTAACACAGTTTCATCTTTAAGCCAATACTATTTTTAAATCTTTTTATTGCTTAGAAGTACATTAAAAAAAATTACTGACAACAATAAATCCTTCTGAAGTCAATTTAATGTTACTGGTAGTTGACAGATATGCCGAATTTGCAATAGAATACTTTATCTGAGAACAGAAAATGTACTATGTGGGACGTGGCCCCACTGACATGTGCTAGGATGATCAGGGGTCCAGGAGAAGAGGGGGTCTCCCTTTCACTGGGAAGCAGGATCCAGTAGAAGAAACAAATGCAAATCCTATGAAAAAGGTCATGCAAGCTCTCCTTCACTCGGCACCACCTCTGTACCTGTAACATGCTCTTTTGAGTTCTGCTCTTGAGAAGGGGGATGGGAGACTGAACCTGAGCCCCTCTCTCCTCTCTGCCCCTTCTTCAGTTTGAGCTGGATGTACAAAAACAGCAGGGGGTAGCTTCTGGATCAAAAAAAAAAAAAAGTGCTGACAAGGTTTTCATGCTCCACTATCCACAGAGCAGCCAGGATAGCAACTGAAAGGATTCCTATAAAACACATGGAACCAATAAGTTATGGCTGGCTGGTGGCTCCAGCGCCTCTCTATGCACAGTGGAAGGCCATCATATGTTCTCTCTCCCACACAGCTAATGCTTCTTGTCCTTTGATGTTTTAAGGTGCCTTCATTCACCAGTTAGGCCTAAGCCAAGAATCCTGGCTTATCTCAAACTAATCAAGTCTCGGTGTAATGCGAAGCAATCAAGTGTGGGAAAACAAGAAAGGTTATCCATAAAACTGAATGATTTCCCACCGGATGTTCTCTCTGTTAACATGCAAGTACCTGACCAAGCATGTTGAAGACTTCTTCAGAACTTGGGGCAAGATGATTAAATCATGGCCATCAATTCATAAAACGACGAGGGCAATATTCAAAGGGAATTCTCCAGATAAAGCAGTGATTACTCATAGAAATGGCTCTTTTGACACTTGTCCAGCCAATACACACACAAAATGATGTGCTTTGTATTTATGCGCATATGTTCAGATACTGAAAAGTATGCATATAAATTCCACAACCTCCCACCCCCCCAAAAAAATGTCCCCACATAAATTTGCAGGTGCCATCTTGTGCCAGTAGTTTTCATGTGCAAGTTCACTTTGAAGGCTGGAGTAATTTAGGTGTATGACACCTGCAAATGTATGCGGAAGGTTACAAATTTACCCCCAATATGTCCAAGAAAACATGAAAGGTAAATCATTACAGAAAAGAAAGCACCGCAAAGCAAGCAGAGGGAGGGAAAGGTACAACCATCTGCCCTTTAATGTGGGGCAACATCATCTGAGCTGGTCACCACTACAAGTTTAGGGCATAGTTGGGGGCAGGGACGGATAGGATTTCAAACATACTAATTAATTATATGTAATGGGGTAGAGAGTCATAGCAGGAAAAGGAGAATTAGAAGAAAGCATGAAAAAAAAAAAGAGTACACAAATTATAAGCAGAGAAAAATAAAAAGTAGAAAGTTCTAGAGAAAAATCCTTGCAGCAGTTCTCAATGAGGAGCTTGAGGGATAAGGTTGTAGGAAAGGCTAAACAAGAAGTCAATGATCCCATCCTCCTTGTCTTTAGGTTGCTTGGTTCATTGTTAATATAGGTGTTAGAATTGTTGTGGCAGAAGCACCACAAAATAAAAATAACAAACAGTGTCTGGGCCCCGCTGCAAATTAAGGTGCATAAGGCATGGATTAATGAGGGGCCGGGTTGTTCGGTGCAGCAGCTGGATGGAATTTAGGGGATGAGGGAGCATGTGATCAGTTGTGTGGGGTGCTAATATGACAATGGGAGTATTCTTCTAGGTTAGGTCCCAGAAAGCAAAGAGGTAGGCGATCTATAATGGACGTCAGGTAAACACAAAAGGATAGATGCCTTGATCTTTTCCAAAAATTTATTAAAGTAGAGACGTATTCATGAAACCGCCCGACTGGTATCTCCAGATACCAGTAGAGACTGTATCCCGAATGGAGAATCGCAAGTTACTTGTTGCTTGATGACACTACACCATTGTATTTCATTCAAGACCTTGGATTGTCTAAGCCCCTGAGGCAGCAGCTGTTGAGCTGCGAAACTTGGCCTGAGTCGGGCGGTTTCATGAATACGTCTCTACTTTAATACATTTTTGGAAAAGATCAAGGCATCTATCCTTTTGTGTTCTTCTAGGTTAGGACATTGCAGGCATTTGGGCTGGTACTGCAGACATGGGCAGACCGACTGGGCCATACGGTGTTTGTCTGTCTTCATGTTTGATATTTCTTTTTTTTTTTTTTATAGTTTTTAATTTACTCTTTATCATCATTTAAATCATTTTGCAATTAAATAATGCAGGAATACATAATTGTACAAAGGAAAACAAACAAAACAGACAGCCAATTCAGGCAACTACTAAACCCATACTCCAATGTCAAGTCCACAATAAAAGGAAAAAAGAGGTAAGAACAAAAGAAAGAAAGAAGCACTTTATTAAAGGCAACCCCCCCCCCCAAAAAAAAAAAAACTATACATGGCCGAAATAATGATTACATATAAACCAGAACCCAAACCCAGCTGAGACCCACACTTATATCAATCTTATCATTAAGAAATAGACTCAAATGAAGAGAATCAAAAACCACAAACTTACTCCTCTGAGAGGAATTCAAACACGTACATGGAAATGTCAAACAGTGCGTTGCCCCTATATCTACTGCTTCTTGCCTCATTTGAAGGAAAGCTTTCCTTCTCCGCTGCGTAGCTCTGGAGGCGATCTTCTATATTTCTATGACAACTCAAGATCTATTCTGAGGTTTGGCCAGGGCACTGACATGCACAATGGTTTACCAAGATATAAGATGGTGGTAAGAGTATAGGCATTGCTAACTTTGTCCATGTTAAACAGTAATCAAGTTGTGGCCATGGTTTTCCCTGAATTGCTCACGATGCAGGTATATTTACAGAGGATGCACGAGTGCCTGGGTTATGAAGTTTTAATTCTCATTAGATAAACCTTCTAGAGCTCTACTCCCTGAAATCTGCCTTGCTTATTTCATGTACTGTCTGAAGACTGTGTCTTCCCTTCTCATTAAACATATAGCTTGCAGAAATGTTAAATACGATCCGTTGCTCTACCTTTTCTTTGCCCACGTGAGTTCCCAGATGATCCTGAGGCGATAGTCTTATTGGGGAAACTAGATCCGACCTGGCCAAACAAGGCAAAAGACAAGTAAATGACCAAGGAAGCAAGAGATTACATGGTACATACAGGTACAATTTTTTAATTGTGAAAAATCTACAAACAAGTCAACTTCAAAATAATTTTCTTTTAGAATTTGCATACAAAAAAGCACAATAGTAATCTATGTGGGCATGTCTGCATCCTAAATGACCTAACTCTGTCATATAAACTGTCTACTTTACACTTTGCTCTCCCGCTCCCTTTCATAGTGGAATGGTGAGGAGTGAGGCTCATGTCACCAAAGAAGTATCATCTCAACTAACACTATGCTGAGAGGAAAGAGAGCACAAAGCCCTCTTGCCTGTTCCAGGGCAATGGATAGTCCGAGTAGTGTCTTCAGAGGGTGCTGGATTCAGGCAAATAAAGAAGGGACAAACAGGAGCCTCTACAGGGAGGGTGGCCATGTCAAGGGGAACAAGCAAAGCCAGTCTTGATTGTACCCCATTCTATGCAAAGAAATATAGTCCTATTTTTCTTAGGGAACTCGGAACTAACACTCTATATATGCAACACGGCAAAACCAGGACTGGATCAGACTGCCCTCCTTAGCATGCAGTAATGTGATGCCCTGCCTATAGGGGGCATCTGAGGTCCCAGTTAGGAGGCTGCAAAAAAAAAAGAACAGAAGCACCATAATAAAATGAAGTCAAATTAATTTATCATACAAACAGAAAAATGGATTGTGCTCTAAACATAGAAACATAGAAACATAGAAATGACGGCAGAAGAAGACCAAACGGCCCATCCAGTCTGCACAGCAAGCTTCACACATTTTTTCTCTCATACATATCTGTTTCTCTTAGCTCTTGGTTCTATTTACCTTCCACCCCCACAATTGAAATATCTAGCTTGATTAGTTAGGGGTAGTAGGGGTAGTAACCGCCGCAATAAGCTAAAGCTAGTAACAGAACACCCTCCCCCTTATCCCTCTCTTGCAGCCATTAACATTAATTAAATCATTTTGTAACCAGCCCAAGGCAATGTACAAGCAGGGTAATACATAAACTAGATACATAAAAAAAATCCCTAAATTAACCACAATGCTCTACATAACTTAGCAAATCAAGAACTTGGTTTTGGCATTTAAAAGTTTGAACGTCCTGGCTCTTCTTCACTGAAAGATTCTTTGGAATGGCATGTGGCCAAAAGAAATGTACGTTCTGCAGGAAGAAGGTATTTGCGTCTCCCGCCACTGAAAACATGTAAATCTTACCATTTCAGCAGCAGATCATTTTCCAATATTATTCCAAGTTTGTGGAATAGTTTACCTTTGGAAGTCAGAGAAGAGGTAAATTTAATGAAATTTCGGAAGAAATTAAAAACTTGGTTTGTGTCTGCCAATAGCTAGTGGTATTGCTCCTTTGGCCAACTTGATTTCTTAGGCAGAACTGACTTGTCTAGGTAAGGAGGTTGGAGACAGAAAATCGATTGATGAGCTGCATTTATTTGTCTGTATATTTATGTATTGTCTTTTGAGTTTTAATAGGTATTATTTTATGATGTTATTATTGTAAATTTATGTTAATTTTATCTTTTGTACATCACTTTGGGTGATAGTTTTTATTTGTAAAGCGATAAAAAAAACAAAACCAATAAATAAATAAATAAACAGTGCATGTCGAATAAAGTATGGTCAAATGTGTGAGTTAGTGCAAATGTCACCCCTGGGTGGGCGGGGAGGGGAGTTAACTATGCCTTCCTAGTAGAGCCGTAGCCAGGCAATTTGACACCTATGGCCAAGTGAACATATGATATCAGAGTTGTGAGACTTTGTTAAATGTTTGTACAGCGATGCCAAAGGCTGGTGCAAGGGTATTAGGTGCCCCATGCATACCTTGCAGCCTTGCAACCCCCTCCCACCCTGCATGAACTCCCTACACACAATTCAAAGTTATGCATTCCTAATAACAGATTGTACATGAAAAAGAATATTCAAAGTACAGTACTGAGATAAAATATCACTCCTGCAAAAAAGCAAGAGAGACACTTGGAACCCATATCGCATTAGGCTTACTGTAAAGCACCATGGGCATAGGCTCTCTCTCTCTCTCCCTCACGCTCACTCTCTCTTTCCTGATGCTCTGGGAGCTTCAATTCACCTAAAATAGGCCTTGCGGGAGACATCGCGAAAGGCGATACAACCTTACCGCCTGGTCACGGCAGCTATCGCACAGCCTAACACAAATCAAAAAGGTGTAGTTAAAAATCGGCGTTAAGTCTGTGCGATAGCTCTTTGCAGACAGGCAAACCCAGCCCACTCCCCGCCCCTACCACTCCCTGATAGTGGCTGTAGAATAGATCCTTGGGGGAAGGAGCCTTCAGAGAAAGGAGGAAACCAGGACTCCTGGCTTTTCTGACCCTGGATGGTTCAAGCTAAAGCAGCTCAGGGATCACCAACTCCCCACGCCCCCGGCTTGACCTGAGGGATGGCCCACAAAGAAACCTAGCTCCTCAGGGCGCTCCTCAAGTCTTCTGACCTACTCTATTCTCTCAATTAACTTTTCATTTATTTTATTTTATTTTTTAACTAGACATGTAGATTTGTACCTCTCCCATCTGCTGGAGACAGAGAACATAAGAACATAATAAATTGCCATACTGGGTCAGACCAAGGGTCCATCAAGCCCAGCATCCTGTTTCCAACAGTGGCCAATCCAGGTCATAAGAACCTGGCAAGTACCCAAACACTACATAGATCCCGTGCTACTGATGCCAGTTAATAGCAGTGGCTAAACCCTAAGTCAACTTGATTAATAGCAGTTAATGGACTTGTCTTCCAAGAACTTATCCAAACCTTTTTTAAACCCAGCTACACTAACTGCACTAACCACATCCTCTGGCAATGAATTCCAGAGCTTAACTGTGTGTTGAGTGAAAAAGAATTTTCTCCGATTAGATTTAAATGTGCTACTTGCTAACTTCATGGAGTGCCCCCTAGTCCTTCTATTATCTAAAAGAGTGAATAACTGATTCACATTTACCCGTTCTAGACCTCTCATGATTTTAGAGACCTCTATCATATCCCCCCTCAGCCATCTCTTCTCCAGGCTGAACAGCCCTAACCTCTTTAGCCTTTCCTCTCATAAGGGAGCTGTTCCATCCCCTTTATCATTTTGGTCGCCCTTCTCTGCACCTGAAGGACTGCAGGTGGCACTCTCAGTTATGTAGCAGTGCCTTAAAAGGTTTTTAGTTCTCTGCCTCCATTTGCTGGTAGGGATGCAAAACAAACTTGTCGGGACTAATCTGGGTGAGAACAGGAAAACAGAATTACAATACAGTAAACTTTCTTCATCAAAACAGAATGAACTGCCAGCAATCAAGCAGCAACAACCCTACCTATGAAAAGGCAACATTACAAATATTAAACTGGGCCCTAAAACACCAATACACTCCCTATTAGGAAAACAGAACAAGCTAAGTTACTACAGATCTCTACATAGAAACTACACTCTAGCAGAATACCACACCTCAGTCACAGATGCAGAACACAGACAAACTTTCAAAAACAAAAGAGAGACCATAAAATATACACAGAAGCATGCAGGCAAAAACTGAACTGGGAATAGAAACAAGCCACATTCTCTATGCAGTGTAACAATGGAAAAAAAGAAACATTACCATTCCTCACAAAATAATAAAAATCAAGACATATAAATGTCACCAATAAAAAGTACAATTCAAAATAGCTAATAGAACATCCAATAATTAAAAACTCATCTAAACATTTTACAAACACCAATAAAATATTTCAAAACAGACATCAAATAACACCCAATAATTACAGCTAATAAGGATTTAAAAAACAAAACAAAACAAAACTTTGCTTTCCGTACCTTGGAAAATTTCATTTCCAGATGCCCTGAGATTGTCATGGATTAGCAGGCAGCGAGGAAGGGGGATTGTTGTGCGCAAACTTTCTCCTCACACACATGCACACATTCTCTGTCTCACTCATGCTGTCTCTCACTCACACATGTATATGTTTTCAGTCACACACACATACACTTTCTCTCACACTCATGTACACACACATGCTTATGCTCTCATTTATATATGCATATACATGCACTCTCTTTCAATCACACATGCTCATGCTCTTTCATACCTTCCCCCTCTTGAAACAACAGTCTCCTTCTTCAGCCCCTGAGGTCAACAGGATGACTTCTTATTGGGGTTGACCCAGCTCTGGCCTAATGCTCTTCCTGCATAGTAGGCCATCCGCATGCCTCCTCCTCTAAAGGCTCTACTGGAATTGCCAGCAGGCTGCAGCACTTCTCCTAAGGCCCTGCCGGTGATTCCAGCAGGGCCGTAGTGCTCTTCCTCCTCCTTCTCAGGGCAGCCCTGCCAGCGATTCCAGAGGGGTTGCAGTGCTCCTCCTAAGCCCTGCTGGTGATTCCAGTGGAGCTGCACCACTTCAGACGAAGTGGTGCAGCTCCACTGGAATCACCAGGGGACGCCGGAGAAATGTTTAATGGGGTCGGGCAGCCTTTAGCCACCCCATCCCCTGGGTCTAGAAATAGGACTCCTCCATTCCCTATTGCCTGCTTCCCACCCTTCTCCAGGATCTGCCCCCTGGGGGTGTGAGAGGTTGGTGAATGATGGGAGCCTGTGTGTGTGACACACTCTCTCTTAGCGCTGATACAAGGGTATTAGATGCCCTAGACAAACTTTCCCTCCCCTCCCCACATAATTAAACGTATGCATTCTTTTCCATTTTAAAATGTATCAATTTCCCCAATCTAAAAAGGCAGATTGAATGTCAATTTTCCATATGCAAAGTACAATCTTCTGAAGTAAAATTATCACTTACAACATATATATTATATAGGTATAACTGCAAAAAAATACACTTTAAATAATAATAGCTTAATAGACTTAATAAATTAACTTTTTCATAGTAATCAAACTGGTTTACTGGATCCCAGTAAACCAGTTTGATTAGGAGTATGGTAAAGTCACTGGGTGTGGACTTGGCCCACAGAAAGCTAGGAATAAACTGAAGTACAATTCTAATATAGTAAGCCTTCCATATCACAATTGCTGGCACTCAACCTATGAAAAAGCCATACTGCAAATATTACATCAGGCCCTAAACACCAATACACCTCCTATTAGGAAAACAGATTAAAGACAGATTGTTGAAAATCCCTACAGAGAAACTACATGCTAGCAGATACCTAAAGCCTCAGTCACACAAGCAGAACACAGACAGACCCTCACCAAATACAGAATAAAGAGATCATAACATATAAATTGAAGCATGTGGACAAAAACTGAACTGGAAATCACAAGAAGCCAAACACTATAAACAATGCAAACACAATCAAGAAATATAAAACATGAAACATACCAATAAAAAGAATGTCAAATCTGCTGATAAATTCAGCCAATTAAAAACACATATAAAAATGTTTAAAATATTACCAAACATTAATACAATATTTCAAAACAGCAGATACATCACATCCAATAATTAAAACTAACAAGGATAAAACAAAAAAAATCTCCTACTCTCCATACCTGGGAACTTCAGATTTCCAGTCCTCCTGAGATTATCGTAGATTGGAGGAGGGTGCACAAACTTTAACTTCTCTCACACACATATACAGGGTGTTTCAAAATGATGGACCCAATTCCAAAGCAATATATTTCATGATGGGTCCATCTTTTTGAAACACTCTGTAAACACTCTGGGGCGGATTTTCAGAGCCCTGCTCGCGTAAATCCGCCCAAAACCGGGCGGATTTACGCGAGCAGGGCCCTGCGCGCCGGGAAGCCTATTTTACATAGGCCTCCCGGCGCGCGCAGAGCCCCGGGACTCGCGTAAGTCCCGGGGTTCTCGGAGGGGGGCGTGTCGGGGGCGGGCCCGGTCGTCGCGGCGTTTCGGGGGCGTGTCGGCAGCGTTTTGGGGGCGGGTACGGGGGCGTGGCTACGGCCCGGGGGCGTGGCCGCGCCCTCCGTACCCGCCCCCAGGTCGCGGCCCGGCGCGCAGGAGGCCCGCTGGCGCGCGGGGATTTACGCCTCCCTCCGGGAGGCGTAAATCCCCCGACAAAGGTAAGGGGGGGGTTTAGACAGGGCCGGGCGGGTGGGTTAGGTAGGGGAAGGGAGGGTAAGGTGAGGGGAGGGCAAAGGAAAGTTCCCTCCGAGGCCGCTCCGATTTCGGAGCGGCCTTGGAGGGAACGGGGGGAGGCAGCGCGGCTCGGCGCGCGCAGGCTATACAAAATCGATAGCCTTGCGCGCGCCGATCCAGGATTTTAGTGGATACGCGCGGCTCCGCGCGTATCTACTAAAATCCAGCGTACTTTTGCTTGAGTCTGATGCGCAAGCAAAAGTAGGCTGATCGCGCTTCTTTTAAAATCTACCCCTCTGTAAACAGGTATTCTCACACATGCATACACGTGTGCAGGCACTCTCTCTCACAGACACTCAAATACACATACAAAAAAACACTCAAATATACACACACCCACCCTCTCATACACACACACATACATATACATATATACATACATATATATATATACCCCTACCCCACCACTGTCATATATACATACACACACATCCCACCACCCTCTCATACACACACCACCCACACTGCCACACACCCTCTCATACACACACACCCCCACCACCCTCCCACACGCCCCCACCACCCTCCCCATACACACATGCCCCCCACCATCCTCCCATACACACACCACCCACACTGCCACACACCCTCTAATACAGACACTCCCACCCTCCCTCTCATACACACCCCCACCCTCTCACAAGCATACACACACCCTCTCATACACACTCACAAAGTCTCTCTCACACACAGGCACTCACTCTCACAGGATAAGTCTCTTTCACATACACATTTTGGACCTTTTCTCTGGCTGCACGGTAAGGCCTCTTCTGCTGCCGGCTGCGGGGGAAACGCTGGCGGCACTGCAGTGACTCTTCTTTGGCCGCTGGATCATCCTTTTGCTGGCGGGGAGTAGGAATCTCGTCAGCACATCGCAGTTCCACGCCACTGGGACCTTCCTTTTGCTGGCAGGGAGTGAGAACCCCGCCAGCATGTCACAATTTCATGCCGCCACAGGACCTTCCTTTTAGAAGTGGAAACCCCGCCAGCATGTCGCTGCTCCATGCCACCAGCACTGCAGGTTTTCCTGCTGCCAGAATTTGCCTGAATAAAGGGCGAGGCAGCTGTGGCAGGAAGGTTTCAGGGGGCAATTTTGCTGCCTCAAAATCTTGCCGCCTGAAGCGGCTGTCTCACCCTGCCTCATTACAGAACAGCTCCTTCTTATAAGACAAGACATCTGAACCCAGCTATGAAGATCCCGGCATCATGCTACAGAGAACATTTAAAGTATGAATTCAAACCCCAAACAACTCCACAGTAAAATTCTGCATCAACAGAAGGGGGCAGACCTGTTTCCAAAGGAGACAAGGAGATCTTGCACAGACTGCAACCTGCAATTGGTGCAGAACTCCCACAGAGAAAAACAAAACAAAACTGCCAAGTAGAGAAGTCTTTCCACACAGGTTGAAAGAGCACCTAACACGAACAAATGAACACACACACACACACACCAGGGGTCCCTAATGTCCTCTGCTGGCATGCACAGCAGGGCCAATGGGGAGACTCTGACCATGGAACAGGTAATTTAAAAATACATACAATATCACAGGCTTGTCAAATGTTCAGGATAGTGAATTCACAAATGGAAACTGTGGGGCAAATATCTGGAACAGTCACATAAATACTGTACATCCAAAGATTAAACACAGTAGTACAATAGTAAACTCCAACCAGTCACTTGATCCACAACCCTGAGACAAAGAGTAATATTACAGACCCCTGCAAATAGACTCCATGTGCCAGGTTGAATGAATACAGCTGGGAGACATATCAAAGAGCAAATCAAGTGAGGCAGAAACAGAAAATTATGGAGCTGAAACTGACCACAAAACAACAAGATTGCCCTTTGATCAAAGCATGCGTCTATGGCTTGCTTCTGACATGTGAAATGTTTGATCCTAAGACCTGTGGATCCACTATGTTTTGTATTCCTATCTAATCTAATTACAATTTTTGCTCGTTTTGCCCACTTCTGAAGCATGAAAGGAGTCAAACACATGCAACAGACTGATGCCTTACAAGGCAAACTTAGCCCTCGAATCTAAATTGTAAAACAAGGTATGTGCATTCAGATTTTATTTATTTGATTTATATTCCTCCTTTCAGACACTTCAAAGCATATTGCATTCAGGTATGAGAGGTATTTTCTCTGCCCCCAAAAGGCTGGCAATCTAAATTTGTATCTGAGGCAATGGAGGGTGAAGTAAGTCTCAAGGAGCGGCAGTGGGAGGCTTCATCAAAGCTACTTACAGCACATGCACATATCTCAATCCAATAGCTGCAAGCTTCCAAGTTACCCTACATTAGAGAAAGAGGTACCGTTTCCTTTAAATGCTTACCATTCAGTACCACCATAATATCAGATAAACCTTACCAAAAAAAAAAGGCACATTCTAACCACATCACTCTTTCATCAAGTACATGAAAACCAAAAGGAGAAAACCACACTTTGATGTTGTTAGCCAAGCAACACTTTCTTCTATTATGACTCATATAGTTTCAGAGAGTATGAGATCATACTGATGCAAGTCTTGCCTCACAAATCTGCTTCACTTTTTTGAAGGAGTTAATAAACATGTGGATAAAGGTGAACCGGTAGATATAGTATACTTGGATTTTCAGAAGGCGTTTGACAAAGTTCCTCATGAGAGGCTTCTAGGAAAAGTAAAAAGTCATGGGATAGGTGGCGATGTCCTTTCGTGGATTGCAAACTGGCTAAAAGACAGGAAACAGAGAGTAGGATTAAATGGGCAATTTTCTCAGTGGAAGGGAGTGGACAGTGGAGTGCCTCAGGGATCTGTATTGGGACCCTTACTGTTCAATATATTTAAAATGATCTGGAAAGAAATAAGACGAGTGAGATAATCAAATTTGCAGATGACACAAAATTGTTCAGAGTAGTTAAATCACAAGCAGATTGTGATAAATTGCAGGAAGACCTTGTGAGACTGGAAAATTGGGCATCCAAATGGCAGATGAAATTTAATGTGGATAAGTGCAAGGTGATGCATATAGGGAAAAATAACCCATGCTATAATTACACAATGTTGGGTTCAATATTAGGTGCTACAACCCAAGAAAGAGATCTAGGTGTCATAGTGGATAACACATTGAAATCGTCGGTTCAGAATGTTGGGAATTATTAGAAAAGGAATGGTGAATAAAACGGAAAATGTCATAATGCCTCTGTATCGCTCCATGGTGAGACCGCACCTTGAATACTGTGTACAATTCTGGTCGCCGCATCTCAAAAAAGATATAATTGCGATGGAGAAGGTACAGAGAAGGGCTACCAAAATGATAAGGGGAATGGAACAACTCCCCTATGAGGATAGACTAAAGAGGTTAGGACTTTTCAGCTTGGAGAAGAGACGACTGAGGGGGGATATGATAGAGGTGTTTAAAATCATGAGAGGTCTAGAACGGGTAGATGTGAATCGGTTATTTACTCTTTCGGATAATAGAAAGACTAGGGGGCACTCCATGAAGTTAGCATGGGGCACATTTAAAACTAATCGGAGAAAGTTCTTTTTTACTTAACGCACAATTAAACTCTGGAATTTGTTGCCAGAGAATGTGGTTAGTGCAGTTAGTGTAGCTGTGTTTAAAAAAGGATTGGATAAGTTCTTGGAGGAGAAGCCCATTACCTGCTATTAAGTTCACTTAGAGAATAGCCACTGCCATTAGCAATGGTAACATGGAATAGACTTGGTTTTTGGGTACTTGCCAGGTTCTTATGGCCTGGTTTTGGCCACTGTTGGAAACAGGATGCTGGGTTTGATGGACCCTTGGTCTGACCCAGTATGGCATGTTCTTATGCAAAGAAATCATTTACTCTGTTATAAGAGTCCCCCATATGCCACTTGAAATAAAGAAAACAAGTACCGAATTCTGCGTGCTATATCCGTTTCTTCTCTGCGGAGTTTGTTCAGTTCATCCATCCTCCTTGCAGTTTCTGATTCAAGCCAAGCTAGTCTAACAAGAAACCAGATGTTAGACAAGACTTTAAGAGACATTAAATCTGTCGTACAGTCCTCATCACAGAACTGAAGACTTTTATGTCTTATTAAGGAGAAATTAAATCTTCTCTGTTAATTTCCTTTCCTTTCCTTTACTTCTGCTCTACCAGTCCCAAACCTATGGGTATGTCCTCTCATCCAGCACACTTGGAGGCAGAGTTCTAAAACTTTTTTTTTTTATGACATGACTAGAATAAAAGTGATAATTAGAACACATTCAAACAGTTTACTATAGTCAAAGCTAAAATTAATAAAAACAAACATACTGTAAAAGTAAGAAGTTCTAAAAATTAAAATAGTGCCATAATAAATAAAATGAATAATCGCAATCCCTACTTGAAGGAAACCAAGCCCAAATGCAACTAACAGAAAAAATGAAACTCTCAAAATAATTTGATTAGAAATCTTAACTTCAAATATAAAGGGCGGGGTTCTGGACTGGTGGACCAGAAGTAAAGGAAAGGAAATTAACAGGTAAGATATAATTTCTCCTTCCTCTTCCTTCTGCTTCGGCAGCCCCAAACCTAAGGGAAATACCAAAGCCCATCTAAGGGTGGATGGATTACAATCCCACTTTTAAGACAGACAAACCAAAATAAATAAATAAATACAATTGGCATCTTGTCTAGCGAGAAGATCCAATCTATAATGTTTTGCAAATGTTCCCAAAGAAGTCCATGTTGCCGCCTTTCATATTGCCAACGGACTTATTGAACATATTTCAGCCCATGACGAGGCTTGTGCTCGTGTTGAAAGTGCCTTAATCAGATTAGGTACCATTTTACCTTGTAACAAGTAAGCTGAAGAAATAGAATTCTTCAGCCATCTAACTACGGAAGAATATGAAGCAGATTCTCCCTTACGTGGACCACAAAAAAGAACAAATAACCTTTCAAATTTTCGGAAAAACTTTAGTTTTCTCAAGGTAAAATCTTAAGCATTTCCTGACATCTAAAAGTCTTAATGAATTTAGACCTTCCTTACACTCACTCTTGTTAAAAGCAGGTAGAACAAATGCTGATTCATATGAAAAGAAGATACTGCCTTAGGAAAAAAAAAAGGAAGGAACAGACCTCAGAATTACCAAATTCTTTGTAAATTTCAAAAAAGGAGATTGACATGAAATACTTCTTGCAGACATAATTGCCACTAAAAAGACTGTTTTAAGAGTTAAGACCTTAATTGAAAATTTTCCTAAAGGCTCAAAAGGAGGTTTAGTTAGTGCTTGCAAAACTAAATTTAAACTCCAATGAGGAAACACAGATCTAATCGGAGGACTTAGATGTTTTACCCCACTTAGAAAACGGGAAATATCCCTATGGAAAGTGATCAAATTACAGGAAAATTGGATCTTATCTGCTAATTTTCGTTCCTGTAATACCACAGATCAGTCCAGACCAGTAGGTTGTACATTCCTACCAGCAGATGGAGTCAGAGAACTGCTACTTAACGAGCGCACCTGCAGTCCCTCAGTATTGACCTCTACCCAAGCCTAAACAACCAAACTTTACTTAAAAGGCGAAGGAGGTTGGAACCCAAAAACTTAATCGCCAACCTCTCGCCTGGAACAGATAAAACAAAAAACCACTAAACCACCTTGGAACTTGCCCCTTCCGGAGCATTTGGAAAAAGACCAAATTGTTTCTTCAGGAAATATCACCTCTCAAGGTAGTCTTCCGGAATCTGAAGAGGGGGACGGGTCTCTGGACTGATCTGTGGTATTACAGGAACGAAAATTAGCAGGTAAGAATCAATTTTCCTTTCCTGAATATATCCAGATCAGTCCAGACCAGTGGGATATACCCAAGCTACTGTACACTGGGCAGGAACCCGAAAGAACTGCTCGAAATACACCCTCCCCAAAGGACGATTCATCTTGTGCCCTCACATCCAAACGATAATGCTTGGTGAAAGTGTGCAGGGAGGACCAAACTGCCACTCTACAGATCTCCTGAGGCGACAGAAGCTGACACTCAGCCCAGGAGGTAGACTGGGCTCTAGTGGAATGAGTTCTCAGACGCACGGGCACCTGACGCCCAAGGGCAACATAAGCCGCAGCGCTAGCCTCCTTAATCCAGTTCAGAATAGTCGGCTTTGAAGCCTTGTCACCCTTCTTAGGACCCCCAAACAAGACAAACAGATGGTCCAAACGCCGAAAGTCATTAGTAACCTCCAAATAGCACAAAAGAACGCGACGCACATCCAAAAGATGAAGTTCCCTCTCCTGAGGAGAATCCCTGGACCAGTTCGGAAATCCTGGCAGATCCACCACCTGATTGACATGAAAAGCAGAGATCACCCTGGGCACGAAGGAGGAACCATGCGCAGCAAAACTCTATCATCGTAAATCCTAAGAAAAGGATCTTGACACGACAAAGCCTGTAACTCTGAAATGCATCGAGCAGGACAAATGGCTACGAGGAAAAAGGTCTTCAAGGTCAAATCGTTAATGGGAGCCCTCCATAAAGGCTCAAAAGGGGCTCCGCAAAACACCCAAAGCACCAGGTTCAAACTCCAGTCCGGACATAACGGGCGTACGGGAGGACGTAAATGCTTTACTCCTTTGAGGAAATGCGAAATGTCTGGATGCACTGCCAGCGACCGACCGTGAACTCTGCCCCTTAAGGCACCTAAGTCAGCCACCTGAATCCTAAGAGAGTTGAAAGCTAAACCTCTGGCCAACCCCTGTTGCAGGAAGTCCAACACCTGGGGAATCTCCGTTGACAAAGGATCTAAGGAGCACTGGCGGCACCATGCCTCAAATAACTTCCAGACCCTAACATAGGCCATCGAAGTAGAAGGCCGACGCGCCTGAAGAAGAGTGGAAATGACCTGCTCGGAATATCCCCTCAATCGCAATCGCTGCCTCTCAAAAGCCAGGCCACAAGAGAGAAGTGATCCTCCCGATCCGAAAATATGGGCCCCTAATGGAGTAGATGCGGAAGATGCGCCAGCTGTAGAGGATCTTCCAAGGCTAATCGCACCATGTCCACGAACCACGGGCGACGCGGCCACACCGGAGCCACCAACGCTACAATGCCTGGATGCTGCTCTATGTGTCGTAGAAGCCGACCGATGAGAGGCCAGGGAGGAAAGGCATAGAGAAGAATGCCTGTGGGCCACGGACATACCAGAGCATCCAGTCCTACCAAGCCTAATTCTCGACGATGGCTGAAGAAGTGCTCCGCCTTTGCATTGGCTCGAGTTGCCATCAGATCCAACTGAGGCATGTCCCACCTGATGCAAATGAGGTTCCATGCTTCGGGAGCTAACTCCCACTCTCCCGGATTGAGCTGTTGCCTGCTGAGGAAGTCCGCCTGTACATTTTCCACGCCCGCGACATGAGATGCGGCGATTCCTTTGAGATGGCGCTCCGCCTTATTTATTTATTTATTTTAAATTTTTATATACCGGAATTCCTGTATGCAATACAAATCAGTCCGGTTTACAAGTAACGAAAGAGGTTGCCCTGGTCTGGGAAGTTAGACCTGGGTTTTTTTTACATAGAACATGGAACAATAACAATAAACCATTGAACATTATTACAAATAACATAGAGTGTAACAATAGCGTTTAACAGATTTACCCTTTTTTACAAGGAACTTTAGTAGCGAATATGGTCTGCAGTAGACGGTTATATAAAGGTGAATAATGACTGTTAGAATTGTGAATAAGCAATTACGGTATGAAAATTAAGTGGCAAGGTGTTGGTGATACCCTGCAATGGTTGGATCTGAAAGTCAGGAGGAGGTGCCTATTGGAAAGCTTGCCTGAAGAGCCAGGTTTTTAACCTTTTTTTGAACTCTAGTAGATTGGATTCGAGTCGAAGGTCTGGTGGGAGCGCATTCCATTGGTGTGGTCCCGCAGTGGAGAGTGCTCTTTTTCTTAGTGTTGATTTGGCAGGAGCTGCAGCTAATGTGCCTTTGTAGGCGCTTCTGATGGGTCTGGAAGATAAGTGTGGACGAAGTTGGGTTTGTAGAGATATAGGTGCGACGTTATGAATTGCTTTATGAATGATGGTTAATGTTTTATATAGGATTCTCTGTTTGATGGGTAGCCAGTGGAGGTTGCTCAAGATGGGGGTAATATGGTCTCTTCTCTTCGTGTTAGTTAGGATTCTGGCTGCGGCATTTTGTACTATCTGTAGGGGTTTGATGCTGTTGGAGGGGAGGCCAAGTAAGATTGAGTTGCAGTAATCAAGTTTCGAAAAAATAATGGATTGAAGTACGAGGCGAAAGTCATTGAAGTGAAGGAGTGGCTTTAGTTTCTTTAGGACCTGTAGTTTAAAGAAGCAGTCCCTGGTGGTTGTGTTTATGAATTTTTTTAGGTTAAGTTGATTGTCCAGCCATGCTCCTAGATTCCTGACGTCAGCAGAGAGCTCAATGTTTAAAGATGTGGTTTGTGTCAGGTTAGGTGTGTGGGTGTTCGGGTTGTGTGAAATCAGTAGCAACTCTGTTTTGCTGGAGTTTAGAATCAGGTTCAGGCTGGAGAGTACTTGTTTAATTGGTTGAAGACAATTCTCCCAGTAGGCGAAGGTTTTTTGAATAGATTCTGTGATAGGGATGAGGATCTGGATGTCGTCTGCATAGAGGTAATGAGTAAGTTTAAGCTGTGATAGCAGATGGCAGAGGGGGAGGAGGTAGACGTTGAACAGGGTGGGAGAGAGGGAAGAACCTTGAGGTACACCTTGGTCTTGGCCTTAGCGAACAATAGCGAACAATAGCTTCACCTCCAATGTCACCGCGAAACTCTGTGTCCCAACTTGACGGTTGATGTAAGCTACTGTCATTGTGTTGTCTGAGAACACTCGAAACATTGTATCCTTGACCAGAGGAAGAAATGCTCGGAGGGCCAGCCAGACAGCTTGGAGAAAGTACGTGGAGCCATCACCAGGCCGAAAAGAAGAGCTTGAAACTGGAAATGTTGGCCCATGACCTTGAAGCGGAGGAACCGCTGGTGAGCCCGGCGAATTGGGATGTGGAGATATGCCTCGGTGAGGTCTAATGACGCGAGAAACTCTCCTCTGCGTACCGCGGCCACCATAGTTCTCAAAGTCTCCATGCGAAAACGGGGAACTCGCAAGCACCTGTTCACCTTCTGCAGATCCAGAATGGGTTGAAAGGTACCCTCTTTTCTTGGGAACCACAAAGTAGACAGAATACCGTCCCTTGCCCTGTTCTGCCAGAGGAACTGGAACAATGGCCTGGAAATTGAGCAGCCATTGTAGAGTCCCCTGTACTGCTTCGCGCTTGACCAGCGAAGCAATGCGAGACTCCACAAAGGACTCCCACACCGGGCGCAAAAACTCGAGAGCATAACCGTCCCGGACCACTTCCAAGACCCATCGGTCCGAGGTAATCATTTCTCACTCCGCGTAGAAGCTCTACAATCTGCCTCCGACAGCTTCTACGATGGAATGGGTGCCACTGACTTCATTGGGTAGGTTTTCCACAACCAGCATCCTGGCCCGTGGACCCTCTGCCTGGGCACTGACCTCCACGAAAGGACTGCTGACGTCCCGAGCCCGGCCTGGACCCCGAATCCCGAAAACGAGCCCGTGGGGGAAAAACCTTCCCTGAAGGTTTCCTATCCTCTGGCAATCGGTTGCCCTTGGACTCCCCCAGCAATTTCACCAACTGGTCGAGATCCTCCCAGAAGAGGAGCTTGCCTTTAAAGGGGAGGTTACAAAGTTGAGACTTGGAAGACAAGTCTGCTGACCAATTACGCAACCAGAGCAGTCTACGAGCCATAATCGCAGACACCATACTACGTGCCAAGATCCTAATCAACTCATACAACGTGTCGTGACATAGGCAACTCCTGCCTCCAAACGCGTGGCTTGCAAGGGCCCCCTGCCGTCGGGACTGGGGGTTGTAGCCACCTCCTGAACCTAGCAAAGATACGCTCTCTGCATGAGGCTGGTGCAAATTGCCGCCCTGAGACCACGAAGACTCGCTTCAGATGAATCTCCAGTTTGCGGTCCTGAATGTCCTTCAGCACAGCAGCCCTGGCCACAGGAATGGTGGTCTTCTTAGTCATGGCAGACACCGCCGTGTCCACCTTTGGCATCTTTAGAAGATCCAAAACATCCTGCGATAGCAGGTAAAGTTTCGCCATGGCTCTTCCCACTGTTAAACCCGCATCCGGAGAGTCCCACTCCCAGGTCACTAGCTTGCGGACCTTCTTAGATAATGGGAAGGAAGTCGTCTGACCCTGAATCCCATCCAGGACTGGGTTGACACCATCGCTGTCTGATTCCTCCTGTGAAACTTTAATCCCCAGGACCTCCAAGATCTAGGGAATGAGAGGTCGAAGCGCCACTCGCTTAAACAAGCGCACTACACTGGGATCATCACCTTCCGAGGGTGGGAGGTCATCTTGATCCGGGTAGTCCAGTATCACATCACCCATATCCTGGGTGAGTCCCGGATCCTGATCTGCCCCAGGGTCTGAGGGATCCCTGAGTGGGGCCGGCAACCTATCCACACCTTGAGCCCCTTGGTGAGCCCCTGCAGAGTGATAGCGTTCCGAGGACCCCATGGGTATTCGCTTTGGTGGAGGTTCCGCCAAAGGGTCTGGCTGCGCTGCTCCCTTCAGGATCTCCTGTTTCCTAGCCAGGAATGCCAGATGCAACAGGAGCACAAACTCAGGGCAAAACGACCCTGAATCAATACCACCCCCCTCCCATAGGAGGGTCCGGTGGCCCAGAGATATCCCCAAATGCGGGAATTTGGTCCACCGGAGAAAGAATGGGAGGGTCCTCTTCCTCCCTCGGCAGCCGCCACGAGCTACCCTCCCCCACCGAGGAGGACCGGAGCCCTTGCCTGCTTGCTGCTCCCCCCGAGGAATTTCTCTCCTGCCCTGAAGAACAGGCAGAACTCAGGGAACTAGCATGCCCTGATGCCCCACAAGCGCAGCAGGTTCCCAACTTATGCCAGGGTGCCATTGAGAAAAAACGAGCAGCAATGTGGTCGGCTAAAAAAAAGAAAAAAATTCCAGTCAGAAAACCTTTGAGCGATTGCAGGAGCTAAAGTAGAAAAACTCCCTGCAGGGGAAATTGCTGTGAGGAGAGCTGCCGGTGCGAGAAAAAAAAAAAAAGAAGGCCTCACACGTGTGCAAAGGCCTACCCCCCCCCCCCCCCCCCGGCCACCTACCTGGCGCCCTGGGCTGTCGGGAGGACACGCAGGGTTAAGCTCACCACTCCAGCTGGCCTGCCAACAAAACGGTACGGCCCGTCCCCCAAATGAACTCCTCCTACCTTGAAAGACTTCTTCCTTGCTTTCTTTTTTTTTTTTTTTTGAAGAAACTTTAACCTCACAGAGTTGGAGTCTGAGGAAGGAGTGAGAGGAGCCTCCTCAGTGCTTGAGGAAACCAGGAACCCCTGGCTATCGAGACACTGGCACCGATGCGGGCGAGGCGCAGGCAGGGGTATCCAACCCCCCGGACGCCCAGCTTCAACTGAGGGATGGCCCACAAAGGTGCCTAACACCTCAGGAAGCTACACTACTAACTTCAAACTAGCCTATCCTATGAAAAAAACCTCTCTCTAATAACCTTTTTTTTTTTTTTTTAACTAACAGACTGCAGATTTGCATCTCTACCATCTGCTGGAGTCAGAGAAATATTGAGGGACTGCAGGTGGCGCGCTCGTTAAGTAGCAGTGCCCAAAGTTTTGTTCTCTGACTCCATCTGCTGGTAGGAATGCCCAACCCACTGGTCTGGACTGATCTGGGTACGTTCAGGAAAAGCAAGTTTGCGTACCATAAACGGTGTTTCCGTAGATAGTAGGATGAATTAGCCATGCTGTCATGGGAACTGTCATTCAGGACCCGGGAGGCGGAGCTTTCCAAGCAGAAGTTAGAGCTTTGCTCTCTGCGGCTGCGAATGTGTTCCCGCGCAGGAAAACAGAATCTCTTCAGTCTGTAATTAAGCTTATGTGTAGCAGAATAGGAGGTCAACTAACCAGGGAGGAGGGAGGTTCCGCATGGCTAATTCATCCTACGAAAACATCGGAAACACCATTTACGATAAGCAAACTTGCTTTTTCCCGTTGATAGCAGGGCTGAATTAGCCATGCTGTCATGGGAGTCCCAAGCTCCCAATCACGCAAGCTTATTGTCCCCGCGTGATCTATTCACAGTGGTAGTCGACATGGTTACATTGATAGAGACTGCAGAACTGCTCGCCCTAGTTTGGGATCATCAGCCGTCTATTGGTCCAAGCAGCAGGGGGACGTGTAGGTGTAAAGAGATGACCATGTAGCCGCTTTGCAAATGTCCACGGGTGGTACCTGTCTCAGATGCGCTATCGATGCAGCTATTGCCCTGACCTGATGAGCATTTGGAAAGGAAGTTAGAGGCAACTTTTGCTTCTTATAGCAGAATTGGATACACTGCACAATCCATCTTGAGATTGTTCGCTTGGTTACCAGTAATCCAGGTGCATTTGGGTTGAACGAGATAAATAATTGAGAGGTTCGGGAGTCGGAGTGTGTCCGTTCCTTGTAGTATACCAATGCTCGTTTGCAGTCCAGTGTGTGCAACAAGCGTTCTCTATCGTTGAGATGTGGTTTAGGGAAGAATGTTAGTAGTTCTATGGCTTGGTTCAAGTGGAACTGTGACACTGCTTTTGGGAGAAAGGCAGGATGAGTTCTGAGAACTGCCTTGTGGTGATAAAATTGCAGATATGGAGCACAGTGAACCAAGGCCTGTAATTCACTAATTCTTCGAGCGGATGTTACTACCACAAGGAAGACTCCTTTCCACGTGAGGTATTTCATATGGGCTGAGTCCATTGGTTTGAACAGGGATAGCATGAGTTGCTCCAAGATGATGTTCAGGTTCCATGGAACCGGTGGTTTTGAGGTTGGTGGTCGAAGGTGCAATACACCCCTGAGAAAACGAGATAGCAAAGGGTGAGTGGAAACTGGATGACCGCTATGTGGTCTATGATATGCTGCTATGACACTAAGGTGAACCCTGACTGAGGATGTTGCCAAGCCAGACATATACAAGGTATGGAGGTAATCTAGAAGCGATTCCGGTGAACAGTAAAGGTTGAATTCCCTTGGATATGCACCAGGTGGAGTAACACTTCCATTTGAAACTGTAATTCCGTCTAGTTGATTGTTTCCTAGATTCCAAAACGATATCTTGGGCTGCAGTGGATATACCCTGTTCCGTCAGGAGGAACCGCTCAATCTTCACGCTGTTAGATGAAAAGACGAGTGAAGTGGATGGAGAAGGGTTCCCCCTTCTTGTACGAGAAGATCCGGTAGATCTGGTAATCAAATTGGTTCCTCGATGAAGAGTTGTAAGAGGTAGCTGTACCATGGTTGTCTGGGCCAAGCCGGGGCTATTAGAATTAGTTGAGCCACATCCGCTATGCATTGCTGTATTGTCCTTGTAATGAAAGGTATGGGTGTAAAGGCATACATTAGTCGCTCTGTCCAAGGAATGAGAAAGGCATCCTGCGTTGTCCTTTCCTGACTGGGCCATATTGAGCAGAAATGAGGAACTTGTGCGTTCATCTCTGTAGCAAAGAGGGCCATCATTGGAACTCCCCACTGGTTGAATATTTCTTGAGCCACTTGTTGATTGAGTGACCATTCGTGAGGATGGAATATTCGACTTAATCTGTCCGCTCTGGTATTGACAACTCCCGGAAGGTATGTTGCTTGTAATTGGATCGAATGCCAATGTGCCTGTCGAAAATTAGAAGTGCTTCCCTGCAGAGGGACCATGAACCGGACCCTTCTTGCTTGTTTATGTAGAACATGGCTACTTGTTTGTCCGTGTAGACCATGACTTTGTAGCCCTGCAGGTGAAGTTGAAATGCTTGCAAGGCGTTCTGAATTGCTCTGAGTTCCAGCAAGTTTATCTGTAAGTTTCTTTCCTGTGGCGACCACAGTCCTTGTGTTTCGAAGAGATCCAGATGCACTCCCTAACCTTTGCGAGAAGCATCGGTGGTAAGCACTGCATTGTGGGGGGGGAAGACTGAACAACGCCCCTTTAGCTAGTGTTGACTTGATGAGCCACCAGTCTATATCCCTTGTCATTTCCAAAGTGAGCACTAGACGTTTTGTCAATGGTTGCAAATGTTGTCTCCATTGACATTTCAACCCCCATTGTGGTCGAAGAATATGTAGTCTGGTGTTGGGCACCATGAAAATGGCTGCCACCATGTGATCCAAGATTGTCAGGATTTGACATGCTGAAGGCTTTTGTGTCATTTTGAGATAGCGTAGGAGTCACCGCATCTCCTTTTTCCTCTCCTCCGGCTGCATGTGGTATCCAATCGAGCTCCAATGAACTGTAGAATTTGAGTCGGGTACAAGGTTGATTTTTAATAGTTGACTACTAGCCCCAACCCGTCCAAGCAATCGATCACTTGGCGAAGATGTTTGATTAGTGTGTCCGGAGTCGAGGCTACTAGAAGTCAATCATCCAGGTATGGAAAGATTCTCATACCCCGTTGTCGGAAGTGTGCAGCCACCACCACCATACATTTGGTGAAAACTCTGGGAGCTGCCGATAGGCCAAGCGGAAGAACTTTGTATTGGTAATGTTGATTCTTGTATCGGCAGCACAGGTAGCGCCACGAGGATGGATGGATAGGAATGTGGGAATAGGCATCCTTCAGGTCTATTGAGCACATCCAGTCATTGGGGTGCTGGAGTGATAGAATGGATTTGAGGGAAACCATTTTGAATTTCTCTTTGATGAGAGATTTGTTCAAGTCTCGAAGATCCAGAATTGGACGAAGGCCACTGGATTTCTTGGAAATGAGGAAATATGGTGAATAGAAGCCTGTGACCCGGGCATTCGGTGGAATAGTTTGGATTGCCCATGTTGTCTCCTAGTTGGGGATGTGACATCCTTGCTGATCAAACAGCAAGGTGAGGAAAGGAGGGTTTGGTTGTGAATTGGAGCTGATAGCCCTGTTGTACAATGTCGAGAACGTAGCGATCGGATGTTATCGCTTCCCACGCTGGGAAGTGAGATGTTATTCTTCCAGGGGGCGCTTGATGTAATGGTGGCGGCTGTATCTCGAAGAACATAAGAACATAAGAAATTGCCATGCTGGGTCAGACCAAGGGTCCATCAAGCCCAGCATCCTGTTTCCAACAGAGGCCAAACCAGGCCACAAGAACCTGGCAATTACCCAATGAGAGAAACTGCCGTTAGTTATTCTCTCTCTCTCTCTGGGAATGTCTCAGCACTGGAAGAGTTAATTCTATGTGACTGTGCAGAGTCCATAACTGCTAAGAGCTCTCAAGATGGCAGCATTCCAGACACAACTGGAGAAGCCCTTAGCTGCTTTCTCTGGGAATGTCTGTGAGTTTAAAATATACTTGTGCACTAGGTTCAGACTAGGAGGACCCCAGATTGTAAGCTTGCTCTGTATGACTTACTCTGTAGTTTGCAAGCTGAACACTATGCGCTATCAGACTCTGCTGCCTTTATTTGATCACAGAGAGCGCAGCACCCAGACATATGAACTGGCACATGGAAATCCTCAGAAAATGTCTCCTAGCCTTAGAAAACCAATCTCAATACAAACTTAAACTCTCTTTTCCCTTTCCTTTTTCTATTTTTTTATTTTTAAATCATAGCCTGTATGACTTAAATTAAGCCAGCTGAAAGCTCTGGTTCTTTTTCTGCCTTGAAAAAGGTTAAAAGCAGTTTGAATAATAAAAGTGTGTTACATTCTCTTGTCACCTGTCTTTTATTGCTCAACCTATCCCGACATTCAAGGGATGGGAGCCAGGATGGAAACCCTTGAGTTAGTGGGCTCACTTTGAGTCCTGACAAGAGGTAGTGAGCTTTCAAACTGTCAATGGCACGCTTCACTGCAAGGCTTATCAATTGCAGTAGCTTGGCCTCCACAAGCATTTCACCTGAGAGAGTAAGCAGACGATCCCTTTTTTGAAAACAGCCTGCTCAAATTACACAGGTAGTGCTCTCCCAGAGAAAACAAACCCCATCAGATGGGTAGTGAAGCTGCGATGCTGTCCTGGTTTGCATCACTGCAGAGAACAATGCACAGGAGCTTGGCCCATTAAGATCAATTTGACTCAAACTAGTTTAAGGGCTAAATCACAACCATGAAATAGCCATAAAAATTCTCTTCAGTTAAAAAAACGTTTTTAGTTCAGGCGTTTCGGCTTTACTGCAGCACAGAGAGCATAAGGATCTTCAGCGGAATTACACTTTGCCCTGCAACCACAGCATAGACGGACCTTCTCCGACATGGTGGACTCACTCTCAGCTCTCACCTGTGGCAGGACACAGGAATTCCTGGCTGAAGCGCAAGTAACTCAATCTAAATCCTCAAATAATGGCCGATTTAGAGAGTAGAGACTTCTCCTCCTTATAATGCAAACGGCAAAGGAGAGATTAAATTAGTCTCTAGACCTCGCCTCACTGCAGGAGAACCGTCCGCAGGAGCAGGGCCACAATTTAAGGCACTTTGACACTAATAAAGGTGCTGAAAGTAAAAAATAATAAATCCTCTTCTTAATCAGCTACAAGAGCAAAAACTCTAAACTCCCATCCAACAGCTGGAGGAAGAGAACACTGTTTGAATGTGTTCTAATTATCACTTATATTCTAGTGATGTCATAAAAAAAAAATGTTTTACAACTCTGCCTCCATTTGCGCTGGATGAGAGGACATACCCATAGGTTTGGGACTGGTGATAGCAGAAGGAAGAGGAAACCACTATTCACACCTACTGATTTTCTTACAGTCCTACAATCTTTACTACTTACTGATTTAGATTACTGCACTTCCTTATATGCTGGCCTCCCACAAAATACTCTCAGATCCTTCCAGCTTGTTCAAAACTCTGCAGCTCGTTTCCTCACTGGCACAAAAATTCATGACATTTCTCCAGTTTGCATTCCCTCCATTGGCTGTGTATGCAATGGCTTATAATATACAAGAGATATCATACATAACCTCATTAATAATATTACTAGTCCTTGGATACATTCTACTTTATACTTCTATGCTTCCTCAGGAAACCTCAAATCAGCAGATCAATTAATCCTTGAAGCTCCCTCTGTCAGATACCAGATTATCCATGAACAATTACAGGCCCTGCGGCCTAGAACTCGCTTCCTCTAGCCAGCAGAACTATGACCAAAGATAAAGATTTCAAGAAAGCCTTGAAATTTTTTTCTATTTAATCAGGCCTTCCAGGAATAAGTCTAGCTTTACTCTTTATCTGGCAGTGTTTAGGTTAATCTGTTTGCCTAGTTTATTTTTATTTTTATATTCTTCTTTGTTTTGTCATTATGTATGTTTTTATGTAACCCCACCCCGACCATTGGAGGGCGAAGGCATTATTTTTTAAATAAATAAAATAAATATATGGTCTGCATATTCAAATCATTAGTCAGAGAATGTTGCAAAAAATAAAAAACAACACACACACACACACACACACGAAGTTAAGGATAGGGCTGTAAGGCAGCACACCCTAACCAGTACATCTACCCATGTAGGAGGAAGTCTCCCACCATGCTGATCTTCTTTTCTATCTAATTCATCATCCAGAGCCTCAAACCACAACCAAGATCACTAAGATGAAAATGTCAATGTTACGGGAGATCTTCTGAGTGCCAAGGTTTATGGGTAGTTTATGTGTGGTGAACTTTATACTAGTTTTGTATCAGTGTCTTGCCCCCAACCCCCACCACCCCAGTTTTACCTATTACTGTGTGTTAGGGAATTGCCAATAAGAGAGAATGTATAGAGGCAGAAAATAGATAGATGGGCTCTGGTGCTGCCATCCATTACAGTCACTGAAAGGTGACCAAATAGAATAGAAATTCGAGTTATAATGGCTGACTGTACGCCATAATAAACTAGCAAAGGTACAATTATAGTGCTTCAGGAACAAGCATCCAGTCACCTATGAGAAAAATGGCCTGGCAGCCACAGGCAAGATGGGATAGAAACGATGCTAGTGTTAGCATTAATAATCATGACAGCCAACTCCAGTTAGGTAAACTGAGACAGAGGAAGAATAACTTGTTCAAGGTCACAAAACAGCAAGAGACAGCCTTAAACCAATAGCAAGAGAGAAAGAAAAAAAAAAAAAGAGGGGCACAAAACAAAGAGAACCGCCCTCTAGCAGCCATTATTCTATGGGATTTATGGTTTTTCCAGGTTGTTCTGCTCCATGGCTACATCAAACACATGAGGATTTACTTTGTACCATCCCTACGGTTTATTTTCCCAACTGTTGCGCCTTTTTTTGACCCTGGTGGCATTAAATACTGGGTAGCTGAGTTTTCAGAGAGCAGTCAATGGGTGCCACTATATGATATCGACAGCCTCAAATGCACGAGCATCCTTACCTTTACCCTATACTTGCAGTAATGGGCATTTAGATAACTATTTTAAAAAGGAATTTTTTTAATTGTAACTCACTTTGATTTAACTATGAAAAGGGGATCTAACAAATGAATAAATAGAAATCCTGCTCCTATTTTTAGATCTTTGCTCAAGGACCTCATTATTTTCTGTTGCCCAGGGTGAGTAGAATAGAAATTACATCCCGAGAGCACCCTGGATTCATAGTTCTCTGATTTAACCATGAACCCATACCTCCTTCTTGCCGGAAAACTCAGAACTTAGTGAGTTAGCCCTCTTAGAAAGTCCTATCACAGGAAGTGACTCCAATAAATCAAAAAACTGCCAACCTAATGGCCTCTTTTTCAGCAGCTGTCAATTGTCTCTTTTCTTTATGGTCCATCTGTAAAGCTGCTAGATTTCTGTTGGAATCTCCTTTTGCAAAAGATTTTGAGGGGCTAGCTTTCATTTTTCCCCAAATAACTCTGTTAGGAAAAAAAAAAAAAGACTTTAAATACAAGCATGAAAGAAAATCCTGAGCATCATTTAATGCTGACTTTAATGAGCTATATTTTTTGCTGAGGATGTTGTGTAACTTAAAAAAAAATCTACTAATACAACATGGCTAAAAAGCTTTCAAAATGACTTGTATTTTCCAGAAAAATATCAATCTTCTAATATGTTTGAGTCCAGTTAGCTAAGTCACAGCTGGCAGTGCCAACTTGTGTGAGAATGACTGCAAAGCAATGTCCTTCTGAGCTTTATTATCTCTTTAGCAGGAAGCCAGTATTTTATATTGCCATGAAGAACGAACCCAGTGCCAGGCAATCAAAAGAGGAATCGCTTCAAGCAATGGAATTATTATTGCTATAAATCAGGAAATCAAACTACAAACATAACAAATGTCTCAAAGTTATGGCGAAGAACATGTATTTCATTTTATCATCAGTCACAAGTACTTTTCTTTACAGCGAAACCAACACTAACAGAGTTGGCCAAACAGGAATTTATCTTAAATTACATCTGGTAATTTCCCATTTAGGGGGCAATAATCAAAAGTTTATAAGTTTTGTGCAGGTAAACATGTGTTTACCTGCACAAAAATGTGATTCAATTATTGTCCCCCATCCCCCATATGTGAGTAAAGCAAGGTCCTTCATAGAAAGCAGGATGACTTAGCTATAATGCGCTGGCGATGTCATCCGACAGCACCAACATGGACCCAACTGTCAGAACTCAATAAAAGTTAAGTATGCAAAGGAGTTCCCATCAGTCATGCTGGCTTGTGAGACCCTCAGTCTCTTCCAGAGCTTAAACTTTGGCAAGACAGTCAACCCTTCCGGAAGTGGACAGGTATTAAGTATAGCTAACTCATCCTGCTGTCTATGGAGAACTCAGTTTACAGATAAGCAAATTTGCTTTCTCCATCAACAAACAGGCATGAATTATCCATAATGTGTGGGGAGTCCCAAGCTGAGGGCTGTATAGGAAAATTGGTTTTACCTGCTAATTTTCATTCCTATAATACCATAGATCAGTCCAGACAAGTGGGTTTTGCATCCCTACCAGCAGATGGAGGCAGAAAATAAAACCTTTGAGGCACTGCTACATAACAGAGAGCAACACCCGCAGTCCCTCAGTATTGACCTGTACCCAAGCCAAAAATTAGAACCTAAAACCCTCTCCAGGACGAACAGGTAAAGCAGGGCTGGGATCCTCGACACTGGAGCCTCTGTCATCTCCAGAAACTCAAACAAATTATGTACAAAACACTTCTCGGAATATATTACATCGACCATCAGGAAACAGTCTTTCAGCAGTGAAAGGGAGGGTCTCTGGACTAATCTGTGGTATTACAAGAACGAAAATTAGCAGGTAAGAAAGGAAAATTGGTTCTTAACTGCTAGTTTTCATTCCTGTAGTTCCACAGATCAGTCCAGACTGCTGGGTTTTGCCTCCCTTCCAGCAGATGGAGACAGAGAAAGTTTTTTTCTGACACTGGCATATAACCTAGTGTGTCACCTGCAGTCCCTCAGTATTAACTTGTACCAAAGCCAAAATAGTAGGAAAACACTAATATCAACCACTATTAATTGCCCCCTGAATGAGCAGAGGGAAGTGGAAACCTAGAACACATAAACTTGTCTCCATTAAGAAACATGAAGGACCAAACAAAACCTGTGCCATTATTCAGATTAAGTACCATAACAGATCAAGCGGACTCTCCAAATCTCCCTACCTCAACTAGAAGGGATTCTAGACTGATCTGTGGTACTACAGGAACGAAAAGTAGCAGGTAAGAACCAATTTTCTTTCCCCTGTACATACCCAGATCAGTCCAGACTCCTGGGATGCACCAAAGCTTCCCTAAACAGGGTGGGACTGCGAGAGTCTCACTCGAAACACACTTTCACCAAAGCCCATAGCATCCGAAGCCTGGACATCCAAACGATAATATCTAGCAAACGAGTGCAATCATTTCCAAGTAGTCGCCCTACAAATTTCTTGAGTGACACCTGCTGGCATTCAGCCCAGGATGCTGCCTGAGACTGAGTAGAATGAGCTCTTAATCCAATAGGCACAAAACAACCTTGACATATGTTCACCGAAAAGGGGGGGAAAAGAATCAGTATCCTCCTCCAGAGCATCAAAGTCCCCCTCAGATTGCTCCCTGCAGGCCTCCCGGGCCTCAACTGAGCTTAATTCAGACAGGGAAAGCGCGGGCAGGAGATTCCCTGTCGCAGCTGCAATCAGTGCCTTAGGCGTGAATGTCCCCAAAATGGCCGCCATTCCAGCACTCAGTGGGAACGGAGCTGCAGCCGCACAAAGAGTAGCCTTACAGCCTCCAGACCCACGGTGTCGTGGAGATGCTGCTGCAGGGGCCCCCCCCCCCCGATGTGCCCTCACCAGCGGTGAGGCATCGGACACAGGCGCCTGCACACGACAAGCATGGAGAAGCCGACCCGCAGACGGAGCATCGGAGCTCACTAGACGTGCCAGGCTGGAGCGGGGACTATGTGGGCAGAGGAAGCAAGCGGGAGAAGGAACAGTGAAAAATAAAAACCAACTCCCGAAAAGCCTCACAGCCCGACTGAAAGGAGAAAACAGGAAACCGGATCTCTGGCTGCCAATCAGGCCTGCCTTCCTCTGTACTTTTTTGTTTGTTTTTTTTTTTAAACTTTATAAGAAGAAAACAGAACAGTTTTCACCTCCACTAGGCCACCAGGAACAGATTAGGGTCCACAACTCCTGCTTGTTCGACCAGGAGGAATAGGAGGGAACCTGCTGTTAGCAAATGACAAGTCGCAGACTTTCAGTCCTCTCTCTTTTTTTTTCTTTTTTATTGAGCACCTGGCGCCCTGAGGATTTCCCTGAGGTGCCCTCCCCATCGGGGAGGCACCTGGAACAGAGGCCGGTTCGCAAACGATGCGCGCTTGTGTCATCACATGCGCCACAGGCCACACCATGCGGCATCGGAGGGACCGGGGAAAACACAAGAAACCGCAGGGAGAATAAAGAGAAAAGCCGCCAGTGGCAGGGGAGCAGGAAGAGAGTGCCGAAGGAGGACCGAAATCCTCACCTACCCGAGAGATGTGCCGCTCCCTGTGCACTTTTGTTTTTTTTCTCTCTTCTTTTTTTTTTTTTTTTTTTTTTAAACGAAACTTTGTTGCCTACTACCAAACAAAAACCAGACTCTGAAGGGTCCCCGGTGCACCCCCCTCCAGGGAGAGTAAGCCGGGACCCCCGGTATCACCTTGGGTGCAGAGCTTACAGGATCATCGACCCACTGCTTGCCTGACTGAATTACCAGAGGGCATGGTCCCACCAGGACCTGACAACCACCTGGGAGGCTAGAAGTCTAATCCAGTAACTTGTTGGTCTTCTTTCTGCTTTTTTTAAATTTTTTTTGTATCTCAGACTGCAAGTTTTGCACCTCTACCATCTGCTGGAGACAGAGAAATACTGTCGGACTGCAGGTGGCACCTCAGGATACAGGGCAGCACGGTCAAAACTTCTCTGTCTCCATCTGCTGGAGGAGAGGCAAAAACCAGGAGTTTGGACTGATCCGGGTACGTACAGGGAACTTAGAATCTTTCACTACTTACACAGCCCTGAACAATAAGAAGTCTGCAAAATTAGTATCAATCTAAAATATGGCTCTTTGAAAGTATTTCAATTACAAAAACCCTGTAAACCATATACTAATCAATAGATGGCTTACACATGGCACATGAAAAACCAGTCTATTCTTGCATACCTTCTTGGTGAAGCTGGTGGAGAGGTGGGGTTTGGAGATACCCAGGGGATCTTGTTGTCTTTAGCAGGTGGTCTGTTCTCTTTCAGTCTGAAAGCCAGTGTTTTAGCTTGAAAGCGGGCATGCTTTACAGTAGGTTGGTTGGGTCTCAATTTTTGAGCCTGACGGAATCCCTTTAAAGAAATACAATCACAAATCATTTAAACAGCTATGCATGGATACTCTGGGTTAATCCTAACCAGCTTTTCAGCCATAATACCTCATAAAAACACATCTAAACCAACCACTGGGCAAACGGATCTGGCACCTGGGCTGCATAATCTACTTCAAAAAGAAAAAGAGTAAAAATAAATAAAAAATGGTGAATCATGTAAGACAGTGGCAGGGAATGTGTTAGAATTGCATATCCCCCAGGTCAAGATTTTTGCTTCCAGGGACAGCAAGGGCTTCAAATGTTGTGGAGGCAGTGTTCACACTTCCTGGCAGAGGTAGAAGTCTCAGATTTGCTCAGTAGCTCAATGTTGACACTGCAGGCTAGACTTAGGATGCAAGCATACCATTGTCTGTGGCCCCAGACTGGACACCATGGAGGAGGAATAAAAATAAGCAGGGGGGAGCAAGAAACCCTCCAAACTATGAATGAAGGCTCACAGCATCATAGTCCGATAGAGGCCAGTTCTGATTAAGCTGCAAGTCAGAAAGACCAGAAGGAAATTGCCAGGTCAAAAAAATACAAATCCAGAGAAATCCTGTGAGCTGAAGTTCCATGCTGAAATTGATCACAGGGTTAGCCCAGTGTCCAATAACTAAATTTAAAAATGTATTACAGTGAAAGGAAACGAGGAATTTAAAGAATCAGAATAACTTAAGAAGCAATCTCAGATCGTGCATTACAGTGAGAAAAAACAAGGAACTAAAAGAATTTAGTTAGGAGGCAATACTCAGGTAGTGTATTTTGGGACAAAGGACACGAGTATGCTTTAGCCATGGACTTTGCACCAAGTTCCAAAGAACTGCGTACTGTCCCTTTAAAGTTAAGATTTTCTATGGAAAATAACATACATACATTTTAAAATACAGTACAATCCATGCACAGGTTCCGTAACTTTGCACATGGGCGAGCGAGCACACATAAGCAGTCATTTAAAATCATGTACGCAATTGCATGTGTATGATTTAAAATATGCCTACTGTGTGTATGTGTGCTCCTAATTTTAAGCAGTTACTCAAGCAAACTTAATTCGCATATCTTCCTTAGGATTTGGTTAGCTTTAACACACGCAGGTAAGTGGATTTTAAAATATACTCACGAGAAGGCCATTCCCAGTTTTACCCATTATTCCAAAAGTTTGCCCAATCCGTCTCAAGGTCATTCAGACCCCGCTGGTTCTTCAGCTCAAACTACCCCCCCCCCCCCCCCCCCAGTTGATTTAGGCCTAAACAGATATTTATGTAGACATACACCTCATCAAAAGCAGAAGTAAGCATGGGCAGCTAACAACCTACTGCACTCTGCGGCTACGGGCTTTAAAATACAGATTTACGCGCGTAAAATTTGGCCCCACCCCAGAATGCCCCAACTCTGCCCTTTTTTAAACAAACACTCAAGCATGCGCATACATGCATGTAATTTGTGGCTTTTAAATTATGCGGTACTTATGCACTGCTCGCTTGTATGGGTATTTTAACACAAGCAATGCTTTTAAAATTCACCCCATTATTTCCTGATGCTGCCCAAAACACACCACCCAAAAAGGCTTTCCCTACAAATGTTAAGGAGCACAGTGTGAACGTTTAGTTGCATTGAGGGAGGGCAAATCTCAGATAACTAATTTACAGGCATAAACGACTTTTAAAATGGTTCTCCCCATAAGCTCCTAATCTTTGGATAAGGAGATTTTTTTTTTTTCATTTTATTAAAGATTTTCAACAAAAAATAGGTTACAAACACAAGCGAACTCTCTGTCATCTCAATGCTGAAATTGGCAGGACTCTGGACTGATCCGTGGTACTACAGGAGCGAAAATTATCAGGTAAGAACTAATTTTACTTTCCCTGTACGTACCGGGATCAGTCCAGACTCCTGGGATGTACCAGAGCTGTCTTACATGGGGTGGGACCCTGAGAGTCCCACTCAGATCACACCTTCACCAAAGCCACCAGAGCCCGGTGCCTGGACATCCAACTGGTAATTTCAGTCATATATTGTTATAATTCTTATACAATTGTAAATTTTTGTTACCATTGGTTTCCGGGTACTTAACTCTGCTATTCTAGCCTTCTCTCCTAGTTCAGTTCCCTTACGTTTTATGTAACTGCGCATTTCTTTAGTTAATGGTTTCCCCAGTTCTATGTAAACCGATGTGATATTTACTTGAATGTCGGCATAGAAAAGTTTTAAATAAACAAATAAATAAATAAATAGTGCCATGTAAAGACTTCCAAGTAGCCGCCCTACATATCTCTTGTGGTGAAACTTGCTGACACTCCGCCCACAAGGTTGCCTGCGAATGGGTAGAATGTGAATGAAGACTGGCCATGAAGACTGCCCATGAAGCAGGTACGCCGAACCAATAGCTCTTTCAACCAGCGGGCGATCGTAGTCCTAGATGCCTTGTGCCCTCTTCTGGGACCACTCCACAGCACGAAAAGATGGTCCGACATAAGAACATAAGAAATTGCCATACTGGATCAGACCAAGGGTCCATCAAGTCCAGCATCCTGTTTCCAACAGTGGCCAATCCAGACTACAAGTACCTGGCAAGTACCCAAAAATTAAGTATATCCCACGCTACTGATGCTAGTAATAGCAATGGTTATTTTCTAAGTAATCTTGATTAATAGCACGTAATGGACTTCTCCTCCAAGAACTTATCCAAACCTTTTTTAAACCCAGCTACACTAACTGTACTAACCACATCCCCTGGCAACAAATTCCAGAGTTTAATTGTGCATTGAGTGAAAAAGAATTTTCTCCGATTTGGTTCTCAAAGCTATTTGAAACCTCCAAATAACGCACCAGCACCCGGCGCACACCAAGCTTCCTCAGATCTCTAGATTGGGGATCAGAGCGGTCCAAATCCTGAAAAGATGGGAGCTCCACCGACTGATTCAAATGGAAGGAGGACACAACCTGTGGGAGAAAGGAACCATCCTCAAAGAATCTCCCGCATCCGTAATCCTCAAGAAGCGTCACTGGATCACGCCTGAAGCTCCGACACCTGACACGCTGAGGAAATAGCCACGAGAAAAACAAACTTTAATGTAAGATCTTTGAGTGTCGCCCTCTCCAGAGGCTCAAATGGCACCGTACATAGAGCTTTGAGAACCAAATTTAGGGTCCACGATGGGCAAGGATTCCTGACCGGAGGACGCAAATGTTTTGCCCCTCGGAGAAAATGTACCATGTCCGGATGCGCGGCTAAGGCTACCCTGCGTATCTTACCACGGAAACAACCAAGGGCCGCTACCTGCACCTTAGAGAGCTGCATGATAAGCCTTTAGCCAGGCCGGCCTGCAAGAATGACAAGATATCAGACACCAACGCTATAGTAGAGTCTACCTTGTGTTCCACACACCAAGACTCAAAAACTCCCCACACCCTGACATAAGCCAGGAACGTAGAGGTTTACCTTGACTGCAAAAGGGTAGCCACCACTGCGTCTGAATAGCCTTTGCTCTTTAGCAATTGCCTCTCAAAAGCCATGCCACTAGACAAAAGCGATCTGCCTCTTCCAAACAAACGGGCCCCTGATGTAAAAGATTTGGGAGGTCCCAAAACCTCAGGGGTCCGTCTAATGAAAGGTTGACTAGATCCACAAACCATGGATGTCTCGGCCATTCCAGAGAAACCAGAGTCACTTCTGTCGGGTGAGCTTCTATGCACCGCAGCACCTTTCCGATCAGAGGCCAAGGTGGAAACACGTACAGCAGGATATCCTGGCTCCCAGCGTAGACTGAAGAAGCAAGGGGCTTTGGCATTCTGAAACATTGCCATCAGGTCCACGCTCGGTCTGGACCACTTGTCGCATGAGATGGAATGCCTCTTTGGAGAGTTCCCACTCCCCAGGATCGAGACTGTTGCGACTGAGAAAATCTGCTTGAACATTGTGGATCCTGGCGATGTGAGAGGCTGCAATGCTGACAAGATGTTGCTCCACCCAGGATATCAACCGCTGTGCTTCGATCGCCACCAGCTGGCTTTTGGTTCCTCCTTAGCGATTGATGTGAGCCACCGTGGTCGCATTGTCGGACAGAACCCTGACTGACTTCCCTTGCAGAAGTGGTAGAAGAGCCTGTAACGCTAATCTCAACGCTCTGGTTTCCAAACGATTGATCAACCACCGGGATTCTTCCACTGACTATTGCCCCTGCACAGATCTCTCCTGACAAACCACTCCCCAGCCGGAGAGATTGGCATCTGTGGTGATCACCATCCAGGTGGGAATTTCTAGGGCCATCCCGCGGCACAAATTTTCTGAGAGGAGCCACCAATCGAGACTGGAATGTGCAGAGTCTGTAAGAGGAAGTGGAAGGTGAAATTGTTCGAACACCAGGTTCCAACGGGAAAGCAATGCTGACTGAAGAGGTCTCATATGAGCAAAGGCCCTCGGGACTAGCTCCAAGGTGGAAGCCATCAAGCCAAGGACTTACAAATAATCCCAGACTCTGGGAGGACGCTTGCACAACAATGCTTGAACTTGTCCCTGCAGCTTGATGATTCACTCCTCTGTGAGGAAAACTCTCCCCAGTCGCGTGTCGAACAGGGCCCCCAGGAACTCCAAGGACTGGGAGGGAACTAGGTGGCTCTTGTCTAGGTTGACCACCCAACCTGGTGACCACAACAGCTGAAGAACTCTGTGCACCATAGAGCGGCAGAGAGACTCCGACTTTGCCCGAATCAGCCAATTGTCCAGGTATGGATGAACAAAGAATTTCTCCTTCCGGAGTTGTGCTGCCACCACAATCATTACTTTGGTAAAAGTCCTGGGTGCCGTGGCAAGTCCAAATGGCAGAGCACAGAACTGGAAATGTTCTCCCAGAACAGAAAACCTCAGGAACTTCTGATGGTCGGCTTGGATTCTGATGTGCAAATATGTTTCGGTCAGATCCAGTGACGCTAGGAACTCTCCCTTGTGCACCGAAGCCACGACCGCCCTCAGGGTCTCCATGCGAAACCTCTGAACCCGCAGACAGCAGTTGACCCTTTTTAAGTCTAGAATGGGCCGGAACATTCCTTCTTTTATTGGGCACCACGAAGTAGATGGAATAATGGCCCCTCCTTCGTTCCGCCGGAAGGTCAGGTATGACGGCTCCGAGGTCGCATAGGCATTGTAAAGTGTCCCGCACCACCTGACGCTTTTCTTCGTATGAGCATGGGGAGACTAGAAAGTGTTGTCAAAGGCAAAAAGCAAAATCTAAAGGATAACCGTGTCTTATCACATTGAGAACCCACTGGTCTGAAGTCAACTTGGTCCATTCTTCATAGAACAGAGAGAGTCTGCTGCTTCCAAACGGAACCAAGAAATGGACTGGCCTCGCCTCATTGTGAGGACTTAACTCCTCCTGCTGGTTGGAGGGTTCCGGTTCTACCAAAACAACGCCCCCGAAAAGACTGGGTCCAGGACTGCTGCCTGCCGCAACCTTGCCTAAACGAGGAGCCAGACGACCAGGAAGTTCAAAACCTCAGATTTCCTTGGAAGTGGGGCCGAGGAGGAAAGGACCCCCCTTGGCTTGGGCCTATACTCCAGCAGCCGATGAACCTTGTTCTCCCTCAAGGATTGAATCATATCTTCTAAGTGTTTTCCGAACAAAAGCTTGCCTTTAAAAGGCAGCAAACCCAATTGAGCTTTAGAAGAGACATCCGCAGACCAGTTTCTCAACCAGAGTAGCCTACGAGCCGAGACAGCTGAAACCATAGCTCTAGCCAAGGTTCTCAGCAGATCATACAGGACATCTGCGCTGTAAGCAACCACAGCCTTGAGCCTCCCTGCTTGAATCGCCTCCTCCTCCGAAAGAGACGTGCTCTCTTGCAACTGCAGCACTCAGCACAGACCAGCCCGCAAAGAAAAACTGCTGCACATAGCCGCATGCATGCCCAGCGCTGACACCTCAAATATTTTCTTGAGCTGAACTTCTAGCTTACGATCCTGAAGATCTTTGAGGGCCGTCGCACCCATCACCGGGAAGGTGGTCTTTTTTGTGTCAGCTTACATCGCTGCATTCACTTTAGGAACTCGGAGGAGATCCAGAGCCTCCTCGGGCAAAGGATAGAGCTTATCCATTGCTTTCAACCCCAAGTCAGTGGTGTTCCATTCCCGAAACAACAAATCAGTGACTGAAAGAAGAAAGGGAAAGGATGTGGTCGGATCATGAAGGCCCACCATAACCGGATCAATGGGTCCCATCTGGGAATACTCCTGAGGAGCCTCAATGCCCAGTTCCTCCAGAACCACGGGAATAAGGGGGCCTAGCTTGTCCTTTCGAAAGAAACAGACTACCTTGGGGTCATCCCCCTCCACAACATGGGACCCACAGCCAGAAATATGCTCCTGGTCGCCATCCTCGTCTACCCCCTGAGGAGACTTGGACCGCAGCTCTTGATACTCTAGCTCAGAAGCCTCGGAGGGTGAATTCACCACCCTGTGGAATGATGCAGTCCAAAGGGGGAGCTTCACACTTGACCCCTCAACCCCCATCGGAGGTCTGGGTCTCTTAGGAGCTGGTAAAGTGGTCAAATTGTGGCCCAATAAGGAGTTTCCTGCATTCCATTTACCTGCTTTTCTGGCCTTAAAGGCCTTATACAGAAGCATAATAAAATCCGATGAAAAGAATGAGGAGTCTTCATCAGAAGCCCCCCCCCCCCCCCCGGGAGCTTTCCTCTGCCATGCCTGACAAATTCCATCAGCCCGCTCCGCACCCCAAGGAGCTGCCTGCTGTGGGGATAAAGGAGAAGGAGAAATCCCTTCCCTCATCGCAGCCTGCACCGCCACGCGAAAAGAATGCAAAATGGCGTCCGTTGCCACACTCAGCAGGAACAGATCTGCTGAAGGGAGCTGCGGCTGCTTCGCAGACTCCTTGCGGGCCCTCGAAACGCCGCCTTGGACATGCCCTCTCCCCTCCAGGGAGGCAGAACGAACACAGACCTTCGCACGAGACCCGCGCACATCCCCACACGCTCCACAAGCGGCAATGCAGGAACCAGCAACCACACCAAAAAAAACATTAAAGGGAGAAGTAGCAAACCGCAAAACACAGGTTGGGAGGAACAGAGAGTCCGGCACGAAAAAACAAGCCTTATATTCTGTCTTTTTTTTTTTTTTTATACAACCTGGCCGGCAAGCCTCTGCGGGTCATGGTCCTCCTGAGGTGAGTGAACCGGGCTCCCCGGTATCATCCCTAGTGCTGTGCGCAGCTGGCAATAGGGTCCTCAATCCGCAGCTCCAGCAGCCTCAAGTACCAGGGGGGATGGTCCCCTAAGGACCTGCCAACCCTCTGGGAGGCTAAAAGGATTCCTCTTTTTTTTGAAAGGGAAACTAAATCCTAAGTATAACTTTAAAAAAATAAAGGTAGGGGGGGTTAGATAGGGCTGGGGAGGGTGGGGGGCAATGGAAAGAAAGTTCCCTCTGAGGCAGGCTGCGTGGCTCGGCGTGCACAGGCTGCCGATTTTGCTCAGCCTTGCTCGCGCCGACCCCGAATTTTAAAAGATATGCGCGGCTACGTTTGGGCATCTCTCACTAAACTCTCTGCTTCAGATTGACCCAGGGGATGTTCCGAAAGACTTGAAATCTTTGTTAATAATAGACTCATGCAGAAAAGCGTGGACGTTACTATGTAAAATATGCTCCTGAACAGGAAGAGTCTCGCCATATATGTCTATTTGTGGGAACCCTCAGTTCTCACCAGAATTAAACAATCCAATATTCCGGGTTTTGGAGACGAAAGATCTTAAAAGATCTTAAAAGATTTTTTAATGGTAATACCAATACATCCATCTAACCACTCCATGAATATCTCTCGGACCACAATAATGATCATTAGCACTGTGGTCCGAGAGACTAACCAAATCGCTCGGATCCCTCCAGATTTCATAGTTTCCCTGGCAGAGATTGCCTTGAAGAACAATTTTTTTATGTTCGACAATTCATTTTTTCTCCAACCAAAAGGAGTGGCAATGGGCGCCACGATGGCACCCGATGTTGCAAATTTATATATGGGGCAATTTGAAGAAAAATTCTTACAAATAAATCCTTTTGCCCGGCAGGTGAAACTATGGAGGCGATATATTGATGATATTCTAGTTGTATGGGAGGGAGAAGAAAGTGAATTTGTGAAATTCATGGACTGGTTGGATGGATGTGATGTCAATTTGAAATTTATTTCAGTTTTTGACAGAAGGAATGTGTCATATTTAGACATTTCAATCACCCTTCATCAATTGGGATTTAATTTCTCAATTTATCGAAAGCCGACGGATAAAAACACCATTTTAAGGAATGACAGCTGCCATCCACAATACTTGCGGACCAATTTACCATTTGGGCAGTTTCTGAGATTAAGACGTTTGTGTTCAGATGTCTTTGAGTACAAACTCAATGCACAGGATATGATGAGATGTTTTCAACAGAGAGGGTATCCTTTACACATTGTGAAGAAAGCTTACAAACGTGTCCGGTGGGTGAATAGAGATTTGTTATTTAAACCTTTACACAAAGATCAAAATCAAGAAAGAATAATATGTGTTCTACTTTTTTCACCAAATGTTCATAAAGTACAGAACATTATAAAGAAATACTGGCACATTTTGAAACTCCATGATGTATTACAAGAGGCTTCACTGTTTGCGTTAAAACGAGGTAGGAACATTAGAGACATGATTGTCCATTTGGATTATTTTGATGACACATCGAGATGTCTAGACCAGTGGTCCCCAAACCTGTCCTGGAGGGCCACCAGCCAGTCGGGCTTTTGGGATATCCTCAATGAATATGCATGAGAGAAAATTTGCATGCACTGCCTCCATAACATGCAAACTTTCTCTCATGGATATCCCAAAAACCGGACTGGCTGGTGGCCCTCCAGGAAAGGTTTGGGGACCACTGGTCTAGACAATGATTCGACTAAAAAAAGCCATTACACTTGCAAAAAATGCTCGGTATGTGCACAATCGTTTGAAAACGACAAATTGCCGTTTTTTGCCAATGGTGAATTTAAATTGGAAGCTTTGACTAACTGTGAATCGAAAGGTATGGTTTATAGACTTTGGTGTTCATGTCCATTATTGTACATAGGTAAAACAAAACGCAGTTTGAAGACCCGAATGATAGAGCACCGGAGTGCCTTGGTCAGAAATCGAGAAGAGGCGCCCCTAGTCCAGCATTGCCTAGATGAAAATCATACCGTTGCCGATTTGACATTCGCAGTAATTGAAAAACCTAGCCCTTGCAACCGTGGGGGGGGGGGGATTTTGATAACTCTTTCTTACAGAGGGAACAAAAGTGGATATATTTTTTTGACACGGTGTCTCCTAAAGGGTTGAACAAAAAGATCGATTGGTCAGTGTTTTGAGTAATAGCGGTTATGTTGAGCTTATATTATTAAATAATATAGAAGGTGGTGAAAGGTTTAATGACGTTTACACTGATGGGTTAAGATATTGTGTAGTAAGGCGGCAACAACATTATGGCAGAAATACAGCAATAGAATTGATTTATTTGAATGGGGACTTTAATGAAAGTCGCAATGCATGAAGGGTGATGTAGTTTTTTTGGCAAGGTAACAAGTTTGCTTACTTCCAGTCATGTGTACAGAGAGGGAGATTTAAATCAGAGCCCTAAGACTAGGAAGGTAACTTAGACACTGAGACGCCATGTTGTGATCCGTTTAGAGATGTACAAAATTGTCCGGGTGAGTTCGTAATTTTTCATTTTTGTTACTCTATGAAGTTTTTGGAATGTATGATTCTGTTGATGAGTAGGGCAGACAATGATTGAATGTTAGAGTAAAGATGGTCCACCGTGGGAAATTGGAGGTGAGGGTGTATTCTCGTAAAATGTGTGTGTAGAATGATTGTGCTTGTTTTTATTTTTGTATTCTAGGATCTGAGAATATTGTGCTGTTATTAGAAAAAAGATTTTCCCTGAAGAAGACTTTTTAGTCGAAACATGGCCCATGTCGGGTTTTGAATGATTTACAGTTCGGCTAAGTATTCTTTTTAATCAAATTTATTAGGCTGATATATACTATTATCTATATGCTATAATAAAACTATGCTGCTGAATATTCCATTTAAGTTAGCTGGATAAGCCTTATCCGTCTAACTTAAATAAACATTTAGTTTTGAATGCTGGTCCCTAAATATTTCTCTTTCAGGTATGATATAATCTGCTGCCATTAACATACTGGACAATCTTGCAGCTCTGTTCAGTTTTGAATATTATATAGTGTAAAAACTGAATGCTAAAGGCCCTGAAGAGGCTCACATGACTTTCAAACCACTGGCCTAGTAACACAGACCTGAGGTCGCTCGGCTAATAGCACGCCTTTGTTCTTCAATGGCTCACTTTCAAGTTGTGCGTCTTTTATTAAGACTCTTGTTTGTATTGGTGATTCTCCGCCTTCTTTTAGGGAGGCATTTGTGCTGGGAGCAGACATGTTGTCTCCATGTTTACTCTGCTGATCCTTGTCCAAATGGCTTCCTAAGTTCCGAGTGACAGGAACATATTGGGTTTCTTCTAGAGAAAGAATGGAAAGCATACTATGGTAACAAGAAAACATTTAAAGCAAAGAAGAATTACTTAGCATGTATCAGTATACAAAGTATTCCTCCCAAACAATAATACTCCATCAATAATATTCCATTAGAAAAAAAATTCTAAAATTTTACTTTTCATTAAGAAACCCATACCCAAATATTCATCTTTTAAAATGTCAAGAGTCCATATGTAGAAGTAAAGGTCAACAAATAGAGTTTTCTTTAGGGGCACTTTTTAAATACATGCAGACAGTAAACAAGTTGAGTGGCAGTAGTACAGAGAGATCAGAAAAATTATAATTATTCCATTGAAGACAAAAGGCAAAGAATGCGACTGCTCTGTAAAATAATTTCTGGTTTCTCTTCCCTTTTTCTGAAAGAGAGAAAGTGAGCACAAAAGGCAGATACATGATTTAAAAGGCAGCAGCCTCCTGCTGGAACAGCTGTATTACAAAGTCCTTTTGCAGAAAAGTTTTGGTCTTTTATAAGTCTCCATAAAAAGAGCAGGTACTGTCATAAATACATGCATGATGCCATACAGCTACTGCAGATAATTACCTTGGAATTATGTCCTGCAGTGAAGCTACAACTCCCCATAGCAGCACAATAATGCAGGCAATATTTAATGCATAATGTTATTATGTTCTATTTAATATTTGAAATTGACCACTAAAAGAGCAGGGCTCTGCTAATATTAATGGCATGGATATTGACAAAGCAGACTGCCTCAGTCACCCACACTGCAGTACAAAACATAAATTTACAGAATTGTAATCAGGCTTCAGCACCGCTTCTTACAACCTGGTGGTCAACCTTGGCATTCTAGGATTAAAGAAACCGAACTGTGTAATCATCCCTAGCAGCATTTATTGTGGAGTAGAGTTAAAGCATTTGGAGGAGCTTTGTTTTTATTGGGGCAGGAGAGAAAGGGAAGAGTGGGGGAGCACCAAGGAGCATGTACTACCACTCCCTGTGCTTTACCCACTCTGTATTACTAAACAGAGGTCTACAATTTTGGTGCTACCAACCTATCACAAGAACTAAGAGGTCGATATTCAGCACCACTTAGCTAGTTAGTTACGACTTAGTTGGCTAAGTGGTGCTATCTGAATATTCGACCACGCTGAGAAGTCGCCACTTAGCCAGCTGTTTATACAGCTAAACAGTTAGCCAGATAAGTGAGGGGCAGGACAGGAGTATTCCGGAGTGGAGCTACTTATCCAGCTAACTTGGTCGATATTCAGCCTTATCTGCCTTAGCAAAATAAGTCTAGCTATTTGGCTATCCTATAATTAACCTGCTAAATTTATCCAGCTAATTGTAAAATAGACATGTATATTCAGTGGCATGGCTGCTCAAAATCTTTGGCAAGTTAGCTAGATAAGTTTATACGGCTAACTATTTCAGTCGGATAGCAGTTGAATATTGGCCTCTAAATTCACAACAATCATTTCTTTCATATGAGGATATTCATGTCATATAATGGCAGTTTGGAGATTTTGCTGCTGGGATTAGCATGGATATTACAGCAACTGAGCAGTTTCCCTGAGCAATTTCCAGCAAGTGCAAAGGAAGAATGGTCCTCTTGGAAGGCCTTAAAAGCATCCCAGGCAGCAGGTCAAGAACAAAAATGACAAAAATAGGAAAATTAGTTCCTACCTGCTAACTTTCATTCCTGTAATACCACAGATCAGTCCAGACAAGTGGGTTTTGCATCCCTACCAGCAGATGGAGGCAGAGAACAAAACTTTGAGACACTGCTACATAACTGAGTGCGCCTCCTGCAGTCCCTAGGCATTGACTTGTATCAAGCCAAAGATGGCCTCTAAAAATCCTCTCTAGGGTGAACAGGCAAAGAAGGACTGGAACTCTCTGCACTGGAGTCTCATACACAACCAGAGAACAAAAAACAGTCTGAACTCAACATATGTACAAACTGTAATAATTCTTTGAATAGAGTTAAATCCACTATCAGGAACTTCAGTTTTTTGGCAGCGACAGGGAGGGTCTCTGTACTGATCTGTGGTATTACAGGAACGAAAATTAGCAGGTAAGAACCAATTTTCCTTTCCTGTTCATACCCAGATCAGTCCAGGCAAGTGGGATGCACCAGTACTCCTAAACTGGGCGGGAACCCAAAGGACCCGCACGAAAAATACTCTCAAACGCCATATCTTCCTGCATTCCTACGACCAAATGGTAATGTCTGGTGAAAGTATGAAACAATGACCACAACGCCGCTCTACAAATCTTGAGGCGATAGCAACTGACACTGCCCAAGAAGCCGCCTATGCCCTAGTAGAATGCGCTTTCAGACCTACCGGAATCTGATGACCCTTACAAATATAAGAGAGCCAACGAAAAATTGTCCCCTTTCTTCGAGCTACTGAACACCACAAAAAGGTGGTCTGAACGCCAAAAGGAATTAGTGACTTCTAAATACTGCAACAGAGTGCATCTCACATCCAAAAGATGCAACTCTCTCTCCTGTGGGGAATCCTTAGACCACTCCGGAAAGGCCAGCAGATCCACCGTCTGATTAACATGAAAAGAGGACACCACTTTCAGTAAGAAAGAGGGGACCAGTTGCAAAGTGACCTGACATTAGAAATACGCAGAAAAGGATCTCTGCACAACAGAGCCTGCAATTCCGAAATCCGCCTGGCAAAACAATTGGTCACCAGAAACACTGTCTTCAATGTCAGGTCCTTCAACATTGTCCTTTTCAAAGGCTCAAAGAGCGCACCACAGAGTACTCGCAGAACTAAATTAAGGTTCCAATCCAGGCACAACTTCCAAACCAGAGACTGAAAATACTTGACCCCCTTTAGGAATCGAACATCATCAGGATGAGAGGCCAAAGACCTCCCCCGCCTTGCCCCTAAGGGAACTCAAAGTGGATACCTGAATGCGGAGGGAGTTATAGGCTAACTCCTTAGACAATCTCTCCTGCAAAAAGGCTAAGATCTGAGAAACCTCTACCAATAGGGGATCCACTCGCAGATGTAGACACTACGACTCAAAGACCCTGACATATGCCAGAGACATAGAGGGTTTCCGAGCCTGGAGAAGCGTGGAAATAATCTATTCCAAATAGCCTTTCAGCCACAAATGTCTCCTCTCAGAAGCCAAGCTGCGAGACAGAAGTGATCCTCCCGAACCAAAAATATGGGGGTTACAAAACGACCTGAGCCTTGCCTGTCTGTAGTGTTTCCGCAGCGCGGCAATGGCCACCATCAAAGCTCCCTCTGAGAGGAGCGTGATGTGAGGCGCGCTCCGTTTTGGTCCCTCCTTCCCGCCACGCTGAATGTCCCCACCAGAAGTCACCATGGAAGAGATCAGGGTCAGCAGCATTTAAGCAGCACCTTCCTGCAGTTCTTTGCCTTGGCAACAGGTCTGGTGAGTAGGTGCTTTGCTGCTTCTTTTGGATTGTGCTGATTATCCTGCTCCTAGTGTTCCCCTCGCTCCCTGGTCCTGCCTTGTGAGTTCCTCGTGTGTAAGTTCTGTACTTGGGCTTCCTTTCGCTGCTTTGACCCCTTGCTAGATTATGGACTTGGATTGTTTGCTGCCTGCCTCAACCCCTTGCTGGATTCTGGACTTGTATTGTTTGCTACCTGCCCCAAAATTCTGTCCAATGAGACTGGTTACTGCTTGTCTTGGTCGTCTGTTTGACTCTGGTCGTTGACTGCTCGTCAACTGTCTTCGCTTCAGTCTCCATTCCAAGGTAAGACTGTTAGTTTCTTCTACTGGATCCACAAAAATCATAACAGTTTGCCAAGGCCATGGATCCGGTAGATCTAACAGCCTTACAAGACATTCCTGGCCTGGCAACCCGGGTACAGCAACAGCAAGGAGTTCTGGATTAAGTGACGGGGGTTCTTGAAAGACTTGCAGCCCGAACGGATGTGCTTGCTATAGCCACCCCAGCACTGGCTCCTCCTAGTTCATCCATTAGTACAGTTCTTCAATTGTCCCCTCCTCCTCGTTTCAATGGGGATCCCCGATAATGCAGAGGATTTATCAATCAGTGTAAAATTCACTTTTCACTTCAAGCACCACTATTTCCCACTGACAAAACAAAGGTTACTTTCATCCTTTCTTTACTGGAGGGTTCAGCTCTAGCTCCCCACTTTAGGAAGGAGATGATCCTTTATTGCACAGTTTGGACAAGTTTCTTCAAGACTTTCGGTTGGTTTTTGATGAGCCAGGACAATCAGCGTCTGCAGCATCTGACCTATTACAAATTTATCAGGGCTCTCACTCCATTGGAGAATATGTGGTTCTGTTTCAGACACTGGCTGCTGAACTTCGGTGGGGCGAGGATAATCTTATAGCCATTTTTCGCCAAGGACTATCAAAATCCATAAAGGACGAGTTGGCTGGATGAGAACCGCCAGATTCTTTAGAAGAATTGATCTGGCTAGCAATTCGCCTGGATATTTGCTTCCAGGAAAGATCTCGAGAGAGAGCCTCCCTTCGCCGATCAGTGCGATTAGCACCTACATTTCAAAGCCCGGTTCTCCCCACCAAACCTCAAGAATCACGGTCCTCCGCCAAGGAACCCATGCAAATAGACCAAGTCAAGATTTTGCATGAAGAATGACAGCGACGTCGGCAACATAATCTCTGCTTGTACTGCGCAAGAGTCAACCATTATGCGGCTTCCTATCCCTTGAAACCAGGAAACTCTCAGATCTAGGGTTGGTAGGAGAGGCCACCATGGGTTCGGCTTCCTCTCCACAGATTCTAATTCCTGTGAGTCTTTCCATGAATAAGAACCTGATACATCTTCAAGCCTTCCTAGACATAGGAGCGGCCAGAAACTTCATTGAAGAAAGTATTGTACAGCAATACCAAATTCCCACAGAACCTCTCACGGTATCTTCGGTTTCAGGGGAACCTCTAGCAGAAAGGATCTCCCAAATCATGATACATCTGACTATGACTACCAGCCTTTTACATCAAGAAAGTATCCACTTATATGTGCTACCTTCTACCGTCAATCAGATAATATTGGGACTACCATGGTTAATGTTACACCAACCTCACATTGACTGGAGTTCCCTGCAATTGGGTAAATGGAGCTCAAAAAGCCATGAGGATTGTTTGATCCAAATAAGGGCACCAGCACTCAAGATTCAGCGTTCAATGCCAACTCTTCCCAGGTTACCCGCCCTATATGCAGAATTTGTCGATGTCCTTAGTAAAAAGCAAGCTGAGATCTTACTCCTGCATCGCGATTATGATTGTGCTATTGAATTACTTCCGGGGAAAATGCCCCCTTGGGGAAAAGTATATTCACTATGAGGTCCAGAAACAGAGGCTATGAATCAATATATTCAAGATAACTTGGCCAGAGGATTTATCAGACCTTCTTCATCCCTGGCAGGAGCCAGGTTCTTTTTTGTTGGAAAAAAAAACGGGTCTCTATGACCTTGTATCGACTACCGAGGTCTGCACGCCATTACTAAGAAAAACCGATATCCCCTGCTACTCATCACAGAGCTCTTTGATCGACTCAGGGGAGCACAGATATTTACTAAATTAGATCTACGGGGAGGTTATAATCTGATTCACATTCGAGAAGGAGACGAATGGAAAACTGCTTCAACCCATGCAATGGTCACTACAAATATTTAGTCATGCCATTCGGCTTATGCAACGCCCCAGCAGTATTTCAAGCGATGGTAAATCCGTGAGGAACAAAAAAGCAAGTGACCGGAGGTCCTTCAAGAGTTCTTTATTAGTTGCCCGACTCTAGGCCTGAGTTTCGTCTAAAAAGGCTGCTTCAGGGGCTACAATAATAAATAACAATAAATATTATTCAAACAATCAAATAACAAACATACATATTTGAGAAAATTAAAATTAAAAAGTAAAATTAATAAAATTAAAAACATGAATAAAACAGACGCATAAAAAGTACTAAACATACATGAAGCTGTGCTATGCACTCATAATTAATTAAAAATGCAGTGATAAGAAAAGGCAGAGGAAGGACCGAGAGCAAGAATATTAAACACAAATGGTCATAAAACAGGTGTTTAAAATGCTAATTGAACATAAAAGTCATACCTAAACAAACTTAAAATGACTTAAAAAGCGTGATCAATTGGGTGATATCACAGGCAAAATATAAAGAAACCAATAAATATGAACTGCTATTGAAATTATAGAAATTCTTATCTTAACGAATTACGATTACCTTCTTTAAATATCTCCAAAGGATTTAGAGATATATTCTCTAATGCAAGCAGGTGTTATTAATCCTTCAATCAATCGGGAATTCCTCGATTGTGGTCAAGAGCAGTTTAAAATTCAACTGAAAAAAGGTTTGTAAAAAATATATCTTTAATGCAAAAATCTCTTCATTTGTGCACCTAAAATCTAATATGTCTTCAAAATCATAACAGTGTGAAAAATGTGTGAGACAACAAACTATTAAAAGCATATGTAATTAAAAGAAAAGAGTGATGAAATTGCTACAAGCGTGTGTCAATTAAAAATCAAGTGAAACAAATGAATAGTGTACAAATGTGATTTATCTAATATATTCTTATTAATTATAATTGCTGCACATGTGAATTATTTGTGATGAATATTTGTGCATAAATAATAAGTATTTCTTATTAATTAAATTATAACGGAACACAAGGCAAAAAATCTATGCACACATCTCGATATCGGATAATAAATCTTAAATATTAATCAATTACTTTTTGCTACAATAATAACAATAAAAATTTAAATTAAGTGACAGAATGAAAAGAAAATACTTTCGAATCAACTTAGTAATCATCATTATAATATGTAACCGCAGTTAATCGTAACAAGTCAAATGAAATATTACCTTTGAGGGACATCAAAATGAAACGGACTAATGAATGTGTTTCTGAAACATTGTAATTATAAATATTTAGGTTCTGCCTTAGAGAGGCAAACGCACACTGTTTATTATGCCAAAAAACGGGGACATTTAAACACCAAAAATTAATAATTAATATGTTCAGCGCCAAAATATCAAACACAGAATGGACAATCAACAAACGTGAAACACATTTAATATAGTTAAAAATGAGTTGCGTCGAAGATAAATATAACAAAAATTTGTTAAGCTCATGTCGGCATAGTTTGCCTATAATACAAATCAACTCATTTGACCGTGATTTTTAGAATGTAAAAATTGCCTGTCATATTCTTTTCTTTTTTGTGCTCGCAAAATATCTTAGCGAGTTCACTCATACATAACTTTAGTTAGTTATCAAGACTGTTACTGCATTACTCATGCATTGCTAATTGCCCAACAAATACTTTCCTTTATGTGCTATGTAGTCGCAGAGTCTCTTAGCAATTTAGCTCGTGCATTGCTTTGGTTAGTTATCGAGACTACTGCGGCAACATACACAAAAGAGCCATCGAAAAAAGCGGACTAATGAATGCATACTTAAAAAACAATGTGGATATACCCATTTAAATAATGTACACGAAGAAAACTTTCGTCGTACTTACTGCGCGTCTGGAGTCACACAAAATTAAACCAAACATCGGGAGCATTCAAACAAGAAAGCTTATATATTTGTATTTGGCTCCAAAAAAGCTGTCAATCAACTGAAAGGGGAGTGGGCAGTCTGCGAACATAAAAACAACGGTTTAATTAAGAATGTGGACAAAAATATGATTAAACAAAAAATAAACTGAAATAAATATAACAAAATGTATTGAGTAAAACTAAAAAATTGTTAATCTTAGGAAAAGATAGGTGAATTCATGTGGGCGTGGTTAACCAAAACTGTCAATTACCTCATGTGGGCGTGGTTCACAAAATCTGTTAAGCGCCTGTCGTGTTCTTAACCAACTAGCTGGCTTGTCATCTTTGTGCTATACAAACACAGTGTGTCTTAATGATTTGACTTATGCAGCAGCAATTTTGATCACTAACAAAATAATGCATAAGTCAAATCATTAAGACACACTGTGTTTGTATAGCACAAAGATGACAAGCCTGCTAGTTGGTTAAGAACACGACAGGCGCTTAACAGATTTTGTGAACCACGCCCACATGAGGTGATTGACAGTTTTGGTTAACCACGCCCACATGAATTCACCTATCTTTTCCTAAGATTAACAATTTTTTAGTTTTACTCAATACATTTTGTTATATTTATTTCAGTTTATTTTTGTTTAATCATATTTTTGTCCACATTCTTAATTAAACCGTTGTTTTTATGTTCGCCGACTGCCCACTCCCCTTTCAGTTGATTGACAGCTTTTTTGGCGCCAAATACAAATATATAAGCTTTCTTGTTTGAATGCTCCCGATGTTTGGTTTAATTTTGTGTGACTCCAGACGCGCAGTAAGTACGACGAAAGTTTTCTTCGTGTACATTATTTAAATGGGTATATCCACATTGTTTTTTAAGTATGCATTCATTAGTCCGCTTTTTTCGATGGCTCTTTTGTGTATGTTGCCGCAGTAGTCTCGATAACTAACCAAAGCAATGCACGAGCTAAATTGCTAAGAGACTCTGCGACTACATAGCACATAAAGGAAAGTATTTGTTGGGCAATTAGCAATGCATGAGTAATGCAGTAACAGTCTTGATATCTAACTAAAGTTATGTATGAGTGAACTCGCTAAGATATTTTGCGAGCACAAAAAAGAAAAGAATATGACAGGCAATTTTTACATTCTAAAAATCACGGTCAAATGAGTTGATTTGTATTATAGGCAAACTATGCCGACATGAGCTTAACAAATTTTTGTTATATTTATTTTCGACGCAACTCATTTTTAACTATATTAAATGTGTTTCACGTTTGTTGATTGTCCATTCTGTGTTTGATATTTTGGCACTGAACATATTAATTATTAATTTTTGGTGTTTAAATGTCCCCGTTTTTTGGCATAATAAACAGTGTGCATTTGCCTCTCTAAGGCAGAACCTAAATATTTATAATTACAATGTTTCAGAAACACATTCATTAGTCCGTTTCATTTTTGATGTCCCTCAAAGGTAATATTTCATTTGACTTGTTACGATTAACTGCGGTTACATATTATAATGATGATTACTAAGTTGATTCGAAAGTATTTTCTTTTCATTCTGTCACTTAATTTAAATTTTTATTGTTATTATTGTAGCAAAAAGTAATTGATTAATATTAAGATTTATTATCCGATATCGAGATGTGTGCATAGATTTTTTGCCTTGTGTTCCGTTATAATTTAATTAATAAGAAATACTTATTATTTATGCACAAATATTCATCACAAATAATTCACATGTGCAGCAATTATAATTAATAAGAATATATTAGATAAATCACATTTGTACACTATTCATTTGTTTCACTTGATTTTTAATTGACACACGCTTGTAGCAATTTCATCACTCTTTTCTTTTAATTACATATGCTTTTAATAGTTTGTTGTCTCACACATTTTTCACACTGTTATGATTTTGAAGACATATTAGATTTTAGGTGCACAAATGAAGAGATTTTTGCATTAAAGATATATTTTTTACAAACCTTTTTTCAGTTGAATTTTAAACTGCTCTTGACCACAATCGAGGAATTCCCAATTGATGGAAGGATTAATAACACCTGCTTGCATTAGAGAATATATCTCTAAATCCTTTGGAGATATTTAAAGAAGGTAATCGTAATTCGTTAAGATAAGAATTTCTATAATTTCAATAGCAGTTCATATTTATTGGTTTCTTTATATTTTGCCTGTGATATCACCCAATTGATCACGCTTTTTAAGTCATTTTAAGTTTGTTTAGGTATGACTTTTATGTTCAATTAGCATTTTAAACACCTGTTTTATGACCATTTGTGTTTAATATTCTTGCTCTCGATCCCTCCTCTGCCTTTTCTTATCACTGCATTTTTAATTAATTATGAGTGCATAGCACAGCTTCATGTATGTTTAGTACTTTTTATGCGTCTGTTTTATTCATGTTTTTAATTTTATTAATTTTACTTTTTAATTTTAATTTTCTCAAATATGTATGTTTGTTATTTGATTGTTTGAATAATATTTATTGTTATTTATTATTGTAGCCCCTGAAGCAGCCTTTTTAGGCGAAACTCAGGCCTAGAGTCGGGCAACTAATAAAGAACTCTTGAAGGACCTCCGGTCACTTGCTTTTTTGTTCCTCACGGCTTTTCTTGATCGCCTTCCTCTCTGTTTTCTAAGCGATGGTAAATGACATATTTTGAGACTTTTTATATTCACACGTTGTTGTATATTTAGATGATATTCTTATTTCCAAGACTTTAAATCAACATCAAGACCATGTACAACAAGTTCTTCAGCATCTGCGTGAACATAAATTATATGCAAAGTTAGAGAAATTTGCCTTTCATCAAGAAGAATTACCCTTTTTGGGATATACAATTTCCCAAACCCGGTTACGGATGGATCCAGACAAACTCAAGTGAGTCTTGGATTGGCCTCAACCAGTGGGCTTCAAGGCGTTTTAACGTTATTTGGGATTTTCTAATTACCGTCAATTCATCCATGGATATTACTCATTGGCAGCTCTACTCACGGCCTTAACCCGAAAAGGGGCCGACGTACATAATTAGACCCCAGAAGCTATTCAAGCCTTCCAACAACTAAAAAAAGAATTCATCAAGGATCCTTGTATACAACATCTGAATCCTACCAGACTGTAGGATTGTCGACGTGGATGCTTCCTCTGTAGGAGTCGGAGTGATTCTTTTACAACCAGAGGCAGCTGGAAAATTAATTACCTGTGCTTATTTCTTGAAAAAATGTTCTCCCACTGAAAAAAAATTATTCCATAGGTGACAGAGCTTCTTGCCATTAAGCTAGCATTCGAATTCACAATGTATTTCCTGTATCTCTCCTTAAGCCTGCAATTCTGTCTTGGCCAACTAGGAAGCCGAAACAATCTTCACCTATAATATCTGATGATGACACACAGTATGAAGTAGATGAGATCTTGGATGTTAGGAAAGGAAGAAAAGAACTACAATATCTGATCTCTTGGAAAGGTTATGGCCTGGAGGAAAACTCTCAGGAGCCCGTCACTAATATTTAAATTCCTCAACTTATTCATGAATTCCATCAATGCTTTCAATTTAAGCCCAGGCCTAGGAGGCAGGGGAAGGGACATTGCAGGGGAGGTACTGTTACAAAATGACCCAAGCCTTGCCTGTCCACAGCATTTCCGTGGCGATGGCTGCTGTCAGCGGCTCCCTCTGAGAGGAGCGCAATGTGAGGCGCACTCCGTTTTTGCCCCTCCTTCCCACCCTCCTTCCCACCCTCCTTCCTCGCCATGGAAGAGATCAGGGGCAGTCGGCATTTAAGCAGCACTTTCCTGCAATTCTTCACCTTGACAACAGGTCTGGTGAGTAGGTGCTTTGCTGCTTCTATTGGATTGTGCTGATTATCCTGCTCCTAGTGTTCCCCTCGTTCCTTGGTCCTGCCTTGTGAGTTCTGTCCTTGGGCTTCCTTTCACTGCTTTGACCCCTTGTTGGATTCTGGACCTCGATTGTTTACTACCTGTCCCGACCCTCTGTCCGACGAGACTGGTTACAATGGGGCCCTGCCGAAGCAAGCATGGCAGATGAGCTAGCCTGAGGGGTCCCTCTACTGCAAGATGCACAAGATCTGCGAACAACGGGCGTTGAAGCCACTCTGGCGCCACCAGCGACACCGACCTGGGATGCAATTCTATGTGCCAAAGAACTCACCCAATGAGTGGCCACAGCAGAAATATGTACAGAAGAATCCCCATCGGCCAAGTGCACACCAAAGCATCCAGCCCCACTGCGCCAACCTCTCTTCTGCAATTGAAAAACCTTGCCATCTTTGTGTTGGTCTGTGTCGCCATAGGATCCAACTGGGGTATGCCCCACCTGGCACAGATGCGATCCCAAGCTTCCGGGAACAACTCCTATTCCCCCGGATCCAACTGCTGAGGAAATCTGCCTGCACATAATCCGCACCTGCGACATGAGAAGCCGCTATTCCCTCGAGTTGGAGCTGTGCCCAAACAACCGCCAGGCTTCCAGAGCCACCACCTGACTCTTCATCCCTCCTTGTCTGTTGATGTATGCCACTGTCGTTGCATTGTCCAAGAAAACCTGAACCATCCTACCTCTGACCCAAGGAAGGAACACCCCCAATGACCAATGGACTGCTCTTGTTTCCAGGCGATTGATGGATCAGGACTACTCCTCCACTGACCAAAGCCCAGGCACACTGCTACCCAACCCTTGAGACTGAGTCCGTGATCACCACTACCCAATCCGGGGTCTCCAGATCCATTCCCTTTTCCAGGTTGTGACGCAACAGCCACCATGATAAACTGGACCTGACATCCCCCGATGAATTCCGCTCCTGCACTTTCTGAACCCAGCACAAAAATGCCCTCTGCATCGTACTGCCAACAAATTGCGGCCTGAAGACTCAATGCGGAAACCTCGAACATCCACTTCAAATGAATCTTTGACTTGCGGCCTTGCGCATCCTTCCAGGATGGTCATCTTTTTGGTAACCGCTGACATCACAGCATCTACCTTGGGCATCTGCAAGTGCTCCAAGGTCTCCTCCATCAGAGGGTAAAGCTTAGCCTTTGCCCTACCAACTTTCAGGCCCACCTCCAGAAAATCCCATTCCTGGTTCACCAACTTCCAAATTTTCTTAGGCAAGGGAAAAGCACTAGGTGGACCACACAGTCCCTCCAGAACCGGGTTCACACCCTCGTTATTGGACTCTTCCTGAGCCACCTTAACCCTGAGTTCCTCCAGCACCTGGGGAATAAAGGGACAATTCCTCCTTTTTAAACAGCTGGACCATCTCATTATCCCCCTCAGAAGCCTGGAGGGCATCAGAATCAAAATCATCCTTGTGAGCATCTGGATCTACATTCGAGCCTGTATTCGCATTCGGTTCCGCTCCTTGCGGATCTGGCAGATCCTCTTCGAAACCCTCAGAATCCCCCCGACTTGTCTAGATCGGCTTTCGAACCTGTGCGACCACCTGAAGGCACCACCTTAGGCCGTTTGGAAGAGTGACATGGCTGCTCCTTTTGGGGACACTCCCCCCGCACACACACATACTTCCTTCCTTGCAGGAAGGACTCATGAAGAAGTACAAACTCCGGGGGAAAACCTTCCGTATCTGCAGTCCCCTGATCCAGGAGATTGTTATCAGACCCCCTTCCCCCTCCGGAAACTCTGCCTCACTGGTGAAAAAGGGGTGGAGACTCTTTGGATACCCCTGGGTCCACTGGCCCCCGCCCATGAACCTTCATGGGACCGGCCAAGTGCTGAGAGGTTCCTGAGCCCGCTGTCACGGGCCCCAATGACCGGAATGCCCGTTTTCCCAAAGTTGCTCCTGCTGAAGTTCCCTCTTCCCTAGAGGCACAGCCCAAGCACAGGGACCGTGTATTCAGGTTTGCAGACCACAAACCGCACGCCCTACAGGCAGCCATTAAAGGCTTGGGCGCCATCACACATGCGGTCGAACAGAGAAAAAAACCACCACCAGACTCTGCGTGCAGCTATATAGAAGCAGGCCATACATGCGGTTAACCTCCTGCCCAGAGTGCCACACTGCTACAACTGACTAAATGGTGCGTGGGAAAAGGAAAAAACTAGACTGCACTGTGCCACGGCTGAGTAAGCCACATAAGCGGGAAATTCCTTCAGCCCCCCCATCCCCCTTGGATTCACCAAAGGACTACCCCCAAGGCACTCACTTTCTGTTCCTGCCGGCAGCAACCACTCCCGCAGTCAAAGGCACCCCGCCGTCGTGCCCCGGCTGACGTTCCTGCTAATAAAAGTCAAACCTTTTTTTTTTTTTTTTAAACAAAACCTTAATCGAAAACATGAACAATAAAGGGTACGTCCCCTGCAGGACTGGCAGCTCGCAGGTGGAGACTTCAGAGGTCCTGAGAAAGCCAGTTCCCTGTCTATCAGGACTTCCGGACAGCAGCGGGCTAAACCAGTCACATGTTCCCAACCCCCCGGTTGACCGGCTCCACCTGAGGGATGGTCCACGAAGGAGCCTAACACTCAGGGAGCCTCCAACTCCAAATTCTCTTGTCTCTCTAACTTTTCTTTTTTCTTTAGTCAGACTGCAGGTTTGCACCTCTACCATCTGCTGGAGACACAGAAATACTGAGGGACTGCAGGTGGCACGCTTGGTTATGTAGCAGTGCCTTCATCTGCAAGTAGGGATGCAAAACCCATTTGTCTGGACTGATCTGGGTATGAACAGGAAGGGAATACTTCCAGACCTGAGACCATAGATTATGGCAATACCTCTTGATCTGTCCATGGCTTGAGGAAAGACCTTGCATAGTGCAGGATCTTGCCAAGGCTAGCTCATGTGCACTGAAATGTGCTCATCAGGGAGAAAAAAAATATTGATTTGGTAAAGGGATATGAGGAAAAGATGAACCCTGTTTAAGTCCTTAAATCATATACCAGGAAGAAGCTGCTTGGTTACAGCCCAACCTGTCTGTTCAGGTGGCTCTTGCTCCTTCAAGACGGGTGCTTTCTTCTCTCTCCTTGGAGATGTACTCTGCTGTCTGTCTGGGAACAGCTCCCTGGCTGGAGAAGATCTGCTCTGATTTCTTGAGGGAGATTTCTTCACTTTTTTTGGCGTTTGCTTCTTTTCCAAGAGAGTGTCTAAATTCTTACAAGAGATCAGATTTTCCAGTTTACAACATGTTTGGAATTTGTACTTAATGTTTCTAGCTTAGATTGATGAAACACAAAACACAGTGATAATGACATATTGATCAGTATTCTCCATTTGATAATTACTTACCAATCATCAGTTTTCTTGGGAAGCATCTGCAGTAATTATAATATAACTACAGTGTACACAACTTTAGTATAACTGCAGTGTATGCAAATATGAAGGCATATAACACAATTACAGTGTAATTGTGTACTGCAGTTAATGTACCTGTTTTAAGACATGTAAATCTTGCTCTTTTAGGCTTCCAGCCATGAGTCTTCAATTGCAACTAAAAAAAAAGTTTCCTACTTTTCCCCACCTTCCCTACCAATCAGCCCATTCATTACAGCAACAGTCCTTGACCACATCGTCCAGAAACCAGTATATGTGCACAAACACTAGCCATTAGGTGTCGCCACTGTGCAACGGTGGAGACACCCTCTCCCCCAGGGGGCTGTGAACACAAGTTCCTGTATTCTAATTTCACACAAGCTTATTTTAATCCCAAGTCTCATGGTAAGGCAGCTCTATAGATGAAATGGAATACTTTCCATACCTCAGTCTGCTGCAGTAGAGAGATGATCGTGTCCGAAAGATAAGAATCCGCTTCTTTATCCAATCTGGCAGAACAGAGGGACAGCTGACGAATCAGTTGGCCCAGTTCCTTATAGTGTATGGGGACCTGCTGCTCTGCCTGGTCGTTAAATTGGGTGACAAACATTTGCAAAGCCCGAATTGCTGCTCGGTGAGCAGCTGCCAGTCTGGACATGGCAAGAGACTGGTGAAAAACAAAAATCAGGTTAACATTTAAATTAAAAAAAAAAAAAAAAGATCCTTTCTATTTTGTAGTAAATCAACAATTTATAGACCATACAAAGAAATAAGAAAAAGCAACAATAAATTTAATACACATTTCCAACTAGTGAGCACAAAGCTGATTCCATAAAATTAGTAAATATATACCCAGAAAGTTACAACCAACAAAACAAAACATCAAGTACAAAAGGCAGCAGAACAGGCCTAATTTATACAAGTAATGACACTAATGTCCATGCAGGGGTAGTCTTACCAGTGGGGCAATTTCCCCGGGTCCCATGCTGGAGAAGCACCACCTGTGGCAGGTGGGGGTGATAAGCTATTATAACCTACTGAAGAATCCATCAATTATATCCAGGTTTTTTAACCCATGTTATGCATATTCCTGTGATACATAAGTCATGGGAAGGGAATGTACAGCAGCCGCATTCCCTTCCATTTTCTGCTGCACTCTCCTCAGCTGCAGCAAACAGTGACAGTGGCCTGCCACTCCCTCCTCCAATGCAGCCAATCTCTGGAAGCAGGAGATGCGGCATAGAAGCAGACGACGGGCCAGCCACAAAATGGGAGAGGCATGTGCAGGAGGTGACACCTTTCCATACACCTCTGCCACCTTGTACTTGCAAACTGCTGCTACCGCCATTACCTCTTCCCTCAGAGTTCCCGCCACTTCCTACGGCTAGCTGCCATTGCTACTTTGCCTCAGAGCCCCTGCTGCAGCACCATCGTTGGGGGGGGGGGGAGGGTTACCCTCAACCATAGCCTGCCTGCCTGCTTGGGAGTATCTTTGCCTCTGCAGCCACTGAAGGCTGGGCCAGCCTGCCCAGGAACCTCCCTAAAATCAAGGCCTGCCAGGGCAGCCCTCTCCCCCCAACCCCTGCGATCACTGACATTACGGCCTGCTTATCTGTGAAGTTCCTTACAATCATAGCCAATAAAAGCAGGCCTGGTCCAACTGGTAGTCCCCACCCCCACCCACTGAGGCTCAGAGATGGATTTAGTTGACCCTCAGCATTAATGATGCTGTATCCCACCACTCATCCCTCACCGCCCCCGGTAAGATTGGACAACAGGAAAAAGGTTTAAGGCACAGCCCCACAGTTTCCTGCAGCAGGTCAGGGATAGCTTTTGTGAGAAAAATGTGAATGAAGTACACTGACAAACACTTCTATCTTTTATTTTACATTATAAACTTTGCTTGTGTCTATAATTTAATTTTCATTTTATTGGGTGAGGAAAAGGAATTTCGGGTATCAGTACATGGAAGAGATCTCAAGGATGGGGCAAGGAGGAGGAGAGCGTAAGAGGACCAGAAATGGGGTGAGGATAAGGAGAAAGGTTTGGAGAAAGAGAAGACCAAAATGGGGGATGGAGATCAGGAATCTGGGATGGGAGAAAAGAAGGGCGAGGAGGGGAAGTTCTGAGACTGAGGAAGGGGAGAAGGAAGTATGAGGGATTGGAGGTGGTTCCCAGGATCTGAAAAGGGAGAGGTAAGAAGGATTGGAGGTTCCTAGGGATAGAATGCAAGATCAAAGCAGAAAGAACATGAATTGTAGTGTATATGGCAGGGCAGAGAGACAGGAAAGAGGAAGTGTGGGTTGTTACCATGCTGCGATCCTGCTCTCCCTTGCATCCTCTCTCTTAACCTTTCACCAAATCTAGCATAGACATACATTCACACACCCAACAAAATCCCTTCTCTCACACACACACAAAAATACTGCCTCCTTCCCCCATTCCCCTCTCTCTAACAGCAACACAACTCTCAACTGATCACCTCTCCTCTCCCAGTGATCCCCCATTCAGTCCCCTCTAACCTCATCAAATGATCCCCTTTGTGCTGTCTGCTCCAGGCCCATACCCTCCCGTCCTGATCCCTGCATGCTGACTGGAGGGGAGGGACTGGATCAGGAAGCAGAGGGCTGTTCTCTGCTGAATGAGATTCAGCACAGCTAGAAGGCAGTAAATCTTGAGCCAGCCTGCTGTCCCACTCCCTATCCCTAGTCACAGACCTAGTACACCTATTGACAAATCCAGGCCTGCTGAAGCTAAGGCCTACCTGAGAGCAGCCCCTCCATCACTGCTAAAGCTGCTCCCTCACCCACCCCATATATGAGAGCCTCTGCCAACTGAAGAAGAGACTGGGAGACAGCCAAATGTAGAAAACATCTTTGTTTGGTAAGAAATATTGTGCTGGGGCCTCCCACCCCCAGAAAAACACACCCCTGAATGATGGTGGTGTTTGTGTCGAGTACCAGGTGGTGGTGTGCTGGGGCCTCATAAGGCAAACTGCAGTGCATTATTGAAGGAACATACATTGTGAAAAGTTATTGCTTTATTCTTGGTAAGAGTGGGTTGGGTGGGAATAAAGGAGATGTGGGGCCCCAGAATCACTAAGACTGCCCCTGAGCCTATAGTTGGACAACCAACCACAGACATAACAGAAATGTTATCCTAACCCCTTAAGTAAAAGCATGGCAGAAGAATCATGACCTAACTTGCTCTCCAAAGGTGGGGTAGCAGGAGTCTAAGCACAACTCAAGAGGAACCGGAGTTCCATAATTCAAATGTGAAACCACTAAATGCACACTGCCTGGTACAGGTTAATCCGGCCTCTGCTAGGGTGTGGATGACAGTCAGGTTTGTATTTAGCAGGTACACAAAATACTTTTAGATGCTCTCAGTTCAGGGATTTAGGAGATTCAAACTACACCAAATGGTGATGTTAATTTTGGCTGAGTATGCCAAAAGTATTAAATACGGTGGGCTACGAGTCAATTCTGTGGAAGTGCTGCACAAAACAAAGTAAATCTATCTACTAGATTGTTAATCAGTCAATTTTCCTTACTGAACTACAGCAAACAGTGGCATTCCAGCAATAATTCCTACCTTCTTAGTGTGCTTGATTTTACGAGGACTTAATTTCTCAAGGTCTTCTTGGATTTCTTTAACCTGTTGATTAAAAGTAAAGGCAAAACTAACATGCCTGAGCAGGATTTCATGTTCACACAAATTTATTTTTCTGAAAAACTCAGAAAGATTGAATTTTTAGGCCAACAAGGTACAAGTCCAACGGGTGGGAGCCTGTGCACCTAACCCTTTCACTTCTTCAGGGTTAACGTGATAAATTTAAAACTATGAAAAAGACAGAGAATTAACAGAACAAACAATGCTAAAGGCTAAATCTTCAGTGATTATAAATAGTTTTGCTTGGCTCTTAATTGTGCCTGGTCATAGTGACATTCTTACAAAAGTCTCTTAGCCTCTGACAGATAGGCCCTGAAGATATTCGAGTTTTCAGATGATCTGTTCTTATTTGTTTTGGTACTTTTCTTTCTTTATAGTGACTGTCATTTTACATAATATTCCTGAGAAAAAGTTGTATAATTTAGAGCTAAAGTATTTTAATAATAAAAGCTAACTAATGAACTGAGATAAAAAAAAATAGCTAACAGTCGCGAGAACAAGCAAACAGGCCGATACAATATGGTGCACTCGGCTGAGATTTAGCACGCGACTGGCCACGCGTTTTCGACGTGCGTCTATTACCCCTTATACTGTAAGGGGTTTAGTACATCGAAAACGCGCGGCCATCACAAGCATTTGCCCTTGGGCAGGTGTTAATTTCTGAGCAACCCGGAAAAGTGTACAGAAAAGCAGAAAATACTGCTTTTCTGTACACCCTCTGGACTTAATATTCTAGCGATATTAAATTGGAGGAACCAAAAATTTTTTTTTAATTTTAAAAAAATCCATCAGACGGTCAGCAGGTTAGAAAAATGGACACAACTTTACTGGCGTCCGTTTTCCTAACCCGTGGCTGTCAGCGAGTTTGGAAACCGACGCTGGTAAAATTGAGCATCGGTTGTCAGAACCTGCTGACAGCCACCTCTACAGTAATAAGGAGGTGCTAGGGACGCGCTATTGTCCCTAGCACCTCCTTATTAGTGCGACCCCTCATTTAAATAAAGAATCGCGCGCCCAGGAGAGGCAATGAATTCAAGAGCTTAATTGTGCATTGAATGAAAAATAATTTTCTCCAATTTGTTTTAAATGTGCTACTTACTAACTTCATGGAGTGCCCCCCTAGTCTTTGTATTATCAGAAATCGTAACCAATTCACATTTACCTCCTATTAGGAAAACAGAACAAGCCAAGCTGCTATAGATCCCCACACAGATATAATTGTAAAACTATATTAATAAATGTTTCAAAACAGCTGATGGACAGAATAAGGTCAAACAATTAAAACTCATAAAAATTAAAAATTGTCCAAATATCAATAAAATATTTCAAACAGCAGACACATCACATAATACTCAATAATTAAAATGGCAGTCAATCAAGAAAAATAAACTTAAAAAGCCACCTTTACTTACCCCCTCCAGTAACTCTCCTACTCCTTTCCCTTGAAAGCACATACCAGGAGCAGCAGCGGCTGCTGAAGCTCTGTCCTTACTGACCTCTTCTTTAGGGCCCACAAGTCACTCACACACACACACCCCAATTAAACCCTACGACCAGTCTCTGTCTCTCACACACACCCCAGTCACCTCCCTGCCTAGCCTTATCTCTCGCACACAACCCAGTCACTTCCCTGCCCAGTCTGTCTCTCACACCCACCCCAGTCACCTCTGTCTCTCACACCCACCCCAGTCACCTCTCTGCCCAGTCTCTGTCTCTCACACACACTCGTGTCACCTCCCTGCCCAGTCTCTGTCTCTCACACCCACCCCAGTCACCTCCCTGCCCAGTCTCTGTCTCTCACACCCACCCCAGTTACCACCCTGCCCAGTCTCTGTCTCTCACACACACTCGTGTCACCTCCCTGCCCAGTCTGTCTCTCACACACACTCGTGTCACCTCCCTGCCCAGTCTGTCTCTCACACACACTCGTGTCACCTCCCTGCCCAGTCTCTGTCTCTCACACCCACCCCAGTCACCTCCCTGCCCAGTCTCTGTCTCTCACACCCACCCCAGTCACCTCCCTGCCCAGTCTCTGTCTCTCACACCCACCCGTCACCTCCCTGCCCAGTCTCTGTCTCTCACACACACCCCAGTCACCTCTCTGCCCAGTCTCTGTCTCTCACACCCACCCCAGTCACCTCCCTGCCCAGTCTCTGTCTCTCACACCCACCCCAGTCACCACCCTGCCCAGTCTCTGTCTCTCACACCCACCCCAGTCACCTCCCTGCCCAGTCTCTGTCTCTCACACACACTCGTGTCACCTCCCTGCCCAGTCTGTCTCTCACACACACTCGTGTCAAATCCCTGCCCAGTATCTGTCTCTCACACACACCCAGCCACCTCCCTGCCCAGTCTCAGTCTCTCACACACACCCCAGTCACCTCCCTGCCCAGTCTCTGTCTCTCACACACACTTTGCTTAGAGCCCCAATGTTGTGTTCCCCTTTAATTTCGCAGTGGCAGATCTCCCAGTGCTGCCGCTGCCTTCTCAGCCGCACTGAAGCAGCAAACATTTATTTCATAAAAATATGCCACAGCACTCAAGCTTTCTTCTGGCTGTCGGGATATCCCTAGGCTCCCGTGGCCCCCCATCTGCCTGCTTTTACGGCCGCTGGGAGCTCCAATTGCCCCATCTGTAATCAGCATGGCTGAGTGCCACTTTTACTTTAAATGCGGTTCTGCCGTGCTCACTGTTGCATTGGTGGGGGGGGGGGGGGGGAAGAATCCCTGGAGCAACCGGCCCTTCGTGCTTGCGATTCACTGCCGCTTTGGGGAATCCCTACTCTATCGCGGTTCCTGGTACGGTTGGCCTCTTTTCTTTGTTGCTCGCCGCTGTGTTTAATTTCAGCACTTCCAGCCCTTGGCAGTCATAGGGTCGGGCTTCTTCGCTGCCACGGGCCTGGACACTGCCACTCCTCCCAGCCCCCCTCAAACCATCCCACCCCCGGGCTATGAGATGCCCCCCTTCTTCCTGCCCCACCAGCCAATCAGAGGCTTCCTCCTCCCACTGTCAGGAAGTAGGGAGGAGACTTCCGATTGGCTCGTGGGAGCAGGAAGAACGGAGGAGGCTTCCAATTGGCCCGTGGGGGCAGGAAGAACAGAGGAGGCTTCCAATTGGCTCGTGGGGGCAGGAAGAAGGGAGGAGGTTTCCCATTGGCCCATGGGGGCAGGAAAAAGGTAAAGGGAAGTATAACTGGGGCTGTGGGACACCGGGAGCTGCAACACACCAGTTGGTGCTTGGCGACACACCGGATGAGAAGCGCTGGTCTAGGGACTGAAACAGTCACATACCATTTATCCCTGAAACGCAGCCACTCAGGACAACAGAACCACAAACTGGCAGCCAAGGGAGGGAAGGTGGATTAATCTGTCTTCATTAGAGAAAAATAAATGATCAGGTAAGTAGTAATTTCTCAGCATTCAGACAGGTTAATCCATGACCAGTGGATGTACCCAAACTATTCCCAAAAAGGGCAGGGGGCTGCCAGCAGTCTGACCAACACTGCACGCACAAAGGGTGCGTCCTCCCGGGCCTGCACATCCAGAGGGTAATTACCTGGAAAAAAGTGTGTAAGGAGGACCATGTCGCCGCTCAGAAAATTTCGATGGGAGACAACAATTAAAGCTCTGCCCATGACACTGCCTGAGCCCTAGTGCAATGAGTCCTAACCTGCTTAGGCAATGGCTGCTCAATATCCACACACATGGCCATGACAAATTTCCTTAATCCAGCGGGCTATTGTAGCCCATGACACCAACTCACCATGTTTACTCTCACCATGGAACACGAACAGCCAGTCAGTATTCCTAAGGGTCTAGAAAACTCCAAATACCTCAAGAGATGTCGTTTGACATCCAAGGTCCGCAATAGATGATATTCCTCCACATCTCTTTCCCTATCCAGCATTGACAAGGAAATCGATTGATTCAAGTGAAAGTTCAAAACCACTTTTGGCAAAAAAGGTGGAACAGTTCACAGCTGGACCATCCATGGAATCATTCAAAGGAACGGTTCCTGGCAAGAAAGAGCCTATGGTTCGGAAACTCTGCGCGCAGAACAAACTGCCACCAGAAAAACCGTCTTCAAGGTAAGTAGCCTCAAGGAGAGGATATGCAGTGGCCAAAAGGTGGGAGCCACCAGAAAATCCAGAACCAGATTAAGGCTCCACAAAAGCACCAGCAACTGCAAGGGAGGACGAAGATGCTTCACCCCCTTTAAGAACCGGGCCACATCTGATTGGGCTGACAAGGGTCCACCATTCACCTGGCCCTGGAAACAGGCAATAGCCACCATCTGTACCATCAAGGATTTAAGTGCCAAGCCTTTAATCAACCCATCCTGCAAAGAGTCCAAAATGAGTGGGATCTTAACCGAACGAGGATGAACCCATCATTCCTCACACCAAACCTCAAACACTTGCCAAACCCAAACATAGGCTAAGGAGGTTGAGAACTTCCGAGCTTGAAGCAAGGTGGAAATCACAGCAGTGGGATATCCACGCTTCAGCAACCAAGCCCTTTCAAGGGCCATACCCTAAGACAAAATAGAGCTGGATCCTCATGAAGAATAGGCCCCGGTTACAACAGATCTCTTTGCAGCGGAAACTGGAGAGGAGATCCGGACAAAAGTCTTCGCAGATCTGCATACCACGGCCTTCTGGGCCAGTCAGGAGCCACCAGAAGCACCATCTCCATGTGCCTCTTGATCCTCCAAACCAACCTGCACAACAAGAGCCGGGGTGGGGGGGAGGCAAACCGAAGCCTACCCTTCAGCAACTTCTGTACTAGATCATCGATGCCCAGAGACTTTGGATTTCACCTGCAACTGAAGAAATGAGGAGGCAGAGATCTCCTGGAGATGTAACTCCACCCATACCATGAGCTGTTCTATTTTCTGTGATACTTGTTGACTCCGCTGAACACTCGTACTGTGGACGCCGAAAACTTGGATGTTCACATCGTCCAGATGGACGCTCAGTCTGGACGTGCAGGCGCAAACCAATGTCAGGCACCGCTTTCGTGGGTAACTTGCACAAAATGCGCATGATCGCCATTATGGTCTACCATGCAGCATCCCAGTGAAGCCTGAGAAAAGAAAATCGGTTCTTACCTGATAATTTTTGTTCCTATAGTACCACGGATCAGTCCAGACTCCTGAGTTTTGCCTTCCCTCCAGCAGATGGAGACAGGAACCAACAAGAGAGGGAGCTATTTTAGATTTAATTCTTAGTGGAACGCAAGATTTGGTGAGAGAAGTAACGGTGGTGGGGCCACTTGGCAACAGTGATCATAACATGATCAAATTTAAACTAATAACTGGAAGGGAGACAATAAGTAAATCTGCAGCTCTAACACTAAATTTTAAAAAGGGAAACTTTGATAAAATGAGAAAAATAGTTAGAAAAAACTGAAAGGTGCAGCTGCAAAGGTTAAAAGTGTTCAACAGGCATGGACATTGTTTAAAAATACAATCCTAGAGGCGCAGTCCATATGTATTCCGCGCATTAAGAAAGGTGGAAGGAAGGAAAAACGATTACAGTCATGGTTAAAAGGTGAGGTGAAAGAGGCTATTTTAGCCAAAAAAACATCCTTCAAAAACTGGAAGAAGGATCCATCTGAAGAAAATAGGATAAAACATAAGCACTGTCAAGCTAAGTGTAAAACATTGATAAGACAGGCGACAAAAACTCATAATAAAAACTTTTTTAAATATATCCAAAGCAAGAAACCTGTGAGGGAGTCGGTTGGACCATTAGATGAACGAGGGGTTAAAGGGAAGATCTTAGGGAAGATAAGGCCATTGCAGAAAGACTAAATGAATTCTTTGCCTCCGTGTTTACAAATGAGGATGTTGGGGAGATACCAATTCCGGAGATGGTTTTCAGGGGTGATGAGTCAGACGAACCGAACGAAATCACTGTGAACCTGGAAGATGTAGTAGGCCAGATTGACAAACTAAAGAGTAGCAAATCACCTGGACCAGATGGTATACATCCTAGGGTTCTGAAGGAACTCAAAAATGAAATTTCTGATCTATTAGTTAAAATTTGTAACCTATCATTAAAATCATCCATTGTACCTGAAGACTGGAGGGTGGCCAATGTAACCCCAATATTTAAAAAAGGCTCCAGGGGCGATCCAGGTAACTATAGACCAGTGAGCCTGACTTCAGTGCCGGGAAAAATAGTGGAAACTATTCTCAAGAACAAAATTGTAAAGCATATGGAAAGACATGATTTAATGGAACATAGTCAACATGGATTTACCCAAGGGAAGTCTTGCCTAACAAATCTGCTTCATTTTTTTGAAGGGGTTAATAAACATGTGGATAAAGGTGAACCGGTAGATGTAGTGTATTTGGATAATCAGAAGGCGTTTGACAAAGTCCCTCATGAGAGGCTTCTACGTAAACTAAAGTGTCATGGGATAGGAGGCTATGTCCTTTCGTGGATTACAAGCTGGTTAAAAGACAGGAAACAGAGAGTAGGATTAAATGGTCAATTTTCTCAGTGGAAAAGGGTAAACAGTGGAGTGCCTCAGGGATCTGTAATTGGACCGGTGCTTTTCAATATATATATAAATGATCTGGAAAGGAATACGATGAGTGAGGTTATCAAATTTGCAGATGATACAAAATTATTTAGAGTAGTTAAATCACAAGCAGACTGTGATACACTGCAGGAGGACCTTGCAAGACTTGAAGATTGGGCATCCAAATGGCAGATGAAATTTAATGTGGACAAGTGCAAGGTGTTGCATATAGGGAAAAATAACCGTTGCTGTAGTTACACGATGTTAGGTTCCATATTAGGAGCTACCACCCAGGAAAAAGATCTAGGCATCATAGTGGATAATACTTTAAAATCGTCAGCTCAGTGCGCTGCAGCAGTCAAAAAAGCAAATAGAATGTTAGGAATTATTAGGAAGGGAATGGTTAATAGAACGAAAAATGTCATAATGCCTCTATATCACTCCATGGTGAGACCACACCTTGAATACTGTGTACAATTCTGGTCGCCGCATCTCAAAAAAGATATAGTTGCAATGGAGAAGGTACAGAGAAGGGCAACCAAAATGATAAAGGGGATGGAACAGCTTCCCTATGAGGATAGGCTGAAGAGATTAGGGCTGTTCAGCTTGGAGAAGAGACGGCTGAGAGGGGATATGATAGAGGTCTTTAAGATCATGAGAGGTCTTTAACGAGTAGATGTGACTCGGTTATTTTCACTTTCGAATAATAGAAGGACTAGGGGGCATTCCATTAAGTTAGCAAGTAGCACATTTAAGACTAATCGGAGAAAATTCTTTTTCACTCAACGCACAATAAAGCTCTGGAATTTGTTGCCAGAGAATGTGGTTAGTGCAGTTAGTGTAGCTGGGTTCAAAAAAGGTTTGGATAAGTTCTTGGAGAAGAAGTCCATTAATGGCTATTAATCAATTTTACTTAGGGAATAGCCACTGCTATTAATTACATCAGTAGCATGGGATCTTCTTAGTGTTTGGGTAATTGCCAGGTTCTTGTGGCCTGGTTTTGGCCTCTGTTGGAAACAGGATGCTGGGCTTGATGGACCCTTGGTCTGACCCAGCATGGCAATTTCTTATGTTCTTATGTTCTTACCTAGGTGCCACCCACAATCTCAGTGTTAGTGTCAAAGCAGCATGGTCCATACCAAACTAACTAAATACAGGAACCGTAAACTTGAACTGGATCACTAACCCCAATTGTGATCCTTCCCCATTAAACAGGGTAACCAAAACTGATCTACAGACCAGAAATAAACAAATGCTAAAACGAGCGGACTCTCCATTACTTCTATGCTTTAAAATGTCTCAGTATCAAACGGGCGGGATTCTGGACTGATCCCTGGTACTACAGGAACGAAAATTATCAGGTAAGAGCCAAGGGCTGAAGAGGTTAGGGCTGTTCAGCTTGGAGAAGAGATGGCTGAGGGGGGATATGATAGAGGTCTTTAAGATCATGAGAGGTCTTGAACGAGTAGATGTGAATCGGTTACTTACACTTTCAATTAATAGAAGGACTAGGGGGCACTCCATGAAGTTAGCAAGTAGCACATTTAAGACTAATCGGAGAAAATTCTTTATCACTCAACGCACAATAAAGCTCTGGAATTTGTTGCCAGAGGATGTGATTAGTGCAGTTAGTGTAGCTGAGTTCAAAAAGGTTTGGATAAGTTCTTGGAGGAGAAGTCCATTAACGATTATTAATCAAGTTTAGGTAGGGAATAGCCACTGCTATTAATTGCATCAGTAGCATGGGATCTTCTTAGTGTTTGGGTAATTGCCAGGTTCTTGTGGCCTGGTTTGGCCTCTGTTGCAAACAGGATGCTGGGCTTGATGGACCCTTGGTCTGACCCAGCATGGCAATTTCTTATGTTCTTATGTAATTTTCTTTTCCCTGTACGTAGCCGGATCAGTCCAGACTCCTGGGATGTACCAGAGCTTACCAACCTGGGATGGGATCCGGAGAGGCCCGCTCTCAGCACACCTGCTCCGAAACTTCCTGCATCCGGGGCCTGAACATCCAGCCTGTAATGCCTTGCAAATGTATGCAATGATTTCCATGTAGCTGCTCTGCAAATCTCCTGCGGTGAAATCTGTTGACATTCCACCCAGGAAGCCGCCTGATACCGTGTGGAATGTGCCCGAAGCCCAACTGGTAAGGGCTTACCACATAGTAAATACGTGAAATTTATCGCCTCCTTCAGCCACCAGGCGATCGTGGTTTTAGATGCCATATTACCTCTTTTTGGGCCACTCCAGAGTACAAAGAGGTGATCCGAGATCCGAAAATTATTAGTAACTTCCAGATAACACAGCAGAGCTCTGAAAACATCCAGCTTCCTTAAATCCTTAGAGAACGGATCCGACCTATCCAGATCGGAAAAGGATGGGAGCTCCACTGATTGATTCAAATGAAAGGAGGAAACTACCTTCGGAAGAAAGGAAGGAACTGTTCGCAAGGACCCACCAAAATCTGAAATCCTTAAGAACGGCTCCCTGCATGTGAATGCTTGAAGCTCGGACACCCTACAAGCAGAGGAAATCGCCACCAGGAACACCACTTTCAACGTGAGGTCTTTCAACGTTGCTCTTCGCAAAGGCTCAAAGGGTGCTGAACACCAAGCCGAATGGACTAAGTTTAGATTCCAGGACGGACATGGCGAACTCACTGGAGGACGCAAATGCTTCTCGCCCCCCCGCCCCGCAGGAAGCAAGAGACATCAGGATGCGCAGCCAACGCTGCCCCATGTATGGTACCACACAAACAACCAAGAGCCGCCACCTGTACCCTCAAGGAGCTACACAACAAGTGTTCTGTCCCCAATAGTGGGTACATGTTTGTATCTGTATATATTGTAGTTTAACTGTGTTTAGTGCAGTCCTCCCTTTTAAGGATTTTTAATACTGTAACACTATTTGTAACCCATGATAAAAATCTGTGAGCCTTTGCCTTTAAGAGGAGCCTTGCCCTTAAGAGAAGCTCCCTCCCCCCTCCACTTTCTCTCACCTTGAATCCCCCTCAATCTAACTTGAGTCTTCCTAGGTGCCTTATAGGTTCAAAGGACTGCCCCTTCATGCTCCCCCTGTGTTACATGGTTCTCAGGCTCGCTGCCATTGGACCCTGTCCCCTGCTTCCTGCTTGTAGGGGCGTTTTCCTTTAGCAGCTCTCGACGGGAGTTCAGTTTACTCCATGCATGCTTCTGAGCCAGCAGAGCTCTGTAATACCCTGTGAAACGATTGGGTTTTTTACCTTCTCTCTTACTGCCTTCTTCTAAGGACTAAATCAGCCTCATATTCCTCATGCTTCCTACTTCTACCTTAAAACAACTCCTGCAATATAAGAGACTCCCTTCCCGCTTCTCCTACCTCGTCTCCAGTTACCAAAGATCTTTGCCTAGGAGCTCATATTTGAAATGCACCAATTGTAAGTAGAATTTACCTGTACAATAAATAATTTCAAACTTACAGAATATTTGTCTTGAGGACTGATTGGAGAGAAGGTTTAACTGCCTGGATAGCAAACACGGATGTTTACCTGATCCAGAACAACAAGCCCTTAGCTAATCCCACTTGAAGGAAACACAAGATATCTGAAATGGACGCCCGAGTGGGCACAATCCCCTGGTCTACGCACCAAAACTCAAAAACCTTCCAGACGCGAACATAAGTCAGAGAGGTTGAAGTCTTATGCGATCTCAACAGCGTAGTTAACACCGCATCGGAATAGCCTTTGCCCTTTAGACGCCACCTCTCAAAAGCCATGCCGCTGGACAGAAGCGATCGGCCTGGTCAAAGCAGACAGGCCCCTGATGAAGAAGGTTCGGAAGGTACGGAAATCGCAGGGGATCCTCCACCGCTAAATTGACTAGATCCACAAACCACGGACAATGCGGCCACTCGGGAGCCACCAAGATCACTTCGGCCAGGTGCTTCTCTATCTGCCTAAGCACCTTGACGTTTAGAGGCCAAGGAGGAAACACGTAAAGCAGAACAGTCATCGGCCAGGGCAGAACCAGAGCATCTACTCCCTCTGCTCCTGTGTCTCTGCGACGAGCAAAGAAGCACAGAGCCTTGGCATTTTTGAACGTTGCCATCAGATCCATGTAAGGAGTGCCCCATTTGTCGCAGATGAGCTGAAAGGCTTTGTCCGCCAGCTCCCACTCTCCTGGATCAGGAAGATGTCGACTTAGGAAATCCGCGTGAACGTTGTCGCCCCAGCAATATGAGACGCCGCTATGCTGACCAGTTCTGCCCCACCCAGGCGATTAACAGGCGAGCTTCCACAGCCACCGGCTGGCTCTTCGTTCCTCTCTGGCGATTGATGTAAGCCACCATGATTGCATTGTCTGCCAGCACTCTGACAGACTTCCCCCTGATAAGCGGGAGGAAGGCCTACAACGCTCTGGTCTCCAGGTGATTGATTGACCATCGAGACTCCTCTTGAGACCAGCGCCCCTGCACTGATTTCTGCAGACAAACCGCTCCCCAGCCGGAGAGGCTGGCATCCGTAGTCACCACCATCCAATCCAGCATAATTAAGGGAACTCCACGACTCAAATTGTCCGAGATCAGCCACCAATCCAGACTGGATCGAGCGGACTCCGTCAGTGGCAGCAGCTGATGGAATTGTTCGGAAACCGGATTCCAAAGGGAAAGTAAGGCTGACTGCAAGGGCCGATTATGAGCGAAGGCCCATGGAACCAGTTCCAGAGTTGAGGTCATGGAACCCAGAACCTGCAAGTAATCCCAGACCTTCAGGGAATGCTTCGACAGCAAGAGCCTCACTTGCCCTTGCAATTTGGCAATGCGGTCTGATGTTTGGAAAACTCTCCCTTGCCTGGTGTCAAAGCACCCAAAAATGCCAATGGCTGGTAGGGTATTAGATAACTTTTGGCCATGTTGACCACCCAGCCGAGTTCCTTCAATAAATGCAGTACACACTGGATCGCTGCTTGGCAAAGTGCTTCCGACTTCATCCGAATCAGCCAATCGTCCAAGTGCGGGTGAACCAACAATCCTTCTCTGCGTAGCTGTGCAGCCACCACCATTATCTTGGTGAACGTCCTGGGTGCCGTAGCACCACCACCACCATTATCTTGGTGAACGTCCTGGGTGCTGTAGCAAGACCAAAAGGTAGTGCCTGAAACTGATAGTGCTGACCCAGGATGGAAAATCTCAGGAACTTCTGATGATCCAGCCAGATCCCAATGTGCAAATACGCCTCTGTCAGATCCAGGGATGCTAGAAACTCTCCCGGTCGAACTAAAGCAATGACGGACCTCAACATCTCCATACAGAAACGGGGTATCCGCAGACATCTGTTGACCCGTTTTAAGTCGAGGATGGGCCTGAAGGACCCTTCTTTTTTTGGCACAACGAAGTAAATGGAGTAGCGGCCCCTCCGTTGAGCTCAAGGAGGAACCGGAACAATAGCGCCGAGGTCGATCAAGCGCTGCAGTGTCTGCCTGACCACCCGACGCTATGTGGCATATCCACATGGTGAGACCAGAAACTGAGGCGAGGCCGGCATGCAAAATCTAAAGCATAGCCGTGTTTTATCACAGATAGCAATGTATAGAAATTCAAGGGATAACTAGTTTCTAATTAAACAGTAACAATGACTAGTTATTGCAACCAAGGGTTGACAAAAAAATAAGTCTCAATGAATTAATTGACGTTGTTGCATGTAATTAAAATTTTTATCCTTTATTTTTGTATAATTAAAAACTATTATTTATCTCATCTTTTTTTCTTTATATTTTTATAATAATATTTTTATAAGAAGCTTTTTATAGGAGGAAAAGACCTCAGTACTGGCAGAGAATCTGATTTTTGACAGAAACTGATTGGCCAGTCAATACAATCACTGGTCTATTAACCTCCTTTTTACTTATTTTACATAAAAATTGTTTCTTAAATCTTCATTAAAGTACTTGGACTTTTGTTGAATTACATATTGATTTATAAACAACTTCAAAGCCATAGATTTGAGTATGAAACAACAAACTCTGACTCTCCCAGGTTAACCTGGGAGAGTCAGAGTCCCAGGACTCTGACTCTCCCAGGTTAAAGCACCATTAAGCTTTAACCCGTACGCCCTATGGCATCACTTCATATTTATTTCCTGCCTTATCTTCTTTCCAGCTTGTTGCAAGCTTCCAAGTTCTCTTCCCTGTAGATTGTAACTTTGACTCATTCCTACTTACTGTTTATCTTTCGTTTACTTGAATAGTTACCCCAGTTTTTTATTCTTGTTAATTGTAAACCGATCCGATATGGTTATTTACTATGAAGGTCGGTATATAAAACGGTTAAATAAATAAATAAATAAACTGTTTTGAGCTGTGCTGCCCGACTATGCAAAAGCTAAGCGAGCAGAGATACTTTTATATCTTCATACATTTCCAAAATGAAGGTTTCTATCTCCACATGTATAATGCACTTATCTTGCAACTTGTTCGAAATTCTTTCAAAACAAGTATGTGCTGTTGAGCCACTGTGTTTGTCTTCAGCCACCAAAACCGCTTTTTTTCTTTGAACCGCCGACATTGTCAACGTTTCTTAACCTGCATCAGGGCAGGCTCTATAACATGGAGAACAAGCATTTGGAATTCACAGTGCCTATTATACCAAACAGCTTTATGTTGTGTAGTCTAGCATTAGCTATTGCATCCATTTTTATCACCAATTTTTGTTGGTAATATTTATTTATTTATTTTAACATTTTTCTATACCGTCATTCAGTGGGAACCGTCACAACGGTTACATAAAGGCACATAATAATGATGCTAAAGTATATCAAGTTACACAGGTGCCATCAGGATCGGTGACATAGTTTGTAAACAATAATAATTGGTAAGTGTAATGAATCATGTCCATTTCTCCTCGTATTAGCTTAGGATACGAGATTCGTTATATCATTGTACTTTTATCCTTTACTGATGGACTAAAAAAGAACCTTAAACCAAAATAACAAATAAAATTATACACATATTGTATAATACTCACTATTATATGGTTGGACTTTCCGTCTCAATAGTCGGGCTTAAGCAAGGCATATTAACATGGCCGCCTCTATTTAAACAACAAACTTACTTAGGTAGTAACCAATCATTATGCTCGTACTAACGTCAGCACGTAATAACGTATGAAATTGAAATGTCTCTTTAAACACTTCTCTTTCGTCAATGATTTAAACTGTTCCACTCTATATTGCTATTTAAACCATCTGGGTCTTCTGACATCAACTTGAAGATCCATTGATGTTCTTTTTGATATAACCATTTCCAGTCTGCCCCCTACCACTGGAACTGAGGAATGGACCGACTGCCCATCATTGTGAAGATTTACTGGCTTGAGTAGACTGGGTGTTACCGGTCTACCGAAGCGTCGCTCACGAAAGGACCGAGACCACGACTGCTGTCGCTAGAATTCTGCCAAAAGGAAGCAGTGGGCGTTTGGGGCGCTTGAGACCTTCGACCTCCGCAAAACCATGCCCAAGAAGCAAAGGACCCCCTCGACCTTGGTCTGTCTTCCAGCAATCGATGAATCTTATTCTCTCCCAAGGACTGGATCATGTCCTTGGGAAGAAGAAGACATACAGAACACCCTCACTCAATGGAACTCCATCCTGACTCAAATAAAAATACTCCTATCACAAATATCACTCACCCTTAACCACTCCAAAACTGAAATCCTACATATCTCTAACAAACCCCCCACATGGAATATTCAAGATCCCACTTCCTCACAAAGCCAAAGCAAATTTGTTGCAACTGTAAGAGACCTAGGCATCACACTAGACTCCGAGCTCAACCTGCAAACCTTCATAAACACAATAATAAAAGAGGGCTATTTCAAACTACAAGTCCTCAAAAAAAATCAAACCCCTACTACACACACAAGATTACCAGTCTATACTCCAGGCCCTCATCCTATCTAAACTTGACTATTGTAACTCCATCCTCCTCGGATTCCCTGCCTCCACCCTCAAGCCACTCCAGCTACTGCAAAATGCGACAGCCAGATCCCTCACAAACAGCAAGCGTTCCACTCGCATCACCCCCATATTGAAAGACCTCCACTGGCTCTCCATAACCCACAGAATTCAATATAAAACCCTCACTCTCTTGCACAAATCCCTCAACAACGAAAAGACTGACTGGTTAAAGAACACCCTTCCTTCCATACAACTCTCAAAGAAACCTACGTTCTAAAAACACTGGACTCCTAACCGTCCCTTCTATCAAACAGGCACACCTCACACCTCTATGTGAGAATGCGCAATTTCTATAGCAGGCCCCACACTGTGGAACAAACTACCAGCAAATCTCAGAAGAGAACCCTCATCACAGAACTTCAAGAAAGCCTTAAAAACCTGGCTTTTCCGCAAAGCGTATCCTGACAACAATTAACATATACTACTGAGCTCCTACCCCTAGCAACCAGCCCTCTAACCCCCTCACTTAACCCACCAAGAGTACCCCTTAACACCACCAACAAAGGTTCTCTCAATCTTGAAAATATCAGCTATTACAACGATAATGCCAAGAAACTAAATAACGTTTGTCAGTCAATGTTTTGTTAAAATGTTATAACTGTTAAACTTTTCACTTAAATGTAAGTTTCACAATGTTACAATGTAAAGATAATATGACTGCTGTCACATTATCACTCAAGTTCTCATGTAAACAGATCTGATACACATGTTTTAGCTGTAGCCTGCAGATCCAGGGTCTGACAGCCTGGAGTCCTGGTTCCCTCTTATCCCCTGAAGGCTCCTTCCCAGAGGTGTTGCCAGCTGCAGGGAAGTATTCCTTTTTTTTGCTTGAATTTCTGCCTTTGCTGTGGCTGCTATTTCTTTACCAAAAAAAAAAAAAAAAAAGAGTTCTACATTTTTCTTTCTGCAGCATTGGAGCATATTTGGGGCTCTCACTGTCTTATGAAGTTCAAGGATCTACAAGTAAAATATAAGTAACCTGACTCCGAATTATTCCACTATATTCAATTGCTTCATTTTATGTTGACTTCTGATCTCAGGGAAGAATTGTCAAAAGGGGTTACAGTGTTTGAATCTGTGTAAATATGTGTACAAACCGCAGAAAAGGTCTCTATGCTGTTAAATCGGGAGTTGAAATTGAAACCTTTGTTCGTTTGGGCATGGGAAACGGATCTGGGTGAGGAGTTTTCGGAGGATTTTTGGCCAGAGATTTTTCAGCTTACCGTTAAAAGCTTTGATCTCAGCATTCTTAATTGAGAATGGAAATAAGGTTCTTTATCGTTGGTATCCTACTCCTGAACACTTATATAAAATTTACCCCTCTCTATCGAATAGGTGTTGGAAAGGTTGCGGCGATTTAGATACTTTTTTTTTTTTTTCACTCTTGGTGGGCTTGGAAGACCTGGCTCTTCCTCCAGGCCTTCCCTTAACTTTCAAAACCATCATTTGTCTACCAGACAGGACTCCACTTACCTGACTAAGCGCCCCGCCAAGTTTAGGCGTTATATTTATGCCTCTGTTTCTTTATCTCATTGCCTTATCTAGTTTATTCAGTTATGCTGTCCTTTACCTCTGGCTAACCTAGCCCCCAAGTTAATACCTCCTTGTTATATGTAATTTTCGCCTCTTGTTAATCGATTAAGTTATACCCCTTGTTACATGTAAACCGATCTGATATGAATTTCTTTTCATGAAGGTCGGTATAGAAAAGTGTTAAAAAAATAATAAATAAATGTTTGAATGTCGGTATATAAAAACAAATAAATAAAATGTCCTCCAGCTCCTTTCCAAACAGCAGTTTGCCTTTAAAAGGCAAGGAGCCCAACTGGAATTTAGAAGACCAGTTCCGTAACCATAATAATCTACGGGCCGAAACAGCTAAGACCACAGAGCGAGCCGACGTCCATAGAAGGTCATAAAGGGCATCCGCACTATAAGCAACCACCGCCTCGAGGCGTCCCACTTGAAGAGCTTTTCCTTCCGACAGAGATTTGTTCGCCTGCAGCTGTTGCACCTAGCGAAGGCCCGCTCTCAAAGCAAAATTGCTACACATCGCAGCTCGGACAACAAGTGCAGAGACCTCAAAGATCTTCTTAAGCTGCAGCTCCAGCTTTCAATCCTGCAGATCCTTAAGGGTTGTCGACCCCTTGACTGGAATAGGGGTCTTTTTTGTAACTGCCGAAACTGCAGCATCCACCTTGGGAACTCGAAGAATCTACAAAGCCTCCTCAGGCAGAGGATAAAGCTTGTCCATTGCTTTTGTGACCTTCAACCCCAAATCCGGGGTGTCCCATTCCCTGAATGGAAGGTCCGTGGCCAAGAAGTGGAAAGGGAAAGATGTAGGAGGACCCCTCGGGCCCAATAAGACAGGATCCATAGATCCCAAGCGAGATTCTTCCTGCGGAGTATCAATTCCCAATTCCCCCAAAATGGCGGGAAAGGAGGAGCTGGGTCCTCTCATTCTGAATAGACGGTCATCTCCCTTGATGACATGAGACTCGCGGGCAGCACTCTGCTGCTGGTCTCCCTCACCCTCTACCCCCCTTGGGGGTTGGGCCGGCAAATCCTGCACATCTGGATCTGCTGTGTCTGAAGACGTGTCAGCGTCATCCTGCGGCGCCATGGTTCGTAAAGGGTGCTTCGCTTTAGGGGGCCCTGCTGACCCCTGAGACGCGGACCGCTTGGGGGCCTTGGGAGGTGGAGCAGAGGAAGCCGTCCCAGTAGTAGAGTGCTTTTTGCGGCTTTCCTGGCCTTAAAGACCTTATGCAATAAGACAAACTCTGAGGAAAAAGATGAAGAATCCTCAGAATCTGAGCCAGTGTCATCTTCCTGAACCTTAGTCAGCCAGCGCAGGGAATAACGGCCGCAGGGCTGGCTGCTGTGGAGAAAACGGAGGTGGGAGATTCCCCCTCCCCCATCGCAAGATGTGCCGCTGAAGAGAAGGCACTTAAAATGGCGCCTCTTCCCACGCTCAGCGGGAAAGTACTGGGGGGGGGGGGGGGGGGGGAGAGCTGGCAGCTCCCCGAAGGCCAGCGCAACAGACCGGCCCCTCAGCACAATCCCCCCCGGTGCCCAAGGAGGATCCCTCGCTGCCGGGGAGGCAGGCTGTCTCGGGACAGGCACGCCCGGAGCCACACGCGCGGCAAGCTGCTCTGCGTGGCATCCGAAATGAAACCAAGAACTTGCCTAAAACAGTGGAGAGACTGGCAGAAACTAAAAACAAATGCTCCCCGACAGCCGTGGCAGAGAAATAAAAAGGAGAGCCCCGATGAAAAGAAAACTGGTCAGGAAAAACTTTTTTTTTTTTTTTTTAAATCAAACTTGCCGGATCCAGAGTCGTGGTCCCGGGTCGGTCCCGCTGGGGTGAGTGATCCGGGCTCCCCGGTATCACCCCAGGAACTGCTGCACAAGGCAAGAGGGCCCTCAACCCCAGCCACCTCACACCAGGGGGGATAGTCCCCTCAGGACCTGCCAACCCCCTGGGAGGCTGAAGAACGCTCTCCAGCAGTCTTTTCTGAAGGTCTAATTTAAAATCTACTTTTTTTTTTTTTTCCAAAATAAGACCTGACTGTTAAACAATTTCCTAGTCTACCAAGTAACCTGCAACAACTGAGTTTTGCACCTCCACCATCTGCTGGAGACACAGTAATACTAGAAGACTATGGGTGGCACCTAGGTATATATGCAGTCTGTCAGAACTTTCTCTGTCTCCATCTGCTGGAGGGGAGGCAAAACCCAGGAGTCTGGACTGATCTGGGTATGTACAGGGAACGGGGCCTAGCCCAAAAGGCCACTCAACCCACCAAAACTATTGCAAATCCCCCACAGAGACAGAAACGCACATCAGGTCAGCGTGCCGAGGCTCAGAGATCAGAAACAGAAGAGGGGGAGGAATCCCTAATCTTTCGCTTCTTACTCTTTTTTTTTTTTTTTTTTTTTTAACTCTTTACCTGAACTCAGTCCATCGCAGCTGAGTAGAGTTGCTCTCCGTCAGTGGTGGGAGAGGTCTAATGCCTTCACCGCCCCACTCGGCTTCCTGCACCCGCCAGCCTCTCAGACGGTTCTCTCCTGGCAGCTAAGTCCATGCCAGGAACTGGCTACAAGATAGAGGCACTCAACTTAAGGAGGGATCACCAGATATCACTTCAGGAGAACTCAACTGAGGGAGGGACCATAAGGTATCACCTCAGGAGAAGCTGTGCATGATTAATCCTTTTTCCTTTTTTTTTTAAACAAACAATTCCCAGTAGGGAGATGCACATCCACCATCTGCTGGAGACCGAGAATACTGGCAGGATGTTGTCAGAGCAGGGGTATATATACCGTGACATCAGCTTTGCTCCATCTCCATCTGCTGGTAGAGGTGCATAACCCACTGTTTGTGGATTAACCTGTCTGAATGCAGAGAAATATAAGTTTCTACCAATTATAACACTGCCTATGTTTCTGGCAGAGACCTTTTTTATTTAACTTTTAGTAAGCAACCTGAACCCCCCACTCAGATATTGCACTGTATGATTGTTGAGATTCTCTTCCCATGTGAAATGTTGATATATGGTCACATGATGCTAGCAAATCACAATGCTTGAGTTCTCTCAATATAGCATTTTTCTTTGTGTCCTATTTTGCTATTATATGCTTCTTTTATTTATTTAGTCATTTTGGTGCAGGTAACACATAAACACTCATAAAATAAATATACAAAATCAGAACTTATACCAATATAAATAATAAAATTCATTTTTCTCACAAAAGAAAAAATATTCTTTGAAGAATCCCCCATCCCTTTACAAGTTCCACACTATGTTCCAAAAGGATTGAGAAATATAGTAACTACTGGATGAAAAGCATGACTGCAAACTCTCGTAAATTCCCATGAAAGCTAACTCATAATGGGGTACATTTTCAAAGGGATATGCGCGTAACCCTTTAAAAACCCTCCTGCGTGCGCCGAGCCTCTTTTGCATATGCTCGGCGGCGCACGCAAGCCCCGGGATGCGCATATGTCCCGGGGCTTTGAAAAAGGGGCAGGGTCGTGGGCGGGACTGTGGCCTCTGGCACAGCAGCTGTGCCGGGGGATGGCGTGCCGGCAGCTGGCTGGCAGGCGTAACTATAGAAAACAAGGTGGGGGGGGGATGGGGAGGGAACGGGGAAAGCCATCGGGGCTCCCCTAGGGCTCAGCGCGTGCAAGGTGCACCCCCTTGCACGCGCTGACCCTGGATTTTATAACATGTGCGCGGCAGCACACGCATGTTATAAAATCGGGTGTACATTTGTGCGCGCCGGGTAGCGTGCACAAATGTACCCCGCACGCGCAGATTCGAAAATCTGCCCCTATTCTTTTCTAGCAGTATCAATTCTCTCTGCATTAGACACATACTAGCTACTGGGTTTTCAAGATTTTCTGAACCACACACAAGAACAGGAATGTTTGAGAATGATAATGTAGAGCTGTCCAATTCTCTAACAGCAGCACTGAACATCACCAATTTAAACTCAAAATTATTTTGCAAGAGTAAGTCACCGTAAAACAAATCTCAAATTTGGTAAATTTAAAGAATAAATACTTTCCAAGCAGCTCTGTGTTTATTCCTTACAATTAACATTTCTCTTGGTACTACACAATATTCAGCTTGAAAATCATTAATGCAGCACACGATTCCCACCTGTTGCTGAAGCATGTAAAGTATCCTAGCCGACCGGACGCTTTGTCCTTGCCGTCTAATGCGATCTCTGCGTTCTTCATCTGGATCCAAAACCTCTTCAGATCTCTCTGTAATAATTGGCATATAATTTTTAAAATCAATTCCTTTTCAGCCTAATCCTCCAATCAAATTTGTATACCGGGAATCACCAATAATTTTGTTCACTACTGTGGGAAGTTGTAAGTGCCTCAGTGGAATATGACTGAAGCACTTAAAACTTAGTCACTTAAAACATAATCCAAAAAGCAATAGTTTACGCTAAATGTAGTATTTTTAAAGTTTTACTAATTTGACTTATTTGGTTACAAAAGTATGACTGGCACTGTACAATACCTCTTATAGTCGTGGAAAAAGAAAAGGGAGGGAGTCTGCTAGTACAGCAGGCAAGATATACTTTCAGGACCAGCTTTTGGTGTGTTCAAATCGTGCAGTCGCACAGGGTGCCCCCCTGCCCTTGCACATTATATGGGCATGAAGGAGAGATGCTGAGCAGGGAAAGAGAAGAAAGGATGATACATTGGATATATCACAATTGCCTAAGGTGTGAGTGCTGAGCCAGAGCTGTCAAAGAGGAAGGGATTACCAATTTCAGTTTTCACATGGGGGCACCAGTTACTCTAGAGCCGGCCTGGCATACTTTGCATTCATTTTACCTTTTTTAGCCAGTTCTTCTATCTTCTGGATGTACTTGCTTAATTCCTTTTGTAATCGTCGAACTTCCTGCACACTTTTATCGCTCTCCCTCTGGGGACTCAACTTAGGGCCTGGCCCTGGGTCATGGGTGGGAGGAGAGTGTGAAAAAGCAGGCTGTAATATACTGTCATTTGGGGTGTAAACATACACTTTGGCTCCTGAGCTAGTAACTTCTGAGTGTAGCTGTTGCCTATTTTTAAGATGAGCTTGAGTTTTTGATCTGCTGCCTTCTGCAATATTTCCAAGTCTTTTATTTACAGTCTCTGCAGACATCTGAGGGTTTGAGGATTTCCCCTGAGATTTTTTGGCAACCTCTTGCTTCAGTGTTTCTTCCAGGTGTTTCCGTTTCATATCTCTTTTTGCCATTTGAACAGCCAAGTTAAGTCTCTCCTCAGACACAACAGAAAAGGGAAGAGAAGTCCTGGAGCTCTGTACATCATTATCACCTTTGTGCTGAATATGACCATTAGAATGAGACTGTGTTAGTTTTTCAATTATAATTGGACCAGGGTTGGAATATCTGATTGCTAAATTGGCAGGATGGGCTGGAACATTTCTATTGAATTGCAGCTGTAACAATAATAAAAATATTAGAAAAAAAGATATGTTGTACAGTTGAAGTATTTACTCAAAATATAACATAATGAGAAGATAATCAGTGCAATCTAATAACAAGCTCAACAAGTTATATTAAACACAACTAAAGAGCAAATATTGAAATGACTGAAGGATACAGATACTGAGAAACAAAGATGTTTGGGCTATAAAACAGGGGAAACTGAGGGTCAGGCAAACATATTAATTCAACACACTGCTTCTTCTGTTGAAGGAAAGAAAAAGTGAGCACTGCATATACTGTAGGCATAGTCATTGGGAGCAGAAAGTTACACAGGCAGTAAAAAAGAAGGTGATACTCCCAGCATCATGGGTATAAGGGAATACACATCCATCTAGGATAATAATTGTAGATTTCAAGGGGGAAAATACATTATGATATAAAAAGGCCAGCTGATGACAAGATACTTTAGCAGAAAAAGAAAAGGGAAAAGAAGTGCATGAATATTACTTTTTATCCTGTGGTAACATGGATACATTAGTAGAAAGCTTTTTATTCAGAGCTACCTGCATCTGTAGACGTGGAGGATTCCCCAGATGGCTATTCTTGTCCAATTTTGTACCTGGCACAAGCTGACCATATGATGTGTTCAATATCCTGGCGTCCTTCACATTTGACAGAGTGCTTTGATACTGAAAATCTACAGCCATTTTTTTAATGTTCCTCTGCAGAATTAAGTACACAGGGCAGAATAGATACTCAGGATTAGAAATACAAGGAAACATGAAAATCAAAGTAGTTAGTTATCAAAATAAAAAATGTGATATGCTGCCTACAAATTAAAGCAAGAAGTTGTCTGAAGTAGCTATATTCAAATAAATTATATCTGAAAACGCATTAAAAATTAAGGCACTGTAAGGGAAACTGCAGAATCAGCTGCAGCACTGACATTCGGCCTGGAGAAAAGATGACCTGACCATCCATCCTTGAGTCTGGATATTGTTTAGACTGGGACTGTTGGCAAGGACAGTGAGTAATCCTGTCCCACAAACACAGTCTAGTTTGGCACGCACACTTGTTTACATTAGGCTATAAAAGACAAGTAGCTGTGGCTGACAAACTGAGAGAGTTCCTTTGCAGAAATGCAAAGTGATGCTTTTCCTTTGCTGACATGCAAAGTGATGTTTGTCCTTTGTAGACGTACAAAGTGAAGACCCCTTTTTCGCCTGTGATGCGCTCTCTCCTTGCCAGGCTGATGATGAAAAGGGTGTAGTGAGTATTGGCCGAAATACTGTGCACGAATACAGATGTATATGCTTAGAACTGTATATTTTAGTGCTTAGATACTTAGAATCGTTAAGATTGTATATCAATAAACATATTATTTTACTTTTACCTTGTTCTCGCCTACCACATTCCTTACATGCACCTACAAAATAAAGTAAATTTCATGCAATTTACTTTATTTCAAATTTTCATAGAAAAAAAATCATTCATCCAGTTACTTAGCGGATGACAAACCACCACTAAGCAAATGATGCATTAGTTTGGGAATGACCTTGACACTCAAACTGAGGAAGTCAGAAGCATGGTATATGTAACAACCAGTAGCCAGAAAATTATAAACCTTACATTATTCTTTTATATTCCTAAATTTAAAAGAAGGGGGCTAGGCATCATGGTAGTGGGAAGAGAGAAAGTGGTAGAGAATGCAAACAGGAGTAAGATGGAGTATAAAAGGCAATACAGAGAGACTGAAGGAGATATGACACGGAAGACATAGAGATGAGGAAAGTGGGCCAATAAAAAAGGAGGGAGATGCGAGAAAAGTCTCGGATATAAGACGAAACTCCTTACCAATGGCAGGGACCGGGCACCGGTTCCTCTCACATTACCGATCAGATGCACTCGCCATCAACCAGCGTTCTACCCACTCCATCCGGCCGCTCACGCCGGCGCCATGACAACAGGCGCGAGGCCTGACGGAAGCAGCTGCTAACCGACCCAGGACAGCGGACGGTGCCCCCGGAGGGACAATGTTCTACAAGTCCCGGGACGTGAATATGTGTGCAGCGATGGGGCAAGGCTGAGAAACAGAACAGGGTTCATCTCTCCCACAACGCAAAAAAAGTGAAATCGCCGTTTTAGTTCATAGGTGCCACCTCCGTGATGCTTGAACATTTATCAATATTGAGCAAATCCCGTCACTGTGTCCAGGGAGATGTCATTAGTACTGAGTTTAGTACTCGCAATCGTTTTGAAAAGTTGCTTCGTATGTTTCAGTTACCAGCGTTAATAAAGCACACTCAAGTGCTCACCAAGCCAGATTATTGACTTTTGACTGCCCAGTTTATTATTTATTTTGCTTCTTTAATTAAAAAGCAAATGTGACCTTTCTAAAAATGCCCTTTTGCTAGAATTTCCCCCCGAGGCGGCCGCTGCACGGATGTGCTCTGGAACAGTACGTGGATCGGGCATGCAACCTAACCAGCTGATCCAAGCTTGGTTTTACCCCGTGCTCTAAATGGAACGTTCGGATTTCCCCCCCCCAACTGACATTGAAAGAAAATAATCGGGACCGGATCAGGCTGATCGGCTGGAGCTGGGAGTTGAGGCGTCCCTCCCCTCCCCCTTTGCTGTAAAGATGCTGCCTCTTCCTGCCTGCCGGGAGGAAGCAGGGTGTTCAGGGGCTGAGACAGGAAGTGAATTAGCCAGATTAGAAGCCGGTGAACTGGACAGGATCGAAGCCGGTGAGCTGCCGCCGCCGCCGCTGAGTGAACAGGATTCGCCCCCGGAAAGCATGGATCAGTGCACCTACTTAGAACTGAAAGCCCGGGGCTTCGAGGAGTTCAGCCGGATCGTGGACAGCCACAAGGGTCAGGCTGTCTTTGTGCTATTCAGTGGAGCCAAAAATGAAGCGGGAATCAGCTGGTGCCCGGACTGCATGAAAGGTGGCGAAGCTCTTTCAATTTTTTTTTCATGTTTGATTAACCCCCCCCCCCCAATCCCCAAAGGTTTTGTAGGAAGCGCTGGGTGGCATTATTTGAGCGGACTGCCACGTGTTCGATGGGGTTCCGGAAGCTCCGAGGGGTGGGGGGAGGCAGCAGGAGCTCAGGATTACTATTTATTTATTTATTTATTTATTTATAGTTTTTCTATACCGATTTTCCTGCATAAAATGCATATCAAACCGGTTTACAATAAACCTGAATAAGCAGGAAGTGAAATTCCTTAGTCTAATACATTTAAACATTTAATACTACCGTTATTACTGTACAGGGATATAGAAGAGACAGTCCTGGCTCCGGCGGAGTTTATAGTCTAGCAGGAAGGGACACAGACAAGACAAATGAAAGGTTTCAGGAGCTTTGGAGATTGGGCATAAGTGGAGAAGTAGCCCAGACCTAGTAGTTAGAGCAACTGGCCGAGAACCAGCCAAGCTAGGGGTCAAATCCTGTTGACCTTCTTTGTGACCTTGGGCAAGTCTCTTCACCTTCCATTGCCTCAACCCTCTCGGGGCCGTAAGTGCCTACGGTACTGAATATAACTCACCTTGAGCTAGCAATGAAAGCGTGAGCTAAATCCAAAAGAAAAGAAAAAGACCAAAATCCAAACTCTCAATTGACAACACCAAATCTACCTTGGCTGAAAATATTTGAGACTCCTGCTAAATGCAGGGACTGAGTGCTGGAAACTTTCTAGGGTGTAAAATTTCAATTTAATTTGTAGATTTCTTTTTCTTCTTGCATTTCTACTAAAACTGCAATTTTCCCATATTTTCTGCTTTAGACATTACTTCATGGTTTAATTAACTATGTTCAGCCATTGTTATTTAGTAACTTGTACTCTTATCACTGTACTAAGATTTTTATAGCAGGAGGGGGGAAAAAAAGTCGACTTGTGTTTTTTTTTTTTCCTCCAGCTGAACCAATTGTGCGAGAAAACCTGCAGTATCTTCCTGAGGATTCTGTCTTTGTTCACTGCGATGTTGGAGAAAAAGATTGGTACGTGATCAAAAAAAGAGAAAAACTTGGGCATACGCTACCACGCTATTTATCATGTCTATAGCAACAGCGTTATACAGACACACATACTGTAGATGAGAATCCCTGCTCCATGGAGTTCAGTCCAGTCATGTGGTGCAAAGGAATGCCAGCATTTCATTGTGAAACCGTAGGGTTTATCTCTGCTCTTATTAGCTGCTGAAGGGTTCCGCCCTAGACCAATGTCTGACCTAGCCTGACAACACCGATTAGAGTCCAGTGCTGTAAATAGTTTATTGCAGTGATGATCTTATGAATAAAGGGGCCCCAGGCTTTACACTGTAATTTAATATTAATTTCTGCCTTTTGTGACTGGACAGCCACTCCAAACTGGATTACAATAAGGTTAGAGCAATTGACAGCAGATTACGGTAGTTACTGTTGAATGAAGGTGTTGGGAGTTTTAATGTATAAACATTTAAAAGCTGAAAATCTATGCATGGGGGTAAGAAAGAAAGGAGTGAAGCAATGGTTTTTTTAAACTTGGTTGTTTTCACATGCCCACCATAAGAAAAATTCTTAAGCTTTATGAATCTTCCCCCCACTCCGATCACCTGACCTGCCCAGAGCCCCTTCCTCACTGTCCTGTGGGAGCCCTCCCCCACCCACTTCATTCCTTCTCTAACAGCTGTCTCCAATTCTCCTCTTTCCATCCCTGCCCCCGGTACCGTGGCTGCTTTCTTAAATCGGTTTTGCATGACTCTTAATAAATTTGAGCTTCATGGCACTGTTCTTGGGACCATTAGCTCACACTGTAAGAATACTGCAGCAGGATGGGCACCGCATTACTCAAACATGTCAAGAGTAGTACAGAGAGCCCAATTAAATAAGCGACAGTAAGAAGGAATTGGCACTACATGACTGTTTCAATAAATGTGAGCCCTGCAGAGCCAGGGAAAAAAAGGAGACCTGCAACCCAGTGAGTGCCATATTGTCACCCAGTACCCCCAAGTTTGAAAAGCATAGGAACAGAATATGGGAGCAGAGGAAGACCATTACCCATATTTAGTCAGCCCAGTTTCTTTTCTGGTGCAATGCCATAGGGCCCAGTTGATCTCTGGCTTTCCCCTCACATCTTCACAGCTAGGGATCCTCTGTTCTTATTATCCCAGGCTTTCTTGAATTCCAATACTGTTTTTGACTCCACCACTTCTACCGAGAGCTCATGTCATGCATTCATTGGTCAATTTTGTTTCGGTGGTACACACGCATCTCACGAATGGCGAGTAGGTGCGCAAAACTGATGGTATGTATGAATGCTACATGCGCCTACGCTCCATTCGTGAGATGCGTGCATACCACCGAAATAAATCGACCAACAAATGTACATCCCTATTCATCACCCTGTTTTCTGATGTTGCTCCTGAGTGTATCCCTACAGCGCTTCATACTTTGACCTCTTGTTCTAGAGTAATGGTTCCCAAATGTTTCCTGGAGGATCCTCAGCCAGTTGAGTTTTCAGGATATTCAAAATAAATATGCATATGAGGGGAAAGGGGATGGGTGGAGACTTATCCAGTTCGATTTGTTTTGTTTGAGGGATCTGTATATGCTTCGTCACTCAGTTAAAACATTTTCGACCCCCGCAAACTGGAGTATGGTATGTTTGAGTGGAAATAAACCCCATATTTAAATGCATACTTGAAGCACTGAAAACAAAATGTTAAAGGAGATGTAAATTCTAAATAGCCATTGTATATAAAGTCATCTGTCTGACAAATAGATACTTCACAAAGATATCTCTTTATCTGACAAACTACGACTGGAGCAATTGCAGTATTTGGAGAAGTCTGGGATAAGTATTTTTACCACGTGTTTTTAATTTCCCATTAATAGCTGGAAAGACCCCAGCAATGATTTTAAAAAGAACTTGAAGCTAACTGCGTTGCCAACGCTTCTGAAATATGGGACGGTAAGTCTTTTAATGGACTCTCCTGCTTGTCAAGGGGTAGAAATTATGTTTCCAGCTTTTGCTTGGATGGTATTTTTATTTCACCTTGTTTTTGCTTCCTATGGAAATGTTTTAGAAGATAAATAAAAGGTACAAATGATTTGAAAAGGAAAAGGCTGATATCACTTGAATGCCACTCACTTCATCAGATGTGGCCTGCTTGAGGTTTAGCTTTTTCAATTTATTTCAAAGCAGAAAGCAGAGTTGCTTACCTGTACCAGGTGTTCTCACAGGACAGCATATGTGAGATATGGGTGACATCATCAAGATGGAGCGCATTCACGGAACACTTTTGTCAAAGTTTCTAGCACTTTGACTGGCACCTACTGGGCATGCCCAGCATGGCACTAAACCTGCAGCCAGCAGGGGTCCCTCTTCAGTCTTGTTTAAAGCTAAAGGAAGTGCCGAAAAATAAAATAAGAAAATGTAACGAACCCAACACCGTGGGGTGGCGGGTGGGTTTCGTGAGGACTAACATCCTGCTGTCCTGTGAGAACACCTGTTACAGGTAAGCAACTCTGTTTTCTCACAGGACAAGCAGGATGGTAGTCCTCACATATGGGTGAGTAGCAAGCTGAAGATGCCCAAGCAATCACCAAATGCACCCAAAGACGTGCAACGGGCACAATAACAGGGGTGGATTTGGGTAGGAGGGCATCCTGAACGAGTCGCTGGTAGGATATTGGGTAGTTAAGCTGAGAATAAATTTCATAGGATAGACTGGCCAAAAATGGAATCTTGCCTGCCAACCTTATCCAAGCAATAATGGGCTGCAAAGGTATGGAGAGAGCTCCAGGTTGCAGCCTTACAAATATCAATAAGTGGCACCGAACAAAGGTGTGCCACTGAGGTTTCTACGACCCTAACAGAGTGTGCTTTCACATGGTCTTGTAGCGGAATGCCTGCTTGCTGGTAGCAAAAGGTGATGCAGTCCGCCGTCCAGGAGGAAAGGGTCTGTTTTCCCACTGGAGTTCCCAATTTGATGTTATCGAAAGAAACAAATAATTGAGTGGACTTCCTGTGGGCTGACGTACGCTCCAGATAAAAGGCTAGGGCACGTTTGCAGTCCACGTTTGTAGAGCCTTTTCCCCAGGGTTTGAATGGGGCCTTGGAAAGAAAGTAGGTAAGATAATGGATTGATTAAGATGAAATTCCGACACTACCTTTGGTAAAAACTTAGGGTGTGTACGCAGGACCACTCTGTCATGTAGAATTTTAGTGTAAGGCGGATAGGTGACTAATGCCTGTAACTCACTAACTCTGCAAGCAGATGTTATAGCGAGAAGAAAAATCTCTTCCCGGTACGTACCAGGATCAGTCCAGACAGTAGGGTTATGTCTCCCGTCCAGCAGGTGGAGTCAGAGGTCAAAGTTCTAAGCACCTCCCATATCCCAGGGTGCCTCCTGCAATCCTCCAGTATTCCTCTGACTCCAGCAGGTGAAGGAAGACATCCCCTGCGGTCCTGTTACTTTAGTCAGCTGAGTAAATTTACCTTTATTTGTAGTCAAGGGATTTTTTATTCATGGCTGATCTTTGACTAGATCTTCTTAGTTTAAAAAAAAAAAATTAATAAGAATAGAATTGATTTGATGCTGTGTCAATTAGCCTTGACACCCGGAAGATCTTTATTATTCCCGGGCAAAGAGGGGATTTACCAGTGGGCCGGTCCCTCCCCCTTTCTGTGCCAGAGAAGTTTTTATGCCTCTGAAGGGAGCTTAAAGATTTTTTATTAAATTCCAGAGAGGTTTTCATTCCCCTGAAGAGTAAGCTCCATTCCCTGTACGTACCTGGATCAGTCCAGACACCTGGGTTGTGACTCCGCACCAGCAGGTGGAGACAGAGTAAAACTTGTCGGGCTCCCTACATATAGTAAGGTGCCACCCACAGCCCCTCAATCTTTCTCTGTCTCCAGCAGATGGGGCAGGTCCACCCACAGTCTCTGGGATCCCTGGGGTTGTAGTTGTAGCTAGTCAGGGATATAAAAAAAAAAAAAGAGGATAGCACGGATTCCTTTTTTATTTATTTAAAAAAAAAAGAAAAGGGAAAAGAACTTTTTGGGTTTTCAGGAATTTTTCTCTTTCGGGAAGCTCCCGTTGGAGGTGCCTCCCAGGGGGGTTGTCAGATCCTGAGGGGATCATCCCCCCCCTGGTAGAGGCCGCTGCTGGGGTCGAGGACCCGGCCTTCTCTGGCAGCAGCGTCGGGGGTGTCACCGGGGAGCCCGGTTCACTCACCCCCGGTGGAGCCCGGAAACCTTCAGCACCTTGGTCAGCGAGATAAGTAAAAAAAAAAAAAAAAAAAGGGGTTTCTTTTATTTCTGCGCCGTCTCTCTCTCTGTCTTCCCTCGCGACGGTTCGCTTCATTCGGGGGGGCGGTTTTTAATTTCGAGGCGGCGTACCTGTTTCTTTCAGCTCGGCCGAGATGCCAGTCTGTTCCGCCTGCCGCGCGTGCGGGTCTCTCGAGAAGGGATGTGCACAAATTGCCTCGCCAGAGGCGAGGGACCATCGGGGGGCGATCGGGGGGGGGGGGGGGGGGTCGGCCCCGGGCGTCCCATTCGCCGCCGCGCGTAGTATCTGCCGAAGCGGGGGGGGCCGGATCCGTTCCCGCTTAGCGCGGGAACGGTGGCCATTTTGACCTCAGTCCGCGAGGCAACCAGGAGAGCCATGGAACATGGCGCCCAGCCTCCTCCTCTCTCTCCCCAGCCTCGGGGGGGGCGCCTCGGGGTGCCTCAGATGCGGCTGATCTGGGCTCAGAGGAGGGGCCCTCGGACTCGGAAGAGTCTTTTTCGGAAGATTTCACTTTTTTATTAAAAAAACTGGCGAAATACCGAAGGACTCGGCGCAGGCACGGGAAGGTGCCAGGGGACGAAGGAGGACGCTCTCGCTCCCAGAAGAGGTAGGCCCGCCCTAGAGACGTGTCGGTACCCCCGAAGGACAAGAGACCGGCGCGTGGCGTCCCCCGGGACTCGGAATCGGAGTCCACCTCCTCGGAGGAGGAGCGGTCGGTCTCGGGGACGACTGGAGGGCCTGAGGGGCCCGATGACCAGGGGCCAGCGCAGCCGGGCGCGGGCAAGGACGCGCTGACGGGGGATGGGGATGATCCCAAGGTCGTCCGCCTCTTTAAGAGGGAGGAGCTTTCCCCTCTCATTCCAGCGATCCTTGAGGAACTCGGGGTGGAGGCCCCACCGGTGGAAACCCGTCAAGGGCCTAATATGGATCCGGTGCTTCTGGGGCTCGCGGGTCCTACAGTGGCGTTTCCTTTCCATTTTTCTGTGTCCGACATTCTGTTTCGAGAATGGGACACCCCGGAGCTGGGCCTTAAGGTGAGCAAGGCCATGGATAAGCTATATCCTCTGCCGGAGGATGTTTTGGAGTTACTGCGTCTTCCTCGCGTGGATGCTGCAGTGTCTGCAGTCACCAAGAGGTCGACCATCCCCGTCACAGGTGCTACGGGATGTCCAAGATCGGAAGCTAGAGGTGCAGCTCAAAAAGGTTTTTGAAGTGTCAGCCCTGGGGGTCAGGGCGGCCATTTGCAGCAATTTTGCGTTGCGGGCTGATCTCCGCTGGGCCCAAAACTTACAGGCGAATGCGGGTCTCTCAGATGGGGAAGCCTCTCAGGCGGATCATCTGGAGGCGGTAATCGCTTACAGCGCTGATGCCATGCACGATTTGCTGCGGACTTCGGCCAGGGCTATGGTGTCGGCGGTATCAGCTCGCCGTCTTCTTTGGCTCCGTAACTGGGCTGCGGACGGTACTTCTAAGGCTCATTTAGGCTCCTTGCCTTTTAAGGGGAAGTTGCTGTTTGGTAAACAGCTGGATGATCTCATGCAGTTCCTGAGTGAGAACAAGGCTTTTAAGCTGCCAGAGGACAGGCCAAGGTCTAGGCCCAACTTCTCTTCACGGAATCGTTTTAGGACTAACCGTCGCCAGAGGCCACAGAGGTCAGCTGGGTCGGGACAGTCCTTCCGATCGGGCGCTGTCAGATCCTCCACCTGGTCTCAGTCCTTTCGTGGGAAGAGATTCAACATGACAGGTGGACCCTCGGCGGGATCGGGGTCCAAGTCGGCCCAATGATACGCGACCGGTTCGTTCCTCGTCGCTGATTCCAGAGGCCGTTCCACTTGTGGGAGCGCGACTCGGACGTTTCTACGAGGAATGGACCAAAATAACTTCAGACCAGTGGGTCTTAGACGTGATAAGACACGGTTACGTGTTAGATTTTGCACGTCTGCCGTGGAACAAGTTTCTCGTTTCTCCCTGCAAGGCTATATCCAAAAGGGCAGCCGAACGGGCGACCCTCCAACGCCTGGAAGCCCTGGGCGCCATTACTCCCGTTCCACTGACGCAACGGGGCATGGGAAGGTACTCTATTTCGTGGTTCCAAAGAAGGACGGGGCGTACCGTCCAATCCTCGACCTAAAAGGGGTCAACCGGTGCCTTCGTGTTCCCCGTTTCAAGATGGAGACGATTCGCTTGGTAGTGGCTGCAGTTCGTCCAGGCGAGTTCCTGACGTCCCTGGATTTGACAGAGGCGTATCTCCACATAGGGATTCAGCCGGCCTATCACAAGTACTTGAGATTTTGCATCCTGGGCAAGCATTTTCAGTTCAGGGCTCTTCCCTTCGGTCTGGCCACGGCGCCACGCACTTTCACCAAGGTTATGGTGGTGGTGGCTGCTCAGCTCCGACGGGAAGGGCTCTTGTTCACCCTTACCTGGACGATTGGCTCATTCGGGCCAAATCCGAGATCGAGTGTCGGCAAGCGATTTCCAGGGTCCTGCAACTCTTGCGGTCGCTTGGTTGGGTGGTCAATCTAGCCAAGAGTCATCTTCAGCCCACCCAGAGGTTGGAATACCTGGGGGCATTGTTCGACACCGAGAAAGCCACGGTGTCCCTGACTCAGGACAGGGTCCTCAAGCTCCAGGGACAGGTGAGACGCTTGTTAGCCCTGCGATGCCCTTTGGTCTGCGATTACCTGATGGTGTTGGGTTCCATGGCGTCGACACTCGCCTTGGTACCCTGGGCTTTTGCTCATCTGCGACTGTTACAATCAGCGTTACTTTCCCGCTGGAAGCCGGTATCGGAGGAGTTTCAGCGACCGCTGCCTCTCACAGACCACGCCAGGGCCAGCCTGCAGTGGTGGCTCTGCCCCAACCATCTGACGTGCAGGGTTTCTCTGATCCTGCCCAACTGGACGGTGGTCACGACGGATGCCAGTCTCTCGGGTTGGGGAGCGGTCTGTGGGGGGCGCTTGGTGCAAGGTCTGTGGTCGAGCCAGCAATCGCAGTGGTCCATCAATCGGTTAGAAACCAAGGCAGTGGCGCTGGTGTTACAAGCTTTTCTTCCGTGGATACGGGGTCAGTCGGTACGAGTCCTGTCGGATAACGCGACCACGGTGGCCTATATCAACCGTCAAGGCGGAACAAGGAGTCAGCAAGTGGCGGAGGAAGCGAGTCAGTTGATGTGCTGGGCGGAACGACACCTCAGCAGCATTGCGGCGTCCCACATCGCCGGCGTCGACAACGTCCAGGCGGACTTCCTCAGCCGTCATCGGCTGGATCCAGGAGAGTGGGAGCTACCGGAGGTAGCGTATCGTCTCATCTGTGCCAGGTGGGGTCAGCCATGTCTGGATCTGATGGCCACCGCGCAAAACGCAAAGGCTCCGCGGTTCTTCAGCCATCGGGAGCGGGGCACGGAAGGAGTCGATGCACTAGTGCTTCCTTGGCCCACGGACATATTGCTTTATGTGTTTCCCCCGTGGCCCCTGATAGGCAAGGTTCTACGGCGAATCGAGTTGCATCCGGCGGAGGTGATATTGGTGGCGCCGGAGTGGCCAAGGCGTCCGTGGTTCGCTGATCTCCTGCGGCTAGCGGTGGAACATCCGCTTCGTTTTCGGGGAGACACGATCATTCTTAGTCAAGGACCCGTCTGTTTGGAGGACGCGGATCACTTTTGTCTCGCGGCTTGGCTTTTGAGAGGGCGCGCTTGAAGACTAAGGGGTACTCCGAGGCAGTGATTACTACGTTGTTGAGAGCTAGAAAACAGTCTACGTCCTTAACCTATATGCGGGTCTGGACGGTTTTTGAGGACTGGTGTAGTTCTCACGAGGTTAACCCCATTCGGCCTGCTGTGCCTGAGAACCTCGCTTTTCTTCAAGAGGGTCTCTCGAAGGGGCTGTCCTGGAGTACCCTGAAGGTCCAGGTAGCTGCCCTTGGTTGCCTTAGAGGGAAGGTCCAAGGAGTGTCCTTGGCGTGCCATCCAGATGTGACGCGTTTTCTGCGGGGGGCTAAACATCTACGCCCGCCGGTCCGGAATCCGTGTCCCTCCTGGAATTTAAACTGCGTGCTTTCAGCTCTTTGTGGGTCGCCGTTTGAACTGGTCAAGCGGGCGACTTTGAAGGATCTAACCTTGAAAACGGTGTTTCTGGTCGCTATTACGTCCGCTCGTCGTGTCTCGGAACTACAGGCTCTGTCTTGTAGAGAACCATTTTTGCGGTTTACGGAGACGGGTGTCTCTCTGCGGACTGTTCCTTCCTTTTTGCCCAAAGTGGTGTCGTCGTTTCACTTGAATCAGTCGGTAGATCTTCCAGGGTTTTCGACCGTGGATCCCCTGGACAAGGGGTCGAAGGAACTAAGGAAGCTCGATGTGCGTAGGATTCTAATTCATTATCTGGAAGTTATGAATCCTTTCCGGGTTTCCGACCACCTGTTTGTTCTCTGTTCAGGGGCTCGCAGGGGGTCTGCGGCTTCCCGGGCCACGATTGCGCGTTGGCTCAAGGAAGCGATTGGTTCGGCGTATCTTTTGCGGGGCATGTTGGCGCCTAAGGAGCTTCGTGCCCATTCGACTCGGGCGCAGGCCACGTCTTGGGCCGAGGTTTCTCGTGTGTCCACGCAAGAGATCTGTAGAGCAGCAACGTGGAAATCGTTGCACACTTTTACGAGACATTACAGACTTGATGTCCAGGCGGCTGAGTCTCAGGGTTTTGGAGCGAGTGTTCTCCGAGCGGGACTCTCTGCTTCCCTCCCTGGGTAATTGGCTGTGGTACATCCCAGGTGTCTGGACTGATCCGGGTACGTACAGGGAAAGGAAAATTAGTTCTTACCTGATAATTTTCGTTCCTGTAGTACCACGGATCAGTCCAGGCTCCCGCCCGTCTGTGTCTTGTAGTTCATGATAGAAAGAGAGAGAGTCTGCTCGGTTGATTTCCTTAATTATCCATTGTAGTTTGCAGTTTTTTTTTTGCACTTGCTGTTGATGGTTCTGAGGGTTTTCCGGTTCCAGCTCGAGGGGCTGTTGTGAATCGGCCTCATTTTCTGGTGTTTTTTCTTAGTTAGCTAGTTTTGGCTTTTATCTTGCTTTGACATTACGTGCGACTGAGGGGCTGTGGGTGGCACCTTACTATATGTAGGGAGCCCGACAAGTTTTACTCTGTCTCCACCTGCTGGTGAGAAGTCACAACCCAGGTGTCTGGACTGATCCGTGGTACTACAGGAACGAAAATTATCAGGTAAGAACTAATTTTCCTTTAATGGTATGATAATTTAAAAAAAAAAAAATAAATCAAAACTGTGAAGTTCAAGGCAAGTTTTAGGATTTGTTACGGCACAAGCGAGTTTTTATTTCAAAGCTTCTCTTTTGCAGAGCTGGTTGTTGTTTTTCTGTCATGCCGCGCGGCTATCGGTGTTCTGCCTGTGGAGAGCCGGCAGCACGGCTCTCCAGAGACAGTCTTTGTTTTCGCTGCGTTTCTGGCGGCGAAGGGCCATCAGAACTGCCTCTTGCCAGCAGAAAACGGCCGTTGCCGCGTATGCACGATTCAAATATATCACAGCCTGTTTCCTTGCCTCGAACGGCCCCGTCCCTGAAACGCGGGGGAGTGGCGGCCATTTTGAATTTAACCGACGATCGCGTTGGCTCGCAGTCTGACGGAGGGGAACTCATTGAAGGTTTATCACCTCCTACTTTAATTCCAGAGCACTCTAATTTGAATGAAATTGACAATATTCAGCCTCCTTTACCCCCGGGGGGAGGGGGGGTTAAAACAGCCATTTTCATCACAATTTATTTTGCTTATGCATAAGGCATATTTGGAGGCTACAGCAGATGCAGAAGGTAATCAGCCACCGTCTGCTAAGATTCCTAAACATGCAGAGGAATCTGTCACATTTAATTAATATGGGTCAAGATCCTGACTTACAAGACCCTCTCCTGGGATCATCAGCTGATACTATTGATGAGGGGGTTATGGAATCAGCTCTGGTGGAAGGGGATGATCCCCAAGTACTGAGATTGTTTCACAAAGAGGAGTTAGATCCTCTTATTCCTTTTGTATTAGAGGAGCTGGCAATTCCAGCACCACAACCAGTGACTGATTCCACTCCTGGGGATCCTGTTCTTGCAGGGATTAGGGCTCCGCCTAAATCTTTTCCTTTTCATCCTAAGCTTTTTCAGTTGCTTACGCGAGAATGGGATTTTCCAGAAGCTGGTCTTAAGGTTACTAGAGCTATGGATAAACTTTATCCACTTCCACAAGAATTTTTGGACTTGCTGAAGGTCCCTCAAGTTGATTCTGCAGTTTCTGCCATTGCTAAGCACACCACAATTCCAGTCACTGGAGGCACGGCTCTAAAGGATTTTCAGGATAGAAAACTTGAGGTTCTTCTTAAATGTATCTTTGAGGTATCCGCCTTAGGTGTACGGGCAGCGGTGTGCAGTAGTCTAATGCAGAGGGCCACTCTTCGGTGGGTTCAACAGTTACTTACCTCTCAGGACTTGCCGTCGGTAGAACTTGAGCAGGCCAATCGTTTAGAATCGGCAGTAGCATACACGGCTGATGCAATATATGACCTATTATGTACTTCGTCACGTTCAATGGCTTCTGCAGTTTCGGCAAGGAGACTTATTTGGCTTCGCCATTGGGCGGCTGACGCAACTTCCAAATCTCGCTTGGGTTCTTTTCCTTTTAAAGGATCATTACTTTTTGGGAAAGAGTTAGAGCAGCTCATTAAAGATTTGGGAGATAATAAAGTTTATAAATTACCAGAGGATAAACCTCGTTCCTATCGTTCGTTCGATACCTTTAGAGGCCGTTTTCGGGGCCAGAGAAGGTTCCGAACTGGTAGAATTCCATCTTTTTCTACACGTCAATAGCTTTCAAGGGCCTAGGTATGGGTCCATTCCTTTCGTGGGAGACGGCCTCTCCGTACTAACAGCTCCCAAACCTTTCCATCCTCCAAAGCTCCACAATGAAGGTGCGCCGGCCAATTCCTTGGTGCCAGAAATAGGAGGACGTCTCTCACGTTTTCACAGGGAATGGGTCAAAATTACCTCAGACAATTGGGTCCTCAATATTATAAAACAAGGCTACGCTTTGGATTTTGTCCGCCCTTTAAAGGATCTTTTTCTAGTATCTCCAAGCAGTTCTCTTCTAAAGCAGCAATTTGTTCGTCAAACCTTACATCAGTTGCAGGATCTAGGAGCTATTGTTCTGGTCCCTCTGTCCAATATTGGACCGGTCGTTACTCCATTTATTTCATTGTTCCCAAAAAGGAAGGAACATTTCGTCCAATATTAGACTTGAAGGAAGTAAACAAATCACTTCGGGTTCCTCGTTTCCGTATGGAGACCTTGAGATCAGTCATTGCGGCCGTCCACAAAAACTAATTTTTGGCCTCTTTAGATCTGTCAGAAGCTTATCTTCATATACCAATTCAGGAGTCACACCAGAGATATCTTCGTTTCATGGTGTTGGGCGAACACTATAAGTTTCGGGCCTTTCTGTTCGGTTTAGCAACTGCGCCTCGAGTATTTACCAAGGTAATAGTGGTAGTTGCAGCAGCACTCAGAAGGGAAGGGATTTTGGTTCATCCCTATCTCGACGATTGGCTCATTCGAGCGAAGTCAGACTCTTTGCAGACTAGCGATCCAGAAGGTTCTGCATCTTCTTCATATCCTTGGTTGGGTAGTCAACTTCAAGAAAAGTCATCTAGTCCTGACGCAAGTTTTGCAGTTTCTGGGTGCTCGATTCAATACGGCTGTGGGAAAGGTTTTTCTTCCACAGGACCGGATGCTCAAATTGATGTCGCAAGTTCGTCGTCTTTTGGATCTAAATTTACCCACGGTATGGGATTATTTACAGGTGCTTGGTTCTATGGCATCTACTCTGGATATGGTCCCCTGGGCTTTTGCACATCTAAGACCTTTGCAAAGGGCATTGCTTTCCAGGTGGGACCCCCAAGTCAGAGGAGTTTCATCTTCCTCTACCCCTTCTGGAGCCGGCTCGGTCCAGTTTAAATTGGTGGTTGGTACCGCGTCACTTGCAGGAAGGAATGGACCTGGAGCCTCCTCAGTGGATATTAGTGACAACGGATGCCAGCCTTTTCGGTTGGGGAGCTGTATGCCAGTCAATTCGACACAAGGTCAGTGGACAGCTTCACAAGCCAAGTGGCCCATCAATCATTTGGAAACCAGAGCGGTACGACTAGCACTGCGCAGATTTCTACCACTTATTCAACATTAGTCGGTGAGGGTTCTCTCCGACAATGCCACGACAGTAGTGTACATAACAGGCAAGGTGGCACGAAAAGTCGCTCCGTAGCCATAGAAGCAGACATGCTAATGACCTGGGCAGAATCTCATCTACGCCATCTAGCGGCATCGCACATAGCAGGCGTAGACAATGTTCAAGCAGACTCTCAGTCGCCAGTATCTAGATCCCGGAGAGTGGGAACTTTCCTGGGAGGCAATGAGCATTCTCACGCAAAGGTGGGGGACACCCAAGCTAGATCTGATGGCTACCCGTGTCAATGCGAAAGCGGCTCAGTTCTACAGTCGAAGGAGAAAACATGGAGCGGAAGGGGTGGATGCCCTGGTTCTACCTTGGCCTAAAGACATCCTTGTCTATGTGTTTCCACCATGGCCACTAATAGGAAAAGTAGTGAGACAATTAGAATCTCACGAAGGTCCGGTGATTCTCGTCGCTCCAGAATGGCCTCGCAGACCATGGTATGCGGATTTCATCAACTTAGCGGTCGACGGTCCCATCCGCCTAGGTCACCTCAACAACCTCCTTCGACAGGATCCAGTATATTTCGACCAGGCGTTTCACTTTTGTCTAGCGGCCTGGATTATGAAAGGTGGCAATTCAAAAAGAGAGGCTATCCAGACTTGGTCATCACCACCATGCTTAGTTCGAGAAAACCTTCTACTTCTCTCACCTATGTTAGAGTATGGAAAGTATCTGATGCTTGGTGTAGTATATCCGGCTTGTCTCCGCGCAGAGCTACAGTTGTAGACATTTTGGCTTTCTTACAAAACGGTTTAAAAAAGGGTCTGGCTTATAATTCGTTCCGCATCCAAGTTGCGGCAATAGGCTGTTTACGAGGTAAGGAGAATGGTGTGTCTATTGCTATGCATCCGGATGTTGTTCGTTTTCTCAAAGGAGCCAAACATTTGAAACCACCAATCCGGGCTATCTGTCCATCGTGGAATCTGAATTTGGTTCTTCGTAGTCTTTGTGCTCCTCCTTTTGAACCCCTTAAGCGAATAACTTTGAAGGACTTCGCTCAAGGCAGTATTTCTTGTATCAATTTGTTCTGCTAGACGCATTTCAGAGATTCAGGCATTGTCTTGCCGTGAGCCTTTCTTGAGAATTTCAGATTCAGGTATATCATTGCACACAGTACCGTCCTTTTTACCCAAAGTGGTTTCCTCTTTTCATCTCAATCAATCTGTTGACTTTCCATCCTTCCCAGATTTGGATAAATCTTCTTCTCAATCACGAGACTTAAAAAGACTTTATGTCCGCCGAGTGCTCTTACGTTATTTAGAGATCACTAATGTTTTTCGTCTTTCGGACCACCTTTTTGTTCTATGGAGCGGCCCTAAGAAGGGCTATCAGGCTTCTAAGTCTACCATTGCACGGTGGATGAAGGAAGCCATTGCTTCGGCATACATTTGTAACGGTCGCCCAGTTCCTGATGGTCTCAAGGCGCATTCGATACGCTCTCAGGCGGCTTCTTGGGCCGAGAGTCATTGTGTTTCACCTCAAGAAATTTGTAGAGCGGCGACTTGGAAATCTTTGCACACTTTTGCCAAACATTATCGTTTGGACGTTTGCGCGCCAGATGTCTACTCTTTCGGCAGTAGTGTGCTGAAGGCGGGACTCTCCGGATCCCACCCCATTTAGATCAGCTTGGGTACATCCCAACTGTCTGGACTGATCCTGGTACGTACAGGGATAGGAAAATTAGTTCTTACTTGATAATTTTCGTTCCTGTAGTACCAAGGATCAGTCCAGACGCCCACCCAGTTTTTTTCCGGAGAGTTCGCTATTGAATATTGTTTATTTCTTATTTTGATTTCCTTTTTATATTTTTCCTATGCAATGATTTAAGAAGTTCTGAAGATTGTTACATTATTTTTTTCATGTTATGTATTTGTTATATTAATATATATAGTTGATCTAGTCATTGATTATCCTTCTTCATGAGTTTCTGCTTTGTTATTCAAAATACTGGAGGATCGCAGGAGACACCCTGGGATATGGGAGGTGCTTAGAACTTTGACCTCTGACTCCACCTGCTGGAAGGGAGACATAACCTACTGTCTGGACTGATCGTTGGTACTACAGGAACGAAAATTATCAAGTAAGAACTAATTTTCCTTTTCCAGCTGCAATAGCGGAGATCGCAGGAGTGGAGAGGCTTAAATGGAGTTTCATGAGCCGCCCTAAGACCACGTTAAGGTCCCAAGCGGGGGCCGGAGGGCGCAATGGAGGTTTCAGGTGGAGCAAACCTCTCATGAAGCATGTGACTAAGGGCTGAGTCGAAAGGCTACATGAAGATATTTAAATACTTTCAAGGAATCAATGCGTGGAAGGAGGGCCTATTTCATGGAAAAGAGGCTCTGGAACGAGAAGGGGGGGTCATTTTTATAACCTGCAAAATCTCCATATTTCAGTGTGGGTAACAGTATTACATACAACAGCATGATATTAATACCCTAATCATATGCTTCTGTAGATCATTCCGGATCAGCCCGCATGAAGAGCAAGTTTGCTTACCGTAAATGGTGTTTTCCGTAGATAGCAGATGAATTAGCCATGCTGTATGGGTACGTCCTTCATGCCACTAGGTGGCGAAGCTCTCAAAGTCTAGCAAAGTCTTTTAGCTAGGTGCTCCCTCCTGTACCCTGACAGGATCACCTCAGCTCCTCAGTCAGTATCAAAGCAATATAGGTATGCTAGAACTGTCCGGGGAGGTGGGCGGGTCAGCATGGCTAATTCATCTGCTATCTACGGAAAACACCGTTTACGGTAAGCAAACTTGCTCTTTTCACGTAGATAAGCAGCTGAATTAGCCATGCTGTATGGGAGTCCCCTGCTGACGTATTGAGCAGTTAGTATGTATCAATTAATTGATTGATTTATTTTAATTTTTTTTTTTTTTGCTCACTACGACAACAGTGGCGGATAGTTCCTATGAAGGCTGTATTTGTTTGGAATTTTTTGCACTTCTGTAGGATAGTCCGACGCAAAGGGATCATCCACTGTCTGTTTGTTTAAACACTGGTGGGATGTGAAAAGTGTGTGTAGCGATGACTATGTCCGTTTCACAGATGCCCATGAGAGGGACTTGATGGAGAGAGAGGCAATCGAGGCTGCCATTTCATGCACATAATGTGTCCTTAGGGTCACAGATAGCGATTGCGACTTTCTATTATATCTGAAAATGGATATAATTGGATATCTCTGTGGATAAAGTTGTTTTTGTCACTGGATGCCCTTGTATGTTTGGATTGACGAAAAAACAGTTGTGAGGGTCGATTGGGTGACAGAGTGCATTTTTTGTAGTATGCCAGCGCACGCTTACAATCAAAGGTATGTAACTTTGTCTCATTGTCATTTGCAAGAAGGTTTGGATGGAACGTGGGTAAGGTGACAGTTTGGTTAATGCAGAAACTGGACATTACCGTTAGTGGAAATTTTGAGTAAGTGCACAAGGTCACCCTGCGGTGGTGAAATTGAAGATAAAAAGGGTAGTGAACCACTGCTTGTAACTCACTTGGTCGCCTTGCAGGAGTGAAAGCGACAAGGAAAAGCACCTTCCATGAGTGGTAGCGAAGGTGACAAGTGTGTAGAGGTACAAAGGATGAAAGCATTAGCTGTTCAAGAACCATGTCAATGTGCCACGGCACCGTTGGTTTTTGTAAAGGTGGATGTAGATGCAAGGACTAACATGAAGTAGGTCCTCCATCTAGATCAGTGGTTCTCAACCTTTCTAATGCCGTGACCCCGAAATACAGTTCCTCATGTTGCGGTGACCCCTCGCCCCGCGAGGGCGGGGCGAGGGTGGGGCTTTGGTCATATGGGGGTGGGGTTATGGATGGGGTTGGATTTTAGTGCATACTTATTTATTATGACATTTATAAACAGAACCACCATTCCTCATAAAACAATAAAATTAAGAAACATAAAGCATCAGTTATAATAGTAAAACCATACTAATAAAAGAATATTTTAAAATTACTGATAAATAGAATTTCTATTAATTAAAATCATATACATTTTTATAATTTCCCAAACACCAATAATATTTCAAAACAGCACATATATCAAATAACACACAATAATTAAAACTAATAAGGATTTAAAAAAGCCCCTGCTGTCCATACATGGGAGCTCTTGATTTCCAGTCACCCTGATATTGTCGAGGATTAGGAGGTTATCCTCTCTCTCTCACACATACACTCACATGTCCATTCTCTCTCACACATACACTGTCACATACTTACACATTCATGCTCTTATACCCACCATAACCTCTCACAGACACTGATACACTCTCAGGGTGTAAGACACTCTCTTCCCCCCCCCCCCCCCCCCCACTCACACACACACACTCTTACTCCCCTGGATTTTCTCATACACACTCATGCTCTCACTCTTACTGGCTCCCTCACAACCTCAGAGCCTCTCAGATAAAACTCTATGCAGCAGAAATAATGCTGAATGTTGAGAATTGTGTTATGCAGACTAATCTGGAAAATGCACTAATTTCTACATGAGTCATAATGAATCAGTCCTCAGCTGCAGGCATCAATTGATTATCCTGGCTCCCTTTATGTTTGCCAAATACAGTTCATGTGTAACAGCAATCCTAATTCTCCACCAGATCAAGCTGATTTCACATCCCACTTCATACTTTGTCACCTCCAGCTGAGTCAAACAATTAATCTAATTACTGCCACTGCTGCCGCATGGCTATTGGGGAGGCACTGATTGCTGCTATTGGCACTGAAGCCCATTCTGCTGCCTCCTCTGTGCAGGCCCCGTGGGTTTCCACTTCCTCCATGTTGATCTCGTACATTGTGAGATCCGCCATAGAGAAAGTGCTACTCTTGCACATTCCCAAAGATTACATGTACCAATCAGTAAAAAGTAATTTATTTGTTTTTACATCTGCTTCCCTTTATTTTTTTGCCATTTCCTTTTATATTGCCTTTTTTTCTGTTTCTTTTCTCTCCACCTGTCGTCTTCCCTCAAACACACAGTCAGGTTCTCATTCTCACATGCATTTCTCTCTCACACACACTCACACACACACAGGATCTCACTGTCACATGCTCTTTCTGTCATGCAATCATTCATACACACAGTCTCTCACTGGCACAGGCTGTCTGAGTCTCACACACAGGCTCTCTCACACCCCCACATGCTGCCTTGCTCAAGCACAGGCTCTCACTGTCACATGCTGTCTCTTTCACACACACACAGAGGCTCTCACATGCTGTCTCTGCAAACACACACAGTCTCTCAATTCACTCTCACACACAATCTCTCAACTCATCTCATACTCGCACACACCTCTCTCTCACCTCTGGGCCTCTTCTTTACGGGTTGCCACAGGATGGGCTCTGCAGCGGCCCTAGTCTTCCCGCCCCGCTGCTCCTCTTTTGCACGCGGCTGACGCGCCTCCTCCTTCCTGCCCGTGCGGCTCCGGCAACATTTGTCTTCCGGGGCAGGGCGGGCAGGAAGTACCGTATTTTTCGCTCCATAAGACGCACCTGACCATAAGACGCACCTAGGATTCAGAGGGGGAAAATTAAAAAAAAAAAAAAAAAATGGTGCTAAACTGGCTCTGCGTCTGGGCGTCTTATGGAGCAAATTAGGGGAGTGCATAGCTTTTTTTTTTTCTCCCCATTTTGTTTTCGGGTCTGGGAGGGCCATTTCGGTCCACTCCCCAGATCAGAAAACTCTGGGAACCCCTCCCCCCCCCCCCCCCCCCCCCCCCAAAAAAAAACCCCATCCCACACTTTAACAACCCCCACCCTCCTGACTCCCCCAAGACCTGCCGACTTAATTTACCACAACCCCCCACCCTCCTCCCCCCCCCCCCAAGACCTGCCGACTTAATTTACCGCACCCCCCCCCCCAAGACCTGCCGACTTAATTTACTGTAACCCCCCACCCTCCTGACCCCCCCAAGACCTGCCGACTTAATTTACCACAACCCCCCACCCTCCTGACCCCCCCAAGACCTGCCAAACGTCCCTGGTGGTCCAGCGGGGGTCCAGGAGCGGTCCGGGAACGATCTCCTGGGCGTGGGCCGTCGGCTGCCAGTAATCAAAATGGCGCCGACGGCCCTTTGCCCTCACTATGTCACTGAGACCGACCAATAGCAGCGGTCGGTCCCAGTGACATAGTGAGGGCAAAGGGCCGTCGGCGCCATTTTGATTACTGGCAGCCGACAGCTCACGCCCAGGAGATCGTTCCCGACCGCTCCTGGACCCCCAGTAGGAGGAGCACCGCGACGCGCTCCCTTTTGGGGTTGGAGGAGGCAGGTCTCCAGCTTCGCCCCGCCTCCCCGCAGCAGCCGCGGCGCCGCAGACCGGCAAAAAACCCCAACGGCCCGGTACTGGTCTGCGGACCGGGCTGTTGGGGTCGGTCCGCAGACCTGTTTTGGTCAAACGACCAAAACACAGGCGACCCCTGTGTTTTGGTCGTTCGACCCCCGCTGGGGTCGCGACCCACAGGTTGAGAACCGCTGATCTAGATGAAAGTGATGAGCTGTTATGGTGCTTACAGGAACTCGTAGCGAGGAGTCGCAATGCCCTTGCTGCATAGTAGATGGAGGCAGAGAGAAGCCGGTCAGGCGGGCAAGTTAATGGGTCGATACCCGTTGATGAATGCTAGGAAGCGTAGCGGGACCAATTTCTCTGAGTCTGGTTGATAGTTTACTGTAGGAGAAGAATACGAAGGGTAGGAGATATGTTGAAGCGCTGGCAAGCGAGCCCTTCAAGCCCCATGCTGTGAGGTGAAGGGAGGAGTGAAGAGGATGCAGCAGTGCTCTCTTGTCCTGGGGAAGAAGCCATGAGCTGGCACCCAGGAGAACTGGGCTGCGCTTTGATAAGCGCAGATGGTAAGCGAAACCAAGGTCGTCTGGGCCATGTTGGTGCGATTAGGATCAGATCCGCCTGACCAATCGATGAGAAGGCATCTGGAGCGAGTCCAAGTGGGCTCGGGCAAATCGAGCAAAGGGTCTCCCTTTACCTTTGTCTCTGTTTTGCAAAGAGATGGACTGTAGGGAGACTCCAAACTGAGAATACGACTTGAGGTACTTTTGGATTCAGGTTCCATTCGTGGAGGTGAAAGTTCTGCCGAGTTTGTCCGGTCTTGAATTGTGAATCCCGGACGGATAAGTTGTTTGAATTGAGAGAGATCCTTGATGAGTTCACTCCAGTAGCTGAACTGCCTCTTGTCAGTGTGTGCACGAACTGGATCCTCCTTCTTGTGCACATAGAACATTGTAACTTGGTCGTCCGTGTGAATGATGACTATCTGTCGTCCATGTGAATGATGATTATCTTCCCTTGTAGGGTAACCTGGAAGGCTCAAAGGGCTTTTTTTTTTTTTTTTTTTTTTTTTTTTTTTTTTTAAATCGCTTTGATTTTCAGAGAGTGTATGTGTAGTGTATCTTCGTACGAAGTCCATAGACTTTGTGTCTGTAATTCGTTCAGATGAGCCCCATCCTTTGGGGAATGCATCTGCGGCGAGTATTATTTGATGTCGCAGGGGTGAGCCCATGGTTAGTGTCAACGGGAGTAGCCCCTTTTCATGTTGGTGGCCAAGGAAATGTGATTGGACAGTGGATGGAGAGAGAGAGTCCATTGGTGCTTGAGGCCCCATTGTAGGCAGTGCATCTGTAGGTGTGCATGTGGAACAGTATAGATAGCTGCCGCCCTATGTCCCAGGGAGGCAGGACTTGGCGAACTGTAACTGAGGCCCTGTGAAGTAGAGTTGTAGACAGTGTAGAGAGGTAATGCTCTTGGGTGAGATAGGAAAGCCTGGTCTTAAATCATGTCGATGTAGGCTCTGATCTAGGCAAGAAACGTTTGCAAAGATTGCCTCTTAGTAGTGTGGGATTGGACGATTGGCTCCTAGTGGCATCCAGACAGGGGAATGTTTACACCCCTTGACAACGAGGGTGCGCCACCGCCCCTGCCACACATGTGGTGAAAAGACCTGGGGGCAGAGGCAAGGCCGAATTGAAGAACTTTGTATCAGAAGTGATGGTTGTCTGCCTGGAAAGAGAGGTAACACCAGGAACTAGGGTGCATCAGTATGTGAGCATATGCGTTTGTCAAGACCAGTAAGCACATCCCACCCCTGTGTTGAAAGGGAGAATGGAGTTGAGAGAAGTGATTTTGAACATCTCTCTTTGGAGTTGTTTGAGGGAATGGAGGTCCAAATTTGGGTGTAAACCTCCCAATTTCTTTGGAATCAGTAAATATTGGGAATAAACCCTATATGGAATGTCGGGCCTGAATGCATTGGTTCTACAGAAGAAGCTGGAGCTGCTGCAGGACATGTTCCCTGTGAGATGTTAAAATATATATATATTATTTATTTATTTTTTTAAAGTGCACCTAATATTTGATTATAAGTGTCCGTCTTATTACAATAAGTGTTGGCAAGAACGGATGGTTCGCAATAGAATAGCTGGTTTCATGCATAAGAGAGGACAGCGATCGCGGTCCTGGCATTGGCGGTGGATTCCTATAAAGAAAACCACCTAAATCTTCATATAATAGAGAAGATATCATGAAGTAGTACTGAAACAAGTGTCTGGGGACAGACCTCAGAGACTGGAGACATGCATGGAAGGTCACAGCACACTATCTATGTAGCAGTTGCAGTATTGTGTGGTGGAGTGTCCTTCGATGGAAGGGACCTAGAAGATGCCCTTTCCCTGCTTGGGAAAGTTGTTTGGTTTGTTTTTTTTTTTATATATTTAAACGGTTTTTATTAGGAACCATAAAGAAAGCAGTACAAGGTATGAAGCATAATACATGTTGAGCAAAGTGAATAACATAATGTGAGTCAAACCTTAATTGACATCAGAACAGAGAAAGCATCAACTGGCTCCATGATATTCCCCAACAATACAACCCCCCACCCCCCTGACCAATTCAATAGAGAGCATGTTAGAGGAGGCAATACACCACAGTGACACCGAAAAAAGGAATATAGGAATCAAGGCAAAAGAGATATGTGGGAAAATGCAAATAGCAAAGGGTACAAAAAGAAAGTATAGTAAAATAAAGAGGTCACCAGAAAGCACATCTACAATATTGTTTTGTTTTTTTTTAATATGAGGTTTCTTTGATAGGGAGTCGGCCGCCATCAGGAGGCGAACGTTCCCGACTGGTTCTCTCTTTTTTTTTTTTTTTTGCGACAACCCAGGTGTCGGGAATAGTCTGAATTCGTTCCACGAGTTCTCACATTGAGGATGTCTTCCTTTTTACGGAAATCAACAACCCAGATTTTTCGAAGGAGAGAGAGAGGACACACCGCAGTACAGCGGGGTGTGAGAAGCCATCCGTGGAACACAGCAGAGGGGACCGGCGGCTATAGAAAAATGCAATGTGGATTTATCCTATGAATGTAGCACTATGGCTGATTTGCAGTGCCAATTGGGTGCAATAATGTCAGCTACTTAACTCTGTGTAGTAAGTGTCTCGAAGAAGAAGGACCTTTCTTTGCTTCATTTTATGCCCATGCCTCACGCCATGATTCCTGGGAAGGAATCCCGGGACATCACGCACGAGGCATTAGCGTTGGCAGCTGGTCGCTCTGTCGCCTCATGGAACGCGTCCGCAAGGTAGGGCCCCTGGTCGACGGGAATGAGTTCCATGTTAGTGCACCGCCGATTGGCCGGGAAGTTAGCGAACCCATCAAGCTGCTGGCTCATCTGGTAGGCGCAGTACAGTGCCCCTGGTAGCGCATCTGCAAATCCATGGACATGCTCATGCCCCAGTTTTTTTAACTTTTGGGGCCTCAGACTTAATATCGCCATGATATTAAGTCTGAGGGTGCACAGAAAAGCAGTTTTTACTGCTTTTCTGTGCACTGCGCCGGCAGAAATGAACGCCTACCTTTGGGTAGACGCTAATTTCTTAAAGTAAAATGTGCGGCTTGGCTGCACATTTTACTTACTGTATCGCGCGGGAATGACTAATAGCGCCATCAACATGCATTTGCATGTTGCGGGCGCTATTAGTCTCGGGGGGGGGTTGGACACGCGTTTTCGACGCGCTATTACCCCTTACTGAATAGTGGATAAAGCTAGTCTAGATGCCGGTTAACAGTGCGCTCCGTATCGGCCTGCAACTTAGGGTCATCTCCTTCCACGCCATGGGACTCTCGCGCAGCACTCTGCTGCTGGTCCCCCTCACCCTCTACCCCCCTCGGGGGATGGGTAGGAAGCTCCTGATCATCGCGGTCCGGTGAGATATCTGAGGACAAATTCGAATCGTCCTGTGGCGCCATGGACCCAAGGGGTGCTTAGCCTTAGGGGCCCCCTGATCCACCCTTTGCTTGGACCATTTCCGGGGCCTAGAGGGCAGTGGGGATTAGATTTTATCCAAGCCGTGCTTCTTAGAAGCTCTTCTGGCTTTAAAGGCCTTGTGTAAAAAAAAGTATAAAATCCAAATTAAAAGAGGATGAGGAGGAATCCTCCTCCTCTGTAGGGTCATCCCCAAGTGAAAACGGACCAGGGCAAGCCGATTTGCCCCCCCCCCCCCCCCCCCCCCCCGAAAGAGGTCGCTGAGGCGATAGTGAAAGCAGCAAAATGCTGTCCCCTGACGCAGCCGGCGCTGCCACGCTGAAATTTTCCAAAATGGCGCCCGTTCCCGCGCTCAACGGTAACAGGGCAGAAGAAACAGCAGGAAGCTCCCCGAACGAGTGGGAGACCAAGGTAACCCGCAGCATGACCCCGCAGTGGCTGCTGAGGTGCCCTTCCCCCCCCCCCCCCCCCCCCCCCCCAGGCAGACAGGCTGTGCACAAACTGTCTCGCAACAATCGAGCTCGCGTTGAGCTGTACGCCCGGCACGCTTAACTCTGCGGCATGTCAGGCTGAAGAGAGGAAAATCAAAAATCTTCTTTTTTTTTTTTACTTGCCCGGTACAGCTAAAGTCTTGCTGCTAGTTCTCCTGGGGTGAGTGAGCCGGGCTCCCCGTGTCAACCCCTAAGCTGCCATGTATTGGTTATCGGGTCCTCGACCACAGCTGCCTCACGAACTCCCTGGGAGGCTGAAGAGATCTCCGGCCGTTGTCCCTTTTTTTTTTTTTTTTTTAAATGAGATAATCCCCTCAAATTGAAATTAAACTAAAAACAAATGTAGTCACCTGAAGCTAACTGACCAACAGTCAATCACACTAAGCAATACAGACTGTAGGTTGAGCACTCCTACCATCTGCTGGAGACAGAGTAATACAGGCAGGCTGTGGTGGCACCTAGGTATATAAGGCAGAGTCTGTCAAAACTTTCTCTGTCTCCATCTGCTGGTGGGGAGGCAAAACCCAGGAGTCTGGACTGATCCGGGTACGTACAGGGAACAGGAAATATTTTCTCTTATTAGTTAATTACCCAGTAACTTTGTGTGTCCCCTGGTCTTTGTACTTTTCGAAAGAGTAAACAACTGATTAACATTTACTTATTCCATTCATTATTTTATAGACCTCTATCATATCTCCCCTCAGCTATCTCTTCTCCAAGCTGAAGAGTCCTAACCACTTTATCCTTTCTTCATAGAGGAATTGTTCCATCCTCTTTATCACCTTGGTCACACTCTTCTCTAAACCTTTTCTAATTCTGATATATCTTTTTCACGTAGATAAGCAGCTGAATTAGCCATGCTGTCTGGGTATGTCTTCCGTGCCACTAGGTGGCGGAGCTCTCTAAATCTCTCAAAGGCTTTCAGCTAGGTGCTCCCTCCTGTATCCTGACAGGATTACCTCAGTCAGTTTTTTTCCACGAGACCATTAGGGCACGCGAAGCTCTTTCTCCAGAGAAAGTTATATTCTGTGAGGAAAAAAGTCTTTAAAAAAAGAAAACATCTTAACATCCAAACCAGAAAAGCCTCGTCTAGGCTTAAAATTCTGTTCCTGTGGTAAGTTAATGTCGGCTACAGATAGCCACATCTCCTGCCACTTCTGCCTCTGGACCCACGACCAGTCGACTTGTGAGGACTGCAGGAAAATGTCCCCTCAGGACCGGAGGCAGAGAGAACCTCATGAGCTGAGAATCAGGACTTCGGGCTCTTATGCCTCTTAGTCTCTGTCAGATCAGTTCCAGCTCCAACATCGAAAAAAAGTCCTCTTTGAAGAAGAGGGCCTCTTCAGTCGACCCACTCAGGTTAGGACACCGTCCGCTAAGCGCCAGCCGAAAATCGGCTCAGAGCGCGGGAGATGCGTCGGTGGCATCGCGGCTGCATGCTTCACCGACACATGCGTCAAGATCGAAGGATCGATGCATCGACGCCGGACTCGAGACGAAGCATCAACGCAGGGAAATGTAATGTTACTGGTGCAGATGCCTTTGCTCGACGCATTCGACTCTGCATCGACGCAGAAACACCCTAAGAAGCATCACTCTGGTCACAAAAGACACAGAGAAGCTTCGCCAACACAGGAGATGAGTAGCACTCAACCTACATCTCCACTTTTTATGTCAGACGAGTCCCAATCTTCACCTGGGGCACTGTCTCATATTTCCATTGACTCCAAGGGTTCAGATAATCCTCCTTCACCAACCAAGGAGCCTCTTCCACCCCACGTAAGACACTTACAAAATCAGTCTACGTCGGGCTTAGCAAACCAAACTGTTTCTCAGTTTACTACTCTTCTGACTCAATTTCTACAGTCAATAGAGAAATTTCACCGAATTTACCACCAAAACTGCTTTCTTCTATACCACAAGTAGACCTGGTACAACCAAGATTCCTCTAACGCCACGGGATGTCCCAATCTCCCCAACATCTCCCTTGGAGGATCCCTCTTCAGATTCATCCATGGGTTACCCGTCTGACCCAGATGAGATACCTCAAGAGCCTTCATTACCACCAGAGGACCTTACCTATTCTCAGTTCATAGACAAGGTGGGTCAATTACTCAACATAAGACCAAGAAGATACCAGATCCTCATCAAGAAATGCTGGGTATCCTCAAGATCTTGGACATACCATCTGAGCCAGTGACCCTTCCACAACACACTGCATTGACAGCTTTACTGGAGAAATCTTGGGCTACTCCCTTGACAGTTCTTCCAATATCTCATAAAGTTGACCTAAAATACAGAATGAAGGATTCTCCTTTCTATACCACGGTTCAACTTCCACACCATGCAAATCCAGAATTCACTCCAACATACTGCCGACTAAAGATAATAAGAAATTGGATGACTTCACAAAGAAAGCATATTCCTCTGCGATGCTCAGTGCCCACATTCAAAACCACCAATTTTACATAACACAATATCTTTTTGAAAGTCTGCAAGCATTGCAACCACATCTTCAGCAATCCTCTGCAGACACTTCCTTACCTCCTCAATACTATAACCTTGAGGAAAGTTTACGTCGTTTACTGAGATCCATCGACAAAGGTTTTGATGTTTCATCTAAAATTTCATCAAATGCCTTAGCAGTTAGATGCCTCGCATGGTTGCGATCTAGTGCCATAAGGGACGTTGTCCATGACAAATTGGCTAATTTACCATGTCATCCAGACAATTTGGTCGGAGATCAGTTCATTGATACTGTAACAAAACTCAAGGAGCAAAAAAACGGCAGTTCTTTCCTTAACATCACCGCAATGTCCACATACTTCACGACGTCAATATTCTGCCTCGACTTCTTATCGTAGGTCTTCCTATAAGACCTTTAGACCTTACACTTATTATAAGGCTCAGTACAATCGGCCATCAAGGCAACAGACTTATCAACAGCAGCCTGCACGCCAGCGTACTAGAAATCCTAGGCAGCCACGGCAACAATCCGATCCTCAACCGGCAAAAGCCCAGTCGAGTTTTTAAAAATGACAATGCCACCATCATCACCAGTTGGAGGAAGGTTGTCCAACTACCGTGTTTCCCCGAAAATAAGACAGCGTCTTACTTTCTTTTTACCCCCAAAAGTCCCACTATGTCTTACTTTCAGGGTATGTCTTATATTGGAAAAAAAGTCGAATTTGGTTTTAACGGTGTAGCTCTTCCTTTTACCACTGGAACCGGAAGCGCTCATGTCTAGGGGCAAAAATATAGCGTACGGTAAAAGCACTGCTTATGGTTCCATATCACAGTCTCCCATAGGGTTACAGCCTCATACAGTATCCCAAACAGGGATAGTATATGTGTTATGCGAACAGGGGACATAGGCAATATACTATAGGTGTTATGTGAACAACAGGGGGCAATATTACCCCCTGCTATGCACACAGGACACAGAACAAGTACTGTATGGCGATATCTCACCGCTGCAACAGCTACCGTACCTCTCTATCCTGTGTCTTCGCAGACAGCGCGATATCAGTGCGGGAGATCGCGCGGGGCACATCCAATGAGAGCTGCCGGAGACACATGACGCTATGTCTCTGACAGCTCTCATTGGCTGTGCCCATGTGACCTCCTGCTCTGCTACACAATTCAATGAAGCCGGCGCCACCGTCCTCCTCCGCGCTATGCCGTGGCTACCTTTTACTTTACTACGTCTTACTTTCGGGGGATGTGTTACATTAGCCGACCCCCCCCTAAAATTCCCACTACATCTTACTATCAGGGGTGTCTTACTATCGGGGAAACACGGTATCTTCTAGCCTGGAATCATATTACTTCGGATCAATGGGTTTTATCAATAATACGAAGGGCTATGCCCTCAATTTCTCAACCCTCCCAACTCTCCCACACTGGGCTCCTCAGAAGTTCATAACTCAGAAGGAACATATCCTACAAGAAATCAAACTTCTTTTACAAAATCAGTGCATCCAGAAGCTACCTCCCCAGGAATTTCATCAGGGCTTCTATTCCCAATATTTCCTAATTCCCAAGAAAACAGGAGGTTTACGCCCGATTCTGGACCTACGTTCCCTCAACAAACACTTACACAAGGAGAAGTTCAAAATGACTTCTCTCAAATCCATTCTTCAATTTTTTCAACCCGGGGACTGGATGTTCTCACTGGACTTGAAAGATGCTTATGCTCACATACCAATGCACCCCAGTTCCTGGTGTTACCTTTCTTTCCAGATGTACAATCAACGTTTCCAGTACAAAGTTCTTCCATTTGGCCTGGCTTCAGCCCCCAGAGTTTTCACCAAATGCGTGGCAGTGGCACACCTTCGTCGTCAAGAGGTGCAAATCTTTCCCTACCTGGACGATTGGCTCCTAGTAGCAACCAATCCACACCTACTATGGGACAATCTTCTCAAAACAATTTCTTGCCTGGACATCCTCAGACTCCTCATCAACTACGAGAAGTCGAAACTGGAGCCCACTCAAACTTTACAATTCATAGGAGCCTACATCGATATGATCCAAGACAAGGCTTTCCTATCTCACCCGAGAGCACTAGCTCTCTCTACAATCTCACAACGCTACTTCACAGTGCGACAGTACCAGCTCATCAAGTGCTCGCTGATCTGGGGCACATGGCAGCAGCCATTTATGTGGTTCCACACACTCGCCTTCATATGTGCCGCCTACAATGGGGTCTCAAACTTCAATGGACTCAATATCTACATCCATTGTCCATACCCATTTCCTTGACCACCAGCATGAAACGGGACCTACAATGGTGGTTACTCCCACAAACACTTTCCTTGGGTTCACCACTGAGACCCCTTCGACATCAAGTGATACTCACCACGGATGCATCTCCCACAGGATGGGGAGCTCATCTGCAAACGTTACACACACAAGGTCTATGGACCCCGTTCGAGCGGACACTTCATATCAACCTTCTTGAGCTCAGGGCAGTAAAAAACTGCCCTTCGAGCCTTCGAAGATTCCTTACAGGGGAAAATAGTCATAGTGCACATGGACGACAAAGCGACCATGTTTTATATAAACAAAGAAGGAGGGTCCGGTTCTTGGAACCTCTGCAAGGAAGCAGTGCAAATGCTAGAATGGGCTCATCAAAGATCCATCTCACTACAGGCAACTTATCTGCCAGGGATACACAATTCCAGAGCGGACAAGCTCAGCAGAATCTTTCGCCCACATGAATGGGAATCGAATCCAGAGGTAATTCAGGAACTTTTTGCAACATGGGGTCTCCCTACAGTCAACAGTTTGCAACAGAGAACAACAGGAAACTAGAGAGATTTTGCTCGGTTTACCCAAGCCCCCTCAGACTCGCCCCAGACGCCTTTCTCATCGATTGGTCACAAGTCCTACTCTATGCATTCCCCCCCCCCCCCCCCCCCGATACCACTCATCTCGCGAACACTCCAGAGATGCATCGAGGATCAAGCTGATCTAATCCTAATTGCACCAGCATGGCCTCGTCAACCATGGGTTGAGAAAGCAACAAGGAAGGCTATCTAACAAAGCCGAGTAGGCAACAAAATGTGGATTAGAAGCCAATATGTCCAAAGTATGAACCTTTATTGAAGATAAAAACTAAGCAACGGTGTTGCTTAGTTTTTATCTTCAATAAAGGTTCATACTTTGGACATATTGGCTCCTCGTCAACCATGGTACAGTTACCTACTACGACTATCTGTCCACACCTTCTCACCCAGGACAAGGGAACACTGCTACATCCTCTACACTCCTCGCTACACCTCACGGCATGGAGATTGAAAGGTTCGCTTACCAGCATCTAAACATTTCTCCTACTCTTCAGGACATACTGCTGTCCTCTAGAAAGCTATCAACCAGACTGAATTACCAGAGAAAGTGGACACACTACACTTCTTGATGTACATCACTAGGTATCGACCCATTAACTTGCCCACCTGAACGTCTTCTTTCATACCTACATCTACTGTACAGCAAAGGATTTGCTACGTCCTCGCTACGAGTTCATTTAAGCGCTATAGCCGCTTATCATACCCCTCTATATGGAGAGCCTATATCATGTCATAACTTAGTATCCAGGTTTATGAAAGGCGTATTACACCTCTGTACACAAACCACCGGTACTGTGGGACATTAATACAGTTCTCGAACAGCTAATGCTTTCGCCCTTTGAACCTTTGGAAACTTGTCACCTACACTACCTTTCCTGAAAGGTGTTTTTTTGGTTGCTTTAACTTCTGCAAAGAGAGTTAGTGAATTGCAAGCCTTAGTTCACTACCCTCCTTATCTTCAATTTCACCATGACAAGGTGACCCTACGCACTCACCCTAAGTTTCTACCAAAGGTGATCTCCAGTTTCCACATTAAACAGACCATTTCCTTGCCCACATTCCATCCTAAACCTCATGCTAACGCTAATGAGAAGAAATTACACACTTTAGATTGCAAACGTGCACTAGCGTACTACAAAAGACACATGCTTTCACCCAATCGACCTTCACAACTATTTCTTTCATTCAATCCGAACGCTCCGGGGCATCCTGTGACATAAAGAACTTTATCCACATGGATATCGAACTGTATACAGTTCTGTTATCAACAAAGGTCGCAAACTTTACCTGAAACACCTAAGGCGCATCAGGTGCGTGCCATGGCAGCTTCGATCGCCTCTCTACATCAAGTTCCTATCATAGACATATGTAAAGCGGTGACATGGTCCTCGCTTCACAACTTCACATCCCACTAATGTTTAGATAAACAAATGGCGAATGATGCCCTAGTAATGCGGACTATCCTTCAGAAGAGCACAGATTCCATATAATTACAGCCTTCATAGGAACTGTCCGCTATGTTTCCACATATTGAGCAAAAAAAACCCAAACTATTATTACACATTACCTGCTCAATACATCAGCTGGGACTCCTTGACAACATGGCTAATTCAGCTGCTTATCTACGTGAAAAGAGCAAGTTTACTTACCATAAACGGTGTTTTTCCGTAGATAGCAGATGAATTAGCCATGCTGACCCTCCAGCCTCCCCGGACAGTTCTAGCATACCTAACTTGCTTTGATACTGACTGAGGTAATCCTGTCAGGATACAGGAGGGAGCACCTAGCTGAAAGACTTTGAGAGACTTGGAGAGCTCCGCCACCTAGTGGCACGGAAGACGTACCCAGACCGCATGGCTAATTCATCTGCTATCTACGGAAGACACTGTTTACAGTAAGCAAACTTGCTCTTCTTGAGATTTGGTGACCAGAACTGCACACAATACTCAAGATGAGGCTGCACCATGGAGCAATACAGATGCATTATGATATTCTCTGTTTTATTCTCTATTCCTTTCCTAATAATCTCTAACATTCTATTTAATTTCTTGGCTGCTGCTGCTGCACACTGAGTAGAAGATTAACATATTTTCAATGATGACACCTAGATCCTTTTCCTGAGTGGTGACTCCTAATGTGGAACCTTGCATTTTCTCTTCCCTAAGTTCATCACTTTGCACTTGTCTACATTAAATTTTCATTTTCCATTTGCATGTCCAGTCTCCCAGTTTTATAAGGTCCTCACAATCCTCTTGTGATTTGATAACTTTGAATAATTTTATGTCATTGGCAAATTTGATCACCTCACTTGTTCCCATTTCCAGGTCATTTATAAATATATTAAAAAGCATCGGTCCCAGAATAGATCCCTAGGGTACTTGATCTCTTTCCATTGGGAAAATGTATCCCTACTCTGTTTTCAATACCTTTACCCTATATGATGCCAGTAAAAGCTGATATGCATCTTTCAAATTGGTTGTCCTATATTTTCTCCCCTTTCTTTCTGCATTAGTCTCTCCTCTGAACCAAGCATAGCTCTTGTGAATACCATGATGTACAGTAAGTTTGATAGTTAACTATCTGCTCCAGAGCAGCTTCATCATAAATGTACTTACAATGTGGTTCAACCACCTGTTTCATCTAGAGAACAATCAAATGTTTAAATTCTAAGCATTTTAAGAGAAATAGACTAACATTAACTGTTGACCATTTCAACCTCTGCACCACTTAGTACATCAGATCTCAGCATAATTTAGCTGAAATGACAGCAATCTGTGATCAGACTAAGAAATAAACAAATTCCTTATCTGTGACACTATTTAATCATGCTAACTTCTCATTCAACAATAACATATCTAATAGATGGCACGCACTGTGGGTGCTGAACTAATTGTTCCAACCCAATTATATTCATATTAAAAAAAAATTCATTTCTCTACTTTGCTTCAATATCCTGAAAATAAATATTAAAATCAAACTATCATTTTCTGATACTGTACACTTAAATCAGTTAAAATCGACAGCATCAAGAACTTTTTATGCCGTAGCAAATAAAGCACACAAACTATTCATAAATCCACTTGTATAACTAGTGCTTCAAAATAATTATTGGAATGATAGCAAGTTTCACTACTCTCAGTAATTTAAAAAAATAGTTTTTTAAACACCTCCACCTACCTTTTTTTGCTCTTTCTACACCTTCATAAGCTTAGTCTACAGGACATACGACTGTTCATAAGCACTATATCATGTTTTTAACCAGGGCTCAGTTACAAAGTCAATATCAAATTGAACCAATAAATTTGTAATTTCAATTTCTTTCTTCCTAACTGAATACGCATGGGATGAGGATGAAAGGGGGTAGATTCAGGAATAATCCAAGGAAATATTCCTTTACAGAAAGGGTGGTGGATGCATGGAACAGCCTCCCAGCGGTGATAGTAGAGATAAGGACAGTATCTGAATTCCAGAAAGCATGGGCCAAGCACAGGGAATTTGAGGGAGTGGTAGAAATTGTAGGGCAGGCTAGATCCATCATATTGTCATTTTTGCCATCCTGTTTCTATTACAGCAGAGTCTGTTATGGCCCTGTAGAAAATGAGGAAAACAATATATGAATATCTTATGATGCCTGGCTTCCTTCTTTGGCACAAATATTTGCACATAATTATTACACAGAAATTCACATAATCATTGACTTAAATGTTAGAGGATTTATGCCTGGAAGAAATGGGGCCAGCTGGTGACCACAGGCACTAACCAGTGATAAAGCAGCTTTAAAAATACTTTGTCAACCAATGGCAGGGCAGCTTTCAAAAAGCTCAGTGCCAGCACAGTGCTGTAACCTCCCTAAAACCTTGGGCTTTCATTCTAAGAAATAAGCAAAAGGGATTCTGAGCCCATGAAAATGTGAGCTAGGGTCACTGGGTGCTCTGCTAGCTGTGGCAGAAATTTGAAAGAATGCTTGACAAGCTGGGGGGGGGGGGGGGGAAGAGCAGTAGCAGCAGCAGCAACACAGGGGTCTTATAAGGTCAAGCTCTGGGCTAAAAAAAAGGCAGATGAAATATAGCTTACTGTTTTGGTTTTTTTGGGGGGTTTTTTCTTTTGTGATTTTTTTTTTTTTTTTTGGAAACTATTTTTATTGCGTTTTAAATGTTTACAGGAAACAATTGAACAACATGAGCAACAAGGTACAAAAAGTTCTGTCCCGTCCCGTCCCCCGTCCCCCCTTCTGCTGCTTAAGAGTCCTCAAAGTATGATCCTTAATATTGAAGAAAAAGTCAGTGGTCCTCCAAAAAGTCCTGCGAAGTTCCGTCAGTTGCGGGAGGCACCTTCATGTTCCACGGGTCTGGTATGTTGCTGGTGCTAGGGGTCAAATAACGGGTAAAAGCAGACCAAATCAGTGTTGTGGCCCTAGATCTCTTTGGCATAATGTCAGTTAGAATGGCATGTTCCATGGAACAGAGACGAAGCATTTGACGAAACCAATGCTCATAACTGGGTGTTCCCCTGTTCAGCCAATTTGCCAAAATTACTCTCTTCCCCATAAGACTCGCCTTCAAGAGAAACAATCGTTCGAATGGCGTTAGTTGTAGGTGATCTAGGGGGTCTAAGCCAAAGAACCATAAAGTTGGGTCGAAAGGCAAGAACTTTTTCAAAAACTTTTGACATGCCTTACGAATCTGGCCCCAGAAACGTGAGATTGCACTACATTCCCAGAAACAATGGTAAAAATCACTACCCTCAATTAAACATTTTGGACAATGATTAGAGTGCGTAATCCGCATTTGCTTGGCTTGTAAAGGGGTGTATAGCTTTGCCAAAGAAATCTGTAGCCAGTTTCTCGTAAAAGAACATTTTCAGACACTAGTGCTAAATCCTTAAAACATTCCCCAAATTCAGAAATAGTTAAAGAGAAAAGGACCACGCTGTCCATCTGTTATAAAGGCGACCCAGCACCCTTGAATCTTCTATATCCATGAGCTCTTTATAATAGTAAGATGTAGTGGGTTTTTTATTTCTCCCCGTCTGCAATAAATCACTAAGCATCTGATGTTCAACCCCCACCATCAACCGAGGGTGCTCTGTGCAAATGAAGTGGTGAAGTTGCATATAAGCATAATAATCAGTGGCAGGGAGTTTAAACATTTGTTGAAGCTGTGGAAAGGGGAGAAGCCCTCTCGTTACCCCTGGCTGATAGATCTGATATAAATTTAAGACCCTGAGTGCTCCACCTGTGAAACGTCCCTATTCCCTGACCCGGCGGGAAAAGGCTGTGACCCGTGCTAGTAAGCAGGGGTGTCAGTTGATTCTGGAGTCCCATAAGATGACATAACATATGCCATGCCTTCCTATTGGATCGGAGAAATTCCTGTGCTCTGAGATAATGGGGAACCTGGCATGTATCCAGCTGTAATAAAGGGTTCAACGAAGAAACCCCATACCATTCTAGGAGGCAGTTATGTGGAGTAAAAATGGAGGTACCAAACAACCAGTCTTTCACATGTCTAAGACCACAAGCCAGATTGTAAAGGGCTAAATCTGGGCAGTCCAGCCCAGCCCCCCTTGAGTTTTAGTACGGACTAGAGTGGTTAAAGGTATTCTGGCTCTTTTCTCTTTCCAAAGATAGACCTTAAAAGCTCTATTGATCTGGATAAGGTCTCGTTTCTGAATCCAAAGGGGCAATAATTGCAGTACATATAACCATTTAGGTAGCAATATTTCTTTTGTGATTTTGCTAGAACTCTTAACTGATCACCCAATACTTTTGCATAAGGACAGAATCTAAGCATTATGAACCACTTGCTTTCAGGAAACAAGTTAAGTGATTTTCTCATGTCAAGTCAGTGGATAGATTGTGCCTTATCTAAATGTTATACTTTTTTTTTTTTACACGCTACCTTTACAGTTCAGGCATTGCTTTCTTATTTTGTAATAAAATAGCCATGTGCTTGCTGGTAATTTTTTGGATACTGAAACTTTTCTTCTTTTCTTTAGCCTCAGAAGTTGGTAGAAGACGAATGCTTTAAGACAGACCTTGTGCGGATGGTGTTTACAGAAGATTAAGTGATGGTATTCGGTTCTATAAATGTCCCTAATGTATGAATTGGAATATGGAAATATACTGCTATGTTAATCATATCTTCCCAATGATTGTAACTGCCTTTGACACTGTATGGATGAGACATCATAAGCCTTATCACTCACTTTAAGTGCAACTTAAACCTGTCAAAATACAACCAGAAAGTAGTTATTGACAAACTCCCACAATAGGCAAGGTTTTCTTAAAGAAACTTCCCCACTGATGTGCTGAGCAGACTCACTGCCACTGTATCGTAGCCCAACCACCCCAAGGAGGGTACGTGAGGGAACCCCTGTTAGGACACACATTACAGTAACTGTCTCTGAAATAAATGTAAATATTTTGTGAATATTGGGGAGGTTCCCACTTCTAGAATTGGATCTTTTAGATTCCAGTTATCAACTTGAAGGAGAAATATTTACCTCAGCTACAGCGGCTCTTCTCCAATCAGACACCAGGGATAGACAGATCTACCGGGTGATTTATCCCAAAAATGACATTGTAGATTAGTAATGGACTTTTGTAGGCTGTGATACTTCTTTAGGAGGCTGTCTCTGGAAATTTTAATGGGGAGGTGCATTAACTTCCAAGCCAAGTTCTGTCACTTTGGTTCAGTCAGTCAGTAATGAGATCCAGAATGCTTTCTTTGTGTTTACAGTAGAAATTGCATGCTTAAAATTCTGTATTGTGTTGTATCTTTAAATAGTGGGACCACTGCCTTATCGTACATGGTTCCTAACCAGATATGCAAAGAATCTTTGTGTTTTGTCTGTATTAAAAATAAGTTGATCATATATGTTGTTTCATGTAATGGTATAACGTGAATCTTCAGCATTTTGGTAAATATGTTGTCTTTGTCTCCAAGTAATTGCTTAGTATAGCTAATTCGCTAGTAGGCTGCAAGAATGTTGAAACAAATAAATAAATATATATATATATATGATGTATGTCTAAAACCAATCTTCTGTTTTACCATGCCTCTAAGATGGTGCCACTGTAGTGAGGCAGGGTTTTGCTTATATCGCATTGCTTGTATTCCTCTTGCAGTAAACTTGGCCTGAGTCAGAGTCCCTATTGGCTACTCCATTGTTTTGTACCAAATCTATCACACGGAATGTGGAAAGATGCACATAGCACACTTCAATATCAATGTGTGCTGCAACCAGACTGCTGCACTGGAGACTTAAGCAGTTTCCAATGCAAAAAGTTTTTAATCAAAAACAGGAACTTTTTTTTTTGGTTGTTTTTTTTTATATTTAATCTCAACGTGGAATACAGTTGTAAGTCAAAACCGTTCACCCTTTGACACGGGACCGTGTTTCACCGAGGCTGCTGCAGGAGAAAAAGTGTCAATAGTAATTGGTTGGGAGAAATTAAAAACATGCCATTAACAAAGCAGACCAAACAAGGGCTACAGCAGAGGACAGGAGAAAAATATATAGAGGGAGTTACAACTTAGTCTGAAATGGTAAAAGAAAAAATATAGTATAACAAATATACTACATAATGATGTAAACAGCAAGCGGTGCAAACCTTATGAGGAAAAAAAAAGGCTGTTGTACAAGACAGAGGACAGAGTTTTACCTTACAACTGCATTTCATTTTGTTGGAAGTTTAATAGAAAAGCATTTCTGTTTTTGATTAAAAATGTTTGCATTGGAAACTGCTTAAGCTTCTAGCCCAGAAGTCTGTTCGCAGCACCCACATTGCCTTGTACAAAATCTAGCCAGCCCCTTACATAGCAAAGATTTGCTAGGAAATGAGATTCCACACTTCCATAAATACCTTCTTTCTGCTGCTAGCGCATGCTTCAATTCTTGAATTAATTGCAACTAGCCCATAGCTTTCTACCTGCTACCGAATTTTGTACCTCTCTACTGTTTGTATGAGAAGCACTTTGTGTGGAAGTAGTCCTGACAACTGAGAACTTTATTATACACTAGTGATAATGCCTGCCACTCATACCAGGCAAAAAAAATAAATAAATAAGAGCAGGTACTCACAAATTTACCCCAGCCTCCCCCTCCCTGAGATGCACCATCTCTGACTCGCATGGAATAGGTGCTTGCTTTCCCCAGCAGTCAAAAGTCTGCAAGCTGTTAGAACACATGTAGATTTTGCAGTAGATAAGGTACAGGGGCTGTTTATAGAACACTCATTTTTACCAGCAAAGAGGCAGCTGCAGGAAACACATGAAAGATGAAACTAATTCCCCTTTAAGGCCTGATTTTTACTACGGCTGTTCCCTGTTTTGCTTTTCATGGGGGAGGGGGGAAAGCTTAGTAAGGCTCTTAATTACAATTCAGAAACAATTTTGCCTAAGGCAGTGCTTCCCAAACTTTTATCCAATATGACCATATTTTAATACTTGACAATTCACATGACAAACAAAACAAAATAGCAGACCAACTCCTCCTCCTCCAAAATGGGCAAGTAGTGGCAGCAGCAGCCATGTGGCAAAGATGCAGCCCATATGGGGAACCTCAAACAGCAAATGGTCCAGAAAGACAACCCAAATATTCATTTTTGAGTGTGACTGGCGGTATTGGGCCATGATTCACTAAAGCTTTTTTCACCTACCTAACATGGGGGAGTAACAGACACAAAATGTATATTTTGCAGTGCCTTTTTGGGCCAAGTGATGCTTAATGCCACACCCAAAACTGTCTCATTGTAATTAAGGATTTAATTTACTAAGGTGCTTTCCTTATTCTGTGTCTATGCAATGGTATAGCTGAATGCAACTGTAATGCAGAAATTACTTACCTGCTAATTTCATTTTCCTTAGTGTAGACAGATGGAGCAATGGGTATAGTGTGCTCCTGATAGCAGTTGGAAACAGAGTCAGATTTCAATCTGATATCAGCACTACATATACCTGTGCATGAGACTCTGATCCTCAGTTATCTCCTCGAAAAGCAATTATGGATATATGTGTGTTTGGATACTTTTGATTAATTTGGTTAACTTGATACTTGATTAATCGGATTGGTTGACGTGGTTTCTAGCTAGAGAATGCCAGGGCACTCAACCGAGAAGCGCCGACACCTGGTAATATGGGTGTCTGAACTAGAGATGAGGGTTGGCTTACCCGTGCTTGTGTTGCACTCGGGGGGGGGGAGGTTCCCCCAAGGATTCTTGATTACGAGGCAGCCATGGGCAGAGCGCTGAGTCCATCTGTCTACACTAAGGAAAATGAAATTATCAGGTAAGTAATTTCTGCATTTCCTAGCGTGTAGCAGATGGACTCAGGACCACTGGGATGTACAAAAGCTACTCCCGAACTGCATGGGAGGCTGCTCGTGGCCCATTTAGTGTACTGCCCTTGCGAATGCTGTGTCCTTCTTGGCCTGAACATCCAGGCGATAGAATCTTGAGAAGGTATGGATGGAGGACCACGTTGCCGCCCGACAGATCTCTGCGGATGACAGCATCTTGGATTCTCCCCAGGACACTGCCTGGGCCCTTGTGGAATGGGCCTTGACTTGTAGAGGTGGAGGCTTGCTTGCCTGCCTGCCTGCCTTGTAGGCGGCCTTGATTACTTCTTTGATCCAGCGGGCAATGGTTGCCCGTGAGGCCGCTTCCCCTTGCTTCTTCCCGCTGTGGAGAATGAACAGATGGTCCGTCTTTCGTACAGGTTCCGATCTTTCCAGGTATCTGACTAGGAGTCTGCCGACATTCAGGTGGCGAAGAAGGCGTGAGTCTTCCGAGTCCTTATGCTCGTCTGGAGATGGCAGCGAGATGGTTTGGTTTAGATGGAAGTGAGAAACCACCTTTGGCAGGAAGGAGGGTACAGTGTGCAGCTGTATGGATCCCAGCATGAATCTGAGGAACGGCTCCCGGCATGATAGTGCTTGAAGGTCGGAGATTCGACGGGCTGAGCAGATTGCCAAAAGGAACGCAGTCTTAAAGGTCAGGAGCCGTAGGGACAGACCGTGAGTTGGTCTGAACGAGGCTCCTGCTAGGAAGTCTAACACTAGATTGAGATTACATAGGGGTATCGGCCACTTTAGAGGTGGCTGAATGTGCTTGACCCCTTTTAAGAAGCGGGAGACGTCTGGGTGGGCCGCTAGGCTGGTGCCATCCACCCTGGTTCTGAAGCTGGCCAGGGCGGCCACTTGCACCTTGATGGAGTTGAGGGACAACCCTTTGTTCACCCCGTCCTGTAGAATTCCAGGATCATGGGGATTTTGACTGTCCGTGGAAGGATGTCGCAGTCCTCACACCAGGCTTTGAATATTCTCCATACTCGTGTATATATGTTAAGGAGGTGGAGAACTTGCGCGCTCAGAGCAGTGTGTATCCACTCTTTTTCAGGCGAGACCTCTCAATGGCCAGACCGTAAGCGAGAATCTCGTTGGGTCTTTGTAGAGAGTCGGACCTTGCTGGAGTAGAGCCCTGTGTGGAGGTAGGCATAGAGGGTTTCACGCCAGAAGTCTTCGCATGTCCACGTGCCACGATCTTCTTGGCCAGTCCGGGGCCACTAGAAGTACCAGCCCTCTGTGGTGTTCTATGTTGCGGATGATTCCGCCCAGTAGTGGCCATGGAGGGAAGGCGTACAGTAGGTCCTCCTGAGGCCAGGTCTGGACGAGGGCATCTATTCCCTGGGACAGAGGTTCCCATCTTTGGCTGAAGAACCTGGGAACCCGGGTTTTGGACCCGGTTGCCAGAAGATCCATGGCTTGGGTTCCCCAGTGGTTTACTATCCGCTGGAAGGCTGCTGAGACAGAGTCCATTCCCCTGGATCCAGACTCTCTCTCTGCTGAGGTAGTCTGCAGTGATGTTGTCTTTTCCCGCGATGTGGGCGGCTGATATCCCTTGTAGGTTTGATACTGCCCATGTCATTAGTGGCTCTATTTTCAGAGACAGCTGCTGGCTTCTGGTTCCCCCCTGGCGGTCAATGTAGGCCACTGTTGTGGCATTGTCCAACATGACTCTGACTGATTTGCCCCGGAGTCTGTGACTGAACTGTAGGCAGGCTAGTCTGACTGCTCGGGCTTCCAGTCTGTTTATGTTCCATGCCGACTCTTCTTTGTCCCATTGCCCTTGAGCCGTTAGCTCGTAGCAGTGGGCTCCCCATCCCCGCAGGCTTGCATCCGTGGTGAGCAAGGTCCAGTCCGGTGGGGATAGGCTTGTTCCCTTGCTCAGATGGTCGTCTTGTAGCCACCATTGTAGTTGGTTTCGAACCTTCGCTGGTAGCTGGAGGGGGGCAGAGTAGTTCTGAGACATCTGGTTCCACTGCGAGAGTAGGGAATGTTGTAGGGGGCTGCATGTGGGCCCTTGCCCATGGGACTACTTCTATGGCTGATGCCATGAGTCCGAGGACTTGGAGATAGTCCCATGCTGTGGGGAGAGTGGAATTCAACAATGCTCATAGTTGTTCCATCAATCTCCTTCTCCTTGTAGGGGAAAGGGTGTCTTTGTTCCATTTGCTGTCGAACCGGACTCCCAGGTACTCTAGGGATTGGGAGGGCTGCAGGTGGCTCTTGGGTGTGTTGACGACTCACCCGAGGTTCTACAGTAGTTCCTTGACTCTGGTGGTTGCTTGATGGTCTTCCTCTGGCGATTTTGTTCTGATCAGCCAATCATCCAGGTATGTATGCACGAGGATTCCTTCTTTCCTCAGTGTCGCTGCTACTACCACCATAATCTTGGTGAACGGGGAGCCAGAGCTAGCCCGAACCATAGGGCCTGGAACCGGTAGTGATGGCCCAATATCACGAAGTGTAGGAATCGCTGATGGATCGGTAGGTGGAGAGAGGCTTCTGACAGATCCAGGGAGGTCAGGAATTCTCCCAGTTGTACCGCCTTTATGACCGAATGCAGGATTTCCATGCGGAAGCAGGGTACCTTCAGGTAGCAATTGATAGTCTTGAGATCCAGTATGGGCCGGAATGTTCCCTCTTTCTTGCGTACAATGAAGTAGATGGAATAGTACCTAGAATTTTGTTGGTGTGTGGGCACTGGTGTTATTGCCTTTTAGGGTGAGTAGTTTTGATAATGTGATTTCCACTGCCTTCCTCTTGGAGGGGTTGTGGCACAGAGCAATCACAAAGTTGTCCGCGGGGATGCTGTGGAAGTCCAGGTAGTATCCCTCTCGGATGATGGATAGGACCCAATTGTCCGACATTATTTCGACCCATCGTTGGTAGATTAGGGTAAGCCTGCCCCCTATGATCTCTTCCTGTAGATGGGTCTGCTGATTCTCATTGAGTGTTGCGGCTGGGGCCTGGTCCCGAGCTGGCTCCTCTTTTGTTGTGTCTGTTCCGAAAGGATGCTCCTTGCCGGTGGGCTTGGTAAGTGTTTTTGTATGGTCTATAATGCTGGGATCGTCTGTCCTTGGGTGCCCGGGGAGAGGGGCGTTGGTTCCTCTTGTTCCTGTCCGCCGGTAGACTGGGTACTCGCCCCATTTGTCAATTTGTCCAGGTCGCTTCCGAATAGGAGTGTTCCTCTAAAGGGCATTCTCGTGAGCCTCGTCTTAGAGATCGCGTCGGCTGACCAGCTTCGGAGCCAGAGCTGTCTTCTGGCTGCCACTATGGACGAAAGGCTCCTAGCTGAGATGCGTACCAGGTCTGAGGTCGCATTCGTGAGGATGGAGAAGGTACAGAGAAGGGCTAGCAAAATAAGGAGAATGGAGCAGCTCCCTATGAGGAAAGACTAAAGAGGTTAGGACTTTTCAGCTTGGAGAAGAGACGGCTGAGGGGGAGGGGGGGGGATATGATAGAGGTGTTTCACATCTACCTGTTCTAGACTTTTCATGATTTTAATCTGTTATTTACTCTGTCGGATAATAGAAAGACTAGGGGGCACTCCATAAAGTTAGCATATGGCACATTTAAAAATAATCAGAGAATGTTCTTTTTTATTCAACGTACAATTAAACTCTGGAATTTGTTACCAGAGGATGTGGTTAGTGCAGTTAGTATAGCTGTGTTTAAAAAAGGATTGGATAAGTTCTTGGAGGAGAAGTCCATTACCTGCTATTAATTAAGTTGACTTAGAAAATAGCCACTGCTATACTAACAACGGTAACATGGAATAGACTTAGTTTTTGGGTACTTGCCAGGTTCTTATGGCCTGGATTGGCCACTGTTGGAAACAGGATGCTGGGCTTGATGGACCCTTGGTCTGACCCAGTATGGCATGTTCTTATGAATGATATGGCCGGGTCTAATGCCTCAATTGATGTAGTTCTGTCCCTGCCCAAAGCCAGGCAGGCGCGAGATATCATGGCACAGCAAGCAGCGATCTGTAAGGTCATAGCTGATATATCGTAAGACTGCTTGAGGATGGATTCCTGCTGTCTGTCATTGGGATCCTTGAATGAAGCTCCTCCCTCGATTGGTATGGTAGTGCGCTTTGTGGTGGTACAGACCAGGGCGTCGACCTTGGGGAAACCGCAGGAGTTCCTTTGTCGCGGGGTCGGATAATAGAAAGACTAGGGGGCACTCCATAAAGTTAGCATATGGCACATTTAAAAATAATCAGAGAATGTTCTTTTTTATTCAACGTACAATTAAACTCTGGAATTTGTTACCAGAGGATGTGGTTAGTGCAGTTAGTATAGCTGTGTTTAAAAAAGGATTGGATAAGTTCTTGGAGGAGAAGTCCATTACCTGCTATTAATTAAGTTGACTTAGAAAATAGCCACTGCTATACTAACAACGGTAACATGGAATAGACTTAGTTTTTGGGTACTTGCCAGGTTCTTATGGCCTGGATTGGCCACTGTTGGAAACAGGATGCTGGGCTTGATGGACCCTTGGTCTGACCCAGTATGGCATGTTCTTATGAATGATATGGCCGGGTCTAATGCCTCAATTGATGTAGTTCTGTCCCTGCCCAAAGCCAGGCAGGCGCGAGATATCATGGCACAGCAAGCAGCGATCTGTAAGGTCATAGCTGATATATCGTAAGACTGCTTGAGGATGGATTCCTGCTGTCTGTCATTGGGATCCTTGAATGAAGCTCCTCCCTCGATTGGTATGGTAGTGCGCTTTGTGGTGGTACAGACCAGGGCGTCGACCTTGGGGAAACCGCAGGAGTTCCTTTGTCGCGGGGTCCAAGGGGTCAAGAGTTTCTAGGGCTTGACCTCTCTTAAAGGTGGCCTCTGGTGCATCCCACTCCAGGTCGATCAGTTGTTGTGCGGCCTGTAGCGTAGGGAAATGGTGTGAGGTCTGGCGGAGCCTGGCTAGGAAGGGGCTCGCCTTGGACTCTGCTATGGTGCCTGTGTCTGGGATGGCCAATGCCTTCAGACTCGTGGCTACGCGATCTGATAATTTGTATTTTGGGAAGCGTATCATGGGAGGACCCTCTTGTCAGATCAGGGTCTATCCTGGTTGGGGCTGCTCAACCCGAGTGTACAGAGGGCATTCCCCCTCTTACAGGGGTTCTGATTCCTCCCCTGAATCATCTGTGTCCCCTAAGGGGAGGTATTTGTTCAGGGGGGGCTCAGCTGGTGGAGGCCGGGAGGGCCCTGGGAGGTTCTGGACCCCTGGCGGGGGTTGTGCCTCTGGTGGCCCTGTCAGTGCATGGATGTAGGATTGCAGCTCAGTGAAGGATCCCACCCAGGTGAAGTTGCCTGGGACCACATTGGGTCCGACGGTGCTCCCAGAGGGCCCCCCACTGTGGAGGGGCTGAGTCGGGAATAGAGAGGTCTGGGATAGTCTCGCTGGTAGATCCGGAGTCCTCTACAGGCCCTTGTCTCGGTGCCACCCCACCCCCCAAGCTTCTTCGCAGAAAAGGCCCAGGGTGGAGGTCACCTCGGGCTGAGCTGCTCACAGGTGGCAAGCCAGGCAGAGGACTGGACCTTTAGCTGTCTTGGACGGCGGTGCCATGATTTGCGTGTGTATCCTGTACAGCTGCGCATGCTGGGAGGCCTGGTTATGCGTTCCGGGTGCCTACACCGTGCATGTAGGAACGGAAGATGTGTGCATGGCTGTGCGCTTGGCACTCCTGAGCGTGCCGCTGTGTGCCCGGCGTAGATGCATGTGCCGCTATGCGCACAAGTACTTTGTGCGCCCAGCTGGCCGTTGCGCGCATGGCTCGGTTGTGCAGATGATGCGGTGCCCCCCCCAGGGGGTTTCCATGTGGGAGAACACTCTTGTCAGATCAGGGTCTAGCCTGGTCAGGGCTGCTCAACCCGAGTGTACAGACGCCGGAGGGACGATATGTGCGGCTGTCGGAGCATCGGAGACCAGAGACTTAGAAAAAGTTTTCTACCTTACCTTGGCTCAGTGCTTCCCGGTCCTCGGCCGGGCGGTCTCCGGCTGCTGGGGGAGAGGGAATTACCTTCACCGCCGCACTCTTTTCTGCACCCACTGCCTCTCGGCTGCTCCCTTTTCAGGGGGCTAAGTCCAAGCCAGGTTGGCTACTGCACCGAGACTGCCTCTCAGCTGCTCCCTTTCCCAGGGACTAAGTCCATGCCAGGACTGAGGCTTACGTCTGAGGGATCTCAGAAATCACCTCAGGAAATCTTGACTGGGGGAGGGACCCTTAGGTATCACCACAGGAGAATGGGGCTCGTTTTGGAGGTAAGTTTTTCTTTGTTTCTTCTTTAAATTTTGAGTTTGGTTTTCTAACACTGTGCAAGCGTGTGTGAAGTCCCAAACTGCTATGGAGACAGAACAAATTGAGGATCAGAGTCTTGTGCACGGGTCTATGTAGTGCTGACGTCAGATTGAAATCTGACTCTGTCTCCAATTGCTATCAAGAGCACCCTATACGCATTGGTCCTGAGTCCATCTGCTACACGCTAGGAAATTAAGGATTTATTTAAAGGGATAATGGTGGTTGAGACACCAAGCGGAGAAAAGGAACCAGAATCAAGCACATGCATTTTTTGTGTGTTGGCCAGAGTGACAAGTTCTTTAGGAGGAATGTAATGGCCTGGTACTCACTGTCATCATGGAAAGACATTAAATGATCCGACATGCAGAAGTGGGTGCTCTCTGGAATGGGCCCCCTCCAGAGCAAGAGACTAGCTATAATGCCCTCTCACTAGATATAAATACCTATCTCTATGGGAAGCCCACCTAGGAACACGAGGTGAGGTTTAGGTATTAGTGTAGGGGTTAGGGGCCACTTTGACATTCAAACAGCACCGTGCTCTCTTGTGAAGATGCGCAGTGTTCTCTCAACTTAACTTGATGTTACCCAGGTAGAGAGTCCATCAAGCTAGATTGAGAGAACACTGCCCAAATCTCATCTTTGGGTGAGTTTCCTCACTACGAAGGTCATTAAATCTTCACAAGAGAGCACTGTGCTGTTCGTACGTCTCACTTTGAATGTCAAAGTGGCTAACCCCCTACCCTAATACCTAAACCTCACCTCGTGTAACTAGGTGGGCTTCCCATAGAGATAGGTATTTATATCTCGTGTGAGGGCATTATGGCTAGGCTCTCTTTCTCTCAGACCCTGATAGCTAGGCTGACTCTCTGGGAGCTTCAACACTACTAAAAATGGTCCACGGAGTGATTGTATGCAGGCAATACAACAATTCCGAAATGTATCGCAAAGTGTGAAAAGGTTAGCGTTTCGCATAGGCATTAGTGCACTTTGCGATAAACTGCCTATTACTATAAAACATACCCCTTTTCCTATCGCATGCGATATTTAGTGCATTTTGATAAATCAAGGCCAAAGTGTCAGAACATTAACCATACCACTAAGGACTGAGACATTTTCCAAATCCTGACCCTATTTACACAGGCTGTGGTTTCACAAACTCTGCTTACCTCTCTGAGCTCCCCACTCTACTTAAACCCTATGCTTTCGCCTCAATGGATTATGTTCCCTTACACTAATTTCTGTATTGCACAACTACCCTCCTGCTCTTGTATCTCACAATTTTATCCAATATAGAGCACCCATATCATCTTTAACCATTGCAACCCACTATAAGTGAGCAATAGCTCAGAAAGACAGGTAACAAATACAGTTAAGTTATAAAAGTTATATACAGGGAAATAAAAGATTTGCTTGTGAACACACAAAGGCAGGAAAAAAATGAAGCACTTAAAGTTGCTTTATTACATTATTTCTCAACCCCTTTTTATTTCACTGCACATTTCTGAGTTTGCTTGTTATTCATGGCACACTGAACCAGATTTCACAACGAGCAGCCACCACATGAAACACCTGCTTGCTCCTCTCTTCTACTCATTTCCCTGCAAGCCTCTTTCACGTACTGTTTACCTGGGAAACAAATCACATGTACATCGGTTACTTAGCTTTAAAAACTGAGTTTAGCACCTGTTTGTTGTGGCATGAACTGTACAAAGAGGAAAAGCCCCAGCTCAATGGCAGCTACCCTCAGCACCTTGACCCCCTGCAGTATGATGTAAAAAGACCCTTATGGACCAGTAAAATAACACCAAGCTCCTTCTGCGTACAGTCACTTCCCTGAAGTGCTGTTCTGTTGCTGCTGTTCAGCCAGTGCTTGCTGAAGGCGCATTCGTTTCCGGGAGTAGTGCTGCCAGTGAAGGATCTGTTGCTCATCGATGAATTTAGCACACTGCGCGTTCACCAGTTCCTTGCGGAAATGTTCATACTGGAGAAGCTCTAACATGTGCAAACACTGGGGATACCTGAAAACCAAAATTGTAAAAGAAAATTATTCCTTACCTGCTAATTTTCATTCCTGTAGTACCATGGATCAGTCCAGACAGTGGGTTATATCCCCTGACCACCAGATGGAGTCAGAAGAGAGTTTGAGAGAGTCAGCATATAGAGTAGTGCACCCTCTGCTGGAGCTCAGTATTACGTATAGCAAAGCCCAAAAGCAAAACACAACATTTTGGATCCAGATCCGTCCCCAAAAAGGAACAGAGAAAGATATAAGTAAACAAACTGTCAACGGGACCACCAACAGTCAACTTGTGAGGAGCTGTGAACAGTAACAATAATCAGAGAAACAGAATGAAAGTTACCTGGAAGAATCCGAGCAGGACCTAATGAAACCCCTAGTGGCGGGCGTCTGGACTGATCCATGGTACTACAGGAATGAAAATTAGCAGGTAAGGAATAATTTTCTTTTCCCTGTACGTACCTGGATCAGTCCAGAGAGTGGGATGTACCCAAGCTTCCCTAAACCGGGTGGGGTCCTGAGAGACCTGCTCGGAGAACTTGATCGCCAAAAGAACCCATGTACTGAGGCGCCAGGTGTAGTCTGTAATGTCTGGAAAAAGTGTGCAACGACTTCCACGTCGCCGCACGGCAAATTTCCTGGGAGGAAATGGAGCGAGATTCCATCCAGGACGCCGCTTGGGATCGCGTGGAATGAGCCGACACGCTGAGAGGTGGCACCCGCCCCGCCGCAATGTAAGCCGATGAGATGCGTCCTTTATCCAGCGCGCAATAGTCATCTTGGATGCCCGAGAACCTCTCCTCGGTCCTGACCAGAGGATAAACAAATGATCGGATACCCGTAAGTTATTGGTAAGCTCCAGGTAACGGAGCAGCACACGCTTGACGTCCAGGAGCCGGAGAGACCGGGGTTCCTTTGGAGCGAACGCTGGAAGCTCCACCGTTTGATTGACATGGAAGGCCGAGACCACCTTTGGTAGGAAGGATGGCACCGTACGAAGGGAAACCCCGGAGTCGGAGAAACGCAGATAAGGGTCCCGGCAGGACAAGGCTTGGAGCTCTGAGATCCGGCGAGCAGAAGAGATGGCTACAGGAAAACCGTCTTGAGGGTCAGGTCCTTGAGGGAGGACCCCCTCAGGGGTTCAAAAGGAGGGCCCGACAGCGTTCACAGCACCAAGTTGAGGCTCCAAGAAGGGAAAGGATCCCTGACCGGTGGCCGTAGGTGTTTGGCACCCTTCAGAAAACGTGCGATATCCGGATGAAGGGGTAGAGAGCAGTCCTTCTGTACCAAGACATTCAAGGCCGCCACCTGAACCCGGAGCGAATTATAGGCGAGACCCTTATCCAGACCATCCTGTAGGAAATGAAGGATCAGCGGGACAGTCGCCTCCATGGTTTGGACCCCGCGGTCAGAGCACCAGGCTTCGAAGACCTTCCAAACTCGAACATAAGCGACGGAGGTCGAAGGCTTGCGGGAACAAAGCATCATTGAGATCACTGTCTCCGGGTACCCTCTGTGGCGGAGATGGCGCCGTTCAAAAGCCAGGCCGCAAGACAGTAGAGTTCTGCCTGCTCGAAAAATACCGGCCCCTGACGCAGAAGATGAGGAAGATGGGACAGGCGAAGTGGGCCGTCCACCGTCATCTGAAGTAGATCTGCGAACCATGGCCGACGGGGCCATTCCGGGGCGACGAGAATTACAGTCCCTCAATGATGTTCCAACCTGCGGAGAACCTTGCCGACCAGAGGCCAAGGAGGAAACACATAGAGCAGTTGATCCAGACACGGAAGGGTGAGGGCATCCACCCCCTCCGCGCCGCGCTCTCTTCTGCGGCTGAAGAAGCGTGGAGCCTTGGCGTTGAGAAAGGTCGCCATTAGATCGAGGTGTGGAGTCCCCCAACGACGGACGATGAGATGCATTGCCTCGGAGAGAGCCCACTCGCCGGGGTCTAGCTGTTGACGACTCAGGAAGTCCGCCTGAACGTTGTCCACCCCGGCGATGTGAGAGGCCGCTATTCGGACGAGATTGTTCTCCGCCCACTCCATCAGGGGAGTTGACTCGAGGGAGACATGCTTGCTTCTTGTCCCCCCTTGACGATTGATGTAGGCCACGGTGGTGGCGTTGTCCGAGAGGATCCTCACCTCTCTGTGTCGCACCAGGGGAAGAAAACGCTAGAGAGCGAAACGCACGGCTCTCGTTTCCAGGCGATTGATCGACCACTTTGCCTCCTCTGGCGTCCAAGTCCCCTGCGTGGCACTTCTTTCGCAGATGGCGCCCCATCCCGCGAGGCTGGCATCGGTGGTCACCATCACCCAATTGGGAACCTCGAGCGAGACTCCCCGAGCCAGATGCAAGGGGACAAGCCACCAATCCAGGCTTTTCCTGGCTAATGGTGGAAGCGGCAGGATCACCTGATACTACTGGGAGACTGGTTTCCAACAGGATAGCAGGGACGCCTGCAGTGGACGCAGGTGTGTAAACGCCCAGGGTACCATGTCGATGGTGGAGGGCATTACTCCCAGGAGCTGCAGATAATTCCAGGCGGTTGGTTCTTCCAAAGCCGAAAACCAAGACACGTGCTCCCTCAGGGCTTGTGCCTTGTCCTGGCGCAGGAACACCATACCCCGCTGGGTATCGAAGCTCGCTCCTAAGAAATCCAGGTGTTGCGAGGGCACAAGGGAACTCTTTGGAAGGTTCACCACCCAGCCCAGAGAGCGTAGGAATTGTACTACTCTGGCCACTGAGGTCTGACCATGTGAGAAGGACTTCGCTCGAATCAGCCAGTCGTCTAGGTACGGATGTACTAGGATACCCTCCTTGCTGAGGGCCGCCGCCACCACTACCATGATCTTTGTGAAGGTCCGAGGTGCGGTCGCCAAACCGAAGGGAAGCGCCTTGAACTGAAAGTGTTGACCGAAAATCTTGAAGCGAAGATACCGCCGGTGAGCCGGCAGGATAGGAATGTGCACGTATGCTTCCGAGAGATCCAGTGAAGCGAGGAATTCTCCCTTGTGCACTGCGGCAATCACTGATCGAAGAGTCTCCATGCGGAACCGGCTGACCCTGAGGGCCTTGTTTACCTCCTTCAAGTCCAGGATGGGCCGAAAGGAATCGTCCTTTTTGGGAACGATGAAGTAAATGGAATAGTGGCCCAAGCCCACCTCGTCGAAGGGGACGGGAATGATGGCCCCTATTTCCTGCAGTCGGTCTAGTGTTTGTTGAACCGCTATCCTCTTGAGATCCGAACCGCAGGGGGAGAAGATGAACCGGTCCCTCAGGGGGCGGACAAACTCCAAGGCGTAACCGTCTCTTATGGTGTCCAGCACCCATTGGTCCGTGGAGATAACTGCCCACTCCTCGTAGAAGTCCATGAGGTAGCCTCCGATCCGGGGAGGTGAGAAGTGGGCTCCTTTGGCATCATTGGGAGGACTTTGTGGGCGGATTTCCCTGCCCTGGACCCTCTCTCGCGGGCCTCCGCCCACGAAAGGAACGAGACCAAGGCTGGGATCTTGTCGGCTGTGTCCGGGAACCGGACTGCCGGTAAGACCTATAACGTCGCTGTGCCCTGGCCCTGGTTCTACCGGAAGAAAATGACCTGAAGGAACGCTGTCTATCCTCCGGCAGCCGATGCACCGAATTTTCCCCCAGTGACTTGATGATCTGATCCAGGTCCTCTCCAAATAAAAACTTCCCCCGAAAGGGGAGGGAGCCAAGGCTCGACTTGGAGGAAGCATCCGCCGCCCAGTTGCGAAGCCACAAGAGCCGTCGGGCTGCTACAACCGAAACCATGGACCGAGCCATTACGCGAAAGAGGTCATACAAGGCGTCTGCCCCGTATGCTATGGCAGATTCCAGACGGTCCGCCTGGGCGGACTCTTCGGGGGGCAACTCCTGAGAGGTGAGAAGCTGCTGTACCCAGAGTAAGCTGGCCCTTTGCGCAAGCGAACTGCACATCACGGCCCGCATACCTAGGGCGGAGACTTTGAAGACCCTCTTGAGGAAGGTTTCTAGTTTACGGTCCTGCGTATCCCGCAGGGCCGTTCCACCCGTGACCGGGATGGTCGTCCTCTTGGTCACTGCCGACACCGCTGAATCCACCTTGGGCACCTTGATAAGATCCAAAAAATCCTCAGGGAGCGGGTATAGCTTTTCCATGGCGCGTGTGACTTTCAAGGACGCCTCGGGAGTGTCCCACTCCCTGGTGCGAAGCTGTAGGAAGGACTCATGGATAGGGAAAGCCCTTGCCCTAGGACGGAGGGCAGCAAGTACTGGATCCCCTTTGCGAGAAGAGGTGGCGACGGCAGGAGCCACAGGGATCGGCGGATCTGGAGGTGGGTCGAGGTCCAGCTCCTGAATAATATGGTGGATGAGTTCATCCAGCTCTTCTTTTTGTAAAATCCGTAGGGCTCGAGGGTCGTCCCCCTCCGTATGTCCATCCGGATGCGCCTCCGGGGGTTCCGGGGAGTCGTCTCTCACCGGCGAAGCCGCCCCCGTGGTACGCCGGGGTGGCACGGGAGAGGGACCCAGGGCAGGGATCCAGGCGTAACGGGTGAGGCGGTGAGACCAACCGCAAGTTTAGGAACCTTGGGGGGAGGGGCCCCCAGGGGATTCGGCGCCTGCGCTCCCATACCCTGCAAATAAGCCATGTGCATTGCCAGAATAAAATCAGGTGAGAAAAACGGGGAGCTGATTGGAATCCCTTGGGGGGGACCGTCCTGGGAGCCCCGGTCGGGCAAACCCCCGCCGGGGGCAAAGCCTGTTGAGAGCCAGTGCAACCAATCCTGTCTGCATCTGGGAGCGAGTCCGTCTCACGCTGTCCCCCTAAAATGGCCGCCGTTCCCGCCAAAGGTGGCGTCGTGGCCGGCCCACGCCGCCCGGGCTGAGGAGGAGGCAGGTCCGAAATCGCACCGGAGGACTGCAGGGTGCCTTCCCCGTCGGGGAAGCACCGCTCACAAAGCCCCTCCTTCAGAAATTGATTCCCTGGTTCGCCGTAGGCCTCACACCTCGAGGACCGCGGCATGTCAGCACCGGGGAAAAAAAAAAGCCTGGGGGGGGGGGGGGGGCCAAAAACGAGCTAGTGCCGCGGGGGGGGCCTGGAATGGCCCTAACAACCCGCCGAAGGGGTCCAGGAACTGCGGGGGAAAACCCCCGTTTCAGTTGAGCACACACCTGCGGACCACGGGACCCACAAACGACGCGTGGAGCGGCCGGAACCACCGGCATCCACGGGGCACCACCAAAAAGAAGCAAACCTGTGGGGAAAGAAACTCAAAAAACTTCCACTTACCCCAACGGAAGAGGAAAGGAGTACAGAATAGAGAAGGCAGAGCTACAGACACACGCCTCCTCAAAAATTGAAAAGTTTTTTTTTTGTTTTTTTTTTAATTTTAAGGATCCAAAATGAAGAGAAACATAAGACAGGGAAATACTGTGGAGAAAAGAAAGAAATAACCAAAAATGAAGAAACCCTGTCAATCTGGGGGAGCTAGTGGATCCCCCCACTCACATCTGCTGGAGTCAGAAGAATACTGAGCTCCAGCAGAGGGATGCTGACGCTCTCAAACTCTGTTCTGACTCCATCTGCTGATCAGGGGATATAACCCACTGTCTGGACTGATCCAGGTACGTACAGGGAATCAGTATATTTGATATGCTTATTCTGCTACATAAAAAATTCTAAATATCTTCTAAGGTGCTAAGATTTTTTTTTTCCAGATTACCTAGACTTTTGGATACCCCCTCCTCTACATTTTAACATGGATAGTTCTCAGTCTTCCCTGTAGCCTACATGGGAATATTCCGGTGTGCTTAAAGCCCCATAGACTACAGTAGCAAAACTAAAAGACCGGCTACTTTCTTTTAATTATATAGATTAAAAAAAAAAACATTCTTGCAATATTGTTCAATGTAGTACTTAAGAGTTTCTTTTTAAAGTTTCCCTTTACTAATAACATAATAAAAGTCACTGCAAAGCAGACTCAAGAGGTCTGCACGACTGCTCTAACTTCCAGCTTACACCTGCTATGTTATTATTGAGGAAAAAGAGTATAAAGCTCAGGATATATTTTTTTCTGTAGCTATCATCAGCCATTTTGATACTATTAGACAAGCAGTATCCTATTACAGGATGTGCTCATGTACAGAGAAAAAAAAGAAACAGCTCAATCTGTATAAACCATTTTCATTGAAACTATGTAAAAAAGTAAATTTTATTCAAACTGAGCCGATAAGTTACAGAAACTTAGTCGATGATGGCAGAAAAAGATCCATCCAGTCTGCCCAGCTGCAAGGGTATATCCCAGCTACCAGCCGTAGAAGCTTGACTGTTTTTAGGATATTACTTCTTACCCTAATCAGTTTTTGTTCTCTACCATCCTGGGTAGACGAGCATGCAAGATTCCATACTTAATCCAACATCCAGCACACCCCTATCCCAATCTTGGCACCCAGCTTTGTAAAATAATCTATGCAATGAGCCATATACAAAGTGTCAATAGTGGATAATGACATTTATTACCAAAATGTCTGCCCCCTCATTACCATTCCACCGGCCCCCTACTTACTTTAAGTACTTAGCATATTCAGGTTCCTTCCAGTAAAGCAGATACTTAAGATAATTCACAAATGCTCGATCTTTGAAGTAACCTCTTTGTGCAAGAACTGAAAAAAAAATTTGCATTTAATCTGAACAATTCTACATAGTACTTAAATATGTGTACATCATGAATAATTACAATTAAGTCTCATGCTCATATAAGCCTCGACTCACTTGTATTTTCACTCTCTATGAACATATCTGTTCTTACAGACATCTCAAAAGTTATTAAAGTAAGTCTCCAGTAACCAGAACCTTTGTCCTTAACACCAGTAGCGTTGATAGGAGTCAAAATATTTTTTTTTCTAAAGATTAAAATAAATATTTAAAAAAAATTGTTAAACTCCCATAATCAGGGCTAGAAAACTCCCAGATGACAAGTCCTCCGGGCAACTAGAATATGGCAGCTGCCACAGGATGGAGGAGCCAGGGCTGACAGGCAGGTCAGGAGGAGAAGGAGTGGTGGCCAGAAGAAAAAATAAAACATAACTAAAAGTAAAAAGAGTTAATTATATAAAATACAAGAAGTTCCACCTAGAACCAATTCAGCTTAGGGTCTAGGACATGCACATTTGCAGTCCGTGTATATGCATAGTTTAAAAAAAAAAAAAAAAAAAAAAAAAAGCACTCATTAGAATCATGTCATCCTGAATTTTTTTTTTTCAATTTAAGTTTTTATTGGAAAACAAGTAAACATACATTCTCAAAACTTGAGATAGGTCTGACAACCTGAAAATCTGATGTGGATAAGACACCAAGCACAAAAGTTAAGAGAACATAAACACAAGTACAGCAATCTCATAAGCCACCCTTTCTTTCATAAAATACATTACAAATTTATAAAGCATTTTCCCCAGCTTCTAAGGATTTTAGTCAACACCTAATTCTTCTAAATATTTTTCCATCCCTGTCCATAATCTCTGCTGCTGGCTGTGCAGAACAGAACCAACTCCAGTGTTCAGGAGTTTTCTATAGGATTTCCAAAACAAAATGATTCCCATAATACCCAGAGATGAACCCTGTTCCATGCATCACTTCTCCAGGCAAATATATACACAACTGCCTCTCGGTTTTTGCAGTGAGACACAGCTTATGGAATCTTTTTCAGAAAGACAACACTGTAGCAAAAGGAGCTATGTTACAATGTTGGGGGGTTTGATTGATGATGTAGGGCATCCTTTCAGAAGCTCATAGGGAACTTTAATTAAAATGGTTTTCCAGGAACAGCAGTGACAGTGCTGCAATGCAAAGGACCAGGTTTCAGTTCCTGGGCCAGGACTCTGCTCCCCAGGCTTAGGGATGCTGCAGAGGCAAAATTCACATTGTCAGGGAGGGGATGTGGAGAAGGAAGGCCTAGCCAGACTCGGGGTACATGCTTATAGGTTCTGGAGGAGTCACAGTCCAAACCCCTGGCCAAAGACCATCACTGCAATGATTAGGCTAAGTGAAAGAGAGGGAATCAACCTAATAAATGAAGCTTGACCGACGTGCCGCAAATGCGCAGTAGAGAGCAGCTCTACTGCGCATGTGCGGGCAAGCACGTCGGTCTCAGCGAGCGTCAGCTGAATATATCAATATGGCGGCGTTGAGCGGCAGCGACGAGGATCAGCGGCAGCGTCGAGCAGCCAGTAGTGAGGGAGGAGAGAGTGAGAGGGAGGGAGGGACGAGAGAGTGAGAGGGAGGGAGGAGTGGGTGAGTGTGTGGGAGAGGTGGGAAAGAGTGAGGGGAGACGGAGAATGAGGGGGAGGTGAGAGACAGAGGGATGTGAGTAAGTGGAAGGGTAAGAAGTTGTGGAGCAGAGAAAAAGGGAGTGGAGGAGGGCTGAGGGAGAGGGAATGGGATTGAGAGAGGGTGGGGAGTGACTGAGGGAAGGGGAGGGAGGTGGGAGTGACTGAGGGAAGGGGAGGGAGGTGAGAGTGAGGGGAAGGAGGCAGTGGGAGACAGAGGGTGAGTTAGACTGAGTGGAGGGAAGGGGGTGAGTGAACGAGGGGAAGGGGGAGTGAGGGAGAAAAAGTGTAGAAGGGTGCTGTGTTCGAAAATGGACTGAAAAAAAAATTTAATGTAGCCCATTAGCTTAATGGCTTGTATAATATAAGGGAAACAATTCCCAAGTTGTTATGAATTAAGACTTAAGATTGGCCCTGGATTTGTCAATAGACGCTCATTATACCTCTGCCTACATATCGGGGCAGCAGACTGGCTAAGATTTGCTTCCTTCCAGCAGAGAAAAGTCTTCTGCTACTCTGTAACAGAGCCTTATAGAAGGCTGGGGGGTAAAAGCACTAGAAGTGCCTTGGGTTGGCAAAATCCTAAATCTGTCCTTGCTTAAGATTTGCCATACTGGGTAAGACCAAACATCCACCAAGCCCAGCATCCCCCCTCCAATAGCAGCCAACTCACACCACAAGCACCTGGCAACATATGGAGACAAAACCGCAGAAAAGGTAATCATCTGAAATCAGAACCTCAAAAGGTCTGAAAGCTTAGCGCTTTAAATGTTCACATCAAAAGGCATCAGATCTCTAACTTTGATGATGCCATAACCCATTTCAATTCTAATTCAGCTGAAATTGTAAAAAAAAAAAAAAAGAGCAGAAGGAAACTACACTCCCACATATTCTCTCCCCTCAAAAAGTATTGTTACACACTCAGGCCAATCAAATAAGTCTGCACAGAAAACTGGTGCTCAACTGTTGAGCACCCGCTTTCCTAACACGTGCCCGGCCACCTCTCCTGGGCGAGCGATCTAATATTTAAGAACAAAAGAACATAAGAAATTGCCATGCTGGCTCAGACCAAGGGTCCATCAAGCCCAGCATCCTGTTTCCAACAGAGGCCAAACCAGGCCACACTTGCCTCACAAATCTGCTTCATTATTTGGAAGGAGTTAATAAACATGTGGATAAAGGTGAACCGGTAGATATAGTTTACTTGGATTTTCAGAAGGCGTTTGACAAAGTTCCTCATGAGAGGCTTCTAGGAAAAGTAAAAAGTCATGGGATAGGTGGCGATATCCTTTCGTGGATTGCAAACTGGCTAAAAGACAGGAAACAGAGTAGGACTAAATGGACAGTTTTCTCAGTGGAAGGGAGTGGGCAGTGGAGTGCCTCAGGGATCTGTATTGGGCCCCTTACTTTTCAATATATTTATAAATGATCTGGAAAGAAATACGACGAGTGAGAATCAAATTTGCAGATGACACAAAATTGTTCAGAGTAGTTAAATCACAAGCAGATTGTGATAAATTGCAGGAAGACCTTGTGAGATTGGAAAATTGGGCATCCAAATGGCAGATGAAATTTAATGTGGATAAGTGCAAGGTGATGCATATAGGGAAAAATAACCCATGCTATAATTACACAATGTTGGGTTCCATATTAGGTGCTACAACCCAAGAAAGAGATCGAGGTGTCATAGTGTGATAACACATTGAAATAGTCGGTACAGTGTGCTGCGGCAGTCAAAAAAGCAAACAGAATGTTGGGAATTATTAGAAAGGGAATGATAAATAAAACGGAAAATGTCATAATGCCTCTGTATCGCTCCATGGTGAGACCGCACCTTGAATACTGTGTACAATTCTGGTCGCCGCATCTCAAAAAAGATATAATTGCGATGGAGAAGGTACAGAGAAGGGCGACCAAAATGATAAGGGGAATGGAACAACTCCCCTATGAGGAAAGACTAAAGAGGTTAGGACTTTTCAGCTTGGAGAAGAGACGACTGAGGGGGGATATGATAGAGGTGTTTAAAATTAAGAGAGGTCTAGAACGGGTAGATGTGAATCGGTTATTTACTCTTTCGGATAGTAGAAAGACTAGGGGGCACTCCATGAAGTTAGCATGGGGCACATTTAAAACTAATCGGAGAAAGTTCTTTTTTACTCAACGCACAATTAAACTCTGGAATTTGTTGCCAGAGGATGTGGTTAGTGCAGTTAGTATAGCTGTGTTTAAAAAAGGATTGGATAAGTTCTTGGACGAGAAGTCCATTACCTGCTATTAAGTTCACTTAGAGAAAAGCCACTGCCATTAGCAATGGTAACATGGAATAGACTTAGTTTTTGGGTACTTGCCAGGTTCTTATGGCCTGGATTGGCCACTGTTGGACACAGGATGCTGGGCTTGATGGACCCTTGGTCTGACCCAGTATGGCATTTTCTTATGTTCTTATAAGAACCTGGCAATTACCCAAACACTAAGAAGATCCCATGCTACTGATGCCAGTAATAGCAGAGGCCATTCCCTAAATCAATTTGATTAATAGCAGTTAATGGACTTCTCCAAGAACTTACCAAACCTTTTTTTAAACCCAGCTACACTAACTGCACTAACCACATCCTCTGGCAACAAATTCCAGAGCTTAATTGTACACTGAGTGAAAAAGAATTTTCTCCGATTAGTCTTAAATGTGCCACTTGGTAATTTCATGGAGTGCCCCCTAGTCCTTCTATTTTCCGAAAGTGTAAATAAATGATAAAGGGGAATTGTTCCAGCCCCTTTATCATTTTGGTTGCCCTTCTCTGTACCTTCTCCATCACAACTACATCTTTTTTGAGATGCGGCGACCAGAATTGTACACAGTATTCAAGGTGCGCTCTCACCATGGAGCGATAGAGGCATTATGACATTTTCCGTTTTATTTACCATTCCCTTCCTAATAATTCCTAACATTGTTTGTTTTTTTGATTGCTGCAGCACACTGAGCTGACAATTTCAATGTATTATCCACTATGATGCCTGATCTTTTTCCTGGGTGGTAGCACCTAATAAGGAACCTAACATCGTGTAACTAGAGCATGGGTTATTTTTCCCTATGTGCAACACCTTGCACTTGTCCACATTAAATTTCATCTGCCATTTGGATGCCCAATCTTCCAGTCTCGCAAGGTCCTCCTGCAATGTATCACAATCCACTTATGATTTAACTACTCTGAATAATTTTGTATCATCCACAAATTTGATAACCTCACTCATCGTATTCATTTCCAGATCATTTATATATATACAAGCCGTAAAGCCCGTTAAAACGGGCTACATCCCTCTGTCTCTCACCTCCCCCTCATTCTCTCTCCCTCACTCTTCACCACCCCCCTCCCCCACCCACTCCTCTCCACCCTCCCTCTCCTCTCACTCAGCCCCCCCTCTCCCTCACTCCCTCCCACTCAGTCCCCCCTCTCCCTCCCTCCCACTCACTCAGTCCCCCTCCTCCCCCCTCCCTCCCACTCACTCAGTCCCCCTCTCCCTCCCTCCCTCCCACTCACTCAGTCCCCCTCTCCCTCCCACTCACTCAGTCCCCCTCTCCCTCCCACTCACTCAGTCCCCCTCTCCCTCCCTTCACCCACCTCCATTTCCTCCCGGCGCCGTAAGCGCGACTTCCCGCAACCCTCACCCGGCTCCATTAACTCCTCCCGCTCCTGCCGGCAGATCTCGGGGGGGGGTCACTCCCCGCGCGCGCGGCAGTGACCCCCCCGAGATCTGCCGGCAGATCTGGGGAGGAGAAGTAGCGGCACCGCGCGCGCGCGCGGTGCCGCTACTTCTCCTCCCGCTCCTGCCGGCAGATCTCGGGGGGGGGGGCGCGGGAGTGACACCCCCCCCCGAGATCTGCCGGCAGATCTGGGGAGGAGAAGCAGTGGCACCGCGCGCGCGCGCGGCGCCGCTGCTTCTCCTCCCGCTCCTGCGGCCCCACCGCCATTTTATTTTTCTGATCGACATCCTTGCCCGCACATGCGCAGTAGAGCTGCGCTCTACTGCGCATTTGCGGGCCGTCGGTCACAGGCCATTTATAAGGTAGATTGAAAAGCACCAGTCCAAGTACAGATCCCTGAGGCACTCCACTGTTTACCCTTTTCCACTGAGAAAATTGACCATTTAATCCTACTCTCTTTTTCCTGTCTTTTAACCAGTTTGTAATCCATGAAAGGACATCGCCTCCTATCCCATGACTTTTTAGTTTTCTTAGAAGCCTCTCATGAGAGACTTTGTCAAACGCCTTCTGAAAATCCAAATTTAAATGAGGGGGGTCGCACTAAAGAGGCACTAGGGACTAATATGTGCCCCTAGTGCCTCCTTGTCAGCAGGCGCCAGGAGAGGTGGCTTAGGGCAGGTTAGGGAAATTGACACTCGTTAATTAAGCGTCCCTTTTCCTAACGTGTCCGCTGGCACACTTTAAAAAATATAAATATTTTTTTAAAAAACATTCTCGTCCTTTTTGTTCCTCTGACTTAATATCCCCATTATATTAAGTCAGAGAGAGTACAGAAAAGCAGTATTTGCTGCTTTTCTGTACACGTATTAATTTCTGTTGTTAAAAATGTGCACATCAGGCGTACTTTTTTTTTTTTTTTAATTGGGGAGAATAGCTAATAGCTTCATCAATATGCATTTGTATGTGATGAGTGCTATTGGTTTTGCAGGGGTTGGACTTTTTGGATGCACTAATCACTTTAAAGAATAAGGGGTGGTGGGCACATGTCCAAAACCCGCATCTGGCTGAGCACACTGTTTTGCATGAACCTGAATGTGCATTGCTTCTTCCATTTTTTACCAATAAGAATCTGCTGAGAATGTGGAACCTCTCTAGGATTCACAAGTTAATATATGTGGAAAAATTAATATTGTTAAAATAAAGTATTTGGGTTACTGATTGCAGGCTAGTGAATTTACATAGTGTAAACTTTAATCACAGAGTAAAATGTTATTAGCATTAGCTGCTCATGTCTTATAAATGTTAATCTTCAAATAAATACTTACAGTTCAGGTAATTTGGGTTTGCTAAACACTGAACAAATTCTAACTCCAGCTGGAACCGAATCCGAGCTTGATCATCTGAATATAGAAATAAATATATTAGGAACAAATGGATAAGCAAGTTTGATTACTGTAAATAGTGTTTCCGTAGATAGCAGGATGAATTAGCCATGCTGTCTGGGAGCGTCTCCCGACCGGTCAGTAGGCAGAGTTTTCTCAGTAAGTAGAGTTTTGAATTCTGTACGGCTGCGCGGTGAGCTTCCCACGCGATTACCTTGTTACCTCAGTCTCTTGTAGCTAAGCGAGATGTACGTGGAAAACATTTTTTGGTAGAATCTGTAGACTGTCTAGGGAGTTGGGAAGGGATCGCATGGCTAATTCATTCTGCTATCTACGGAAACACCATTTATGGTAAGCAAACTTGCTTTTTCCCATCGATAGCAGCACTGAATTAGCCTTGCTGTATGGGAGTCCCAAGCTCCCGGGTTGTGTTCATATAGTAAGTTTTTATGAGTTGAGGTCACTACCCTTCAATAAAAAGGTAGACAGTCTTATTCTGTATTTAGGGTTGACAGAACTGCCGAACCCAGAGCTGCATCGGAAGATGCTTGCTGTCCAATTCAGTAGTGAGATGTGAAAGTATGAAGAGAAGACCAAGTTGCCACTTTGCAGATGTCCAGTAGCGGAACTCTTCTTAAATGCGCAACAGATGCTGCTGTTGCTCGTACCTGGTGTGCTTTGGTTTGTTGCTCAAAACAATAGAACGTTTATTGTAGCAGAATTCAAATCATTGGGATAACCAACTAGCAATGGCTCTTTTGGAGTCAGGCTGGTTTGGATTAAGGTTAAAGGAGAGGAACAATTGAGATGGTCTTCCTTGAGATTAAGTCCTTTGTTTGTAATAAGCTAACGCTCTTTTACAGTCTAAAGAGTGCAGAAGCTTGTCTCGGTCATTATGATGAGGTTTAGGTTTGAAGATTGGCAATGTAAATGACTAGTTTATGTGGAAAGCCGATACTACTTTAGGAAGAAAAGTAGGACGAGGCCGAAGAGTGACCTTATCATGGTAAAATTCTAAATAAGGAGAATAGTGAACCAAGGCTTGTAGCTCACTTACTCTCCGTGCTGATGTGATGGCCACTAGAAATACCGTTTTCCATGTTAGTATTTAATGTGGCATGAATCGAATGGCTCGAAAGGAGGCAGCATTAGTTGTTCAAGGACTATATTGAGATTCCATGGTATAGGTGGTTTTGACACTGGTGGCCATAGACGTAGCATGCCCTGCATGAATCTGGAGATCAACGGATGGTTGGAAATGGGAAGTCCATTATGAGAGTGGTGGAAAGCTGCAACAGAGCTAACATGCACACGAACGGAAGCCAACGCTGAACCAGCAAGGTAGAGTATATGGAGATACTCTAGGAGTTGCGTGGCTGTTGATGAGAAAGGGTCTAGTTATTGCGGTTTGCACCATTCTGTGTAACGATGCCACTTTCCTGCATAGTTATGTCTGGTTGAAGGTTTCCTGGATGCAATGAGAATGTCTTCAAGTTGAGATGGCAGTCCCAGATGGCTTAATAAATGCCTTTCAACCTCCAAGCTGTCAGGTGGAAGGAACGATGCATTGGATGAAGGAGAGACCCCCCCCCCTTCCTGAGTCAACAGATGTGGATGGTTCTCCAGTGGAATTGGTGGGTGAATGGAGAGTCGCATGAGATACGGATACCAGGGCTGCCTTGGCCATGCTAGAGCTATGAGGATCATATCCGCTGTGTCTTGGGTACATTTTTGAATTGTCCTTGATGGAATGGAAGGGTAAGCAAAGAGCAAGCCCTCCATCTGGAGCATGACTAAGTTTGCTCGAGTAAATGGAGCAAAATGTTTGTGTTTGACAGTTGTTCTCTTTGGCAAAGAGATCTATTATCGGGTTGCCCCAGTGTTGAAAGATTCTTGTTGCCACTTCTCGATTCAAAGACCATTTGTGTGGATGAAAAATTCTGCTGAGGCGATCCGCCGTGAGTTGTCTAAACCTGGGAAGTAAGTGGCTTGCATCGAAACTTCATTTGCTATTGCCCACGTCAGTATTCGAAGTGTTTCCCAGAGAGAGGATACATGAATCTGACCCTTCTTCCTTATTTATGTAGAACATGGCGACTTGGTTGTCTGTGTATACCATGACATGCTTGCCCCGAACTTGAGGGGAGAAGGTTTGAAGCACTTTCCAAATGGCTTGAAGTTCCAGGAGGTTGATCTGTTGTGTGTTCTCCTGAGGAGACCAGAGACCTTGAGTCTTTAAGTTGCTCAGATGGGCTCTCCAGTCCCTCCTGGATGCATCCGTTGTGAGTAAGTTGATGGGGAGGTAACCGGAAAGGTGCTCCTGAGGTCAGGTTGTTGGTGTTTTTCCACCATCGAATGTCGATGCACATTTGAGTTGTAAGTTGTATCCTGGTTGAGAGGGGTTGAAAGTATTGAGACCATTGTAGGCGGCGCATGTGAAGTCTCATGTAGGGAACTACATGGACAGCTGCTGCCATATGACCCAGTAGCTGGAGGACTTGAAGTACCGAAGTATGTGATCGGTTGCATAGATGTCGAGCTAGTGAGGATAGAGTTTGAATCCTGTCCTGCGGAAGGTACCCTCTCTGTTATGTTGTATCGATGAGCGATCCAATGAACTGTAGTGTTTGGGTCGGTTGCAGTTTGGACTTCTCGTAATTTATTATGAAGCCCAATGTCTGAAGGCAATTGATTGTTTGGAACGTGTGATTCCATAGAGTAGCCTGATCCGAGGCTACTAAAAGCCAGTCGTCCAGATAGGGAAAAATCTGGATTGACTGTTGTCTGAGGTGAGCCACCACCACTGCTAAACATTTTGTGAACACTCTTGGGGCTGAAGATAGGCCAAAGGATAGAACTTTGTATCAATAGTGGCTGTTCTGAGCTTGAAAGCAAAGGTATTGCCAGGAAGAAGGGTGCATGGGTATATGGGAGTACGCATCTTTCACGTCTATGAACATAGCTAGTCGTTGGGCTGTAGGAGGGAAAGAATAGTCTTGAGAGACGTCATCTTGAATCTTTCTTTTTTAATGTGTTTGTTGAGATTCCATAAGTCTAAGATGGGTCGAAGACCTCTGGATTTTTTTGGAATGAGAAAATAATGGGAGTAGAATCCCTGATTTTCTTGTGACACTGGAATTCTTTGAATAGATTTTTGGCTTTGTAGATTTTGTAACTGTTCTTGAAGGTACAGTGAGTGGGTTGATTATTATTTCAGGGGGAGGGAATATGAGGGAGGCATGGGAGTGTTACAAAATTTATCTGGTAGCCTTCCCTTATGATGTTCAGCACCCAACAATCCGAGGTAATTGACTCCCAATTGGCATAAAATAGCTGGAGGCTACCTCCTATGTATGGTGGTAGAGTTGGCTCGGGATAGCTCAAAAAGATGAAGTCTGTTTTTGAGGAGGTGCTGGTGCAGGCTTTTGTGGTCGTTGGTGACGAGGTCGTCCACGGGATTGATGTGTCTGAGATTGGTATCTCTGGTGGGAATAATTCTGCGTTCGATAGGTATTGTATGGTTTAAGAGGTGCCCTTGAGTAGGATTTCTTCCTGAATGAAGGGTAAAATTTTCTGGACGAGGTATGGGGGTCCGTAGGAGATGTGAGTGACAGTACCGCGGTACTCTGTTCTTTAAGAAGATTAACTGTTTCCCCAAACGTCTCACCAAAAAGCTCATCTCCTAGACATGGTATGTCCACTAACTTATCGTGAACGTCCTCTCTAATTGCGCTCGCTCTCAACCATGCCATTCGTCTTGCTGCTATAGCTGAAGACCTTGCGGAAGACTCAAACGACTCATATACAGACCAAAGTAGATGGCGAAGCCCTTCTTCCATGTCTGTAAATGGTTGTGGTAGGGTGTTATCAGAGGCTAAACATAAGGGACGTAATCTCTGAAGACATTCAAATAAATACTGGATTACGTAAAATTGATGTTGTTGAATTTTTGTTGCTAGCATGGACGAATGGTATACCTTACGGCCGAAGTCATCCATAGACTTATGGTCCTTTTCTGGTAGTGAATTGGCATGAAGTTTTGACCTTTTTGCCTTTGATAGTGCAGATTCCACTACTATTGAGTTGTGTGGCAATTGTGTGGAGTCCGTTTTTCCTCGATGTAGCTGTGGTGGTAAAAGTTTTCTCCCACATTTTACGAAGAACCGTATCCAGCACTGTATGTGGTGGTAGAGCTGTTGGCTCTGGAGGCATTTCGAATATTTTCAGTATTCCAAGAACCTCCGACCTAGGATCAGGGATCTTTCCCGTCTCGATATTTAAAAGAGAGCCTACTTTCTCGCTGAACTTTGCGTAGGACAAGTCTTCGGAGGGGGAATAAGGTTCCGGGAGACCTTCTGGAGGGTTAGATGGGAATCCTGTAGATGAACCAGGGGACGATGTCCATGGCAAGTCTGGTCGATCAGCGATTGGAGATGGTGCTGACGGCTGAGACGGAAGGAGGGGAGTTGGTGATGCAGATGGCGAAGGCTGAGAAGGCGCAAGTGAAGGCCGAGGATGTGCCGTGTTTAGATCTTGGAAAAAAGTATTTAAATGCCTGCGAAATTTGTAACATCGCTTTAGATGCGAGAGGTTGTGCAGGCCCTGGAAATGGACCTGGGCCTGGAGGCATTGCTGCTATGAGAGAGTCTTGAGGAGGCAGGCCTGACTTATGGAGAAGACAAGGGGATTGTGGTCTACTAACCGAAGACCCATCACAATCAGAACCCTTGCTAGAGGTGTCGGAGTCATGGACAGAGACTAGTTCCAGATGCTGGTCAGAATCTGTCTCAGTAGGTTTTGAAGATGTTAGATGCTTAGTTTTTTGTGACTTTTTAAGATATTCCTGACTTAGCAGTATAGGCTGCATCAAAACTGGTGTCATGTGCGTCGGAATTCGAGGTTGAATCGATAGCTTCACACGTTTTGAGTCATGATGCTTAGCTGTGTGGTGTGGCATACACGCTGTACGCTTAGATGCGCCTTTGTGCGCCGATGTTCCGCCGCGCATCTGCGCGCCGATGTCTTGTACGCAGAGCTGTGTGCCGAATTGTGCGCCGATGCACCCGATGACCCGACTTCTTTGGCACTGATGAGCGGGATCGAGTGGGTTCAAGTGAACTGAAACCCACGCGGCTCATGAGGGATTTCTATGAAAGGAGTTGCGGCCTCAACTCCCTTCACTGGCCTTGGCGGATTGACTGACCTGGCCGAGGCACCCTCTAGTGAAGCAGACCTTTTAGACGGAGTCTTCTTCGGTCTCTTCGACGGTCCCAGCGAAGACTGTATGGACGATACCTTTAGACGCACTATTTTTTCTGCGCACTTCCTTTGGGCCCTGGGGGACATACAACCACAGTCCCGGCACAAGACTTGGTCATGTTCCAGTCCCAGGCAAATATAGCAGTAATTATGTCCATCTGTAATGGACATAATTTTACCGCATTGGCAGTACTTAAATCCCGATGGCTTAGGAGCCATCACTGCCCAGAAGAAATGAAGAAAAACCAAAATTTGAGAAAAAAATCTCTTCAGAGACGAGGAGGAGAAAAACCCCGCGGGCAGACTGCTCGCGGAAAAAAAGAGACTGAGGTAACAAGGCAATCGCACAGGAAGCTCACCGAGCAGCCGTACAGAGTTCAAAATTCAAAACTCTGTACTAACTGAGAAAACTCCGCCTATGCTCCCAGACAGCATGGCTAATTCAGCCCTGCTATCGACGGGAAAAAATTACTACTTACCTGAAAATTTAATTTTCCTTAGTGTAGACAGATGGACTCAGGACCAGTGGGATATGCTCCCCTGCCAGCAGATGGAGACTGAGCAAGCTGACGTCACAGTATATATAACCCTGCAGTGACCCCAGCCTGCCAGTATTCTCTTCAAAAGCAACTGTGGACAGACTAGCAAAAAACTTGATTAAAAACATTCAACCAGTATTGTATTCAACCAACAAGAAACATTGAACTCAACTAAGAATTTATATACCCCAATCTAAGGACTGGATGAACACTTACCAGTAATCCCCTGAGGCCCTAAGCCCCACAGGAGGACTATTGACTCACTCATGCAGCAGCTGAGGGCAGGAAGCTGAGTCCATCTGTCTACACTAAGGAAAACGAAATTATCAGGTAAGTAATAATTTCTCCATTCCTTAGCATGTAGGCAGACAGACTCAGGACCAATGGGATGTACCAAACCTACTCCCCAAGTGGGTGGGTGCCCGCGGTCCAGTCAACACCACACCTGCAAAGACTATGTCCTCCTGGGCCTGCACATCCAGACGACAGAATCTGGAAAAAGTATGTAAGGACGACCATGTCACAGCTCTGCAAATGTCAACGGTGACAACAATCTAACCTCCGATGATGATACTGCCTGAGCCCTAATCTGAGTTGGCAACAGCTTTTCATCATCCATATATGCGGCCATGACTACCTCCTTAATTCAGCGAGCCACAGTAGCCCGCGAAGCTGGTTCTCCCTGCTTCCTCCCACCATGAAGGACAAGGTTCAGAAACCTCCAGATGCCATACAACATGTCTCCTGACATCCAAGGGACTCAAGAGGCGATAGATACTCCTGTGCATCCCTGTCCTTATCCAAAGAAATGGCCTGATTTAAATGAAAATCCCAAACCACCTTAGGCAAAAAGGAGGGAACAGTATGCAGTTGTATTGCCCGGAGTCACCCAAAGGAACGGCTCCCGGCAAGACAAGGCCTGCAGCTCATTAATTCGACGCGCAGAACATATAGCTACCAGGATTGCTGTCTTCAAGGTCAATAACTGCAAGGAAAGGGTATGCAGTGGTCAGAACGTAGGGCCCGCCAAGGAATCCAACACCAGGTTAAGACTCCATAATGGAACCGGTAACCTCAAGGGAGGCCGAAGATGCTTCACTCCCTCCAGAAAATGGGCCATATTAGAATAAGACAAAGAGTCACCATTCCCCTGGCCCCTGAAACAGGCAAGAGCCGCAACCTGCACTTTCAAAGAATTAAGGACCAAGCCTTTATCTAACCCATCCTGTAAAAACTCCAAAATAAGCGGAATCTTAACTGAATGGTGCTCTTCCTTATGATCCTCAAACCAGGCCTCAAACACTCCCCAAACCCATAAATAGGTTAAGGAAGTGAAGAACTTTTGAGTATGGAGCAAGGTAGAAGTCATCGCAGAAGAATATCCACGCTTCAACAGGTGAGCCCTCTCAAGGGCCAAATCATAAGACAGAACAGAGTCGGATCCTCATGAAGACCCTGTCCCTTCTGCAACAGATTCTGGTGCGGCAGAAGATGAAGCGGGGTGTCCACCAGGAGTCTTCGCAGATCTGCATACCATGGTCACCTGGGCCAATCCGGGCCACCAGGAGCACCATCCCCTTGTGGCCTTCGACTCTGTGAACTATTCTGCCCATCATGGGCCACAGGGGGAAGGCATAAAGAAGCTTGTCTTCCGGACAGAACTGTACGAGTGCATCGATACTCAGGGACCACAGATGTCTCCTGCGACTGAAGAACCGAGGAATCTTCACATTGCGAGAAGTCACCAGCAGGTCTAGGAAAGGAAGGCCCCAGCAATCCACTATCAGCTGAAACGCCTCTTCCAAAAACACCCATTCTCCTGGGTCCAGATTCTCCCTGCTGAGGTGGTCTGCTCTTACGTTGTCTTTTCCTGTAATGTGAGAGGCCAAGATCACCTGGAGATGCTCTTCCGCCCATTCCATAAGTTGTTCTATTTCCTGCAACACTTGCTGGCTCCCTGACAATTGACTTAGGCCACCATTGTCATGTTGTCTGACATCACTCTGACTGCTTGCCCCCCCAGTCTGTGGCTGAACTGCAAGCATGCCAACAGGACCCCAGGCTTCTAGGTGACTGATACTCCAGAGCAGTGGTTCTCAACCTTTTTCCCACCGTGACACACCGGACAGGCCACACTCACATGTGTGACACACTGCTCATTACAATTCACGGCGGAAATAAAAAGTAAAGGTCCGGTAATTATTTTTGTTTAAAATGACACGAGGAAAAGATACATATCCTGTCTGAACAGAAATTGCATAAATAGTAAACATCCCACACCAAAACAGCACCAATTTCCAGCACTTAAAAAGTAACCACCTTACCTAAGAAAAGGCAACACTGAAATATTACACCAGGCCATAAGACACTAATACATCTCCTATTAGGAAAACGGACTAAGTCAGGCTGCTATAGAGCCCTACACAGAAATTACACGCCATAAAGAGACCAAAACGCATAACTAGAAGCATGCAGAAAAAACTGAATTGGAAACTGCAACAAGCCAGAGTCTCTGTATACAGTGTAATAAAGGAAAAAAGAAACATCACCCATCCTTATAAAACAAATCAAGAAATATAAAATCAGTAGCAGTAAAACCATACTAACAAAAAGAACAGATTATTTCGAAACAGCTGATGAGTGGAATATCCAATAATTAAAAACTCATATAAAAAGTTTCTAGATACCAATAAAATATTTCAAAATAGCACACACAAAGACCCAGAAATGAAAAATAAGGATACAAAAAAGTTTTTGCTCTGCATACCTGGAACGTTTGATATCCAGGTGTCCCGAGATTGTTTTGAATTAGCAGGAGGAGGGGTGGTTTGCTTGGAACGTTCTCCTCTCTCTCAGTCACATACCAGCGCTCTCTCTCACACTGGCTCTCAATTACACACCTATACACACATGCTCTCAGTCACTCACATATACACATGCTTTTTCTCTCACTTATATAGGCTCTTAATTACACATTTACACACATGCTGTCTATCTTTTCATGCTTACACACACAGGCTTTCAATTACACACATATATGTTGTCTTTTTCTCTCACACACAGACTCATTCACATGCTTACAAACATGCTCTCTCTCATTTACACACAGGCTCTCAATCACATACTCACGTGCTCCCTCACCTAAACCAGCTCTCAATCACACACAGATACGCATGCTCTCTCCCTTACTTATACACACAGGCTCTTAATCATACATACACATAATCTCTCTCTCACACACAAAGGATCTCAATCATACACACATACTCTTTCACACAAACAGGTTTTCAATCACAAACTTACACATATAGGTTCCCAATTGTAAACTTACATTCATGCTCTCTCTCAGAGGCAGGCTCTCAATCACAGACATACTCTCACAAATACAGGCTCTCAATCTCACTCACACACATACACACATGCTTGCTTGCTCATTCACTCTCTCCCTCCCTTCCTCCCCGGAACTAGCGGCAGCAGCAGCCTCCTCCCAACCCTAATCTCCTTCATTTTCAGCCCTCACAAAGGAGGAGTCCCATCAGACACGGGGGTTGACGCTCTTCTTCATTTTCCTCCGCGCCTCCCTTCTGTTCTTCGGTCCGATTCTGACCACACTAGCATGGTTTTTTCTTCCCGCGCACGCACCCGTTGCTCACCACTTCCTCTTCCGGGCCGCGGGGGGGGGCAGGAAGTAGAGACCATGCCGGTGCCGCTGACTCCAGCTGTTCTGCCGCGTTCCGCCCGGGCTGACAGCATTTTAAGCCCGGGCGGAGGAGGACTGGGGAGCAGCTGGGTCAGCGGGGGACCGGGAAGTGTGGCGACACACCTGTGTGCTCTTGGCGACACACTGGTTGAGAACCACTGCTCCAGAGTGACTCTTCGGCATTCCAGCACCCCTGCACGTGAGCTCCCCAACCCTGGAGACTTGAATCTGTCATGAGAATCAACCTGTTTGGAGAGGTCAAGGAAACCCCCTTTCTCAGATGATCCTCCTGCAACCAACACCGGAGGTGAGAGCAAATTTCCCTCGGCAAGTGGAACCAAACCTAATAGTCCTGAGACTGTGGGTTCCAATGAGACAGCAAGGAGCGCTGAAGAGGACGCATATGCGCTCGTGGGAAATTATTTTAAGCAGTTAGCTTGTGGAAGAATATTGTGCCGTGAGAGAGAAACGAAGCAGAGAAATCACTGTTATTATTAGTGTAATTATTTGATATAAGGCCTATAAATTCTGAGAATAAATATGCTATTTTTCTTTGCCTGCTTGTAACAAAAGAAAGTAATGATCAGATATATTAAAGAGCAGTTATTCAGGAGGCTAACTGTGCAGATATCAGAGGAAAACAGGACATAGCCACTTGGCTACACTTAACTGCTTGCTGATGTGATAAGGACAGAGAATTGGGGCCTCAAGAACACATGGGAGTAGCCCAGAGAAGAAACTAGAGCAAAGGTCAGAAGAATTAACTTACGGCTCGATACTGTAAGGCCGCGGTAGAAACAGTGCGGCAGTGTCAGGCGCACCCTTCCTTCCCGCACGCACAGTTCTCTTGACCTAGCGCCTGATACTCTCTTCTAATTGCATGCAAATGCATGCCGACGCTGTGAAGCGTTAGGGAAGGGTTATGCCCGCGCAACCCATTTTACTGTATAGGCGCTTAATACAGCGCCTATACAGTAACCTGGGTGCGCTGGTACCTGTCATTTCAAAAGTCATTTCAAATGACATTTGAAATGACAGGCACCAGGAAGTGTAAAAAACAAAATTTTTAAATACCTGTCGGAGGGCCGCGTGGGTCCAGGCGGCCGGCGGGATCCGGGGGGCGGGTGGTCGCGTGTTAAATCTAGGCCGCGGGCGGGTGGGCGCCTGTTCGCGGCGGCGGCGGGGGCGGGTGGACGCGCGTTAGTTTCAGACGGCTGGCGGGCGGCGGCGGGAGCCGGGTGGTCGCGTGTTAAATCTAGGTCGCGGGCGAGTGGGCGCCTGTTCGCGGCGGCGGGGGCGGGTGGACGCACGTTAGTTTCAGACGGCCGGCGGGCAGCGGGTCGCGTGTTAAATCTAGGCCGCGGGCGGGTGGGCGCCTGTTCCAGGCGGCGGCGGCGGGGGCGGGTGGACGCGCGTTAGTTTCAGACGGCCGGCGGCGGAAGCCGGGGGGCGGGTGGTCGCGTCTTAAATCTAGGCCGGGTCGCACAGACGCGCATTCATCCAGGAGGAGGAGCCAGCGGCAAAAGCAGCCGGCTCCTCCGCCTGGATGAATGAATGCGCGCCTGTGCGACCCCTGCGATTCGATGCTCAAGGCAGTCACATGCCGTGACGTCGGGCGTCGTGACGTCACGCCTTGAGCACCGAATCGCAGGGGTCGCACAGGCGCGCATTCATTCATCCAGGCGGAGGAGCCGGCAGCTTTCGCCGCTGGCTCCTCCGCCTGGATGAATGCGCGTCTGTGCGACCCGGCCTAGATTTAAGACGTGACCACCCGCCCCCCGGCTTCCGCCGCCGGCCGTCTGAAACTAACGCGCGTCCACCCGCCCCCGCCGCCTGGAACAGGCGCCCACCCGCCCGCGGCCTAGATTTAACACGCGACCACCCGCCCCCCGGCTTCCGCCGCCGGCCGTCTGAAACTAACGCGCGTCCACCCGCCCCCGCCGCCTGGAACAGGCGCCCACCCGCCCGCGGCCTAGATTTAACACGCGACCACCCGCCCCCCGGCTCCCGCCGCCGGCCGCCTGGACCCACGCGGCCCTCCGACAGGTATTTAAAAAATTTTATTTTTTTTTCTGACAGGTTTTATGTGTCCCACAGCATTACATTTTCTCGATCATCTCTGTATCGCTTTTTTTTTTATTGTGTTTTATTGTTTTTGAGTATCTTAAGCGGTGTCGATGGATTTGTTACTAGACTCACAGTCCTAACACCTACTAGGGGGAGGCGGTAAACTAACACGTTAAGGCCGCGGCAAAACAGCGGGTTACTAAGGAGATAATATCAGCGCCCGTTACAGTATCGGAGGGGAATAGCTAATTCCTTCATTATACAGCTAATTCGTTCATTTACACATCATATACATGCTGCGTGCGGAAAGGGTTATGTGTCTATTTTACGAAGCGCTAAGGACGCATGAAACTGGAGACTGTATCGCTGGATCGCCTGTATTGTGCGCTCCCAGCAAGTTACAGACGGGGAATCTTTAATCGCACGTTACTGTATCGACCTGTTTAAAAAGAGCAACATGAGACAAGCTGTTTGAAATCAGAGAAAGAACAGCTCAGAAGAATAGCTTTGGACATTAACAGTGGTTAATGAAATGCCTGATGAGCTGTGTTCCCAGATTTCCAAAGATATATCACATTGGGAACTGTGAGGGAAAGTATTTTTATGTATATATTTTTTAATGCAAACTCTAATCTTGTATGCTTTTATTGCTTATTCTCAGACTTAAGTAAAACTTCAATACTTATTTATAAGTGTGTTGTGTAATCTATGACAAAATAATCACCAATTTTCCTACCCACTACAGCTCTCACCCATGGTACCACTTCCAGGGTTGCCGCCATCAGAGTACCTGTAGATAGGACCACATTGTCGGACGTATAGTGTTCACTAGAAGACGCACCTGTGACATCAACTTCTGAATTTGAACATCTGGCAGGAAAATTTTGTCCTGTCTCGTGTCGAACCGAACCTCCAGATACTCCGACTGAGAAGGCTGAAGACTGCTCTTGGCCAGGTTCACCACCCAACCAAGCTCCTGCAACAAGGAGATCACCTTGCGGGTCACCAGGCGGCTCTCATCCAGAGACCTAGCTTAAATCAGACAGTCGTCCAACTACGGGTGAACCAGGATACCATCTTTGCCGCTGCTCCCACCATAACCTTGGAAAAAGTCATGGGAGCGGTGGCTAGACCAAAGGGCAGCACTCGAAACTGATAATGGCATCCCAACACCGCAAGACGCAGAAAACGTTGGTGCTCCAAAACGGATGGGAATATGAAGAGATATCAGCAATTCCCCCGCCTGCACAGCCAGTATCACTGAACACAAGCTTTCCATGCGAAAATGAGTCACCCACAAATGACAGTTGACTCCCTTGAGATCCAGGATGGGTTGAAAGGAGCCCTCTTTCTTGGGCACAACAAAATAAATGGAATATTGCCCCATTCTTTCTTGAGACATAGGCACTGGAACCACAGCCTGCAACCGGAGAAGCCTTTAAGTGTAGATTCCACTGCCTGCTTTTTCAGCGGGGAGTAGCAAGGAGACACCATGAACACGTCCCGAGGAACACTGCAAAGTTCCATCGCATATCCTTCTCGTATCACCTCCAGGACCCACTGATCCAATGTAATTTCAACTCACCTCTGATAAAAGAGAGAGAGAGGTGTCTCCCTATCTCCTGTTCCCGAAGGTGGGTCAGCAAACCTTCATTGGAAGGCTTGGGTGGATCCGCTCCCTGAGCCCGCTCCTCGCCTGGGCTGTCTGGGATGAAAGGACTGAGACCTACCGAAAAGCCGACCCTCTTTAGGAACGAAACCACTTGGAACTCCGGAGATGACCCCTAATACCAAAGGGGAGCTGCAACTACTTCTTATCCTCCAGCAACCGAGGAACCGGAGATTCACCCCCACTTACTGGCCAGTTTCTCCAATTCGCTACACAACTAGAGCTAGCCTTTAAAAGGCATCTTTGTAAGATTAGCTTTGGAGGTTGCATTGGCTGACCAATTTTACAACCATAGCAGACATCTGGCTACTACCACGGAAGCCACTCCTCTCGCCAAGGTACGGACAAAATCACAGCTCGCATCAGCTAAAAAGGCGGTGGCGGGTTCCATAACTGCTCTGGAATTCATTCCAGAATCATCAACTTCCTGTGAGAGGAGCAGACAAGAGCAAGCCCCTAGAGCGCAACAGGAAGCTATCTGTAAAGTCATTGCCACTGCTTCAAAGGCTTGCTTAAGGATGGCCTCAGTCCTCCTATCATGCACATCCTTTGAGGCCGCTCCTCACTCCACAAGGTTAGTCATCCACTTCAAGACAGCACAGACAAGCACATCCACTTTTGGAAAAAACGCAAACGCTCCCTCACTGCCAGATACAGGGGGTACAAGCCTTCCAAAGCCCGACCCCCTTTGAAATTTGCTTCTGGAGCATCCCATTCAAGATCAATCAATTCTTGAATGGCTTCCATATCAAGGAAAAAACAAGAGGCTTTATGCAAGGAAACTAAAATAGGACTCTTCTTTGGCTCAGCCACGGAATCTGTTCCAGGTACACCCAGCATCTTCAAGCTCTGGGAAATCAGGGCCAGCAGTTCATCTCTATGAAAGAACCGCAACATGGTTTGATAAGTTTCCAGTCCCAGAAGAATTTCCCCATCTTCCAGGGAGTTAGAATCTGCCTCATCATCAGTGCCATCCAGGTTCCTGTATAGGATACCTGCAGTTAACAAAGGCGTGCTTCAGTGCTTAAACATAAGAGTGGGAGGGGCCACTGGCTGTGGATCCAATCTGACAGGATTGGTCGAAGCTGAGGACTGCAATCCTTGAAAAACTGTACCTAAGAAAAGGCAGAAGGATCCAGGCCAAAACCAGAAGGTACTGGGCAGGGCCCACTCAGCTGCCATCTCCTGCGGAGGAACCAGTCAAGAGAGTTCCAAGGTACAGCACATCTCCAGACAAATCCTTAGCCAGACCATCATAAGGCTGGGAGAACCGAGACTTAGCAAAATTAGAAGAAGATAATTCACCCTGAGCCTCTAAGCAGCACTGACACATGTTAGAGGTGTCTCCATGCTGAGATGCCCAAATATGACAGGCAATACAGAGAGAAAGGCGCTTAGGTTTCTTGCTCACCGGCGCCATTAGTGCACAGCCAACAAAGAATGTTTCCAGCCAGCTCACGCTGAAACGTTCAAGTGCACAAATATTATGTGCACAAAAATTAGGCGCTCCCAAGCGTAAGCACCATAAAAAAGCACACGCAAAATCTGGGTGTACCGCCGATACACTTAAAAATGTGCGCACAAAGGACATGCCCAAAACAGACCACACCACACATATGCAGAGCCGGACACACTGTGCACACCGACGTTCCGATAGGGGCACTAGAGCATGCACAGAAGCGCACAAAAACACCACCACAGCCTACCACTCAGTGCGCGGGAAAAACCTAACTGAGGGGCCTAGCCCACCCGGGTTACTCAACCCTCCAGGCTGCCCATTTCCCCTAACCCCCATGGGTGCAGGAACAGATGTCGGGACGGCACACCGAGAATGGAGAACAGACTCTGGAGGAAATCCTGCAAACCCCTCTGCACTGTCTCTGCCTGAAATTTTTTTTTTTTTAAATTTACCAGAGCTCAGCCTTACCTGGCTGAGTACAGAGACGGTCTCTGGCTGAAGGGGGAGAAGGCATATGCCATCAACGCTATGCTCAGCTTCCTGCACCCGCTGCCTTTAAAAACTGTACAATCAGCTAAGTCCACATCGGCATAAACCAGCTACCGGACCAAGGCACACCTCTGAGGGACCACAGAAATCACATCAGGAATTCTCAACTAAGGGAAGGACCATCAGGTATCACCGTAGGACAGTGGGGTTTTTTGTATTTCTTTTCTAAAATTCTCCTTCCAAATCTGAAGAAATCCCCATAGGGAAATGCAAGTTCACCATCTGCTGGTGATGGAGAATACCGGCAGGCTGAGGTCACTGCAGGGGTATAAATACTGTAACATCAGCTTGCTCAGTCTGCATCTGCTGGCAGGAGAGCATAACCCACTGGTCCTGAGTCTATCTTTGCATTACAAATTCAGTTGTTTCTGAAGATAAACGACTATTCTCTTATAAATGGGCTTTTGGGGTTGTTTTAATCTTCCAAAAATTAGTGGACCTGAAAATGTTGTTCAGGCATAAACCTTACTGTATACTCGGCTTCCATCTGATTACATTCTCCAAAGACATGAAGTCCTATCCATCTACTTGTTTTTATATTTTTCTTTTTAAATAGATCTATGCATTTTGCACTAACCTCTGGGTACATGACCAACAAATCTGAGTTTCATTCTCCTTTCGGCCAGATCATCTGTCAACAGAGCTCTTAAATATTTATTCAAATCACTGAGCATAATATGTAGACGGAGCTTCTGACAACCTCAAATTAGAAGATCCATCAACATTCATAAATAGGAACATTTTTAAAAGTCGGGAACTATTATTTGAATTAAAAAAAAATTAAAAATCCATGAAAATAATTTGGATACCTGATGCTAACAAGTAAAACATAAAAGAATCCCTGTACTGTTTCTACAGATGTCCTCGCTTAAACAATTCTGATTCTGCTGCGAAAAGATTCCGAACGTGGTATTGTTTTCACATATTTGTACAATCTCTGAAGCAGTCTGCGCGGAGCAACGAAAGACACTCCAGCGGTACCTGTTTCCAGGCCGGCAGCGGCCATAGTGAGTCGACAGTCCGCCCCGCCACTCGGACACACCGCGACCTCTGTGCCCGGGCAGAGTCAGGTGCACCGAGGGTTACAGCTCTTCCTCGAGTCCACTGCTGCTCGATAATCGAAAGGACGCCATCTTCCACCGAGACGCACGCCTAGACGTCATGACGCACGAAGCGCCAGCACGGCCGCACCAGACAGGGGAGAGGTTACGAGGTGCGTCGAAAGCCTCGTTCCCGCGTGCGGTGGTGATGTCTGTCGTCGGGCTTTCGTTTCGGAGATGTGGTTGTTTGAAGCGGGCAAAATGGAGCGCTGCTGTTGTGGTTTGTTTTGAACGTCATAGTTACAACTGCTAGGCATTGCAGCTGGCCAAGACGTACTTGTAATACCATGTTTAATTTTTGCGTGTATTACTATTGACTTGTTTCGTCGCAGCGTTTAGCGCCCCAAAAATCTTTACGTTAAAAGACTTCATCAGGCTGGAGAAAGATTGCAGTAATTACGTTACTGTCTCCAGCCGTCTTTTTGAAAAAACGGGAGGAGGGTGTGATGCTTCTTCATCACCTACCTATTCCTTTCCCCTTTCTCTTCTACTCCTTTCGGGTATCTCTTTCTCACAAGTTCCTCTCTTCTCTCTCCTTTAGCTTCCTCTCCATCTCCTCTCTTTTCCCACCTGTACCTCGCCATCACCTATCGCCTTTACATTCATCTCAGTCGTCCTCCTTAAGTTCCTTTCTATCTCTTCCTCACCTTCAAAGATTCCTTTTCATTTCCTTCTCATGCGCTAAAGGTTCTTCATCTCTTCCTCCACCGTCAGGGTCCTTTTCATTTCCCCTTGTCCTTGGATCCCTAACTGTCTTTCCTTTGGGTTCTTTTCCATCTCTTTCCTCCCTCTCCTCCAGATTCAAAGTTTCTTGGGGCCCAGAACGATGGGCAGAATAGTAGCAGGCCGAGGACATGGTGCATGCTTCTTTTCGGGCCGATACAGTCGGAGCACACTGTTAACCCGCATTTGACGCGCTAGCTTTACCCCATATTCAGTACGGGGTAATAGGGCGCCGAAAATGCGTGTCCAACCCCCCCGCCCAAAACTAATAGTGCCTGCAACATGCAAATGCATGGTGATGGCAAATGCCCGTGCGATTCAGAAAGTAAAATGTGCAGCCAAGCCGCACATTTTACTTTCAGAAATTAGCGCCTACCCAAAGGTAGGCATTAATTTCTCTCAGCACCGGGAAAGTTTTTACTGCTTTTCTGTGCACCCTCCAACTTAATATCATGGTGATATTAAGTCAGAGGTCCCGAAAGTTTAAAAAAAAAAATGTGAAATCGGCTCGAGGGTTGAAAACCGGACGCACAATTTTGCTGGCGTCCGGTTTCCGAACCCGTGGCTGTCAGCGGGTTTGAGAACAGATGCTAGCAAAATTGAGCGTCGGCTGTCAAACCCGCTGACAGCCGCCACTCCTGTCAAAAAAGAGGTGCTAGGGATGCGCTAGTGTCCCTAGCGCCTCTTTTTACCGCGGGCCCTAATTTAAATAAATTGTTACTGAATTGCGTGCACAGGAGAGTGGCCTGTGCGAGCGCCAGGAGAGCGGGCGATCTCTCGAGATTTTTACTGTATTGGCCTGTTTGTAATCAAGATGTACAGGAAGGGGAAGCAAAGCAGATGCAGAGAGTGGAAATGCATGCTTAACTTTGTACCCATACGATGCTGGCCTGCCTTTGTTATCGCTGATCTGACTACCATGGTGGAAGGAAAACAGGAGGAGATCATCTTTTTAATTGTGGTATTGGTTGGTACAGCTGTCACCAAGGGGATGTCCTGTATTCTGTGGCTGACTCAGTAACTATTCTACTCTCATGCCCCCCATCCACCCCCCACCCCCATCTTGCTTCTTTCCACCTGCCATCCTTCCTCTCACACTCTCTTTGTTCTGTCTTCGCAGCCCTTGCGCTCACTTCTCATCCCCACCCTTGTTGTCTTACCTTGCTGCTTTCACACCACATTCTCTCCCCTTTGCTTTCTCACTCTCTTCTCTCATCTTCTACTACTCCTTATTCTGTCACCTTCCCACTCTTGTACTTTCACTTAGCTCTGAGGGTGGCCACTGACACAATCCTAGAATAAAGCACAGTATAATACCATACCTTGGTGAAATCATTTAAAAGGCTGAACTTCCTCCACTTCCCCTCCTCCTTAGTCAGGTCAGCAGCAGTGACAATAGGCAGGTGAAAGCATCTGCCTCTTCTTGATCAGCAATAACAGTAACTTCCAGTTCGTGCTCAATAGCGCATCAACCTAAAGCAATGGAACATATTTTGTATACAGTTTTTGATTGCTCTGCATGTTCGACAACCACTTGCATGTTCAACAACCACTTTCTCCAGTAGGGGGGGAGAATCCAGACCTTTCTGGAGGAGTGGCACAAGATAACCAAAGACATCTGGGTTCTCAAGATTGTAGAATCTGGATACCATTTGCATTTCTCCCAGCTACCATCTCTTCCTCATTGTTCGGCTTTAAGTCCGGATCGTCTCATTTAATACAACTCCATCTGGCAGTGGAATCGCTTCTTCTCCAACATGGACAGGGATTCTACTCCCAGTACTTCCACCAAAAAATCTGGAAGACTGAGACCCATTCTGGATTTAAGAGTTTGGTGCCCATAGGCAGAGTCATGACTATGCCACTTTGAAGCTGTGCCAGCACGTGCCCCTGTCCTGGGGACCCCCCAGCCAGTCGGGTTTTCAGGATATCCCCAATGAATATGCATGCATTCCTGAATATGCAAGCGATTCGTGAAAACCCGACTGGCTGGGGGGTCCCCAGGACAGGGCTGGGAACCACTGCCCTAATGCAAGTCTGCATATTTAGTGCCTTCAAAATTTGGCACCCTAGGCAGTTACCTATTCCTAAATCTGGGTGTGGGATCTGGAAACTTAAACAAGCATCTGCTCTAAGAGAAATTCGAAATTAATTGCTTCAACACGATTCTTCCTACATCCAGAGGGGGGGAATAGATGTGTGCCCTTGATCTGAAGAATGCATATGCCCACATACCCATCCATCTCGCCCACTGGCGACATCTTCACTTCAAGATGTAATCTTCCCATTGTTAATACAGAGTATTGGACTGTCAGCAGTTCCGAGAGTCTTCACCAAATGCCTGGCTATGATAGCACACTTATGGCGTCAAGGAGTCCAAGTATTCCCATACTTGGACGATTGGCTAGTCATGGTCAACTCCCAAGAGAGCGTATTAGTAGCCATGCAAAATTCAATTCAGTTTCTAGAAAAGTTGGGATTTCTTATGTATTTCAAGAAGTCTAATCTAATGCAGACCCAGAAAATAAAATTTATGGGGTATGGATAGATTCACTGTTCAATGAGTACTCTCAGAGGTGAACACTCTGAGAGTACTCATTCACAAGCTATTAAACTTGCAGTGCTCAATAGATAGAGAAGTCCTGGATGTGTTAAGTCATATGGCAGCATCCATTCATGTAGTTTCATTAGCCCTCCTCCATATCCATCACCTACAGTGGGGTCGATGCTGTCAATGGGACCAGCTAACTCAACTCTTGAAAAACAAAGTGCAAGTTTCAAAGAACATGAAATGGGAATTAAGCTGGTGGCCAAATACCTATGCTCTTCATGTGCTCCCTCATCAAGTAACCTTAGCAACGCATGCCTCCACAAAAGGTTGGGGCACCCACACTGGACCATTTCGAACACAAGGAACTTGGCCTCTCAGAGAAAGATATTTTCAGATCAATATGTTAGAATTGAGAGCAATCAGATATGCTCTGTCAACTTTCACACATCTCAAAGGGAAGAGCATTCTAATTCAAAGTGGCCATGTTTTATGTAAACAGGGTGGCACAAAGTCATGAACTCTTTTCCAAAAAGTGATATGGGAATGGACATGCAAACATCAAGTTGTCCTGCAAGCTACCTGTTTTCCAGGATCTCCAACACACTAGCAGATTGTCTAAGCAGATTTTTATGTCCACATGAGTGGTCTCTGCAACAATCAACAACTGACATACTATTTGACGTATGGGAGTCTTCCAATGATTGACATATTTGCATTAGTAGAAAACTGAAGACATTTTGCTCAGTTCTACCCAGCAAACTCAAGCAAACTCAGGACACTTTTCTGCTTGATTGGAATGCAGATCTCATGTATACTTTTCCACTGATAGCCAGAACAGTGCAAAAAGTACTATGGGATCAGACTTGACTAATCCTCATAGCACCAGTGTGATCCAGGCAGATTTGATTTGCATATCATGAATAGCTTTCCAGCAGTCTTGATTCATCTGGGGACAGACCCAACCTTGTTAACTCAAGAGGAAGGAAGTCTGTACCATCCAAATCTCCTATCCCTCACCCTCAGGCTGATACAGAAAAACCCACGGGAGAGCCGGCGAGCGCCCAGTCTCTGGGGTGTGCAATTCAGTAAAAAAAAAAATGTAAATTAGGGCCCGCAGTAAAAGGAGGCGCTAGGGACACTAGCGCGTCCCTAGCACCTCCTTTTTGACAGAAGTGGCGGCTGTCAGCGGGTTTGACAGCTGACGCTCAATTTTTCCGGCGTTGGTTCTTGAACCCACTGACAGCCACGGTTTCGGAAAACGGATGCCAGCAAAATTGAGCGTCCGTCTTCCAACCCGCGGGCAGATTTTAAAATTTAAAAAAATGTTTTTTTTACTTTTGGAGCCTCCAACTTATTATTGCTATGATATTAAGTCCGAGGGTGTTCAGAAAAGCAGTTTTTTTCTGCTTTTCTGTACACTTGCCCAGTGCTGGCCGAAATTAACTCCTGCCTTTGTCAGGAGTTCATTTCTGAGAATAAAATGTGCGGCTTGACTGCACATTTTACTTTCTGGATTGCACGGGAATGACTAATAGGCCCATCAACATGCATTTGCATGTTGCGGGCGCTATTAGTTTCGGGGGGGGGGGGGGGGGGGGGTTGGCTGCGCGTTTTTGACGCGCTATTACCCCGTACATATAAGGAGTAAAAATAGCGCATCGAAAATGCGCGGCCAAACGCAGGCTAACAGTGCGCTCTGCCGGAGCGCACTTTACTGCATCGGCCTGACTGATAGCTTGGATGTTGAATGCTTGGTATTTAGTAAAAAAAAAACCAAAAAAAAACAAACCATGGATACCCAAAACCACCGTATAAAACAAATGTTTATGGACCCAAAAATATAATTTCAGATCTCTTTTTACTCAAAGAGATTGAGGACATAATAGTATTTGCCAAGAAGCCACCAACTAAAATAACCTATGGCTTTAAATGGAAAAGATTCTCCATATGGAGAAAATAAAATGCCTTGGACCTGTTTTTTCATATGAACCGATACATTTGCTAACCTTGAGCTCTCTTTCTGAAGCAGGCTTTGCCACATCCTCAGTAAGAGTACATCTCAGCGCCATAGCAGCTTACCATATTCAAGTTGATAGTAAACCTGTATCAACTCATCTGTTGTATCAAGATGTTTGAAAGGCTTATGGCAACTTAAACCTCTGGTGCGGTGGAACTTGAATGTTGTTCTGTTTCAATTGATAAAGCTGCCCTTTGGACCATTAGAATCATCTCTTAAATTTTTGACATGGAAAGTAGTATTTCTTGTAGCAGCAACAGCAGCCAGAAGAGTCAGCAAACTTCAGGCATTAACTATCTGCCACAGATTCAGGAGCGTCCCTTTGAAAATGGCATGGGGGTTCAGGTGCAGATTGCGGATAGAAAACATGCACTTTGAAATCCTTGTGTATACTTTTCCCAGACCTAACATCACCCCATTTTTGCTGTAGGTCACAGTGTGTACTTTTTATCTGCACTGGGGGAGAAGAGGGGGAAATTTTCGTATAGTCTTTTTACATGGTCAATCAAATGTTTAGCCACATAAAGTTTTGAAGATTGCCCTCATAATAAAAAACATGAAGAAAAGCTAAACAGATTAGGGCTCTCTAGTTTGGAAAAAAAACAACTGAGCAGGGAGATGACTGAGATTTATAAAATCATGAGCAGGGTAGAAGGTAAATAGGGAAGTTATTTACCCTTTCAAACAACACTAGGGGACGTTACATGAAACTAGCAGTTGGCGGAGTTATAACAAATCGTAGGAACTGGAAGTATTTTTTTTCACTCGGCGCACAATTAAGCTATGGACTTTGTTGCTGGAGGATGTGGTCAAGGCAATTAACATAATGAGGGTCAAAAGAGTATTCGGCAAGTTCCTGAAGGAAAAGTCCATAAACAGTTATTAGGTAGCAAAGCCAGCACTTATCCTTGGGAGTGAGATACAAAAAAAATAAATCAACCGTTGGGCATCTGCTGGTTTCTTGGGTCTCAGAATTTATTTATTTTTTATTTATTTAAAACTTTTATATACCGAGGTTCAGGTAACAAGGTTACTAATCACTTCAGTTTACATTCAACATTAAAAATGACTTAATAGTGTCTTACAAAGAACAAGGAAAGAAGAACTGGGATACAACTCATTTTAAATAACAAATAACTAAGAAACAAATGACTAGGATTAAAACTTGTATGCAAAAAACCTGGTGAGCAAGAAAGGCCACTATTGGAGACAAGATGGTAGGCTCAATGGACTTTGGTCTAACCCAGCATGGCATTTCTTATATTCTTTCGGATAATTAGGGTTGCTATCTCAAACCAGAAGAGTTAGGTGAGAGAAAATAGAATTGGGGGGGGAGGGAGGTAACGAAGAGAGCCAAAAATGTTGACAAGACTGCTGGGATTGCTGCAATAAATGTCGAGTGATTTTGCTTACTAAGTATGTGTCATTATTGTATAATGGCCTACTAAACATATCCAAGCCCTCTGTCTAATGGCATTCTCAAAGTTACAATTGTTTGCCAAGGTATAGGAGATCACAAGAGCAGGATTATACATATGCCACAAATGTATTGCCCCAGTTCAAACCATGGCTTCACTGGGACTGGTGTTACATAGGTTAGTGTCTCTTTAAAATGTCACAAAAAGCCTCAGTGCTGCCGTCTGCTCTCAGTAAAATCATGTTGTTCCCACAGCTTTGTTGACTGAGTCTTTCCTAAAGCAAAACCTTAATCAGACCCAGCTACTGGATTAAAAGTGTAGTATTACATTAAATGGAAATTGTTGGCAGTGATTTACAAAGATAATTCCCTCTTGAAAACCGGTTAGGGTTACTTGTTTACATTTCTTCTTTGCATTTTTGGTTATTTACAAAACAGTCCATTGAGTACTTATGTCTTGAGCAAGTTATGAGAGGTTTATCCAAACAGCCAAAGGGCATTTTTAATTTATTGTGGTTCTTATAAATGTTTTTTCAAACGCATAACTAAAGGGCTATCTTGTACTCTACATACAAGTCAATTATTGTTTACTGTGTTTGAATATTGATTACTGTGTTACTCTCTTCCTTATTCACATTGTTAATTGTAAACCGGTTTGATGTGATTCTTGTCATGAAAGTCGGTATAACAAAATAATAAATAAATAAAATAAAATTTTGATCCTCTTTTATACTACTTCAGGGGAATGCTTCTGTTATTGTACACTATTTCACTTAGAGGCTCACGTGCAGGTGAATTTTCAAAGGAGTTAGCGTGTAAATGTAAGATATTATTATTGCAATTTTCAAAAGCCATTTACCCACATTGTGCACTTACCATGGATAAAACCTAGTGACAATTCAATAGCATATACTGTAGCAATTTTCTAAAGCCACAATGCGGCAGATTTTCTAATCTGCCCCCGTGGGGTACATTTGTGCGCGCTACCCGGTGTGAACAAATGTACATCCAATTTGATGCAAAATAGGCTTGGCACGCAGGAGCAGGTTTTCGAGGTTACATGCGCAACCCTTTGAAAATCTGCCCCTTAATGTGGGTGAAGTGCATTTACACATGCAAAACCCTATTTTAGGCATGTAAATGCTTTTTAAAATCAGGTCCAAAATCTCATCTGCCTGACATGGGATAAGCATAAAGGATTACTATTGGCTAAATGATGGGAACGAAGAAAAGGGTAAGTCATGCTGACTAGGGTAACTTACACAGAGCTACACTAACCCTAAGAAGAAATAAAGAAGGGGAAAAAAAAAGCTTGCTGGGCAGACTGGATGGGCCATTTGGGTCTTTTTCTGCCACATTTACTATGACTGCAAAGGTCAATGCTGACCAAAATTTCTGTGAGAGAAAGAACTTCACCTGAGGACTAATGCCACATAAGTCTTACTGGAAACTATGATACTATAAGAAAAAAATGCATCAGCACTATTTTGCATACAGCTTTGTTCTTAAAAAAAAATACAGAAGTCTTATGCAGACCTATGTAAAGTTACACAAGATAAAAGGAAAAATTATTCTCTCTTCACCATGAAGCTGAGACCATTGGCACAGAAAGATTTATACACTGTACCTTGCAGATGTCTTGTCACACATGGGCCCTCACAATTGTAGTTTTTTCTAAATTCAACAAAATTTTTAGCCACCAGAGAAAATAGTATTAATCTGGGTTAAAGAATGATCAGTTAAGCCTGTCCTATTTCTCAGTGTAGGTTTCAGGAGTATCATCATCGTTTATTTGTTTCATGGTTTTCCAACTAATAAATGCTGATAAGAGCATTACCATTACCGGTATTGTAAATTATTTGATATTGTTTAGTTCCGAGTTACTCTGCTACTGGCTCCTCTTCTTCCCAGTTCAAGTACCCCTGTTTTATTGTAACTTTTCACTATCTTTATGTTTTTGTTAACGTTATTTCCCCCTTGTTCCTTGTTAACCAATATGATATGATCTGTATCATGAATGTCGGTATAAAAAAGCACTAAATAAATAAAGAGCATAAGAAGTTGCCATACTGAGTCAGACCAAGGGTCCTTCAAGCCCAGCATCCTGTTTCTAACAGTGGCCAATCCAGGATACAAGTACCTGGCACGTACCCAAATATTAAATAGATCCCATCTACTAATACCAGTAATAAGCAGTGGCTACTCCCTAAGCCAACTTGACTAATAGCAGTTTATGGACTTCTTCAGGAATTTGTCCAAAGCTTTTTTAAACCTAGCTAAGCTAACTGCCTTAACCACAACGAATTTCAGAGCTTAACTGTGTATTGAGTAAAAAGGCATTTTCTCTGATTGTTTTAAATGTGCTACTTGCTAACTTCATGGAGTGCCCCCTAGTCCTTCTATTATCTGAAAGAATAAACCACTGATTCACATTTACCTGTTCTAGTTCTCTCATGACTTTGTAGACCTTATGTCCCTCAGCCGTCTCTTATAGGGGAGCCGATCCATCTCCTTTATGATTTAGTCATCCTCTGTACCGTCTCCAGCACATCTATTTCTTTTTGGAGACATGGAGACCAAAATTGAACACTACTCAAAAGGCGGTCTCACCATCGAGTGATAAGAGGCATTATGATATTATCTGTTTTATTTACCATTCCCTTCCTAATAAATCCTAACATTCTGTTTGCTTTTTTGACTGCTGCAGCACACTGAGCCGACAATTTCAATGTGTTATCCACTATGACACCTACATCTTTTTCCTAGGTGGTAATTCTCAGCATGCCAAGTGTAATGGCCTGGGAGTGGCTAAGGTTGCCAGGTAGCTCTTAATTCCTACAGTTGCAAACAGAAAATTTCTTCACACTGTACTTAGCTAATTTTCACATTTATTGTCCCAGTAAATTGAGTATATATATCTATATAGCGATATATAGAGATAGTAATCTAGGACAATTCAATTGCAATCCACATAAGAATAACATATAATGTAAGCCAGGGAAAAACACAAATACAATAGAAGATAAGCTACAAGAAATGCATAGAACAAATAAAAACCAGAATATATATATTTTTTATAATAAGAAACTAATTCTGCTCACATCCCTGAGATCTTCTTGTGAATCTCAGCTGTGAAACAGTCAATTGCAGAGACTCAACAGGCTGGGTATGGCTTATTTTTGGATGTCTGTCACCACCAATGCAATGCATTTGTTTTATGAGGTGGTTTATATAGAGTGCCTTAGTCTTTGATTTTTCCCACCACGATTCAGTCATAAATCATGCCGAGTACCTTTTCCTTTCTTATGCATTCCAGCTCTAGGGCAGAGGGACTCTGCCAGGTGCTGGCTCAAAAAGGTCAGTGGAATGTGACCTATAGGTTTCCTGAGGGCTTCAGAGACTCATTAGCACACACAATTCAGTGGTTTAGTTTTTTTCAGAGAAAACAGACAATTTAACAGAAGAGAAGCCAAAGAAGCTTAAGAAATCTTGAATGTATACATTCACAATTTATACAGCTCAGTCAGTGGTTCAATTCTTCAGGGGCCTAACTGGCCCTAGCCCGGTGATACTGAGATTTTCCCATTGATATCAGGGCTGAATTAGCCATGCTGTCTGGGGACGTCCTCCGGCAGCCCTTGAGGCAGAGCTTCTCCTAGAAATCACAGAGCCGTGCTCCGTGCAGCTGTGCGCGTCTTCCCACCCGACCAAACGCATTTCTCCTCAATCTTTTTCTTCCATGCTGCTATCTGCATGCGGAGCATTTTTCTCCTCAGAGTTTCCTGTGAAAAGAACAACACTTTTCATTGCTACCATGGCTTCCAAACCACCTGGCTTTAAGTACTGCCAGTGCAGAAAAGTTATGTCCATCACCAAGCACAACCAGTCTACTTGCCGAGACTGTGGTCGTATATCGCCCCAGGCCCAGAGGTAGAGCACCCAAAAGATCACATGCCTCAAAGAAGAGGGCGGTGGCTCCTACTCACCAATGTCAGAGTGCCACTCTTCACACTCCTCCCTGGCCCCAAGCTGGACCACCCGGTAAAGTGATGGACGGCTTCTTCCCTGGGGCCTCAGGGTAAGAAAGCTGCAAAGAGCCAGACTATGCACGCCACCCCAGTGATCCCCCTCCAGGACCCACAAGGAAGTGGGGCATCAGGAGATGTCGGGGCCCAGGAACAACGCCTGGCTGACACCAACAGCGCAAGAGCCGTGAAACCAGCACAGGCATCGAAGTGTACCAACCATGACATTCCTCATCAGAATGAACCGACTTCTCGAAGCGAAACCAGCCAACGATTGCGTCAGTGGAATGACAACCGGACATATGACACATTGAACCGCCGGAACATCATAACACAGCAAAATGTGCCTCCCAGAAGCCACATGCACCGACGCAGAGCCAGGTTGACAGTGCATCAATGCATGTCCATGACGCGAAGCATTCACAAGCGATGTACGCATCAGCTCCAAAGCAGCAGAGTGCCGAGGCCCAGCATAAGAAGCAGCAGGATAGGACTTCAGAGAAGCAGGGGTGGGAAAATAGTGCCAGAAAAATAGTGGAAACTATTCTAAAGATAAAATCATAGAGCATATAGAAAGACATGGTTTAATGGAACACAGTCAGCATGGATTTACCCAAGGCTAGTCTTGCCTCACAAATCTTCATTTTTTTTTTAAACTAAACAGTTTCCTGCTTCTTTTTTTTTAAGGGGTTAATAAACATGCATAAAGATGAAGCAGTAGATGTAGTGTATTTGGATTTTCAGAAGATGTCTGACAAAGTTCCTCATGAGAGGCTTCTAAGAAAACAACTAAAAAGTCATGGGATAGGAGGCAGTGTCCTTTTGTGGATTACAAACGGGTTAAAAGACAGGAAACAGAGAGTAGGATTAAATAGTCAATTTTCTCAGTGGAAAAGGGTAAACAGTAGAGTGCCTCAGGGATCTGTACTTGGACCAGTGCTTTTCAGTATATTTATAAATGTTCTAGAAAGGAATACGATGAATGAGGTAATCAAATTTGCAGATGATACAAAATTATTCAGAGTAGTTAAATCACAAGTGGATTGTGATAAATTGCAGGAGGACCTTGCAAGACTGGAAGATTGGGCATCCAAATGGCAGATGAAATTTACTGTTGACAAGTGATGCATATAGAGAAAAATAATCCATGCTGTAACACGTTGTTAGGTTCCATAATAGGAGCTACCACCCAGGAAAAAGATCCAGGCGTCATAGTGGATAAATCATGGAAATAATCGGCTCAGTGTTCTGCGGCAGTCAAAAAAGCAAACAGAATGTTAGGAATTATTAGGAAGGGAATGGTGAATAAAACAGAAAATGTCATAATGCCTCTGTATCGCTCCATCATGAGACCGCACCTTGAATACTGTGTACAATTCTGGTCGCCGCATCTCAAAAAAGATATAGTTGCGATGGAGAAGGTACAGAGAAGGATGACCACAATGAAAAAGGGGATGGAACGGCTCTCCTATGAAGAAAGGCTAAAGAGGTTAAGGCTGTTCAGCTTGAAGAAGAGACAGCTGAGGGAGGATATAATAGAGATCTTTAAAATCATGAGAGGTCTAGAAAGGGTAAATGTGAATCAGCTTTTCACTCTTTTGGATAATAGAAGGACTAGGAGGCACTACATGAAGCTAGCAAGTAGCACATTTAAAACTAATCGGGGAACATTCTTTTTCACTCAATGCACAATTAAGCTCCGGAATTTGTTGCCAGAGGATGTGTTTAGTAAGGACAGTGTAGCTGGGTTTAAAAAAGGTTTGGATAGGTTCTTAGAGGAGAAGTCCATTAACTGCTATTAATCAAGCTGGCTTAGAGAAAATCCACTGCTATTACTCAGTATCATGGGATCTACTTAGTGTTTGGGCACTTGACCCAGGTACTTGTAGCCTGGATTGGCCACTGTTGGAAGCAGGATGCTGGACTTGATGGACCCTTGGTCTGACCCAGTATGGCAATTTCTTAGGTTGTCTTCGCGCCAGCTTACCATTCTCTCTCACACACACACCCAGGCAGGCTACCATTCATACTCAAACACACTCAAACCCAGGCAGGTTCCCTTTCTCTCACAAACACAAAGACAAAAAACCGGCAGGCTCTCCATTGGATCCGGAAGGCTGCCAGTCCCTGAGAAGAAGAGCAGGCCTAGGAGGCCTGTCAGCAGCCGAGAAGAGGAAGGAACCTGTTCTCCCAAAGCTCCTCACGACACACAAGATCAGCATAGATTATATTCTGGCCACAAGTAGTCTCAAGTCCAGCACACAGAGAAGCGGGTGTATGTAATGTAAATGGTAACCTACTTGTATGTGTGTGTGAGAATGGGAGACTGCCTGGGAATGAGTGTGTGAATGGGGTCTGCCTGAGTATGTGTGTGTGAGAGAGAGAGAGCATGGAGGTGTGAGTGTTAGGGTTTTGAGGTGTTGGAGTGGATTCTTGGGTACTGCGGTGATGACCACGTCCACAGGGAGGAGCCCCGTGAGGAGCTGCAGTACTGGGCTAGACTCAATACATGGAAACACAGTGAATTTGTATTTATTATACAGCTTGGTGGTACTGCCCAGGGGTGGCAGTAGTGAGGTAACCCACTAGGTAGTCCAGGGGTCCTCAGGAGAGGAGACCAGTCCCACGTTCGTGTGGCAGTGCAGGGTGGAAGAGGGAGCCCGGATGTAGACTCCCAGCGCTGAAGCTGTAGTTGACACAAGCTGAGAATTAAGTTATTCACTGAAGTAGATAGCTGTATTGATGATATCCTGGCAGGCAGAAGTAGTGGAGCTGTAAGCACCAAGTAGGGAGAGCAGGCTCTCAAGGAGCGAGTACCTGATATCCCAGTTAGGTATCTGAAAGAAAGCACAAGGGCCCCCGAGGAGCGGGTACCCAGGTTAGAGTTGACTCCCGAAGGGTAGAGAGCTTCCGGTGGCAGCTGGGAGTGGCAGAGCAGCTTAGACCGGTGCGATACTAGTCCTTTCTAACTCGATTAGTCAATAACGAAGGGAAGGCTAAATACATGGATTGCGTCACTCAGAGGGAATGCCCCTGAGGTTCCCGCCATGACGTGGATAAAGACGTGGGTGGCGTGTGAACGCGCACCCTGGGAGGCCCTCAGGAAATCCATGGCGAACACTGTTGCCGTTGCCGTTCCGGCACGCCAGAGAGGGCAGCATGAAGACGCGGCAGCAGCCATCTTCCCAAGGCTTGAGGAGAGAGAGTGAAGAAAGGTGAGGCACAGAGGTCGAATCCATGTGAGACCGACGGATGCAACAGTACCCCCCTTCAAAGGGCCCCCTCCAGACCCCCTACCTGGTTTGGTTTTTGAGGATGCGATCAATGGAATTGATGAAGCATCTCTTTGTCCATGATATTAGCCAAAGGTTCCCAAGAGTTTTCTTCTGGTCCGTATCCCTCCCATGACAGGAGGTATTCCCAAACTCTGCCTCTCTTACTCTCTCATTAAAATATGTTGCAGCCAAGAATCTTTTAAGAAGGAGCAGTTGAAAAATGTCAACGTTGGGTCAAAATTAATTTTTCTCCTATCAGAAGAGGGAGAGTTGACAGCTCTGAATGTATGTTAAGTACTCTTCTGTGTAATTACTTTAAAAAAAACAAACCCCAAACACTTTTACAGTTGCTGCTCCTGCCCTCAGGAAAGAACAAATTATTCTAGTTGTCTTCCTTCCCAGAACCAGATTGGTCCACCGGGTTGCCCTCCTGTGCTCAACAGCCAATCGGAATGTAATATACCTTCTCCTACCTATAGTTTTAGGATTGTTAATATCTCCTGGCACATTCCTTTGCTGCTCTTTAAGCCTAATAGGGATCTGGAGTTCACAGGTAGGGCACCCTCTTAAATAAACAGGGAAACCCGAGCCAAGCTTTAGACACTTCTCCACTGCAGCTAGGCTACTGGTTTCTGCAGCTACCTAGTCAAGACTCATCACACTGTGCTCCTCCTGGGCAGAATCGTTTCAGAGAAACTTTCCACCGCACGCCTCAGGTACAGGTATATCAGTATTTATTATTATTACTATTTAATTAAACAGAGGAGGTAAAATTAACGCTACGCTTATAAACATTTTTTTCTCTTCTGCCTTTGATTCTTATTTCTCCAGCGGTTTGTCCGTTACCCTAATTAAAAAAAAAAAATCGCTGACATCTTTGCACACCTCCTCTCATCCCTTTCCCCCTCTCTTGGATCATTTAGTGGGCAATGTTCAAATAGCTCCGAATAGTTGCAAAATAGCCGAGCGCTTTTATTGGTGCACTTGCAGCTAATTTGCAAAGAAAAGGTACCCAGGCACGCACGCATGCTCAAAAGCGCTGTGTCCTTTGCACCTGCTGCCTGCGCGGGCAGCTGAGGGGTGGAATTCCCAATCTATATGCGCTGTTGTACTGCCCCAACCCCGCCTCCTCCCCAGGGATTCCTCTTTTTAACCAGCTAAAACCACGTGTGGTACAGAAGCACAAGGTGAGCTTTTAGCAAGTCAGAAGCTGCTCCTTTTCAGTCGGGATGATTTACCCGGGTAAATCACATATTTACCAGAGTCCGTGGCTTTGAAAATTGCTCCCTTTGTGTTATTGTTTCCTCTGTGCCTCATGGTGGCCATAAAATGTTGTGAGATGCCGAGTGCACGGCAGGCACAGATTAAAGCAGCAGGGAAAGCTAGCACTATGCTTGTTTGCATAAGTAGAGGTATCAGTGGCAGGAGAAAGGTAATATTGCCCTTGTATAGGTCACATGGGAGACTCCACCGGCTGGGGTACTGGAGGCTTTCAGAAAGTGGAAGTGGTCCCGAGAAAAGCTACCAAAACGATACAGAGCCTGCAACACGAACCCTGCAAAGAAAGGCCTGCGACACTCAAAGGGCACTCGCAGGAGGGAAGAGAGGGACGTGACAGAAGCATGCGAATATCTGAAAGACTTTAATAAATTCCACAGGAAAAGGAATTTCAGGGGCAAAAGGTTGCGATACGAAGTGGATGGGCGGAGGATCCTGAGAAAGTATTTTACTGAGAGGATGATTGATGCCCAGGAAAAACCTACCAGCAGCGCTGGCAAAAACCAGAACTGTGACCAAGGTTTGCTAGAGGAACGTGACAGGAACCGGGTTGGGAGGTTGCAGTACGGAAAACATCTCACCCCTTGCCCCCTCGAGCAGAAGCAAGAGGTGAGGGCTGAATTCTTAGCAGTGCAGACCAGAATAACTGGACAGACCAGATGGGCTGATGGCTCTGTATCAGCCGTCTCTATTATGTTATAGAATAAAATTGCAATTAATAGTCAAGGCGAGTCAGCATTCATTGCAGGGTGTTCATTGGTAATAAAACTACAGGCATTATTCAAGATGCTAATACCACTGCTGAGCCCATATTAAAAGTCTAATTTCTTTATTTTATTTATATTCTGCCTTTCAGGTACTTCAAAGCAGATTATGTTCAGGTCCTACGGCTGACATAGTACAAGGAGTGCCAGAAGCAGGAGATCCACAATGAATGTGCATGAGATAGATTTGCATACAGTGGAGGCAATGCACGGAAATCTACTTCCTGCATATTCGTTGTGGATATCCTGAAACCCAGACCTGTTTGTGGCTCTCCAGGTGCCCACTCCTGACAAAATAACTCATTCCTGTTCTTCTAAAAAAGAACCCACATTTTTTTCCTCTTTGCCTTCCCAGTGCTTTTGGATGATTGACATGTTGATACAGTTCTGTTGATGATATACTATGCTTCTGGTCTCTTTTTTAAATTGATTAGTAGGTCTGTAAAACTGGAGCTGTAGCATGCCAAGTTTGCTCTGCTGTTCTGAATGTCAGTTAAAAACTGTTCACGTCAATTAAAAACTGGTTTTGGTACAAGATCAGAGATTAGGAAAAACCACCAGTCCCTCAGTTTAGCCACAAATGCCTTCAGGTCCTTGGTCTTTGTTCTAGTCTTAAATCAGGCAGCTTTGTTGAAAAGCCTTTTGCATTCTGTTGCCTTGCCCTGTCCTCCAACCTGTTCTCTCCATGCTCCCAAAGTTAATTTCTACTTTCCCACCCTCCTTTCAATCTTTAGCAGCTTTAAGAAAAAAAAGCTTCCCTTTTCTGCTCCAATGGGAGGCAATAAACTCTTGCATTTCATAAGACTTTAGTTTTGCATTCAGAGATGCTAAATTTGAAATAGGGATTTAATGAAAGCTTTCTAGATGTGGGAGAGGGTCAGGGCAGCTGAGAATCCTCTTCCAACCCCTTCCCTTCCATTCTGTCTCCCCTTCTCCAATACTTCGATAATTTTCCTTGCCTCCCAAGGCCCAGGGCATAGGGTCCTGCGAGCGGCCTCAATCACCCAATGCCGCTGGACCCCGCAGCAGGAGAGTTCCCGCTGGCACTGCCTGCTTTCTGTGCAGCCTCTCACCCACCTGTTGCCGCTCCTGCTTCCTGCGCGGCCTGAACTGCCTCCCTAGGCGTGCGCACATCTGTCTGGAATTTAAAGGGACCTTGGCGGAAAAAGCCCCACGGCCCCTCCTGATGATGTCATTGCTTTGTGCCTTTAAAAGACTACTTCCTTCATTGCTCCAGGCCTTCACAAGGTTACCAGTCCTTCACAAGGTTTCGTGTTTCATGTAGTCTTCTATTCCTGCTCTCCTGATTCCTGTGACCAAGTCTTCAGAGACTTGACCAAGTCTTCACCGCTGGTTCAAGTCTTCGGAGTCTCTTCGGAGTTCCTGAGTCTGAGCTCTGAGTTCCTGAGTCCTAGTCCGAGTTCCAGAGTCTGAGATCTGAATTCCTGAGTCTGAGTTCCTGAGTCCAATTTCCTGAGTCTGAGTTCCGGTCTGTGGAGTTCTTGTTCCAGTCACCCGTCTTGTTCTGTCCAGCCACGTTCCTGTCTCCAGCATCTTGTCCACATCTCCAAAGTCATCTTCGAGTCCTCTGCCTCTGTTTGTCCTCATGCTCAAACCGCTTCCAAGTGGCAGTCTAAAAGGGCTTTCAGAGTGGCTGGAGGGCTACCCTAGAGACCATCATGGGTTGCTGGTTCTCAGTTCTTAGAGCATGTTCAACGTCCCAGGGTTCCTGTTCCAAGTAAAGAGTGTTCTTGTTCCAAACCAAAAGTCTTCCTGTTTCCAAGCCAAGCATGTCCCTAGTTCAGCCAGCCTTTGCCTGGATGCACTCACCCGCCAGCGGCATGGACCACAGCCAGCCCCGGATTTATGTTGGTCGCGATGCGGCACAGGGGCTCACACTCTCAAGTACTCGTTCATGCTTACAACACCTCTTCTTCCCATTACTTCTATAATTTACCTTGGATCCCACAGCTCAGGGCACTGTTTCTCCTTCCTGTTATGGCTGGCTCTGGCTGTACATGTGGCTTCCCCACCACGTGCCCAGCAGCAACCTTGCCTGTGTAGCCTTTATGGGCCGGTACTGAGTGCCTTTCTGTGCCTGTGCCATCCCTCTCCCTGAGCTGTGGGAGTTTCCAGCCAGCATGAGGCAGTGTGAGATTGCTTCCAGTTGCAGAAAAGTTGGTAGGTGCCTGTATACTAAGTCCGCATTTTTTTGCCACTGTCGAGACACATTGATGATGGACCGTGGAAATGAATGGTTTCATCTGGTGGCCGGATGTAGAGCCCAGGATTGCAATTATCTGGAAGGAGCTCAGGGGCATGGGCCACAGCTGATGACTATCACTGCAAAGATAGGGCTGAATGAGTTGGGAGGGGGATCTAAATAGGTACTTATGAATAAAGGTTCAATACGCCATTTCCGACTGAGCTGGAAGTCCAAAGGACAAGGGAGGAAATGACCAGGCCAAAAAAAGAGATAAATGAATGGTTTTTCTAAAACTAAAACTAGAGTTGCAGTTCAGTGGAGTACAAGAATTATGCATAGTGTAATAAAAAGTCACCGATCACAGAATAAAGGTGAGAAGAAACCACTCATAATATCAGTCCAAAATTGAACTGGCCCAGTAGGTCAGGCCCAGTGCTGCGCGCTGCCATGCAGGAGACCTGGGTTTGATCCCTGAGCCCAGCTTCTGCTCCTTAGGCTGGCTGGCCCTGTGAACACTCTTAGGGAGAGAGAGATCCTCTGCCCACTTCATGAGGGTGACGACTAGTGGCCAGACTCAGACTGCAAGCTGGGAAACCATTAGAAATTACCAACTTCTCGGTGGAACTTGGATACAGCAAGCCAAGCCAATTAAATCTGTATTGCAATGATCAGTTTAGTACTTACAGAATTATCTTAGGCAATATATAATTGAGCTACAGACAAGAAAAAACCTGTTATTTTGCCTGAGGTTGAGTGACAGGTCTGGTCTTATCTGCCTCACCCTTATATTTCTGTGATGAGTTTGCAGTTTACTCCGTTTCATACTACCTTATACTCTTACAATTTTCATTCTCCCACGCATGCTCCTGCCAGCTCTACATCATGGATTCTCTTTCTCTCCTTTGTTCTTCTTAGCCAAACTTCCTCCTAATTTAGGGTTTCTAAAAACCTATGACTTTCCATTTCACAGTCTATGTATTTACTTTTGTCACTTTCTGTCTGTAGTAGTCACCAAGCCTACCCTGCCCTGAACAGTAACATCATGCCAAGCATGCAAACATCTTGGACTGTACGTTTCTGGAATGCTGTCTCATTGCTGGTCAGCCAAGCTGACCAGTATTGGCTTTGGCTGAACATGTAAGACTGCTGAGGCTGTGCATGTTAGGGTTGCCACCTCACTCTAAGTCAACCAAAGGGGAGATCCGGGAAACTACAGACCGGTTAGCCTGACTTCAGTGCCAGGAAAAATAGTGGAAAGTGTTCTAAACATCAAAATCACAGAGCATATAGAAAGACATGGTTTAATGGAACAAAGTCAGTATGGCTTTATCCAAGGCAAGTCTTGCCTCACAAATCTGCTTCACCTTTTTGAAGGAGTTAATAAACATGTGGATAAAGGTGAACCGGTAGATGTAGTGTACTTGGATTTTCAGAAGGCATTTGACAAAGTTCCTCATGAGAGGCTTCTAGGAAAAGTAAAAAGTCATGGGATAGGTGGTGATGTCCTTTCGTGGATTACAAACTGGCTAAAAGACAGGAAACAGATAGTAGGATTAAATGGACAGTTTTCTCAGTGGAAGGGAGTGGGCAGTGGAGTCCCTCATGGATCTGTATTGGGACCCTTACTTTTCAATATATTTATAAATGATCTGGAAAGAAATACGACAAGTGAGGTAATCAAATTTGCAGATGATACAAAATTGTTCAGAGTAGTTAAATCACAAGCAGATTGTGATAAATTGCAGGAAGACCTTGTGAGGCTGGAAAATTGGGCATCTAAATGGCAGATGAAATTTAATGTGGACAAGTGCAAGGTGATGCATATAGGGAAAAATAACCCATGCTATAGTTACACAATGTTAGGTTCCATATTAGGTGCTACTACCCAAGAAAGAGATTTAGGTGTCATAGTGGATAACACATTGAAATCATCAGCTCAGTGTGCTGCGGCAGTCAAAAAAGCAAACAGACTGTTGGGAATTATTAGAAAGGGAATGGTGAATAAAACAGAAAATGTCATAATGCCTCTGTATCGCTCCATGGTGAGACTGCACCTTGAATATTGTGTACAATTCTGGTCGCCGCATCTCAAAAAAGATATAATTGCGATGGAGAAGGTACAGAGAAGGGCTACCAAAATGATAAAGGGAATGGAACAGCTTCCCTATGAGGAAAGACTAAAGAGGTTAGGACTTTTCAGCTTGGAGAAGAGACGGCTGAAGGGGGATATGATAGAGGTGTTTAAAATCATGAGAGGTCTAGAGCGGGTAGATGTGAATCGTTTTTTTACTCTTTCGGATAATAGAAAGACTAGGAGGCACTCCATGAAGTTAGCATGTGGCATATTTAAAACTAATCGGAGAAAGTTCTTTTTCACTCAACGCACAATTAAACTCTGGAATTTGTTGCCAGAGGATGTGGTTAGTGCAGTTAGTATAGCTGTGTTTAAAAAAGGATTGGATAAGTTCTTGGACGAGAAGTCCATTACCTGCTATTAATTAAGTTGACTTAGATAATAACCACCGCTATTACTAGCAACAGTAACATGGAATAGACTTAGTTTTTGGGTACGTGCCAGTTTCTTATGGCCTGGATTGGCCACTGTTGGAAACAGGATGCTGGGCTTGATGGACCCTTGGTCTGATCCAGTATGGCATGTTCTTATGTTCTTATGTTCCAATCCTGGGTTTTGCTCCGATTGCATGCCCAGAGTTGTAGTTACAAATATGAGCATGCTGTGGGGCCAAGCCAGGACTGGATCGACCTGTTCAGTTGACCTGGGGACAAAATGGCAACCCTTACATTCATAGCCAATGCAATCTTATACGTTCGGCAAAAACAAATACAAAAGACACATAACATTTTTCTATCACTTCCACACACTGAACTGAGTGGAGCGATACTGTTCTGACGTGGTAGTGATGCTGTTGTTATGATTGAGGACCCAGCTAGGCTGGAGGGACCCCCATGGGAACAGTCCAGGGCTTAGGCAAGGTAGGACAGAGCTAGGGAATCTTCTGCCTGTACCAGCCACCTTCCCTGCAGGTTGAGCCCTTGGGTTCTGGTGGCCGGCAGACATTAAGCTGTGGCTGGACTGAAGACACAGGGTGTGCAGGACTGGAGACCAGGACTGAAGCTGGGAAGGACTGGAAACTGAGGCTGAGCAGGACTGGAGTCTAGGGCAATGCAGGATTGGAGACTGAAACAAGACCAAGGTTAAGACAATGGTTGGATACAGGGCCAGGTCAGGACCAGACAAGGACAAGACACAGGCAAGACAGGGACTAGGCCGGACAGATAACATGGAAGACCCAAGGGCCACAAACAGGAGACCTGAAGGTCACTTAGGCAAAAGGCCTGAGGCTATAGCTAAGGCTGAGGCTATGGCTAAGTTTGAAGCTATAGCTGAAGCTAAGGCTATAGCAACTATGGCTAAGGCTGAAACTAAGATAACTATAGCTATAGCTAAGTCTAAGGCAACTATGCCCAAAGGTAAATGTAAGGCAACCATGACTAAGGCTAAGGCAACTCTGGCTGAGGCTATGGCAACTATGGCTAAGGCTGAAACTAAGGTAACTATAGTTATAGCTAAGGCTAAGGCAACTATGCACGGCAACCATGGCTAAGGCTAAGGTAACTCTGGCTGAGGCTAAGGCAACTATGGCTAAGCGAGACAGCGCTGAAAGATCCGGAGGTCACAGTGAGATACAATGAAGAAAGAGGCCAAGCAGGGAGCCGAACAGACTTGATGATAAGTCAATGGGGTTAGCAAGAGGCAGGGTTAAGTAGGCTGAGCCCTGCTAAGTCATGGGATCATGGAAACTCTGACTGGAGTGAGTGTAGGTAGAGGTTCAAGGGGACCTCGGGAGGCAGGGAGGCTGTACAACAGGCAGGATCACAACCTCTGTGTTGCTGCCATTGTGTTTATAAGAACATAAGAAGTGCCAAGACGGGTGGTGATCCTTCTATCTCCCTGGCTAATGATTAGGGTTTGCTAACGGGTTACATTTTTTTTCAGGACAGGTTGATCAAGTCCTGTTTTTTGCTACACTGCATGCATGGATTTGTACTTCAGGTGTCCCTACAGCTTTCCCTAAGGAAAGCAGGACTATAGATCCATGTAAATGGTGGGGCAAAACCAGGACTGGCTAAGCTAATTCTGAAAATCAGGAGCCAGTTGCCAACCCTCCAAATAATTGTTAATAGTCCTGCCCAAATTGTTTATAAACTCAACTAGTCTGTTAGCCTTGACCTCATGCTCGGCAACAAATTATTACTAGTGTAATTCATATTTAGGGAAATATGTTTTCCTTAAAACTTTAGAAACATGTCATTTGCTTGCCATCACTGCAAGTTCACGAGAGTATAAAATGCAAATGGTGAAAGATTTTCTAGTTAAATATACTTGATTTGCTCTTGTAAGTCTTTTCCGCATTCTGTGTCTAAGGGGGGAAAAGGACCATTGATATGTACCTAATATCCATGGATAAGAATGAGATTTTCATTATGGAAAATCTGCATCCCCATCGCCCATATCCCTTCCTATCCCTGTTTCTTTCACTTTTGAAGCTGTTAAACCCAATAACTCTGAAAACATTACGGTGATTCAGGCTCTTATTGAATTTTATGGCTGTGGCCATGCGATTTTACAACCAGCTAGAAAGTTTAATAAACAAATTTTGCTAATTTATTTGAAGTGGGGGTGTGTGTGCAGTTTTCTCCTGCACTTTTGGGCTTCCGGCTGTGTTTATTGACCTATCCTCAAGCTTATGACATTGTCTGGCACTGTGGGCTGATCCTAAAGCTGCAGAATTGTCTCAAAAAAAAACAAAAAACCACTGCCCTAAAGTAACCCTAGTAACTTTACATGGGTAAGTTTAGCCAGGCATATTAGGAAGAATACTCACCCAGGTTTAAGTTCCCTACTCTCCGGCTCACTGAATATTATTGACCTTATGCATATCTAGGAAGCAAGAAGTTTTCGGACTGGCAGGCTATAAATGTTTGAAAAATAAAAAAGTAAATATTGCCATCAGTACTGGCTCCACCTTAACACTCAAAAGACCATCTTGCTTTGTCTTCTCCTTAATGAATAGGAAAGCAAGCAAAATACTCACCGTCAGACTTGACGGATTTCCTCTGCTATCTTCCAGTATCTCAACTTATCTGGGGGATTAACAGACAGAGCGCCTACCTTCGGCCATCGCACTGACGGTGTGGCTGGAAAAGCAGCAGCACGATCAACTTGGCTGTGGAGACCAAGCAGTGTTATGGCTTTAGGGAAGAGCAAGCAGAGCAGCTAAGCCCTAGGCACAGCCAGGTGGAGGCCACGGGACAGGATGCAGAGCTTCCCCCCTATCCAACCGATGTAATTCAGAACTAAATCTGGGAAGGCAGGGATTCTCATCCTTTTGTCTGTAAGGGCCATTACAAGAGGTCCACAGGACGGAAAAACACCATTCTCTTCCTAAATCTAATCTTTGCCGTCCAGAAACAGCAGAAGTGATATGGGGCGGGGAGATCAGGATCGGCAGCAGCCTCACGGATCTGAAACAGCTGTGGGAGTGGGATGAGCGGCAGCTTCCCGGACCAGGAGCAGCAGGATCAGCGCAGGACTGACAGTGGCTATGAAAGCAATGGCAGTCCTCAGGGGCAGGGAACAGAAGTGCAGCAGCAGCAGGGGGAGAGAGAATTGTCAGTCTGGGGATGTGTGAGAGAGAGAGCAAGACTAATGGGCCAAGAGGGTGGGAGAGAGAGTGGTATGGATGGTGATGGGAGAAAGAACGGTGGATCTGGGGAAGAGAGAGAGAGAGAGAGTGGTGGGGCTAGGGAGGGGAGGAGTGAGAGGTTGAGCTAAGGAAAAGAGGAAAGAGTGTTGAGGGGAGAGAATGAGAGGGCAAAGAGAGTGATAGGAATGGGGGAGAGGGAGAGACTGATTGGGTCTGGCTAGGGGCAGAGAGATAGGTGGAAATAGATTAGGAAAGTGGGAGAGGAAAGGTGAGGCTGGTGGGAATCGGCTGGATGGGAGAGAGGAAGACTAGTGGGGACAAGCTGGGAGTCTGGAATTTTTGTGAAGTTGATAAGGAGAAGCTACAAATGACCTGTTAGCAGATTTTTTTTCTAATATGCTGTAACTCATTTTGAGGGACATGCATATTGAAAAAGATGGGACATGAATCCAAGCAATAAATAAGGCATCTGCACAGCAAAAGTCTGGGCACTTCTTTCATAGGTGGTAGCACTGGAGCTAGAAGATGTCATTTAGTCCCCGACTGCTTCCAATATAAAACAGACAAGAGTTCTTGCTCAAACCTGCGTGAACATTGCCAAGGCCTCTCCCCTAACCCCGTCACGATAGCGAGGTTAGGGGAGAGGCGCAGTTTGTGAAACTTGCCCCAGGTACAAAAAGATCTGGTTACGCCGCTGCCGGAAAGGAAAATTCTGTAACCTCAGGGACTCTCTTTAACAAAAACATGGAAGCGGGTAAGGAGCATGTGCTTTGTTTTATCCGTTAGGCAAAGGATTCAGAAAGCCAAGAGAGTGCTCCTTTCTGGCGGTGGTGAAGACCTAACAAAGATGTCGGATGCGGATTTTCTTCTGGAAGAACTGGGTCTCCTGAAGATGACAGACCGCTCGGAAATGTTGGACGTGATGTTAAAGTGGCTGGCAAAGAATTACTACGACGTGAAAAAGGTGGATACCGAAACGCTGAAGTGCTGGATAGAGGAGAAAAAGGGGAAATTATTGCTTCTGGTAAGTGGCTTGGTCGCAAAGGGACCTCCCGGCCAACTTTTGCATCTCTGGTTGGTAGAAGGTGGGTGCAGAGGAGTAGAGTAGTTGGGGGTAGGGTGGGGGAGGTGCCGGAAAGCCAAAGGACCCAATTCAAGGGGGGAGATTTGAGATCAGCCCTGACAAGTCCCCTCCCCGCCCCCCCCCCCCCCCCCATCGTGAAGCCTTCTGGCCCTCGCGGTGCCGACTTCAAATGATTATAGACGCAGGGACCACAAATATCACAACGCATTGGGAAGGAAGTCCAAAACCCAGCACTGGCCGAAAGCCTCCCTCCTTGAACTGGGTCACCTGGCAGCTCTGGAAGTGGAGAGGGTGCAGTGCTAGGAACAGAATTCTGAAGCCGTGAAATGGCTGATTAAATCCCAGATGGAAAACGTGCATCTTGTGCGCTCTCTCTTCATCTGATTCTTGCTGGGCAAGGGCTTCTGGGACAAAGAAAGCAGAATAACTTTGCAGATTCCGCGCGGTCCAGGTTTTCTGCCTCGTCTTGCACGCATTCAGGAGTTTCCTCGCTTACACATTTTTCTGTTGTAAATAATCTTTCTTTGCCAGCCTCAGAGCAAGCAGAATTAAGTCAAGGTTCCTACCCTCACTGAAGCTGAATAGGCAATTGGAGAGACCAGAGCCGCCCATTCTGAGGGATTATAGCAGTTAAAGGACTGGGTATTACCTGTAGGAGCTCAGGTGCCATGCAGCGCCAATTAATGATGGGTCCCGGCATCGGTGGAGCTTCACTCATTCATTGAAAAGAAAAACGGGAGCCAATGCCAAGATTTCTTCAGGCAGCTGGCAATGGTCAGTAACAGACATAAACCAAATCTAGATTGCATGACAACCTAAAAGCGCACATTGCATATCCTATACCCAAAGCAGCCCTTTGCTGTCACACCCCGATGGGGCAGGAGTGTTAATAAGGAGAGGGCACTGTTGAGGGTTCAAGGCCTGGCACTGTGCCAAGCACTGCTTAAGCCCCTCCCCCACCCCACCCTTTCCCAGTCCACTCGGTGGCCTCCCAGCCACCACCATAACCTCGAGGGGTGTTAACACCAACTTCCCCCAAACTCTATCAGGCCAATGCAATACTGGCGCGCATAAAATGGGCGCTCATGATTGAACACCCCGCTCCCTTGGCGCGCGCCGAGCCACCTCTCCTGGGCGTTCCATTTAATATTTAAAATTGGGTGCTGTGGTAAAAAGGAGGTGCTAGGGGAAATTGCACGCCCCTAGCGGGCACATGGGAGAGTTGGCTCTCACCGGTTAGGAAAACGGACACTCAATTTTAGAGTGTTTGTTTTCCTAACCTGACTGCCAGCACCCTTTATTTATTTATTTATTTTTTAAACCTTTTGGTTCCTCCGACTTAATATCGCCACGATATTAAGTCGGAGGATGTACAGAAAAGCAGTATTTTCTGCTCTTTTGTACACTTTTTTGGGCTGCTCAGAAATTAACGCCTGCTCTGGGCAGGCGTTAATTTCTGAGTGTAAAAATGTGCGGGACGTATGTCCCGGGGCTTTAAAAAGGGGGCGTGGTAGGGGTGGGGGCGGAGCCGCTGCGCCCAGGATCGCGGGCCAGCCGTCGTCGTTGCGCACAACCTACGCCTGCCCAGAGGCAGGCGCAACTTAAAAATTAAAGGTAAGGGGGGGGGTTTAGGTAGGGCTGGGGGGGGGGGTGGGTTAGATAGGGGAAGGGAGGGGAAGGTGGGGGGGGGGGGGGGGGCGGAAGGAAAGTTCCCTCCGAGGGAACGAAGAAAGGCTGCGTGGCTCAGCGAACGCAAGTTGCACAATTGTGCACCTCCTTGCGTGCGCCAACCCTAGATTTTATAACATGTGCGCGGGGTAGCGCGCACAAATGTACCCGCACGCATAAGATTAAAAATCTGCCCCCTTTTTTATTTTAGATCGGGGGAGAATAACTAATAGCCTCATCAACATGCATTTGCATGTGATGAGAGCTATTAGTTTCGCCGGGGATTGGACATGCATTTTGGACGTGCTATCCCCCTTATAGCATAAGGGGCTGTGGACGCCCGTCCAAATCGTGCAGGCAACTACAGAGCGCACTGTTTTGCATCAGCCCCATAATAAGATCACATCATCTTAAAAATATTTTAGCTTGTTCAAAAGGGGGAAAAACAATAACCCCCTGTGGCCAGCAGAGGTCAGCAGACATCTGTCAGCAGCTCCAATGTGAAGAGAAATGGTGGTAGAATAGTGCGTTGTTTAGTTTACTACATAGGATCAGATATGGCATTCAGGGACAGAAGGCAGGGCTGAACTGTACTTGCATTGTGTAGCATGACCAGAGGCTCTGATCTGCAGTCGTCGGTATTTAATTTAATCTGTGGCCGCTGATCAGGGTAGCCGAGGTCATTCACTATTCAGTCCCCAGGTCGTATATGTATTAATTCCTGCAGCCAAAGAACGTTGCTATGAGTCTTTAAAAGCATTATGCTTAGACAGCTGTCCCTCCTGACCATCCAGTGGGGTAACTGCTTTAAATCTGTAACGGATTCCTGTCTCCCTGAGTCTTTTGCACTCAGTCCCAGAGTTACATAATTAATTCACATTTTGGTTTGCTTTGGATTGAATTATTAGCCTGCCTTTCCAGCTGCGGCTCAGCATGGCTTATGGAATTTTTAGAATTCAGATAAAGGAAGTCCCACAGTCTAGGGGAGGTACCTGAGGCAACAAAGTGCCTTGCCCATGGTCACAAGCAGCATCAGCTGGGGAAGAGGGATATGAGCCCTGGTTTCCCTGGCTCTCAGCCCATTGCCCTAACCATGCCATCCGTGGTCAGCTGCTGAAACTATTTAAACAACCAAGGTAGGGGAAAGTAGTGGCTCTCAAACTTGTCCTCAGCTCCCCACCAGCTGACCAATGAGTTAAGTTTTTAGGATATCCCGAATAAATATAAATGAGATATATTTGCATGTACTGCCTCCAATGTATACAAGTATCTCATGCATATTCATTAGAGATATCTGGAAAACTTGACTAGCTGAAGGGGCTCAAGGACCAGTTTGAGCACCACTGGGCTATAGTCTGCCTCGAAGCTACACTCGCACTAGCTTCCTGCTTCTCTACTACAAATCCACCAGGGGGCAGACTCCTGCTGTGGCAGCCTGCACAGGAAGAGTCAGATACCCAAACCCTGTCAATATATGGTGACTCCTTCTCTATAGTAGGGATGGGTATTTGGGAGGAAAGAAATAGGAAATGAGACAACATTTCCTCTTTTGTTTCATTTCATTCTCAAAGCAAAACGTTTGAATAGCCAATGAAATTTCGTTGGTTTTCACATTTCGTTTGAAAACAAAAAAAGTGTTCCATTAGACCTACGCCCGGGCCAAAGCCAGGGCCTCGCCTAAGGAATAGGCTGAGGCCAAAAGAAGGGGCCTTGGCCTACACCCGAGGCAGGATCTTTGCCTAGGCATAAGCCGCAGCCTGAAGCAGGAGCCATAGCCTAGGCTCGAGCACAATGCTAGGATCTCGGCCAAGGCATGGGCCCGTCACCAGGGCCTCAGCCGAGATCCTAAAAACTATTTAAACTTACCTACTCCATGGGGGATCTAGCATCACAACCCAGGTTCTACGTTGGGGCCTGGTCCAGAGACCAGATCCTGATACCAGGGCCTTGGCCTGGATCCATTTCTGATGCTGGGTCTAGGCCAGGGCCCAGGCCCGATGCTGGGTCCTGAAACTGGTGACTTGGCCCAGACTAAGACCAACACTGGGGCCCGACCTGGAGGCTGAGTCCTGATGCCTGGACCTTGGGTCAAGGCCAGGGCACGGGCCCAGGCCTGATGTCAGGGCCAATCCAAAGACCAGGTCCTGATGCCAGGGCCTCAGCTCAAACCCAGGTCCAATGCCATGGCCCAGTCTGGAGACCAGGTCCCAATGCCTGGGTCTGGGTCCAGACCCAGGCTCGATGCTAGGTCCTGATGCCTGGGCCTTGGCACAGGCCTGACACCGGGGTCAGGCCTGAAGGCCAGGTCTTGATGCCAGGGCCTCAGCCTAGGGTCAGGCCCAGGCCCATCACCCAGACCTCAGAGGTCTTCTTTCTTCTGTCTTTGCCCATTTAAATTAACTTCGGCGCCTCCCGAGTGGACAGCGTTCTTTAAATGGCAAAGACAGAAGACCTCTAAGGACTGGGTGCTGGGCTTGGGCCTGACCCGGAGCTGGGTCCTGATACTGAGTCCCAGGCATCAGGACCCAGCCTCCGGGTAGGGCCCTGGCATTGGGCCTGGTTTCGGGCTAAGGCCCAGGTGTCAGGACCCGGTCTCCGGACAGAGCTCTGGCATTGGGCCTAGGCTGAGGCCCTGGCATTGGAACTAGGCCTCGAAGCCTGGGCCTTGCGTTGGGGCTAGGCCAAGGTTGTGATGACCTATTGTGGCTTAGGCCTATGCCAGGCAGAGGCTTTGGCTTGGGCCTAGGCCTCATTGTCAAATCCCTACTAGATTGGGTAAGTGGGGAGGATCCTGGCTCTGGCATTTTTTCGGGTGGGTGGGATGGTTGCTGGGGACGGGATGGCTCCGGAAGTCCCTGTTTCTTTTTTATTCTGTTTTTTTCGGGGGGGGGGGGGGGGTGTTATATTTTAATGTTTATTTACATTTTTTTAAATTCAAAATAAACATTAAACAAACAAAATTCTTGGAAAAACCCACCCTCAAAACGAAAGAAAAATGAAACAACATTTTTACTTCTTCTCACCCCTACTCTATAGGGTAGTCCAGCTAAATTCTGCCCACGCTGTCTGAGACTGCAAGAAGTGGATGGAAATTAAGATCCATCCTGGGGAAAAAAAGGCAACAGAAGGGGCATATTCCCCCGGTTTCCTCTACAAAAATGTACTTTGCCTGCCCGGTTTAATATTTCACAAGCCGCCTCTGGATCTTATCTTACCAAACCGCTGGGCTGTCTGTGTCCCACGGACTTGGAATGCTGAAATGCAAGGCTACATGTCTCCTCAATCATGTTTCAATTATTATTATTATTTTTTTCTTTGTACTTCGCATTCTTCTCTGCCCTTGTCTGTCAGTCTCCTGTTTGGAAAAGGGAAGGGACGTGGGAAACGTGACTCATTTGGACCTTTGTGAACATAACGCTGTTGGCATCTGTTTTTCTTTTCTTCCCCTCTTCCCACTGGGATTTCTGGGGGTTGTGGAAGACTGCCATCATGCAATTGAAAACGAGAAAGTCACTCGCAGACTAACACTTGCTTTGGATTAATAGAAGGTTTTCTGTCTTTATTCCAGCCAAACAGCTTGTTTGTGGCCTGGCATGCAACTTCTCTCCCAAAATGTCACATGAGTCGACATACCAGAACCTCCCGTACAAAGGGTGGGCTGACAAATTACCTGGTAGAGGTGCCAGAATTGCTTGGCAGGGTAATGCTTCACCACAGACGAAAAAATCAGAGGGAAAGTCACCAAAAAAAGAAAGCCGAGCACTTTAAAAAAAAAAAAAAAAAAGCATGTATTTAAACATATAATTTACAAAGCAGCACATAGTTTTAGAAAGGAAAAAAAAATAAGACTGTTAAGGAAAGAACTAATATATATTAAGCTGACTTTGTCTATTGCATTTTCTAGCTCTGGTGCCCAGAGTGAAACAATGCCGGTTTAAACCTATATCACGGTTTATTCATTTATGTAATTTTTTTAAAAATTACTATTAATTTGATTCTAGTGATTTAGAGCAGATAATAAAACAGCTTTTTTTCTTTTTTTTTTTTTTTTTTAATATGGCCCATGGGGTCCTGGCACTTGTCAGCCACCACTGAGTAACACTGTGTAGTCTGTGTGAGGCATTGGCGCCCTTCCTGTTTCTCCTAATGCTAGAAGGCGGAGTATCATGGGATACAAGAGGCTTTTAAAGCTGGCACAGGCATTTTTATGTTTTAAATAATCTTAAATAGCTCATGGTGCAGTTTTGTGGAGTTTAATTAGAAGTATAATGAGGTGACCCATGCATGAAGACTTCACTGTCACTTAATGTGGTCTGATAGATTTCAAGGTGGGTCTGTGTGTGTGTGGGGGGGGGGGGGGGGGGGGTAATTAAAAAGGGGAGGGGGGAATGTTTTTTATTTCATCATCTTAAACTCAGACCCCCAGCCCGCAAGCCCCATCCTCTCACAATACCACCCACACCTCCCGTATGAGTTACTCCGCAGGCAGACGGGTCCCCTAAGTCAGGTTCCCACACACCTCAGGGATTCTTGCCAGGGCCAGAGTGGCCCTAGTGGCCAGCTGGAGACTTTTATCCATTCCTGGGGTTTGAACATGCATCCCGGATGGCACAGCATGGTATTTGCAGTCCTGTTTCTTCCATTTGAAGTTAGCCCTACAAGTATTCAAATGCATCAGGAAGGGAAAAGGAGTGTCAGTGTCAAAACTTCAGACAACTTCCCAAGCCTGTCCTGGGGACCCCCACAGCTGGTCTAGTTTTTAGGATAATCTGCAATGGCGCTGCATGGGATAATTCTCGTGACGGCTCTCTAAAATGGGCCTCCTACCCTTCCACTGTGGCAACCGCACCCAGAGCTCCCCTACAGCCTTTGGGGCCTGAAAGCCACAGCCACTGGAGGGCGCCTGTGAGAGCAATGTCAGCTGCTTCCCAGTCCTTAACTGAAAGCACTCGCTCCAGGCGCTTCAGCTGGCTTGGATACTGCTTGATTTTTAGCAGTGCTTTTATTATGCACATAATTCACTATTTAGTTCAGCGTAGCTTGTCTCTTACTTAGACTGTGCAATACAGCATTATTTTATTTAAGGTATGACTAGTGTTGACATGAACATTTCCTTAACTCAGATTGACATAACTTGGTCATGCTGAGCTTGTGTGTAGAGTTTTTGTTATGAATCTCTGTTTTGTACGTTACACTTTAAATAAAATTAACTAAAGGAAGATGTAATCTTTTACTCATTTACGAGCTGCTGAGCGACCTAGTTTCTGGAAGAAGGCTTTAGGACAAGCCTGGCGCTGAACATCCCCTTCTGATGCATTTTGGTTACCTGTTGTGTTGATTTCGAATGGAAGCAAGGGTGTAAGTGCCACAGCGCAGTGAGATGGAACTGTGAAAACCAGGAGAGGGCAAATGTCTCACTTCCGAAAGTGGGCCATTTTGGCAGAAGGAATATTACTAATCATTTAGGTAGCGCTACCAGGCATGCGCAGCATTGGGTAGAGACAGTCCCTGCTCGTCAGAGCTTACAACCTAATCATGACAGGACCAACCAAATGCGCAAAGTAGAGGCTTTGCGTTGAAACGGTGAAGGCCTGATTGGGAAAAACTAAGCCAGGTGAGTTATGGGTAGGATTTATTGAGAAAGGTATGACTTTATTGAGTAAGGCTCTCAGGAGTCTATATAAGGAGAACAGCCAACGGGGTAGGTGGAGCCTCTAAGTCAGACCCTTAAGTTTGCACAGTAGAGGCGAGCTGAGGAGGATGATCTCTGTCTCTGGGCCTGGTACGGAAAGAAAATACGGAAAGAGCTAGATCTTTACCACTGCTGTTATCAGAATACGCAGAGTGCCGTACGAAGGAGGGAAACCTAGCAATGGCGCCTACATTCCCGATCCTCGAACACAGGTTTTCTGCATGTGCTGCTGACCACCAAAAAACATGGCCATTGCTGCTTTGTAACATGCATGTTCTCATAATAGCATATGTCCTGAAAACTATTGCCAAGCCACGAGCTCCAGGTTGCATGCGGTGCATGCAAAAGCACAGATTTCATTTACACTTTTCAGGTCACGAGCGCTAGTAAATAACTGGATGCATTGGCTGGATCATCTTAATAGTCAGATGACGTTTGTTAAGCACAGGGTCTCTTAAGTTCAGGTCATCTGGACTGTATTTGGCTCCCACCCCAGTCTTGGATTTTAGATTGCAATTTGTGTACGATCTCCTGGAAAAAGTGAAGACAGGAGTTTCTGGAAGGTCAGCTGGGCCCCGTGCACAGCTGGCCAGGATAATGTAGGCCCAGGCGCGCGTCGGGAGCAGGGTAAAGCGGGGGGGGGGGGGGGGGAGCACATAAGGGAGGCAGTTAGGTCAGGCAGGGGTCAGGGGAAGTAGCAGAGGGCGTGGAGTAAGGAGGAGGGGTAGGCAAGGTACGGCTGCGGTGTTGGCAGGCCGTAATTGGTGGGAAGCCCAGAGGGGGATCTTGAGGGGGCGGAGTCTCGGGGCAGGGCGGCGTTGGTTTCACTTCGCCGCGACTGCCCTGAGAGCCGGTCGACTGTTTTCCCTCCCACCCACCCCTTTTCTAATTTGTTTGGTTTGTACTTGTTGTTTCCTTGTTTGTCGCAGTTGGCGGATGGCCCGAGCCGGTACAGCTTGTATAGCATAATGAGTAAGATGTAATTATGTGGTAATTAATGAACGGTGGACAACTGGGATAGTTGTCGGATGTGGATTCCTTGCTCGTCAGTGGCGGGAGTCCCCTGGTCTGGCTCCTTGCTCGTCAGTGGCGGGAGTCCCCTGGTCTGGCTCCTTGCTCGTCAGTGGCGGGAGTCCCCTGGTCTGGCTCCTTGCTCGTCAGTGGCGGGAGTCCCCTGGCCTGGCCCCTTGCTCGCCAGCGGCGGGGGCCGCCGGGTTGGCTCCTTGCTGGCAGATGGCGGGGGCCGGAACCCGGGAAGGGTCGAGGAACGAGCCGTATGGCTGGCGGGGGATCGTCCTGCTAGAGGAGTGGCGGACGATGGTCGGAGATGTTGTTAAAATGTTATGTTAATTCAATGGCTCGGACCTCCAAGTTATTAAAGCTGCGGCCCAGTTAACCCAAAGTTTGTTGTCAGTTGCATTTATTCAAGGTGTGAACGGGGGTGGATGCGAACGAGCGATGTCCTGGATGCCTGCATTATCCATCTCCCTGGATATATCTGCTCCGTGTTTTTCCATGACTCTGCAGGTGCGCAGGCCTTTAAACATTCTTAGCTGTGGGACGTCAGGCAGAGCTTTTGCCAGTTTCACAACACTCTAGTTTTAAATATGGTAAATGGTAGAGAACAAGGCAGGCATTATGGTTTATTTAAAACTACTCTCTCCAAAGTCTGCAATTTTATTTTTTTTTTACTTCTGGTCTATAATTGTAATTCCATAGAAGCAAGGATCACATCCATTACAGAGTCAAGTGATCATTTGAAGATCATCTAATTAAAGACCTGGGTTAACTGTTCGTTAAAGGTTCTATTTTGGAATTCTCCAAGACTGAGGGATAGCCAAGTGAGGAAGTGACATCACAATCGTGCTCAGCTTGGTACGACCTTAGCCTCAAAGGCAGAAATTGTTGTTGAAGCTTTAAAGAAATAGTCAATCATGAAAGGCTGCGATGTCTTAAAACGTCCTCTGGTACATGGGACACTTGGAGCAATTCTACTTTTTCTCCTTACCTGTTGAATCTAGGCTTGTGCCCAGGGGGAAAAAAACCCCCCACTTGTTTCATATCATTGTAATGTTTATATCATTTCATTTGTTCTTTTTAGCATGTGCTAGATTTGTACTAAATTTTCTAAACAGCGCATGCTGAAATGCTTTAACGCGCATTGAAACAATATAAACATTTCATACATTTTTTGGGGTTGTCTTGGCTGGGAAGGGACGCAAAACAACATAACAAATATCCATGCTTTCTTGTTGTTTTAAAATCGAAGCGCATCCCTAGTTGAATCAAACACATTACTTGTTAGCGGTTTTTTAGTTGTGAAAGGGGTTCATTCCTTTTACTTTAGAAAGGTTTGAGGGTTTTTTTTGTACTGGTACCTGGAAACATCAAGATATGATTTATGCTTCTTGCAAAAATGTTGTTCTCTTGGGGCAGTACTGTGTGCAGCCCCTGTCACACGGTCATTCGGCTGAACAAAGTATACTGAGTGTCAGGGGGTTATGGGTCTCCAGCCTCACTGCAGTTAAATCTGCATATTAGAGCTTGATTTACAAATACATCCTGCTCCCAAATGCTCCTATAGCTCTGCTGTACTTATCTACTGCCTCTCTCAAGCAAAGCCTTGACTCGAAGCGGTTGAATTACAGGTTGCATCTAGTATGGTAACATAACTACAAACCCTCTGAGGTTTTTTTTTTCTCTTGTAATATCCAGAGCTGAGCTGAGCTATTTATTTATTTAGTAGACTTATATATCACTTTTCAATTACTGAGGGGATCATTTTCTAACGGGATCGCACGCGAAACGTCCTTTTTCGCATGCGATACCTAGATCGGGGTGGGTTCTGCGCTGCATCGGCACCGGAAGGGGAGGAGTCGGGGCGGATGCAGCGAAGACATCGCTGACAGCGAAAAGGTAAGGCCCCCTATTCGGCGCCAGTAACGCGCCCAATGGCACCACCTTTCACGGTGGCGCTATTGGTTTGCAAAAGCCGGAAGGGATCGCACCGCGGTGGTGCGATCGCTGACGGCTTTCGCAGGTCCGCCTCCCGGTACTGTGCGATTCAGAAAGGCCTGCACCGTATGAAAATCCAGGCCTAAGTGATTTACAATAAAATAGTTAAAATAAATAAAACAAATATAATAGTTCAATCATATTATATAATCATAAATACAAAATAATAAAAAACCCATAAACATATCTTTTATTTAATTGTAGAGTGCATTGGGGACAGCAAAATGTATTCTAAAACTCAATTGTATTTTTAATCTGTAAAATTAATAAACAGTTTTCATCCTGTTCGCATTTATAAAAGTTGTTATATTGAGTAAATATTCCATACACGATGCTCCCTCAGATTTGTCCTTTAATGACCATATCATCCCAATCAGTCCCTATGCCAGAAATTTAAGAGTACTCTTTGCCCGTGAGCTTTCTTTTTCTGAACATATTAAATCTGTTGTAAAATCTTCTTTTTATCAAATTACGCAAGATCAGATGTTTATGCCCTTTTTTAGAATCTGACGCCTGTCGCGCTATTATCCAGACCCTAGTAATTAGCAATATAGGTTGTTGTAACTCATTGCGCGTAGGGCTTCACCAATATAAATTGCAACCTTTACAATTGGTCCAAAATGCTGCCACTCACAATATCATGAATATTTCAATGCGTGAACATATTTCTCCAATTATGATTTCTCTTCATCAGATACCGATAAAAATGGTGAATCAAATATAAGAATCTTAATTTGATCCATAAGGTGGTACATTTGGATGCCAAGTGCTGAACCAGCTGTGTTCTAAGGTTCTGTTGACCCATACATTCCCTTAGATCTGAGGGTAAATATTTACTTGAATTATACTCTATAAAAATGGCTAGACTTGATCTAACAAGAGGTAGAGCGTTTTTTTTTTTAAACTGTTTTTATTTGAATTTGCATAATAAACAGCCAGTAACAGATCGTCATAGTAATTAATCGTTGGTAAACATGAAGATGCCGAGGCTCATAATCCAAAGGTAACCATGATAGCGGCAATAACAAGGATACAACAGTAAATGGAATGCATTGGGGAATGAAACCGCATTTACACATTGTGTGTGAACAAAAGGAAGTAACTTTAAAGACCAATAATTTTAGTCTATTAATCTCTTAATATCTACACCCACCCTTCCCTTCCTCCCTTTACCCACCCCCCTCCACCCTCCCGCTTGGGTATTGATACATATCCTCAGATAGTCGTCAGGGTTCGGTATGGATAAAACGTACCCCAGTGTAAATAATGGGGAACCTAGGTCTGGCTGATCATAATTGGAATGTGAAAAGGACACTCCACACAACGGAGAAAACTTGAACGCCCAACTTGAACACCCCCCAAATAGAGTAGTAGCTCCTTTTCAAATCTCCTAAGCCCTCAGCGTCGTAGGTTGGAGGTAGTTTAGGAATGGGTTCCAGATTTACTCACTGTCTAGCTTAGTGGAAGTCTGTTGATGCTGGAAAATGTATAATTCGTGTGTACATAGACGGAGCATCTGTTTAAACCAGTGATCCCAGGTCGGGGCTGAGGTGTCCAACCACTTTGTGAAGATCGCTTTCTTCCCCACTATAGCTGCCTTTCCCAAAAAAGATCCCTCCCTGAAGCGCCGAACAACCACAGTGTTGGGTTTAAAGGGATGTTACAATTCCATATGCGCATGCAGAAGGTGTTAATTTCAGACCACAGGGTTTTGATATGAGAACATTCCCAAAAAACATGGGAATAAGAGCCCGGGGAAGTCCCGCATTTTTTACAAAGTGGGGAGTCGCAGAGCAAACCCCTGCCACAAAAATTTATATTGTGTTTCCCTCAGATCTTCATTAACGATAATACCTGGGATCCGGGAGAAGCAGCGCAAAAAACTGTCATATGAAAGGGTAAAATCGCCCCAACTGGTCCATTTGTGAAATAAAGATTGTAGGTGGCTACCACCAACACTAATTCCTTAAGGAATATTGAAATGCTTGGGCATTCGGCGGTTTGGCTGGCTAGGAGGCCTTGCAACGCCGCAGTAACCAAGACCACTTGCCAGTTGGTAACGCAGGACTGCATAAAGTGACGAATTTGCAAAAAGGCATAAAAGTCCTTGTTAGAGAGGCGAAATTGCTGTTGAAGCTCTGAAAAACTGTATAATACGCCAGTCAATGGATCTATCAATTGGTATAGTATTTAAGACCTTCTGCATGCCACCGGCAAAACGGGGTATCACCTTCCCCAGGTGGAATATAAGAATTGTTGTGTATGCGTAACACGCGTGTAATCCCTTGTGGTTGTTTAAACCTTTTACAAATCTTCGCCCAGGTTGTCCTACAAGTGGAAACCAATAAGTGGCCTTTGAGATGAGATGGGAGAGCTGCTGCCTTCACATGTTAAAGATAATTTAACGAAGGAACCCATACCACAGTCGTAATAGATTGTTTGGGAGATAATAGGAGGAATCAAAAATCCAGTTCAGTATGAAATGTAAATTACATGCTATATTGTATGTCCCTATATACAGGCACCCCAGTCCTCCCTGCTGTGCTGGAAGTTGTAACATTTTTAAGGGGATGCGTGCCCTTTTACCTCCCCACAAAAATAGGCGCAGCGCCTGGTTAAGTGTGTGTAGGTCCTGTGAGGAAAGATGGATCGGGAGCATCTGTAGAACATATAGCCACTTTGGTAAAACAACCATCTGATATAAATGCACCCAGCCTCTCAAGGATAGTGGTAATCCCTACCATCTGTTTAACGTGTCGACCGTATAGCGTAATTGGGGCTGGACATTAAGTTGGTAAATGCAGTCTAAGACCCTTGGTATCTTGACCCCTAAATATTTAAGGGCATCTGGTGCCCACCTCAGTGGAAACGGACCAAGCCAATCCAATCGAATGTTATTCGCTACATCCATGGCCTCAGACTTATCCCTATTTATTTTGAGGCCTGCGAAAGAACCAAACTGCTCTTGCACGTGCAACAAATGCCCCAATGATGTTTGCGGATGCGTCAAAAACACAAGGACGTCGTCCGCAAATGCTGCCACTTTGAACATCTGGTGAGCCCTCTCAAACCCACGGATTCTGCAATTAGCCATAATTTTGCGTAACAAAGGGTCAATGGTAAGTAATTACAAAAGTGGCAATAATAGACACCCTTGACGTACCCCTCTCTGGATAGAGACTGGTTAGAAACCTGAGCCGTTCACCATGATCCGGGACTGAGGGCCGTCATATAATAGGTGTAGGTAATTTACAAAGTCACTGTCCACCCCATAGCAAGGTAACACAGAAAACATATATGTCCAGGACACTCTGTCAAAGGCTTTTTTGCTATCAAAACCTATAGCCAGCGCAGGCGTCTGGTGCTGTTGACAAAACTGTATCGCCGATAATAATTTGACGATATAGCTAGTGGCTGTGCGGCCGTGTTGAGCCAGTTAAGCAAGCTAAAGTAAGCCTTTTGATGGTCGTCTGATGGGGTGGATAAAAAGGTTCTCCTAGCCTGTTAGTTAATGTGTCTAAGTTGAGGATTTCCTTATTCAGACGTTTCTATCGGGTGCTAGTGAACCCAATTATTTCCCCTCGCAGGACGGCTTTCCCTGCCTCCCAAACAATTGGGGATTACTAACATGTTGAGCATTATTCTTGTTATATTCTAGCCATTTTTCCGTTAAAAACTGCTGAAATTCTTTATCCCCCCTGAGGTCGTGAGGGAATCTCCACCATTTGGAACCGGTTGGTTTGGGTCCCAAGGTGAGAGACATTGAAAGGGGAGAGTGGTCGGAGATTCCCTGGGATTCTATATCTGCCCGAAGTACTTGAGGGAATGCCTCACTTGCTATGAAAATGTAGTCAATTTGGGAAAAAGATTGGTGGGGGTTAGAATAAAAAGTATATTCTCACTCTGAGGGATGCATTAGTCACCAGACTCAATCACTCCTGTCTGTTTACATATCCCGTCCACCCCTTCTCCCTGGTCGGATCCCTCCCAAAGAGGACCTATCCAGTATATTGTCCATTAGTAAACCCTCTCTATGGGTCAACAATACCTCAGTGAAAGATGTTAAGTACTTCTGAGGGTTGTCTGTAGGTGTATAGACATTACAAATAGTAACTAGTTGACCCCGCCAGCGCCCAATCACGAACACATAGTGGCCCTCAGGATCTTAGATAGTACGTTGTAACACAAAATCCGTAGATTTGCTGATAAGAATTGCTACGCCAGCCTTGCGATGACAGGCCTCTGCAAAAAAACAGGCACTTATCCATTCCCTCTCTAATTTAAGGCTTTCTGCAGCATTTAAATGTGTTTCCTGAATACAAACTATATCGCCATATAATCTTTTTAAATGGGACATTTTTTTTACGTTTGATGGGTGACCCCAGACCATGTACGTTCCATGATATCAACTTAAGCATACAAGGTGTGGATGTGGAACACCTGTATGAGACAAAATATCCTTCCAGGGATGAGGATCCCAGCTGCCCCCCCCCCCCCCATATTAGCTGATGAAGCCATGAGAGTAATGAGAAACCTGTAAAAACAGGACTGCTTACACCCTGCATTCACCCATTCATTCCCCATCCATACAATCCATAAACCCCCTACTATACCCATCACCCAAGCTTATTTATTTTTATTTTATTTAACGGTTTTTATATACCGGTATTCGTAGGGACATCATACCGGTTTACATAAGAGCAGAAAGTCTGAAATTACATAGTAACAGGGAAAAGGAACTGGGGGGGGGGGGGGATAACTTAAGAACAGCGTAGAATGAGAGGTAAACAACAACAAGAGTTAAACTTTGAGAAATCTTAACATGGGTGGGAAGTATCTTACAATAGCAGTGTATGGGCGGTCATTGTGAGAGGAGGAACTATTCTGGGAAAGCACATTTAAATAACCAGGTTTTTAATTTCTTCTTGAATTTGATGGTGCATGGTTCGAGGCGCAGGGTGGGTGGAAGAGCGTTCCAAAGGGACGGGCCAGCAATTGAGAGGGCACGGTCACGTGTGAAGGATAGGCGGGCTGTTTTAAGTGAGGGTATGATTAGGTACCTTTCTTGGCAGTTCTGGTGGGTCTGGTAGATTGGTAAGGGTTAAATGGGAGGTCGAGCCAGTTAGAATTGTGAACGTGGAGGGATTTATGTATAATGGTCAGAGTTTTGTAGTGGATGCGGGAGAGAATCGGGAGCCAGTGCAGCTCTTTGGGGATGGGGGTAATATGTTCACATTTGCGGGTGTTTGAGATGATTCGTGCAGTAGCATTTTGCAGCATCTGTAGCGGTTTTATCATAGAGTATGGGAGCCCCAGGAACAGGGCATTACAGTAATCCAATTTTGTGGTAATGGTGGCTTGGATCACTGTGCAGAAGTCTTGGGTGTATAGCAAGGGTTTCAGTTTTTTTAAGATGTTAAGCTTGAAAAAACCTTTCTTAAGAATGGAGTTAACTTATTTCTTCATGCTTAATTGTTGATCGAAGAGAACTCCAAGATCTCTTGCAGATGGTTGAGAGGTGGTAATGTTGAGCTTGGGATCATTGGAAAAGGGGGGGGGGGGGAGAGAGGGGAGAGTGGGAGGAGATAAGTAGGAGTTCAGTTTTGTTGGTGTTGAGAGCAAGGTGGAGGTTGGTGAGCAGTGAGTTAATGGCTGATAAGCAGTTCTCCCAATGGTTTAACGCTTCAGATATAGAGTTGTGGATAGGTATAATTATCTGAACATCATCGGCATATAGATAGAACTTGAGGTTAAGGTCAGAGAGGAGCTGGCATAGAGGGGTCAGGTAGATATTGAATAGGGTCGATGAAAGTGATGAGCCTTGTGGGACACCTTGTTGGAAAGGGTGAGAGGAAGATATGGAGTCTCCAATTTTAACTGAGAACTTTCTGTTTGAAAGATAGGATTTGAACCAGGCAAGGGCAAGGCCTGTGATGCCAGTGTTTTCTAGGCGGACAAGGAGGTGGTTATGGCTGATAGTGTCAAAGGCAGAGGAGATATCGAGGAGGGCGAGAATGTAGCTGTGACCTTGGCCCATGCCTCTGAGGAGGTGGTCGGATAGAGTGAGGAGTAACGATTCCGTATTAAAGTGTTTCCGGAATCCGAACTGAGAGGCATGGAAGATCTCATGATTTTCAAGATATTCCATGAGTTGTGAATTGATGACTCTTTCCATTAGCTTAGCAATAAATGGGAGGTTAGAAATTGGGCGGAAATTGGAGGGATCTTTCGGGTCTAAGGAGGGCTTCTTTAGGAAGGGTTTGACAACCGCATGCTTGAGTGCGTCTGGGACAGAGCCATGTGAGAATGAACAATTGAAGATGTCGGCTATAGCACTGGCTATAGTATTGGGGATTGCCAGCAGGGCTTTAGAGGGGATGGTGTCGTTGGGGTGGGAGGCAGGTTTAAGTTTCTTGAGGATGTTTATCCCATCCCCAAACACCATGAACCCATGGCTCCCTCCCTTCCCCCCTCTCCAGTACCCCCATTCACACAAAAGAGTAACACTGATTGGATACCCCCCTGGGGTAAAACACGATCGAGAGGGTCCGCCTAGGATGCAGAGGCGTCACGGACCCACTATGAGTCTGGGCTGACCAAGATGGACCAGTGGGGCAGAGCAGAACTAGTCTGTAATGCTGACCAAAGTCCACCAGCTCGTTAAATCCACTCCTTTCAGTGGTCTCCGAACACCCGTCTGTAACATAAGAGACAGTCCAGCAAAGTCCCTGGAAATCTTGATCCTAGCTAAAGCCCACTCCGGCAAGGCCAGCTGTGTCCGGGAAAAGGTGGAACAGGATCCCACAATGTCCCTCTCCACTGGACCTTAAAAAAGTAGGACCCGTCGTACAAAAACAGAGTAGAAAGACACAGTTCGCCTGTCAGAGTTTTTTGGTTATATGTGGAGCTCAAAATGAATCAAGAAGAGGGTGGCAGACCGGCCTCCACGGAGCTCAGGAATTTCTGTGCTTCAACCGGTAGTTTGAAAACATAGGCCTTGCCCTCGCACCATATTTTTTGCCGGATATTGAAGGGCAAACTTTATTTTCTTTTCAAACAGTTGAGAGCATATCTTGGAGAACTTCTTTCGCTGTTGCGAGACTTGGGCAGAATAATCTTGGGTAATCCGAACACGTTGGCCCTTGTATTTTATCTCCGGATTTTGCCGATACGCCAGCCAGATTAGTTGCTTTGTGGCTGAGTTCAAAATTTTTGCAATCGCTATTCAGGGTCGTACGTCCGAGTTTCGCCGGGTCCCCAATCTGTGCACCCTTTCAACTTTAAATTCACCCTGCAGATCTGTCAGGCCCACTCCGCAGGGAGCCAGCCCTCCAAAAACGCTCCGAGCCCTTGTTCGTCCACTGCCTCGGGCAGGCCCAGAAACCTTAAATTGTCCCGTCGCAAACGGTTTTCTAAGTCGTCTACCTTCTGTAGGCATTCCTGGAGAGCCGCCGCCTGAGTGCTGACTTTCCCGGTGTTCTCCGCCAGCCCGACTATTCTCCCCCTCCTCCAGCCTGACTATTTTACCTCCTCCAACTGTTGAGTGATTCCCGGCAAGTTTAGTGTCCAGTGTGTTTTCTAAGGTAGATTGTAAAACTTCCACAATGAGCGATGTCGATATTGAAGGCTCCAGCTCTCCCAGCCCCGCCACCATCTTAGGATCCATGACCTTCCCCTTGTCTTTTTCTTTGTCCCTTTTTTCTCCTCTAGAGGCCATCGGTTGCGGGGATTTATTCATAAAATGTACAATCGACATGGGCTATTGAGAATTTGACGTCCAACACACCTTGTCGCCGCGCCAGAGAGACAATGCCGGTAGATTTATGTCCGTGGCACCCGGAGCTTAGGGAGAATGTGTCCTCCCTAGCACATCATGCCACGTGACCCCAGATAGAACGTTTTTACTGGTGGGACCTTCATTGGGGAACTCTTTACCTGACTGTATTAGATGTATCTGCAACGCTGATTTGTTTAGACAGACGATAAAGATCTATTCATTTCAAAAGGCATACAGCTTAGAATATGAAGATCAGTCTGAAGTGAGCAGTAGCTGACTGTATTGTTAAAGTCGTAAGAATGGGACTTGATGTAGATTTGATTTGTGGTTTCTATACTTTATTCATGCTTTGTTTTTTTTATGAATGTCCTTTGTAAACTGCCTTGTAATTATTTTCCTGTGAAAGTGTGCAATATAAATACAAAATCCCTGTGATGTTGCTTTTTTTTTTCTCTAATTTCCTATAGGGAATCCTTTTCTCACTTTTTTTTTTTTTTAAATTTTCATTCTTTCCTTATCCTTTCTCTTTTTTTCCTTTTCTCTCGTGCCTCTTTTCTCCTTTCTCTCCTCTCTCCTTTAGTTTCTTTCACCTGTTTCTGACCTCCCATGCCTTCTTTTCCTTCCTCTCTCTCTCTCCCATGCACTCTAACTTCTATGCTCACTCCCCTGTTATTTTTCCTCTCTCTCCTATGCAAACTTCCGTCCTTCTGCCCTCCATCGCACTCTCCATTCGCATCCTCTACCCCCACGCTTGGCATTTTTCTTGACTCATCTGGGGCTGGCAGAGCGCTGTGATAGTAGGGGGAGTCTGGAAGAGGAGGAGGACAAACGAGCGGTGGCAGCAGTGGCCCTGAATGGGCTGGAGGAAGAGGCTGGGTACATGCCGGAGAGGTCAGAAGAATAGGTCCTGAATGAGCTGGCAGAAGAGGGCCCATATGCACCAGACTACAAGGCCCTGCTATCTGGCCTCTTTCATCAGGCGATTGCAAATGAATCTGTTTCTCATAATTCTGCAGCTAGGACAGAGGCTGTGGAATCTCAGGAAACTGGAGGCCCTGGGTACAGCACAAAATATGAGACAGGATACAGAGGGGGAGGGTTAGAGTAAAGGGATAAGGATGGCTCCATCTTGAATGAACAATGAATCCAGTGGGAGCAGCCATCAGATTGACGCAACATATTCTGTCCTTTTATGGCAGAATCCCAAAATGAATCTTACTTTGTGGCATGCCATGTTTGTCAGAAACATATAGTGAAATTGTTAAAGAAGTGTCTAACTTGTTTAAATTTAAGAAAATACAGTTACAGGGAGTTCAGGAAACCTTAATAATTATAGGGAAAAACAAACATGAAAACAGAACATAATTATATCATGTCAATTATGTTTGTGCATGTTTAACCACTTGATCACCACTCTCAACAATTTGTATAATTGTACAGTACTGTAAATATTATTTTTGGGGAGGAGAGCGAAGTTTCTAAACTACATTTTGGGATGCTTTTCAAACGAGTGCCCAATTGATTGCTAGAAGTATGGTAAATATGTTGTGCCTCTGTACATAACCATATTAATTTATGAAATTACAGTGCGACACAGATAGTTAAGTTAAAACAAGATCAAAGCTCCTCTGAATCCATCTGTCTGGCTGTCTCTTTCTAGTTATCCAGTCAAAGGCAAAAAGACCTTCAACTTTGTATCTGTATTAGTAGTTAATTTAGCTGCACAGTAAAAAAAAAAAAAAAAAAAATGTCTTCCTGACCCCAATTATGGCACTCAGCACCTCCCCACCAGGATGAAATGACCACACCACACCACCCACTAGTCACTGCCCTTTGAAAACGTGTCAGATTTTGCTTTATAGTTATTTAATGTTTGCTCTGGTTTGGCAACATGTTCAATAACTTTATCACTCTTTGAGGTGAAGCAACTTTTTCTCTCTGAGTATTCTAGGTCAGTGGTTCTCAACAGGACACACTAGTGTGTCACGAGGTCCCGAGAGGTGTGTAGCAGGGCCAGCAGAAGGCTGCTCTTTCCTCATCAGTCTGGGCAGGAGTTGGCTGACTTCTCCTTTATTGGATATGAGAGGAAGCTGCTCTTGCTTCCTTCTCCTCTACCTGGCCCAGTGGGAGGTTGTTCCCTCCTCCTTCACCCAGATCAGAGCAAGATATCACAAACTCCTGTTCATATGGGCCCGGCAGGACACCAACTTTATCTTCCTCTGGCTGGCCTGGCAGTGGGGCTGCTGATGCTCTCTATACTCCATGGAGCCTGGTTGTGAGGGAGAAAGGTGCGTTCTCTGTAGATTTTCTGCTCCTGCTTCTTCATCTTCCTCTCTTCAGTGCTTCTTGCCCTCATCTGCTGCTGACAAAAAGGAAAGGAGACTCTGGAATAGACTGAAGTCTTTTCTGCTGGCTGGGAGCCAGGAGGAGGGAGAAGATAGGAGTTCAAGAGCCTGCTGGGCAGGAAGGCATGGGGAGATAGGGAGTCAGGGGTGGGAGAGGAAGGGGTTGGGGGCGAGGGGAGCAGGAAGTGGGGAAGCTGAATAGGAAGGGGTAGGAAAGAGGTGGGCAGAGATATTCTGGGTAGGGAAGGGGAGAGGGAAAGGCAGAAAGAGTTGAGCAGGGGAGAGAGGGAGCACGGGGAAGAGGATATGGGTTGGGGGTGTCGGAAATGTTGGACACGGATATGAGCATGTGAAGGGACGACTGAGTAGTTGGATAAGTGAGAGGTGATGGGTGCATGGAGGGGAGTGACTATGTCAGTTTTGAGAATATGCATTTCTTCTCTATTTGAACTTTGCTTAATGGAGGAGGAAATATATTTTTGTTTCTAGTCTCCAGTTTTGCACTGCATGGAGAAGGTGGTCTTGGGGTTTCCATTCCAGTTTTTGTTTCTGCATTTGTAATTTAAATTGTGGTCTTTTATTCTACATTTGTGTTCTGTGTGTATGTGACTGAGATGAGGTTCTTTACTAGAGGTTTGTATCAGCCTTATTTGTTGTATTTTCTCAAAATGATAATGCACTGGTGGTGAACTGCTGCCTTTTCATGGGTAGGGCTATTGCTGTTTCATTTCTTGGATCGCTCTATGGTGAGACCACACCTTGAATACTGTGTACAATTCTGGTCGCTGCATCTCAAAAAAGATATAGTTGCGATGGAGAAGGTACAGAGAAGGGCAACCAAAATGATAAAGGGGATGGAACAGCTCCCCTATGAGGAAAGACTAAAGAGGTTAGGACTGTTCAGCTTGGAGAAGAGACAGCTGAGGGGGGATATGATAGAGGTCTTTAAAATCATGAGAGGTCTTGAACGGGTAGATGTGCATCGGTTATTTACACTTTCAGATAATAGAAGGACTTGGGGGCACTCCATGAAGTTAGCATGTGGCACATTTAAAACTAATCGGAGAAAGTTCTTTTTCACTCAACGCACAATTAAACTCTGGAATTTGTTGCCAGAGGATGTGGTTAGTGCAGTTAGTGTAGCTGGGTTTAAAAAAGGATTGGATAAGTTCTTGGAGAAGTCCATTACCTGCTATTAATTAAGTTGACTTAGAAAATAGCCACTGCTAGTACTAGCAACATTAACATGGAATAAACTTAGTTTTTGGGTACTTGCCAGATTCTTGTAGCCTGGATTGGCCTCTGTTGGAAACAGGATGCTGGGCTTGAAGGACCCTTGGTCTGACCCAGCATGGCATGTTCTTATGTTCTTATATTCTTACTGCTGATGAGGTATGGCAGGTTTGATAGACATGTACAGAGTGGGTTTTTTTTTCCAGGTTTTGTATTTTACAATGCACCTGGTAGTAGAGGGAGTTTGTGATGCTGTTATTGAGATGAGACCAGACTCTGAATATCTTTTTTGTATGGTGAATCCTACAGGGAAATGCCTTAGTTCTGCTCTGCACCCATTGTTTGGAGGTGGGGGGGACTCCTGTGGATGCAGAACATATATTTATATTAAGTCCCACGATGGTCATGTGTTCAGTGTGTCATGCATCTGAGCATCGTCTCTCAGGTTTGTCCTGATAGAAAAAAGGTTGTGCACCACTGTTCTAGGTTGTGAAATCTGAGGGATTATTATTTTTGTGAACATTTCTGCATGCTCTGATTAAAACATTTTACTTGGAGTGGCACACTTTGGGGCAGATTTTTAAAGTTACGCGCGCGGGGTACATTTGTGCGCTCTACCCGGCGCTCACAAATGTACACCTGATTTTATAACATGTGCGCGCAGTCGCTTGCATGTTATAAAATCCGGGGTCGGCGCGCGCAAGGGGGTGCACACTTGTGCACCTTGCGCGCGCCGAGCCCTAGGGGAGCCCCGATGGCTTTCCCCGTTCCCTCCAAGGCTGTTCCGAAATCGGAGCGGCCTTGGAGGGAACTTTTTTTTTGGCCTCCCCCCCACCTTCCCCTCCCTTCCCCTATCTAACCCACCCCCCAGCCTTAACTAAATCTCCCCCCCTACCTTTGTTCCAAAAGTTACACCTGCCCGAGAGAGGCATAATTTGCGCGCACCGGCCAGCTGCTTGCTTGCCATGCCCCAGCACAGGCTGCTGTGTCAGAACACTCAGCCCCACCCCCGGACTGCTGCCACACCCATGTCCCTGCCCCCGGACCACCCCTTTTTCGAAGCCCCGGGACATTTGCGCGTCCCGGGTCTTGTGCACGCTGCCGAGCCTATGCTCGTAGCCCTTACGTGGAAGTGAGATGCTTTACATCTTCAGTGACAATGACTAACACAGTAATGGCATTCAGTTAGCCTACCAGCGGTGATTCTCAACCCAGCTCTCAAGGACCACCCAGCCAATCTGATTTAGTGGATATCCGCATAATGAATATGCATGTGTCACAGATATCTTGGTTTGGCAATCCCAGGCCGCCCCGGACAGGAAGGTGTTTACCTGAAGAGGTGAGATCCAGGGGCTAATTGGCGAAGGAGGAGCACAAGAGCTAGGTTTCCAGCTATGAACTCTAGAGCAAGATAGCACTGCAGGAATACTAGAACAAATGATAAAGCAGGACACATGTATAGACAGGAATAGTGAAGCACAATTACGAGACAGGAATACTAGACCAAGTTACATAAAAGGAACTTAGAACAGGATCACGGGTTGGATGGGTAGCCCTTCCACAGGGCAGATACCAAGAGGGCTGTTGGACCGGCAAAGGTGTGTTGGGCTAAGGCTCATTATGTACAGCCTTCAGTTTGGGTCACACCTAATGCTGGGCCAGTAGGGAGCCTCTGGGGATGGGTCTCTTCAATGCTGTTTTGGCAACGTAGTTTCTACAGAATGTGTGCGGAGCCGGAGTCCCTGTGGCTCCTCTGCAAGATCACCCGAATACTTGGGGGCTACAGCTTCAATTCATGATAGCATGAGATATAGCTGCCTGCACAGCTTCCATGCATATTCTTGGTGGATATCCTAAAAACATGACTGGCTGGTTGGTCCCCAAGGAAAATGGGTTGAGAACCGTTAGTCTATAAAATAAAGGGCAGCGGGTAGGTCTGAAAAAGATTTGTGTGGGTGTGCAGTGAGGTGTTCCCAGCCATTCAATCGTGCCCTGGGCCTCCATTACCAGAGATACGCACCCCCCCCCACCATGATTTGGAGGGGGGGGGCTCTCTTACCTTCCCCATGTACTAGGGCCCTCCCCCGCCTTCTTCCAGGTGCACTGAGGGTCTCTCTTCCCCCTCTCTTTTTTTCTTTCTTTCTTCCAAGCACGCATATACTCCCCTTCCTCCCCTACTGCTGCAGACCACCAAGAAAAAAAGGGACAATAAGAAGGCACAAATGAACTGTCACTTTAGATTTGTATTTTTTTGTTTCAGTGTCTTAGAGCCATGCCCAATAGGTGCATAGCCTCAGTTTGAGTTAGGTTAGGGCCCAAAAGGAACGCTAGTGTTTCTCTTTGGTTATATTGGTTATTTTCTCTTTGATGCCCTCCACCAGGGGGCATCAAAGAAAGGAAGCAACACCCAGTGAGGTGAGGCTGACGTGGGCATCTCCACCCAAAAGACTAGCTTGAAATAGTCTGGGGCTCTCTAACACTGTTTTGGCATCATCATTTCTACAGCATTCTTGCTGATCTAGTGTCCCTGTGGTTCTGCTGCAAGGTCACCTGGCCCTGAACACCTAGGGCCATAGGTTCAACCCCTGATAGCATGGGATTTATCTGCCTGCACAGTCTCCATTTTATGCAACTGTGTCTCATGCATAGTTTCTTTGGATATCCTGAAAACCCGATTGGCTGGTTAGTCCTCAAGGAATAGGTTGAGAACTGTTGGTCTACACAATTGTAGGCTTGAATAAGTTTAATTATGCCATAGATACACTTACTGTATATATCATGAATCAGTGTAATAGGGAGCAATCTTTCTTCTACATAACTGTTGAATTGTCCTACCAGCTTCCTTTTTAAATGTATGAATGCTATTCAGTATTGTATTTCTTTGTTTCCTTTCTTGCTTGCCAACGGCTTTGTTTACATATGAATGCTGGTAACAGTATGAGCCTCCAAGGAGCAACATCAGGAAACATATCTTCCCTGAAGGGGGGTACTGGGATACAGATAATGGCCTCCTGGGGGAGGTGGTGCAGACAGAAACAGTGACGGCTTGAGGAAAGCCTGGGAAAAGAACAGAGGATTCCTGGTTATGAAGAAGCAAGGGGAAGGCCGAAGACCAACTTGGGTCTACGGCACTGCAGCAGGAATAGAGTCGGGTAGACTAGATGGACCTTGATGTCATTATCTGCCATCATATTGTAGCTTTCTGTGTTGCTGACTGATGCACTTTTGGTAAACGAAAAAGGCAACTGCAGGAATTAAAAACCCCACAAGTTCTGAGCACTATGGACTCGATTCATGAAAGCTTTATTTTCATTCTGTGTGTCTGGGGGGGGGGGGGAGTTTAGTGAATCAGGCTCGAAATGGATGAAAGTTGAATGCTGATGGGAAACTGCAGCATCTGAAGAAGTTTTTTCCATTTCAAGAGCACATCATTCTGAATTGGGCCTGTAATGGTACGGGATTTAAACGCAGAGGGTGGGTTTCATTGTCATTTTGAATTCATAGAGGAGCAGCTACTGATTACCAAATTGTTTGTTATGATTGGATGAAAAGTGTCACCAATATTATAACTGATTTTAAAATGGTTGAGACATATTAAGCCTTCAGTTGATGCTGAAGTAATACTATCAGCTGCATATTTTGGTCACTGTGTTGGTTACCTGTATAGTAAACTCTAGCTCAGACGTTTTCAACCTTGTCCTTGAGTATCTTCTAACTAGGGTTGCCAGATGACTCCAGATTTTCAGGACAGGTTGAGCCAGTCCTGGTTTTACCCCATTGCATGCTGGAACTTATTCTAATTTCCCCATTGCATTCCCTAAGAAAAACAAGACTTTAAGTATCTCCACGCAGGAGAGTAAAACTAGGACTGGCTCAACCTGTCCTGAAAATCTGGAGCCAGTTGGCAACCATACCTCTAACCAGTTAAGTTTTCAGGATATCCACAATGAATATGGATGAGATAGATTTGCATGCACTGTCCACATTTTATGCAAATATCCCTCATGCATATTCATTGTGGATATCCTGAAAATCCAAGTGGCTAGAGAATACTTAAGGACAGGGTTGATCTAGTTGACCAGCATCTTTTTCCAAAAAATAATGACAAATAATTTGCAAAGCTTGCTACTGAATGTACTTGGGCGTGAACAATATTCAAATTGCCATTTTTCACAGGACACTCGCAATAAAGCAGAATTTGATATTAGCCATCTACAAGGAGCAATAATTGTTGATCCAGAAAGTGATCAGCTACAAGAAGTTCTGAAGAAATGGATACAAGAAGGTACAGAATATATTTGATTGTAATATAGCCATGAATGAATAAAAGCTGTAGTACGATTTTTAAAGAGAATCAAGAAAATGGATAAAAATTATTCCTTCAAAAGACAAAACCACTTGCCAATGTGATAGAGACTCCTAAGAGATATTTATGAAACGTCATATGGCTTACTGCAGGCTGGTAGTAAATTAATGATTCTTTTGATATTCAACATCACAAATATTTATTTTTTTTGTAATTTTCAAAATGCAAATAAACCTTCAAAATGTGTTGTTCTCCAAGGCAGTGAATTTATTTAAACGTAACTGTTTCAGTTAGTGTGGACATTGTTATTGTAATCGAGTTTAAGTTTTTTTTTATTAAGGCATCAGTTTGAGACCAATCGTACAATCTCTGACATGAATGAGTTGAAGTTACCTCAATAATAGGTTCAGTCGACTATTTATGACATCAGTTTTGGATGTCGATAATAAAAACCTGCAGCATTGAGAAAAACAAGGCAGTATTTATATTTACAAGGATTTGTTAGCAAAAGCAGCATTTTTTAACAACCCCCTGAAGGAGAAACTTATGGAAATGGGGCCAGCATTGGGGCAGCTTTAGACCACACTTACTGAACAAGCTAAGTTTGATTCTTTGGTTTGAACGAAGTGAACTATCAATTGGGATGTATGGAATATCGCTGCTATTAGCAAAAAAAACGCCACCGTAGTTAAGAATAAGTTAACTGTCTTGGAGAATAACACATTTTGAAGGTTTTATTTGCATTTTAAAAATTACAAAAAAAAAAAATATATGAGATGTTGAACATCAAAAGCATTGTTAATTTACTACCAGCCTGCAGTAAGACAGGTGACTTGGTATAATTTAGCTCTTAAAAACGCTTCCTATCATAGTAGCGTGGAGAACCACTTGGTCACATTCAGATAGTGTTCAAGTATTTAGTACATTGTATTTCATGTCTATTGGTGGTCCAATGCCTGACTAGAAATAAGCATGCGCTTGTTGAACCTTAATATTTTATTGACTGTTTCCTTCTGTTGTAACTGGGCTGTTTTGTTTTTGTTTTTTATTTTGCAGCCAGGAAACAGAAAGCAGACATCATTTGTTACTGCTTTGTGGGATACAGGGGTTCAATAATTGCCCAGATGGCGAATAAACTCTTGTCAGCAGAGACTGGCCAAGCCCCTGGAGCTCCACCCTGTGTCTTTAATTTGGAAGGTGGGCTGGTAAAATGGGTCACAGAGAAGAAGCCACTGGTGGATGAACAGGGCCAGCCATCGCACACTATTCATCCTTTTGATGCTCAGTGGGGGAGGTTTCTGGAGACAGAGCTGAAGGCTAAGATCTAATGAATAAGATTCTGTATATTAAATTGTAACTACGGAGGTAAAATATTTGGTGTTAATTTGATTAGTCTTTCTACCACGAATTATGATGGAGTATGGGATAAGGTCCTAGGTGACCTTCAGAGGTGGGAGCGGGCATCCTTTTCTTGGTTGGGTAGAATTTTGATTGTAAAAATTAGTATTTTCCTAAGTTCAGTTATTTATTCCAGACTTTGCCCATATCAGTCCCGGAAGAGCGTATTAATCTAAGGCAACGCAAGTTGTTTCATTTTATCTGGCAGAAAAGACCCCCTAGAGTGAGAAGTAAGATTATGCTTTTACCTAAAGCTAGGGGTGGGATGGGGGTCCCTGCTTACTATGGTACTATGTGGCTGTGCAACTTAAAGCAGTGATTGACTGGAGGGTAAGAGCTGGGTTACCTTAGAGCAATCCATTTTGCAGGAGATTTCACCAGCCAAATTGGTGTGGTTGCCAGTTTTGGCTCGTAAGTGGCCGGGTGTACTTCCTCCAACTATTGCTCTTACATTCAACGTCTGGGATTGATGGAAGACTAGGTTGGTGGGGAATCGAAATTATTTTTATAGGTCTCCTATATTTTTGAATAAAGCATTTATTCCAGGTTGTTCTACAGTACTGGCCAAAAGTTGGGATGGTAAGCATCTAAAACCTTTTCAAGAAGTAATGCACACATTTCCTTTGATCCCTTCAGCTTATTATTTTTATCTACAGGTGGGTCACTTTATCTCCCAGAGAGAGGTTCGGGAAAGTTTAAATCACCGTAAATCCCTATTTGAGGGGTGCTGTGATAAGGCTCAATGGGCGACTAAAGGGATTTTGAGAATTTATAATTTATTGAATAAAGACCTAAAAAAAACCAAACGCCTTCGCACATTGTGGGTTGGGAGAAAGATTTGAAAGAGCCGCTTGGGGAAAGGAAATGGGATTTATGTTTTCTTAATATGAAACGGAGTTCTGTCTCTGCTTCCGTAGTGGAACAGGGCTATAAATTGCTTTATAGGTGGTATTTTACCCCGGCCAGGATGTAAAAAATGTATCCTAGCTTAGGAGAGATTTTGCTGGTGGGGGTGTGGCATGGTGGGGACCTTTTATCACAGGTGCTGGGAATGCCCAAAGATAATTATTTTTTGGGACTCAGTGGTACAATTGATCAGAGAGATAGTGGGAGATGTTTTTTCTTTTAAATATTCCTTATATAGAATCAGATCCTAATATTGTTTTCCTTGGCTCAGCAAATAATTACCGCTGCCAGGGGAGAAATTGCTTGCGCTTGGAGAGGGGCCAAATTGCCGCCTCTACCCAAGGGGTAGTTCAGAGGTTGAGCAGAGCTTATTATTTGAATAAATGAACTACGATCAGACACAAGAGGGTGGGCGAGCTTGAAGAGAAGCGGCACCGCTGTATAAGCTGGCAACTAAAAAAGATGTCATTGTTAGAAGGTAGGGGGAGGTGTAGGGGATTTCGGGGGCCTCTCAGTTTGTCCTTTGGTTAGGGTAAGTAGAGGGGGATGAGGTTGGGGGGGTTTGCTGTATAATTTTATTATGGCTGTAGTTAGGTACTTTGATTTGAGATCCCAGTCTTCTCTGTTCTTGTTTAATTTTATGACTGTATGAAAATTTCTTTTGTGGTTTGCTATTTCCTTGTGAAACTGTTCAACATTTAAGTTGCATTAATTGCTTTATTTACCACAATAAACTTTAAATGAAAAAAAAAAAAAGATTCTATATGTTGATTGGAAAGAGGTAGAAAATTAAAAAAAGATGCTCTTTTTAATTAAAAAAAAGTGAGCTACTCGTTTTCTGTAAAGATCTACAGCTAATGCCTGCCTTAACGACTCATTTCCCCGATTATTTGCTACTCATCTGTTTTCAGCAGGGCTTCCCAAACACCTGTCCGATGACCTCCCCCCCCCCCCCCCACCACACACCACACACAACCAGTTGGGTCTGCATGAGAAATCTTTGTACGTCAGAGACCCAGTCTATGCAAATATATCTCCTGCATATCCGTTGTGGAGATCCTGGCTGTGAGGGTCACCAGGACAGGTTCAGGAAGCCCTGGCTTTTCAATAGTGGTTGGTTCTTTACCCAAATGTCACCTTCAGCATATGGAACCAGCATTGGCCATTTATACTCATACACCTTTCCTTTTCACCAGCTATGGGGTCAATTTTAAGACCCGCGCGTACGTGTCCATGTGTGCACGGTTCCTGGCGCATGCACATGGACGTGGCTATTTTATAACTTGTGCGCGAGTTATAAAATATGATATCCGCGCAGTGGATTTTAACATTATGCACGCATGTGCGGGCGGATGGCCTCCTCCGCCCACAAGGGGGGGGGGGGGGGGAATTTTAAAAGCCTACGTGTGGCGACGGGAGCGAACTGGGAGGGAACGTCCCGGGGCTTGCGCGCGCTGCCGAGCCTATTCAACATAAGCTTGGCGCGCGCAGGGGGAGTTTGGGGCAGGTTTGCGGGGGGTATGCGAGTATTTTACCCGCGTACCCCTTTGAAAATCTGCCCCAGTGCACACAAGGCCCAGCTACGCACACAACCCCCGTTATTTACACACGTGGCCCATTGAAAATTCACTTGCATATGTAACAGGGAGGAACATATATTTCTTGCTGAATAGGTACACAGATAGGTACTAGCATTATGGCTTTGATTTTTAAGTTAAAGCCGGGGTGGGGGGGGGGGGTGTTCACCAATATAATAAACTGCAAATGATTTTACAGATGAGGGCCCACGCATGAAAAAAAAAAAACCCCATGAAAAATGCCCCGAAATAGAAATGCCGGTGATTCAGGCTTTTGATTGCTTTTATGTGCAGAAAGCCCATTTGCAAAACATTTATAAAATGTCCTGAGCAGTAAACTTATGCTCATTGTCTACTGCACATATAAGTTTCCAAACTTCTGAGATAATGAGCTGTTACAATGCAATATCATGCAAAGCAGCTCAGTATCTCAGAACTCTGTGAAGAAACAGAATGCAAAGACATTGTCACATGCCAGTTTTCGCAAAAGAAGAGAACTACAACTCAATGAGGTGTAATTTTCATTTTTTTTTGGCCAGCCCAGGAACTCAAGTTTGCATGGAAGTTTTCTACACAGCTAATTTGTATGCGTAGAGACCTGTGCATGAATGATGCCGCTAACCCACAGGAAATCCCGTGGGTTAGTACACTGGCCTCCTAGTGTGCAAAGGGAAAAACTGGTTAGGAAAAAAATGAAAGGAGCAATTGCAAAGGTTAAGGGTCAGATTGTCAAAGGAGTATGTGCGTAAAATACGCGTACCCCCTGAAAACCTGGCCAAAGTACCCCCTGCGTGCGCCGAGCCTATTTTGCATAGGCTTGGTGGCGCTCACAAGCCCTGCGACGACCGTAAGTCCCGGGGCTTTCCGGGGGGGGGGGGGGGGGGGGGGGGGCGTGTCGGGGGCATGGTTCCGGCCCAGTGGCATTTCGGGGGCGTGGCTGAGGCCTCCGAAACGGCTCCCGGGCCAGGGAATCGCGCGCCAGCAGCCCTTTTAAAACACAGGTGTGGAGGGGGTTTAGATAGGGCTGGGGGGGGGGGTGGAAGGAAAGTTCCCTCGGAGGGAACAGGCAGTGCACGCAGGGGTCGACGCGTGCAAGGTGCACAAATGTGCACCCCCTTGCACTCACCGACCCCGGATTTTATAAGATATGCGCGGCTACGCACGTATCTTATAAAATCCTGTGTACTTTTGTTTGCGCCTGGTGCGCGAACAAAAGTACGCGCGGGTGTAGATTTATAAAATCTACCCCTAAGAGTTTAGCTCAGGCATGAATGTGTATAAAAATACCATCTTGGAAGCCCAGAAAAGATGTATTCCACAAATTAGAAAAGATGGAAAGAAGGCTAAATGACTACCAGTATGGTTGAAAGGTGAGGTGAAAGAGGCTGTAATATCTAAACGAACATCTTTCAAAAAATGGAAAAGGGATCCGGATGAAGAAAACAGGAAATAGCATAAGGACTGGCAAGTCAGATGCAAAGCATTGATAAGGAAGGCAAAGAAAGAATTTCAAAAGAAGCTTGCCATGGAAGCAAAAACTCATAATAAAAACTTTTTCAGGTACATTCAAGGTAAAGAGCTTGCAAGAGAGTCATTTGGGACATGCCATTGAATCATGGCTAACTGAGAGTGATTTAGTGACTTAATTCTCTTTGTCCCCCAAACTATATATCTATTTCTAATCCCAAACCTAACCGGCGTAATGGTGGTCTTTTAGCCCTTTTTAAAACCTCCCTACTTCTGAGGAAAAGAAATTTAACTTCTGCTCATCCTTTTGAAACCTTACTAATCACAACTTCCCTTATAGATGTTCTTATTGAATACTGCCCATCTGGTCTCTTGAAAAATGATACATCTCTGTTGCTTGAAATTATTTCCACCTTGCCAACAGATTTAACTAAAACCATTATTGCGGGCAATTTTAATATTCACCTGGATGCTGATAAGTTACATCCTTCGGTATCTGTTTTCATTGATGCCATGAAAGGTCTTGGATAGAAACAATTAATTGAGTCCCCTACCCACAAATTTGGCCACACTCTTGATTTAATCTTTTGCAATCCAGACAAACTCAAACTGCCCTCTACCAAAATCTCAATTAGCCTTATACCCTGGTGAGATCATCATCCTATTCACTTAGGGGCAGATTTTCAAAGGGGTACGCGCGTAAGTCCCGGGGATTTCCTGGGGGGGCGTTTCGGGGGCATGGCCGAGGCCTCCAAAACTGTTCCCGGGCTGGGGAATAGTGCGCCGGCAGCCGGAACTTTTATAATAAAGATAGGGGGGGTAGGTGGGGGGAGGAGGAAAGAAAGTTCCCTCCGAGGCCGCTCCGATTTCGGCGTGGCCTCGAAGGGAACGGAGGCAGGCTGTGCGGCTCGGCGCGCGCAGGCTGCCGATTTTGCATAGCCTTGCACGTGCCGACCCCAGATTTTAAAAGATACGCGTGGCTACACATGTATCTATTAAAATCCGGCGTACTCTTGTTTGCGCCGGGTGCATGAACAAAAGTACGCGCGCGCGTACTTTTTAAAAATCTGCCCCTTAACAACTAACATAGATGCGCAGTCTGTAAATCCTTCTAATATTACTCAAACTACCCATTCCTTTAAATGAAAAAAAATTAATCCAGATCTATTTAGGGAAGCTCTCGCGCCAAACCTGCCTTCCTCTATTAGTCCAGATATAAATTCTACTGTTTTGGAGATCAATTGACGCTGTGCAGGGGAACGGATGTAGCCTTCCTCTGCTGGCTCCTTGCTGCACCAACTAACCCCATCCCTGTCCATCACAGCACGTTGATCGCGCTAGACCCAAACCAATTCTCGTTGGTATTCTCCAGGGGATCGTTTTGAGTTTCCAAGATGACCACTCGCACTGTCAAAAAAGAGAAGGAAAAAGATCGGGACCGAGAGAAACTGAGGCCTATGGAAGTGCACTCAGAAGATGAGACCTGCCTCCCTGACTCTCCCGTGCCATCGAACTGGGCTGACATAAGGGCGGCGGTGGTAGCGGCTTTAGAACCCGAATTTAAAAAGCTTTCCAATCAAATTGCAGATCTGAACTCTTCTCTCTCTAGCTATGAAAACAGATTTCAAGAAATGGAGCACAGAGTCTCGGAGACGGAAGATGGCCTCCATACCATGCGCTCTGACGTCACGAACATTCAAGCTCTGCTCGCCCAGCATACTAACCGGCTTGAAGACCTGGAAAATAGGTCTCGCCAGTCGAATCTCCAGTTCGTCGGGTTACCGGAGGAGTTGAGGGAGCAAGATCTAGCTGTCACCCTGGAGACCTGGCTGAATTGCGAGCTCCAAATCCCGGAATCACGTGGTCCACTGAGAGTGGAACGAGCGCATCGCCTAGGCCAGCGGCGAGCTCAGCAAGTCAAGCCACGGGTAACTATCGCAAAGATCTTGAATTTTACCTTAAAGAGGCAGTCTTACAAGCGGTCCGAGGAGGGAAGACTCTTTCCTACGACGGGAAGAAAATCCTAGTCTTTCAAGATTTTTCTGCAGCACTTTCAGCACAGTGCAGAGCCCTCTCTCCCTTTTGCGCTCAACTCCACAATCTAGGCCAACGTGCGGTCCTCGTGTATCCGGCCAAGGTGAGGGTATCTACTTCTGGCGGTCCCTGATGGTTCACAGAGGCAGCAGAAATTCGAGACTACATCGCTTCTCTCACCGAGTCAACAACCAATGCAGGAGAGACACCCTGAGGCTTTTTGTTAACCTGGTAGAGCCCGATTGCTTCTGGCAGCGATGATTCTTTCTTTGTTGGTTGCTGCATGGATGGCCTGCTGGATATTTTGTCTGAAGTACCTCCATGCGTTTTGGACCTGGTTTGGGTTCCCAGTGTTTTTTCTCCCTTTTCTTTAGGCATAGTGCTTAGTCTATGCTGACTCCCTTTGTTCCGGGAGGGGGGGGGGGGGGGAGGGGGAAGGGCAAGAAGGGTAGGGAGGAAAAAGGGGGAAAGGGAAAAGAAAACCCCAAAACAACATGCTAACAAAGTGGGAAAGTTTTTCCTTGTTTCTCCCTTTCCTTCCTCCTTTCCATACGTTTGCCAGCCATCGGTTTGTTATGGTCCAGTTTTCGGGTTGTAGCTAACAGCTTTTAATGTCTGCTTGTAATGAAGGGCCACTCCCAGCTTACTGTATACAGTTTGTATGCTTTGTGACCGTCAATTTGGGTTGGCACCAATATTAAGCCTTGTTTGGGGTTCGTAGTTTGGGATTTCATGCCTCTCTTAAAAAAAAAAAAAAAAAAGGGGAGGGGAGGGGAGGCATTAACTTCACATATATTTAGGGGGTGGGGCAGGTTGGTGTAGAGGGGAGCCTTAGCGTCTCAAGTGATCTCCACTAGAGGGGTTAATTGTATTCCTAGGAATAGGACGGGGATTTCAATCAAGGGGAAGGAGAGGGTGGTGGGTGGGGATTGGTATTTGGGGGATGGGGTGGGAGAAGGGGGGTGGTAATTTCAGAGCTCTCAAAAGCCGCCCTGTGTTTGGGGGTTCATGGAGTGAATTCCACACTAGTCAGTGTCCCCGAGTAAATGAGGTTCAATTGCTGAGGGGATGGTTTTTGCTGGGACGGCCATCTCCTACTCTAAAATTGGAATAATATGCTCTACTAATCTTTTTTGTCTTTGAAAATGGTTAATCATGGCCCTATGTTAGTATCTTGGAATGTATGTGGTATCCATTCTCCCATTAAAAGGTCTAAAATTTTACAAGCTTTAAAGAGGAAATCTACGGACATTGCTTTTCTCCAAGAAACCCATCTAACTGATGGGGAGCATACCAAATTACGCCACAGTTAGGTGGGAGCAGTTCATTTCGCGTCTGCCAGTTCCAAATCTGCGGGAGTGGCTATTCTAATTCGAAAGAATCTCATGTTTCAAGTTTCCAACGAAATTACAGACCCAAATGGCAGGTATTTGATCCTAGAAGCAGAGTTAAACCAGGTCCCTATGGTATTCTGTTGTGTTTATGCCCTGAATACACACCAAGCTCCCTTTTTATCAAGAATTACACAAATTGCTTCTCCCATATATAGACAAGGCACTGATGGTGGGAGGGGATTTCAACGCTCTACGGGACCCTGAGTGGGATAGAACTTCGGCGGTGGCCCAAGTCTGACAACCCAGTAAAGAACTTCACGATTTAGAGCACACCTTACATTTAGTGGATTCATGGAGGACACTTCACCCATTTGAAAAATATTTCTCTCATATTTCTAGAGCGCATGCGACTCAGTCCCGTCTGGATTACTTCTTTGTAAGTGTTATGTTATGAGTAAAGTCAATAGTGGACCCTTGGGCCGGCTGAGGTGGACAGCGTCCACAGGAGTTAATAAGCCGGGAGGCGGCACTCAGCTGGAGCGGACTGGTGGCGTCTTCACCCTGGAAACCCGAGACCCCCCCAGGAGGAGCCCGTAGGGGTCCGAGTCGCTGGGACTTAGGAGAATCGTGAAGAAGACCAAGGTTCGTGGCTGGCTGAAGACAAAGGAGAATCGTGAAGAAGACCAAGGTTCGTGGCTGGCTGAAGACAAAGGAGAATCGTGAAGAAGACCAAGGTTCGTGGCTGGCTGAAGACAAAGGAGAATCGTGAAGAAGACCAAGGTTCGTGGCTGGCTGAAGACAAAGGAGAATCGTGAAGAAGACCAAGGTTCGTGGCTGGCTGAAGACAAAGGAGAATCAGGAACCGGAGCTGGAGTCAGGATATGTAGACAGCAAGTGGAGCCCAGAGCTGGAGCCAAGGCACAGCAGGACCAAGCAGAACCTGAGCTGGAAGCAAGGGACGGGTGGGACAAGCTGGAACCGGAGCTGGAAGCAAGGCACGGCTGGAACAAGCTGGAACCGGAGCTGGAAGCAAGGCACGGCTGGAACAAGCTGGAACCGGAGCTGGAAGCAAGGCACGGCTGGAACAAGCAGGAACCGGAGCTGGAAGCAAGGCACGGCTGGAACAAGCAGGAACCAGAGCTGGAAGCAAGGCACGGCTGGAACAAGCAGGAACCAAGGCTGGAAGCAACTAAGCACTCAGGAGAGCGACCTCGTTGCAAAGGCAAAGCAAGGAAGTCAGACGATGGTTTAAATAGCCAGCCAGCGTCTGACGTCAGGAACAGGGCGGTTCAGCACTTCCGGGTGCTGGACCTTTAAGAGCCCCCTGCTCACGCGCGCGCGTTGCCTGGCAGTGGGAGGAGTCAGAATCGTCCTTCGGCAGCGTCTCCACGTGGAGAGAGATGCTGCCATGCGGCCCTGCAGGCCCCAGGAGCAACGGATTGCAGCGAGACCGGGGGAGGCAGGAGAAAGGTAAGGACCCGGTCGCTAGCCTAGCGACCGGGACTGCAACAGTACCCCCCCCTTTACGCCCCCTCTTCAGAGGGCTTGGCCTGTCAGGATGGTCCAGATGATATTGCTGCAGAAGAGTCTTGTCCAAGATGTTGCGGGCAGGCTCCCACGTATTGTCTTCGTCTCCACAACCTTCCCAGGCTAGCAAATATTCCCAACGTCTGTTGGCGAAGCGAGCATCCAGGACCTCTCGTACCTGAAACGTAGGATCCTCATCCGTAGTGATGGAAGCGTCCTCAAGAGGCCTGGGGTGGAATCTGGAAAGAATCACTGGTTTTAAGAGGGAGACGTGAAAGACATCATGAATGCGTAAAGTGGTTGGGAGTCGTAGACGGTAAGAGACCAGCCCTACCCTCTCTGCAACGCGGAAAGGACCACAGAACTTGGGTGAGAGCTTCTTGGAAGGTTGCCTCAGATGAATGTTCTTTGTACTAAGCCACACTCGATCGCCTGGGAAAAAAGCGAATGCCGGTTTTCGGTGTCGATCATAGTAGCGTTTAGAAGTGCGTGCGACTTTCTGAAGTCGGTGTTGAGTAGAGGACCAAAGTTTACTCAATTGGTCCGCGGTCAATTGAGCAGCTGGTGAGGAGGTTGGTACTGGTAGAGGTAACGGTGGTTTGAGCTGTTTACCGTACACAATTTGAAAAGGGGATTTCCCCGTCGCCGTATGTATTTGATTATTATAGGCGAATTCTGCCCAAGGCAAAAGCTCCACCCAATTATCTTGTTTGTGGTTAATGAACGCTCGTAGGAACAACTTTAATGAACGATTCATGCGTTCGGTTTGCCCATTACTTTGCGGGTGGAAAGCGGAGGAGAAACTCAGCTGGATCTTAAATTTTTTGCATAAGGCTTTCCAATACCTGGCTGTGAATTGAGGGCCTCTGTCAGATACAATGTCCTGAGGCAGACCATGAATACGGAATACATGGTGTGTGAACAGAGAAGCCAGTTCAGTGGCGGAAGGTAATTTGGGCAAAGGCACAAAGTGAGCCATTTTAGAGAAGCGGTCCACCGTGACCCATACCACAGTCTTGCCTTGCGAAGGCGGGAGTTCCACCATAAAATCAGTAGCAATATGTGTCCAGGGTTCCGTGGGTATAGGCAACGGTTGTAGAAACCCTCTCGGAGGGCCATTAAGCGGTTTCTGCAGGGCGCAAGTGGGGCAAGAATTCACGTAAAGGGAAACATCACGTCGAAGACCAGGCCACCAATAGAAACGATTTATAAGATCCAATGTTCTTAGTCTACCAGCATGTCCCCCGGTCAAGGAGTCATGGCCCCAAGACAAGACTTTCCTCCGAAGCCTCTTAGGAACGGTAGTCTTATTTGAGGAAGCAATGGAAGTGGTAGTTATTTGAACACAGGCAGGATCCAGGATGGTTCGTGGAGAGTCGTCCTCTTCTTCCGGCTGATAGGTACGAGATAGAGCATCGGCTCGAACGTTCTTCTCAGCTGGTCGAAACTTGAGGATGAAATTGAAACGACTGAAGAAGAGTGACCATCTTGCTTGCCGCGAGTTTAGTCGTTGAGCTTGGGCCAAGTACAATAAATTTTTGTGATCAGTGTACACTGTCACCGGATGATTAGCCCCCTCCAGCCATTGCCTCCACTCCTCGAAGGCCAACTTGATGGCTAAGAGTTCTTTGTCTCCGATGCCATAGTTACATTCAGCAGGCGAAAACTTTTTAGAGAAGTAAGAACATGGCATCAATTTGCCCGAAGTATCGTGTTGACTGAGCACCGCTCCAACAGCCAGATTCGAGGCATCGACCTCCAGGATGAAGGGTCGTTGTGGATCTGGGTGTCGTAGGCAGGAAGCGTCTAGGAATGCTTGTTTTAAGTCTTCAAAGGCAGCCGAGGCAGTGGTGGACCAATCGTGAGCGTTAACCCCTTTGCGAGTAAGCGCCGTGAGAGGAGCTACCTTCTGGGAGTAATGTGGTATAAAATGCCTGTAAAAATTGGCGAATCCAAGGAATCGCTGTAGCGCCTTCAGGCCAGACGGGCGAGGCCATTTGACAATGGCCGCCACCTTCTCTGGGTCCATCTGGAAACCGGACGAGGAAACAATATATCCCAAGAACGGAAGCGACTCGCGCTCAAACTGACATTTTTCAAATTTAGCATATAGATGATTGTCTCTTAGAGCCTGTAAGACCTGTTTGACGTGTTGGCGATGGGAGGAGAGATCTTGGGAATAGATCAGTACGTCATCAAGGTACACTATGACGAAAGAATGAAGCATCTCTCGGAGTACCTCATTCATCAGATTCTGGAAGACAGCAGGGGCATTACATAAGCCGAAAGGCATTACTAAGTATTCGTAATGTCCATCTCGCGTGTTGAACGCTGTCTTCCACTCGTCACCGGGACGAATACGAACCAAATTGTATGCCCCACGTAAATCCAATTTTGTAAAGATCTTGGCCCCCTGAAGTCTATCGAGCAGTTCTGGGATCAGAGGCAAGGGATAGCGATCTTTCTTAGTGATGGAGTTCAGACCTCGATAGTCTATGCACGGCCGGAGGGAGCCATCTTTTTTGGACACAAAAAAGAATCCTGCTCCTGCAGGAGAGTGCGAAGGGCGAATGAACCCTTTGGCAAGATTCTCCGTAATGTAGTCTGACATTGCATGGGTTTCTGGCAGAGAAAGAGGGTATACCCTACCCCGCGGGGGAGTGGAACCAGGTAGTAAATCAATGGCACAGTCGAAGGGCCGATGGCATGGAAGCAGTTCAGCTTTTTGTTTGGAGAACACGTCAGCGTAATCCTGGTACGGCAAAGGAAGGTCCAGGGCAGAGTGAGAGAGTAATATCTCCGGTCTAGGAACGGGATCCAGGCAATTCTGGAAACAGGAAGGACTCCATTGCGCAATTTGGAGAGAGTCCCAATGGATCACCGGAGCATGTTGTTGCAACCAAGGGAGTCCCAGGACCACAGGGTGCACCGATTTATCCAGTAGCAAAAAGGAGATTGTCTCAGTGTGAAGCACTCCCGTCCGTAAAGTGAGAGGCATCGTGGTTTCAGAAATGGATCCAGGTAGAGGGGTTCCCCGGATAGAGGTAACCCGTAACGGAGGTATCCGGCGCTTAGTAGGTAGTCCTAATTGATGTACCAGTTCTCTCCAGATAAAGTTCCCTCCGGCTCCGGAATCAATGAAAGCTAGAGTCTGCAAGGAGCCACCTGGATATTCCAGCGTTATAGGAACTGTACATTGAGGAGTAGCATTAACATAGCCTAGGGGAACCTCCTCATCTCTCCCTAGACTCGAGCATTTCCCGGTCTCGCAGGACATTGACCCAGGAAATGACCCTTAGTGCCGCAGTATAAGCACAGGCCCAGAGTGCGGCGTCGTGTCTTCTCCTCCTCGGTTAGCGGTGCCCGTCCAAGCTGCATAAGTTCCTCTGAGGAGCTGTGGGAGGCTGATGGTGTCTTGTGAGGTACAGTCAGAGACCTGGAGAAGGAGGGTGCCAATGAGACAGGCCGACGAGGAACTCGACCCTCCTTAGCTCGTTGCTGCAATCGCCGGTCAATCCTCCCGGCCAAGTCTATCACCCCGTTCAGAGTGAGGGGCAGGTCGCGAGCCATCAGCTCGTCTTTGATACGACCTGCAAGACCTTCCAGGAAAATACCCCGCAAACAGTCATCCTGCCAGCCGAGTTCCATCGCCAGAGTACGAAATTCAATAGCGTACTCCGCCAGAGAGCGGGATCCTTGTCGTAGCTGTAGAATTTCAGTGGTAGCAGTGGTAGCACGAGCTGGCTCATCAAAAGTCTGTTTGAAGTGAGTCACGAAATCCTGCAAGTTGTGCAGCATGGTGTCCTGTTTCTCCCACATGGGAGAGGCCCATAGCATAGCCCTCCCATCGAGCAGAGACAAAATATATGCTACCTTGACGGCATCAGACGGGAACTGCCCTGGTAGCAACGTGAAGCGGATGAAGCACTGATTCAAAAACGCCCTGCACGATCTGGCATCCCCGGAGTATCGAGTAGGCGCTGGAAGCTGAGTCTGTGCGGGAGCTTGAACCGCCAGTGGAGGCGGGGGTGGTGCCAGCGGTGGAGGATTGGCGTCCAAGCGACTGGCTAGGCGATCCACCGTAGCAGCCAAGACCTCCAGACATTGCTGTTGCTGCTGGATTCTTTGGGCCATGCCAGGGATGGCCTGCATAGGAGCGGAGTGCGCCGAGTCCATGGCCTTTGCAAACTGTTATGTTATGAGTAAAGTCAATAGTGGACCCTTGGGCCGGCTGAGGTGGACAGCGTCCACAGGAGTTAATAAGCCGGGAGGCGGCACTCAGCTGGAGCGGACTGGTGGCGTCTTCACCCTGGAAACCCGAGACCCCCCCAGGAGGAGCCCGTAGGGGTCCGAGTCGCTGGGACTTAGGAGAATCGTGAAGAAGACCAAGGTTCGTGGCTGGCTGAAGACAAAGGAGAATCGTGAAGAAGACCAAGGTTCGTGGCTGGCTGAAGACAAAGGAGAATCGTGAAGAAGACCAAGGTTCGTGGCTGGCTGAAGACAAAGGAGAATCGTGAAGAAGACCAAGGTTCGTGGCTGGCTGAAGACAAAGGAGAATCGTGAAGAAGACCAAGGTTCGTGGCTGGCTGAAGACAAAGGAGAATCAGGAACCGGAGCTGGAGTCAGGATATGTAGACAGCAAGTGGAGCCCAGAGCTGGAGCCAAGGCACAGCAGGACCAAACAGAACCTGACCTGGAAGCAAGGCACGGCTGGGACAAGCTGGAACCGGAGCTGGAAGCAAGGCACGGCTGGAACAAGCTGGAACCGGAGCTGGAAGCAAGGCACGGCTGGAACAAGCTGGAACCGGAGCTGGAAGCAAGGCACGGCTGGAACAAGCAGGAACCGGAGCTGGAAGCAAGGCACGGCTGGAACAAGCAGGAACCAGAGCTGGAAGCAAGGCACGGCTGGAACAAGCAGGAACCAAGGCTGGAAGCAACTAAGCACTCAGGAGAGCGACCTCGTTGCAAAGGCAAAGCAAGGAAGTCAGACGATGGTTTAAATAGCCAGCCAGCGTCTGACGTCAGGAACAGGGCGGTTCAGCACTTCCGGGTGCTGGACCTTTAAGAGCCCCCTGCTCACGCGCGCGCGTTGCCTGGCAGTGGGAGGAGTCAGAATCGTCCTTCGGCAGCGTCTCCACGTGGAGAGAGATGCTGCCATGCGGCCCTGCAGGCCCCAGGAGCAACGGATTGCAGCGAGACCGGGGGAGGCAGGAGAAAGGTAAGGACCCGGTCGCTAGCCTAGCGACCGGGACTGCAACAGTAAGTACACATTATTTTTCTAAAGTTTCTACCGCTGGTATCAGAGATATTATCATCTCCGACCACGCGCCCATCTGGCTGGAACTGACGGCTAACCCTGCAGACCCCAAAAAGCACCATTGGCGATATCCTTATTTTTTAGCGGAGGATAACGCTTTTCAGGTCTTTATCCGGGAGCGGTGGGAAGATTTTGCAGCACTTAATGCGCAGCACAGTGATGACCCCGTTCTATTTTGGCAGACCGCTAAGATGGTACTTCGGGGTGACATAATTTCCTATGTTGCCCATTGGAGAAAGTCCTTAGATAAGAGACTCTTACTTCTAAGTACACAATTACAAAAAGCCAAACGGGCCCTCGTGGCTTTGCCAACCCCCCCAACATCGAGCAGCCTATATCTCTCTGCAAACGGCGATGAATTTTCTCCTTCATCAGAGAGTGAAAAAGAGTGTCCTATATTACCAATTCAAGCTATATCAGTTTGGGAATGAGACGGGGAAAATGCTAGCCAATTTGGTCAAATCTGCTAAGGGTTCACGTTCTATTCCAGCAATCCGGACCTCTAGGGGCCAAATTGTAAATAATATGCCCGACATTCTAGCAACTTTCCAGGCATATTATACATCCCTATATCAGTCTGAGGGATGGAATCAGGACAATTGGAGCAAATTTTGCACCAAATTTCAGCTTCCTTCAATTACGGTAGCACAACAGCATTGGTTGAATGAACCTATCACAGTGGATGAGGTTCGGACAGCCATTCACCAAGCCAAAAAGCTAAAAACGCCTGGGCTCGATGGCTTCAGCTCTGAGTTCTATAAATGTTTGGTGGACCCTCTCAGTAACCTTCTCCCTCTAGTGTTTCACAACATGATAGACCAGGGCTCATTTCCCCCTCATGGTAACATAGCCCATGTAACATTAATCCCAAAGCCCGGTCAAGACCCCTTGATGCCATCTGCCTATTGCCCTATCTCACTGCTGAATGTCAACCATAAACTCTTGGCCAAAATTATGGTGGATCGCTTGGGGAACATTCTGCCGACTTTGATACAAGCCAGTCAGGTGGGCTTTGTCAAAAAGCATTATGCTTTGACTAATATCAGGCAGGTGGCCACGGCGATGGCTCTGTGTAGGCGTTTGGATATTCCATTCTTGGTGGTGAGCCTGGACGCCGAAAAAGCATTTGATCGGGTTGAATGGAGTTTTATGTTTCAGCTACTTAACTCTATAGGATTTCAAGGTTTTTTCTTTCAAGTTATTCAATTACTTTATCATGCCCCTTTGGCTTCTATTTCGGTGAATGGGGCGCTATCTTCCCGTTTTTCAGTGATGCGAGGCACCCACCAAGGCTGCCCACTTTCTCCTCTTTTATTTTTGCTTACTATGGAGCCCTTGCTCTTGGCGCTGCAGGCGTCCCCGAACATTCGGGGGGTGCAGTTTTACTCCCAGACGAAAAAGGAGATTTTTAAATACTCTGCTTTTGCAGATAATGTATTGGTTTTTCTTACCTCCCCGGAGAAGTCTTTGTCGGCCCTTTTGGAATTGTTTCAAATCTTCAGTTCGTTCTCAGGTCTGAGAATCAACTGGGACAAATTGGAAGCTCTGGCTTACCCATCCGCTCTCAGAGAACGATGGTCGGGAAGATTTCCCTTACAATGGGCAACAGACTCGCTCAAATATTTGGGGGTTTTTCTTTCTACTGATGTGAAAAGTATCTATTCCTTAAATATTCCTCGATTAATAAATTTGACGAAGGACAAGTTTAACCAGTGGCGAGATCTCCCCATCTCTTTAGGGGGCTGCATTAATTTATTCAAAATGACTCTCTTGCCTAAATGGCTCTATGTGCTGCAGAACTTCCCACTTCTTCTCACCAAAACTGACCTGGGGACTGTTGACAAACTACTCCGTGCATTTTTGTGGAGGGGTAAGAAGGCTCGAATCCCGTTGAGCTGGCTTAAATTGAAGTGGGGTTTGGGTGGAATGGGGGTCCCAGATTTGCTCCGGTATAATATTGCTGCTAACCTGCGCATAACTCGAGATTGGATCTCAGAGGATCCCCACTATGTGGCCCTCGTGGTGGAACATACTTTAGTAGCCCCACTAGACTTACATTATGTACTTATGTGCCCTGGTAAGGCGCTTTCTAGTGATTTACGTCAGGATCCGCTAATAGCGCCCATTCGTCATGCTTGGCGCTTTTTCATTCAGCAGCTGGGATTACCCACCTTTTGTGCATTTTTGGCGCCCATTATGGGTAATCCGGAATTTTCACCAGGCTCCCAATCTCGTGTATTTAGAGACTGGAGGGCTAAGGGTCTTACTATGTTAGGCCATATGTTTGATACTTCAGGGATGATGTTCTCTTTTACAGAGCTCCAGAATCTATATAGGCTCTCTGGGGTTCACATATTCAGTTACCTACAGCTCCGACACTATGACACCTCCATCCCACCTCCTCAAAAACTATCTCACTTTCAAAATATTGTAAGTTTTTTCATGCTTGACAGCCCACGTGTGCCGTCTTTATCTTTGTATTATCAGAGGCTGATCAAAGGGCTGATGACAAATTCTTACCAAATTTCGGTGGAACGATGGAATAGGGATGGAGTGTTTCAGGTGCCGGTAGCAGTTTTCAAGGCTTGTGTGACAAACTTGACTAAACTCACCAGTGCCATGTACTATAGGGAGATGCAGTTCAAGCTGCTTCGCCGGGCATACATAACTCCGCAATTGGCTTTTCATGCCCAGTTGGCACCCACTGCATCTTGCCCACGTTGCCAATCTCCCACAGGGACCTCTCTCATGCCTTCTGGGCCTGCCCAAGCATCCATAAGTTCTGGGAGAGCATTGTGGGTTACCTAAGGCGGTTATTAGGGATTAATCTTCCTCTATCACCATATATGATTTTATTTGATTGTATTCCTCGCCCGCTTGTTCGAGGTCAAAGCCTTCGTGGGTTTCTGAGAAAAGTCTTTGCGGTTGGGAAGAAAGTTGTTCTCATCACCTGGAGAGACTCGGCCTCCCCCTCTTTTTGGATGTGGCGCATTCATCTACATCGCATGATGCAAATGGACAATTTGGCTTCCAGGACCTGCCCACTACAACGCCGTCACTTCATTCAGGTTTGGAATGGATACTTGCAGGCATTACCACATCTGGCACGCAGTCTGATATTGAATGACTAATTGGGGCTTCAGACTCTACACACTCTTTACTTGTGGACGTCACCGGATTTTCTGTTCTGTTAAGGCGGAAGGTCATGTTGGGGGGGATAGTAGGTGGGAGTGGGGGGATTTCAGTTTTAATTGACAGCTAAGTATGACTGCAGATATAACTGGGAGTATTGGGGATATATAAGAAATAATATGTCTCTGATGCCTGTTTGTTTACCTATGTGTGTCAATTCAATAAAACCGTTTTAACATAAATTCTACTGTTTTATCATGGAACCAAGCCAAACCCAAAACCCTAGACTTCAAAACTCCCCTTAGACCCATCAAAGTCAAAAAAATACCATCTGCACCCTGGTATTCTGCATCTCTTCGTCTTTTAAAAACTACCTTAAGATGCTATGAATGTAGATGGAGAAAATCCAGATCCACTGCAGCAAAAAATGCATTCTTCTGCTGCCTGAGAAGATACAGAAATGAAATTAACACTGCAAAAAAAAAAAAAAAACAACAACCCCTTCTTCTTCTCTAAGATCAATGCTGCAAATGGCAACCCTTCCATCCTATTTATTTACCATTAAAAAGCTAACATCCCCTCCTTAGATGCTAAACATAAACATTGATAAAACTTTATGTAATCAGTTGGCTTCGCACTTCACAGACAAAATGTTACGGTCCTGGTCGCAACCGGGGCCTTACCTGCCCTTCGCCGGCCCCGGTGGCGCAGATGTCGGTGGCGTTCCCACAGAGGCCTCCCAGGGAACGCCCTTTCTCTAGTCGCGCGCGCGCAGGAAGGGGGCTGAAATAGCCCGCTTCCCGCCGCGCGACGCTCCTCCCTCTGCGATGACGTCAGACGCCGGGGGGGATTTAACCCCGGCGTCTGCTCCTACTCGGGGCCTTGCAACCGGGTTCCAACGCGGTCCCTAGTTGCTCCAGACCCCGAGGTGTTCTACAGTGCCTGCCTGCTACAGTTCCTGCCTGCCTGCTACAGTGGTCAGGCCCCCTGCAGGCCCCTCCCGGGGGGGCTCCGGTCTCCACTACAGTTCCTGCTACAGCTTCCGAGTCTTGCCACAGTCCCTGCCTGGTTCCAGTACCTGTCTTGCTTCAGTTCCAGTCGAGTTCCCGTACCAGTCTTGCTTCAGCTCCAGTCTGGTTCCAGTACCTGTCTTGCTTCAGTTCCAGTCCAGTTCCAGTACCTGTCTTACTTCAGTTCCAGTCCGGTTCCAGTACCTGTCTTGCCTCAGCTCCAGTCCGGATCCAGTATCTGTCTTGTTTCAGTTCCAGTCCGGTTGCAGTACTCGCCTTACCTGTCCTGATCCACTACCCGCCTAAGTCCCAACGGCCGGGCCCCTACGGGCTTCTCCCGGGGGGAGCTTCGGCTTCCAAGGGTGAAGCCACCTAAGTCCCAGCGGTTTGGCTCCTACGGGCTCCTCCCGGGGGAGCACCAGCTTCCAGGGTGAAGAGCATCGTCTACGTCCTGCTAGATATCCGCCTCCCGATCAGCTCATATCGAGAGACATTAGAACTCCTTATCCCAGTCTCTTGCAGGCCGGCCCAAGGGTCCACTAAAACAGCTTATTCACAACACAAAATTGCTAATATTGCCAGCAATTTTGAAAATTTACCATAGAAACAAAGCGGAAGTCAATCAATATTGCTGAACAGCGAAGAAAATGATTATGATTGGTGTCAAGGGGATTCTTCGCTGTTCAGAAAATTTACCATATCCAGGCAACACTGCTCCACCTTCTATTTGTTTATGTTCCAATTTTTCTCCTATGGACGTGCCTACTATATCAAGTGTACTACACAAAATCAAAATATCTGCATCACCTTTCAACCCTTGTCATGGTCATTATCTAAAAGCTTCAGACCTAATAAGCGACTTTCTTGCTAAACTAGTGAATCAATCACTCTCCACTGGAATCTGCCCTGATCTCTTCAAACAAACATCGGTTCTACCCATTCCAAAGAAAACAAATGAAGACATTACTAATCTTTCCAACCGTCATCCAATAGCGACACATGACTTTAGTGAAATTAACTGAATCCATTGTACTGCATCAGATTTCAGACTATCTCAACGACAATGAACTTCTTCACCCTAATCAGTACAGTTTCCATAAAGGACATAGTATAGAAACCCTCTTGCTTTCTTCATTTGACACATTAATCCAGGGCTTTGACTCCAATATAGATTATATTGTGGTGTTACTTGATATATCAGCAGCATTTGACATCCTTGATCACGCAATCTTACTCACAAGACTTCAACACATTGGTATATTAGATACTGTCTTAAAATGGCTTCAATCATTTCTAACTGACTGCTCTTACCAAATAAATATTGGCTCACATTCCTCAGACTGGTACTTAATTCACTCTGGTGTACCTCAAGGATCATCTCTTTCTCCAAAGCTTTTCAATATCTACATGATTCCTCTATGTCATCTTCTAAACAGCTTAGACATCCAATTTAAGATCTATGCAGATGATATACAGTTTTTTGTTCCCTATATCAACTCTTGGACAAACACCTTAGCCTTGGTCTGTCTTTACATCAAAACAATTAACTGTTGGCTCTCTCACAATTGTTTAAAACGCAACACCTCTAAGACAGAAATTCTTTATATGTCCACTATAACACAATCAATTTGTAATCCACCTACCAACTGGATGTTGATGGCACTATCATACCCAATGGGGTAGATTTTCAAAGGGTTATGGGCGTAAGATACGCGCGTAACCCCCGAAAATCTACCTCTGCATGCATCGAGCCTATTTTGCATAGGCTCGGCGGCGCACACAAGACCCGGGATGCGCGTATGTCCCGGGCGGGTCTGTGGGCAGGGCAAAGTTCTCCGACACAGTGGCCTGTGTCGGGTCATGGCGTGCCGGCAGGCTGCTGGTGCGCTCAAGGTACACCTGCCAGAGGCAGGTGTAACTCATCGAGATAAGGTAGGGGGGGATTTAGGTAGGGCTGGGGGGTGGGTTAGATAGGGGAAGGGAGGGAAAGGTGGGGGGAGTAAAAAAAAAGTTCCCTCCAAGGCCGCTCTGATTTCGGAGCGGCCTTGGAGGGAATGGGGATAGCCATCGGGGCTCCCCTTGGGCTCGGCGTGTGCAAGGTGCACAAGTGTGCACCCCCTTGCACATGCCGATCCCGGATTTTATAACAAGCGTGTGGGAGCACGTGCATATTATAAAATCGGGTGTACATTTGTGCACGCCGGGTAGCTTCTTCAAGCTACACTGAAACTTGTTCATCCCGTTTTACCCCAATGATTTCCGCACTATCTTGCAATCTCTTAAATTCATTGGTCTTGATTACTGCAATGCAGTTTTAGTCAGCTTACATGATACTGCTGTTTGCCCTTTACAATTGGTCCTGAACTCTTCTGCTTGTATTTTAACCAGTGCATCTAGCAAAGATCATATATCACCCATTTTGCACTCTCTACATTGGCTTCCAATCCAATACAGAATCCGATATAAAAACCTTTTCATTATTCATAATTTACTATATAATGATTCCTCTACCTGGCTATGTATTCAACTTCGCGTATAGCAACCCAATAGGTACCTTCACTCCATGCACAAAAACTTATCATAAGTATCAACAATAAAAGTAGCTATTATGAGAAGATGTGCCTTTTTGGTCGCTGGTCCTCAAATTTGGAATTTGATTTAAGTCAGATTACTAACTATAAAGAATTGCTTTTAACAATAACCTGGCGTTTTAAATCAAATTTCTCCTTTCCTAGTGTGCAGAAACGCTGTTACCCTGCATTTTGCTCTAAGTGCCCTGAACTAGGAGGTATTCTTCATATCTTTAAACTCCATGGCTATTTTAAATGTTGTGTTTTTATCTTTTCTTATCTTTTTTCATCATTGTTTGCGATTGTCCAATTATATTATGAATGTTAGACATACACACACACACACACACACACACACACATATATATATATATATATATATATATATAACTCAAAAAATTGAAACCCTTACTTCACACATCTGATTTCCGGACAGTTTTACAAGCCATGCTGTTTTCAAAAACAGATTATTGCAATTCACTCCTCCTAGGCCTACCTAAAAATGCCATCCGCCCCTTACAAATCCTGCAAAATACTGCAGCCCGCATCCTTACTAATACAAACGCAAAGGAACACATTACGCCAGTTTTGAAGGATTTACACTGGCTCCCCATCCAATCTCGCATACACTATAAGACACTAACACTTATCCATAAAGCCCTCCACAATCCTGAAATGAAATGGTTTAATAATACACTACAATTTCAAAACTCTATTAAACCCACCAGAAATCAATACCTTGCCAAATTACAGACCCCCTCGCCCAAACTATATAACTATGCTTCTACCAAAGTGCGAGCGCTTTCTTTTGCTGGCCCTTTGTTATGGAATACCATGCCCACCGAACTGCGCCTTGAGCCATCTCCCAAAACTTTCAAGCAAAAACTCAAGACATGGTTATTCACACATGCCTATACTTGAAATAAATATGTCCTCCCCTCCTTTACCTGCCCTGCCTTTCTACCCGACACCCCCTGTCTATATACCATCTCTAACTTCCCCTATTTCTGCTCCTACTCTAATGATCCTACCATATAATTGCTCCTAATCTAAGATTAGCACAATCGATCCCCTCTTACCACTTCTAATTTAGAACTCCATCACCCTCTAACCCTCTCCCTTAGCTTTTACCTATTCTCCTTGAACCCTCTTTACTCTATAGTGTTGTTTTAATTCAGCTCAGTTAAGTTACAACTAAATGATAGTTCTGTTTTTTATTTTTAAAAGATTCTACTTATTTTATGTTCAAATATTTATATACTTGCCTTTTTTAATTGTATAACGCTTATATAACTCTGTTAAATGTAAAACGCTCTGGCGTAAGTTCCTGTTCACTGTACACCGACGTGATATCTTTGATGAGCGGCGGTATATAAAAATTTATAAATAAATAAATAAATAAATAAATATATATATGGATATTGTAAACTGTTTTGATCTACTTGTATGTAAAAGTGGTATACAAATATTTTAAAATACATAAATAAATAAATTTGATGATCGAGGGGTAAAAGGAGCACTGAGGGATGGCAAAGCCATAGGAGAGAGACTAAATGAATTCTTTGCTTCAGTATTCACTGAAGAAGATGTAAGCAATATATCCTTACTAGAAATGATATTCAAAAGTGATGATTCAGAAGAACTGAAATAAATCTCAATTAATCTGGAAGATGTACTAAGCAAATTGACAAACTAAAGAGTAGCAAATCACCTGGAGCAGATGGCATACATTCCAGAGTGCTGAAAGAACTGAGAAATGAAATTGCGGGACCTGCTATTGGAAATTTGTAAACTATCAATAACATCACCTATGGTACCTGAACACTGGAGGATTGCCAATATAACGCCAATTTTAAAAAAGGGATCAAAGGGTGATCCAGAAAATTACAGACCATTGAGTCTAACATCTGTGCCAGGCAAAATGGTAGAAACTATCATAAAGAACAAAATTGCTGAACATATAGATAAGCATAGTTTAATGGGACAAAGCCAACATGTATTTAGCCAATGGAAGTCTTGCCTCACAAATTTGCTACATGTTTTTGAGGGCCTAAATAAACATGTGGTAAAGGTGAGCCAGTTGATTTAGTGTATCTGGATTTCCAGAAAGCATTTGACAAAGTCCCTCATGAGAGACTTCTTAAGAAATTAAAAAGTCATGGGATAGGGGTCAGTGTCTTTTGCAGTTTGCCAATTGGTTAAAAGATAGAAAACAGAGAGTAGGGCTAAATGGTAAATTTTCCCAATGGAAAGAAGTGAATAGAGGAGTGCCCTAGGGAGCTGTTCTGGGACCAATGCTTTTTAATATATTTATAAATGACCTGGAAATGGGAACAACAAATGAGGTGATCAAATTTGTAGATGACAAAACTTATTCAAAGTTGTTAAATCACAAGAAGATTGTGAGAAATTGCAAGAGGACATTGCAAAACTGGGAGACTAGGCGTGCAATTGCAAATAGAGATGTGAATCGGAACTGGAATCGGTTCGGATTCCGGTTCCGATTCACATCATGTTTTTTTGGGGTTCTCTTATCAGGGATAATGGCCATGGCACGGATACCCTGTCACATGGTAAGGGCAAAGGCCATCGGCACCATTTTGATTAGTGGCAGCTGACGGCCCGAGAGCGGGAGATCGCTCCCGGGATCCCCACTGGACCACCAGGTACCTGTAAAATGTTTTTTGGGGGTCAGGAGGGTGGGGGAAGCTAAGGGATTAGTTTTAAAGGGTCGGGGTGCGTTTAGGGGTTATTTTTGTGTGCCGTTTTTCCCGCCCTTCCCCAAAACAATAAGAGAACCCTCACGAACAATATCGTGGGGTTTTCCTATCGTTTTGGGGGAGTCCTCGATTTCTGACGATTTTGAAAATATCGACGATATTTTCAATTGTCCGAAGCCCGATTCACATCCCTAATTGCAAATGAAATTTAATATGGACAAGTGCAAAGTGAATCACTTAAGGAAGAGTAACCCAAATTATAGCTCAATAATGCAAGGTTCCACATTAAGAGTCAACACTCAAGAAAAGGATCTAGGTGTCATAGTTGAAAATACGTTAAAATCTTCTGGTCAGTGTGCAGCAGCAGCCAAGCAAGCAAATAGAATGCTAAGGATTACTAGGAAAGGAATGGAGAATAAAAAAGAGATATCATAATGCCTCTGTATCACTCCATGGTGCGAGCTCATCTTGAGTATCGTGTGCAGTTCTGGTCACCACATCTCAAGAAAGATATATCAGAATTAGAAAAGGGTGACCAAGATGATAAAGGGGATGGAACAATTCCCCTATGAAGAAAAGCTAAAGAAGTTAGGACTCTTCAGCTTGGAGAAGAGATGGCTGAGGGGAGATATGATAGTAGAGGTATATAAAATGATGAGTTTTTTGATCAGTTGTTTACTCTTTCATAAAGTACAAAGACCAGGGGACACACAATGAAGTTACTAGGTAACACATTTAAAACTAATAAGAGACATTTTTTTTTACTCAACACATAATTAAGCTCTGGAATTAATTGCCAGAGGATGTAGTGAGAGCTATTAGTGTAGTTGCATTTAAAAAAGGTTTGGACAAGATCCTGGAGGAAAAGTGCATTAACCATTATTAAGGTAGAGTTGCAGAAATCCACTACTTATTCTTGGGATAAGCAGTTTGGAATCTCTCTACCCCTTGGGATCCTGCCAGGTACGTATGACCTGGCTTGGCCACTGTTGGAAGCAGGATATGGGGCTTGATGGAGTTTGGGTCTGACCCAGTTTGGCAAGTCATATGTTCTTATGATCTGAATTGGAGCTTCCCAAACCTATATAGTGACCCCCTACAGACAGTTGAATTTTCAGGTAATGAACATGCCTGATATAAATATTATTCCTGGGGAAATTCTGCGTTACTGCGGAGAGCAGAATTTGTGCAGAATTCCCCTCCTGCACAGAATTTCAATTTTCTGCACAGAATTTGGAGCAGGCCCCGGCATGCTGTGAGTGGAGCACATCCAACTCATGGCGAAGAACGTGCTGGCCCTAGCATGCCGCTCGCAGAACCCAGATGGAGCAGGCCCTGATCAGTGTGAATCTGTCTGTAGAAGAGAGTGTGTGTGTAAGACTGTGAGTCTGTGTGAGAGAGAGCCTGTGTGTAGGGGATGTGTGAGAGCGAGCTTGGTGAGGGTGGTTGTGTGTGCCAGTGAGAAGAAGCCTATGTGAGGAGATTGTGAAGAAGTGTGTATATGTTTGAGAGATTTGGAGCTGGTGTGTATGAAAAAGGGATTGTGTGCATGTGATGGAGTGAGGGAATGAGGGTGCTTGTTTGTTTGTGGGAGAGGGAGCCTGTGTGAGGATGTGTGTGTGAGAGAAAGAGAGCCTGTGTGAAGGGATGTGTGTGTGTGTGAGAGAGAGAGGGAGCCTATGTGTAAGGGGTGGTGTGTGTGATAGAGAGGGAGCCAGTATGCAGGGGTATGGAGAAAGACATAGGTAGCCTGTGTGAGGGTGTTTGAGTGAGAGAGAAAGGGAGACTGTATAGGTCTGTATGCAAGAGAGAGGGAGCCTTTGTGAGGTGTGTGTGTGTGTTAGAGAAGGAGCCTGTATGAAGGGGGCCTGTATAAGGGAGGGTTATGTGCTCTAGAGAGAGAGAGAGAGATATCTGTATGTGAGAGAAAGAGAGGGATAGAGGGAGCCTGTGTGAGGGGCAGTACTGAGAGAGGGTCAAACTCTGGGAGTGGAGATAGAGTGGAAGGGGTTGAGCCTAGATGGGGAGGGGAGAAATAGTGGCAGATGGAGAAGTTGGGACCTGAGAGGGCAAATGAAAGGAGACAGGCCAGGGGAGAAAGGAGAGTGAGTGGAAGGGACATTCTTACAGTCAACTTCTAGGGAAATTCTGCTCAAAATATTTAGAACTCTGCATCTTTTAAGTAATAACTTTTTTCTGTATTAGATTTTAAATTAAAGAATGTGAAGTCTACAATATAAAATATGCAGAATTTTAAATTTTTTTGCGCAGAATTCCCTCAGGAGTAAAATAATCACATATTGGTGACCCCAATATATGTAAATGTATCTCACATACACATTCATGGTGAATGGCCTGAAAATCCAACTAGCGGTGGGGTCACCAGGCCACATGTGAGAAGCCCTGATCTAAATAGTATAAACAGCCAAACAAGTCAGTTCAGTCTCTGTAGAAATCAGTTTCTGCCAGGTCCAGGAGCAGAAGCTTGCTAGAAAAGGCAACCTTGATCTCTGGTAATGGAGAAGCCCTTTAGAAAGTGCTGCTCACAAGTTTTTTAAAGGAGGATTTGCGGTCCTTCGAAACACATTTTAGATGACAGACAGTGTGAGTCTCTCAAATCTGATACGAGGTAGCATTACTTTCTATTATGTTTCTAGGCCCATGTTGTATGTGCATCACATCACTGAGACTTGAAGCATATTGACTTTCAGGGTCCATTGGTAAAAAGATTGCTCAAAACATTAACTCACCTATTTTTTTGGCTCTATTGCTCCCTTGATTGGTCATATTCATAGGTCTCTTTGACTTGTTGTCCTAACATATTTTATTCGTTATATTTTTCTGCATTTTTTTTTAAATAAATATTATTATAGACCACCCCCTGTTTGTTCTACTCTTCAACTCGCTGTGCTATACTCATAACAATGTGATGTGTCTTATTGAGGTTTTGATAAGAATAGGCACATCAATGCCCCAGTTTACATAGATACATAACAATGGGAATGATTTAGTAATACTGTAGTAGCTTTCAAAAGTAGCTTTGCAACACAAATGCCAGGGCTGGCCCAGTGGCATGAGGAGGACCCAGGTCTGACACCCAGGTTGTGCTTCTGCTCCTCAGTCCATCCAGGAATGGGGATGCTTTGGAGGTGGCATTCACAGCCCCTGGGTGAGGAGGGAACCTTGGCCATCGTGCAAAGGCCATCCCTAGTGCCTGCACTTAGGGTTCACATTAACTGAGCACTGGAAGACACCACAACTTGTGGCCTCCCCCTGGCCAAAGACCTTCACTGCGATGGCTGGGTCGAGTTGGAGAAGACAAAAAAGAAAACGGACTTTATCACCCTAGCCCAGCAGAGGCTGTTTCCAACTGAGCTGGAAGCTCATAAGACACAACAGGGAACTACCAGGCAAGCACGGGGGAGAACATGACTCCTCTACCTGGAAAGAGAGAAAGATCAGCAGACCTGAGTGAGATCACCATGTTTTTGTTTTGACTGTCCACTAATTTATTTAATTAGATTTTGCTAGTTCCTGCAGCTTAAGGCATTAAGGGCTGGGCTGGTGAGCAGGAAAACAGACCTAGACCTAAGCAATAAGACATGTCATAATCTCATTTAAATCATTACACCTTGTTTCACATCGAGTGAGTAATGCTCTGAACATCTCCTGCACATAATCCAAAGAGCCCTGGATACAAGAAAACTGATGTATTCCCACTTTAGGTGTGAAGGGTTTTAAGTCACTATTCCTGAAATGCTATAAACTCTCCTTTAGACGTTTACATCACTGTGGCCGTCCTGTCTGCATTTATTTGCTTGGGCAGCATATAATCTAGATCACTTGAAATTTCAGAGCATTAATTATACAATCTATAAACAGAGCTGAGGGCAATCAGCGCTTCCTTTGCTTGGCTTCTGCTGGTCCAGAGACAGACAATTGCCCAATGTACCTCATTGCCCGGACTGGAGGCTTCCCAAACTTGTCCTGATGTGCCGACAGCAGTCCAGTTCCAGGATTTCCACTGTGGAGTGAATTTTCGACTATGTTTATGTGCGTAAATGACTGGTTTATAAAATTGTCCGGAGGTTGTTTGCACAAAAGTGTGCACGCATCCATATGTCACGCCTACTTTTATGTGTACAAGAAAGAGGCATTTCTGGGGAGAAAGGGGGTTCTGGGATGGAGTTGGGGGCGAAATCTAGATTTTCACGTATACTTTCAATTCTGAAATGCATGCATGCAAATTCACATGCATGAGCTATGCTTTACAAAGAGCAGGTGTACCCCGCTCGCGGGTGAGTTCCTATGCCCGCTTTCTCATAATTAGGTGTATAAGTTCCCTATGAAAATTGGTGTAACTTATGCACATGGCTGCCATGTTACCTGCGGTGTTATAAAATTACCCTCCCTGAATACACATGCGATAAATATATTTGCAGACTTATGACATGCATTTTCATGGGAAGCCCTGAACTAGGATTACTGGAGGGTTCCATGCATCAGGGATGAGCTGATTCAGTCCTGGTTTTTAACCCCATTTCATCTATGAACTTGTAGCTTCAATTTCTCTGAGAAATGAATGGGTTTGTGAGTTAGATATTTTGTCTAATGCTGCTGTTTATATTAATTGTTTCATGTATTGTACATGCCTGGAGCCTCTGATTGGATAGACGGTTTTCTGAATTTAAATGATAAATAAATATATGCAAACAGAGTAGAGCCATATCACATCTTGTAACCCTGCTAAGAATAATGTTGATTCTTTTTTCTCTAGATACATCTATCTGGCAAACCTCCATGCCATAAGGCTTTAACACTCTATTTTAATTAAAAAAAAAATCTTAACCACCAAAATCCAGTCTTTCTCTTCACCCCCCTCGAAAAGGATCATAGCATAGAATTACTACATGGTTCCAGGACTTTGGAGTCTGCATGCAAGCAGTTGGGGGTGTGGGGGAGAGGGGAGTAAATCCAGGACTGACTTGCTTGTCTTCAATGACCTGGAACCATCTAGGGGTATTGTTGTGCATCCCGGCCACGTAGGTGCTGCGACCGGGCCTGCTCACCTCATGCTGCCCTCAACTAGCTCCGGTCTCGCCGCTGCTGCCAGCTCCTGCCATTCCCATTGCTCACTACGGCCCTCTCTGGCTTCCTCCACACCGCAGGCCTCGCAGCGGAGCTCCTGTCAGGGCTCTGCATCTTCAGCTGACTCAGCCCCATCCCTAGGCGTGCGCACGGCCGACGTCCTCAGATTTAAAGGGCCAAGCGCGGGAAAAACAATGTGAGCGCAGATTGATGACATCACTACCTCTCCGGGAGACCATCTGAGGCCCACCTAAGTCCAGGCAGTCCGGGTACCCAAGGGCTCAACCTGCGGAAACCCCGGACTGTTATTGGCGAAGCTCCAGCTAACCTCTGTCTCCTCGTGTGCTCCGCCTCCTGGTGGCAGGCGCTCTCTGGGTCCGACTAGAGGGCCGTACCAATCCTGTACCAGGCCAAGGGTCCACCTCCAGTGGAACAGGTTGCCAAGGCCATGGACTTGGTGGAGTCTCCTGCCTTGCAGGCCATCCCTGGTCTGGTCACTCGTGTCCGAGAGCAACAACGGATCATGGAAGTGTTGGCTTCCTCTGTGGAAAAGATGCGTGCTCAATTTGAGGAATCTGCCATGTCCAATCCAGGGGCTCTTGCCCATACCTTGCCCTCATGGGCACTGCTGGCCCTCCCAGCTCCACCCCAATTGAATGGGAACCCTTGCCTCTGTTGAGGCTTCATAAATCAATGTTATATGCAATTCTCACTGCAACCCTCGCTTTTTCCCGATGAGGCGACAAAAATTACATTCATCTTCTCGTGTCTTGAGGGGAAGGCCCTGGCATTGGCTTCCCCACTCTGGGAGCATTCTGACTCAATCCTTCGCCAGCTCCCTCAGTTCATCTCCGTCTTCCGACGCACCTTCGAGGACCCAGGCCGACAGGCGGTCATTGGCCACCACCTACTCCACCTCCGTCAAGGCTCGCACTTGCTCGCTGAATATACAGTGGAGTTTAGAACTCTAGCAACTGAGTTGGGTTGGCAAGAAGACTGCCTGCGGGCACTCTACCTCGAAGGACTGTCTCCTGCCCTTAAGGAAGAACTAGCCGCCCACGAGATCCCCATATCTCTGGAAGACTTGATCTCCCTGGTCGGTAGAATCGACTACCGCCTTCGACAACGGCATCAGGAGGTAAGGGTCCTTCGACCTCCTGTTCTATGATCACCCCATTCGGCGAGTCCTCAGTTGAAGGCCTTACCAGAGGCTCCTCAATCTCCTGAGGAGCCTATGCAGATCAACCGCAGCCGCCTGACTACAGAGGAATGTTTACGGCGCAGAAAATCTGGTCTCTGCTTATATTGCAGTGCTTCCGAACACCTTCTCCAGACTTGCCCTATGCGTCCGGGAAACTCCAAAGCCTGAGCCCGGCGGGGGTCCCGAGCTTTGGCGCTACAGTTTCTGGCCCTCAACTGTTGCTGCCTATCTCCCCCGTCTTAGGGAGTCATGTTCATTCGCCACCACCACTCTCATGGACACTGGGGCGAGTGGAAATTTCATTATGGAAGAGATCGTCAAGCTCCTTCAGATACCAGTCCAACCACTGGAGGTACCTCTGCGTATCGCCTCAATTAAAGGAGAACCTCTCCCTGATCCTATCACTCACCGTACCATGGCCATTCACCTCATGGTTGGGATCCCCCATGACGAGGAGATCTCCCTCCTGATCTTGAAACGATCAAATTACCCCGTAGTCCTTGGACTTCCTTGGCTACAGTTACATGCACCCGACTACAACTGGCAATCCCTGCAACTCATCCAGTGGGGTCCTCGATGTCAAACCCACTGTTTACGGCAAGTGTCTCCATCTGTGACAGTTCTAAGCTCTACAACCCTTCCTGGGTTACCTGCTCTGTACTCGGAATTCAAAGACGTGTTCTCCAAACAAAACACCGATATCCTGCCTCCACTCCGGAAGTTTAACTGCCCATAGAACTTCTACGTGGAACCATGCCTCCCAAGGGCAGAACTTATCTTCTTTCACTCCCAGAAACCCAAGTGATGTCAACATACATCAAGGAAAATTTGGCCAAAGGGTTCATAAGACCCTCTACTTCCCCAGCAGGCGCCGGATTCTTCTTTTCTAAAGAAGAAGGATGGCAGTCTAAGACCATGCATAGACTACAGAGGTTTGAATGCAGTAACCGTAAGGACCGGTACCCACTGTCACTTATCAGTGAACTGTTCGACCACCTACAGGGCGTACAAATCTTTACTAAATTAGATCGACGGGGGGCACATAACCTAGTACAGATTCAACCTGAAGACATCTGGAAAACTGCCTTCAACACAAGAGACAGCCACTACGAGTACGTAGTAATGCCCTTCGGGCTTTGCAATGCCCCTGCAGTCTTCCAGCGGCTAATGAACGAGATTTTCCGGGACCTTTCGTATTCCTTCGACGTAGTGTATCTGGATGATATATTAATCTTCTCCAAAGACCTGAAGTCTCATTATTCCCACGTTCAAACAGTCCTCCAACGTCTCAGAGACCATCATCTGTATGCTAAATTGGAAAATGCATTTTTGAGCAACCCAGTCTCCCATTCCTAGGCTACATCATCTCCAGCCGTGGGTTCACCATGAACCCTGACAAACTCCAGGGTATTCAAGATTGGCCTCAACCAGTGGGCCTCCGGGTCCTACAAAGATTCCTTGGATTCACAAATTACCATTGAAACTTCATCGCCAATTACTCCACACTGGCCGCTCCACTCACAGCTATAACGAGGAAGGGATGTGACCTTTGAGTGTGGAGCCCCAAGGCCCAATCAGCCTTCCATGCCTTGAAAGAGGCCTTCTATACCGGCCCGTATCTATGTCACCCGGACCCTAACCGCCCCTTCATAGTCAAAGTCGACGCATCCGCCATTGGAGCAGGAGCGGGTTTGAGTCAATACTCCACCAAGGGAACCCTAATCCCATGTTACTTTTATTCACATAAATTCTCCTCCACAGAAGAAAATTATGCCATAGGGGACTGCGAACTCCTAGCAGTGAAATTTGCCCTCCAGGAATGGTGCCCCTGGCTTGAAGGGGTGCAACACAAATTCTCAATATTTACATAAAAATCTGGAGCACCTGAAGGAGGCCCAGTTACTTAACCCAAGACAAGCTAGCTGGGCCCTGTTCTTTGAGTGCTTCAACTTCGAGCTCCATTATCGCCCAGTGGTGAAAAATCTCCGTGCAGATGCGCTTTCTCGCTCTGTCGAGCCTGAAGACACACCCGAGACTCCCAGGCACATCATTGATCCAGCTTGCATATCTATTGCAGTCACCACCACGGTACCAGCTGGGAAGATGGTGGTTCCCCGCTGTCTTCCTGAATGCGTACCCCGTTGGGCTCACGACTTCAAGCTGGCCAGTCACCCCGGCCGAGCCCGGACCTAGAGATTCTCCAAAGGCACTATTGGTGGCCTGGTATGACAAAGGACTCCCATGAATAAGTAGACTCCTGTCTGGTTTGCGTACAGCAAAAACTCCCGACTGGCCACCCATGGGGGCTCCTTCAACCACTTACAGCGCCCACTGAGCCCTGGTCAAGCCTTTCCACAGATTTCATCATGGATCTGCCTCCTTCAAAAGGAAATACTGTAATCTGGGTCATCATTGACCGTGTCTCAAAAATGGCCCACTTTGTCCCTTTACCTGGACTCCCATCGGCTCCAGAGCTAGCTCGACTCTTCTTAACCTACGTTTTTCGTTTACATGGACTACCACAAGAAATTGTCTCCGATCGTGGCCCTCAATTTGCTGTTAAATATTGGAGGTCCCTCTGTAAAAAGTTCAATATTATGTTAAATTTAACATCAGCCTATCATCTGCAAGCAAATGGCCAGGCCAAGAGGACTAATCATTCTTTGAAAACCTTCCTGCGATCATATGTCAATGACCAGCAAGATAACTGGGCTGACCTCTTGCCATGGGCAGAACGATCTCATAACACCCATATCGCCTCTGCCACGGAAGTTTCACCCTTTGCTGTAGTCTTTAGCCACTAACCGCACCTACCCCTGCCGGTTCCACTCAGTGTACCCTCACCTGCAGCCCAATCTACAGCACAAACCATATGCCGGCTCTGGAACCAAATGAGAGAGCGACTCGGCCAAGCAGCTGACCGGGCCAAATGCTTCACAGACACCTATTGTCGGACCACGCCTCTGTTCCTGCCTGGGCAAAAAGTCTGGCTTAGTACTAAGCAGATCTGGCTATGATTGCCTTCCCAAAAGCTAGCTCCCAAATTTATTGGTCCATTTCCTGTCCTTCGACGCATAGGAGCAGTCACCTACCAATTAAAACTTCCAGCTTCTATGGAAATTCACAACACGTTCCACGTGTCACTACTTAAACCATTGGTCCTATCCTGGCCTTCCCGAAGGCCTCCTCCACCTACACAACATTCAGTGGAACCTGAGAACACCTTACAAGTCAAAGAAGTCCTGGACGTTTGACGCACGTCCCTGTCGTGGGAGGGTTTCGGCCCAGAAGAGAACTCTTGGGAGCCTTCTCACCACATTCTTGACAAAATCTGCTCCTGGACTTCCACTGAGATCACCCAAAAAAACCCAGACCGGTAAGGGGGAGGTCCAGAAGGGGGGGAACTATTGTGCGTCCCAGCCGCATGGGTGCCGCGACCGGGCCTGCTCACCTTGCACTGCCTCAACTAGCTCCAGTCTTGCCGCTGCTGCCAGCTTCCGCTGTCCCCATCGCTCACTATGGCCCTCTCCAGCTTCCTCCACGCTGCAGGCCTCACAGCAGAGCTCCCGTCGGGGCTCCGCATCTTCGGCTGCCTCAGCCCCGCCCCTAGGTGCGCGCATGGCTGACGTCCTCAGATTTAAAGGGCCAAGCGCGGGAAAACCAATGTGGGTGCAGAATGATGACATCACTTGAAAGCCTTATATATAGTGAGGCCCTGTCCCCAGGACCTCCCCTTGACAATCAGGTCAATACCGAGGTGTAGTAGTTTGCCGAATCATGTGTTCCAGTGTCTCCATGTTCCAGCGTCTCCTTGTTCCAGGTCTCCGTGTGTTCCTGTATCCTTACTCAGGTAGTACCTTTTCAAACTGATCTCTGGTACTGACTTCTGCCTGCCTGACCATTCCCTTTGTCTGCTGCCTGTAACTGACCACTGCCTGTCTGACCATTCTCTTCATCCGCTGCCTGGAACTGACCCTCGCTTGCTTTGACTACACTCGGACTGACCTTGGTATTGACCCCTGCTTTGGCTGACCACTTCTGGACTGATACTCTGGCTCTGACCCTTGCGCTTCACTCAGACACTCTCTTCTGGTCTACTGTGATTACCAGACCAACCTGCTTGGAATCTACCCATGGCCTTCACCTGACCAGACCCGCAGGCACTACCTGCCACGCCCATAGAACCTTTCTGAGCTGTTACCTGCCTGAGGTCTCTGAAGCTTCCAGTTCGGGTCTGGTTCATCCTCTCTGCATCAGCCACGCACCCTTGCTTGTAGTGGGCACACCTCTCCGATACCTCTCCGGGAGATCCTCCGAGGCCCACTTAAGTCCAGGCGGTCCAGGTGCCCAAGGGCTCAACCTGTGGAAAACCGGACTGTTATTGGCGAAGCTCCAGCTAGCCTCTGTCTCCTTTTGTGCTCCGCCTCCTGGTGGCAGGCGTTCTCTGGGTCCAACCAGAGGGCCGTACCAATCCTGCACCAGGCCAAGGGTCCACCTCCAGCGCAACCGGTATAAGGGATATTTGCATGCATTGCCTCTATTGTATGCAAATACATCTCATGCATATTCATTGTGAATGTCCTGAAAACTATACATGTTTATGGTACTCCAGGACCAGTTTTATTCCCCTAGTGCAGTGGTATTCATGTCCATTTCTCGAGAGCCACAAATGGGTCAGGTTGTGAGGCATTCCCTAATGAACGTGCATGAGATAGATTTGCATACAGTGGAGGCAGCGTACTTACAAATCTATCTCATGCACGTTCATTAGATATATCCTGACAACCCAACCTGTTTTGTGGCCCTCGGGAATTGGAAGTGAATACCATTGCCTTAGTAAAGAGGTTCCCGAACTTGGTCCTTGAGGGCCACAACCTAGTCGGGTTTTCAGGTTGCCACAATTACTATACGTGAGATCTATTTGCATGCACGCTGCCTCCATTGTATGCAAATAGATCTCATGCATATTCATTGTGGAAATCCTGCAAACCTGACTTGGTTGCAGCCCTTGAGGAATGAATATGAAGACTGCTGCCTTAGGATATTGTTGGCTGATTGTATCAACATTTGTTTGACAGAAACTGAAATAATTTTCTTTGGTTAAGTATTTGTTAGAATTTAATCATTTATTTATTTCAAATCTTTTATATACCGAAGTATAGCAATCTGCCTTCACTCCGGTTTACATGAGAACAACTTAATACATTATTTGAACATTAGAACAACTTATTACAGTAGATGTAATTTTGAACGAGAGACTTAATAATTGAACGACTATTACATTCTAGAAACGAACATTTCTAACAACACGCGAGTTGAACATATATATGAGTGGATCATAAGATCATTTTATGCAAGTTACGTAGTAACTAGAGTACATCGTCAAACATATAGTGCGTTCATCATCGGACATAAGGTGTATAAAGCTTTTTCGTGTATGGGTATGTTGGGACCGAGGGAAGAGTCTGAATTCGGTAGGCGGAGGGGTCAAGACTTATTATTAACTAAAAATGCTACAACATTAGGAGACCATGGATGGGTGAGAGATGTGGAAAGGTGAGAAATGAGAGAGGAGAACTTTTGAGAAGTTTAGTGTGTGTCAAGCAGAGGTGGATAATGAGTCAGGAAGTTGCATGCAGCTTAACTAACACCATCTCTGAAAGTTTGGCTGAAAACTCCATGTTTTGAGTTCCTTTTTGAAGGATTTGATGTCGCTAAGTGTGCTTAGGTACTGTGGTAAGGAGTTCCATAATTTGGGTCCTGCAATGGAGAAGGCTCTGTTCCTAGTGTTGGTAGGCTTTGCTAAAGGAAGAAAGAGTATGTCTAGGTGTAGTTTGCAGGCGGTTCTGGTCATGCGTTGAGATTTGTGTTTCTGAATCATGTTATTGAGGGCGGTGTTGTCTTCTTTGTAGATTGCATTGTGAACTATTGTTAAAGTTTTGAATTCAATTCTTTGCTCGATCGGAAGCCAGTGAAGATTTCTCAGAATAGGGGTGATGTGTTCTGATTTCTTCTTGCCGGTTAGAATTCTGGCTGCGGCGTTTTGTAATAGTTGAAGTGGTTTTAAGGTAGATTTTGGAAGGCCAATCAGGAGTGATTTGCAGTAATCAAGGCTGTTGAAAATAAGAGATTGCAGCACGGTTCGGAATTCTTGTTGGTGAAGAAGCGGTTTTAGATGTTTCAGGATGTGAAGTTTATGAAAGCCTTCTTTAGTTTTAGATGCGATGTTCTTTTCTATTTATTTATTTATTTATTTTTATATACCGGTGTTCGATTTTACATATCACATCGGTTTACAATTAAACAAAATTTGCAAGAACTCATGCGTTACCTTTGTCAAATACATTAAACATTTAAATATGGGGATTGTTAACAAGGGATATAAAAGAACATGGGGAATGGCTAACACTACGGGATGCACGAAGGGGTGCACAAAGGGGAGTGCCCCTTTGTCACGCCCCTTCGGCACGCGACGCCTGGTGTTCTGGGGCCGTTTAACGTCCATCACAGTCCTCAGTGACGTCAGAGTGGGCGGGTCTCCCGATCGAGGATCACTCACCGCCCTTCCCCTCTCAGTTCCAGATGGATTCTTTCACCTTTTTTTTTCTTTCTTTCTCATCACTGTTAGTTATTTCAGGGAGCCCGGTGGTGATGGTGTGTGGCATCCCTGTGCGCAAGCACCCGGTGTTCTGGTGCCGTTTAACGTCCGTCACAGTCCTCAGTGACATCAGAGGGGGCGGGTCTCCCGATCGAGTATCACTCACCGCCCTTCCCCTCTCAGTTCCAGATGGATTCTTTCACCTTTTTTTTCTTTCTTTCTGTCTTTCTCATTACTGTTAGTTATTTCAGGGAACCCAGTGGTGATGGTGTGTGGCATCCCTGTGCGCAAGCACCCGGTGTTCTGGCACATTAACGTCCGTCACAGTCCTCAGTGATGTCAGAGGGGGCGGGTCTCCCGATCGAGGATCACTCACCACCTTTCCCCTCTCAGTTCCAGATGGATTCTTTCACCTTTTTTTTTCTTTCTTTCTGTCTTTCTCATTACTGTTAGTTATTTCAGGGAGCCCGGTGGTGATGGTGTGTGGCATCCCTGTGCGCAAGCACCCGGTGTTCTGGCGCATTAACGTCCGTCACAGTCCTCAGTGACATCAGAGGGGGCGGGTCTCCCGATCAAGGATCACTCACTGCCCCTCCCCTCTCTGTTCCAGATGGATTCTTTCACCTTTTTTTTCTTTCTTTCTGTCTTTCTCATTACTGTTAGTTATTTAAGTTAAATTCATTGTCGATCCAGATACTGAGGTCCTTTGCAGTGTTTTTCAGTTGGATGCTGATGTTATCAATTTGTAGGGAATGTATGGGGGTTGTTTGTCCTGAGTTGTTTCTTCCTATGAGGATGCATTCAGTTTTATTCATGTTGAGGCATAACTTTAGTTGGTTCAGCATGTTTCTAATTGAGATTAGATGGTTGGCTGTATTGCTCAGTGCCTCTTCGATAGAGGTGGTTACTGGAATGAGGAGTTGAATGTCGTCGGCGTACATATAATATGTTACGCCAAGACTTGAGATGAGGTGGCAGAGTGGGAGTAGGTAGATATTGAAGAGGGTGGCCGAGAGGGCGGACCCTTGTGGTACCCCAGTTTCAAGTGGGAGGGGATTTGATGATTTGTTGTTAATGGTGACCTTGAAGAATCTGTCTTCTAGGAATGATGTGAACCAGTTGAGAGTTTTGCCGGAAAGACCAACGCTTGCAAGTCTTGATATCAGGCTTTTGTGGTCTACAGTGTCAAATGCCGCAGAGAGATCAAGTAGGATTAGTAGGTGGCTTAGTTTGTTGTCGAAGCCCCTTATTATTTTGTTTGATAAATTGATGAGCAGAGTTTCAGTACTTCAGTTTTTCCTGAATCCATATTGTGAGGGATGCAGAATATTGTTGTTCTCTAGGTGTTCATTAAGCTGTATCAGTGCCGCTTTCTCAGTCATCTTTGCGAGTAGAGGGAGGTTTGAGATAGGACGGTAGTTATTCAAATCAGCAGGATCTAGGTTCTTCTTTTTTAATATTGGTGTGATTGTTGCAGTTTTTAATTCATAAACTTTGATGGGCCATTAATGGGTAACATGAAATGGCACTTGCTGTGTTTTATGTGCATTGCTAAACTTTTTAAAATTACTTTTCAGTGTGTCTCCAGGCTGTGGGTCTTTATATATATATATATATATATATATATCTACATTTTTATTTTTCCTAATTGTCTCTGACATCTTTATGCAAAAACAGTTGTAGGTGGGGAAATTAACATATTTGGTGAGATCTTCACTGCAGAATGAGGATGATAATGCCTCATTTTGCTTTTTGTACCCTATAGCATCTACATTTCACCTTTCAAACACGTGCGGTTTCTTTTCAACTTCTGAGGGTAGATGATATCAGTTAATAAGGAAAATGGTACATGATGGTCCCTAGAATATACATGAGTGAGTGCGACATGTTCGTGAAGAAGCAGTTTTCTCACAAAATCTTACCTTGGTGAAAGATTAACTGGGCAGACTGGAGGGCTCAATTGGTCTTTATCTTCCATCACATACTAACTATGATTCATGCTTTACCTATGAAAAGGTTAACAAAAAAAGCACAGTTTCACTAGTAAACCAGTTCTGGAATTCAAGGTGTCAGCAAGCCAGACGGTGTGCCCTTCAATGATCAAATAATCACCTTGTCAGGTAAGACCATCTACTTTTCAAGAATTTTTATGTGCAAATGAAAGGTTGAAAGTTTGAGATGCGGCATTCGTCCAATTGAAGAAGGAAAATGGTCAGATTATTCTTCATTATAAAGACGTGTAATTTAGTTCCTGGCGAAGAAACATTATGGGGCAGATTTTTAAAAGTTGCGCGAGCGCGAACAAAAGTACGCCTGATTTTATAAAATACGCGTGTAGCCGCGCGTATCTTATAAAATCTGGGGTCGGCGTGCGCAAGGCTGCACAAAATCGGCAGCCTGCGCACGCCGAGCCGCACAGCCTGCCTCCGTTCCCTCCAAGGCCGCTCCGATTTCGGAGCGGCCTCGGAGGGAACTTTCCTTAGCCCTCCCCGCACCTTCCCCTCCCTTCCCCTACCTAACCCACCCCCCCGGCCCTATCTAACCCCCCCTTACCTTTGTCGGCAAAGTTACGCCTGCTGGAAGCAGGCGTAACTTTGCGCACGTCGGCCGGAAGCCCCGCTCCGTCCTCCGGTCCCGGGGGCTGGTCTGGAGGCCTCGACCATGCCCCCGGGCCCGCCCCCGAAACGCCATGGCCCGCCCCTGAAATGCCGCGTCAGTAGGCCCCGCCCCCGACACGCCCCCTTACAAAAGTCCCGGGACTTACGCGCATCCCGGGGCTTTACGCTCGCCGGCGGCCTATGCAAAATAGGCGCACCGGAGCGCGGGCCTTTGAAAATCTGCCCCTATATTGTTAAACATTGGTCATGTTGGGCTAGGATATTACCTTTATGTGAGAGAATGGTTGTCTATAATCAGACTTTTATTTGCACAAAAAACCTCTTGAACAATATATGGTCTTACCTGTCAAGGTGAATGGTTGATGAGTCCAGGTGGCCTGTTTGTTGAAGGGTACACCATCTGGCTTGCTGACACCTTGCATTCCAAAACTGGTTTACTTGAGAAACTGTGTTTTTTGTTTTTCTCTTTATTTTGTTGTGTTGGACTATTTGGGATACAAAGGCTCTTCTTTTGTATTGATTTACTTATAAATGTTCCATTTTACTGGAATGGCGCAGAATATCACGTACACACGTTAAGTGCTATTCCGTGCCACATGATTGTTTGTTTTTTTTCACCTGAAATGTTGTAACCTCACGAAATGGTCATAATAATTTAGCTGATAGCCCCTCAGCCTGCTCATGCTTGTAAAAGAGACTTTGATCTCAGTGTTTTGTGAATTTTTTTTCTTATTTGGTAAAATAAAGATAATTAAATATTAACCTAAATGTGGTTTTCATTCAAAATGTAACTGGAGCCAGTGTGAAAACAAGGCAACTACATGTTGGCATGTTGACAGTGTAGACGTCAAAACTTCATGCATGATTTGAGATCTGAATTTCACAGATGTGAGAATGCAGCAGGTATCATGGGGCCAAGAAGGTAAAAGTTCACCAAAAAGCCTATTAGACGCTATGTTTTAACAGTAGATAGCTAGGTAAGAAGCACAGGGACTACTGAAGCAAATTAATGATCAATGAAATCTATAAAAAATATTTTGGCTACTGCTTTCAGCAGATGGCTTCTGAGCTTCAGTGAGATTCTGCCACACGTTGTGATACTGTTGGATTCGTGGACCCTTGAGCCGGCTGGGACAGATGATGATGCACCATGGGAAGGCCCACAGTGGAAGTCGAAGCCAGGAGGCGGTACAGGGCAGGAGACCGGAGGGATCTTCACCACTGGAAGCCCGAGGTCCCCTCAGGAGGAGCCGAGCCTCTTGGACTTACGTGCAGTCTCCTGTGGGTTGGTGCCTGAAGAGGAGTTCCAGAGGATAGAGAAGTGTAGAGCTAAAGCCAGGAGGCCATCTGGAACTTCACCACTGGAAGCCCGTGGTCCCCCCGAGAGGGGCTCGTGAGAACCCGAGCCACTTGGACTTAGGAGAGGCCTCCTGGATGAAAGCCGGAGTCAGGAACCAGTAGTCAGAAGCCAGAATCAGAAGCCAGTGGACGAGCCAAAGTCAGCAGCCAGTGGACAAGCCGAAGTCAGAAGCCAGTAGTCAAAAGCCAGAGTCAGAAGCCAGTAGTCAGAAGCAGCATCTAGTAGCTCTCAACAGAGAGTGAACCTCATTGCAAGGCAAAGCATAGGCCTAGCTGCAGGGTTTAAATACCCCTGCAGCGTCTGACGTCATCTGTAGGCTGCTCCCTTTCTTCCCACGCTGGCCTCTTTAAATCTTGAGCCCCTGCCTGCGTGCGCGCCTAGGGGGCGGGGCCAGGTGAAGCGGATCAATGGCATCTCCCTCGAGGAGGGAGCGGCGCGGCAGAGGCCAGGACGGGCCTTGCCGACTGAAAAGGCGTTGCAGAGGTCCGGGCCAGCCCCGAGGTAGGTGAAGGGACCGGGGCACGGCCCGGGACCGTAACAGATACAAAACCTAGAGTGTAATTTGCATTATGGTTTTGTTTTTTTTAATATTTCTTTATTGTGTTTTAAAAGAGTTCGCACTAATACTTCAGTAAGCAATCATCACATAGTACAAAATGCAACAAACAAATTACAATATGCCAACTGGCCCGCAACATCAACAACAAACTTCCCCCCCTCCCCCCCTGAAATTGTCTGCAGCCGTAACAGAGAAAGGAGAGACTAAAAGGAATCAATCTTCCCCTTCTCCTCTTTATCTCTTAGATTTTCAGCAGAGTTCCGATATTTATAGCCCGTATTCTTGAGAATTATGTCCCTTTGTTCCTGTGGAAGTGACCACCAGAAATTGTGCCAAGTGGAGAAAAATGTCATCTGTGCCTCCCTCTTCTTAGTCTGCGCCGTCATTAATTCGCTCTGCAGTAAAGAGATCATGTGCGCCTGCCATTGTGCGCCCATCGGCCCGTCCTTTACGATCCACTTAGCCATAATGGTTTGCACTGCAAGGATCAGAGCTTTCTGCACAAACTGCCCATCAGTATCTGACAATGCTTGCAATTCCCGTTCCATGCATCGAAGCAAACAAAACTTAGGTGTTTTTGGAGACGGAATGTTTAACACTGTTCCCAAAACCCCTACAACTTCCTCCCATAGGCCAGCCACTACCGGACATTCCCAGAGACTGTGCATATATGTCCCATTCACCTTCTGGCATTTGATACATATATCAGTGTCACACAATTTAGCAGCATACAGTCTGGATTGAGAGATGTACATGCAATGTATTATTTTAAACCCTACTTCCTGAAGAATAACGTTTTCAGACACTTGAAAACCCTGTTTCAGTATGGTTGCCCAATCCTCTAAAGAGAGGTATAAATCAGCATGCCTCACCCACTTATTCTGGATATCCATCAAAGCAGAGTTATCCCTTATACCATTCAAAGACTTGGAAAATGTCACACAGGAGTGCCCTTTCGAGCCCCCGGAAGTAAAAAATCCCCATAATTGTTCCCATCTTTCCCCCTGCCAATATGTCCCCAAGGCAGTCATGCAATAATGTCTCGCTTGTAGAAAGGCAAAGAAATCATGGGAGTCCAAGTGGTAGAGATCCTGAAGTTCCTCAAAACTCCACATCCCCCACTCCCTAGGATTATATAGCTGATATGCATATTTCAGCCCCTTCCCAGCCCAAGCCTGAAATACCGACTTGGTCAAACCTGCTGGTATCTGGAGGTTACCCCCCAAAGTAACAAATGGCGTTAGACACCTCCCTATACGCAGTTTTTGTAAACATAAATAGTGCCAAGCTGCTCTCCCCGAGGTGATAATCAAGCTTTGCCTACTGTTCTCGGGGCTTTGCGATTTTGTAAATTGTATTACTGTCACCGGGTTGTGAGGAACCATCCACTCCACTAAAAAGTCAAATGGAGAATACTTCTCAGTACCTTGGACCCAATCCTGTATGTGTCTTAAGAGACATGCCAAGTTATATTGTCTCCAGTTTGGACACGCCAATCCCCCCTGACTTTTGACCAGTTGTAGAGTGCTTAACGGGATTCTAGCCTTACGTCCACCCCAGAGATATTTACGCAATAAGCGATTTATGGCCGCGAGATCTTGTTTGGTTAACCAGAGTGGTAGTTGTTGCAACACATATAGCCACCGTGGTAACTCAAGCATTTTCACTAAGCTTATTTTTCCTGAAATAGAAAGTGGCAGTGCTCCCCAGATTGTAAGTTTCTGTGCCATATTGTTTAGGAGCGGGCGTACATTCACTTCATGTAACTTAGTAGGGTCCCTAGTCAGTTGTATCCCTAAATATCTCATGGTCTTTGCTGCCCACCACAATGGGAATTCCCCTTCCCACTTCCGTCTGATCGATTCTCCCAAATCCATCGCTTCTGATTTGTCCATGTTTATTTTAAGGTCGGCAAAGCTCCCAAATAGCTTCTGAATTGTCAGTATGCGCTCTAAAGATCGTTGAGGATGGGTGATGAATACCAACACATCATCTGCAAAGGCGGAGATCTTAACCTCTTGTTTGCCCCATGTAAACCCTTTAACCCCGGGATCCCCCTCTATCTTTCTGAGAAGAGGGTCAATGGACAGGATGTATAAAAGGGGGGGATAATGGGCATCCCTGCCTCGTGCCTCTGAAAAGCCCAAAGTCCGCGGACACATATCCATTTGCCAGAATCGCCGACTTAGGGGAGTGATATAACATTTTAATATTGTCCAATATTTCCCCTGTGAAGCCATATCTCTGTAATACAGAGAACAGATAGTCCCATGACACCCTGTCAAAGGCTTTTTCAGAGTCGAAGCCCACTAGCATCGCCGCCTGTCTACGCTTTTGACATTCCTCCATCGCTATGATGAGTTTTGTCAGATTGGTACTGATAGCCCGGCCTTTTACAAAGCCCACCTGATTCCGGGTAATTATGGCTGGAAAAACCCCACTAAGCCTGTCTGCCATAATTTTTGCAAATAATTTTGCCTCGTAATTAAGCAGAGATATTGGTTGATAAGCAGCTGGTGTAGACAGGTCTTTACCCGGCTTCTCCAGCACAATAATATAAGCCTTTGTGGTATCCTCTGGAAAATGCCCTCTCCTTTGCGCCTCCTGAAAGAATCTTAAAAGATCCCCCGTGGCTAGGTTTAGAAGACATTTATAATAGTCTGCACTTAGCCCATCTGGTCCCGGAGTCTTATTAGCTTTGCTGGCCCGTATAGCCCCTTGCAATTCTTTGAGCCTTAGAGGCATATTTAGGGCCGTCAATTGTTGCTCAGTAATGCGGGGAATGGATAACCCACCAAAAAATTCCTCTTCCTGAGAGGGACCTCCTTTCCTATCTTCTGAATATAACTGTTCATAAAATTTATGAAATTCCGCACATATAGCCTCCCCTGCCACCAAGGGTTTACTGTCCCCTCCTTTGAGCTTGTCAATTATAGTCTTCCCTCGGGCCATTCTCACCATGTTTGCCAAGAGTCTGCCTGACTTATTGCCGTGTCTAAATAATTTGTGAGCACCCCTCTTTAACATCTTCTGCGCTCTTTCATGAAGTAGAGTATTTAACATTCGGAGGATGTTGTTATATTCTGCCTGATTGCATGGTGAGTTATCCTGGCTCAGGTTATGTTTCGCCCCGTGGAGCTGCCTTTCCAGGGATAAAATCTTCGTATTAAGAGCCTTGGCCCTAGCTATTAAATAGGATGTGATTTCCCCCCTCATTACCGCTTTACTAGCTGCCCAGTAAAGCCATGGGTCCACCTTGTGTTGCTGATTGGTTTTTTCATATTCTTGCCATTTTTTTTGTAGGAACTCCCGAAACTGAACATCTCCCCTCAAGGAGCTTGGGAATCTCCAGATCCTGGTACCCCCCTCCCCTAGGCCCTCCTCTATGTCCACCCACAACAAGGCATGGTCCGATACTTCTATGGGGCCAATTTTAACTAGCTGGACCTTAGACAACAAAGAGGATGAGACCAGAATATAATCTATCCTAGACATTGTGGAGTGGGCCTTGGACACGTGAGTGTAATCCTTTTCAGTCGGATTTAAGGTGCGCCAGATATCCAGTAACTGTAACTCAGCACATACATAAGAAATGCCTTTCGCCTTCATATCTGGGGCTGTCAGCGCAGGATGGGATCTGTCCACCCCAAGATCACTCACGCAATTAAAATCCCCCAAAACAAGGAGTGGACCCTGCATCACTGCCAGGATCTTACTAACCAATCCCTGAAAGAACGAGTGTTGGTAGGAGTTTGGGGCATATATATTGCAGATGGTTATCTCCTTCCCTTGCAGTTTCCCAACCAAAATAAGAAAGCGACCCTGCTCATCTGTCACTTGCTTGTGGACAGAGATTTGTAAATTTTTATGTATTAACGTTGCTACCCCTGCTTTGCGCCCCACAGCAGGTGTGAAGAACAGTGTCCTACCCATTGCCTTTTTAACTTTAAGCTTTCAGATGCCGACAGGTGCGTTTCTTGTAATGCAGCAATCCCCACCTTCTGTCTCTGCAGGGCACTCAGCACTTTTTGCCTCTTGATAGGGGTACCTATACCTCCCACATTCCAAGACACATAGCGGATTTTACCTGTCCTGTTTCTAAGCAAGTAGCATAGGCTTCTACCCGATTCGCCTGTGTATGGGCAAGTGGTCTCCCAGCCTGAACCACTCCCCCATTCTCATTGAAGAGCTCTGCCTCTGTTCCTTCCCCCCCTGCTACATAACATACCCCCCATCCCCCATGTCCCCCCCCCCAATACCCCCCCATATACCTGAAACACATTGCTCGCCCAGAAAACTCGGGCGTGGAGGTCTGGATTAATGCGCTCGGGCACTAACCCCCCCTTATGTTAACATAACATGCAAAACCATTAACTAGAGAAATACCCTTGAAAGGCCTCCCAGGACCACATCCACGGGAGCCCCCAGGGCATTCAGGTAACTCTCATTAAGAAAGAAACTCATGAGCCTTGATGTACAGGCTACTCAGGCCGGTGTCCTCAGAGTCATGGGTTAGCAGATAGATTCTTCAGCCACTCAGCGGCTTTCTCCGGGGTTCCAAAGTTATGACTCTGGCCATTACTCCATATTTTAAGCGCAGCTGGGTACTGTAGAGCAAACTTGATATTTTTATTATACAGTTCAGAGCACACAGTAGAAAAGAGCCGCCTTTTCGCCACCACCCCTGCAGAATAGTCTTGGAAAATTACCACTTTATGTTCTTTATAACAGAGGTCCTTGTTTTTGCGGAATGCTGACAATATAGCCGCTCGCTGAGCCCAATTCAAAAAGCGTGCGATCACGAGCCTTGAACGCCTGTCAGTCTCCCTCCTGGGACCCAGGCGGTGTGCCCTTTCTATGTCCAGCCTGCCTGTTAATGCTGGTAATTGGAGAGCCTCTGGGAGCCAGCCCTCTAAGAAGGATTGCAGGTTTGTATCTTGTATTTCTTCTGGGATACCCAGAAATTTTAAGTTGTTCCTGTGGGCCCTGTTTTCAAGGTCCTCCAATTTTGCGTCTGCCATTTTAAATGAAGACTCCAGGGCCTGCACACGAGCCGCGACAGCTTGTTGGTCCTCCTCCAGTGCTGAGATCCTACCTTTGGCGATATCAATCCGTCTGCCTATGTCCCCCGACGATTCCTTCACGGCAGCGAAATTTTCGTTTAGGCCGTCGAATTTGTGTTCTAGTGCTGCGACCACCGCCGCCGTCAGCCGCGCCACCGCCTCCTCGTCCAGGCCAGCACTATCAGAGGTACGCTTAGGGTCCGCCATCTTAGTCTCCGCTCCCGCCGGCTTCAACTTGTCTTTTCGCGGCGTTTTCGTCGTCATCTCGCTCTCACGGTTCCGCAGCCGTTTGCCCTGCCGTTCGCTCATTTTTGCGCTCAGTTTTTTCTAGTTTTGGCTCAAAATGTCAGCTTTTTGGGGGTCAGCGCCCGGAGCCTCGGTTTACATGACCCACCGGGCTCACCGCATCACGTGACCTCTCCCTGCATTATGTTTTAAAGGCCTAAGGAAAATGGCCGCTTGAGTCAATTTCAAATGACACTGGAAAAATAAATTATTTTACATGGACTAACTAGCTCTTATGGAAGAGCACATTGTGAGATGAGGGTGGCTTTATTCTTTATAGCCCTTTAATAACAGTGGCATCCGTACTGGTTTAATATGATGTACAATCAGTGGTGGAAAAATTCCGGGCCACCTAACATTCAGCACCTGGAGCTGGTCCGGGGCCACGAGGAGCAGAAATCAGAGGAGTAACTATGGCCCCTGCCACTGGGGCCACACAGGCTGAAGAGGAGGGAAAGGGAGAGGAATAAAAGGGTTAAACTCTAAGGAACGAAGCATATTTTTCTCATGCTCCTGAAAGTCTGGGCTGCTACCCAGATTTTCTAATTATTTTGTCCATTCCTGCATACAACAGATAATATCTGTCTGTACAGTAAAGAAACCTTAGGTCCTTGCCACATAGGTATAGGAAGCCAGTAACAAGGCAGAAAGGTGCTTTTTAATGTCAGTCTAATTAGACTCCCTCCCAAAGAAACCTATACAGGTCTAACCATTAATATCCCTGTCCATTAGAAAATGCTAGCGTTGTAACATCTCTTCAGTTTACCTCCTGGAAAGAATTCCTGACAAGCTGCATCTTAATGTTCAAGTATTATCCTTAGAGCCACAGAATCCAGGGTTTGCATACTATAAACAAGCTGTCATATCCTGTGCCTTTGCCCTGTACTTGACTAGATCTGAAAGAAAAAATAATTAATTCACGTATCGCATTAAATATAACTCTTTTTATTGGTCACATGTTTGCAGCTTCATCCATCAGCTTCACTAACATCTAATTACAAAAAAAACAATAGCCACCAGCTTGCTAAAGGGGACACCCCCCCCTAAGCTTTACATTGCGCCTGTTATAATGATGAAAATGGAGTAAACTGTGAAATCTGCCAGCTATCATAGTTGGGAAAGAAGATGGGACACGACTGAAAATGCAGACAATGCAGTTTGGAACTGGGAGTGCAATTCTGAGTCTCCCTGTGGTGTTTCCAACCTGATTTTTAAAGGGAAACTCCATGTGGGTCAGTGCCATGGGGATTTCAAAATAAAGTCTCCATGCTAAATTTTTTTGAAGGGGTTAATAAACATGTGGATAAAGGTGAACCGGTAGTTGTAGTGTATTTGGATTTTCAGAAGGCGTTTGACAAAGTCCCTCATTATTATTATTATTTTTAATTTTTATATACCGGTGTTCCTGTATGACATACAAATCACATTGGTTTACATTTAAACTGAGAACAACAAGTTTGCCTGGAGGCGGTACATGGAACAAGGGATACAGAACTGGGATGTGGGAAAACTATAATTTAGAAAAATACAATTAACTACATGAGGAAATGTGCATAATAATATTGGGTAATAAATGGGAAATACATCTTGGGTGAGTAACAGTCAATGTGTTACCGAGGAAAATACAGTAAGGGTCCAGCCCACAATCCTGGCCTCTCTCTCTTCTCTCTAACTCTATTTAACGCACAATCACTCACAAAAATCTAACCTGGCAACCCAGTAGTCTTAATGGGCTCAGAAAGTAGGAATGAGCAGGCTGGATGCGAGCAGGGAGTTTATATTCCTGGAAAAGCTTGGCTGAAAAGCCAGGTTTTAAGTTTCTTTCTGAAAGTAGTGTGGCAGGGTTCTTGTCGGATGTCTGGAGGGAGCGCATTCCACTGAGTGGGGCCTGCAGAAGAAAAGGCGCGTTTCCTTAGGGAAGATTTTGCTGGGCGGTATAGAGTGTGACTTTGTATGCACCTCTGATGGGTCTGGAAGATGTATTGGGGCGCAGTTGGGAGCTTAGGTAGAGCGGGGCGATGTTGTGCGTTGCTTTATGGATAATTGTGAGAACTTTGAAGATGATCCTGGATTTAATGGGGAGGTTCCTAAGGATAGGGGTGATGTGTTCTCTTTTGTTGGTATTAGTGAGAATTCTGGCGGCGGAGTTCTGAATAGGGATGTGAATCGTTTTTTGACAATTTAAAATATCGTCCGATATATTTTAAATCGTCAAAAATCGTTAGGGCCACGATACAATACCAATTCTCCCGATTTATCGTCAAAAAATCGTAAATCGGGGGAAGGGGGAAGGGGGAGGGCAGGAAAACCGGCACACTAAAACCCCCTAAAACCCACCCCCGACCCTTTAAATTAAATCCCCCACCCTCCCGAACCCCCCCCAAATGCCTTAAATTACCTGGGGGTCCAGCGGCGGTCCGGAACGGCCTCCTGCAATTGAATCGTGTTGTCTTCAGCCGGCGCCATTCTGCGCCGCCATTTTACAAAATGGCGGCGGCCATAGACCAACACGATTCGACCGCAGGAGGTCGTTCCGGACCCCCGCTGGACTTTTGGCAAGTCTTGTGGGGGTCAGGAGGCCCCCCCAAGCTGGCCAAAAGTTCCTGGGGGTCCAGCAGGGGTCCGGGAGCGATCTCCTGCCGCGAATCGTTTTCCGTATAGAAAATGGCGCCGGCAGGAGATCGACTGCAGGAGGTCCTTCAGCCGGGGTCCGGAACGCTGAACGACCTCCTGCAGTCGATCTCCTGCCGGCGCCATTTTCCGTACGGAAAACGATTCGCGGCAGATCGCTCCCGGACCCCCGCTGGACCCCCAGGGACTTTTGGCCAGCTTGGGGGGGCCTCCTGACTCCCACAAGACTTGCCAAAAGTCCAGCGGGGGTCCGGAATGACCTCCTGCAGTCAAATCGTGTTGGTCTATGGCCACCGCCATTTTGCACCGCCATTTTGCAAAATGGCGGCGCAGAATGGCGCCGGCTGAAGACAACACGATTCAATTGCAGGAGACCGTTCCGGACCGCCGCTGGACCCCCAGGTAATTTAAGGCATTTGGGGGAGGGTGGGGGATTTAATTTAAAGGGTCAGGGGTGGGTTTTAGGGTGTTTTAGTGTGCCGGTTTTCTTGCCCTCCCCCTTCCCCCAATTTAGCTACGGACCGCCGCTGGACCCCCAGGTAATTTAAGACATTTGGGGGGGGGGGTTCGGGAGGGTGGGGGATTTAATTTAAAGGGTCGGGGGTGGGTTTTAGGGGGTTTTAGTGTGCCGGTTCACGATTTTAACGATTTTCACGATACTCTAAACACCCAAACGGCGACGATACGATTCCCTCCCCCTCCCAGCCGAAATCGATCATTAAGACGATCGAGGACACGATTCACATCTCTAGTTCTGAATCATCTGGAGGGGTTTGATGGTGTAGGCTGGGAGCCCAAGCAGGAGGGAGTTGCAGTAGTCGATTTTTGATAGGATGACGGATTGCAGCACCATATGTAAATCATTGAAGTGAAGTAGTGGTTTCAGCTTTCTAAGGACTTGCAGTTTGTAAAAACATTCCTTTGTGGTGGTGTTTACAAATTTTTTTAAGTTTAGCTGATTATCAAGGATGATGCCTAGATCTCTCACATGAGGAGATTGATTTAATTTGGGCAAGGTTGATAGAGGGGTTCCAGATGGATAGAGCGACCCATTCGTGTCCTCTTGTGAGATGATTAGGATCTCTGTCTTGTTGTTATTGAGGACTAGGTTGAGGCTCTGGAGCAGTTGGTTTATTGATTGAAGGCAATTGTTCCAGTGTGTCATCGTTTTGTGTAAGGATTCTGTAATCGGGATGAGAATTTGGACGTCATCTGCGAATAGGTAATGCTTTAGCTTTAGGTTGGTGAGTAAATGGCAGAGAGGGAGGAGGTAAATGTTGAAGAGGGTCGGTGAAAGGGAAGATCCTTTGGGGACTCCAAGGTTTGCGTGGACTGGATGAGATACTTTGTTATTTATCCTGACCTTGAAGTATTTGTTAGAAAGGAAGGAATTGAACCAGCTGAGAACAGTCCTCTTGATGCCTATGTCTGCAAGATGATCTAGTAGAGTTGAATGGTTAACCGTGTCGAAAGCTGCGAGAGATCTAGAAGAATCAGGAGATAGGATTTTTTTTTACCAGATTTATTAGGATGGTGTCCGTTAGAGATATAAGGAGGGATTCTGTGCTTAGCGATTTGCGAAAGCTGAACTGAGAAGGTGCGAGTATGTTATTTTCTTCAAGGATTCAGATAGTTGCTTATTGACAATCTTTTCCATGAGTTTTGCGATCAGAGGCAGGTTAGCTATTGGGCGGAAGTTAGCTGGGTCTGTAGGCGACAGATTTGTTTTTTTTAGTAAGGGTTTTAGGATTGCCAGCTTAAGCTGGTCAGGAACAAAACCTTGGATTAAAGAGCAATTTATGATGTCAGAGATAGGCTTTGAGATAGAGTTCCTTATGGATATGAGAAGGTTAGTTGGAATTGTGTCTGAAGGATGAGAGGAGGGTTTCATTTTCTTGAATATATTTTCTATCTCAAGAGATGATGTGGTCTCGAAGGATTCAAAACTTGAGTTTTGTTGAGGTAGGGTTGAGAGAGGGGGAGGGGCAAGGGGTTGGATGTCGTGAAAGGATCAGTCAGGTTGGTGATTTTTTTCTTGAAGTAGTCTGATAATAGAGATGTGAATCGGAACTGGAATCTGATCGGTTCCAGTGCCGATTCAAAATCTTAAAATTTTTATCGTCCAGCTCGATTTTTTTTTTATCGGCTGCGCCCGATCCAATAACAAAAAACCCCTCCCCCACCCTCCCAAACCCCTAAAAACCGTTTTAAAATTACCTGGTGGTCCAGTGGGGGCGCGGGGAGCGATCTCCCGCTCTCGGGCCAGTGCCATCCAGTGCTCCTACCATGTGACAGGGGCCGGCCAGTGGCACGGATTCCCTGTCACATGGTAAGGGCAAAGGGCCATTGGCGCCATTTTTATTAACGCAGCCGATGGCCCGAGAGCAGGAGATCGCTCCCCGCGCCCCCACTGGACCACCAGGTAATTTTAAAATGTTTTGGGGGGGGGGGGGTCGGGAGGGTGGGGGAGGCTAAGGGGGTCAAGTGGGTTTGTTTTTTTTAATCGGGCCATCGGCGCCATTTTTTTAGTGGCAGCCAAAATGGCGCCGATGGCCCGAGAGCAGGAGATCGCGCCGGGACCCCCCCACTGGACCACCAGGTAATTTAAAACATTTTGGGGGGGTTCGGGAGGGTGGGGGATTTGTTTTAAAGGGTCGGGGTGGGTTTAGGGGTTGTTTTGGTGTGCCGCTAATTCCGAGGGTTTGTTTAGCGCTTGGTCATCCGGAATAGTGGGAGGGGAAGGTTTAGTGAGCACTGAGACATAGGAAAATAGTGCTTTTGGATCAAAGATGAAGTGATGTATTTTTTTAGAGAAAAAATCTTTCATTGTTCTATTGATGGCGTTTCTGTAGGCATTGAGGAGGGATTTGTATGCTGCTAGCATCAAGGTGGATGGGTTTCTTCTCCAACTATGTTCTTTACTTCTTAGCTCTTGTTTGAGAGACTTCAGTTCTGGGATAAACCAAGGTTTCCTGTTATCTGGTGAAGGTTGTAGAACTTTTGTGGTGGAAGGGCAGGTTAGATCCGCAATTTTTTTTAGTGATATTGGTCCAGGATGAAGTGACTGTGCTTGCATCAGAAAGATCGAGTTGCATTAGTTCTTTGGAGAGCTGAGTGCTGAGGAGGTCTGTAGAGCATGGTTTCCTGAATTGGATTGTGGTTTCCGGAAAAGATTGGGGAGGGTGCTCTTTGATCTCGAGTGTTGTGTTGATGATCCAGTGATCTGTCCAGGGGACAGGCACGCAAGAAGGAGTGGTGGAAGGAGAGATGCTTTCATTGATGAAAATAAGGTCCAGGGTGTGGCCTGCTTTATGAGTTGGGCTATTAATAATTTGTGTGAATCCCATGTAGCTGAGCGAAGAAAGTAATGTAACGCAGTTGGGGGATTGTGGTGAAACGTCAACGTGCATGTTAAAGTCTCCGATTATTATGGCTGGTTTGTCGGGGTTGATGTATTTGGCTATGAACTCTATGATGGGTGAAGGGTCCGATTCTAGGGATCCTGGAGGGGCGTAGATTAGGCCAATTTGTAGGTGATCGGATTTGAAGAAGGAGAGTTCGAGGTTGGTTGTTATATTTGGTTGTTGTAAGGTTAGGCCTAGGCCTTTTTTTGCAGCTAAGAGAAGCCCTCCTCCCCTTTTTTTGAGTCTAGGGATTGAAAATATGTCATAGAGTTGGGTAGGAAGCTGATTTGTTAGAACTGTATTGGAAGGTTTTAGCCATGTTTCTGTGAATGCACAGATGTCCAGCTTGGTTTCAGTAAGATAATCATTAAGAATAAGAATGTGTGATTTTTTTGTGAGTGATTGTGCGTTAAATAGAGTTAGAGAGAATAGAGAGAGGCCCAGGAATTGTGTGATAGGAGAGATCATTATTGGAATTAACCTTTGTTGACGGATGCTGGGAGGTGAAGTAAGTTTGGCTTGAATTCTCCGTTGTTTGCTGATGATAGGGATGGTGAGAGTGTGCATCCTTGTGTAGGAGATGATGTTGTAGTAGTGAGGAGAAGGGCTGTTACTGAGTGGAAGGTGGATCAGCTGTATCCTGTAGAGAGCTGAAGAAAGGGGTGAGCTTGGTGCCCGTGAGACAAGGAATAAAGAGAGACTATTTTATTATATTTCCTTTTTTTCACTTCAATTCGGGGCTGCACGAAAGGGCGCACAAAGGGGCAGGCCCCTTTGTCGTGCGGCGCGCAACACCTGGAGGCAGCTCTGCCCTTTAAATAAGGGCTGGACGCAGGAAAGTGATCTCACCGGCGCGAGTGCTGGAGGCGGAGTCAGATCGCGGCGAGGGAGCTGTGCCGGGAGGGGCAGTGTGAAGTGGTCGGTCACGTGGTCAGTGTGCGGGCCCTCGGAGGTAGGTGCGAGAATTAGGGGCTTTACCCCGACGGGCTCGAGCGCCGACTGCGCGGCCCTATCTCCCAGCTCCTGTCCTCCCTATGGAAGTCTTCCTGCGGTGTCCCTCGTCGGTCGCGGAGTCGCAGCAAAGAGAAGCCCCTCATGAGAGGCTTCTATAAAAACTAAATAGTTATGGGATAGGAGGTGATGTCCTTTCGTGGATTACAAACTGGTTAAAAGACAGGAAACAGAGAGTAGGATTAAATGGTCAATTTTCTCAGTGGAAAAGGGTAAATAGTGGAGTGCCTCAGGGATCTGTACTTGGACCGGTGCTTTTCAATATATATATATAAATGATCTGGAAAGGAATACGACGAGTGAGGTTATCAAGTTTGCGAATGATACAAAATTATTCAGAGTAGTTAAATCACAAGCAGACTGTAATACATTACAGGAGGACCTTGCAAGACTAGAAGATTGGGCATCCAAATGGCAGATGAAATTTAATGTGGACAAGTGCAAGGTGTTGCATATAGGAAAAATAACCCTTGCTGTAGTTACACGATGTTAGGTTCCATATTAGGAGCTACCACCTAGGAAAAAGATCTAGACATCACAGTGGATAATACTTTAAAATCGTCAGTTCTTTGAATGGTTGCAGGGGCCACTCATGCAAACAGGGCAAGCTGGAAATTACTTGTGAGCATATGAGAGAGGAACATATAAGAGAGGAAAGGCAGAAATGAATTAGGGTCTATGACAGGGGGCCTGGAATGAGATTGTGTAGATTCCATGGGACTTACTGCTTCTTATCCACTGTCCTGTTTTATGACCTTTTGATCTTAATCTGGAACATCCTAACCACTGGAAAATGTGTGCTTCAAAACTATTTTATAATAAATCTAATATATATATATATAAAGCTGAAAATCTGATTTTTAATGCAGTCTCACTTATGAAATTAGCAGTATTTTTTTCCGGAACTGGCTAAGATGAGATGCAAAGAACTTCTTTCGTCCTTGGGTCTTATGCGCAGCTGCGATACACAGCATGTTTCTTTAAACTTGTAGGGTTCCGGCTCCATAGCTACTTTACAGTATAAGTATGTGTCTTTTTTTTTTAATGCGCTACCATGGTACAGTTCGTGGCTTTGCACGGCCGCTATCAGCGCTTGCACACTTTCATGGGAATTCTTATGAATTTCTATAACCATCAATGACAAAGCACGGACAGACTTCTCCTGACCTTTTGGGTAAGATTGACTGTTGTGACCCCCTTGACTTAGTTGTATGCTTAAAAATTGACATTTTTCTCTGAAAGGTTTTGGTTCTATGTGTCCAGCTTTTAATGATACAGGCTCTCTGCTTTCATTTCACACATGCTGAGGGGGTTAGGGTATGGCAGATGGTATGCGGAGTTGAAACACTGGGCACAGGCATTTCTTAGGCCAGTATCATTTGATGCGATGAGACCCAGTTTCTGGAGGGAGACTTTAGGCAAGGCATGGTTTTGTGACACGCCCCATGATGTATTATGTTACCTATAATGCTCGTTACAAATGAAAGAATCAGGAACAAGAGATACCACAATGCACTGGGACGTAATTCAAAAGCCAGGAGTGGCTAAAGAGCTCACTGCAGAAATTCAACTTCATCATCGTCCCTGATTGTTACTTATTATATGAAGTGTCCCTTTGTTTATTAACAGAACGGACTTTTCCTATCCACGATGGTCACCCAGAAGCATTCCTGTTTTGACATGAACCATACAGACCAGTGAAAGAATAACAGAGCCCTACTAATGATCTGTGTAAAATGCCTGGGTTACCTATAGAATCTAAAGCAAAAACTGCACACACAAAATTGAGGGCAAAAGATTATGTAAATGAATAATCCAGAGACCAAAATTGTAGAACACAGTAGTATTAGAGGCTCCATTGATACCTTAATGTTGCTTAGGAAACGATAATAAGCAAGAGGAGCCTCCGATCCCTTGAAAGCGCTCGGACTGAGAAATCCCTTCTTGTTGGCTGTGTTGAGCCTCCTTGACAAAGCAGCCCCAGCAAAACACGGCCCAGGTAGGAGTGTGCTAGGAATATGTTGCTGCATGAAGACAAGTCAATTCCAAGTATCTGCTTCACTTGATTTCTATTTTTAAATGTTATAACGCATCGCTTAAGGACTATTGCTTACAGGCAAGTTGTTGTTTTTTTTTCTAGGTCATGGACATAGATTCGATTTACCCCTAATTCCAAATTACCATCTAGGGAGTGTGGGTTTTTTTTTTCTATGAAAACATCTTTTTCACTTGTTCATATAGAAAGGGGCTGAGGAAACTAATTAATAAGAAAAGAAGAAATTGGTTTGAGTTATGGAAACTACAATTTATTATCATTTCCTAAGCAGCATTAAGATACCAGTGACCCTCTTAGCGTACTCTATCTATAGACTCAACGACTAGGATAGTGGAAACACCTGCAGAAAGTCTTCATCTGGGTTAAAAGCGTGGTATGCTTTAAGTATTAACTTAGGGGGGTGTCAGAGCTAAAGAATTTAGCATCTAGTGCTGACATGGTGGAAAGCAGCAGCCTCCTCCCTCATCTCTGACAGCGCAATCGATGCCCCTCTTAAGGACAGGCCCTGTGCCCGCATCCTCCCCTTCCCCACCCCAGCTATGGCCTCCCTTGACTGCTGTTTCCACAACACTATAACAGGCCGATGCACTATTGTGTGCCCAGCATTGCGCACAGCTTAACCCTTGGTTGGCACGTTTTGGACGCACTAGAGTACCTCCCAATGCAATAATGGGATTAGCATATCCAAACAAGTGCATAGCGAATAGCACTCATCGCATGTAAATGCCATGTAGATGAGGCTATTATTTATTACCCCCAATGTAGAAAATTGCTGTGAAAACCGCAGCCTTGCACTCAACAAGAATTCTGCACAGAACATGGCAGCAGATGAAGACTGCAAGGCCAAACTAGACTGCCCAGAGTCTTACCCTGACTTCCCCACCACAAAGGATCCGCTGTGCCTGTCCCATGCTTTCTGGAATTCCAGTCTCATTTTGGCCTCTACCTCCTCCATTGGGAAGCCAACAATAGGTTTAGTTTAGAAATGTGATAGCAGCACAAGAAAGGAGGTGAAAAGGAGGCTTAATGTATGGATCCTCTAACTTCGCAAATTCCACTCTATGAAAATAAGCCAGAAAGATTGAATCACCACTACAGCGCTTTCAGCCCTGCTTGAAAAGTGCTAAGCCCCCCCCCCCTTCCACACACACACACACACACTCCCTGCACAGGAAATTTGAGTGAAAGATAAAGGTTGCAAGAGAGATTTATGATTCACAACCCTAGTGTGATTCATTGCAGGGATCTCTCAGTTCCTGCCATGCACTGACCTACTATACCACCATAGCCACAATCAGCAGAAAAATACAGATGAGCTTCTCAATAAATTAAAACATTTCAGAATGATTAAAATTCTGATTAAAATGCAGAATTTTTTCATAAGAACATGCCATACTGGGTCAGATCAAGGGTCCATCAAGCCCAGCATCCTGTATCCAACAGTGGCCAATCCAGGCCATAAGAACCTGGCAAGTACCCAAAAACTAAGTCTATTCCATGTTAGAAAATAGCCACTGCCATTAGCAATGCTAAGTCAACTTAATTAATAGCAGGTAATGGACTTCTCCTCCAATAACTTATCCAATCCTTTTTTAAACACAGCTAAACTAACTGCTCTAACCACATCCTCTGACAACAAATTCCAGAGTTTAATTGTGCATTGAGTGAAAAAGAACTTTCTCCGATTAGTTTTAAATGTGCCACAAGCTAACTTCATGGAGTGCCCCCTAGTCTTTCTATTATCCGAAAGAGTAAATAACTGATTCACATTAACCCGTTCTAGACCTCTCATGATTTTAAACACCTCTATCATATCCCTCAGCCGTCTCTTCTCCAAGCTGAAAAGTCCTAACCTCTTTAGTCTTTCCTCACAGTAACGAACTAGAAAAAAATAAGAGGGAAAGCAGATCACCTGCTAGCTTAAAAAGAAGATAGCTGTCCTTCTGCTCTGCAGTAGGGCTGTAATATTTGTAAAGAGTTGGCAGCGCTGGAAGCATAGCCCAGTGGAGGCAGCAAAGAGCTTTGAAGCCTGCAGACCCAGTTTCAAAACTCACCTTCATCACGGATGGTGTTACATTCAGCAAGTCACACAGCTCCACAAGCTTTATTTTCAAAAAAGGTTTCACCTATTCTGTATCTACCGTGAAGGTGCTTTATGAACAGGACAACCCCCCCTCCACCCAATGTGTTTTCAAATAAAGATCACAAGGTCTTTGGGGGAGGAGCTTGTAAGCAAATTATTTTTCTTGCAAAGAGCCATGTACACGGACCCTATTAAATAAAAATTATTGTGGTACCATGAGCACTCTCAGGGTAGCCAGAGGACAGATTCAGGCTGGATTCTGGCAAAAATCATTCATAAACTTCTTTATTGCAGTTCAACAAAACATGTAGTGTTACAAGTTACAGTTCATCAGTACTCTAATTCTCTAAGCTTCCTTCTCTCCCTTGGGCCTGGCTAGTTATATACCTTCGCAGGAACCTCCTCCGTGACTAGGATTGCCCAGTCTTAGGCTTAAGGTGGACCGGGCCAGATCTCCGGATCTTGTCCTTTAAGCTGTTTGGGGGTTTTCTTCTGTAAGAAGCCTTTCACTAGACACTGTAGCTTGTAACTTCTCATTTCACAAAGAATAAAGTGCCAGTTTGGAAAGAAAAATACTGACCCTTAAGTCTACTGAAAACTGGCCCTAGTAAGAAAAAAAAAAAAAAAGGTATTTCTTCAATTGCCTAAACATTATGGGCCCAACAGTCAAATATATCTGGTTATCAAAGTTATCTAGATATTACTTATCCAGATAGTTTAGGATAGTCAGCAGCACAGCTATACTGCTGAATATAACTGGATAAGTTCTTGTTATATCCGAATAACGTTAGACTTGCTATTGAGCAACTTAACCGGATAAGGTTGACTATAGGCACCTATCAGGTCAAGATAACCGGCTAAGTAGAACCATCCCAATTTGTCCATTGCCCGCCCGATGACTTATCCGGCTAAGTGATGCCTGCTGAACATAGCTGGATATTCAGTGACTTTAACTTAGCCAGATAATCCTACTTATCCGTCTAAGTAGCATTTCAATATTGGTCCCTATAGTGTCAAAAGCTGAACATGCAAACTACTTCGAGTGAAAAACTGGAAGATTTCAGCCTGGTTCAAGTTCAGCAAAAATCCATGGATTTACCTGAGATCCCTGGAAAAAGATTCTGTACAATCCTTCTTTTTTGCTGCGGATCTTAGAGAAATCTGCATAAATCCGAGGATAACTTTTGCCAGCAAGTGGCCTCTCTCTTAAAAATCAAAAACCCAAAATAAACCAGGTTCGTGGACTAATTTGTGAAAACCTTGGATTTTTCAGCAACTTGGTTTGCAAAGTCTTACATCCCTATAAGATACTGTGCAAAGCTGCTGACGTTGTTTTCTGATGACCATACTGGGAGGTAACTAACACCAAACAACGTATCATCTACATGTGTGATTTGGTAAGGCATACCAGCAAGTTAGGTGTTTGTTCAGTATATTGAAATAGCAGCCTCTCTGATAGTGATTTGCAGTAATAATAATTTTAAAAAATTTAATTTAAAAGATGCAAATATCATTGCATTTCTTCTTTCTTTGGGGGGAATGGGGGTGAGGTGTAAGGGTTAAGGACTGGACTCGCTACAATTCCATAGGTTAGATAGAACTCAATAGCACCATTCCAGTCTCAAATAACCTAGAGTTGGTTTGTATGCCTGACCCCTGCAAACGGAATCAAGTTCTAATGCACTGATAAGATTTCAGAACTTCCTGATGGAGAGTGACTATCAGAAAACAGAACAACAGTCCTTTTTTCTTTTTGTCTTTTTGCTTTGTCACAATATGATTGTAACATTGGCCCATGATGGGAAGGTGTCCAAGTTGAACATCGCACGTCCCCAAGTGTTGATGGCCAGCGAAACACAGACAACCCCGATTATGTTCAGTACAAATCCAGATTTAGCCTGGGAGGAATGGAAAGAACACAATAATGAGATTTTAAAAAAGAGCTGTCATGGCCAAGTGGCATAAACACAGAGAAGACTGCAGTCTTCTTCCTGGCTGCCCAATGTGTGAGTTGTAGGTAGGGGGGACACAATGTGTGATCTGTGGTATCTCAATGTGTGAGTTGTAGGTGGGGGGACACAATGTGTGATCTGTGGTATCTCAATGTGTGAGTTGTAGGTGGGGGGACACAATGTGTGATCTGTGGTATCCCAATGTGTGAGTTGTAGGTGGGGGGACACAATGTGTGATCTGTGGTATCCCAACGTGTGAGTTGTAGGTGGGGGGACACAATGTGTGATCTGTGGTATCCCAATGTGTGAGTTGTAGGTGGGGGGACACAATGTGTGATCTGTGGTATCCCAATGTGTGAGTTGTAGGTGGGGGGACACAATGTGTGATCTGTGGTATGCCCTGAGAGAAACTGCCTACACTGATAAGAGGAGGACAGAGGAGTTCTCTCTCTGATTTGCATTGTAGCTAAATATGTTTTGTTACTCTTGGACTGGCTTCATCCGTGGTGCTTATATTAACTTCACCCCCTCACTCTGTCCTAATGTAGCTTGCTCCAATAGAGAAACTTTCCTTTTTTTTTTTTTTTTTTTTACTGCCAGTTTGATCAGAGTAAGTGAGGCAAGAAGCTGCTAAGCCTCTGCCACGTGAGAACCAATGATCTTATTACCATGTCAGAAACGCGGATTTGACCGTATGAGAACACAATGGCGTTGGGCGGCGTCGCTACAGGCAACATAAATGCAAGGGATGTGCAGAGCGTACAAGGGAGCATCACATAGAGGGGGTTCAACTTGATAGACTGCGCCTGGCAAGAAAGAGAGAGGCAGCATTTATAAACATTTGCAAACAAGACTCAAGCCGGCAGACTGTTCATTCAAGTTTCTGGAATTCGACCCAGGGTGGGGCTGAAGGGCTTTGGCGCCCAAATACGAATGGCCCACATGCTGCAAGGGCATGTATCTCCTCCCACGAGTGGGGATTAAATCCAAAAGTGTGATTGTGACCACCCAAATCAGACACTGACTTACACCAGAATTTCACAAACAACTATGGTTTACACCAGGTGTTCTGGACTCTATAAATCAAACTGCTCCTGAAGCTATTCAATGGCTTATGGATTGCATCCTGAACATGAGCTGCACATACTTGCCAAATGCCAGAAGGAAAAGAAGTTAGGATAGCAATCCTCCCTTGCTGGCTGAAGAAAGCATGTAAAAATTCAGCTTTGAGGGTCAATGCATGATCTAGATCACAAATTCTCAACCCTGTCCTGGGGACCCACTTAATCTGTCAGGTTTTTATGATACCCATAGTGAATATGTACGAGATTAGATTTGCAAATATTGGAGACTCAGTATATGCAAACCTATCTCATACGTATTCATTGTGGTTATCCTGAAAACCAGACCAGTCAGATGTGTCCCTGGGAAAGGGCTGAGAACCACCAAGATTAGCCCTGCAGAATCATTAAGAGGAGACAAGGTCTCGGCTCTAGTAGGATGTGCTGGTGGGGGAGGCCCGCAGTGGAGGTATCACAAACCTTCATGTGCACTCCCTCAACATCTCTCCTTTCATCCTTACTCATCTCTCCCCAATTCAGTGCAGATTTTCAAGGAGCAGGGAGTCCAGCCCCCCCTGAAGCCGGTGCATTTTACACCTTTCAGCTCTGCATCAATCAGAGAACTCCCTCCTTTCACTGCAAGTGCCCCCACCATGCTTCCTCATTCTATCTGGGTTTCTATGCGTATATGGCATATTATACATTTCATTCCATATGCTAGCAAGGACTTAAGATTTTAGGCTCATGAAAGGCTTCTTCCGACTAAAATTGCTGGTACTGACTGTTTCTGATAACTTGGGGAAATGATATTTTTGGAGACACTGTGGGAGAGACAAGACTGACTGTAATTAAAAGGCATTGGTGCAACTATATTTTTCCTCAGGCTGTCTGGTTTGTGGTCTCTCCCTTTCTTGGAGCCTTAGCATCACTGTATCCTGTAAAGTTAATGCCAGCTAAGTAACCTTGATCTATCAAAACTGAAGAAAAAACAGACATTGTGTAAATGCAAAATCCTGGTCTACAGTCCTGTGATCTGCCTCGTACAAGGAATGCTGACTGGTGGATTCTTTTGGCAATATCTTGCCTCTATTTAAATCTCTAATATGAAGCATGGCTATGCATTCAGACTGATAATCTCTCTTTGGGTTAATGGTTTCTTTTTTTTTTTCTACTGCACATATTAGAAAGGGATTAGAAAGACCCACTTTAAAGCAGTGTATAAACCATGTGCTTACTTCGTAGGCAGCAGAAGTCGCACATGACCAGACCTAAGTGAAGTAAATGAAACACAGAATGTTCTTACCATGGAGCCAAGGATAGGAAGAAAGAGTGTTGCTGTGGCCACATTGCTGGTACACTCGGTGAAGGCAGCAATAAAAAGCGACAGTATTAATACAATGGCCCAGGGAGGGATAGTTTGCAGTGGCACCATCTGGTTTCCCATCCATTTCGACAACCCAGAAGCCTGAGCACAAAAAACAGTCAACACATATCAGGAATCCTAGTACAGTAATAACTAGAAGACTCATCAGAAGCACAGGTCACAGGTAGGCAACCTCCGATCCCTGTAGACACCAGTTTGTGTGGGTTTTCAGGATATCCGGTAAGAAGCAAGGGCAACTGAATTAAATTTAAATTATAGCCTAAGTGACGGTGTCATCAAGCCAGACGTTGTGATTTTAACCCAAAACCCAACCGGTCTTCTAATCATTCACCAACACTGTAAAAATTATATTTATTAATTGAAAAAGTATATATATATTTTTTTTTGCTATGAAATTAAAAGTCTGTCATAAACTTTCAAAATCAGTCTTTAGTAGACATTCAACTCCAATGACCATATGAAGAAGAGTTAAGTAGCAGTCTCTCAGTGCAAAATATAAACACAGCCCTACACGGCCGATGTTTTGCGGAAAAGCTTCCTCAGGGGCATATAAGTGATATTAACACAGGAGTATTTGCCTAAAACAAAACAAAACATGGTCTTAAAATCATTTTCAAAGAAAAAATGAGAAGGCAAACACTTATCTGACCACTGCAGGCTACCAGTTCAAAATGGACACGAAGTCTCAGAAGTTCTTCTTCATCGCACAGGAGGAAACGAGGTTAGCGTCGGCGTCTCATTAAATACTTAGACGTGATGTCATGCGATGACGTCCTTAAAAATGCAAATCACAGATCGCAGACATTACTGAATAATCCTAAGACCACACATCAAAAGCACTATATCACAATAAACTCTACTGTAGAAAAACGGGAAGCAATTGAAAAGAAAAATGATGATGAAAAATAATGATAACACATTATCCCAAAAATATATGTAGATTGAGATCTGTATTAAGTCCGGCTGGGCTGACAGTGCCCAAACGATATATCCATCGCTGCTCTGATTTTAAAGGCTGTAATTCACGATTCCCACCACGCCAATGTTCTGGTACATGATCAATGGCACAAAAGGAAAGATCAGCAAATTGATGATGGTAAGCCAGGCAATGTGAAACCAAAGGTTCATCAATATGAGAGTTTTTGATATTAGACCGATGCTCGATCATCCGAGTTTTAAGGAGACGCTTAGTTTTGCCAACATATAACAAGTCGCAGGGACAACGAATTGCATATTTAAGAAAAATTGTGTAGCCCGACTTAAGAATAATTTTAGGAGTAACTGACATAGACATCGGGCAAACAGAACATTTATTGCAGGGTTGGTGAGAACCATTTACATTGATGGTATCATTAATGACAAAATCGGAGTGCACCAACATATTCTTTAAATTAGATGCCCTGGAAAATGTAATCCGGGGAGGAGATCAAAAAACTTCTTGTAGTTGTAAAACATGCCAGATATCAAGAATGACTTGACGAATCCTATGTGCTTGAGGAGAAAAAGGCAAAACACGTATACAAAGAAGACGGACTTACAGATCTCGATCTACATATATTTTTGGGATAATGTGTTATTATTTTTCATCATAATTTTTCTTTTCAATTGCTTCCCGTTTTTCTACAGTAGAGTTTATTGTGATATAGTGCTTTTGATGTGTGGTCTTAGGATTATTCAGTAATGTCTGCGATCTGTGATTTGCATTTTTAAGTGATGTCATCGCATGACATTACGTCTAAGTATTTATGAGACGCCGACGCTAGCCTCGTTTCCTCCTGTGCGATGAAGAAGAACTTCTGAGACTTCGTGTCCATTTTGAACTGGTAGCCTGCGGTGGTCAGGTAAGTGTTTGCCTTCTCATTTTTTCTTTGAAAATGATTTTAAGACCATGTTTTGTTTTGTTTTAGGCAAATACTCCTGTGTTAATATCACTTATATGCCCCTGAGGAAGCTTTTCCGCAAAACATCGGCCGTGTTGGGCTGTGTTTATATTTTGCACTGAGAGACTGCTACTTAACTCTTCTTCATATGGTCATTGGAGTTGAATGTCTACTAAAGACCGATTTTGAAAATTTATGACAGACTTAATTTCAGAGCAAAAAATATAAAAAATAAAAAATATACTTTTTCAATTAATAAATATAATTTTTACAGTGATGGTGAATGATTAGAAGACAGGGTGGGTTTTGGGTTAAAATCAAAACGTCTGGCTTGATGACACTGTCACTTAGGCTATAATTTAAATTTAATTCAATTGCCCTTGCTTCTTACAGTTTACCGATTGGGTTACTGTATTGACTCTCCTTGTTTACAAATTTTCAGGATATCCCCAATGAATATATATTAGATGAATTTGCATGCACACTGCATCAATTGCATGCAAATCTCTCTCATGCATATTTATTAGGGATATCCCGAAAACTCAAGTGGACTGGTGTCCATAGAGACTGGAGGTTGCCTACTTCAAAGCAGGCACTCACTTGCCAGGTCTGTTTGGCAATGTTCAGGCATTGGCCATACTCACTATTTACATTATTACAAAGCTTCATAGTTAGACTTGGGTGGAGAGGGGTGCTAGTTGTGATCTAAATGGACAGTCTTGTACAAAGGGGGAAGATGACAATAACTGTCCTGCATAAGGGGAGATATCTTACAAGTGGTCACGCTTTATGACCGGCAGCCGAGATATATCCTTTGCACTGTGGATAAGAATAATAGGGCAGACTGGATGGGCCGATTGGTCTTATTTTTGCTGTTATCTACTAAGTCAAAAACGTTAATACAGAGGGTAATTTTGTAGCATCACACATAAATCAACTGACGAACATGTGTTCAGGGGGGATTTACACACATAAATGTGCTTTGAAAATTATCCCAGCAAACTTACAGAGAAAATTTTGGGGAAAATGTATGTTCATACAATTGAATTTTGAAATGTATGCACCTATCCAAAGTCCTCGCCAACTCCACCTCTGGGAATTCCTCCACTTGTACAGCTAAACTTACACATGAAGAGGACATATGCATGCAAGTTCACCTGCAAATTAGGAAGGTAGTTTTAAAAATACTCACTTCTGTGAGTAAAATACTGTAACTTGAGCTAGCAATGAAAAAAGCATGCGCTAAATCTTGCTAAAGCTACCTTGCAACTTACAGTTGTCTCATCAGAGGAAGTTGCTCCATTGGAGAATCTTTTCCTTAAATCTGGGTTTAACTGGGAACTTTGTTTGGTATACTGCCCCTCCTAATTTTTAAATACCAATTTTTGATGGACTGATTTCGGCCAAGGCAGATTTGAAAAATATTATTGTACTAGGTGATTTTAATATTCATGTGAATGATTTTCCACTCTCTTCAGTTTGTGAATACTTTTTTTTTTTTTTTACTTCTATGGAAGCACTGGGCTGGTCTCAGGTTATCCAGTCCCCAACACATAGGCGGGGATCACACCCTGGACCTAATTTTTATTTGTAAGTTCTGGATTATGGACAATATAGGAAAATTGGTTCTTACCTGCTAAGTTTCGTTCCTGTAGTACCACGGATCAGTCCAGACTGCTGGGTTATGCCTCCCTTCCAGCAGGTGGAATCAGAGAATAAACTGAATAGGCACCCCTTGATAACCCAAGTGTGCCATCTGCGATCCTTCAGTATAATCAATATCCAAGCAGAATGAAAAAACAATTTAACAATTTAATAGCCAATGACTAGGCCAAAAAAACTAATAACAAATGGTTCCAACTTGTGGAACTATGTACCCACAAGGAATGTAGATTCTTCTATTCCTCACTCACTAGCCTATATCTTCACATCTTCAAATCTCCTGTGCAGGAAGAAAAAGAAAGAAAACCAACAGATTTACCAGACTATCTGGGCGGGAGTCTGGACTGATCCGTGGTACTACAGGAACGAAAATTAGCAGGTAAGAACCAATTTTCCTTTCCCTGTACATACCCGGATCTGCCAGACTGCTGGGATGTACCCAAGCTGCCTTAACTGGGGTGGGACCCGGTAAGTCCTGCTTGGAGCACTCCGCTACCAAAACGATCGGTATCTAGAGCTCGGACATCCAAGCGGTAATGCCTAGCAAAGGTGTGCAAAGATTTCCAAGTCTCCTCTCGGCAAATCTCCTGAGGAGAAACACAATGACTCTCCGCCCAAGACGCTGCCTGAAATCTGAAAGAATGAGCTTTAAGACCATCAGGCACTAGTCGGCTCTTACATATGTACGCCAATGCAATGGATTCTTTTAACCATCGGGCAATAGTAGCCTTGGACACATTCCGTCCCTTCTTAGGACCACTCCATAAAACAAAAAGATGGTCTGACAACTGATAGGCATTAGTCACTTCCAAGTATCTCAGAAGTACCTAACGAACGTCCAATTTTCTTAACTGCTGAGCTTGAGGATAATCGAGATCCAAATCTGAAAAGGCCGGTAACTCAACGGACTGATTCATATGAAAAGCTGATACCACCTTCGGAAGGAAGGAAGAAAGGCACTGTTCGATGCGAAACTCCCGAGTTTGAAAACCATAGGAATGGCTCCCGGCAAGACAACACTTGAATCTCTGATATCCATTTCGCCAAACAGATAGCCATGAGAAACACCATCTTAAGTGTCAAATCCTTTAACGTAGCCCGCTTAAGAGGCTCAAAAGGCATGTCACATAGTGCCCGGAGAACCAGGTTCAAACTCCACGAAGAGCAGACTGGTCGTACCAGTGGGTACAAATGCTTGGCTCCCTTCAGAAAACGTGCCACATCCGAATGCCCTGCAAGGGAAGTACCATGCACTTTACCTCGCAAGCAGCCCAAGGCCGCCACCTGAACACAAAGCGAGCTGTACGCCAAAATCTTTCTTCAGGCCTTCTTGTAAGAACGCAAGAATGTGTACTACTGTGGCCCTTCGCGGGACACCTGGAAACCGCTACACCAGGAATCAAAAACCTTCCAAACCCTTACATAGGTAAGCGAAGTGGAAGTCTTCTGAGTGCAAAGTAGAGTAGAAATCACCAACTCAGGATACCCTTTTTTCCTCAGCTGGCGCCTCTCATAAGCCAAGCCGCTAGACAGAAGCGATCTGCCTGATCGCAAAATACTGGACCCTGACGAAGAAGATTCCATGTTCCCTCTTGTCAGTTGATGTACGCCACCGTGGTGGCACTGTCCGAGAGGATTCACACTGACTGATGGCGGACAAGGGGAAGGAAGCTGCACAACGCCAGATGAACCGCTCTGGTTTTCAAACGATTGATGGACCACTTGGACTCTTGAACCGACCACTGACCTTGAGCGGAGCGCGACTGACAAACTGCCCCCCAACCGGAGAGGCTGGCATCTGTTGTTACAATCAGCCACTGTGCATTCCCAAATCTATCCCCTGTTGTAAATGCTCCAGTACTAGCCACCAGTCGAGACTGCTTCTGGCTGGATCCAGGAGAGGCAAGCGGAGGTGAAACTCCTCGGACTTGGGATCCCAGTGGGAAAGTAACGCCCTCTGCAAAGGCCTCATATGAGCAAACACCCAGGGGACCAACTCCAGAGTAGAAGCCATAGAACCAAGAACCTGTAAGTAGTCCCAAATAATGGGCAAGGGGAGGGTCATCAGATGGCGAACCTGAGTCATCAGCTTGGTCATTCTCTGCACGGGGAGGAAAAACTTGCCCTCCATCGTGTCGAAATTGGCCTCTAGGAATTCCAACACTTGCAAAGAAATCAGCTGACTCTTGGGGAAGTTGCCCACCCAGCCGCGTGACTGAAGCCTCAGTAACTCCCACTGAACTGCCTGTCTGCAAAGGTGTTGTGACTTCGCCCAAATCATCCAGTCATCCAAATAGGGATGAACCAGAATCCCCTCTCGCTGAAGAGACATTGCTACCACCACCATTACTTTGTGAATATGCGAGGCGCCGTCGCCAGACTGAACGGGAGCGCTTGAAACTGATAATGCTCTCCTAGCACCATGAACCGGAGAAACCTTTGATGATGCTCCTGTATGCCGATATGCAAATACGCCTCCTCAGATCCAAAGAGGCCAAAAATTCCCCTTTGTGGACAGCCGCAATGACAGACCTCAAGGTTTCCATGCAAAAACGCGGAACCTGAAGAGCCCTGTTGATCTTCAAGTCCAGGATGGGACGGAATGAGCCCTCCTTCTTGGGAACTATGAAGTAAATGGAGTATCTGCCGGTCCTGCACTCGCCTGGTGGGACTGGAACGATCGCTCCCAGGTCCTTCAAACAAGCCAGGGTCTGGAGTACCACTTGCTTTTTTGTCCGAGACCTGCAAGGAAACACCAAGAAAAGATCCCACAGTGGGCGAGCAAAATCTAAAGCTTAACTGCGATTTATAATGTCCAATGTGATCTTGATCCATTCCTCTCGAAAGAGAGAGAGACAGCCCTCTATCACCGGAACGGAGGAATGGGCCGACGCACCTTCATTGGGCCGACTTGGTGTTGGAAAATCCTTGGGAAGTTCCGTCTCGGGGAGGCCGCCTGCCTCGAAAGGAACGTGCCCAAGCCGGGGACCTCGATGGAGCCTGTCGAGGGGGAAATGACAGGGTCCTACCTGACTGAAAGCGCCGCTGGCCCCGGAAACAACCCTTATAGGAATTGAAAGGACGAGTAGATCTGGGCTTGTCCTCCGGCAATTTGTAAACCTTGTTCTCCCCCAAATCCTTGATAAGATTTTCCAGATTGTCTCCAAATAAAAGTTTCCCTTTAAATGGGAAGGATCCCAACTGAGACTTGTAAGAGGCATCAGCTGACCAATTGCGCAGCCAAAGTAATCTCCTTGCAGCCACAGTGGATGACATCGTATGTGAGGAGGTTCTCAGAAGATCATACAGAGCATCAGCCATATAAGCGATTGCAGCTTCCATCGAGTCTGCCTGTTCCGCCTCTGCCGGGGGCAGCTCCTGTGCCATAAGCAGCTGCTGTATCCATTTAAGGGTGGCTCTCTGCATGAGACTACTAACCCCAAGAGCCGACACTTCTTAAGAAGGATCTCAAGCTACCTGTCCTGCAGATCTTTGAGGGCAGTTCAGCCCATCACCGGAATGGTGGTGTGTTTGGCAATGGCTGATACTGCCGCAACCACTTTAGGAATCTTAAGGAGCTCCAAAAATTCATCCGGGAGCGGGTAGTGGTTTCCGGGGCGTCCCATTCCTGAGTCATGAGCTGCAAGTGACTCGGGTCAAATGGAAAGGATCTAGGAAGAGCACAAAGACCAGACAGCACTGGATCCCCCGAGGGCTGATCCGTCACCAATTGTGGAACTGGCAAATCCAGCTCTGTAAGCACATGTGGAATTTGAGGATCCTGCTCATCCCTCCTAAAATGTTGGAGTACCCACGGATCATCCCCCTCAACCGGAGTGGAAGAATCCACATCGTCGCCCGGATCTGGAGCAGGGTCTTGGGGCATGGGGTCAGGCAATGGAGCTGGCGTTGTCCCTGCATCAGGGACCGGCCGAGGTAAAGGAGCCCGAAGCGCCTCCTGAGGGTCAGCAGGCCTGGGTCTCTTTGATGGAGGAGGTTGCTGTGAAGTCAAATCAGCCTCTGCCTCCATATAAGCTTTATGTAAGAGCAGCACAAATTGTGACGAAAAAGGGTGCTGTCTCTCTAAGGCCCCCCCCCCCCCGCTGGGGAAATAGGGGGAGGAGAGGAGGAGGGGGGAGGAGGAGGCGAAGGCTCATATGTAGGATCGTGTGGTGGTACAGGGCTTAAACTAGGAAACGGAGGAAAATCTCCTCCACCGGAGCCCTGAGGATCCTCTGGGTGGGAGCCACTCAAAATGTCCGCCGTTCCCGCGCTTCGCGGGGACGGGGCCGGCCGAGGAGAAATATCCAGCCCTCGTTTGGCAACACTTCACAGCCATGGAAGAGATCTTCTGCCTTCCAGAGGCAGATGTAAGCAGCGCAAACACAATCTGTCGCAGGAGAGTCATGTCGCTGACTCTCCACATGCCGAGCCCTGCACTCCCCGCGGCATGGCAGTTACCGCCGTGAGAAAAAAAATCTGCCTGGATAGAAACTCTACCCCTTCTGGAGGCCGGGGAAAATAAGCAGGCTGGCTCGGTAGGTGGGTTTTTTTTTTTTTTAACCGAGCAGGGGAATGAAAACGTCCCTGAATGCAGAGGAATGAAACGTCTCTGCCTCGTAGGAGAGAGGGACCGGCCCACTGGTAAATCTCCCCTACTCACCGGGCTGCCACCGACTCTCCAGGTAAAGAAGCTGAAAGACTTCAAGGCCCAGCTATGCCTGCTTAGAAGGAAATTGTATATTTCAATTAATTATGAGGAATCTGAACTCCCAAATTGTATAATAAGTAAAGAAAATCCCTTTCCTTTTTTTTTTTTTGTACTTACTACCCCGTTGATCTAGTCATTTGGCCACCAAAGCATATAAAAACACTCTTGAATAGATAAGAATCAATTTAGTAAGACCAGGACCACAGGTTATGCTCCACCTGCTGGAGTCAGAGAAATACTGAAGAATCGCAGATGGCACACTGGGTTATCAGGGGGTGCCTTTTCAGTTTATTCTCTGACTTCACCTGCTGGAAGGGAGGCATAACCCAGCAGTCTGGACTGATCCGGGTATGTACAGGGAAAGTTCCATTAACCTGCACTCTGGTCCCGTGATCCGATCATCATTTGATTACTTGCTTGATATCAGTTCCACAATTGTTGTTTTTAGGTAGGTCCTCAATTTGTATTTCACATTGCCCTAAGAAGGAATCCGATCAGGTACAAAACATATGGCTACCAGTGCTTACTATTTCACCTCCCACAGATATTAATGACTTGGTGTTTCACTGGCAGTCTAATCCTCAGTCCACTCTGGACTCACTTCCCCAAAGAGGACAGTTTAGTGGTACCACAAAAAAAATGCACCTTAGTCTACCATGAGGACCTTGTGCTCCATGAGGTTGAAAGTCCATAGAGCCAAAAGAAATTGATGTGGGAAAACAAATCCCACATCTCTGAAGTAGGGAAGCACTAGATACAACCAAAAAAGAATATTTATTGAAATGCCTTATCTCCGCAGCTTCACAGCCATGTGAGTTATCTACATTGTTCTATTCCTGTCAGAAGCCTTAGTCTCTTCAGAAGCAACCTGTGATCAGTTTCTTCATTTTTGTTTCACAAGATTTCACAACTGACCTATAACCTAATGACTTCCTTTCCTTCAGCCACCAAAGCACCATATGGATTCCCCTTAGAGTAGCTTTGAATTGTCATCCTCCTTAGAGATTAGCTCTATCATTTCCTCCATGAAAGATAACTTTTGTCCTTTCAATTCATGCTCAATGGTACTAATTAAAGTACTAAGAGCTGATTTATAGCAATGTTTGTTAATTCTATTGTACATGCGTCTCTACCGTCCACCCTTAAGGCTGCAATGGTTCACCCAATCTTGAAAAAATTGGAATCTAATGTGAAGGACCCAAGCAACTACTGCTCCATTTCATCACTTCCATTGTTAGGTAAGATAATCGAGAAGACAGTCCTTAAACAGCTACAGGAATTTCTAGAAATAATAACCTTCTTCATAATGCTCAATTCAGCTTCCGACCAGGTCATAACACCAAACTTCTGTTACTGTCATACCTAGACATTGTAAGAAAAGGCTTTGCGGCAGGTACCCAGTATGTTCCAGGGCTGTTAGACTTGACAGCAGCGTTCGACACTCTAACCACTACATTATGCTAGGGCGACGTAAGTCACTAGTTATCTCAGCAGTTGTTCTCTTCTTTTCTCAAAGAGTGCTCCTATAGGGTTTCTATTGGTGATCCTTGTTCGCAACCGGTCCCATTAGCGACCAGAGTCCCTCGTGTGATCTGCTCTCTCAGATGGGTTTGACTTTCAAGATATATGCGGATGACATTCAGTTTCTACTTCCAGTATCTCCTTCTATTGATTAAATGTTCACTAAACTATCCTACTGTTTGGCTAACATTAGATCTTGGCTAACAGACAATAATTTAGTTTTTAACCTCAGTAAGACAGAGATCATCTGGCTGTCTCAAACTGCAACTCCCAATATTCCAGAGCACTGGTCATTTGATGGTATACAGATTTCTATACAATCTTAAGTGCAGTCTTCCTTTTTTAAGCTTTGGCTTCTTCAATCTATTAAACCATTCCTAAACACATTAGATTTTCAGATAGTGACTTAAGCTCTTGTCCTTACTTCACTTGACTACTGCAACTCTCTGTACATGGGTTTACCAAAGTCATCTTTAAAGATGCTATAGTCAATACAGAACTTTGCAGCATGCCTGATTACTGGCTTTTCTTTGCACTCTCATATTACACCTGCACTCATAACCGTCCACTGGCTGCCAGTCTGATAGCAAGTAAAATTTAAAATAATCACACTAGTCTTTAAATCCATTAATGAACTATCAACTCAAAGTTTTCCAGCATTGGTTACATATCAGCCAGTTCGCCCACTATGTTCCGCCTCTAGACACCTGCTTAATATACCATCACACAATCTATCCGATTGAAGGAATCATTGGAATCGATGTTCAAGGTTATTGGTCCTACTCTCCAGAGTGAGCTTCTGGAGTTTTTAAAACATGAACATGACTACTGATGTTTCAGGAAAATTCTTAAGGGATATTTATTTTCCATCGCATTTAATGATGAAATTGCTGCTCCTGCCAGATAGGGCAGTGAAATCCTAAGGAATGGCAACTTTCACAGGTGATGCTTGAATGCATATCTGTAAGTTATTATTGTTACAACTGTATATTTTAATTTATTTTATATTTTGTGTACGTTATGTTGTTATGTTTTGTATATCAGTGGGATGTAAATGTTTTTAAATAAATACACATATATATTAATACATCTAAAATAATAATAATTAAACTGTTTTATCTGTAGAATTGCTTTAGAAAACTGCCCTCATAGTAGGGGAGTCTGTTTTACTTATTGTGTCTAAAGGGATTGACATTGCTAGTACCACAGAAACCGAAATGATGGCAGAAAAGGACCAAATGGTCCATCCAGTCTTCCAAGTAAGCTTATAAGAACATAAGAACATAAGAAATTGCCATGCTGGGTCAGACCAAGGGTCCATCAAGCCCAGCATCCTGTTTCCAACAGAGGCCAAACCAGGCCACAAGAACCTGGCAATTACCCAAACACCTAGAAGATCCCATGCTACTGATGCAATTAATAGCAGTGACTATTCCCTAAGTAAACTTGATTAATAGCAGTTAATGGACTTCTCTTCCAAGAACTTATCCAAACCTTTTTTGAACCCAGCTACACTAACTGCACTAACCACATCCTCTGGCAACAAATTCCAGAGATTTATTGTGCGTTGAGTGAAAAAGAATTTTCTCCGATTAGTCTTAAATGTGCTACTTGCTAACTTCATGGAATGCCCCCTAGTCCTTCTATTATTCGAAAGTGTAAATAACCGAGTCACATCTACTCGTTCAAGACCTCTCATGATCTTAAAGACCTCTATGATATCCCCCCTCAGCCGTCTCTTCTCCAAGCTGAACAGCCCTAACCTCTTCAGCCTTTCCTCATAGGGGAGCTGTTCCATCCCCTTTATCATTTTGGTTGCCCTTCTCTGTACCTTCTCCATTGCAACTATATCTTTTTTGAGATACGGCGACCAGAATTGTACACAGTATTCAAGGTGTGGTCTCACCATGGAGCGATATAGAGGCATTATGACATTTTCCGTTTTATTAACCATTCCCTTCCTAATAATTCCTAACATTTTATTTGCTTTTTTGACTGCTGCAGCACACTGAGCTGACGATTTCAATGTATTATCTACTATGTATTATCTACTATGTATTATCTACTATGGTAGTTTATGATGTGCCGTGTAGGTTACCCCATGCTTATCTGTTTCCCAGACCATAAAAGTCAAGGCCCTCACTGGTTGCTGTTTGAATCCAATTCCTCGTTACCCTTGTGCTTACCAGTTTCCCACACTAACCCTCGTTGATTGCTGTTGAATCCAATTCCCTGTTATACTTTACTGTTGAAGCAGACAGCAATGTTTGAGATGCATCAAAGTATCAGTCTTATTGGTTAAGGGTAGTAACCGCCACATCAGCAAGTGGGGGTGGAAGGGAAATAGAACCAAAGAGCTAAGAGAAACAGATAAGTATGAGAAAAAATGTGAAGCTTGCTGAGCAGACTGGATGGGCCGTTTGGTCTTCTTCTGCCGTCATTTCTATGTTTCTATACCCCCATACTTGTTTCCCCAGACCATAACATTCGGGGTCCTCAGCTGCTGAACGAATCCAATTCCCCTTTTTCCCCTGCCATTGAAGGAGAGAGCAATGATGGAGTTGCATCAACAGTATTAAGGCTTATTGGTTAAAGCCACACCATCAAGTTACTCTATGCACTCTTTTCTTCATTTCCATCATTTAGCTTTTAGGGATCCACAGTATTTATCCCATGCCCTTTTGAATTCTTTCACTGTTTTGGTTTTCACCACCTTCTCCGGAAGGGCATTCCAGGCATCCACTACCCTCTCTGTGAAGAAATATTTTCTGACATTGGTTCTGAGACGTCCTCCTTGGAGTTTCATTTTGTGACCCCTAGTTCTACTGATTTCTTTCCAATGGAAAACGTTTGATGTTTGCGCATCTTTAAAACCTTTCAGGTTTCTGAAGGTCTGTATCATATTGCCCCTGCGCCTCCTCTCTTCCAGGGTATACATATTCATATCAGTCAGTCTCTCCTCATAAGTTTTCTGATACTGACCCCACACCATTTTGGAAGCCCTTCTCTGGAACTCCTCCATCCTGTCTCTATCCATTTTGAGATAAAAGCTCCAGAACTGAACACAGTACTCCAGCTGAGGCCTCACCACCTCCATTTTCCTACCGGTTATTCCTCTCTATGCAATCCAGCATTCTTCTGGCTTTAGCTATCGCCTTGTCACATTGCTTTGCCATGTTCAGATTGTCAGAAATTATCACCTGAAGATCCCATTCTTGGTCTGTACACATTAGCCACCCCCCATACAGCTCTTTTGGATTACCGCATCTCAGATGCATGAATCTGCATTTCTTGGCATTGAATCCCAGCTGTTAAATCTTCAACCAGTGTTCAAGCCTTCATTCTCTCTTCTTCTTCAGGCATGTCCACTCTGATACAGATCTTGGTATTATCCGCAAATAGATAAACTTTACCTTCTATCCCTTCCACAATGTTGCTCACAAAGATATTGAATAGAACCGGACCCAATACTGATCCCTGTGGCACTCCACAGTAATAACAGAAGAAAAGGAGCAAATGGTCCATCCAGTCTGCCCAGCAAGCTTCTTATTGTTACGGATCCAGAAGTGGACCCCTGTTCCGAGGTAAGGTTAGCGCTGCCAAAGAGGGAGTTAACCCTCTCTGGTCCCTACCGTTGGAGGGCAAGGCTTGAACGTTCACCCATCGAGTAAAGACTTCGCCCTGGAAGCTCGCGGTTCCCCCAGGAGGAGCCCGTAGGAACCCGGCCACTGGGACTTAGGAGACTCCCTCAAGACTGAAGATTGGTCTGGATGCAGGCACCTCCTGCAAGTCATAGGTTACAGACGGCTGGCGCCTCCAGCAGGTCGAGTCAGTCCAGGAGTAAAAGCTGAAGAGTAGTCAAAGGCCGTTCCGAGGGTCGAAGCCAGAAGGGTCCTCAGCCAGTCCAAACGCAATCCAGGAGAAGGGTCCGCAGCCAATCCAGAAGTAACCCAGGAGAAGGGTCCGCAGCCAGTCCAAGGTCAAGCTGAGAGAAGAACGAAAGCCGGTCCAAGGGTCAGGAGCCAAGAATCAGTCCAACAAGGAAGGAGAACAGAAGCGGGACGAAGATCAGGATCGCCAGCACAGGATCCAGGACCAGAACCTCCATACCAAGGCAAGGTCTGAGGAGCAGACCTTGCCTTAAATACCTGGAAAGAGGGAGGAGCCTCAGGAGGGAGCCATGACATTTCCTGTCGTGGCCTCTTTAAATCTATTCTTCAGCCGTGCACGCAGCTCTGCGCAGCCAGGAAGAGGGAGGAGTCAGCTCAGCCCCGCTGGGCTCCGTGGCCGGCCTTGGCAGCGGCCAAGGCCATGGGAAGAATGCCGGAGGAGGCTCCCTGCTCCTGCAGGAGCCTCCGGGCCCACCCAACGTCGCGGGTGAGTACCTGGTCTTGGCTGCGGACCGCCGCAACTGGCGGCCATGACAGTCGGCCCCAGTCGCGGCTTGCCGCAACCGATGGCCATAACAGTACCCCCTCCTTTAGGCCTCCCTCTAGAAGGCTTGGGCTTATCTGGATGTTCGTTGTGAAAGTTCTGGAGAAATATTTTATCTAGGATGTTTTTTACTGGCTCCCAGGAATTCTCTTCTGGTCCGAATCCTTCCCAAGATAGTAAGTACTCCCATGTGCGACCTCGTTTACGGACATCAAGTACCTCATACACCTGATAAATCATCTCTTCTTCTGCCCTAGGCGGTAAAGCTTCAGGAATCTTGCGAGTAGGCCAAGTGAGGACCAACGGCTTCAACAGAGATGTGTGAAAGGAATTGTGGATGCGTAATGTTGCTGGCAGACGAAGTTGATAGGTCACGGGTCCTAGTCGTCGAAGCACCGGAAAGGGCCCGATATAACAAGGAGCTAATTGCATAGACGGAACTCTCAGGCGGATGTGCCGGGTGCTCAGCCATACGGAACCGACGGCCTGGTTGACTGTGTCAATCGGCAAAGTTTTTGGCGGAGAGCACTGCTTTACGCAGCATCTGCTGAGTATGAACCCAAAGTCTTTTTTTTTTTTAATTCTTTATTTATCACATTTCACTATACAATATTCACATTTCTCATTGCATATTTATGAAATAACAATGTATGGTTAATGCAATATATTTAACACTTACTAGTAAATTAAACACAACTAACCACCACATTAGTTTATCAATCAAACTGGAGGGTTATTATTCCAACACTTGGGAGCATTAACAGGGAAAACATTTTTAAAGAAAAATTTGCATATATACCTCTTTACTTTATATTAACTAGAAACTGGGGTTGAGGTCGGCACTCTAGCTTGATCCAAGAACATCTTTAATTGGTCAGGAACAAAAAATATATATGTATTCTCTTGTTTTTGTATTATACATTTGCACGGATAGCGTAGTGCATAGGAATAACCTAGCGAGATTACTTCCTGACGAAATACCAAGAAAGCCTTACGTCTCAATTGAGTAGAGGGAGCTAGATCAGGGAAAATTTTTATAGGTTTTTCATGATAAGTAATTGGATACTTACTAAAATATTTTTTCATTATAACATTAATATCTGTAGTGGAATAAAAGGTTACCAACAAAGTTCCCCTACTTATTATATTAGCTGTGGAGTCCTCCAAAAAATTGGTAAGGTCTCCCTGGAAATTTTCTACTCTAGGCAATTCATTTCTCGTGGGGAGGAAATAACAATTGTTAACAGTGGGAGACCGCTCTAAGGTAAACCCTAATTGTTCAACAAAAAATTTCTTTAAAGATATTATTGGTTCTTCCCCAACTATTCTGGGGAAATTTAAAAATCTTAAGTTGAACCTTTTTGTGTTATTTTCCAACATTTCTATTCTCCTACTAATGACATCCCTGTCTTTCACCACAGCTGCATTAAACTCCAATGATTTTTTTCCCTGATCTTCCAAATGTTTAACTCTCTCATTGGTTTCTTTTATCTGCTTTTGAGTCTCTAGGTGTTCCTGTTCATATTTCCCATTAAGTAAGTCCATTTTCCTTTCCAAATCTTTAATATTAGTTGTCATGTCTGCCATCAAGTCCCACAAAGTTTCTAATGTTGCTAGTGCTGGGCGGGTTAGTGAACCTGATAACTGGATATTTGGCATAGTGACTTTCCCCTCCATTCCAGGAGTTACCAGAGACAAACTTTCATTTCCCCCTACAACAAGTGAAGGGGTAATTGAAGTGTCTTTTTTTTCATTTGAACTGTAAATGCGGGGTTGAACATTCCCCGCAATAAGTCCAAGGTCTTCATGATCCTCTACAGTTAATTCCCTTCTCCCTTTGCACTGGTGGTAGCCCGGTGTTAGGGCTAAGAGAGGCCTCTTCTGTAGACACAAGGGGCCCTCTCCCTGACCCCTTGGTACATCAAAGTCCTTGGCATCTCTATCTAATAGGATAGGAGAGGCCATGAAGCTGGTTATTTCTTGTTGCATCAAAGACGGCATCGGGAGAGTAGGAAAAACTCTTACCCTGCCTTTACGTTTGGGAGGCATAACTTAATTAAAAGGAAAAACAATAAACAAGATATGTCCCAACTTCCCTCTTATGCAATTTTTAACTGGAATATATGACCCCAAGAGAGAGGAGTAGATTTCTTTGATCTTACTTTTGGCGATTCCGGCGAAGTCCGGCAAAGTCCATTGACTGAACGCGCGCGCGGCTTAAGCAATGTGCCGGCTCTGCTACGCGCCGCAGGGTGGTAGGTTTTATTGCTGCTTCCGGGTCCGCCCCTCTCAGCAGCAGACGTCACGAGGCAAACCAGCTGGCCTCAAACAGCCCTGCCGGGATCAGCTGAAGATGGTAAGGAAAAGCCAAGCCGTGTCGCTGCAGTCCTCTGCTCTCCTCTCTCTCTCCCTCAGCCAGAAGAGCAGAGCGGCAGGTTTTATTGCCGCTTCCGGGTCCGCCCCTCTCAGCAGCCGACGTCACGAGGCAAACCAGCTGGCCTCAGACAGCCCTGCCGGGACCAGCTGAAGATGGTAAGGAAAAGCCAAGCCGTGTCGCTGCAGTCCTCTGCTCTCCTCTCTCTCTCCCTCCACCCAAAGTCTTTTTAATTGTCCAGCAGTGAGCTGGGCTTCAGGGGATGGAACCGGTAACGGTAAAGGCAAGGGTGGTCTGGGTTGATGTCCAAATATGATCTAAAAAGGCGAAGCCCCCGTGGCAGTACAGGCGTGAGAATTATGAGAAAATTCAGCCCAAGAAAGAAGAGTCGCCCAGTCATCTTGGTGAGAATTAACATATATTCGTAGAAATTGTTTTAACGTATGATTCGTACTTTCAGCCTGTCCATTGGCTTGTGGGTGAAACGCAGTAGTAAAGTCCAAAGAAATGTTAAATTTTTTACAGAGATTGCACCAAAAACATGCTGTCAGAAACAATGTGCTGCGGCAGGCCATGAAGTCTGAAGATATGGCGCATAAATAGTTGAACCAACTGAGGAGCAGACAAGAGGGAGGGTAGTGGGATAAAGTGGGCCATTTTTTAAAACCGGTCCACTACCACCCATATAACAGTATTGCCCTCTGAGGGCGGAAGTTCCACGATGAAATCTGTGGAGATGTGTGTCCATGGTTTGGAGGGTGCCGGTAATGGTTGTAACAGTCCTTGTATTCTCCCTGTAGGAATCTTATGTTGGGCACAGGTTGGACAGGAAGCCACATAAGCTTTTATGTCCTTACATATTCCAGGCCACCAATAGTATTGCTGTAGAAGTGTCTGAGTCCGGGCTTGTCCCGGGTGTCCTGCTAGTTGTGATTCATGTCCCCAGGCCAATACTTTATTCTGCAATCTCTTGGGAACCACCGTTTTACCAAGTGGAATCGTGAAGGTAGCAGCTAGGGTGATGCAGGCTGGATCTATAATATGCTGAATGGGTTCCTCTGCATCTTCAGTGGAAAATGATCGGGACAAGGCGTCAGCTTTAACATTTTTGTTAGCTGGGCGATACCGCAGTTCGAAGTGGAAACGTATAAAAAAGAGGGCCCAACGAGCTTGGTGCGGGTTCAACTGTTGAGCCTGTTGAAGGTATACCAAATTCTTATGATCCGTATATACCGTTATACGGTGTTGCGCTCCATCCAGCCATTGCCGCCACTCTTCAAAATCCAGTTTTATGGCAAGCAATTCTTTGTCCCCGATGGAGTAATTATGCTCCGCTGAAGAGAATTTCTTAGAACAGTAGGAGCAAGGTTGGGAGGTCCCCATTCTGGCTTAAAACAGCTCCTACTCCTTCAGCAGAAGCGTCCACCCCCACAATAAATGGCCGTTTAGGGTCGGGATGTCGAAGACAGGGTTGTTGTAGAAAAGAGTTTTTAAGCGCTTGAAAGGCCTGTTCAGCCTCGATAGGCCATTCCTTGATGTTTGACCCTTTACTGGTAAGTGCGGTAAGGGGTGCGGCCAGTTTGGAAAAGTTCTTGATAAAACTACGATAGTAGTTTGCGAATCCAAGGAAACGCTGAAGTGCCTGTAATCCTTTAGGCTGAGGCCACTCTTGGATACATCTTAATTTGGAAGGATCCATCTGGAAGCCATGTTTGGAAATGATATACCCCAAGAAGGGTAAGGATTCCTGTTCAAAGATGCATTTTTTGATCTTGGCGTATTAACGATTCTCTCTTAAGCGTTGTAACACTTGAACAACATGTTGCCGATGTGTCTGTAGATTGGAGGAGAAAATATAAATGTCATCGAGGTAGACCACTACGCATACATAAAGTAGATCTCGGAAAATTTCATAAATGAGATGCTGAAACACTGCAGGGGCATTAGTCAATCCGAAGGGCATAACAAGATATTCATAATGACCATCTCTGGTGTTAAAAGCGGTCTTCCATTAATCACCCTCCCGAATTCTGATTGGGTTATATGCTCCTTGCAGATCCAGTTTAGAGAACACATTGGCTCCCTGTAGACGGTCAAAACGCTCCGCTATCAGCAGTAGAGGGTATCGATCCTTAATGGTAATTGTATCGAGTCCACGGTAATCAACAAAGAAAAACCCAGCCCCTGCTGGAGATTTGGACTGCCGAATGAATCCCTTCTTTAGATTTTCTTGAACATATTCAATCATAGCACGAGTCTCCAATGCGGATAGCGGATAAACCATACCACGCGGTGGGGAAGTTCCAGGAACCAAGATAATGGTACAATCAAACTCCCGGTGCGGAGGCAACGTATCTGCAGCCTTCTTAGAGAAAACATCGATGAATTGTTCATACTGGGAAGGAAGGCCCTCCAGACGAGTGGTGCAGATACTGGTACTAGAGGCATTGGATTCTTTAATGCAAGTTCCACGACAGGCTGGCCCCCACTGAACCAGTCTTAGTGATGTCCAGTCAAACTGTGGATTGTACCGTTGTAACCAAGGAATCCCAAGAACAACTGGGTGAATGGCTTTCTGAATGATATAAACTGTGATGCTTTCGGTATGATCCAGTTCAATATGGCAATCCAAGGGAATCGTGTGATGAGTTATTTTTCCTGGCAGAGGATCTCCGTGGATGGAAGAGATGATTAACGGCTTAGGGCATAGACTGGTAGGAATATGTAGTTGTTCCACCAGATCTTGCAGGATGAAACTTCCTCCTGCCCTGGAATCTACTAATGCCAAAGTAGAAAATTGGTGGTCTCCTAGAAGCAAGGTTATTTGTAGTGTGAGTGGAGGAGCAGGAGTAGTGATACCTAGGGTTACTCCCACAATATACCCTAGGCTTGGCAGTTTCCCGGACACGTAGGGCAGCTCGCAATGAGATGACCCACTCCTCCACAATATAAACAGAGGCCTGCCTTTCGTCACCTTTGCTTTTCTTCTGGAGAGAGAGGTCCACGACCCAACTGCATAGGTTCTTCACCCGACCTCTCTGTGCTGGCTGTAGATCGTACTGCCGGAGTCGAGGAACGAACAGGACTAGACACCGCCATGTGTCTACTGGTATAAAGTCCTTCACGAGTTCTTTCTTGTAAACGGCGATCAATCCTGGTGTCCAGGTCAAATCAGAGAGTCCAAGGAGCGAGGCAACTCACGGGCCGCCATTACATCCTTAATTTTAGATGACAGTCCCTCCAAGAATATAGTCCGGAGACAGTTCTCCTCCCAATGGAGTTCTGAGGCAAGAGTTCAAAACTCTATGGTGTAATCCACCAAAGGATGACCTCCTTGGCGGAGTTGAAGAAGCTTGGAGCCTGAGACCACTTGTTTTCCTGGATTATCAAATACTGTTTGAAACAGTTTCAGGAACTGAGGAAGGTTTTGCAGAATAGGATCTGATCCCCTCCAGTAGGGACAAGCCCATGCTAGTGCCTTGCCTCCCAATAAAGATAAAATATACGTAGTCTTAGTTAGATCACCCGGAAAAAGCGAAGCTTGTAATTGGAAATGCATACTGCATTGATCGAGGAATCCTTGGCATGAACGAGGTTCACCATCATAACGTGGAGGAATAGGCAAAGAAATCATAGGACGGGCATTACCCTGCCCCACTGCTGGTGGTGGAAATGCTGGAGGAGCTGGCTGGGCCACAGCAATGGAATCCAGACGGGCATTGAGTCGCTCCAGATTCCAATATCCGTTGCTGCTCCATGGCTTTCTGGGCTAGTCCAGGAATGGCCTGGCGAGCTGAAGCCTCTGCCGAGGCCATGTCCTTGGTATTCTGTTACGGATCCGGCAGTGGACCCCTGTTCCGAGGTAAGGTTAGCACTGCCAAAGAGGAAGTTAACCCTCTCTGGTCCCTACAGTCTGAGGGCAAGGCTTGAACGTTCACCTGTCGGGTAAAGACTTCGCCCTGGAAGCTCACGGTTCCCCCAGGAGGAGCCCATAGGAACCCGGCCACTGGGACTTAGGAGACTCCCTCAAGGCTGAAGATTGGTCTGGATGCAGGCGCCTCCTGCAGGTCATAGGTTCAAGAAGGCTGGCGCCTCCAGCAGGTTGAGTCAGTCCAGGAGTAAAAGCTGAAGAGTAGTCGAAGGCCGTTCCGAGGGTCGAAGCCAGAAGAAGGGTCCGCAGCCAGTCCAAACGCTATCCAGGAGAAGGGTCCGCAGCCAATCCAGAAGTAACCCAGGAGAAGGGTCCGCAGCCAGTCCAAGGTCAAGCCGAGAGAAGAACGAAAGCCGGTCCAAGGGTCAGGAGCCAAGAATCAGTCCAACAAGGAAGGAGAACAGAAGCGGGACGAAGATCAGGAACGGAGTCCAGGAACGCCAGCACAGGATCCAGGACCAGAACCTCAATACCAAGGCAAGGTCTGAGGAGCAGACCTTGCCTTAAATACCTGGAAAGAGGGAGGAGCCTCAGGAGGGGGCCATGACATTTCCTGTCATGGCCCCTTTAAATCTATTCTTCAGCCTCGCGCGCAGCTCTATGCAGCCAGGAAGAGGGAGGAGTCAGCTCAGCCCCGTTGTGCTCCGCGGCCGGCCTTCGCAGTGGCCCAGGCCGCGGGAAGAACGCCGGAGGCTCCCTGCTCCTGCAGGAGCCTCCGGGCCCACCCAACGTCGCGAGTGAATACCTGGTCCCGGCCGCGGACCACCGCAGCCGGCGGCCATAACACTTATGGCAGTAACTGCTGCTCTGTGCAGGCTATCCCCATGTTTCTGTTAAGGGTAATAACTGCCATTCCACCCCCAAATCTTATGTTAAGGGTAAAGCAAAATTGCTTACCTTGTAATAGGTTATCCCAGGACAGCAGGATGTAGTCCTCACATATGGGTGACATCAGTAATGAAGCCCTATACGAAAAAACGTCTGTCAAAGTTTCTAGAAACCTTTGATTGGCACAGTGTGCCCACTGAGCATGCTCGGCCTGCCATGGTATTCTCAGCCACAGGGGTCTCCCTTCAGTCTCATTTGTAGCAATGAGTGTTAGCCAAAAATAAAATAATAAAACGTATCAGACCCATCGCCGCGGGGTGGCTGTCCTGGGATAACACCTATTACAAGGTAAGCAATTTTGCTTTATCCCAGGACAAGCAGGATGCTAGTCCTCACATATGGGTGATTAGCAAGCTACAGGCTAAGTCAGCCTTGTATTGGTCAAACAGGTTACAATTTGTGCAACAGGCACAACTGGCGTACTGTTGGGAAAAATGACGCAGTCTGAAATCACGAAAGGTTGGATGTGGAAGGTGTTGGATTATACTGGAAACAAGTTCTTTAAGACAGATTGTCCATAGGCTGAGTCTTGTCATCCTTCCTTGTCGAGACAGTAGAGAGCCGCAAAGGTGTGAAGGGAACTCCATGTTGCGGCCTTACATATGTCAGCTATTGGCACTGAATGATAGTGTGCTACTGAGGTTGACATTGCTCGTACTGAGTGCGCCTTTACTCGCCCTTGGAGAGGAAAGCCTGCTTTTTCATAGCAAAATTGTATGCAATCTGCTAGCCAATTGGAGAGAGTTTGCTTGCCTACTGCTTTTCCAGGTTTGTTTGGATCAAAAGAAACAAAGAGCTGGTTGGATTTTCTATGGGCTGTAGTGCGATCTAAGTAGTACACAAGTGCATGCTTACAATCTAAGGTGTGTAAAGCTCTCTCTCCTTGATGAGAGTGTGGGTTTGGGAAGAAAGTAGGCAAGATGATGGATTGATTCAAATGGAATTCCGTAACTATCTTTGGAAGAAATTTTGGGTGTGTACAAAGTACCACTCGATCATGTAGGAATTTTGAGTAGGGTGAGTATGTGAAAAGTGCTTGTAACTCACTAACCCTTCTTGCAGATGTGATGGCTATTATGAAAATAGTATTCCAGGTGAGAAATTAACATCACAGGAATCCATGGGTTCAAAAGGAGAAAGCATGAGCTTGTTAAGACCACATTAAGGTCCCATTGTGTGACCGGTGGTCGGTGTGGAGGTTTACGTTGAATTAAACCTCTCATAAATCTACTAACGAGGGGTTGTACTGATATTGGTGCATCCCCAACGGTATTGTGATAAGCTGATATTGCACTTAAATGTACTCGTACAGATGAGGTCTGGAGACCAGAGTCTGAGAGATGCCATAGATAGTCTAATAAAGATGATGCAGTGCAGGAAAAAGGGTTGACACTGTTTCGTGTGCACCACCTGGTAAACCTTTTCCATTTAGCACGATAGTTTTTTCGTGTGGAGGGTTTACGTGAAGCTACAAGCACTTGAGAGACGTTAGTTGAAAGATTGAGTGGTTTGTAAGATCAAGCTTTCAACATCCACGCTGTGAGGGATAGGGATTGAAGGTTGGGGTGGCGCAACCTGCCCTGATCCTGAGTTATGAGAGTGGGTGCTGTGCCCAGGCGAATTGGGTCTCTGATCGAGAGGTCTAGAAGTATGGGAAACCATACTTGTCGAGGCCAATACGGGGCTATGAGTATCATGGACCCTTTATCCTGTTGTAGCTTCACTAGAGTTTTGGTTATTAGCGGTATCGGGGGGTATGCGTATAGAAGGCCTGAGTTCCAATGGCGAGCAAAGGCGAACGTGGGTAAGCGGTTTCTCTGCCTGAACAGGGAGCAATAATTGTCCACTTTGTAAGTCAGTTGTAATGCAAAGAGGTCTACTGTTGGATGGCCCCAACGTTGAAAGATCTTGGTCACCACTATTGGATCCAGAGACCACTCATGAGGTTGGAATTGATGACTGAGGAGATCCACCACTACATTGTGAATTCCTGCTAGATAAGTGGCCCGTAAAAGCATTGAGTGTGTTAGGGCCCAGTCCCAAATCTGTGCTGCTTCTTGACAAAGGAGATACAAGCCCGTTCCTCCCTGTTTGTTGATGTACCACACAGCTACTGTGTTGTCTGTTTGTATCAGAACAGTCTTGTGGTAAAGACAGTCCTTGAACGCATGCAGCACATAACGTATAGCTCGAAGCTCTAGGAAGTTTATCTGAAATGTAGCTTCGAGTTTTGTCCAAGTACCTTGGGTCTGCAGATGACCAATGTGTGCTCCCCAGCCTAAGGTGGATGCATCTGTAGTTAACGTCACTTGCATAATTGGTTGTTGGAAAGGTAGGCCTTTGAGCAAGTTGTTCATGGTTGTCCACCATAGGAGCGAGGATCGTAGTTGCTGAGTTTCTTGAAGTGGATAAGAAAGCGGTTGAATGGCTTGTATCTGTTGTTTTTTGAGAATCCATTGCGTGAGCCTCATGGCTAATCTGGCCTTAGGAGTGACGTGAACTGTGGAGGCCATGTGACCCAAGAGAGTGAGACATTGATGAGCTGTTATTTGTGTGCATGCGTGGAGAGAGCCTGCTAACGAGGCTAGTGTCTGTGCACAGTTTTTTGGAAGGAAAGCTTTTGCTGTTATGGTGTTTAATTCTGCTCCGATGAATTGTAACAGGTGAGATGGTGTGAAGTGGGATTTCTGGTAGTTGATAAGGAATCCCAAGGAATGGAGTAGAATTATTGTGAGCTTGAGAGAGTTGAGAGCTCCTTGCTTTGTTTGGCTTCTGATGAGCCAGTGGTCTAGGTAAGGAAACACATGCACGCCTTGCTTGTGTAGGTGGGCAGCTGCCACTGCTAGGTGGCAGCTGCCCACCTAGCAGTGGGCAGATGCCACCTAGCCTGGTGCGCGAACAAAAGTACGCGCGCGCGTAGAATTATAAAATCTACCCCTTTGTGAACACTCGAGTGCTGAGGCAAGACCGAATGGTAGCACCCTGTACTGGAAATGTTGATTTTCTACTAGGAATCGTAGAGATTTGCGATGAGGAGGGAATATTGGAATGTGAGCGTATGCATCTTGAAGATCCAGAGAACAGAGCCAATCTCCCTTTTGGAGTAGAGGTAACATGGTGCCCAGAGAAACCATCCTGAATTTTTCTTTTCTCAGAAATTTGTTGAGATTTCTGAGGTCGAGGATGGGACGTAGGCCTCCTGTTTTCTTTGGAATGAGGAAATAAAGGGAGTAGAATCCTCTGCCCTGCTGAGGCCAGGGAACTGGTTCCACGGCCCTGGCTCTCAGAAGGGTGGATAATTCTGTTTGTAGAAGTGTGGATTGGTTGTTTACTGTCCAAAATGAGGTGGGTGGAGTATCGTTTGGTACAGTGAGAAAGTCCAAGTGGTACCCTTGAGATGTGATGGAGAGTACCCATTGGTCTGTGGTAATGTGAGACCAATTGTGTTGGAAGAAAGCAATCCGACCTCCTACTGGCAAATTTGGGGTCGGATTGGTGGACAGGCTGCTGCTCTCTGGTAGAATTTCAAAACCCCGATGTTGCTCCTGTTTGCAGAGGGGGTTGAGCTCTAGGCGCCCTTGGTTGTCTAGTTTGTGCTCTTTGAGTTGGTCTGGATGAGCGTCCACGGGAAGGAGGTTGATAATAACGCCTTGGCCTATAGTATGGACGCTTGGCTCTTTTCTTGGGAGTCTTCTTGATGGTACTTGAGACTCCTGAGGTACCGAAGATAGTTGCTTTAGGGTTTCTGAGTGTTCCTTTAGGAGAGAAATTGCTTCCTTCACCTTATCCCCGAAGAGATTGTCTCCTACACAAGGGCTGATAGTCTTGATGCAGTTTCAAAACAATCATATGTTGCACGAACTTCGTGTTTGCCCGCTTCCAGACCTTTATGAATTATGTCAGAGAATGACTCCTGAACTTGCTGGGGGAGATTTTCAGAGAGTTCATGCATTTGCTTCCATAAGTTACGCTGGTATTGCGTCATATATAATTGGTAGGATGCAATCCTGGAAACTAGCATGGATCCCTGAAACATCTTCCTACCTGTGTTGTCTAGGAACCTGTTGTCTCTTCCTGGTGGAGTTGAAGAATGAGTTTTTATTCTTTTGTGCTGACTCAACTACCACTGACTGGTGAGGTAGTTGAGTCTTCTGGAAATCTGGGATATGCTGGACCAGGTATGTCGCATCGGTCCTTTTGTTTACTGGAGGTATGGAGCAGGGATGCTCCCATAATCTGTGTTACAATTCTATGAGGACTTCGTGGACTGGTATTGCTAATACCTCCATAGGTGGGTCCAGGAACTGCAACACTTCCAGGGTCTTTTGTCTGGTGTCTTTCTCTGACTGTAGCTGAAAAGGAATGGTGTCAGTCATATCCTTGATGAAGTTGGAGAAGGAGAGGTCCTCCGGAGGGGTTTTTCTACGTTCCTCTGGAGGAGATGGTTCTGACAGGACTTCTTCTGAGGAGGTATCAGTGTCAGTATCCTTCCATGAATCAGGTGTATGCAGTCTAGGCACCTTTGGTATCGATGGCATCGATGATTGTCCCCTGGGTTTCGATGGGAACAATGGGGATATTGGTGGGAATGGGTGTGGAACCCCTGATGGACCCGGGATTGGATCTGGAATCGGTGATTCTCCGGCAGTATCTTCTCCCCTCAGTGGTGGTATCAGCACTTCCTGAGGCTTCACAGGGATTGCACCGATATGTGTATCTAGTTTTGCTAAAATCGGCGCAAAGAAAGATAAATCGGACATCGACGGAATAGACGATGGAGTCAGTAGGATCATCGGTATTAGCATCGAAGGAACCGGCGATGGAACTGGTAAGGGCATCGGTACTGGCATTGATGGACCTGGCGATGGAACCGGTAAGGGCATCGGTACTGGCGATGGAATCGACGATGGAGACAGTACTGGCAATGGCGCTGGCCTCGAAGGCAGAGTCGGTGCTGGCATCGAAGGGATGTCGAAGAGTGCATTCCTGACTGCCTGGCGGATATAGCCGTCCAGTTCCACCTGCATAGCTGGTGAGAAGCAGCTATGGGGGGAGGCAGTGAAGGCGATTCCGGTACCTCCGCAGAGCCCTGAGGAGGTATGGTTCCCGGCACTGATATTGGTGGGGATTGCCTTGGGGTGGAAGGCCTCGATGAAGCGTCCTCTCTCCGAGGTTTCTTAGACGCTAATCCAGGATCCTTCGATGGACCGCCGGATATCGGGTCGGTCTCAGGATCGTGAGGCCTCCGATGTCGATGCTTCTGTTTGTGGTCAGTGCTTTTTTCGACGACCGACGTCGATTTTATCGAAGATATAGATGGGGTTGGTGACATTCTATCTCCCGCTTCATCCAGTTTTCTTTTCTTCAGGACGACCTTATGGATCACTCCAGCCCGAGACGACTGCGTGGACGTCGAAGTTGAGGGCATTAGCTGTAAATGGAACAGGTGCTCCATCTTCTCCATCCGGAGTCTCCTGCCCTTTGGCGTCATCTCGGCACACTTCGGGCAGGTTAGGATATCGTGTCTCTCACCGAGACAGAGAACACACTCTAAGTGTGGGTCCGTGATGGACATTGTATGACAACAAATCGGGCATTTCTTAAAACCCTTAGCCATTATGAAGTCGGTCAGCTGTCGACGACTTTCGGCTAATAGGTACGGTACGGAACCGATGCAAAAATGGAAAAACTTACCACAATGGTAAAAAAACGGGGGACCCCTGCGGTTTCAAAGTTTTTCGGTTGTTTTTATATATGTGGTGAAAATCACCACACAGGACTCCAGTTAACCACGAGGCTAACGGCTTTGCGGAAAAAAGAAGACTGAAGGGAGACCCCTGTGGCTGAGAATATCATGGCATGCCAAGCATGCTCAGTGGGCACACTGTGCCAGTCAAAAGTTTCTAGAAACTTTGACAAAAGTTTTTCTGTATAGGGCTCCATTACTGATGTCACCCATATGTGAGGACTAGCATCCTGCTTGTCCTGGGATACTAATATTTACAATCAAAAACCAAGCAATTGTCAAACCCATAACAAAATTACTGCTAGCAACATTTTAATGGGGGGGGGGGGGGCGGACGGACGACAGCCTTATTGATAATTCAGACAATGCTGCTTGAACATTCTTTGCTTTTGGACTTGACTGTAGAAACAGTCCTGTGCTTTTTTCCTATGGTCTGCATATCAGTATCCAGTTCCCCCTCCCCCTCAATGCCATCTTCGAAGTGGAGAGTGTTGTAAGGGATGAAGATGATTTCATCCAATATATAAGAAAGAGCTCTCTCGGCTGCTGGAGACAGAGAAATACTGAGAGGATGCAGGTTGCACACCGGACTAAGAGGGGGTGCTCTCAAGGTTTTTCTCTATCTCCATCTGCTGGAAGGGAGGCAAAACCCAGCAGTCTGGACTGATCCGGGTATGCACAGGGAACAAACATTTTTCCTTAAGCTCCCCCAACAATTATTGGTGCCAGTTTGGGAAAAAAAACTCCAGCTAAACCCAGCTTACATCACTTCCTTTAGCCAAAGCAAATCCGCCTCCCAGTAGCAGCACGACACCCCACGGCAGCTGCTTATGAACGACCTCCCAGGACAGCAAGGGAGAAGGAAAAAACTGTTTATCTATATAAAAAAAAAAAGAAAATTGAAATAACTGTACTGTATCAGATACGTTAGTTTTCAAAAGAACACAAAGAATTCACAGTGACAGATTGCACAACAAAAATAGCATTTCACAGTCTCATATTTTCCCGTGATTCCTATTAAGTTCAGGAAGATTCTCACAATTCCCGACTCATCTATGTTGTTGCAATAAAGTTTTATGGCTAGATTTAAGCACCAGGCACAAAAACAACAACAACAAAAAAAACCCATATACTCGCAGGCTTTGGAAACAACACATCTTTTGATTGAGGATTTCTTTTCTTGCAACTTCTAGAAGGGAGAAAAACTGCACTGAAAAAAAATCATGCCAGTGAAAACATTTGCAAAAAAGCACTAGGGAACTGTAACTTTTGAACATCCGCGTGGGTGCACATGTATGTACATATGCTGGCTCGCGCTAATGGATGCAGCCATTTTATAGCATATGCGCATATATATGTGTATGTTATAAAATTGGCAGTATGCACGTACATGTGTGCACAATTTTCTTTGGACGCAAATGCCGCCTGTACCACGTAATTTGAGGGATTTTAGTAGGCACGTGCACCGACGCAAATATATGTTTCTCCAGTTTGTTCCCAGTTCTCCCCGGTAAAGGATAGGACTTCCTGATCCTCCTAACTAGACAGCCTCCCTTTTACCCTATTAGCCCCCGACCCTTCAAACCCTGCTGACTAGCCCTGATTTTTTTATTTTACAACTTCCACGCCATCCATAGCAGAAGTAAATATTTATGCACACATTTCAAGTGACCCTCTCGGAAGCCCAATGTCCTGCCCAGACTATGCCCATCCTTGCCCCCTTTTTGATTTATGCGCATATCAGGAGATGTTCGCATATCTGGGTGCTTCTTAAAATGCACGTGGTGAGGGACAGCCCAAGACAATATACCCCCACTTTGACACAGTAGGTCTTTAAAAATTCACCTTTCCGATTTTGCCTCTAAGGGCTTAAATTAAGTCGCAGTAAATTAAAATGGTATGCACGAAGATTCATGGTTTCTAAACTGCAAGGAGCAGACGTGCATATGTTTTTAGGGTGACATTGGAAAATATTTTTGTTTCATTTTTTATTTTTATTACTTTTTATTTAGTTTCACATTTTTTCATTTCATTTTCCTGTTTTACTGAAATCCATCCAGTGCACATGAAAACAAAAACAAAACAAAATTTTGTTATTTTTGTGTACTGGATTGAAAAAGTTACAAAACGAAATAAAGGTCATTGGTGTTTCCCTATTGTTTTAACACAATAGCATATTCCTAATTTTTATGCCTTTAATTTGCTCACAGTCGTTTAATCTGAGCTTAGTTGATTCCTTTAACTATTGTGCCAATATGTATTAAACGCTCCTACGTTTGTTAAATTTTATGGTACTCCCTATGCCGGAGTCTGTGTCTCTCCCGTGCCATCGCAGCTTTGTGATGTGCACTTTTCTTTGCTTGGAGTAAATTTTGCTGGCATGCGTTCAGTGAGTTTCTGCTTACATTTAATCATTCTCAAACTCCTTTTTCTGCTTTTAAGATTACCTTCTTCGGTCTCTCCAGAGTCACCATTATGCCACCTGAACTGGGGCTTGGTGGCAGGCACTAAGAAAAGCAAAACAGCAATGAACATAGCCACTGTGGCGTCTGAGACGTATCTGGGTGAAAACAATGAAGCAGAAATGTTATCAGACAGTTTCTGATTGTCATGGAATTTTTACATTTTCTTTCATGTTTAGTTTGGGATTTTGTTTCCAGAGAAAAAATTTTGGTGGGGCCTAACTTATCAAATCTTCCCCCATTCTGCACCAATAGGGAAAGCCTCAAACTCTACAGGAGATATTTATCAACACTGCCAGCCTTCCAGAGATCTGGGTCACATGTATTCAAAATTCTCTTTTTGGATTGATCAAAACATTGCACACATTAAAACAAATGAATTCATTTCAATGCTGCTCTTCATCTGGTTCAATGACTGGGCTTGTGTTAGAAGACACTTTTTTAAGCATGTTGCACAATATTAAGAAATAAGCAGACTTTGCCCTATTTGCAGACCAAAGACTCATCCAAAGAGCACAATCTTATTTTTAAAAAAACATTTCACAAATTTTTAATTTCTGCATTTAAATTTGGCTTTAAAAATCTTTGGAAGTTATGCAATGCCTCTTGAGGGCCAGGGCAAAGGAAAGCAGAGTTGCTTACCTGTAACAGGTGTTCTCACAGGACAGCAGGATGTTAGTCCTCACATATGGGTGACATCATCAGGATGGAGCCAGTTAAACTCAGGTGTAGTACAAGCCCAATCACGGAACACTTTTGTCAAAGTTTCTAGAACTTTGACTGGCACCTACTGGGCATGCCTAGCATGGCACTAACCCTGCATCCAGCAGGGGTCCCCCTTCAGTCTTGTGTATAGTAAATACGTGAGAAAAATAAAATAACAAATCGCAAGCGAACCCAACTCCGCGGGGTGGCAGGCGGGTTTCATAAGGACTAACATCCTGCTGTCCTGTGAAAACACCTGTTACAAGTAAGCAACTCTGCTTTCTCACAGGACAAGCAGGATGGTAGTCCTCACATATGGGTGAGTAGTTAGCTGAGGATGCCTGAACAATGCACCAAAAGCACCCAAAGACGTGCAACAGGCACAACAAGGGTGGATTTGGGTAGGAGGGCATCCTGAAAACCCTGAACGGCTCGCTGGTAGGATGTTGGGTAGTTAAGCTGAGAATAAGTTGCGTACAACAGACTGGCCAAAAATGGAATCTTGTCTGCCAGCCTTATCTAAGCAATAATGGGCCGCAAAGGTATGGAGAGAGCTCCAGGTTGCAGCCTTACAAATATCAATAAGTGGCACTGAGTGAAGGTGTGGCACTGAGTGAAGGTGTGCCACTGAGGTTGCCGCGGCCCTAACAGAGTGTGCTTTCACATGGTCTTGTAGCGGATGCCTGCTTGCTGGTAGGAAAAGGAGATACAGTCCACCAACCAGGAGGAAAGGATCTGTTTTCCCACTGGATTTCCCAATTTGATGTTATCGAAAGAAACAAATAATTGATTGGACTTCCTGTGGGCTGACGTGTGCTCTAGATAAAAGGCTAGAGCATGTTTGCAGTCCAGGAAATGTAGAGCCTGTTCCCCTGGGTTTGAATGGGGCCTTGGAAAGCAAGTAGGTAAGATGATGGATTGATTAAGATGAAATTCCGACACTACCTTCGGTAAAAACTTAGGATGTGTACGGAGGACCACTCTGTCATGTAGAATTTTGGTATAAGGCGGGTAGGTGACTAATGCCTGTAACTCACTAACTCTGCAAGTGGATGTGATAACGAGAAGAAAAATCACTTTCCAAGTGAGATAGCGGAGATCACAGGAGTGGAGAGGCTCAAACGGAGGTTTCATGAGCCGTCCTAAGACCACGTTAAGGTTCCAAGCAGGGGCCGGAGGGCGCAGTGGAGGTTTCAGGTGGTGCAAACCTCTCATGAAGCATGTGACTAAGGGTTGTGTCGAAATAGAAACATCTCCCACGCCGTTGTGGAAAGCGGCTACCGCACTGACATGCACCCTTATAGAGGAGGTTTTCAGGCCTGACTCGGACAGGTGCCAGAGATAGCCCAGAAACTTTGCAGTGGAACAAGTGAAGGGGTCTATGGACTTGGACGTGCACCAAACCTCAGTGACAGGGCCTGGAGTTTGGTGTGGCGTAGGCACCTGTTCTGAGTTATCAGAAGCGGATTCTTCCCTAGAGAGATGCGCCAGACTTGGCGTGGCCAATGAGGGGCTATAAGAATCATTAAACCCTTGCCCCTTCGTAACTTCACAAGAGTCTTCGATATGAGTGGAAGTGGAGGGTACGTGTAGAGGAGACTGCTGGACCACGAGAGGGCAAAGGTGTCCATCGGCTGTGAGTGGCGGCTGCGAGTGAGTGAGCAGAAGTTCTTTACTTTGCGGTTGTGAATGGACACAAAGAGATCTATTTGTGGATAACCCCAATGTTGGAAGATTGTATCCGCTACCGTGGGGTTGAGAGACCATTCATGCGGATGTAAGGTCCGGCTCAACCTGTCCGCCAGAATATTGTCCATGCCCGCCATGGTTGCTCTGAGGTACATGAAGTGGGAAAGAGCCCACACCCATATCTGTGGAGCTTCCTGACACGGAAGGTAGGAGCCCGTTCCCCCTTGCTTGTTGATATATCGCATCGTTACCTGGTTGTCGGTTTGAATCAGGATGGTCTTGTTTGAGAGACAATCCTGAAAGACTCTGAGGACATAGCTGATCGCTCAAAGTTCCAGGAAATTTATCTGATGTTTGGCTTCCTCTGGAGACCAGGGACCCCGAGTCTGTAGGTCATCGACATGAGCACCCCAACCTAGATTGGAGGCGTCCGTTGTTAGGATAATTTGAGGTTCTGGAACCTGAAAGGGAAGGACTTGAAGTAGGTTAGAGAGCTGCATCCACCAGGCCAGCGACAGGCGAAGCTGCTTGGTAATGTGGACAATGCTGGACATTGGATGGTAAGCCTGAGTCCACTGGGACTTCAGAGTCCACTGCATGAGTCTCATGGCGAGGCGTGTCATTGGAGTGACATATACAGAGGATGCCATGTGACCCAGCAAAATGAGGAAATGAAGAGCTGTCGAGTAATGTCGATTCTGGAGGCATTGTGTAAGGGATATGAGAGTACGAGCTCGATCCTGAGAGAGGAATGCTTTTTCCTGCATTGTGTTCAGGTCGGCTCCTATGAAGGATAGGGTTTGAGACCGAACTAGGCTGGACTTGGGGTACTTGATCAGAAACCCGAGAGGCAGCAACATATGGATAGTTAGATGTAAGGAGGCTAGTGCATCCCTTTGAGTTGGAGCCCTTATCAGCCAATCGTCAAGATAAGGGTAGACATGGACACCTTGACATCTCAGGTAGGCTGCGACTACTATGAGGCACTTGGTAAAGACTCGATGTGCGGATGCTAGGTCAAATGACAGTACCCGGTACTGAAAGTGCCGGGGACCGACCAGGAATCGAAGGAATTTGCAGTGAGACGGAGTGATCGAGATGTGTGTATATATGTCCTGAAGATCTAGAGAGCAAAGCCAATCTCCTCTTTATAGAAGAGGAAGTAGAGAGCCCAAGGTTACCATTCTGAACTTTTCCTTCTGCAGATATTTGTTTAAGGCACGCAGGTCCTGTATTGGACGAATGCCCCCTGACTTTTTTGGGATGAGGGGCACTGGGAGAGGGGCACTGATTCTACTGCCCGGGATTTCAGGAGGGTTGAAACCTCCTCCTCCAGAAGAGAGGAGTGGTCGGATGATCCCTACGTCGGCCGAGGTGGGGAGTCTGCTGGTACAGACAGGAAGTTGAGGTGGTAACCTTGTGTCAGTACAGCAAGTACCCACTGATCTGAAGTGATCATGTGCCATATGTTGATGAAGTGGCACAACCGACCGCCGACGGGTATGGACGGTAGAGGAGGTCAGCTTATGCTCTCCAGCGAGGAGTCAAAATCCAGCAGCTGGGCCCGGTGGAGGGGCTGGCTGAGTCTTCTGAGGCCGGGATTGACTGGCCTGACCTTTCTGGTAAGGTCTGGAGGGGCGACCTCGAGTAGCATGAGGATATCATCTCCGTGGCTTGAAGGATGACCGCTTAGAGTCTCTTCGGAATGTCCTTTTAGAGGTGGATGGGAAATCAGAAGGCACGGACGAAAGCTGGCATAATGTCTCATGGTGGTATTTGAGCTGTGCTACAGTCTCCTGGATTTTTTTCCCCGAAGAGATTGTCTCCAGCACAGGGCAGGTAGCCAATCAGTCCTGCACCTCTGGTCTTAAGTCAGAGGACTTCAGCCAGGCCCACCTTTGTGCACTAATTCCTGTTGCGGACACCCTAGAGGCAGGGTCAAAAATATCATAGGCAGCACGGACCTCGTGCTTGCCAGCATCTGACAGGGCATTAAGTTGATCCTGAAGCTGGTTGGGTAAAGATTCAGAGAAATCCTGGATCTTCTTGAATAGGTCTCTGTTATACTGGGTCATGTATAACTGTAGGAAGCAATGCGAGAAATAAGCATTGATCCATGGAAAACACGAAGGCCAAATGCATGAGGGACCTCTGTTCTTTCGATGGAGGAATGGAAGAATGAAGTTTAGAACATCGTGCTTTTTCTGGGCTGACTCCACAACAGAATGGTGATCCAGCTGTGGTTTTTGGAAACCAGGGGCTGTCTGTACCGGCATCTGTTTTCCGATTTTACCCTACTGATTTACCCTCTGGTACAGAGCCTGGATGCTCCCAATTCCTCTTCAGCAAGTCCAGGAGAACTTCATGAACAGGTATGGACATGATCTCCTTGGGTGCATCTACGAATTGGAGCACTTCCAGCATTTTGTGTCTAGAGTCCTCTTCTGTCTGAAGTTGGAATGGTATGGCTTCAGACATTTCCTTTATAAAATTAATAAAGGACAGGTCCTCTGGAGGAGAACGTCTTCTCTCCTCAGGGGGAGATGGCTCTGAAGGTAGATCATCAGTATCCTGGGAAGAATCATCGGTCCAAGGATCATAAGGTTGATCTCCGGCTCCCACAGGATCTCCAGAGGGGAGTAATGGTGCTATTCCTGAACGATCAGGCCTAGGCACCGATGGCATCGGAGGTGGCACCGATTGAGGATGATGCGGTATCGATGGCAGAATAGGCACTGATGGAACTGGTGACACTGACGGGCGAATCGGTGGCAAGACGGTCCGGAGATAGGTTTAGACATCGGTGTTTCCTTGTTTTCCAATGACAAAGGTATCGACATGGAAGGTGGTGCACATACCGGTATCCTCGGTTCCATCGGTGGAGGGGCACCGATCAGCGCATCCAGTCTGCCAAGTAGCGGTGTGAGCACTGTGCGTATCGGATCGGTGACTGGGGCTGGCATCTGTGTCGGTGCCGATGGAGGTTGGAAGCCCTGCAGTGCCTTACCGATGGCCTCTTGGATCATCCGATCCAATTCCTCGCGGAAGCCTGGGGCATGCAACCCCAGCTCCGGAGTAGGAGGCAATATTGGGGTAGCCGGAGGGTCCACCGGTGAAAGTGGAGTTTGGCTTCTGGCACCAATGAAAGTGGGGAACACCTAGGTGACCCAGTGGCAGAGGATGGGGCCTTCTCTGGATGGGATTTCTTTGTCGGTGGCTCTGTCTACGCCGAGGGCTTGCCTGGATCAGCAGACTGAACCTTCCGATGATGGTGTCGACGCTTTTCACGATGTTCTCCTTGGTCCTTCTCTGGAGCCGATGAGGAAGAAGTTGACACCTTCGGAGTAGTCAGTGCCAGTCGGGCAGCACCAGTGTCCCGCTGCTGCCGAGAGGTCGATGGCACCAGCTCAGACGATGTCGAAGCAGTCGATGGAGTCGGACGCTTTGCCTGAAAAAGAAACTCCATTTTCTCTGAGTGGGCCTTACAGCCCTTCGGTGTCATTTGGGCACATTTGGTGCAAGTTAGGATGTCATGGTCAGACCCCAAACATAACACACCAACCCTTTGCGGGTCTGTGATGGACACTGTTCGAGGACAGTCGAGGCACCAATGAAAAGCCGACGCCATGGCTTCGACAAAAATTTAGCCACGGTGCGGTCGATGGCCAAAGAGAAAACTTGACGGGAATCGACCGCAAACGAGGGTAAAGCCTTACCTTTCGACCACGGAGTAAGGAATCGATAGGGGGACCCCTATGGGGTAGAATTTTTTGAAAACTTTGAAAGAAGTTCCGTGAGGAAACTTCCTGTCAGGAATCTCTAGAGACCTCCTTAACCCGTGTGGCTATTGCTGCGTTGGTAAAAAAGAGACTGAAGGGGGACCCCTGTTGGATGCAGGGTTAGTGCCATGCTGGGCATGCCCAGTAGGTGCCAGTCAAAGTTCTAGAAACTTTGACAAAAGTGTTCCGTGATTGGGCTCCATCCTGATGATGTCACCCATATGTGAGGACTACCATCCTGCTTGTCTTGTGAGAAAAGGATAATGCTTTTTATTCCATTTATACAAAGTCCCCACAATCAGCATTCTAAGGATTATTTGTCTGTCCACTGGTCACCTGTTTTATTTTTGTCTAACCATTTCTCAATGATATTACGAGAACTATTCCCTGGTGACAAGATCAGGTAAAAATAATTTAAGCGTGAAATAGACACATTGTGGGACCATTTGGTTAAAGTAATTTATTATGAGGATTTTTGTACCTACCTATCTTCTCTACTGGTTTTAACACCTATGATCCAAGAGGAGATATGAGACCTCTTTAGATGTCACCATCTTGGTTATCAGTCCTTAGCTAGTTGTAGCTAGTTGTAAACAGAGACCCTACCTATGATTCTCCAAATAATGAAGCTTATATATGACAAGTAAAATCTCAATGCAATGTGCAATTACTATAAAAATGGTGAGAAAAAATTAGCGTGTATGCAACTTTAAACATTTGTCTCTGGAAATCTGTATCTTTTAGCTGCAGGTGCTAAGAGGTCATGACTGGATTAGCACAGTAATTTATCTGAAACTGTGATCATGTTGCTGAATGGAAAGCAGAACTCACTCAGCTTCTTTATTAAAGAGAAATGAGGCCCAGCCACTGACGAAGCCCGGTTCTCTTGTAAACCACAGGATAACCAGTAGGGTAAAGAGAATTAATACATTGAACTCCGCAAAGGAGATAGGCCCCAGCTTCCGGTGTTCCTCCTTAATCACATTGTATGCGGCCTTCTCTTTTTCTGTCTTCTGACCTCCAAAGCTCAGTATCTTTAAGCTAAAGGAAGAAAAAATGGCACAGACGTGAATCATGCAAAATTAACATTAAAGAGATAGCACCCCTCCCACACACCACTACTCTCCATGTAGCAGGCTCTGCCCACCAGATAATTTCCCATAACTGCAGCCAATGATTTCCCAATTCACTGGAGAGTTCTAACAGGCTTCCATGGTTACATGATGTCCATGAGATAAGATACCTGGAGGAAATGTTCAGTTTTCTAACTTTGCACACAGAAATAAAAGGTAACTAAACCAAAAAAATAATACAAGGAGAATCCTTTATATTGGCCTTAATATAAGACAACTGAAGTCAATATTCAAAGGGCTTGTCCGGCTAAGTTCAAAACATAGCTGGACAAACTGTGTTTTGAATATCCCTCTAAGCTGAACGGTTATGTTTTAACTCTATAAGTCATTGCACGGCTAAAACTTTGCTGGATAAAAAAAGGGCAGATGTGGGCATCCTGGGATGTGGTTTAAATTTACCCACCTAGCTCTGAATTTCAACGCTAGCAAGGTAATAACTCTGATCAGCAAAAAGCAGTCCTAAAGTTAGCCAGAGAACTGCCTCCCTGCAAAAAACCCCCCAAAAAACAAAATACAACCCACAAGCAGCTGTGTGGCCACAGCCTGCCCTGCTGCCTCCTGATCCCAATAAATTTTAATGTACTGTCCGAGCAGCCCCGATCCCCCTGATAAGTTTTAATGTACTATCCGAGAAGCCATGATCCCCCGATAAGTGTTAATGTACTGGCGAAGCAGCCTTGATCCCTCCTCACAATTTCACTCCCAATCTGAACCTCTCTACCCCACTCCCCAATCCCTAACAGTGTACAGCTAAGCTAGCAGGAGAAGGAGAGATTTTATCCTTCTTCCACCAGCTTCAGTATTAAGTGGTAGTACAGTAGAGAGCCCTATGGCATTTAATATGCATGTATTCATTTCACTGGCCTTCTGACTGGTCCCTTTTACTAAGCTGTCAGTGAAAGGAGCAATCAGAAGGCCAGTAAAGGGAACTTCCCTACCCCCCTAACTCCTACCTTTTTCTTTTTTTTTCCTCACTGCACAACTTACTTCAGCTCCCGAGTTGAAGTAAGTTGCGCGTGCCGGTAGCCGGGTCTTCGGGATAGTGAACCATGGTGCTGTCTCGGCCCGCCCTTTGCCCTGCCCACCCAGAACACGCCCCCCTCGACCTGCCCCTTCAAAGAGGCCCAGCATTTATTCACATACCGGCCTTTACGCGTGTGGCCGGCCTCTTTGAAAATTCGCCCGGTGCGTAAAGGCCGGAATTTGCATGCGTAGGGCAGTGGCGTAGCCACGGGTGGGCCTGGGTGGGCAGTTGCCCACCCAATTTGGACCCAGGCCCACCCAACCAGAAGAGGCCTTTCAGAGCAATGCCGTCGTAGGATCCGGTCCCCGCTGACCCACTTGCCCCCCGGTCCTCCTCCGCCCGGGCTTAAAATGCTGTCAGCCCAGGCAGAACGTGGCAGGACAGCAGGAGTCAGCGGCACCGGCATGGTCTCTTCTTCCCCCCCCCCCCGGAAGCGGTGAGCAGCGAGTACGTGCGCAGGAAGAAGAGAACATGCTAGTGTGGTCAGCGTCGGCCCGAAGAACAGAAGAGAGGCACGGCCTGAAGAATGTGCAACGCAGCTCGGAGGAAAATGAAGAAGATCGTCAACCCCCGCCGCCGATGGGACTCCTCCTCCCCAAGGGCTGAAAGTGAAGTAGGTTGCTGCTGCCTTTAGGGTTGGAGGTGGAGGAGGTTGTTGCTGCCGCTAGTTCGAGGGGGGGGGGGGAGTGAATGAACAAGCATGTGTGTTGAGATCATGTGTGGTGTGAGATAGCATGTATGTGAATGATTGAGAGCTGGTTTAGGTGAGGGAGTATGTGATTGAGAGCCTGTGTGTAAATGAGAGAAAGAGAGAGAGCATGTTTATAAGCATGTGAATGAGAGTCTGTGTGTGAGAGAAAGAGAGAGCATGTGTGTCTGTGTGTGACTGAAAGCTGGTTTAGGTGAGGGAGTCTGTGTGTAAATGAGAGAAAGAGAGGACATGTTTGTAAGCATGTGAATGAGAGAAAAAGACAGCATGTATGTGTGTGAGAGAAAAAGACAGCATGTATGTGTGTGATTGAAAGCCTGTGTGTGTAAGCATGAAAAGACAGACAGCATGTGTGTAAATGTGTAATTAAGAGCTTATATAAGTGAGAGAGAAAAAGCATGTATATATGTGAGCGATTGAGAGCCAGTGTGTGAGAGAGTGAAAGGAGAAAGTTGCAAGCAAACCATCCCTCCTCCTGCTAATTCAAAACAATTTCATGGCACCTGGATATCAAATGTTCTCAAATATACAGAGCAAAAAATTTTTGTATCCTTATTATTTTTCATTTCTGGGTCTTTGTGTCTGCTATTTTGAAATATTTTATTGGGATCTAGACATTTTTATATGATTTTTTAATTATTGGATATTCCATTCATCAGCTGTTTTGAAATAATTTGTTCTTTTTGTTAATATGGTTTTACTGCTACTGATTTTATATTTCTTGATTTGTTTTATAAGGACTGGTGATGTTTCTTTTTTTCCTTTGTTACACTGCATACAGAGACTCTGGCTTGTTGTGGTTTCCAATTCAGTTTTTTCTACATGCTTCTAGTTATGCGTTTTGGTCTCTTTATTCTTTGTTAGGTAAGGGTCAGCACATGTGATTCAGGTGAGGTTTTCTGCTGGCGTGTAGTTTCTGTGTAGGGCTCTATAGCAGCCTGACTTGGTCCGTTTTCCTAATAGGAGATGTATTGGTGTCTTAAGGCCTGGTGTAATATTTTCAGTGTTGCCTTTTCTTAGGTAAGGTGGTTACTGTTTAAGTGCTGGAAATTGGTGCTGTTTTGGTGTGGGATGTTTACTATTTATGCAATTTCTGTTCAGACAGAATATGTATCTTTCCTTGTGTCATTCTTAAGAATAAAAATAATACTGGACCTTTATTTTTTATTTCCACCGTGAATTGTAATGAGCAGTGTGTCACACATGTAAGCATGGTCTGTCAGGTGTGTCACGATGGGTAAAAAGGTTGAGAACCACTGCATTAAAGAGTCAACGTGGACAGGAAGGGACCAGACAGGTCGCCGTAGGATTCCATCCCCACAGTGGCAGAAGTAGGACTTTGGCTGTGCCTAATGAAAAAGCCCTGTGTGTGTGTGTGGGTGAGAATGGAGCCTGGGTGCGCGTCTCTGTGTGCATAAGAATGGGAGCCTAAGGTGGGGGGGTGTTAGAGTAAGAGCTTGTGTGTTAGGGAATCTATGAGAGAAAGCGTGTGTGAGGGAGGAAAGGAAGAAGACAGTAGGAAAAGAGAGACACTGAAAAGGATTAGGAAATGAGTGACAAGGTAAAAATGGGAAAAAGAGACCAGGACCAACTGATTAGAAAAGTACAAACATCAGACAACAAAAGTAAAAAAAAAAAAAAAATTTTGGGATTTTAGCAATTGGACTATGCCATCTTTGGGAATGTGCATTTCTTATATTTTTTAATTTGGCTCTTTCTTCAGTATTCCACTGTTCAGAATCTAGTTTCTCAGGCTATTTTGGTTTTGTCTGCGTTTCTGTTTCTAATTTGTAGTCTCTTATTTCTATATTTATTTATTTTATTTTATTTAACATTTCTTTTATACCGATATCCGTTCGCACATCGTATCGGTTCACAGTGAACAAAAAACATTGGGCAGTGCCCGTACATATAACAGATAACATAATATAATATGATGAACTAGGCAACATATAAATAATTTATGGGAGGAGCCCTTACATATAACAGGCATCAATGGGTAGATGCTATGGAATATAACTATAACTATATACATGATAGTGCAAAGTACAAAATCAGCAGACATAAAGACATATAAGGTAAGGGTTGGTCTCTGTTTTGCCTGTGTGTGTGTGTGACTAAAGTGCAGTATTTCTGCTAGCATGTAGTTTCTCAGTAGTAGTCCAGCTTGTTCTGTAACTCTGATAGGTGATATATTAATGTTCTAGGGTCTGGTTTAGTATTTGCATTGCTGATTTTTTATAAGGTTGCTGTTATTTGAATCCTGAGAGTCAGTGCTGTGACTGTATGGTATGTCAAGGTTCTATATGTCTCTTTGCAGGAGTTTGTATTACTTCACAAAATAGCAGTGGAGGGATTATTTTGCTGAGGTGACACCAGAATTTGAATATTCTTTTTTACATGTTAACATAAGAACATGCCATATTGGGTCAGACCAAGGGTCCATCAAGCCCAGCATCCTGTCTCCAACAGTGGCCAATCCAGGCCATAAGAACCTGAAAAGTTCCCAAAAACTAAGTCTATCCCATGTTACTGCTGCTTGTAATAGCAGTGGCTATTTTCTAAATCAGCTTAATTAATAGCAGGTAATGAACTTCTCCTCCAAGAACTTATCCAATCCTTTTTTAAACACAGCTACACTAACTGCACTAACCACATCCCCTGGCAACAAATTCCAAAGTTTAATTGTGCACTGAGTGAAAAAGAACTTTCTCCGATTAGTTTTAACTGTGCCACATGCTAACTTCATGGAGTGCTCCCTAGTCCTTCTATTATCCAAAAGAGTAAATAACCGATTCACTTTTACCCGTTCTAGACCTCTTGTGATTTTAAACACCTCTATCATATCCCCCCTCAGCTGTCTCAGCTCCATGCTGAACAGTCCTAACCTCTTTAGTCTTTCCTCACAGGGGAGCTGTTCCATTTGAATTGTCCTAGCTCTGCTCTGCACCTGTTCTGATGTTAAATGTTGTTTTATTGTACTTATGATGATTTCTGGCTTTCTGCAAAGAGGATTCATTCAGGAGCAATACATTAATTTTTGTTTTATTAATGATTGGATCTGATTGTTTGTTTTCTTTGCTTTTTACATGATATACTTGTGCATTTATAAACTGCAAAAAATATAAAATTAATTAATACAGATTAATAAGGAATTTTTAATGCTGGTAAGTGCTGGAAATAATTGAGGTAAAATATTTTAAAGTTTCTTGCATGATGCATAATGGCTGTTGCAAAGTACTTAGAAAGCCATTGTAGGGTGCAGTATATGGCATTATTTATCAATAAGAATACAACTAGTAGGTCTTATACCTGCATGCCTATAGCCCACCCATGTTAATCTTATGCCCACCCAAAAAATCAATTCTGGCTACGCCACTGGCATAGGGCTTTGAAAATCCGGCCGATTGTGCGCAAATCCTCCAGAATGCCTTCACTCAGTGCATGCACTACACCTGCGTATCGAGTGGATAATTTTGTAAAAGGCCATGTTTTACCCATGGAAATGCCTTTGAAAGTGATCATCCCTGCGTGAAAGACTGACCCATTAAACTCCCAACATTGCCAACATTTGAAAGCTATCATGAAGGGCATTTTTGAGAGAAATTAGGGACACAGCTTAACCTCTCAACTGAAATACACTGAGCTAGAGAAGTATTTTTAAATTTTTTTTTTTTTAAAGGGACAAACCTAAAAATTACCCAGATTTCTATTCAAAATAAGAAACCATCTCTCTTCATGAATTAGCAATTCAAAAATAAACTACAACATTAGAAAAAAGTGGTCTTACAGAAGAATTAAATATACAATTACTGCTTCAAGATTAAAATTGAGTGAACTTCTGAGCCTGGAAACAGGACACCCCTAGCTCTACGAAATGACGCCTAGTTAGGAAAACCCAAAATCCAACATCCAAGATCCAGTTCTCCAAGCTTAGTGAATGCATTTCATTCTCAAACCACATCTTACCTCACTGATGTTTTATGCCTGACATTCTTCTGACTGAAGATGCAGGATACATTCAACCCAGGACAGGTTGGAAGGTCATTACTACTATCATGACTGAATCGTCATGGATAAGAATTGAGGATTTCTAATTGCCATTTCACAATGGATTATGGCTTATTGCCCATTGCTCATGTTTTCAGGTTATAATCTTAACTTGCATGAACTGAGGCATGTCTATGTGATGTCGATGGACACAGGTTACCTTAAAGTCCTTGGTCCAGAACTTACTTGAATCCCATGAAGGAATACTGGAGCCATAACCAGGCGAAGAACAGCATCAAAATCATGTTGGGGAATGAAAACCCAAACCATGAAGCAAAATTCACAATGTCATTGTTCTGAGGGAACAATCTGAAAATGAGAAGAACACAGATTCTCTAAAGTATTGCAGGGGTCATATAGAATATGTTAGGCAACAGGGATGTGCTCTCATTCTAAAATAGTGTGGAAACAACGAAGAAATATTTTGACACATCTTGTTTCATTTGCAATCCGAAATTACATACCCCCCCACCCCAATAAATTTCCATTTCTTTTTTTTTTTTTTTCATTTTAGGACACACCAAAACAAAATAACTGAAAAGAAAAGAAACAATAATAAATAGAAAACAAAACTAACATACAAAACATTTATCCAGGCACCACAAAATGAAGGTCAGACTCCAGGGCCATCTAATCTTTCAACGTAAACTCACTCTGGAAAATATATTGCTCTTTGTTTAAAGGAAGCCTTGCTCTCCATACATCACATAATGCTACTGAAGTTCTCATTATAAGTCATAATGCGGAGAGTCTTCAAAAGGATCTAAAAAGATGGCTAACTAAGAACTTTTAACCAACACCTATGAGGAACTCCAAACTCTTTACAATAAATATAAAAATTTGCTTTTTATAATATGGGAATTAGTATCAGAATATAATGTGCTCTCATATGTACAGACGTTTGGCTCTTGCCCGCACAGGGCTGCAACCAGTTTTGTGTATATAGCACTTGGTGTAACTTCATTTACTGTTTCCGATAATTTTTTTTACCTTGCATATATGACCCTATTTTAAAAACCTTTTAAAGTGCACTCATTACCCAATTCACCTATAAACCACTTATCTGAACTTCTTGCGGTCACCCTCGTGTTCAAAATTTAATCGAAGAGTAATTTCTTCTTTGCTTTTCTCTTTTAGTGCTGTTAATGCCGCCCTCCGAGTTGCTCACCCTATTCGACTCCCTATTCGTCTATTGTCGCCTTCTTCAGGGGATTCAACCTATCAGAAAAAACACATTATCTTTCTGTTCACTACTTCACATTTAAAATACTTTTATTTGCTTCCAAAGCTGACCATTTTCACCGTGGGACTCTACCCTGCAGCACACCTTCAAAAAAATAGTGCTTCTCGCTCAGATTCCACACAACGGAAGTTTCCATTTTTAAATGGTTCAACCTCCTCTAACTTGCACCAATCAGCCTCTTTAATGCATGTACCTCGACCAATCAACCTCTTTGTTGAGACCTTCAGGGTGTACCGACCGCAATTTAAAGATCCAACTTTGCTCTTTTTGTAGCAACCTTTGGTTTAGGTTGCCTCCTCGTACGTCTTCCTTAAGAACCTCTAGCACCGTACATTTTAAGTTTTCAAACAGATGACCCTTCTCTACATAATGTTGTACAAGAGGTGCCTCCATTTTCACACATTTCAAAGCGCTTTTATGCTCAATGAGACGGGTTTTCAATTTCCTCATGGTTTTGCTCACGTATAATAACTCACACGAACACCAGATCACATAAACAAGAATACTAGTTGTGCAGGAAGTTCTTGTAACGGGAACATAATTTTTCAACTTGGCTATTGGTATATAAACATTTAAATGAGCAACAATGCACATGGAACAAGAATTTATCTTGTCCTCTACTGGCTTAAGAAAAGAATGGACTACGCGATCCTTGATGTTATTACCTCGCTTAAATGCCACCAATGGCTGATCTCTGAAACCACCCAGTGTAGCAAGCTTATATGTGGGGTGGTTTGAAAAGCAATGGTTGAACATCTCACCATATAAGCAGCACATATTATTTTGATGTAGTTTCATAGACAATATTATCATTCTCTGGTCTGGAGGTCAGGAATTGTTTGGTCAATTTGTAGACTGGTTAAAAACCTGTGATTCCTCGCTACAATTTACCTGTACCTTTGGGGGAACAATGGTAATTTTTGGACATCCAGATCTCCATAGAAGCAGCACAGTTTTTTGTTACAATTTACAAAAAAACCCACGATAGGAACACATTATTAAATTACTCGAGTTGTCATCCTCAAAAATTAATTAACAGTATACCTTTTGGACAGTTCCTGAGGTTGAGGAGACTTTGCTCAACCACAGAAGAATTTAAAGACCGGTCCAAGGAGATGAGTCAGAGGTTTCTCCAAAGAGGTTACCCAGTGAAAGTGGTGCGGCGAGCTTTAAAACGGGCAAGGTGGAACAATAGGGAGTTATTGTTAACTCCACAGAAAAATGTAAAAACTAAACGGTTAACTTGTGTTTTACCATTCTCTGAGGGTATACAAGATGTGGTATTTAGCATTCAAAAAAAAGGCATATTTTACAATTATATTCCGTTTTCAGAGATCAGCCATTTGTGGCATTTAAGCGAAGTAATAACATCAAGGATCACGTAGTCCATTCTTTTCTTAAGCCAGTAGAGGACAAGATAAGTGAGGAGGTGGGTCATTACCCATGTAATTCTTGTTCCATGTGCGTTGTTGCTCATTTAAATGTTCATATACCAATAGCCAAGTTGAAAAATTATGTTCCCGTTACAAGAACTTCCTGCACAACTAGTATTCTTGTTTATGTGATCTGGTGTCCGTGTGAGTTATTATACGTGGGCAAAACCATGAGGAAATTGAAGACCCATCTCATTGAGCATAAAACGCTTTGAAATGCGTGAAAATGGAGGCACCTCTTGTACAACATTATGTAGAGAAGGTACATCTGTTTGAAAACTTAAAATGTACGGTGCTAGAGGTTCTTAAGGAAGACGTACGAGGAGGCAACCTAAACCAAAGGTTGCTACAAAAAGAGCAAAGGTGAATCTTTAAATTGCGGTCGGTACACCCTGAAGGTCTCAACAAAGAGGTTGATTGGTCGAGGTACATGTGTTAAAGAGGCTGATTGGTGCAAGTTAGAGGAGGTTGAACCATTTAAAAATGGAAACTTCCGTTGTATGGAATCTGAGTGAGAAGCACTATTTTTTGAAGTTGTGCTGCAGGGTAGAGCCGGATGTGGCCGAAGAAAATTAGTTAAGTCCCATGGTGAAAATGGTCAGGTTTGGAAGCAAATAAAAGTATTTTAAATGCAAAGTAGTGAACAGAAAGATAATGGGCCAGATTTTCAAAGGGATACGCTCGTAACCCCCGAAAACCTGGCCCAAACACCCCCCCCCCTGCACGCGCCGCACCTATGTTGCATAGGCTTCCAGCGCGCGCAAAGCCCCGGGACGCGTGTAAGTCCCGGGGCTTTCCTGGGGGGGGGGGCGTGATGGGGCTGTGTCACGATCCGCATGTCATCGGGGGCGTGAAGTGGCTGGCGCGTCATCCAGGGGTGGCGCCGCGGGGCGTGGTTTCGGCCCGGGGGCGTTCCGGGGGCATGGCCGCGGCCTCCAGACCAGCCCCCAGACGGGAACATGGCGCACGGCAGCTGGCCCGGCGTGGGCAAAGTTACGTCTGCCTCGAGCAGGCGTAACTTTCGCAACAGAGGGGGGGGGGGGTGGGTTAGGTAGGGGAAGGAAGGTGGGGGCAGGCGGAAGAAGGGCCTCAGAGGGAACGGGAGGCAAGCTGCGCGGCTTGGCGCGGGCAGGCTGCCGATTTTGGGCAGCCTTGCGCGCACCGACCCTGGATTTTAATGGATACGCGATGCTATGTATCTATTGAAATCCCACGTACTCTTGTTCGCGCTTGCCCAAGTTTATGAAATCTACCCCAATGTGTTTTTTCTGATAGGTGGAATCCCCTGAAGAAGGCGACAATAGACGCCAATGTTGGGAGTCGAATAGCGTGAGCAACTCGGAGGGCAGCATTAACAGCATTAAAAGAAAAAGCAAAGAAGAGAATTGAATAGCGTGTGCAATGCGGTGGATAGCATCAACAGCACTAAAAGAGAAAAGCAAAGAAGAAATTACTCTTCGATTAAATTTTGAACACGAGTGTGATGGCGAGAAGTTCAGATAAGTGGTTTATAGGTCAATTGGGTAATGAGTGCACTTTAAAAGGTATTTAAAATAGGGTCATATATGCAAGATAAAAAAAATTATGGGAAACAGTAAATGAAGTTACACCAAGTGCTATATACACGAAATTGGTTGCAGCCCTGTGCGGGCAAGAGCCAGACGACTGTACATATGAGAGCACATTATGGGGCAGATATGCGCGTACCCCTCAAAAACCTGCCCCAACCTCCCCCTGTGCGCACCAAGCGTATGTTGAATAGGCTCGGCGGTGCGAGCAAGCCCTGGGACGAGTGTAAGTGTAAGTCCCGGGGCTTTCCTTGGGGGGGCATGTAGGGGGCGTGTCGCCCGAGGGTGGGGGCCGCGGGCATGGTTCCAGCCCGGGGGCGTGGCCAAGGCCTCCGAAACTGCTTCCGGGCTGGGGAATTGTGCGCCAGCGGCCGGGCAGGCGTAACTTCTCAAACAAAGGTGGGGGGGGGGGGGGGGGGAGGTGCAGGGTGGTACAAGGAAAGTTCCTTCCGAGGCTGCTCCGATTTCAGAGCGGCCTCGGAGGGAATGGAGGCAGGCTGCGCAGCTCGGCGCGCGCAGGCTGCCAATTTTGCGCAGCCTTGCGCGCGCCAATCCCGGATTTTAAAAGATACGCGCGTATCTATTAAAATCCGGCATACTTTTGTTTGTGCCAGTCACGAACAAAGGTATGCGTGGGCACAGTTTTTTAAAATCTACCCCTATATTCTGATATTAATTCCCATATTATAAAAAGCAAATTGTTATATTTATTGTAAAGAGTTTGGAGTTCCTCATAGGTGTTGGTTAAAGGTTGTATAATTATACGGTGAGGACATAGTAGCCTATACAGAGACATTATTTGAGTTCTAGTACGAAGTAACTAAGAACTTTGCCAACTAGACCTAGCAGACTGATAATTGTCCCACACAGAGAAGAATTTCTGAAAACATGTTTGGATCAGGGGAGCAAGAACGCATACACAATGAATTTTCAAATATTTATACACTTTCTCCCCTGTAAACCTAATTCAGAAATAAGAAGTAAAGTATGGGAATACCCTGGTAGATTCTCTTTGTCACTAGACTGCTGAATGAAAAACTGCCCCAATGCACTGCAAATCTGAGAGCACCAACAGAATTTGTATGAAATGGCAATGGGATAGCCTGCATGGAGCAACCTGGGTCAAAATCCAAACTTCAATGATCATAGGGAGGCTGGATGTTTTGGACAATGGTTTCGTTAGTTTTGTGGATTATTAAAAAACTTGGTAATAAGACATGGCAGGGGACCTGGGGGTTGGATTTAGTGTTGATCTTTTAAGAATCACAGAGGAAGATGGCAAGGCCTGATGTGGCCTACTAGTCGAGGCGGTAGAAGCCAGTTCTTTGGCAAATTCTGAGCATGCTTGGGATGGATATGGAGGGCAGTGGTAGGAAAAAAGTTAAGAGGTCAGGTAAAAAACAAGAGTAGGGGGGGCAGTTGGTAATTGATTGAAGATGGGAATTTGTGTGGAAGAATCTCAACTGAACAGAATGGATGGTCGAATTTGGCTTTTTTGCTAGTATGTTAGTATATTACTAAGACATGGCATTTTAAAAATATTTTAAATTATCTCTTCTGTTCACCTAGAAGATGTCAGTTTTGCAAACATGTAAATGATATATTTACATACTGCTTAGACCAATTAGACACTATAAGGTCGATTTTACAATAAGCACGCGTGCCCATACATGAACGTATCAGCACATGAGCGGAGATATGCTGGAATTTTAAATCGTGCGCATATGTTTTAAAATTCACCAACCACGGGTTAAGTATGCTCTTAATTTTAAGAGATTACCCGAACACAGCTAGCGTGTCTTCCTTAGGAATTTGTCGACTTTAATGTATGTATGTAAGCGGATTTTTAAACATGCTTGCATGAGGGACATTCCCAGTTTTTCTCAATTAATTCATCAGTTTGCTCAGACCTCTCAGGTTCTTCATCCTGTATGCCCCCCAGTTGATCTGGACCCCTCACCCTGTACTGTAAAGCCACTTGCTCTATAAACTTGCTCATCAGGGGCAGCAGTAAGTTTTGTGGCAAACAAGCCGACGTGCTGCAGTCTCCGTTTAAAATTCAGAGTTATGCGCGTTGTGTGTTGCGTCCGGTCTCAGACGGCTTCGACCTCTGTGCCTCACCTTTCTTCCTTCTCTCTCCTCAAGCCTTGGGAAGATGGCTGCCTCCACGTCTTCATGCCGCTCTCTCTGGTGTCCCTGGAATGGCAACGGCGACGGTGTTTGCCATGTTTCTCCTGAGGACCTCCTAGGGTGCGCGCGCGCATGCCACCCACGTCACGCCATCCAGGTATTTAGCCTGCCCTTCGTTTGCTAACAGATTGAGTTAGCAAGGAACGTGAATGCATTGTATGCCTCCGATCTAAGCTACTCTGCCACTTCCTTGCTGCCGCTGAAAGTCCTCTCTACCCTCCGGGGCCAAGTATCTCTAAGCTGGGTACCCCTTCCTCGGGGGCCCTTATGCTTTCTTTCAGGTACCTATCTGGGATACCGGGTACTCGCTCCTTGAGAGCCTGCTCTCCCTGCCTTGGTGCCTACAACTCTACTACTTCTGCCTGCCAGGATTTCCATCACTACAGCTATCTACCTCACAGGCCAATACAGTAAAGCGCAGACGCGATTACCCTGTTTCTAACCGGCTTTGAACCCGCAATTTGGCCGCGCAAGTCCAACCCGCGATTCACTATCCCTTTTAACCCATCCTTACCGCTTCTTTAAATCAACGGGTAACTCTTTCCGCCCGCGGCATCTATATATGTAAAGCTCCGATTATCTATTCCCTCCCATACAGTAACGTGCGCCCCAACTATCGCCTTTTTAACCTGCAGTTTAGCTGTGTCTTTAACCTGCTAAATTACCGCCTACCCTTACCCCTGCGTTAGAGGGTAGGCGGTAAAGTTTGCCCGTGAAATTTCACGGGCAAACTTTCCCCCAGCCCCCGCTCACCTGCCCTGGCCGCGTCCATGGGTGCCGGTCTCCCGTACGGGCCCACGCTGACAGGGACAGGGACATTGACTCACAAATGTCCCTTCACTTTCTCTTTCAGCATGCCTTGTCCCGCTTTGGCTCACAACCCTTCACTCTCTCTCCAGCATTCCTTCTTCTGCTTTGGCTCATGTTGTCCCTTCATTTTCTCTTTCAGCATTCATTCTCCCGCTTCAGCAGCCCGGGGCAGATCGGACGCTCTCCGCGAGGCGGCTTCCAGCAGCCCCCGCCAGCGAAGATGCATGAACGCATGCCTGTACTTCCAATTTGGGCCTCAAGGCACCTTCGCTGATGTGACCTGAGCGCCCGGATGGACCTCCAAGGTCATGGCGTTCGCTCATGCGCCTTTGCTGCTTGAGCGCCCAAATTGGACGTGCGTTCATGCACCTTCGCCGGCGTTTGGGCGCTCAAGGGTCAGGTGTGACATCACAAGCTGCAAGATGGTGCTGGGGAAGCAGTGAGCCAGAGCTGCCCCGCATGCAGGAAAGATAGGGGAGCTGCAGCCCCGCCCCCTCCCGCGCGCACACCCCCCACCCCTGGCTCCGCTGCTCTGGAAATCTTCCAGTTGCCTGCCGGTGCAATTTTTTTGGCATGATGAGCTCGCACCGCCTGTACGTCCTATTTGGGCGCTCAAGCCAGCGAAGGTGCCTTGAGCGCCCAAATTGGACCTGCGCTCATACACCTTCGCCGGCGGGTCTGCTGGAAGCTGCTTTCGCCGCCGGCTGCCCCCGGGAGGCAGGGGAGCCGCAGTGGGCGCCTCGGGAGGAGGGGAGAGAGGACTAGGGCTGCTGGAAGCATGCAGTAAGTTTACTTTAGTTACAATTTCTATTTTCTTAACAACATGTCGAGTCGATTTTCGCCCTGCACCTTGCTTCGGGAGGGAGGGAGAGAGGATTGGCAATCCCCGATGCCCGAGCATAGGAGAACCATCCACTTCCTGGTACCTGTCATTTCAAATGAAATGACATTTGAAATGACAGGTACCAGCGCACTCTTTCTACCGCGTCCTTATTGTATCGGCCTGTCAGTGAGTAATCTAACATGGTCAAGTCTGTCTCATCAACAGCTCAGTGCTGGGAGTCTGCATCCGGGACTTCTTCTTCACCGTGCTGCCTACTATCTATTAGAGTGGGACTGGTCTCCTCTGCCGAGGACCCCTGGCTCCTTCTACTGGGTTTTCTCACTGCTGCCATCTCCTGGGCAGTATCATCAAGCTGTATAATAAATACAAATTCTCTGTATCTGCATGTTTAGAGTCTAGTCTAATACTGCGGTTCCTCACGGGGCTCCTCCCCATGGGAGTGGCAATCGCCATAGCACCCAAGAATCCACTCCAACACCTCAAACCATAACAAAGTGTTGGCCCTGTTCTGGAATGCCCCTGACCTGCCCATACTCCACCCTTTCTGCCCCCTTATTTTGGACATGCATACCTGTATATAAGTGCGTACTTTGCAACTTTTTAAAAACTACATTGCTCATTCATATGTGAGCATTTTTGTATGAGCAATGCTTTTAAAATCAACCTCTATGTATTAACATTTTATTTCATTGCAAAAAAATATTGCAGTTTTCCTCATTGAAAATAATGGCACATGTGAATTGATACAGTAAATCTGAGAACATTTTTTCACTGGACTGGTTTGAGTTTGATGAGTCAGCTCAAAAGAAGGAGTCATTCCTCCATAGGGGAGGCTCAGGTATGAGTCATGGACTGGGCTCTTTTTAATTAACCAAGCATGGGCCGAGGACAATGCTGAAATTGTGACCACAGTTTCCAGCAGGAGGAGAAGGTCCCAGCCATTATGGTATAGCTATGTGGCTGGATCAAGAAACTTCTGGTACTGAGTTCCAAACGGAGCTATAGGCCACAGCCTGAGCCAGACTTTTGCCATTGAAATGGCAAGAAAGGCCTGAAAACCAGGAGAAAATAAATCCAGTGGCTATTTCAGCCTTGAATCCATTCTTCTCCACTTTCACCATAAAGGTCAGAGCATGGAGCTAGGATCAGGGTCTGATTGGGGTGGAAGGTCAATTCATAAAAGAAAGCTAGGCCATGAAATAAACAGGAAATGGATCCAAGTCAGGGTTCAATCACACCTGGATGAAATGAGTCTAACCAGGCCAGATTGGAGCTGTTGCCCAGGGACAGGATCAGTTGTGGCTTGAAAAAGCAAATGTTGCTTACCTGATGTAACAGGTGTTCTCACAGGACAGCAGGATGTTAGTCCTCACAAATGGGTGACATCGAGGATGGAGCCCAACCACGGAAAACTTCTGTCAAAGTTTCAGGAACTTTGACTGGCCCCTACTGGGCATGCCCAGCACGGCACAAACCCTGCAGCCAGCAGGGGTCTCCCTTCAGTCTTGTTTCAAAGCTACAGGCAGTGCCGAAAATAAAAAATAAAAATGAACCCAACACTGCGGGGTGGCGGGCGGGTTTCGTGAGGACTAACATCCTGCTGTCCTGTGAGAACACCTGTTACATCAGGTAAGCAACATTTGCTTTCTCACAGGACAAGCAGGATGGTAGTCCTCACAAATGGGTGAGTACCGAGCTGAGGATGTCCGAACGTGCACCAAATTACCCAACGGCGTGCAACAGGCACAACAACTGGGGTGGAATTTGGGAGAGGGCATCCGCACCCTACCGGGAAGGTGGAAGAGTGTTGGTACATCATGTTGGAAAAAGGTTACGCAAGACAGATTGGCCGAAGATGGAATCTTGTCTTCCAGCTTTGTCCAAGCAATAGTGGGCTGCAAATGTATGGAGGGAACTCCAGGTGGCAGCCTTGCAGATGTCAGGAAGCGGCACCGATCGAAGGTGTGCTACTGAAGTCGCCATGGCCCTTACAGAGTGTGCTTTGACACGGTCTTGGAAAGGAATGCCAGCTTGCTGATAGCAAAAGGAGATGCAGTCCGCCAACCATGAGGAAAGAGCCTGCTTACCCACAGGGTGCCCTAACTTGTTAGGATGGAAAGATACGAATAATAGCAAAATTGCTTACCTTGTAATAGGTGTTATCCCAGGACAGCAGGATGTAGTCCACACATATGGGTGACGTCATTCACGGAGCCCTAATGCGGGAAAACTTCTGGCAAAGTTTCTAGAAGCTTTTAACTGGCTGCCTGGGGCTACTGAGCATACCCAGCATGCCATGATATTCCCTGCCACAGGGGTCTCACTTCAGTCTGGTATGTAGCAATAAGCGTTAGCAAAGTAAAATAATAAAAGTCTGAGGCCCAACTCCGCGGGGTGGCGGGTGGGTTCTGTGAGGACTACATCCTGCTGTCCTGGGATAACACCTATTACAAGGTAAGCAATTTTGCTTTATCCCAGGACAAGCAGGATGCTAGTCCTCACATATGGGTGATTAGCAAGCTAGAGGCTGAGTCATTGTCCATGCAGGTAGCAGTAATGCATTTTTGAGGAAATGATGCAGCCGAAGATCACAGCAGCTTGGTTGTAGAAGGAGTTGGGATTAAACAGGAAACAAGTTCTTTAAGACAGATTGTCCATAGGCTGAATCTTGTCGTCCTTCTTTGTCCAAACAGTAATGAGCTGCAAAGGTGTGAAGAGAACTCCATGTTGCTGCTTTACAGATGTCAATGATTGGCACTGAACGAAAATGTGCTACTGAGGTTGACATTGCTCTTACTGAATGTGCCTATACTCGCCCTTGGAGAGGAAGGCCTGCTTTTTCATAGCAAAACTGTATGCAATCTGCTAACCAATTGGATAGAGTATGCTTTCCCACTGCTTTATCCGGCTTGTTGGGATCATAAGATACAAAAAGCTGATTGGATTTTCTGAGGGACGTAGTGCGATTCAGATAAAAAGATAACGCACGTTTGCAGTCCAAGGTGTGTAAAGCTCTTTCCCCCTGGTGAGAATGAGGTCTTGGAAAGAATGTGGGTAGAACTATGGATTGATTTAAGTGGAACTCTGTAACTACCTTAGGAAGGAATTTTGGGTGTATTCGGAGAACCACTCTGTCATGGAGAAACTTTGTATAAGGTTCATACGTGACAAGTGCTTGTAACTCACTAACCCTTCTAGCTGATGTGATGGCTATAAGAAAGATAGTCTTCCATGTGAGAAATTTAAAATCACAGGAATGTATGGGTTCAAAGGGAGAACGCATCAATGCTGTTAAAACCAGATTCAGGTCCCATTGTGTGACTGGAGGCCGAATTGGTGGTTTAAGGTGAGTTAGACCTCTCATGAATCTACTGACGAGAGGCTGTGTAGATATAGGTGCATCTCCTATTTTGCTATAAGCTGAGATTGCGCTCAAATGTACTCTGATTGATGATGTCTGCAGACCAGAGTCTGAAAGATGGTACAAATAGTCTAGAAGAGAAGCCGTGGGGCAAGTGAAGGGATCAATATTGTTCTGCTTGCACCAGAAAGTAAACCGTTTCCATTTGAAAGAATAATTCTTTCTTGTGGAAGGTTTGCGTGAAGCTATAAGCACTTGAGAAACATGGGTTGAAAGATTGAGTGGTTGTAGGATTAAGCTTTCAACATCCATGCAGTCAGGGATAGGGATTGAAGGTTGGGATGGCGCAATCGACCTTGATCCTGAGTTATGAGATTGGGAGCTACTCCCAGGCGTATTGGATCCCTGACTGAAAGGTCTAGCAGTGTGGGAAACCATACTTGTCGAGGCCAATATGGGGCTATGAATATCATGGACCCCTTGTCCTGTTGTAGCTTCACCAGTGTCTTGGTGATAAGCGGTATTGGAGGATATGCATATAGTAGGCCTGAGTTCCAAGGGCGAGCAAAAGCGTCCTTAGCTGGTTGGTTCTTCTCTTTGTGTAGAGAACAGAAGTTGTGCACTTTGTGGTTCAGATGCGACGCCAAGAGGACTATTGTTGGTTGTCCCCAACGTTGGAATATCTTGGTCGCTATCGAGGGATTCAGGGACCACTCGTGTGGTTGGAATTGGCGACTGAGTCGGTCTGCTAGCACATTTTGAATTCCTGCTAGATAAGTGGCCTGTAGGAACATTGAGTGGTTCAAGGCCCAGTCCCAAATTTGTGCAGCTTCTTGACAAAGGAGATACGAGCCCGTACCTCCCTGTTTGTTGATGTACCACATGGCTACTGAATTGTCTGTTTGGATCAGCACAGTTTTGTGTGAAAGGCAGTCCTTGAACGCATGCAGCGCATAACGTATAGCTCGAAGTTCCAGAAAATTGATTTGATATGTGGCTTCGAGTTTTGTCCAAGTTCCTTGAGTTTGAAGAGAGTTTATGTGAGCTCCCCACCCCAAGGTGGATGCATCTATAGTTAATGTTATCTGAGGGACTGGTTTTTGGAAGGGTAGGCCCTTGCGTAAATTGTCCTTGATTGTCCACCATTGTAGCGATGAGCGTAGTTGGTGGGTTACTTGGATTTGATAATGTAGTGGTTGAATGGCTTGGATCCATTGTGATCGTAGAGTCCATTGGGTTAGTCTCATGGCAAGGCGTGCCATAGGAGTGACATGAACTGTTGAAGCCATGTGGCCTAGTAAGATTAGAAACTGATGAGCTGTCACGTACTGCTGTAGGGAAACTGAGTACGCCAACCGGGACTGTGTGACTGCACGATCCTCTGGAAGAAAAGCCTGTGCAATGTTTGTGTTTAATTCTGCGCCTATGAATTGGAGTAGGTGAGAAGGTTTCAGGTGGGATTTTTGATAGTTGATGAGAAATCCCAGTTGGTGAAGTAACTTTATTGTGCAATGCAGAGAATTTACTGCTCCTTGTTGTGATTGACTTTTGATTAGCCAATCGTCGAGATAAGGAAAGACATGAACACCTTGCTTGTGTAAATGTCCTGCTATCACTGCCAGGCATTTGGTGAATACTCTGGGAGCTGACGCTAGGCCAAATGGTAATACTCTGTATTGGAAATGTTGATGTCCCACTGCGAATCGTAGATACTTGCGATGAGGCGGGAATATTGGAATGTGTGTGTATGCATCTTGAAGATCCAGAGAACAATGCCAATCTCCCCTTTGTATTAGTGGAAGCATGGTGCCTAGCGAGACCATTCTTAATTTTTCTTTTCTTAGGAATTTGTTGAGATTTCTGAGATCTAGAATGGGACGTAGGCCTCCGGTTTTCTTTGGAATGAGGAAATACCGGGAATAGAATCCTCTTCCCTTCTGAGTGTGTGGTACGTGTTCCACCGCTTTTGCTTTCAGAAGAGCAGATAATTCTGTTTGTAACTGAGGTATGTGATTGAGATGGGAGTTTTGTGGTGGAAACTCCTGAGGGAGAGATAAGAAGTCTAGGCGGTAGCCTTGATGAATTATGGACAGGACCCAATGATCTGTTGTAATGTTTGTCCATTCTTTGTAAAAATGGGAAATTCTCCCTCCAACTGGCAATTTGGGATAAGGATTGGGTAGTTGGCTCTGCACTCTGGGATGTGTTTCAAAAGCCCGAGGTGGAACCTGTTTGAGGAGGTGGCTGTGGCCTCGCAGACCGTTGTTGTGGTCGTTGTTGAGACCTTGGAGGTCTTGACCTAGAGGGCTGAGGATAATACCTCTTCGGTCGGTAGAAGGGACGTTTAGTCTCCCGACGTGGTGGTCTGCGGGTTGCATGAGTTGCAGTGTCATGAGGTAAGGTGGACAATTGCTTCAACGTTTCTGAATGTTCTCGAAGCTGTGCAACTGCATCTTGCACCTTGGTACCAAACAAATTGTCTCCTTGACAAGGTAGGTCCACTAATTTGTCTTGGACTTCAGGGCGTAAATTGGAAGCCTTTAGCCAGGCCCACCTACGTGCACTGATGCCAGATGCAGCTGTTCTAGATGAGGTTTCCAAAGCATCATAGGCTGCCCTTACCTCATGCTTTCCTGCATCTAGGCCCTTTTGAACAATTTGCTGTGCTGCCTCTTATTGTTGCTGAGGCAGAGATGGGAGAAACTCTTCGATTTGTTTCCAGAGATTTCTCTGGTGCTGCGTCATATAAAGCTGATATGCAGCAATTTTTGAGTTCAGCATGGCTCCTTGGTAGATTTTTCTTCTCATTAAATCTAAAAATCTACTGTCTTTTCCTGGAGGGATTGAGGCATGTGTTCTGGATCTGCGGGATTTTTTCTGGGCAGATTCTACCACCAGGGAGTTGTGAGGGAGTTGAGGTTTATCAAATCCTGGTGCTGCTTGAACAAGATAAGTGGAGTCTACTCTCCTGTTTACAGCAGGGGTAGTGCATGGGTGTTCCCATATTCTTTGCTGAAGTTGTAAAAGCACTTCATGCACTGGAATGGCTAAATTGTGTTTAGGAGGATCCACAAATTGTAGTATTTCAAGGGTTTGTTGCCTCTCATCCTTTTCAGCTTGGAGCTGGAAGGGTATGGACTCAGACATTTCCTGAATAAAAGAAGAAAATGAAAGGTCCTCTGGAGGTGACTGTTTTTTGGCTTGAGGTAGACTATTCTCAGATAGGAAATCTTCTGAGGAATGCTCAGATTCTGAGTCTGACCAAGTGTCTGATGTAGGATGGTACTGAGGAGGTTCCTGCCTGTTAGGTGGGGGAATTCCTGAAGGTCCTTGTAAAGGATCTTGAGGATCCGGTGAACCTTCTCTACCCTCTTCCTCCAGTTCCTCTTCCTCTTGACCAGGTCCTATGGGCAATGATGCTAGAAGGTCTTGGTACCTTTTAGTGAGGATGCTATGTAATCTTGCTTCAGATGTGGAAGTATCTGGAGCTGGAAATGAAGAATGTTTGAATTTGCCAGATGCCTTTTTTGCTGAAGGTGCTTTACCTGGCACAGGTGGTCTAGTTGGTGCCAAAGTGTAAAGGGACCTTGACTGTGTAGTAGCTGGCATCGCTGAGGTATGAAAAGTGAACATCGAGATAGGAATCATCGATGAAATTGGCCTAGAAGTCATCGTGGTCATCGAGCTTTGCGATGGTTCTGGCAGTGAGAATGGGACTGTCATCGAAGGAGTACTGAGCGGGATCGATGACGTCATCTCTGGCAGCGGCGTATATAGAGGCATCGACTGCGGTATCAGCATTGTCTGTGAAGCCGCCGGCATCGGCTGGGAAGCTGGTATCGAAATTGTAGGCATCGGCGATTCAGCCGGCATCGACAGGGTTGTCGGCATCGACACGGTGGTCGGCATCGACTCTGAGGTCGGCATCGGCGATGACGTCGGCACATGATGTTGCAGGGCCTCGGTGACTATCTGCTTGATTAAAGCAGTCAAATCCGTAATAGATGTCGATGGTACCGATTCCTGCACCGACGTCACAGAAGCAGAGGAAAGCTTTTGCTTCTTAGGGACCGGTTCCCCCGGCGGTGGTAGCGGCGGTATGGAATGGTGCCGTCGGTGTTTATGCTTGGAACGAGGTTCAGTTACTGACCTTGTCGATGACGTGGAGGGTGTTGGTGAGGAGGCATCCCCCGAACCCTCTGGAAGTCTTTTCTTGATTAATATCTTTTTTGCGATACCGGTTGGTGACGATTTTGTTGAAGTCGATGGAGACGGTCCCATTTGAATTTGAAATATTTGTGCCATTTTCTCTTGGCGGAGTTTCCTGCCTTTCACCGTCATTTCCTGGCATTGTGAACAGGCCGCGATGTCATGGTCTCCGCCAAGGCAACGAACGCATTCCGCATGCGGGTCCGTTATGGACATAGTTCGGTTGCAGGCCGGGCACTTTTTGAAGCCTGAAGTCCTTTCAGTCGACATCCCTCGATGGAAAAAGGATATTTTCTTCGCGAAAAAAGTATTCTTTGTCACCAGCCGGTGATAAAGCGAGTGAGACCCGTAAAGGGCAATATTAATGTAATTTTTTTGTAGGTGTGAGGAGATACCTCACAGGGCTTCTGTGAACCGCGATGCAGTTAGCGGCGCGGAAAAAAGAAGACTGAAGTGAGACCCCTGTGGCAGGGAATATCATGGCATGCTGGGCATGCTCAGTAGCCCCAGGCAGCCAGTTAAAAGCTTCTAGAAACTTTGCCAGAAGTTTTCCCGCATTAGGGCTCCGTGAATGACGTCACCCATATGTGAGGACTAGCATCCTGCTTGTCCTGGGATAATGAGTGCTCTTCCTGTGGGCAACTGTACGGTCTAGATAGAATGCTAGAGCCCGTTTACAGTCAAGGGTATGCAGAGTCTGTTCCCCAGAATTGGAGTGGGGCCTGGGAAAGAAGATAGGTAGTATGATGGATTGAATTATATGAAACTCCGAAACTACCTTAGGCAAGAATTTAGGGTGAGTGCAGAGTACCGCCCGGTCCTGCAGGAGTTTAGTGTAAGGCGGATAGGTAACTAGGGCCTGCAATTCACTAACCCTGCGAGCTGAAGTGATAGCCAAAAGGAATAACACTTTCCATGTGAGATATTTTAGGTCACAGGAGTGAAGAGGTTCGAAAGGAGGTTTCATAAGACGACCAAGAACCAGATTAAGGTCCCAAGATGGGGCCGGAGGACGTAAAGGTGGTTTCAAATGAAGCAATCCTTTAAGAAAACGTGTTACAAGGGGTTTAACTGAAATCGGGACACCCCGGATACCTTTATGGAAGGCTGCTACCGCACTGACATGCATTCTAATAGAAGAGGTTTTAAGACCTGATTCTGATAGATGCCAAAGATAGTCCAAGAATTTAGAGATTGGACAGGAAAGAGGATCAAGGGACTGAGAAGTGCACCATGATATATACCTTTTCCATTTGTAGGAATAAGATTTCCTTGTGGAAGGCTTTCGTGAAGCGATCAGGACACGAGAAACTGAATCCGAAAGGTTAAATGGCTGAAGGACTAACCTTTCAACATCCATGCCGTCAGGGACAAGGCTTGGAGGTTGGGATGGAGGAGGCATCCGTCGTTTTGAGTGATCAGATGCGGGTCCGTTCCCAGAGGAATGTGCCTGCGGATGGAGAGATCCTGGAGTATGGGAAACCACACTTGGCGTGGCCAGTATGGAGCTATCAGGATCATAGTTCCCTTGTCCCGACGTAGCTTCACGAGAGTCTTCAACAGAAGAGGAAGTGGAGGGAATGCATAAAGCAGACCTGTTGTCCAGGTGAGGGAGAATGCATCCCTGGGCCGAGAGTGCTGGCTCCGAATGAGAGAGCAGTAATTGTCCACTTTGTGGTTCTGAGGGGACGCAAAGAGGTCTATGTGGGGATAACCCCATTTGTGAAAGAGAGAGGTCGCTACTAAGGGATTGAGTGACCACTCGTGTGGTTGGAAGACACGGCTTAGCTGGTCTGCCAATACATTGTCTACTCCCGGCAGGTAGGTGGCCCTGAGGTACATGGAGTGAGAGAGGGCTTCTGCCCAAATCTGCGCAGTTTCCTGACACAGAAGGAAGGAGCCTGTGCCTCCCTGCTTGTTTATGTACCACATGGCCACCTGGTTGTCCGTCTGAATCAAGATTACATGGTTTGATAGGCAAACTTGAAAGGTCCTGAGAGCATATCGTATCGCACGAAGTTCCAGGAAGTTTATCTGGTATTTGGCTTCTTCTGGAGACCAGAATCCTTGGGTTTGTAAATTGTTTACATGGGCTCCCCAGCCGACGTTGCAAGCGTCGGTTGTGAGAATTATTTGAGGATCTGGTAGGTGAAAAGGCAAGCCCCGTAGGAGGTTGGATTGATTTGTCCACCAGGCAAGAGACAGACGAAGTGCGTTTGTGATGTGAACAATGGAGGACAGAGGCTGAATAGCTTGGGTCCATTGTGATCTCAGAGTCCATTGCATGACTCTCATCGCCAGGCAGGCCATGGGAGTCACATGAACTGAGGAGGCCATGTGTCCCAGTAGAACGAGGAATTGGCGAGCTGTTGCTGTGTGTTGAGACTGCAAATGGCAAGCTAGGGACACAAGGGTGTGAACCCGCTGATGAGGAAGGAAGGCTTTTGCCTGTAAGGTGTCCAAGTCTGCCCCAATGAAGGATAAGGTCTGAGATGGGAGTAAGTAGGATTTCTTGTAATTGACGAGAAACCCTAGAGAAAGCAGAGTTTGAATTGTTAGGGTCAGGGAGGACCGAGCAATCTGCTGAGTAGGGGCCCTGACTAACCAATCGTCCAGGTAGGGGTAGACGTGGACACCTTCCTTCCTGAGAAAGGCTGCAACCACCACAAGGCATTTGGTTAAACTCGTGGTGCGGATGCCAGGCCGAAAGGTAGCACTCGGTATTGGTAGTGATTTCGGCCTACTAGAAAATGCAGGTATTTGCGATGAGATTGCGTTATCGCAATGTGGGTATATGCGTCTTTCAGGTCTAGAGAGCATAGCCAATCCCCTCTTTGCAGCAGAGGGAGAAGCGAGCCCAGGGTTACCATCTTGAACTTCTCCTTGTGAAGGTACTTGTTGAGGGCCTGTAGGTCCAGGATTGGACGAAGTCCCCCCGACTTTTTTGGGATCAGGAAGTACCTGGAGTAGAACCCTAGTCCTTGTTGTAAGGGAGGAACGGGTTCTATAGCGTTTGACTGTAGGAGAAGGGAAACTTCCTGCTCTAAAAGAACAGAGTGATCGGTGAGTCTCCACGCCTGCAGGGCGTGGAGACTCACAGTGGCATCATATCACCACTGATCTGTGGTGATATGATGCCACCTTTCTAGAAAGTGGCATAGCCGACCTCCTACTGGTATGGCTGGAAGAGGGGTTTGGCAGCTGCTCTCTAACTGAGAGTCAAAAACCTGCTGCAGGGCCAGGTTGTGGAGCTGCTGCGGGCTTTTGTTTACGAGACTGGCGAGGCTGAGTTTTATGGTAAGACCTCGCAGGCCTAGCCTTGGCTAAAGGGGGATAATACTTCCGTGGCCGGAAGAAAGACTTTTTGGAGTCCTTCCTAAATGGCTGTTTAGAAGGCAAGTCAGAAGGAATGGATGAGAGCTGTTTAAGTGTCTCATGATGATCCTTTAGTTCAGCAACAATTTGCTGAATTTGCTCACCAAACAAATTATCCCCTAGACAGGGCAAGTCAGAGAGCCTGTCCTGAACTTCCAGACGAAGGTCAGATGACTTGAGCCAAGCCCAGCGTCTAGCAGAGATAGCCGTAGCAGAAAGTCTAGTGGAAGCATCAAAAATGTCATAAGCTGTTCTTATTTCATGCTTCCCAGCTTCCAACCCTTTATTGAGTAGGGATTGAAGCTGTGGCTGGAACTGTTCTGGTAAGGCATCTGAGTACTCCTGCATCTGTTTAAGGATGACCCTATTATATTGAGTCATATACAGCTGATAAGAAGCTATTCTAGAAATCAGCATGGCTCCTTGGTATACCTTCCTACCTATACTATCTAGGAATTTATTTTCCTTAGTAGGAGGTATGGAAGAATGTGGCTTTACTCGTTTAGCTTTCTTTTGAGCTGATTCTACCACAACTGAATGATTTATTTATTTTTAATTTTTATATACCGGAATTCCTGTATACAATACAAATCAGTCCGGTTTACATGAAACGAAAAGATTGCCCTGGTCTGGGAGGTCAGACCGGGGTTTTTTTTACAAAGAACATTGAACATTAACATATAATACATAGAACAATAAAATATAATACAATCCTTGAACATTGAACAATAACAATAAATACTTAAATATTTTCATAATTAAATTAAAATTAAGCCAATTAGCATGTTAAACTTAAATTAAACGTAAAATTAAATTTAAATTTAATTTTGGATAATATTGTATATTGTTAACTGTAATACAAAATATTCCTAAGTTCAGTCAGGATAAGGCGCTTAGTTAAATTCTTGAGATTGGAACGCTTGCCTGAAGAGCCAGGTTTTTAACTTTTTTTTTTTTTTTTAACTCTGGTAGACTGGGTTCGAGGCGTAGGTCTGGGGGGAGAGCGTTCCAATGGTGTGGTCCTGCAGTTGAGAGTGCTCTTTTTCTTAGTAATGATGTTGCTGGAGGGGCGAACAATGTGCCTCTGTAGGCGCTTCTGATGGGTCTGGAGGATAGGTGTGGACGAAGTTGAGTTTGGAGTGATATCGGTGCGATGTTGTGTATTGATTTATGAATAATGGTAAGGGTTTTAAAAAGGATTCTCTGTTTGATGGGTAGCCAGTGGAGGTTGCTCAGAATGGGGGAAATATGTTCTCTTTTATTGGTGTTTGTTAGGATGATGGTCCAATTGTGGTTTCTGAAAGCCAGGTGCTGACTGTACGAGATAGGTAGAGTCAGTTTTTTTGTTTACTGGAGCAACAGATCCAGGAGATTCCCAATTCTTTTTAAGAAGGTCTAGAAAACCTGATGAATTGGAATAGAGGTGATGATTTTGGGGGCATCCAAGAATTGGAGCAATTCCATTATCTGGTGCCTGTCATCTTGTTCAGATTATAGTTGGAAAGGGACCAACTCCGACATTTCCTTCACAAAATTTATGAAAGAGAGGTCCTCCGGGGGAGAACGCTTTCTACTCTCTGTTGGTGAGGGTGGTGAAGGCAAGTCATCGATATCTGAAGAGGTATCATCACCCCAAGTGTCATAAGGATCCGGTTGTTGACCTATAGGACCACGAGGGGGCTGAATACCTGAAGGCCCCGGTTGAGGCTCCGAGAAATTCGAAGGATTCACCGGGGGCATCGAGAATGTCCTAGATGGAATCGGTGTCGGCACCGGTGCCCGTGCCGGCATTGAAGGAATCGGTGTCGGCATCGGTATGGTCAGTGGAGCTGATGTGCGCATCGCCCCCGAGGAATGTATCGGTGGCGAGAGACGACATGGCACCGATGGAACTACCCCCGATGGAGGAATCCGATACGGTGTTTCTCCACTTGAGGAAAAAGCTGTCGGTGACCCAGGTATTGCCGGTGGAAGGGCCGTCATAAGCGCTTCCATCCGGGCAAGCAGCGGTGCCAGTGCTGCTGGAATCGGGTCGGTGACCGGTTCCACTCTCGGTGCCGGAGTCGGTGCCGGAGGAGTCTGGAACCGTAGCATCGCTTTATCGATGGCCTCCTGGACCAGCCGGTCCAGTTCTGCCCGGAGACCTGGGGTAACAAGACCCGGCTCGACGGGAGAGGGAGGCTGAGGCTGAGCCGGAGGGACCACCGTGATCGGTGGAATCGCGGCTCCCAAACCCCGAAGGGGTAAGGGTTGCCTCGGTGTCTGCGAGACAGAGGTGGATGGTGCCACTTCTGGTCGAGACTTCTTCGGTGGAGGCTCGGACAGTTCTGAGGTCGATGACATCGGTTCCCCGACGGTCCGAGACTTATGACGTCGATGGCCATGTTTCTCTTTCCGATCCCCTCGATCATCGGGGGAAGAGACAGGAGTCAATGGCCATGAAGACGTCAATGGCGGACGGTCACCGGAAGGCTGTCGATGATGATGAGACTTCGACGGTGCCGGTTCCGATGACGTCGATGCAATCGATGGCGTTGGAGTGCGAGCACGAAAAAGGAGACCCATCTTCTCCATTCTGGCTTTGCGACCTTTTGGTGTCATTAGGGCACATTTGGTGCAAGTCAGGACATCATGCTCGCTTCCTAAACACAAAACACAGACTCTATGTGGGTCTGTGATTGACATAGTCCGGGTACAGTCCGGGCACCGACGGAACCCCGACGCCATGGCCATAGGCCAAAAATTTAGCCGCGGGACTGTCGACTGCCAACAGGCCTCGAGGGCCAAACTTGACGGTAGTCGAACTAAATGGCGGCAAAAACTTACCGAAGTTCCGCGGACCAAAAATTTGAAGAAGGGAGACCCCTGAGGGGCAAATTTTTCTTCAGGTAGATTAATTGAAGAATTCCTGTCAGGAATGTGGTTAAGAGCTCTTTGACCGCGTGGCGACTGCTGCGCGGAAAAAAGAAGACTGAAGGGAGACCCCTGCTGGCTGCAGGGTTAGTGCCGTGCTGGGCATGCCCAGTAGGGGCCAGTCAAAGTTCCTGAAACTTTGACAGAAGTTTTCCGTGGTTGGGCTCCATCCTCAATGTCACCCATTTGTGAGGACTAACATCCTGCTTGTCCTGTGAGAAACCAAACCTCCTTGATCCTTCTTCTCCATTCAGCTCCTCCCCTACTCTAGAGGTGACGAGGATTAAATCCAGACCAGTATATCCATCTTCAGTACCTACTGAGGGCTAGGGGTGGCCAAAAATGTTTGTGTTATTGGGGGACAAATGTCCATGTCATTTAGGTTTTTTTCCACATTTTCTAGTTCTTTTTAGGTTTTGTAAAACAGTGCACACAAATGAAAGAAGGAAAAACAAAAACAATGTGGGGTGTTTTTTTTCCTATTGTTTCATTTTGAAAAGGACATGAAACATTGTTTCAAACAAATGCACATCCCTTCTGTGGGCATGGTTCCCTAACGAGCTGCGCTATTTGCACCAAACGGCAGAATTGCTTTATTGAAGAATGGGGCCCAATTCCCTTTTGAAAGTATGCCCAGCGGGCAATGAATGGAGCTCGCCCTTTAGGTCAGATCAGATGCCAGCATTAAGTAAAATATAAGCTGTCAAAATACACACTGTGCAATCTTAGGCAAACTGAAACCTAGTATGAAGCTTTTCATTACCTAAAAATAGTCAAAAGGTCTTTTCAAACATGCGTGCTTATTACAGTATAATCTGCATGATATTGACTTTCCTTCCCATCCCATGGCTGCAGCCCAACACTTTTGTCTTCTTAGCAGCTCCTACCTGCCAGCCAAAAGGAAAGAAACCTTATGGACCGGTTCATGGTTCACATTTCCTGCATTCTCCACAGCGGGATTTCTCATAGAATGGTCTTCATAGATGCTCTGAGAAATGCTGGATCTGTTTCCAGTGCAGAAATGGGCATCCTGTCTAGGAGATGCTACCACCAGATGGAAAACCATGAGAAGGGAAACACAAACTCCTTGCTCTGAGGCTGTTTGTGCTCTTTTCTCCTCCTGCCCATTACAATGCAGTCCGAGTTAACATAAGCATGGCCCCCTATTAGGTGCTATTAGGTGTGAGGTGTTAAGACACAGAGGACTTCTATGTTCGATATCTGATTTTCTTCAGGGGGAAATCCTTTTAAAGGATTTGGTATATTTTACAATGGGAATGGTCCAGAGAAGGAGAGTTCACCAAAGGGGTAAGAGGTGTAAAAAATGGCGCAGTGATTGAATCGTGATACAGCCTCTTTCGGACAGGTGCTTAAGAGGAGTACATAAGCCATGGTTCGGCATGGGTCTGGGGCTTCCTGATTGGAGTAAAGATGTAGCTGTCACCCCCTCCTCCGGGTATACACAGGGGAAGAGAGATTTCAGGTGGGGTGCTCTCCCAATAAGCACCTCAGAAGACCTGAATGAGTAACACGCTAAGTAGAGGACAACCAGAGGTGTACTGGGATCCCGCAGGACCAGAGGAGAAACTGTGCCTGGCCTGGAGCTCAGTGCAGGGCTGAGAAGACCTAATAACCTAAACAACAGAAGGGAGCCTTCCTAGAGCCCTTCTGGGGACTTTGTGAGTACTGGAAACTAAAGGGAAGGTGTTTGTGGGCCTGAGCAGGCCGATGATTTGAGAGGGAGTAGAGAAGACACATCCCCACATACACACACACATACCCAACCCACACACATGCTCACCCACCACCCCACACACACACGTGGGGCCAGTGAGTGCTCGACCCGCACATATGCACTCTCACACCCTCTGCCCACTCTCACACGCATACATCCACTCCACATGCACATGCATATCCCTATCCCCCACACCCTACACACATGCACACACCCACACCTGCAGCACCAACTCCCCTCCACATAGGCTGTACGAACTCCCCTCTACACAGGCAGCACCACTCCCAAATTCCCCCCACGTCCCCCAATCCTCCACATGCCCAGCCACTCCTCAACCTGGACACACAATGTTGAGATTACTTACCTGATAATCTCCTTTTCCTTAGTGTAGACAGACGGACTCAGAACGAATGGGATAGTATCCGCGTGCTAGCAGTTGGAGACGGATCTGACGTCAGCACGGGTGTATATATACCCCCACAGGAAGCGCAGCAACTCAGTAATCTTCCTTGCAAAAGCTGTTATGGATGTGTGTACTGACGCTCAGTGAAAAGTGAAAACAGGATTCCCCTGACCGATTGATAGTAGCTGGAGACTGCCAGCATTCCCAACCGGAAGGCGTTGACACCTGGTAGAGTGTATGCTCTTATGGAACACAAGACATGGCTTACCTTGAATCGGTGAAACCCATGTACACAGGCAGCGGGGCTGGATGCTGAGTCCATCTGTCTATACTAAGGAAAAGGAGATTATCAGGTAAGTAATCTCAACATTTCCTGGCATGTAGCCAGATGGAATCAGAACGAATGGGATGTACAAAAGCTTTACTCCCAGCCTGGGCGGGAGGCTGCCTGAGGACCATGTAGTACCGCCCTCGCAAATGCCGAGTCCTCCCTGGCCTGGACATCCAGACAGTAGAATCTGGAGAAGGTATGGAGGGAGGACCACGTCGCTGCTTTACAGATTTCCGCAGGCGACAGCATCTTGGATTCCACCCAGGATGCCGCTTGTGCTCTGGTAGAATGAGCCTTAACTTGTAGAGGTGGAGACTTCCCGGCCTCTACGTAAGCTGCTTTGATAACTTCTTTAATCCAGCGGGCAATGGTGGGCCGCGAGGCCGCTTCACCTTGCTTCTTCTCGCTGTGCAGGACGAACAGATGGTCTGTCTTTCGTAGTTGTTGTGTCACTTCCAGAAATCTGGGCAGTAATCTGCCAATGTCGAGATGGCGCAATAAACGCCCTTCTTCAGATTTCTTCAAACCCGCCGTGGTAGGTAGGGATATAGTCTGATTAAGGTGAAACTGTGAAACCACTTTAGGTAAAAAGGAGGGAACCATGCGAAGATGGATAGCCTCTGGAGTGATTCTCAGAAAGGGATCACGGCAGGACAGTGCTTGTAGCTCTGAGATACGGCGTGCTGAACAGACAGCCAGCAAGAACACCAACTTCAAAGTGAGAGACCGGAGAGACAGGCCCCAAAGGGGTCGGAAGGTGGATCCCGCGAGGAAATCCAAAACAAGGTTGAGGTTCCATAAGGGCACAGGCCACTTCAGTGGCGGACGAATATGCTTGACTCCTTGTAGGAAGCGAGAAACATCTGGGTGCTTGGCGATGGTCTTGCCATCCCTCCTGGGGCCATAGCAAGACAGCACAGCCACCTGAACCTTGATGGAGCTGAGGGAGAGACCCTTCTGAAGTCCATCCTGCAGGAAATCCAACACAATAGGGATTGTGGTCACATGTGGATTGGTGCCATGAGTGTCGCACCATGCTTCAAATACTCTCCAGAGCCTGACATAGGTGAGGGATGTGGAAAACTTGTGAGCTCGGAGGAGCGTATTTATCACGGGCTCCGAGTAACCTCTTTTCTTCAGTCTAGCCCTCTCAATGGCCAGACCGTAAGAGAGAATTGAGCTGGATCCTCGTGGAGGATGGGACCTTGACGTAGAAGGTCCCGGAGAGGAGGCAGGGGAAGGGGCTCCCCTGCCAGTAGTCTTCTCATGTCCGCGTACCAGGGTCTTCTTGGCCAGTCTGGTGCCACTAGAAGAACTAGGCCCCGGTGTTTCCGAATCTTGTGAATGATGGCGCCCAGCAGAGGCCACGGAGGAAAGGCGTATAGCAGAGTCCCTGGAGGCCATGGCTGCACCAGGGCATCGATTCCGTGTGAGAACGGGTTGCGCTTACGGCTGAAGTATCTGGGTACTTGAGCACTGGACTTGTCCGCCAATAAATCCATGTCCGGAATCTCCCAGTGATCCACGATCATCTGGAAGGCTGTGGGTGACAGCTGCCATTCTCCCGGATTTAGACTTTCTCTGCTGAGGAAGTCTGCCGTGGTGTTGTCCTTCCCGGCAATGTGGATGGCGGAGATGTCCTGCAGATTCGCTTCTGCCCAAGCCATCAGTGGGGCGATCTCCAGAGATACTTGTCGACTTCTGGTTCCGCCTTGACGGTTGATGTATGCCACTGTGGTGGCATTGTCGGACAGCACTCTGACTGCTCTGTTCTTCAGTCTGTGAGCAAATTGAAGACATGCCAACCGGACTGCCCGAGCCTCTAGGCGGTTGATGTTCCACGCTGACTCTTCTCTGTTCCACCGCCCTTGTTCCACTGCTCAGGCTGGCATCCGTGGTGAGCAGAGTCCACGTGGGAGAGGACATCTTTGACCCTCTGCTCATGTGGCTGGGCTGCAACAACCACCGTAACTGGGTCCGTAGCCTGGCAGGCAGAGGTAGGTGCGTGGAATAGTTCCGTAGACGGAGACTCCAGCGAGAGAGCAGGGAGTGTTGTATAGGTCTCATATGGGCCCTTGCCCAAGGTACCACTTCCAGGGTGGATGCCTTGAGACCGAGAACCTGCAGATAATCCCAAGCTATGGGCCGACTGGTTCCCATCAAGTATTGGATACGCGTCTGAAGTTTCAACCTTCTCTTGGTAGTGAGACTGACTGTGTCTGCCTGCGTGTCGAACTGAACCCCCAGGTATTCCAGTGACTGGGAAGGCTGTAGGCAACTCTTGCTGAGGTTGATTACCCAGCCCAAGCTTTCCAGAAGGGCGATCACTCTGTCGGTTGTCCGATGGCTCTCCTCTCGTGATTTCGCCCTGATCAGCCAATCGTCTAGGTAGGGATGGACCAGAATTCCTTCCCGTCTGAGGGCCGCTGCTACCACGACAACCACCTTGGTGAAGGTCCGCGGTGACGTGGCTAATCCGAAGGGCAGAGCCCGGAATTGGAAGTGGCGACCCAGAACCTTGAAGCGTAGGTAGCGCTGATGATCCGGATGGATCGGGATATGCATGTATGCCTCCGACAGGTCTAATGCCGTAAGGAATTCTCCTGGCTGTACTGCGGCCTTGACGGAGCGCAGAGTCTCCATGCGAAACCTCGGGACCCGTAAGTATCGATTGACGGACTTGAGGTCCAGCACAGGCCGAAAGGTGCCCCCTTTCTTGGGTACCATAAAATAAATGGAATAGTGGCCAGAATTCACTTCCCAGGCAGGTACTGGGATGATGGCGTTCAAGGACAGGAGCCTCGCCAAGGTAGCTTCCAATGCTGCCTTCTTGTGTATGGGACATGAAGATTCCACAAACTTGTCCGGAGGGAGATGATGAAAGTCCAGATAATACCCCTCTCGGATGATGGCGAGGACCTACTGGTCCGACGTAATCGACCCATCTGGGGTAGAAGAGGGTTAACCTGCCCCCTATGGCTCTGTCCCCCAGATGAATCGGCGGAACTTCATTGGGAGGCGCGGCCGGGACCCTTGCGCTGCTTGGTCCAAAAGGACTGATTCCTGGCCTGAGGACACGGCGCCTGATAGAGACTCCTGTAAGGAATGAAGCGCTGTGAACCCCTGCCCCTAGAGGGCCTTGGAAAAGGGCGCTGACTCCTTCGGAACGGATCTTCCAGCAGTCTAGGCACTGGCGAGGCGCCCCATGTACTGGCCAGTTTATCAAGGTCGCTGCCAAATAGGAAAGAGCCCTTAAAGGGCAATCTGGTGAGGCGTGTCTTTGAAGGCGCATCAGCTGACCATTTCCAGATCCAGAGCTGCCTCCTGGCGGCTACAGAAGATGAGATCCCCTTGGCTGTTGTACGGACTAAATCTGATGCCGCATCCGTAAGGAACGAGAGAGTGGACTCCATGTCAGCTGCTGGAGCGTTGTTCCTGACCTGCGACAAGCAGGCACGCGTCACCACTGTGCAGCAGGTTGCAATCCGCAAAGAGAGAGCTGCCACCTCAAAGGTCTGTTTCAGAATGGCGTCCAGTTGCCGGTCATGAGGCTCCTTGAGGGCAGTCCCCCCTTCGACTGGAATGGTAGTGCGCTTGACCACAGCGCTAATCAAGGCGTCCACCTGAGGGCATGCCAGCAGGTCCTGGATAGCTGGCGCCAATGGGTACATGCCTGTCAGGGCCTGGCCCCCTTTGAAGGAAGCTGCTGGCGCCGCCCATTCTAAATCTATCAGTTGTTGTGCCGCTTGCAAGAATGGAAAATAGCGGGCTGTAGGACGAAGACCTTCCAGCAGGGGGTTCTGCGCGGATGGTACCGTAGCGCTAGGACCTGTAATATCCAACTCCGCCAGACACTGAGACACCAGGTCGGAGAGATCCTCCTTAGGGAAGAACCGCCTCATGGTTCTATATGGCTCAATCCCTGGAGGAAGTTCTCCCTCGTCCTGGAGTTCGGACTCGTCCGGTGAAAATGCCTGGTCTGATCTGGGCTGTCCAGCGGCGGGAGGTCCCGCTCACGATAAGGGCGTGAGGGTCCAGGAACAGGATCTGCAGGAGCCTCCGCAGCAGCCGCTGCAGTCGCGGCCACCGAGGGAACCGCAGAAACCGCAGGAACAGCTGGAACAGCTGGAACCACAGGGCCTGGACGGGAAGCCGTTTGCATCTGTACAAAAGCATGAATCCCCTTCAAGAGATCCACCCAGGAAATGGAAGCAGCCTCTAATCGCCGGGGTACAAGATCCCCTGGGATTCCCGATTGGTCGAGACTGCCCGCTAAATCCGGGGTAGCCCCTGGGGAACTGTCAGCAAATCGTGGCTGAGACTGGTCCTGGCCCGAGGGTCCCACGGCCTCCTCACATTGGGCACATAGGGAGTCTGGCTCTTCACTGTGTGTGGCTCGAAACTGGCATGCAGAGCAGAGGCCGAGGGCTTTAATGCCGGAGGCAGGCAGCGCCCCTGCTGAAGACGCAGAGGCTTTCTGTTCCATTAATAAGTGTGCTGAATGAAAAGCGGCCACAATATACGCTTAAGAGAACAGGCGCACAATAATAATATGCGGCAGCAATATGCGCTCAATACAACAGGCATTCAATAATATGCGGCAGCAATAGGCGCTTAATACAACAGGCGCTCAATAATACGCGTCAGCAATATGCGCATAACACAACAGGCGCTCAATAATGTGGCAGCAATATGCGCGTAATACAACAGGCGCTCAATAATATGTGACAGCAATATGCGCTCAATACAACAGGCGCTCAATAATATGCGGCGGCAATATGCGCTCAATACAACAGGAGCTCAATAATATGTGGCAGCAATATGCGCCCAATACCACAGGCGCTTAGGAACGCTAAATGATATACCGTACGCTCTCAGCAATAGGCAGTCATGCATACATGCTCAATGGCATACAATAGGCTCTCAGCAATAGGCAGATAGCAATACATGCTCAATGGCATTCAATAGGCTCTCAGCAATATGCAGTTAGCAATAATGGCATTCAATCTGCTCTCAGCAATATGCGGTTAGCAATAATGGCATTCAATATGCTCTGAGCAATAGGCGGTGAGCAATACACACTCAATGGCAGTCAATATGCACTCAGCAATATGCGGTTAGCAATACACGCTCAATGGCATTTAATATGCACTCAGCAATAGGCGGTTAGCAATATAACAGTGGTATGCAGTATGCTCACAGTAATAAGGCAATATACGCACAAGGAGGAATAGAGCTGCGCTTATTACGGGCACCCATACCTGAACGAGGCCCACAAAATGGCGCCCTCCTTGGCGTGCCACGCTGCCGATCCTCTGTTCCTTCGGAGACCAGAAATAAGAGATGTACGCCTCACCTGATCCTCGGCGCTTCCCGGCTGGAACCCGGGCGGTCTCCAGCTGCGGGGGGAGAGGGCAAGGACCTTCACTGCCACGATTGAGGATATGCACCCGCTACCTCGTCCCGGGACCGAGGCGCCTCGTATGCCTCACCCGAACCTCGCCCGGGGGCTATGTCCCTGCCGCGATTCGGCCGGACCGAGGACTTAACTTACCGGGGGATCACGGAAATCACCCCGGGCAACTCTACTGGGGGAGGGACCTTAGGGTATCACCGTAGGAGTGCGGGGCTCAATGGTTTTGTAGAAATTAGGAAGTAGAACCTAGAAGTATAAGAAAAAAGAAAATTAAAGTAGCTTTGGAAAACACACTCAGCGAGCGTGCAGGCACTCCAAACTACTTTGGAGACGGAAATTACTGAGTTGCTGCGCTTCCTGTGGGGGTATATATACACCTGTGCTGACGTCAGATCTGTCTCCAACTGCTAGCACGCGGATACTATCCCATTTGTTCTGAGTCCATCTGGCTACACACCAGGAAACTTCAGTTATTCCCCAACCAACAATAGTCATTCACTCAACTCACCCACTACATACCCAAGGGAAGGAGAGAGGTGGAGAGCAAAGTCGCGGAGTACACTGTTAACCCATGATTGGATGCTCGTTTTCGTCGTGCTAGCGTTACCTCTTATTCAATAAGGGGTTGAAAACACGCGTCCAACCCCCCCGAAAGGTAGGCGCTAATTTCTCCGGGCACCGGGAAAGTGCACAGAAAAGCAGTAAAAACTGCTTTTCTGTGCACCCTCCAACTTAATATCATGGCAATATTAAGTCAGAGGTCCCAAAAGTTACAAAAAGTTAAAAAAAAAAAAATTTGAAGTTGGCCTGCAGCTCGAAAACAGGACACTCAATTTTGCCGGCATCCGGTTTCCAAACCCGTGGCTGTCAGCGGGTTTGAGAACAGACGTCGGCAAAATTGAGCGTCGGCTGTCAAACCCGCTGACAGCCGCCACTCCTGTCCAAAAAGAGGCGCTAGGGAGGCCCTGGGCGGGGGACAAGAAAGCATGTGCACAGATTTTGTTTTGAAATCCCTAAGCCTGATTTTTCCCTCCTCTCCTCTCCTACAAAGTACAAAAAGTAAAGAAATCCCCATGGCACCAGCTGATTTTTAAAAGGGAAAAGCTGTGGGAAGTTTCCTTTAAAAAAAAAAAAAAAATTTGGCTTGCCTTCTGAAAATTACCCTCCCCACATACACAGTGCTGGGTCCCGTGCTAGGAGTCACCACCTGGGAAAAGGATCTTGCGATCCTTGGGGATAATACCTTGAAATCTTCAGCAGTCAAAAAAGCAAACAGAATGTTAGGATTCATTGGGAAGGGGGATGGAGAATAAAACTGAGAATATCAAAATGCCTCCGTACAGATCTAGGATGTGACCGCACATCAAGTTCTGTGTGCAGTCCTGGTCATCTCATCTCAAAAAAGACCGACATAGAAAATGTACAGAGAAGGGAAACAAAAATGATCAATGAGATGGACTGCCTCCTCAATGAGATGAGGCAAAACAGATTGTAGAAGAAACAGTTGAGAGAGCTCTATAAAATCATAAGAGGGGTGGGACGGGTAAATAGGCAATGGAGGGGACACCCCAAGAAACTAACTGGTAGTAGATTTAAAAGAAATTTTAAATGTATTCTTTTAGTCAGTGCACAATTAAGCTATGAAATTTGTCATCAGACGGCACGGTCAAGATTAAGAATACATAAGAACATGCCATATTGGGTCAGACCAAGGGTCCATCAAGCCCAGTATCCTGTTTCCAACAGTGGCCAATCCAGGCCATAAGAACCTGGCAAATACCCAAACATTAACAGGGGATTTTAAATCCCTATCGCACGCAAATCCTGGCAGATACGCATGTGGCCGGACCGAGCACACATTGAGCACATTTTCTAAATGGCCAGGCCACAACACATATCTGCTGGTACATGCAGAAGAGCTGCGGTTTAGAAAAGGGGAAGGTCGGCAGCTGGCCTGCGCAAAACTATTGTTCCAAAGGAGCAGGTAAGTTCTTTAACAAAAAAAATGATGGTAGATAGCTAGGGTTTAGGGGATCGAGAGGAGGGGAGAGGGGAAAAGTGAGGAAGGTTAGGTAGGGGGTACTTCTGGGGGAATTCTACACAAAAAATTTAAAATTCTGCGCACAAAAATAAAATTCTGAAGAATTCTGCAAACTTTATATTGGTCAAAATCACACAATTTACATGACAGTCTTTAGGTAATTACATTTTAAATTAATACAGAAAAAGATTACTACTTAAAGATGCAGAATTTTAAATATTTTGAGCAGAATTTTCCTAGAAATTCACTGTAAGAGTGTCCCTTCCACTCACTCTCCCTACTCCCCTGGCCACTTTGCCCTCTCAGGCCCCAACTCCTCCACCTGCCAGTATCTCTCCCCTCCACCTCTAGGCTCAACCCCTTCCACTCTATCGCCAGTCCCAGAGTTTGACCCTGTTCTCAGTACTGTCCCTCACACAGGCTCCCTCTGTCCCTCCCTCCCTCTCTCAAACACATGCTCCCTCTCTCTAGCACACATACACACACCCTCATACAGGCTCCCTCACACTCTCGCGCACACACACATCCCCTCATACAGGCTCCCTCACTCTCTCGCACACACACACATCCCCTCATACAGGCTCCCTCACTCTCTCGCACACACACACACATTCCCTCATACAGGCTCCCTCACTCTCTTGCACACACACATCCCCTCATACAGGGTCCCTCTCTCTTGCATACACACCCACACAAGTTCTCTTTCTCTCTCACACATACATCCTCACACAAGCTACCTATGTCTCTCTCTCACACGCACCCCTTCACACAGGCTCTGTCTCACACATACACAATCCCTTCACACAGGCTGTCCCTCACACAGGCTCCCTCTGTCCCTCCCTTCGTCTCTCAAACATATGCTCCCTCTCTCTAGCACACATACACACATCCTCATACAGGCTCCCTCACACACACACATCCCCTCATACAGGCTCCCTCATTCTCTCGCACACACACACATCCCCTCATACAGGCTCCCTCACTCTCTCGCACACACACATCCCCTCATACAGGGTCCCTCTCTCTTGCATACACACCCACACAAGCTCTCTTTCTCTCTCACACATACATCCTCACACAGGCTACCTATGTCTCTCTCTCACCTACCCCTTCACACAGGCTCTGTCTCACACATACACAATCCCTTCACACAGGCTAGCACCCTCACATACACACAATCCCTTTTTCATACACATGAGCTCCAATTCTCTCTCACACACACACACTCCTTCACAATCTCCTCATATAGGCTCCCTCTCTCTGAAACAAACATTCAAGCATCCCCCCCCTGCTCTCTTACCTCCCATGCTCTCTCACACCCTCCTGCTCTCACCCCCCTCTCCCTGCTCTTACATACCCCCTCCCCTCTCCCACACATCTCTCCCTCTCCTCTCCTACCAACTCCCCTCCCTCACACCCCTCTCCCTCTTCTCTCCAACACACACACATTCACTCTCACCGGGGCCTTCATCTTCGCCATGAGCAGAGCACACTCCATTCATGGCATAGGGGGCCTTCATCTTCACCGCGAACGGTGTGCGTCCTGCGGCACCGGGGCCTTCATCTTCGTGCACTCCGTTCACGGCATGCTGGGGTCTCCTCTGCCATTTTCTGCGCAGGGGGGAATTCTGCGCTCCACAGTAGCGCAGAATTCCCCCCAAGCCTAGTAGGGGGTTAGGAAGTTCCTTCCCAGTCCATTCCTTTATTGGAGTGGACTGACAGGGAACTGGGGATGAACCAGATTGCATCACCACTTGTTTTTTAAGAAACCCCCCCTTATGTGCCACCCGCCGCATGCACGCAAGTATTGATTTTATTACACATGTGCACGTCATAAAATCAGCACGTCTTTTAAAATCTACCCCTAACTGAATAGATCCCAATAGTATAGCAGGATTTAAAAAAGGTTTGGACAAGTTTCTGGAAGACTGGTTCATTAACAATTATTAGCCACAAAGACTTGGGGATCATTATTTCTGGAAGTGAGCAACAAGGAAAGAACTTCCCCCGTAGGATCTGCCGGGTACTTCCCAGAGACCTGAACTAGCCACTGTCAGAAACAGGATGCTGGGCTCAAAGGACCATTGGTCTGTCTCAGCATGGCACTTATGTTCACATTTTTGAGCTAGATTACCTATAACCTTCCAGCCCTTTAGCTCAACAATGCACTCAGTGCTTTCCTTCCCATGAGTTTCTAAATTAATAGAATGCAAAGTTTTAAAAGCTGTATTGGCCCTAGTGAAACCTGGATTTCCTGCAGGCTGCGATTCTTATGATGGCTCAGTACAAAGTATTATCCAAAGATACTGGATATGAGCTTTCAAGGCTACATAGGTCCCTTCACTTCCCTCTTTATAAGGTGCACTCTGACACACATTTATGGGTTTCTAGAGAAATTTACAATGAACCTTAAGAGCAGCAAACCTTTAACATGAACCACCCAGGTTCCCAGGCCTGACTTCTGCTCCCCAGGCTGTCAACTGCTGAAGATGCTGCAGAGACAGCACTCACAGTCCTCAGGAGGATATCTGCCGGGCTCAAAAATTAAAATAAACTGAAGTAAACCAAATTCCTTTGCTTCACTATCTCTAAAACAAACACTGCACACCTTAAATCCATCCTCTGAGCTATTGCAAATGAATTGGGAGGTACTGAAACTTATGTACTGCTTTGCACAGTCAACACCTACGCATAGGGACAGTAACTTTCAAACCGGCATGTGGGCACTCTTTGGCACGCGTCCAGCTACGCAGCCATTTTGTAACTTCTGCACATATTATAAAACAGGCTGACCACTCACATATGTGAGCCCAATTTTAAATGGGCGCATGCATGGGTGCATGAATCCTGCTTCTACCACTCTGGAATTTTAAAAGGGGTGTGCATTTACGCCATTTCCAGTTTCACCAGTTTGCCCAGTTAATAGCTAGGTCCTCCAAATCCCTCTGGTTTGATAGTCTGAACTCTCCTTAGTTACCCCAGACCCTTTAAGCCCCTGAGAAATGGCTCTGTTTATTTATTTATTTTTTTAACTTACATCTCATCCCTAGCAGGAGTAAACTTTTGCGCCACTGGACCTAGGCATTATACGTGTACATTTCTTGGCCACATCTTGAAATGCTCATGCCCATGCCCTGCCCAGGCCACACTCTTATCCTCTTTTTGGAAACTTTTGAGATGTGTGTGCAGCGGGAGATACACACGAATCTGGGTGGCTTTTAAAATTCAATTGGTGCACGCATCCCCCAAGTGATGTGTGTGGCAGGCTTTTAAAATTCACATTTTTAAGTCATCGTTCAGCACTATCCTCCAGATGAGATACATGTGAGACTGGCTAACATAATGGAGAAGGCAAAGCTAATTAGGCAATTTCTGGGAAGAGAGGCCGAATTACTGAGTACTTACTGATTCATCTGTCCTTTCAGCACGAGGTTCGGTCCTGTTCCTGTAAGTGTTGCAGTGCCTCCGATACTAGCTGCATAGCACACACACAGCGTCATCCCTTTGTTAATGAGCTTCTGTTCTGCACTCTCGGCATGAGGATTGGGGTCATCAGGAATGTGTCTGTTTCCTATGGCTGGAAGCCAACCAGTGAATGTTACTTAGATTGCATGACCTAGAGCACCTTAATGCTACTACTTCAGGATGATATGTTACTCATTTTTCCAGATTTTATTTGATTTTAAATTAAAATCACTGTGTCAAAGGGACCTGAAATCTACTGTATCAGGGGTCCAAGGTAAAACCTGGTTGGGAACCTGAAACTACGCACACTACAAAGGCAGAAGAACAAAATAGCTACTGACTCAACTCTTTGGGACTGATTTACTAAGGGGGTGCATTTCTACAAATCGCACAGCACCTGACCTTAGGTGAATTTTCAGCTGCAACCTTTGCCTTTTGGACACCATAGGTCAGAGGCTAAATTTAGTCAGCTAGTGCAGCTAAGCCCCTCCAAGACCCCAAGACACTCTTTCCTGGGCTGTTCGATTTTTCAAAAAAAAAAAAAAAACAAAACAAAACCCAAAAACTAAGGGACACCCTTATGCCATGGAAAGAATTTTTATTAATATAATCTGTTACAGAGCCTGACTCCGGCAGAGTTTCACCAAGATGGCTGCATTAGGGGCTCAAATTCTATTTGTTCATTGTTTGATGCTATATAAATAGTCTTTTTTGTAGCAACAGATATAAGTGAGACAGGTCCGCCGCTTAGACTTAATGTCCCTGCCGATTTCAGGTTAGGAAAGCAAAGCTAACCTCTCGAGTGAAATCGGCAAGGACATTAAGTCTAAGCGGCGGACCTGTCTCATTTATATCTGTTGCTACATAAAAGACTATTTATGTGGCATCAAACAATGAGCACACAGAATTTGAGCCCCTGATGCAGCCATCTTGGCGAAACTCGGCCGGAGTTGGGCTCTGTAACAGATTATATTAATACAAATTCTTTCCACGGCATAAGGGTGTCCCTTTGTTGTTTTTGCCTTGGCTATGTGGGATTGCCTTCCGATTTGTTTTATTGGACCTTCCCCTGCTCGATTTTTCGGCAGCTAACTTTAGCCACGTGGTGAATCTAAGAGGTAAATTTAGCCATTGAAAGGGGGGACAATCCCTTCCCCCTGTGGGATCTAGTTACCTAAGTCTCTCCCTAGTTAGATGATTAGATCCTGCTACAAATCCACCTCTGAGTCTTTTCTCCCATCCTGCTTCCATGAGAAAAGACCTTGCTGAATCAGACCCTTTGTGATCAAAAAGTATAAGTGTACACACAGTCAATATCCAAACCAAGGTATCAAGGTGCTAGTTTTGCTTTGGATTGCCATGGGCTAGGAGAAGAAAGTAATTTTCATTTGTACAAGTAAAAAAGAAGATTCATGACAATCAAGCTGTTGCAATACAGACGTGCTAAACATATGCGTCCAAACTAGACGCACTTTTTTTTTTTTTTTTTTTTTTTAACTCACTCACAATCAACTCTCCTGGGCACTCGATGCAATAGACAAATGAGCCGCTGAACTAAAAAGAACGAGTTAGGGATAAATTGTGCATCCCTAGTGCGTCCATGGCATTGGGTGCCCAGGAGAGGTGGCTGTCAGTGCAGGTTTGGAAAACAGATGCTCAATTTTACTAGCATCTGTTTTCCTAACCTGTGCACCGACACGGGTTAGGAAAATGGATGCTCGTTTATTGAAGGTCCGTTTCTTTAACCTGACTGATGGCAAGATTTTTTATTTTATTTTTTTTAGTTACATCTTTTTTTTGGTTCCTCCGACTTAATATCGCCACACTATTAAGTTGGAGAAACTACAGAAAAGCAGCTATTTCTGTTTTTCTGTTAACTTTTGGGGCTCCTCAGGACTTAATGCCACTCCGGGGCTGGCGTTACTTTTTGAGGTTAAAAATGTGCACGTTGGGTGCACATTTATTTTTTTTACATAAGAGGGCAATAGCTAATAGCCTCATCAAAATGGCATTGACATGTGATGAGTGCTATTAGCTACACACTGGTTTGGATATGTGTTTTGGATGTGCTAATCCCCTTATTGCTTAAAGGGTTATGGACACACATCCAAAAGGCGAGTCCAACCGCGGGTTAACCTGTGTGCTAGCCTGAGCGCATAGTATTGCATTGGCCTGAACAAATCCAAATACTGTGGGTTATTCTATCAAGATAACTTTGGACTGATTTATGAAGCAGTTTCCCCTTAGCAATATATTTGTTAGGATTCTTGAGTTTCGTGGACCCCTGGCCCGAGGTGGAGGTTGATGCTACCTGAGGGGTGGGGCCCCACAGGTTCTCACCATTGGGAGGCAAGGTCAGTTGCAGCAGGGACACGACTATAGTTCAGTAGAGAGAGGAAGGCCTATGTCAATGCCTTGTGATCGCAGTACTAGGCAGAAATGAAGATACGATGTACCGGAGAAGGAATCTCCAATGCAGAGGTGTGCTATGCAGGCCCCGAGGAGCGGGGAGTGCAGAGACAGGATCTCTAAAGGAATAATGCAGAGACTGTCCCGAGGGGCGGGACAGCGTATCAACAGAGTCTCTAGTGTGATGACGTAGGGGCTGCCCCGAGGAGCGGGGAAGCGCAGAGTCCAGTCTCTGATGTAGTGACGTAGACTTTCCCGAGGAGCCGGGAAGTGTAGTGTAACGCCACTGGTGTAATAATGTAGAGACTGCCCCGAGGAGCGGGAAAGTGTAGAGTCAAAGTCTCTGATGAAGTGATGTAGGGGCTGCACAGAGGAGTGGGGAAGCGTAGAGTCAAAGTCTCTGGTGTGGTAAGGTAGGGGCAGCTCCGAGCAGCAGGAAAGCGTAGAGCTGGGATCTCTGATAGGCAGTGCTAAGGCTGCCCCGAGGAACAGGGAAGCAAGCCGGCAGGATCTCTGGTGAGGAGCACAGGGGCTACCCTGAGGAGCGGAGAAGCCTGGAGACAAGGTCTCCCGAGAGGAAGTGCAAGCAGGCCCCCGAGGAGCGGGTACCCGAGCCAGAGTCCAGAACAGGAGGTAGAGATCCAAGCAGGAACCACAGGTCTGGAGAGACAGGAACAAGCACCAGTGAGGTGAAGGAACTCGTTGCCAAGTCAGTTTGCATAGGCCAAAGGAGGTGCTTAAGTATCCCAAGGTAATGATGTCATCAGTTGGGGGACGGCCCAGAAGTTCCTGCCATTGGCCCTTTTATACAGAGAACAGATGGCGCTCATGTGTGCGCCTAGAAAGACCCGGAGTTGGAGCGTGGGCTGGTGGCATCCCAGCCGCCATTTGGAGCAAGGAGGACCAGGAACAGCACGGTGACAATGGCTGGCCAGAGCCGCGAGTTCACCTGGAGTGGAGGGGCCAGGCATGGCAGGATGTGAGTTGGGTCGGCTGCGGCTGGGGGTTTAGGTTTTAAAAGATGTGTAGCATAAAATTGCTTGATGAGATCCTTATCCAGGATATTGGCGGCAGGCTCCCAACAATTTTCTTCTGGGCCAAAGCCCTCCCAAGACAGGAGGTACTCATTTCTTTCCACGATTCCGTACATCTAGAACGTCTTGAACTTGGTAAATCACATCCGCTTCGGTGGACACAGGTTGAGGATGCGGAGCCTTTTTAGAGAATCCTAACAGCATCAAAGGTTTTAGCAAAGATACATGAAAGGCATTGTGGATCTTAAGAGAGGCTGGGAACCGTAGTTTGTAAGGGACTGGACCCAAACGGCGGACCACCGGGAAGGAACAGATGTACCTGGGAGCGAAGCGGGAAGAAGGGAGTTTGAGATGGATGATCCGAGTACTGAGCCACACCTTGTCACCTGGATTAAACTGGGGAGCTTCATGGTGACGAGTGTCAAATAATCTTTTGGCTGTGTGGACCACTTTCTGTAGCAACTGCTTCGTGCTGTTCCATAATTGGTTCAACTCCTGGGCGGTCGACTGGGCCACTGGTGAAAGAACAGACAACGGAAGTGGTAGAGGAGGAAGAGGTTGGCATCCATAGACTACTTGAAATGGTGATGAGCCAATTGAAGAAGATGGATGAGAGTTCAAGGTACTCAACCCAGGGAAGTAGGTCAGACCAATCTTTTTGCCAAAAATTAACATAGGCCCGAAGAAACTGTTTAAGAGTCCTGTTCGTTCTGTTTGCCCATTGGCTTGGGGGTGATAAGCGGAGATGAAATCTAGAGGGATATTGAATTTCTTGCAGAGGGACCTCCAGAATTTGGCAGTGAATTGGATTCCACGGCCAAAAGTATGTGTTTGGGCAGTCCATGGAGCCGGAACATGTGACGAATGAATAGTTGTGCGAGCTGAGGAGCAGTTGGGAGGCCAGCAGGGCCATAAAGTGAGCCATTTTAGAAAAGCGGTCGATGGTGACCCAAATGGTGATGTTGCCTCCAGAAGGGGGAAGGTCCACGATAAAATCCGTTGCAATATGGGTCCATGGCTCACTTGGAACAGGCAAAGGTTGCAAGAGTCCCCACAGGCATCCCACTGGAGACTTATGGTGCGCACAAGTGAGACATGACTCCACGTATGCCTGTGCATCCTTCTTCATGGTAGGCCACCAATAGAACTGTTGAAGAGTGGTTAAGGTCCTGGACTGACTTGGGTGCCCTGCGGTAAGAGAATCATGAGCCCAATGAAGAACCCTCCAGCATAACTGATGTGGGATCACTGTCTTCCCAGGCGGGACTGGAAAGGTGGCTGTTAGGATGACCTTAGCAGGGTCTATTATATGCCGGGGAGAGTCTGGGACATCTTCTGGGATGAAGGATCTGAAGAGCGTGTCAGCTCAGCAATTCTTGTTGGCTGGACGGTAGCACAGCAGGAAATTAAACCGGGTAAAGAAGTGGGCCCAGCAGGCCTGGCGATGATTCAGACGTTGAGCTCAGTGTAAATACTCGAGATTTTTATGGTCTGTATACATCGTGATCTGATGCTGGGCTCCTTCGAGCCTGGGACGCCATTCCTCAAAGGCCAGCTTGATAGGCAGTAACTCTTTACCTCCAATGGCGTAGTTACGCTCCACAGGGGAGAAGCGTCTGGAGAAAAAGGAGCAAGGATGCAGGGTATGAGTAGTTGGGTACTGGCTTAGAACCGCCCATACGCCGACAACAGAGGCATCGACCTAGACTATGAATGGGCGACTGGGATCCGGATGACGGAAACACGGCTCTCAGAGAAAGGCGGTCTTGAGGTCTTGGAAGGTGGTCATAGCTTCAGGTGACCAGTGAGAAGGATTAGCCCCCTTGCGGGTCATGGCCGTAAGGAATGCGGTCAGAGTGGAGTGATGATGGATATAAGAGCGGTAGTAATTGTCAAAGCCAAGGAATCTCTGTAAGGAGTGAAGGCCCGTAGGCTGAGGTCAATCTCTGATGCTTTTCAACTTCTGAGGATTCATGCTGAACCATTGACTGGAGACTATGTAGCCAAGGAAGGGAACGGTCTCCTGCTCGAAAGAGCACTTTTCAAGTTTGGCTTAGAGTTGGTTGTCTTGAAGGCACTGGAGGACATGAGAGACACCATGACGGTGGCTCTGAAGGCCCTTGGAGAACACCAGAATGTTGTCGAGATACACCACAACACATTAATATTATATATCCCTGAAGACCTCATTCATTAAATTTTGGAACACAGCTGGGGCATTGCAAAGGCCAAACGGCATCACAAGGTATTCAAAATGGCCATCTCGGGTATTAAATGCTGTCTTCCATTCATCTCCTTTGAGGATACAAACCAAATTGTAGGCTTCCCTGAGATCCAATTTGAAGAAAACTTTTGCTCTCTGGAGCCGGTCAAAAAGTTCAGAGATTAGAGGTAGAGGATAGCGGTCTTGTTACGCTCTTCTTCTCCAAAGGGGAGGAGCTAGCAATCTGTTATGCTCGCCTCCTCCAGAGGGGAGGAGTTAGCAATCTGCTGTCGCTCACACCGCCAGGAGGGCGGAGTTGGCAAGCTGTTCTGCTGTGCTTCTGAAAGGGGAAGGAGTAGCAATATGACATGTCCTGCTCCTCCAGAGGGGAGAAGTTAGCTATCTGTAATTCTGTTAGCGAACTGCTTTTAGATACTCCTGTAAGGAAAGGAAGTAGCAAGCTGTACAATCTGCTAAGCAGTAGCAATCTGTTATGGATCAACTCTCCAAGAAAGATGAGTTGGCAATGGGTATATAGTACTTCGCTATTGAGATAGCAATCTATCATGCCCCCCGCTATGGACTAGCAATCTGTATATATATATATATATATATAAGCTGCTGGCAAGTCTCAGAGAAAGAGGAGTAGCTGTCTATATAATACTTCCGTGAGCGGAGTCAGTGGTCTGTAGTGGTTGGCTCCCACAAGGTGACAATAGTGAATGGAATGACCACTTGGAGGAAATGATGAATCACTGGGTCGATGGCAGATGACTCATTCTAGCCTAGCCACTGGCTAGGCTAGAATATGAGATAAACACAATAGTTCTTTATTAGACTGGAAGCTGGACCACCAGAGGTGGCAGTAGTGAGTCGCTGTGTACGGCAAGGCTGAAGTCCTTCTGATACTGGAATATAATCTCTGGATCGCTGAGCTGTAGAGAGAGACTAGAAGTAGTGAGTAGACAGGGTATACTAGATACAAGATGGTACACTCACAATAGTAGATGTCTGCAATGGTCTCTATGCCACAGAGAGTCTTCAGTACATTCAGGAACAGGAGCCGTAGGCGAGCACTGATTCCCACAAACAGTCTGTAATAAGAACTCACAATTGCTGTATATGAAATGGCTTCTAGAGTAGAAGAGAGTCTGTATAAGATTCTAGGAACATGGGGCCTCGTGGAGTGAGTACCGGTTCCTATCTGTAATCTTGTCAATGTAACTCTTGATCTCTGTACCTGTGATAATGTCTTGGATGGAAGGGAGTCTTCAGAGCAATAGGAATGTAGGCTCTCGTGGAGTGAGTACCGATTCCTATGTAATAGAATTCACTATGTTCACGTCCGCGATCGCTTCCAGGAAATGAGGAGTCTTCCGAGTGTTCTGGCAATCTGAAATCAAGAAGAGAGAGAGAGCGGAGCCCCCATGGAGCGGGTACTCTTGGTAAGTTTGAAAAGGCCGAGCAGTGGGGACGGGTTCCCCGGCTGACTCGGATCGTTGGTGCAAGTATCGTGAACTGCTGAAGCAAGTCCCATTGGAGTTCCTTGCTAACTCATTAGAGGTTAGCAAACAAAGACCTTTTAAAGTGCAAATGGATGACATCACTAAGGGGGGATGCCCCCGAGGTTCGCGCCCTTGCTGGTACAAAGTCTGGAGCGCGCGCATGCCCTTATGTCATCGGGAATATGGCGGATCCGTAGCGTCAGGCCAGTCCGGGGGAACCGGGACCAAGAGGCGGAGAGAAGCCATGGCTGCACTGTCCGTCAGAGCCGAAGGGAGTCGCATCCCAGGTGCAGAGGGTGGAGCGAGGGGCAAGAAGAGGCACGAATGCAACAGGTCTTTCAGGGTGATCTCATTCAAACTCCGGTAATCAATTCAAGGGCGGAGTGATCCATCTTTTTTCCCCACAAAGAAAAAACCTGCACCAGCTGGAGATTTGGAGGGTCGAATGAACCCTTTGGCCAGGTTCTCGCAGATGTATTCAGACATGGCCTGAGTTTCGGTGAGCGATAATGGGTAAATCCTTCCCTGAGGAGACTCTGTGTTGGGTAGTAAGTTAATTGCGCAATCGTAAGTTCGATGCTGAGGCAGAGTGTCCGCGGCCTTTTTGGAGAACACATCTGTGTAGGATGAGTATTGTGAAGGAAGGCCAGGAGGTAAAATCGAAGTACTCAGGCAGGGTAGAGGCGAGAAGGGCTCTAGGCAATTGGTATGGCAAAAAGATCCCCAGTGAGAAAGCTGTAAGGTGGCCCAATCAAACTGGGGAGTATGTTGTTATAGCCATGGCAGGCCTAGAACCACTGGATATATGGCCTTGTCCAAAATGTGGAAGGAGATGGACTCCACTTGCAGGGAACCAGTGCAGAGAAGAATAGGAGCTGTGGTGTAACTTGACCAGGCAATGGCTCTCCATGAATGGATGAAAGAAGTAGAGGAACTGGGGAGCGGATGGTGGGAATCCGGAGGTGCTCAGTCAGCTGTTTTAAGATAAAATTTCCACCAGCACCAGAGTCCACAAGAGCCAGGGTGTGAAACTCTTGGTTATCCAGCTTGATGGATACAGGCAAGGTTAATGGAGGAGAAGGTGAAGTCAGGCCTAGAAACAGGCCTCCTTCTGAACCTAGGCCTGGGAGTTTCCCGGCAGACAGGGCATGTGGCTAAGGCATGGCCGGACTTGCCACAGTATAAGTAGAGACCTGATTGCTGGCGGTGACGTTGTTCATTGGGCGAAAGCTTGCTTTGGCCCAGTTGCATGGGTTCTTCTTCAGGTTTGTTTTGGACAGAGTCTAACCTGGGGAAGGAAGAATGTTGACGATGGGACGAGCTGAATGTAGATCCTCTGGAGGCCCGTATTTCTCGTGAATGTTCCTGGAGGCGGTCAATCGCCCAGCTAGGTCGATTAAAGAGTCCAAGGATGCGGGCAACTCTCAAGCTGCCAGCTCATCTTTGATTCAAGAGCTTAGTCCTTCGAGAAAAATGGAGTGGAGACAATCAAGGTCCCAATGGAATTCAAACACCAGTGTCCGGAATTCTATGACGTAATCTGCCAAGGACCTGGTGCTGTGATGGAGATGAAGAAGCGTGGATCCGGATGCGGATTTTCTGCCAGGGTCATCAAAGATGGAGCGAAATAAGACAAGAAACCCGGGCAAATCTTGTAGGACCGGGTCGGCACGCTCCCATAGAGGAGAGGCCAGGCCAAGGCCTTACCATCCAGGAGAGAGAGGATGTAAGTGTTCTTGGTAATCACATCAGGAAAAGAAGCAGGGTGCAGGCAAAAGTGCACGTTACATTGGTTCAGGAAACCTCTGCATGTCAGGGGATTCCAACAGAATCGTGGGGGTGCCAGCAGCTGAACAGTCGGTCAAGGAACCGGCATGGAGATAGAAGCGTTGAGCTTGGAGGACGTCGTGGTCACTGCGGTGTCCAAGCGGAGGCTCAGATTACCTATAGCTGCTGCTAGTGCTTCCAAGTTGTTTTTTTTTGTTCGATGATCTTTTGCGCCAGGCCAGGAATGGCCTGTAAAGCTCAGATCTCTGCCGGGTCCATGGACTTAGCAATTTGTTAGGATTCGTGAGTTTCGAGAGGTAGCCTGAGGTGGAGGTTGATGCTACCTCAGGGGTGGGGCCCTACAGTTCCTCACCGTCGGGAGGCGCGGTCTGCTGCAGCAGGGACACGACTATAGTTCAGTAGAGAGAATACATCCTGTCAATGCCACATGATCGCAGTACTTGGCAGAACTGAAGATACGATGTACCAGAGAAGGAACTTCCAAGGCACAGGTGCGATAGGCAGGCCCTGAGGAGCGCAGAAACAGGATCTCTGAAGGAGTAATGCAGAGACTGTCCCGAGGGGCGGGACAGAGTAGCAACAGGGTCTCTGATGTGATGACGCAGGGGCTGCCCCGAGGAGCTGGGAAGCGCAAAGTCCAGTCTCTGATGTGGTGACGTAGACTACCCCGAGGAGTGGGGAAGTGTAGTGTAACGCCACTGGTGTAATAACGTAGAGACTGCCCCGAGGAGTGGGGAAGTGTAGAGTCAAAGTCTCTGATGAAGTGTCGTAAGGGCTGCCCCGAGGAGCGGGGAAGCCTGGAGACAAGGTCTCCTGAGAGGTAACGCAAGTAGGCCCCCGAGGAGCAGGTACCTGAGCCAGAGTCCAAAACAGGAGGTAGAGATCCAAGGCAGGAACCACAGGTCCAGACAGACAGGAACCAGCACCAGTGAGGTGAAGGAACTCGTTGCCAAGTCAGTTTGCATAGGCCAAAGGAGGTGCTTAAGTATCCCAAGATATTGATGTCTTCAGTCGGGGATGGCCCAAGGGTTTCCGCCATTGGCCCTTTAAATAGCGAACAGATGGCGCACACGCACGCCTAGGAAGGCCCGGAGTCGGAGCATGGGCCGGTGGCATCCCAGCCACCATGTGGAGCAAGGAGGACCAGGAACAGCGTGGAGACAATGGCTGGCCAGAGCCGCGAGTTCATCTGGAGTGGAGGGTCAGGCATGGTAGAATGTGAGTTGGGTCGGTCGTGGCCGACGATCATAACAATATTCTGTGCAGATCATGATACCTTTACTTAGCACATGAAAGGGATCTACTTGGCATTAAAAACTTGCATGCAAATCTACTAAGTAAGAAAAAAAAAAAAAAAAGATATCACAACATGCAGAGAATCAAGTTTTTACATGACCCATGAGGTACTAGAACTTTTCACATAGGCAGCCAAGTAATTACAGAGTAATCTGTACGAGCATATTTTTTCTAAAACAAACTATAATTGTAAAACATAGTAAAAGTTGATTTAAGTCCAGTCCCACCATCACCCTTTGAGCAAGTTGTCCTTGAGGGAGAAGCCATTTGCAGCTCTTTTTTTTTTTTTTTTTGGGGGGGGGGCGGGTTGCCTTGTGATTCCACATTAGCCTTGCCACTCTCCGCCCACCCAATGTCTAACATCTGTTCCAGTTCATCAGGAGTGGCAGTGGGGCAGGAGCTGCAGCAGTCCAAGCGAGGAGATGTGTGCCATGCTAGAAGGGGCAGTGCTCTCCCTCCCCCCGTTCTTCAATCTTGATGGACTCCCTCCCTCCCTTATTCTTCAATATCTGAGGGACCCACTGGGGCTGATTTCCCCAAACCCTGTACCTCACTAGGGTGAGCCCTGACCATACGACACAATTTTAGTCCGGAACTAAAGTGACAGATTATGTAAGAACTTTCGTGAATAAGGCACTCTTGATCTCAATGCAAAGGAATTCCAATTTTTACAAGCTAGTTCATGAGAAGGAAGTCCAGTGATGATGGGGCAAGTTGAGACACTCTATCGGATGATTCTATGTTTTGTTTATTTTATTTTATAATTTTCAATTTTGAGCTAAATCCATAAGTTTTCTGGGAAAACTTCATTTTGTTTTCTTGCTTTTGTATAGATCTACTTATTCTGAAAAAAAATTCTTGCTTTTGAATGTTTGAAGAGATAATGTGTACAGGACATAGACAAAGTGAATGCATCAACAATTTAATTTTTTTTTTTACACAAAAAAGAGAGATAAAGGCTCGGGAGGAGAGAAAGGTGTTTGTTGGAAGGTGGTCTCTCTACACTGGTACCGGGCCTTGTTTGCTACAAGGCCAATGGAGACCAGAACGCTGAACCCTGACCCCGCCCCATGACGTCGGAGACCGGGGACCGGAGGGGCTTTAAAAACTGCGCTGCAGCGTTGAATATCTGCTCGGGAGGAGAGAAAGGAGTTATTTCTATAGGAGTGAAGTCTTCACTCCTATAGAAATAACCGCCAGTTCTTATTTACTTAACCCTATTCTGTAGACGTAAACTTTTCATGAAGACTGTAATCTGTAAGCACCTGTATTTATTATAAGAATTTGTATTTACTATTTATATTTATTATTTAGCTATTAACATTGTTCTGTTACCACTTGGTACTATTTCTCTCCTTTACCTCAAACTCTAAGTTCCTACTAAGTTAGCCATGTTATTTATACCCAATCGTTGGATGTAATTGTATATTTGTTTAATTGTTCAATCTGTTTGATGTAATTTTCTGTTCCTTGTTCTGTGTAAACCGAAGTGGTATGCACTAGTGCATGAACTCCAGTATATAAAAGCCTTTAAATAAATAAAATAAATAAATAAAGGTGTTTGTTGGAAGGTGGTCTCTCTACACTGGTACCGGGCCTTGTTTGCTACAAGGCCAACGGAGACCCGAACACTGAACCCTGACCCCGCACCGTGAAGTCAGAGACCAGGGACCGGAGGGGCTTTAAAAACTGCTCTGTTGCGGCGCGATAGTCGCCGCCGGCGTGTCGCCTAAGCCACGAGCGCCAAAGGGGCGCGCGGCTGTGTCCGAAAATTCAGAAAGATCTTTGTCATCACAACGGACTTGGAATAAAGACTGACCTCCTATCTATAAACGCACCTTTCTCATTGGAAACAGAAGGAAGAACTATATACTGTGTGTTGCTGTATTTGCGCTGCCTGGGGTAAGTTGCTTTGACAATTTCTTCATAGTTATGCTCCCGAAGAGAAAAGGGAAAGTCAGAGTCTATCCCTCATCTCAAACGATCCATCCAGGTCAGCGCACAATTCCACAATATACAGCTTCCCAACCACAAATAGAAGGGGTGAACATCCCCAATGATGTGACTGAAGAAGGAGCCTCGGTCACATCCGGGGAAATAACTTTGAGTCCCCCAGTCCTGAGGAAACATTTGGCAGCAAACTTACAAGAATCCTCTGAAGTGGTTTTGCTAGCTAGGGAGCCTATGAACTCTCCTAGCATTCCAGAGGGAACAACAGAGGCTTCGGAGAGTGTAAAATCAGTGTCAAACCAAGAGCTTAGGGTCACTGCTGTACAGGAAATGTTTCCTCAAGCTTCTGCTATTGAAAATCTTTATAGAAAACCTTCTACAGTGACCCTAGACTCCCTATGGGAGCTTATGGTACAGTTAGGAAAGGAAGTAAAACAATGTTCACAGCAAATTTCTGAATGTGCACAAAAAGTGGACACTCACATTCAAGATTCAAAAATTAAAGTAAATGATCATCAAAAACGTATTCAAGGGCTTGAAGATGGGGCTAAAAAAGGGTTAGAGGTACAATCTACAATAATTCAAGAACAATTGGCACTAAATAGAAAGATTGAATTTATGGAAAATCGTCTGAGACGTCTTAATCTCAGACTTTTTAAATTTTCCAAAAGTTCTAGGGGAACAACCTAGGGTGACATTAAGGAGATACTTAATTGAGGTCCTGAAGATACCACTGGATAAATTACCGTCATTTAATAAGGTTTATTTTCTCGAGAGGTAGAGAAGCTCAAAGTTACCAATTGGATTTACAAAATCTTACACAGTTTTTAGAATCTTCTACAATAGAGATTGTAGGAAGAGCTACCCTATTAGTCTCATTTCTTTATGAGACAGACCTTAGCTATATAATGCGCATGTATTTTCAAAATCCAAAAGTAAATTTTCATGGCCATTGTATACAAATATTTCCTGACCTGGCTAAAACTGCGACAGGAGGCTCAAGTACTGGGGGTAACTTTTCAATTAAAGTTTCCATGCAAATGTATTTTGAAATTGAATGAAGAAGTGTATGTTTATTTTTTTCCTGAACAATTAAAGATGTTTCTAGACTCTCGGAAAAGAATGCCCTCTTCCTCCTCTCCTCAGGTAAGCCCTATTGCTCAGGCGTGAAAGAATTAGGTTGGAGTTATCACTGTGATAGATTGGTTTAATGTTGTTTCCTTAAAATAGCTCCTAATTTGCTGAATTGAACTTCTGAAACCACTCCCAGCGTATTGTGGTCTAGGTAATTAAGATGTTTTATTTCCATTGTAAGTGAATTAATTTCTTATTTACATTGTTTCTGTTTTCTGTACAAAGTGTGTACTTTGTAATTATTTGAGAAAATTGATAAATAAATAAATAAATAAATAAATAAAAAAAGAGAGATAAAAACTAGGAAGCCCCTATCCACATTCCACAGAGGCTCCCAAGGAAGAGAAATTCTTTAAAAATTAGAGCCTAGTATAATTTTCTTTCTTTTTTTTTTTTTTCCAGATACTTCAGGGTTCATTTGAGAATCCTTTAATTTTTAAAATAAATTGAGAACTGAGTATCTCCAGTAGCTGTTAATCCTAAAACGGCTTTTAGAGATACTGAATATAATTACTTTTTGAGAAATGATTAACTTTACTTTTCATGCAGTTATAATCTTCCTAGATAGATTTGAAAACTACTAATAACTCAGATGTGTGCACCAAATCTAAACATTCCAGCTTTTGCTGTGAAAATATGAAGGATAAACAGATAGCAAATCTTTTCTAGCATTATTAGTTAAAAAGTAACTATTAAAAAAAGAACCCAGCTAAAAATAAGTGCACGCTTGCGGTGTGGCATATTTCTACGCCTGCATATTCAGGGCTGGGTCTGCTTTCCTGGCAGATCTATTGGAAGGTGGGAGACACTGCATGGACCTTTGGTTGGGAGTGCCAGCACCTTGGTAAGAGATTCTCTTATCAAATTTTAGCCAAATTCATGGAAGGTGGCCCTGATAGAGGTGAACGGATGGACAGTCAGGCAAGGCAACTGCAAGAGGTGCATTTCACCAGGGATGTGCGGTCGTTTGAAACGACACAGGAAATGTCATTTCATGTCATTTTTTTTTAAACAAAATGACAGAAAGAAAAATAAACAAAATGTTTTATTCTTATGACTTTTCATATGTGCTCTGAGTGAATGGTGCATACCAAAAAGAAAAAAACCCCGAAATGAAATGAAATACATTAAAATATCGGCAGAAAATAAATGAAATAAAAATGAAAGGAAACATTTTTTTACTGTGTGCCCACCCCTACATTTCACTGATAAAACATGCCTTTAACAACCTTTCGGTCGGTCAGAAATTGAAACTCTGAGGTATAGAATTCCAAGCACCACAGGAGATATGAAATAATTCAACATACATCAGATAGAAATTAAATCAATCTCACGATCTTGGTTGAGGCTACGCATTTTGTAAATAAAGTTGGATACTTTGTATTAGGATATGCTAGAGACATAAAATTCCTAGATGGAATAAACAACTGCTTCATGGAGCAATTGGTTCAGGAACCAGCAAGAGAGGGAGCTATTTTGTATTTAATTTTTAGTGGAACGCAGGATTTGGTGAGAGAGGTAACAGTGGTGGGGCCACTTGGCAATAGTGATCATAACATGATCAAATTTGAACTAATGACTGGAAGGGGGACAATATGTAAATCTACAGCTCTAACACTAAATTTTCAAAAGGGAAACTGATAAAATTAGGAAAATAGTTAGAAAAACCTGAAAGGTGCAGCTACAAAGGTTAAAAGTGTACAATAGGCATGGACATTGTTTGGAAATACAATCTTAGAAGCGCAGTTCAGATGTATTCCACGCATTAAGAAAAGTGGGAGGGAGGAAGGCAAAATGATTACTGGCATGGTTAAAAGGTGAGGTGAAAGAGGCTATTTTAGCCAAAAAAAATCCTTCAAAAATTGGAAGAAGGATCCATCTGAAGAAAATATGAAAAAGCATAAGCATTATCAAGTTAAGTGTAAAACATTGATAAGGCAGGATAAGAGAGAATTTGAAATGACATTGGCCATAGAGACAAAAACTCACAATAAAAACTTTTAAAAATATATCCGAAGCAAGAAAACTGTGAGTCGGTTGGACCATTAGATGACCGAGGGGTTAAAGGAGCTCATGGGGAAAATAAGACCATTGCAGAAAGACTAAACTCATTCTTTGCTTCTATGTTTACTAATGAGGATGTTGGGACAATACCAGTTCCAGAGACGGGTTTCAAGGGTGATGATTGAGATGAACTGAACCAAATCACTGTGAACCTGGAAGATGTAGTAGGCCAGATTGACAAGCTAATCAGTAGCAAATCACCTGGATCGGATGGTATGCAACCCAGGGTTCTGAATGAACTCAAACATGAAATTTCAGATCTATTAGTTAAAATTTGTAACCTATCATTAAAATCATCCATTGTACCTGAAGAATGAAGAGTGGCCAATGTAACCCAATATTTAAAAAGGGCTATTGGGGGAGCAAGAGGAAGGGGTATCTTCCGATTCGATTATTATTCTTTGTTGCTGGAGAGTGGTTCAGAAACCCACCACTCTCTATTAATTGTACTGTTTCCAAAATCAATAAAAATATTTTTAAACTAAAAAGGGCTCCAGGGGTGATCCAGGAAACTGTAGACCAGTGAGCCCGACTTCAGTGCTAGGAAAAATAGTGGAAACTATTCTACAGATCAAAATCACAGAGCATATAGAAAGACAAGGTTTAATGGAACACAGTCAGCATGGATTTACCCAAGGCAAGTCTTGCCTCACAAATCTGCTTCATTTTTTTGAAGGGGTTAATAAACATGTGGATAAAGGTGAGCCAGAAGAGATAGGGTATTTGGATTTTCAGAAGGCGTTTGACAAAGTCCCTCATGAGAGGCTTCAAAGGAAACTAAAAAGTTATGGGATAGGAGGCGGTGTCTTTTCATGGATTACAAACTGGTTGAAAGATAGGAAACAGAGAGTAGGATTAAATGGTCAATTTTCTCAGTGGAAAAGGGTAAATAGTGGAGTGCCTCAGGGATCTATACTTGGACTGGTGCTTTTCAATATATTTATAAATGATCTGGAAAGGAATAAGACAAGTGAGGTAATCAAATTTGCAGATGATACAAAATTATTCAGAGTAATTAAATCACAAGTAGATTGTGATAAATTGCAGGAGGACCTTGCGAAGCTGGAAGATTGGGCATCCAAATGGCAGATGAAATTTAATGTTGACAAGTACAAGGTGATGCATATAGGGAAAAATAATCCATGCTGTAGTTACATGATAAGTTCCATATTAGGAGCTACCACCCAGGAAAAAGATCTAGACGTCACAGTGGATGACGTCACAGAACCCTGCCTGACTGGCAGGACATCACAGTGCCTGTCTACTACCTGACTACCTTCCGAAAAAAACTCAAGACTTGGCTTTTCGTCCAAGCCTTCCCTGAAACCTAACAATGCAACAGTTTTCGTCATATAGCTCAACAGACTAAATGTCCGTCCCAGCCATTGTATATTCATTCGTGTTAATTCTCCAGTTCTTCCTGTCCTTTGTTTCCTGGCTACTCTAGCCCCCAAGTTTTATTCTCCATGTTATTTGTATCTGCGCCTCAGCCTTCTTGTTTTATGGTTCTGTTAAGTTAACCCCTAAGTTTGATGTAAACCGGCCTGATATGAAGCTTGTCATGAAGTTCGGTATAGAAAAATGTTAAATAAATAAATACATAAATAAATGATACATTGAAACTGTCAACTCAGTGTGCTGCAGCAGTCAAAAAAGCAAACAGAATCTTAGGAATTATTAGGAAGGGAATGGTGATTAAAACAGAAAATGTCATAATGCCTCTGTATCATTCTATGTTGAGACCGCACCTTGAGTACTGTATACAATTCTGTTCACCGCATCTCAAAAAAGATAGCAGAGTTGCTTACCTGGAGAAGCAGGATGGTAGTCCTCACGTATGGGTGAATAGCAAGCTACAGGATGCCTGTATAGAGTGAATCAAACAGCACCCAACGACATGCAACAGGGGTGCGGGTGGTTATGAGGGCAGCCTGAATTTCACAATGGGTCGTAGGCAGGAAGTTGGGTTATTAAACTGGAAAACAATTACGTAGTTCAGACTGGCCAAAGACAGAATCTTGCCTGCCAGCCTTGTGGAGCAGTAAAAAGGTATGGAGAGAGCTCCATGTGGCAGCTCTACAGATGTCAGTAATAGGTATAGAACGGAGGTGCGCTATTGATGTTGCCATGGCTCTGACCAAATGCACTTTTACGTGTCCCTGTAGCAGAAGGCCTGCTTGCTGGTAGCAGAATGTGACAGGGTCTGCTTGCCCACCAGAACTCCCAGTTTGGTCTTATCAAAGGAGACAAAAAGTTGGTTGGACTTCCTATGGGGTGTAGTGAGGTCCAAATAAAAGGCGAGCGCACGTTTACAGTCCAAGGAATGCAGTGCCCACTCACCTGGGTGTGAGTGAGGTTTCAGAAAAATGGTAGGAAGTATTATGGACTATTTAAGTGGAAATCAGAAATACCTTTGGCAAAAATTTAGGGTGAGTGCGGAGTACCACACGATCATGGAGAAATTTGGCTAAGGTGAGTATGTTACCAGTGCCTTTAGCTCACTGACTCTGCAAGCCGATTTTAGAGCAACTAGAAAGATCACTTTCCAAGTGAGATGAGCTCGTAGGAGAGTAGGGGCTTGAACGGAGGTCACATGAGCCGTGCTAGCACAATACTGAGGTCCCATGCCGCAATTGGGGGACACAGTGAAGGCTTCAGCTGGAGTAAGCCTCTCATAAAGCGCCCTACAAGGGGTTGCACCGAAATTGGTGCAGCTCCTACACCTTTATGGTAAGCGGCTATGGCACTTATATGTACTCGGATGGAGGAAGTTTGTAGGCCAGACTCTGAGAGGTGCCAGAGGTAGTCCAGGAACCTTGTTGTGGGGCAGGAAAAGGGATCTATTTCTTTTTTCCATGCACCACAAGGAGAATCTTTTCCACTTTAAACGATAAGATTTTCTAGTAGAAGGCTTCCATGAAGCTACGAGGACCTGGGACACATCGTTAGAAAGTGGAATATAGGGCCCATTCGTGGGGATGAAATGTCTGGCTGAGACGGTCTGCCATCACATTGTCTATGCCTGCCATGTAGGTTGCTCTCAGCAGCATGGAATGGGAGAGAGCCCAGGCTCAGATCTGCGTCACCTCCTAGCAGAGCAAGTAAGAGCCTGTGCCCCTTGCTTGTTGAGATACCACATCGCTACCTGGTTGTGTGTTTGAATTAGGATTACCTTGTTGGATAGGTAATCCTGAAATGCGAATAGGGCATACCATATCGCCCGGAGCTCCAGAAAATGTATCTGGTGGTTTGCTTCTGCTGTGGTCCAGGTTCCCTGGGTTTGTAGGTCATTGACATGGGCTCCTCAACCTAGGTTGGAGGCTTCTGTGGTTAATGTAATTTGAGGACATGGAGGTTTAAAAGGTAGTTCTATCTGAAGATTGGACTCCTATATCCACCAAGCTAGTGAGAGTCGAAGCTGGCTGGTGACATGGACAATGTGGGACAAATGTTGGTGTGATTGGGACCACTGGGACTTTAAAGTCCATTCTGTTACTCTCATGGCTAGTTGAGCCATTGGGGTAACGTGAACTGTAGAAGCCATGTGTCCTAGCAAGTTTAGCAGGTGACGAGCTGTAGTAGTGCAGCGAGTCTGTACTATTTTGGCTAAGGTTGACAGTGTGCGTGCTCGGACCTTTGGGAGGAACGCTCTGGCTTGAATGGTGTTTAGATCTGCTCCGATAAACGAGAGGGTGCGTGATGGAGTCAGATGTGATTTGGGATAGTTTATGAGAAACCCCAAGGACTGTAGCATCTCCTTGGGGGCATCTAGGAATTGAAGCATCTCCAGCATTTATTGCCTGGCATCCTCCTCCATTTGTAATTTAAAAGGGATGGTTTCAGACATCTCTTTTATAAAGTTAGCAAATGAGAAGTCCTCCGGAGGAGAGCGGCGCTGTTCTTCTGGGGGTGAAGGCTCTGACAGAAGGTCCTCGGAGACTTGAGAGTCAGAGGAATCATCACCCCAAGGGTTGTATAGTGGATCTCCTCCATCCTGCGGACCTTCAGATGGAGGCAGAAGCCCAAATCCAGCTGGATCAGGAGGTGGCATTGATGGAAAAGATGGAAGCACCGAGATAGGAGGAGGCGGCACCGCTGAAGGTGGTGGCACCAATGGCATCTGTGTTTTCGATGGCCGTCGGGGCGGAAGTACACCCGATGGCCCAGAAATTGGCTCCGGCATCGGTGGTTCTTGGGATGTAGAAGAGGCATGATCTGGATCTTCACTGTCCGAAGATAATGGAATTGGGATCGATGCTGTTGGAGGGATCAATTTTTGGCGGTGCCAGTAGTCCAAAAGGAGCGGGAACTGATGGAAGTGCACCAATCAGGGTGTTCAATCTTTTGAAGAGTGGAGCCAGCATGATAGGCACCGGTTCAGGCATCGGCATGCGAGTCGGCGCCAGTGGTGACTGGAATCCTTGAAGCACCTGAAGGACTGCCTCTTGGACCATCCAGTCTAATTCCTCCCAGAAGGCTAGTGTTGGTAACTCAGCTGCCAGGGATGGAGGCTGAATAGGCGTTGCTGGAGGGTCCACAGGAAATTGTGGAGTCTCGGCTCCCGGCACCATTGCAGGTGGGGAACGCCTCGGTGCAGAGGAGGATGGGGCTCCTCTCCACGGGACATTTTGGACGGCGGCTCAGCCGATGTCGGTGCTGATGGTCTGTCGATGCCAGTACCGGATGAAGCTTCGCGTCGATGACTATGCTTCTCACGATGCTTGGGCCAGTCCTTCTCTGGCGCTGAGGATGTCGAGGCCTTTGACCGGGGCGATGCCGGTGACAGGCGGTCACCGGTGTCTCGATGCTGTTGAGATGTCGATGGAGAAGGAGTCGATGACGATAAAAACCTCCGACTCGGTGTGCTCTTGGCTGGAGTCAATGGAGATGAGCGCTTAGAAATGAATAGGTGCTCTGTCTTCTCTAGGCGGGCCCGGTGGCCTTTTGGGGTCATTTGGGCAAAACTAGTGCACCATTGGACATCGTGGGAAGGCCTCAAGCATAAGACGCAGACACCATGAGGTCCGTAATGGACATGGTCCGCGGACACTCGGGGCACTTCCGAAAACCAGTCGCCATTTCGAAAAAGGGGTGGCATACTGTCGGTGGTCGTCGGGCACCAATAGAAGCACTGCCGGGAACCGACTGCAAGGAACAAAGTAAACTTACCAGCATTAGCGGAGGGGACGGGGTAAAATTTTTGAAAATTTTGAGAAAAAGGTTCCATGAGGAAAAAAATAGTGAGAGATTTTCACAGAGCTCCTAAGAACTGCAAGGCAACTGCTGCGCGGAAAAAAAAGAGACTGAAGGGGGACCCCTGCTGGATGCAGGGTTAGTGGCATGTTGGGCATGCTCAGTGTGCCAGTCAAAGTTCTAGAAACTTTGACAAAAGTGTTCCATGATAGGGCTCCATCCAATATTGTCACCCATATGTGAGGACTACCATCCTACTTGTCCTGGGAGAAATAGTTGCAATGGAGAAGGTACAGAGAAGAAGTGCGACCAAAATGATAAAGAGGATGGAACAGCACCCCTATGAGGAAAGGCTAAAGAGGTTAGGGCTGTTTAGCTTGGAGAAGAGACAGCTGACGGGGGATATGATAGAGGTCTTTAAAATCATGAGAGGTCACGAACGGGTAAATATGAATCAGTTATCTACTCTTTTGGATAATACAAGGACTAGGGGGCACTCCATGAAGTTAGCAAGTAGCACATTTAAAACTAATAGGAGAAAATTCTTTTTCACTCAACGCACAATTAAACTCTGGAATTTGTTGCCAGGGGATGTGGCTAGTGCAGATAGTGTAGCTGGGTTTAAAAAAGGTTTGGATAAGTTCATGGAGGAGAAGTCCATTAACTGCTAATCAAGCTGACTTAGGGAATAGCCACTGCTATTACTGGCATTAGTAGCATGAGATCGACTTAGTATTTGGGTATTTGCCAGGTACTTGTAGCCTGTATTGGTCACTGATGGAAACAGGATGCTAGGCTTGATGGACCCTTTTCTTACCCAGTATGGCAATTTCTTATGTTCTTATCCTCATTTAAATGCTTATACCAAGGACCATATCAATTATCTCAACAAAATTGCAATTCAATATTTTTTGAACCAATATATATCGCTACTGATCAGCATGGTGTCCAGATTTTTTGCTACCAAAATGTCCTTGCTGCTACAGAATCTACCCTTTTGTTTATTTTTACTATAATAAATGAGAAAAGAGAGATAACTCCAAATTTGTTCAAAAAGGCAATATTTCTTCAGAAGAAACAAACTCAATATTCTTACAGAATGCCTCAGGCAAGCTTAATATCGATTTAAACATAGGAAGCAGGCGGATCAGATATGCAAAAACAACTTTAGTCTTCAAGAAATAATTAGGATCTGAAAACAATGGTGCCTTAAATATATGAAATGGGAGCAAATGATGGGATGATGTGGTTTATAATTAAGCATGGTTTAAGATGTGTCGGCAACACAAAGTATTAACATTTAACCTTGAAGGTACATGGACAGGTCAACACAGTTATTCATTTATTACTCATGCTTGGTTTCTTGCCTTTCCATTCAAGGAAACTCAAAAGGCAAGTTATAATTAAAATGGTGTGACACTGCATGAGTTTGTACTTAAATAGCAGATATTTAAAAGTGATTCAATGAGGTCAGTTATCACTTCTCAAGACAATTCAGAAGTTATAATTATATGATTTTCAAAATCTAATTTGTAAAACTAAGAAAAACACATTTTCCATTCACGTGCAATCATTTTGCACCATTTAAATGATGATATATGAGTATAATTTAAATTGCCATGAAGTTTTTGCAATTTTGAATGCAAAACCTCCTACTGCAGAGTCAAACCTTCAAGTTTCCACAGACAAGAGGTCTCGGTCATTAATTCTGAGCAGACCAGTCAGTATGTTCAAATAAATTTAACTTGGCTTACATAGCAGAAATAAAAAAAAACAAAACAAATCTTTCAAGAATGAACAGGGCATTAGTAGCATGGGATTTATTAAAATTTGGGTAATTGCCAGGTTCTTATGGCCTGGATTGGCCACTGTTGGAAACAGGATGCTGGGCTTGATGGACCCTTGGTCTGACCCAGTATGGCAATTTCTTATGTTCTTAGGGTACGAAGGGCTCAAAAAGGCACCTAGGACATGGTAAAGAAGTATCGATGGATGCACTTGTTTCATCCCAATTATTTCCATAACAACAAATTGTGATATCACAATCGCCTGCATAGACATTCAGGAAAGTACCAGAAGCATATACATTTCAAGAGTCCAAGATCCAGTTAGATATGTTTAACAGTCATTAAGATAATGATAAATATAGCAAATATAAGGATCAGCAGAAAGCCTTTTTGGTTGGGGTGGGCCAAGCAAGTCCGCTGAGTTTAGTCTGGTGAGATCAGCGCAGAACACAAGCCCTCACATAGCTCAAACACACAGAGCTTTGCAGTGCCAGCATCAACTGATCAGCTGTTCATGACATCGCTGAAGTGAGCAATAGAAAAGTTGGGTAGGGTTAGCGACAGGGCCCAGGTGACTGTTGCATCCGTCGGTGCTAGACGGCTTCGCCCCATTTGCCTCACCTTATTCACGGCTCCTCCCACTTACCTAGGAAAGATGGCTACCACCACGTCTCAAGTTGACCTCTCCGGCATCCCCGGAACGGCTATGGTGCTGCCTCCCGCCATGCTCCTCCCAGGTACCTATTAGGGTGCGCACGCACGTGCCACCCACGTCTTTATGCAACCCTTGGTGCGAACCTCGGGGGCTTTCCCCCTTACTGACATCACGCCTTCTGGGTATATAACATCTTCTATTTCGCTAGCTCGTTCAGTTAGCAAGGACTCGATTAGGATACATTCTGTTCCTGTCTACGCTACTCTGCCGCTTCCGTGCTGCCGCTGGAAGCTCTCTCTCTGCCCTTCGGGGTATTGCTAACTTGGGTACCCGCTCCTCGGGGGCCCTCTGCTTTATTTCAAGTGCCTTACAGGGAACAGGTACTCGCTCCTCGAGGGCCTGCTCTCCCTACCTCAGTGCCTGCACTTTCTTCTACAACCTGGTGGAATTGCCTATCTACAGCAAACACCTACGGGCCGATACAGTAAAAATCACGGGAGAGTGGGCGATTCAGTAAATTAATTTATTTAAATTAGGGCCCGCGGTAAAAAGAGACGCTAGGGACACTAGCGCGTCCCTAGCGCCTCTTTTTGGACAGGAGCGGCGGCTGTCAGTGAGTTTGACAGCAGACGCTCAATTTTGCCGGCGTTGGTTCTCAAACTCGCTGACAGCCATGGGTTCGGAAACCGGACGCCGGTAAATTTGAGTATCCGGTTTTCAACACGTGAGCCCATTTAAAAAAATTTTTTTTTTAATTTTTAACTATTTGTAAATTTTGGGACCGCCGACTTAATATCGCCATGATATTAAGCCGGAGGGTGTACAGAAAAGCAGTTTTTACTGCTTTTCTGTACACTTTCCCGGTGCCGAGAGAAATTAACGCCTACCTTTCTGAAAGTAAAATGTGCGGCTTGGCTGCACATTTTACTTTCTGAATCGCATGGGCATAACTAATAGGGCCATCAACATGCATTTGCATGTTGTGGGCGCTATTAGTTTCGGGGGGGGGGGGGGGGTTTGGACGCACGTGTTTGGCGTGCTATTACCCCTTACTGAATAAGGGGTAAAGCAAGTTTGTCGAAACCGCGCATCCAAATGCGGGTTAAGCAACTGTACTGTATCGGCCTGCTAGTGAGTACTCTAACTCTCAGTCTATCTCACCCACAGTACTTCCTTGCTGGGAAACCTGTTTCGGAACTTCCCAATACCAACGAGGTGAGAAGGGCTCCCTCTGCCAAGGTCCCTGAGACTGCAACTACCAGACCGCTTCACTACTGCCACCTCTGGTGGCATTCTTCAAAGCTGTATAATAAAGATCTAAATGTATTTGTGCGTTCTGAGTCTAGCCTAGTACCGTGGCTCCTCACGGGGCTCCTCCCCATGGGCGTGGTCATCTGCCACAGTACCCAAGGATCCACCCAAACACCGCTCATTCATAACAGTGGCCTGCTCTGCTCTGATATGTATGGCAAATATGAAATGTTATTGTGAAAGCCATTTTTTACTTTTGGTTTTTGTGCACTTTAGCCTCTTTCAGAAGTTGAGAATGTTGACGACCAATGTTTATCTTGCCACATGGTTAGTCACGCTGCTCAGACACTCACAGATCCCCAATGCACAGCCCAAAGTGGAACCAGACCAGTTCAATGGAGGACTTGCATAAAGCTGAACAGGAGTATGCTGAACCAAGCCAGGCCAGTTCTCTTATCAGGCTGTATTGGTTCCACTTTGCTTGGCGGCTGCTGCGGATTTCACTGTGTGATGAGCTGGCACCAGAAGAGAAATGGCCTGGCGGATCACACTGGGAACTACATGTGCCTCCAATTCGCACAGCTATTTTGTTTCATCATGTGTTCCTACTTAGTATGTAAGGGGGAAAGGTTTTGCTAAATCACCAATGGTTCTCTCTTTTTCTTGTGTTTTAGGAATGCTTGTCAAGACTCAATGATAACAGTTCAAAGGAGCGAAAAAACTTGAAACAACTCTTACATAAGTCTCTCGCCTCAGCTCTTAAACATTTTATGTGGCTGGTACATGGGCAAGTACCAGCATTTATTTGCCAAAGAAACCTCAGTAAGACAATTAACTGCCCAAGTCCACATTAAATAAAATCTTGAAACGTGGCCAACTGGCCCCATAGTCACTTGAATCAGTCCCAAAAGATCTCTAAATGCTTTCTTGGGCATTCTATTTTTAAAAAAGGAAAAAAAAAAGAATGACTTGTGTCTAGATCCTGTCCATCCATCTGACTGTGACCCGGGGTAGTTCTATCAGTTGTTGCGTAGGGGTGATGTGAGTTCCGATCAGCGTAAAAATTGCTCTCGTGCTCCTGGCTCTGCTGTGCTTCTGCTGCAGCGAGCACAGCACACCGTAACTACGCTATGCTCACTATACTAGCAGCAGAGCAGAGTCAAGCAGCCCAACTAAGGTGGTTCTTGTACTGATTGGAACTCACAGTGCCCCCATATGGCAGCCATTGGAGCCACTGAGTTCCCTGACTTCTTTGCTGCTTAAGGCGGGAGCCACCATGCCGTCAGAAAACTGGCATAGAAAAGAGAGCTGGCCCTGCCTCCTCTAGCACCCTTTCGAACTGGACCTCTCCAAATTGTTAATTCCAGATTTCTTATGTTAAATAAATTCTACATGAAGCTGCTTCATAATTTCTTACCCTGTACAGATGGCCGAGCCAACGCATTCTTTTCCTCCATCTCAATGCCAGCATTCACTTCACCTGTACGCTGTTCTGATCGTTCCACTTCTAGATCAGATGCATGGAGCTGCTTCAAGACAGCCTGTACGATAGGGACCATCATGGCGGTGGTGGCTGTGTTGCTGATCCACATGGACAGGAAGGCAGTGACTCCCATAAACCCAAGCATCAACCTGAAAACAAAAAATGGCAAAACACCCACCCATAGGGTAGAAGAAAACAGAGTTGTTTACCTGTAATAGATGTAAAGCAAAATTGCTTACCTTGTAATAGGTGTTATCCCAGGACAGCAGGATGTAGTCCTCACATATGGGTGACATCGGTAATGGAGCCCTATACGGAAAAACTTCTGTCAAAAGTTTCATAAACTTTTGACTGGCAGCCAGAGTGCCCACTGAGCATGCCCGGCATGCCATGATATTCCCTGCCACAGGGGTCTCCCTTCAGTCTGTTTTGTAGCAATTAGTGTTAGCCAAAAATAAAATAATAAAACGTATCGGACCCAACTCCGCGGGGTGGCGGGTGGGTTTCGTGAGGACTACATCCTGCTGTCCTGGGATAACACCTATTACAAGGTAGCAATTTTGCTTTATCCCAGGACAAGCAGGATGCTAGTCCTCACATATGGGTGAGTAGCAAGCTAGAGGCTGAGTCATTTTGTGTTGAGGCAACAGTGAAGTATTGCTGTTGAACTGAGTCAGCCGAAGATAATAGTAAGTTGGTTGTAGAAGGAGTTGGGGTTAAACTGGAAACAAGTTCTTTAAGACAGATTGTCCATAGGCTGAATCTTGTCGTCCTTCTTTGTCCAAACAGTAATGAGCTGCAAAGATGTGAAGAGAACTCCATGTTGCTGCTTTACAAATGTCAATGATTGGCACTGAACGAAAATGTGCTACTGAGGTTGACATTGCTCTTACTGAATGTGCTTTTACTCGCCCTTGGAGAGGAAGGCCTGCTTTTACATAGCAAAACTGTATGCAATCTGCTAGCCAGTTGGACAGAGTATGTTTACCCACTGCTTTACCTGGTTTGTTTGGATCATAAGAGACAAAGAGTTGATTGGATTTTCTGTGGACTGCAGTGCGGTTTAAGTAGAAGGATAATGCACGCTTACAGTCTAAAGTATGTAAAGCTCTTTCTCCTTGGTGAGAATGAGGCCTTGGAAAGAATGTGGGTAAAACAATGGATTGATTCAAGTGGAATTCCGTAACTATTATTACCTATTGTACCTTATTGTAAACCGATGTGATATCTCTTTTTGAAATGAACATCGGTATATAAAAATCGTAAATAAAAATAAAAAAACTACCTTGGGAAGGAATTTTGGGTGTGGACGGAGTACCACTCTATCATGCAGAAACTTTGTATAAGGTTCGTATGTGACAAGTGCTTGTAACTCACTAATCCTTCTAGCCGATGTAATGTCTATGAGGAAGATAGTCTTCCATGTGAGAAATTTAAGATCACAGGTATCTATGGGTTCGAATGGAGAACGCATGAGTCTGGTTAATACCACGTTCAGGTCCCATTGTGTGACTGGGGGTCGAATTGGTGGTTTAAGGTGAATTAAACCTCTCATAAAATAGAGATAGGTGCATCTCCCATTTTGTTGTGGTAAGAAGAGATTGCACTTAAGTGTACTCTTACAGATGAAGTCTGGAGACCAGATTCTGAAAGATAGTATAAATAATTTAGTAGAGAAGAAGTGGAGCAAGTGAAAGGATCAGTATTGTTTTGCTTGCAACACAATGTAAATCTTTTCCATTTGGAAGCGTAGTTCTTTCGTGTAGAGGGATTACATGAAGCTATAAGCACTTGAGAGATATGGGTTGAAAGAATAAGTGGTTGTAAAATTAAGCTGGTTGCTATCGCTGGATCTAAGGACCACTCGTGTGGTTGGAACTGATGACTGAGGCGATCGGCTACTATGTTGTGAATGCCTGCTAGATATGTGGTCCGTAAGAGTATTGAATGTGCTAGGGCCCAGTCCCAGATCTGTGCTGCTTCTTGGCAAAGGAGATACGAGCCCGTTCCCCCTTGCTTGTTGATGTACCACATGGCTACTGTGTTGTCTGTTTGTATGAGAACAGTCTTGTGTGAACCCATGCAGCGCATAAAGTATAGCTCGAAGCTCTAGGAAGTTTATCTGAAATGTGGCTTCGCGCTTTGTCCACGTCCCTTGGGTCTACAGATGACCTATATTCACACCCCAACCCAAGGTGGATGCATCTGTAGTTAGTGTGACTTGCGAAGTCGGTTGCTGGAAAGGTAGACCTTTGAGCAAATTGTTCATTGAGGTCCACCAGAGGAGGGAAGAACGCAGTTCCTGAGTTATTTGAATGTGAGAAGACAGTGGTTGAATGGCTTGAATCCATTGTGTTTTGAGAGACCATTGCATTAGTCGCATGGTCAGTCTGGCCATAGGAGTGACGTGAACTGTAGAGGCCATGTGACCGAGGAGGGTGAGGCACTGATGAGCTGTGACCTGGGATTGAGTTCGGAGAATTGTACCAGGAAAACGAGTGTCTGTGCACGGTCTCTTGGAAGAAAAGCTTTTGCTATGATGGTATTTAAATCTGCACCGATAAATTGTAGTAGGTGAGATGGTGTGAAATGGGATTTTTGGTAATTGATGAGAAAACCCAAGGAGTGAAGTAAGTTGATTGTGAGCTTGAGTGAATTGAGAGCTCCTTCTTTCGTTCGACTCCTGATGAGCCAATCGTCTAGATAAGGAAACACGTGCACTCCTTGCTTGTGTAGGTGGGCCACCGCTAGGCACTTTGTGAATACCCGTGGTGCTGAGGCGAGGCCGAATGGAAGCACCAGGTATTGAAAATGTTGGCCGTTGACCAGAAATCGCAGATATTTGCGATGAGGAGGAAAGATGGGAATGTGAGCGTATGCGTCTTGAAGATCCAGAGAGCAGAGCCAATCCCCTTTTTGAAGAAGAGGTAACATGGTGCCCAATGATACCATCCTGAATTTCTCTTTTTTGAGAAATTTGTTCAGATTTCTGAGGTCTAGGATGGGACGTAGGCCTCCTGTTTTCTTTGGAATGAGGAAATATCGGGAGTAGAATCCTCTGCCCCGCTGAGGCCGGGGAACTTGTTCTATAGCCCTGGCTCTCAGAAGGGTGGATAATTCTGTTTTCAGGAGTGTGGACTGATTGTTTACTGTCCAAGACAAGATGGGTGGAGTTTCGGTTGGTACAGTGAGAAAATCCAAGCGGTACCCTTGTGCTGTGATGGTCTGTGGTAATGGAGGTCCAGATGTGATGAAAGAAAGCAATGTGACTCCCTACCGGCAAGTGTGGGAGCGGATTGAAGGATAGGCTTCTGCTCTCTGAGAGTATCTCAAAACCCTGACGTTGAAGCAGTCTGAGGCGGTGGTTAAGGTCTAGATGGCCTTTGTTGTCGAGGTTGTGAACGTTGAGCTGGGCAAGATGTACGTGCACAGGTCGTAGGAGGATAGTAACGCCTCTGGCGGTAATATGGGCGTCTTGTATCCCTTTTGGGTAGCCTCCTGGAAGAAGGTTGGGATTCCTGAGGAATTAAGGAGAGCTGCTTTAGAGTTTCTGTGTGCTCTTTTAAAACGGCAACTGCTTCCTTCACTTTGTCTCCGAAAAGGTTATCTCTGAGACAAGGAAGGTCGGCTAGTCTCTCCTGCACCTCTAGTCTCAAGACTGAAGCTTTAAGCCATGCCCAACGGCAGGCTGTGATACCCGAAGCTGAAAGACGAGATGCAGTTTCAAAGCTATCATATGTCGCCCTGACCTCGTGCTTGCCTGCTTCTAGGCCTTTATGCACCAGTTGAGCGAAAGCATCCTGAAACTGCTCAGGGAGTGTCTGGGTAAGATCTTGGACCTGCTTCCAGAGGTTACGCTGGTACTGATTCATGAAAAGCTGGTAAGCAGCAATTCTAGAAACCAGCATAGATCCTTGAAATACTTTTCGGCCTAGATTATCAAGGCATCTATTATCCTTCCCTGGTGGTGTTGAAGAGTGTGTTTTAACTTTTTTTGCTTTCTTCTGCGCTGACTCAACTACCACTGACTGGTGAGGTAGCTGAGCCTTTTGGAAACCTGGGATTGGTTGAACCAGGTATGTTGCATCTGATCTTTTGTTTACCGATGAAACGGAGCCAGGATGTTCCCATAATCTGTACATGAGTTCCTGGAGTACCTCATGCACTGGCATAGCCAAGATTTTCTTTGGCGGATCTACAAATTGTAGAACTTCAAGTGTCTTTTGTCTGGAATCTATCTCCGATTGCAGCTGGAATGGGATAGTGTCCGCCATATCCTTCACAAAGTTGGAGAATGACAAATCCTCTGGAGGAGATTTTCTACGGTCTTCTGGAGGTGAAGGTTCCGAAAGCATCTCCTCATCTGTAGAGACATCTGTATCTGTGTCTGACCAGGTGTCTCTGGGGTGACCTGTAGGCTGTGGCCTGGAAGGCATCGATGGTAAAGACTTTGGAATCGATGGAAACATCGGAGACTGTGGAGGCAGAGGTCTTGGAATCCCCGAAGGCCCGGCATGGGTTCTGGCGTGGTATTTTTATCAATGTCTTGAGGTTTTGTAGGAAGAGCATCGATTAAAGTATTTAATTTATCCATCAGAGGTCCGAATATGGAAACATCTGGGTTCGGCATCTGTGGATTCATCGAAGGAACCGATGCTGGAATCGAAACCGGCACCAATGGCATCGGTGGCTGGATCGACTGCGACATAGGTATCGAGATGGGTAGCAGATCCGACGGTGCCGGAACTGGCATCGATGGAAGCGCCGGTGTCGATGGCGCTGGTCTCGGCATCGTGTCGAGGAGCGCGTCTCGGACCGCATGACGGATGTATCCGTCAAGTTCCGCCCGTATAGCTGATAGAATCAGAGCAGCTATGGGGGGAGGCGGTGATGGTGATGCCGGTACCTCTACTGGTTCCTGGGGAGGTACGGTTCCCTGCACCGATGCCGATGGGGATCGCCCTGGAATTGAAGGCCTCGGAGACGCCACATCCAACCGAGGTTTCTTAGAGGACGTAGCCGATTCCATCGATGGTGTTGCAGGAACCGGATCGATGGTTGATCCGTGCGGCCTTCGGAGAAGATGGCGATGCTTTTCCTTCGATATTTCACTGCCCGACGTCGATGCCTTCGAAGATGGCGAGGGGGAGGGAACGGAAGCATCTCCAGCCTCACCTGGGACTCGTTTTTTGAGAACGACCTTGCGAATCAACCCGGCCGGAGACGATTGCGCGGACGTCGATGCTGAAGGGGGCAACTGGATTTGAAAAAGTTGCTCCATCTTCTCCATCCGGAGTCGACGTCCCTTCGATGTCATCTCGGCGCACAGTGGGCAGGACTTGACATCGTGGTTACTGCCGAGGCAGAGCACACACTCCTGGTGTGGGTCCGTTATGGACATAGTTCTAGTACAATTTGGGCATTTTTTGAAGCCCGAAGCCATTTTAGTCGGACAGCCGTCGAGGACTCTGGCGCGAAAAAACCGGTACGGAACTGACGAAAATTGAAGAAAAAACTTACCGCGATGGTTTTTAAAAGGGAAACCCTTGCAGACAGAAGTTTTTCTTACAATTTTTTAAAGACTTTTTAAGACTTTTTGAGTGTGGAGAAAATCACCACAGGACTCCAATTTAACCGCGAGGCTAACAGCTCCGCGGAAAAAAGAAGACTGAAGGGAGACCCCTGTGGCAGGGAATATCATGGCATGCTGGGCATGCTCAGTGGGCACTCTGGCTGCCAGTCAAAAGTTTATGAAACTTTGACAGAAGTTTTTCCGTATAGGGCTCCATTACCGATGTCACCCATATGTGAGGACTAGCATCCTGCTTGTCCTGGGATAATAGATGTTCCCAAGGACAGCAGGATGTTAGTCCTCAAACATGGGTAACATCATCAGATGGAGCCAAATGTGGAAATGCCCTATACCAAACGTCCACGTGGGGTCCTTCTTCAATCTCGTAACACAGAATTACGATGAAAAATGAAAATAGGAGAAACACAATGGTTGGCGGGTTCTGTGAGGATTAACAGCCTACTGTCCTTGGAGAACACCTGTTACAGGTAAGCAACTCTGCTTTCTCCAGGGGCAAGCAGGATGGTAATCCTCACACATGGGTGATTCCCTAGGTACAGGCTGCTCCCCAACACAAAGGGGACTAACAGACACCTAATCAGGTGCCAATGGGCACAACAATATTGTGCTGGTGGTAACAGAGGGGGAGACAACCTGAAACCAAACAACAGGTACTAGGTTGGAAGAGTTGGGTTCTATACCTCAAAAGGTTCCTGAGGACAGACTGGCCGAACCTACTTTCGCATTAGCCATCCCTATCCAGACAGTAATGGAATGTGAATATGTGGAGAGAACTCCATGTCACAACTTTACAGATCTCCACAGGAACTGTTCACAAGTGAGCCATCGATGCTGCCTTGGCTCTGACAGAATGAGCCTTGACATGATCCTCAAGATGCAGTCCTGCCTGGGCATAACAGGAGGAGATGCAATCTGTTAGCCAACTGGACAGTGTCTGTCTGGCAACGGCAATGCCCAACCTATTCTTATCAAAAGAAATAAAAAGTTGGGTGGACTGTCTAAGGGCTTCTGTCTGCTCCAGATAGAAGGCTAAGGCTCGCTTGCAGTCCAAACTGTGCAGTGCTCATTTGCCTTGGTGCGAATGGGGCCTGGGAAAGAATATTGGTAGGACGACTGACTACTTAAGATGGAAATTCTTCTCCACCTTAGGCAGGAACTTAGGGTGCGTATGCAAGACCACCATGACATGACAGAATTTTGTATAAGGGGAAATGACGTCATCCGAGGAGATTGTGGCTTAAGTCAGTGGCTTCCTCCTCGACTTAACTATTTTTAGCTACCAGAGCACTCCAAACTCTCTACCACATGCGTATGAATTGCGCAAAAGCTACAAGATGTCGACAAATAGAAAACAACCCGATCTGAAACATTTTTCTTTCTCTAACCCGGGAGGAAGTGCAAGTGATCTGTCTCGAGGAGGTGGCGGAAGATAGCCGTAAGGACAGGGCTGCGAGTTGGTTCACAGAAGTGCGGCAAGATATGGCCAGCATTAAGACCAAATTTGGAGCTGTGGTTGCTGAGCTGTGGGAAAAAGTAGCGGAACTGGGACAACGAGTGGAGGATGCAGAGTCCCGCCTTGATGGCCAGGCTATGGAGGTGCTCAGTTGCAAGGAAGTGCTGGAAGAGCTTACTAAATCTTCTGGGGATCTGGAGGAGAAACTAGAAGATTTAGAAAACAGGTCCTTCAGAGCGAATCTTCGCTTTTGTGGTATCCAGGAAGCGGCCGAATTCAGAGACTGTTTTCAGGTTGTCTGTAATGTTTGCACTTCAATTCTGGAAGCTGAAGGCCCGCTAGAAAATGAGTCCACAATCAAGCTGCATAGGGCCCACCGATCACTTGGTGCACAGCATGGAAATTTGCCATGCAATATTATTGCATGCTTCCATGATTTTTCAGTTAAGGAAAAGATTGCCCAGTTGGCTAGGAAGCATGGGCCAATTCAATGGAAAGAACAGATGGTTGAAGTTTTTCAAGATCTGTTTCCTATAACCATCAGGAAGCGCCGGGAATTCAAACACAAAATTTCTGTCCAGAAAAGGGAGGCTGTGAGCTACCGCTGCCTTTTTCCTTTTGGATTATTTTTCATGATCCCGGGCAAAACAGCAAGAGTAAAGTCGGTGGCAGCAGCAGCTATGTTTTTGCGTGACGTAGGAGTAGTAGTTCCTATGTCTGAAGATCAGTCAGCGGATCAGATTCTGTGGAACAGGAGGACTGAACAACCACAGTGGCAGAAGAATCCAAGATCTGGCAAAAGATCACGAAAACAGCCAAGGAGTCCCTCGTCTCCTGGAATGGCGAGTGGCTGATCCGGTTCAGGACTTTATGTTGGTGGTTCTGTAGTTAACTTCTGGTCTCCATTTTGTGCTTCTATCAGGTTCTCCTGGGGTGATTCACTTCTTGATGGAAGCATATAGCTCTATAGTAGGGGATGTCATATCATTTTATGTTCTCTTGCCAGTAGAGATTCATGAGGAATTTCAGGTTGGGTGGGGGTTTATGACTTGAGGCCTCATCTTTCCCTGGGGCGCATTCGCCACTTTAGGTTGTGGCGTTTTCTGTGTAGGTTTTGGGGAGAGGGAGAGGAAGGGACAGAGAATATGAAAGGGTAGTGTGGGAGGGGTAGACAGGTGTGGATGGGTGTATCATTTAGTAGATTACGATTGCAAGCAGACAAGAAAAAATTTAAGGCAGAGCTAAAAACATGGCTTTTTAAATGCGCGTATACAGAACATCAGTAACAGGCACACACAGGCTTAACCCTTCTTTCCTTTCTTTTAAGATGCTTCTTTTAGTTTATATTATCAGATAGTAATACTGAATGTTTTAAATGCTCTTAGTATCTGCTTTTAGGAAGTGTTATGTATTATGTTTTAGAGTCTTAATTTTAATCTCAACAGCCAAACTACAAAATTTTTGTATTACTTTTTAATTATTTTAGCTGTTAATTCTTTTATCGTATTATTGTATTTCTCTATTCTAATTGATTGTAAACCGATGTGAAGGCCTTGCCGATGTGACAGTATAGAAAAATAATAAAACCATAAACCATAGACGTATGCCAGTTGGTGGGGTACGAAAATCCAGGGATGTTTGTTTTACTGAGTGTGAGGCTGGGGGTAGGGTATTTTTCTAATGGTGCATTTAAAAATAATGACATTGAATGTTAAAGGTTTGAATTCTCCTCAAAAGAGAAAGCTCCTGGTGTGGGAAGCCGAGACCCTGAAAGCCAATGTGATTTTTTGCCAGGAGACTCATCTCAGAGCTCGGCATGAGCAGTTAATGAGCACGAGAAAATGTACTACTCAATACTTCACACTTGCTACGAAGGATAATAAATATGGAGGTGTGGGGATTCTGTTTTCCAAACTGGTAGTGGATGTGAAGGCAGTGGCTAGACACACCAGTGGGAGGTTTTTGATTTTAGAAGCTAATATTTTGGGGGAGAGCTTCTCCTTTGTTAATATATATGCCCTGAATGTTTCTCAAGGGGACGTCTTCTCTTCCCTAATATTCTCTCAGGGTGGGTTAAAGGTCTTCTTCTAGTCGGTGGAGACTTCAATTTAACTAAGTACCCATTTCTAAATCATTCTGGAGGGGTACGTGGGACATCTAAGTCCCAGAGGAGCAAGCTAAAAGCCCTGATTTCAGATTGGGGCTTGATAGACATTTGGCAGCTGTGGAATCCCACAGAGAAGGACTTCTCCTATTCTAAAGCACATTCCACCTAGTCTAGAATAGATTTTTTTTTGCTGGATAGGTTTCTGGTGGGACGAACACTAGGCACAGGTATGGACTCCATAACTTGGTCCGATCATGCACCAGTTTGGGTGGAGTTGAAGGCGGGTAGAGATAGGGTTGGGACAAAGTATTGGAGACCGAATGAGGACTTGTTGTCGGATAAATCTTTCGTTACCAAATTAATGTCTGATATTCAGGAATATCCTGACATTAACAAAAACGGTGAGGTCACACCTACAATAGTCTGGGAATGTTTGAAATCTGTGCTGCGAGGTAAATTTATTTCTCGGGCTTCACATCTGAAGAAAGAAAGGGACAGATTGCGGTTAGAGTTGTTGCAAAAAATATCCAAGCTAGAACTCCATCATAAAAGGTAGCCAGAGAAGTCGGTTTTGGCCCTACTGGAGGCAGTGAAGCAGGAGCCTCGAAAGTTAGACCCAGCTGAGATAGCGATGCATATGAACAGAGTCAACAAACATATTTTGAATTTGATGACAAGGCAGGGAGGCTTTAGGAAAGGAGATTAAAGGCCCAGGCTATGGAAAATCAAATTCTGAAAATAAATACTAAGGACTATAGATATATATATGATAGCAGCAACCTGATATCCGAAAGCTTTGTTCAATTTTATGCAGCAGATCAGAATATCAGGGACATTGATATTGATACCTATGTTAAAGATGTCCCTCTCCCTGAGCTTGATGAGTCAGCTAGGGATCTACTGAATACAAAAATTGAGATCAAAAAGGTGTTTATTATGATCTCCGACCTCAAGTCTAGCAAAGCATCTGGGCTCGATGGGCTACCTTCCAAATTTTATATAACTTTTCACATGGTTATTCTGGATTTCTTAGTTGAAATGTTCAATTTCTTGAGGGAAAAGGGGGAGTTGGCTCAGGGTGCGAAGATGGCAGGCATCAAGGTTTTAGCAAAGGGCAAATGGGAGGGATCCCACCCTTTCTGGGTCATAAAGGCCCATTTCCTTAATCAATTTAGATCTTAAGATTCTGGCAAATGTTTTGGCCCTCTGGTTGGGTAAAGTGGCCCCCTACTTAATCCATGGCGATCAATCTAGATTTGTACCTGGAAGGTTAGCTGCTGAAAATATCCAAAGGGTTGTAAATGTAATGAGCTAGATGGCAGAATATCCCTTCTGTACTGCTGGCAATAGATGCCAAAAAGGTATTTAATAGAGTACACTGGCCAGTGGCCATTCTTGTTTCAGGTGTTACAAAGAATGGGTCTGGAAGAGTATTTTACAAATTGGGTCCAAGCTTTGTATCATTGTCCACAGGCTACTATCTGGATTAATGGAGGATACTCTGAGCTGTTTTCAGTACAAAGAGGTAAGCAGCAGGGCTGCCCCATCCCCTCTCTCATTTGAACTCTCTTTGGAGCCACTAGCTGTTAAAATTTGGTCAAACCCATCTGTTAGGGGAATTTCAGTTGGGTTGCATAACTTTAAACTGATATTGTTTGCAGATGACTTATTATTCACATTGTCTGAACCTCATATCTCTTTAATGAGTTCCTTAGAAGAATTAAGGGGGTTTGGAAATGTCTAGGGATTTAAGGCTAATGAAGACAAATTCGAGATCTTGAACATCAACCTTCACTTGGAAGGAGTTCAGAACATGTGGGCCTGTTTATCTTTTCGTTGGGCCAAGGAGAGTGTAAAGCATCTCAGAGTACGCCTTTGCCCGAATGACGCTCTTCTCTTTGACATAAATTATAAGACCCTAGTGTCCGAAATATTTAGCGACCTGGTTAGGTGGGTCAGACTGGGTTTATCATGGTTAGGTAGGATACACACTATAAAGATGAACGTATCTCCCAGGTTCTGTTATCTATTTCAGACCTTGCCCATATAAGTGCCAAATATAATATTACGGAGCTGGGAGAGGAGATTCTTTGGTTTCATTTAGAGGAAAAGTCCACCTAGGGTGTCTAAGACTGTTCATTGCCAATCTAAGCCCCGGGAGGGTTGAATGTCCCAAAGCTGGGTTATTATTATTCTTCCACTCAATTGTGGGCAGTATTGGATAAGTTCTTGGAGGAGAATGTCAGGAAGTATTTCTTCACGGAGAGGGTGGTAGATGCCTGGAATGCCCTTCCGGAGGAAGTGGTGAAGACCAGAACTGTGAAGGACTTCAAAGGGGCGTGGGATAAACATTGTGGATCCATAAAGTCAAGAGGCCGTCAATGAACAGTGGGTAGCTCACCAGAATGACGGCTACTGCCTGGAGATAATACCCTTATTCAATAAACATACACATGGTTACTGTGACTCCAACATCGCTCTAAGCTTCAACAGCAAGAGGAAATGTGGAAAAAAGGATTTGCACTCACAAAGCGGGCAGTAGCTGGCTTGTTACGGCGGTTACTACCCCAAACCAAATAAGCCTGATACTTCACTTTCAATGCATATCCAGCATAGCTCTCTGCTTCAATGGCAGGAGAGAAGAAAAACTGATACTTCACGCATAACCAGCATAGCTCTCTGCTTCAACGGCAGAGGAGAAGAAAAACTGATACTTCATGCATATCCAGCATAGCTCTCTGCTTCAACGGCAGGAGAGAAGAAAAACTGATACTTCATGCATATCCAGCATAGCTCTCTGCTTCAACGGCAGGAGAGAAGAAAAACTGATACTTCATGCATATCCAGCATAGCTCTCTGCTTCAACGGCAGGGGAGAAGAAAACCAACCAATAAGGGCTGAATAACATAATCTGGGTAAAACAAATAAGCATGGGTGTAGCTTGCTTATTGCGGCGGTTACTACCCCTACTACCCCTAACTAATCAAGCTTGATATTTCACTTGGATACAGCTCCATCACTGCTCTCTACATTAACGGTGGGGGTGGAAGGGAAATAGAACCAAAGAGCTAAGAGAAACAGAGCTTACTGGGCAGACTGGATGGGCCGTTTGGTCTTCTTCTGCCGTCATTTCTATGTTTCTATGAGAAGTCCATTACCTGCTATTAAGTAAGTTGAGTTAGCTTTTGGGTACTTGCCAGGTTCTTATGGCATGGATTGGCCACTGTTTGAAACAGATTGCTGGGCTTGATGGACCCTTGGTATGACCCAGTATGGCATGTTCTTATGTTCTTATTATAAGCAAAAGTTGGATTCCTCAGCCAGTCTTTACTCCAGAGTAACCATGGCCGTCTGGCATAAATTCAGGAAGCGGCTAGTTGGGGATAGGAATTACTGGTCTAGGACTTCATTTCTTCAACATAATGTCTTCCCTCCGGATAACCTCTCAGAGGTGGTGGGGCATTGGAGAAAACTGGGATGGGATGGGAATACCATATTAGCTTTTGACATGTTGTGCGAGCAATATTCACTTTGGAACAGCGATTGGTTTTTCCATATCCAGGTAGTTTCCTTTATCTGTTCACGGAAAGTATTCAGGGACTTAAAGCAACCTAAATCTCTTATTTGAGAGCTATTGTGATAGAGTGGATGGGTTCACTAAGGCCATATCGAAAATCTACATCATTCTGATTGAGTCCTCGAGATTAAACCTAAGCACATAGCTGCCTGGGTGAAAGATCTCAGGGAAACCATAGATGAGGATGATTGGGATTTTTGTTTCCACTTGATAAGGAAGGGCTCTGTATCTTCTTATATCCTGAAAAACAGTTATAAACTTCTTTACAAGTGGTATCTCACTCCAGTGAAACTACATGGGATGTATTCCGCTGTTTCTGATCGCTGTTGGTGGAATTGCGGCTTGAAGGGTGATTTTTTCCATATTTGGTGGCTATGTCCTGCTATTGGGAGGCTGTGCTGAGGCTAATTTGTGAGATTACAGGCGTCACAGTACAGAAAGATCCCAAGCTGTTTCTGATCACCTTGGAAGTAGGGAACTGGGGGATTTGTGGAAATTGATTTTAAATGTAGTAGTGGTGGCCAGATGTGAACTTGCTGCGTGGTGGCGCCAGACGGCAGTTCCCTCTATGGAGCATGTGTGTGCACGTCTAGCTAGGCTATTCCTGATGGGGAAGTTAAAAGATATATTACATTGAGAGAATATGGGCATCTTACTTGGCATGGGTTGACCTAAAGACAGTGGATGTCACATAGTCAGGGGGACGTGGAGAAATGGCTTGGCTTTCTATCACCTTATGTTTCTCATTCACACCTGTGTGAGATGTTTCGGGGTGGGGGATGGGGAAATGATAGTTGAGGGTATCGGAATTGGAGGGGATGCTGGGGAGGATACTCTTATTTGATAATTTGAGGTCTTTTATGTTTATAAATGATGGTTTGAGTTCTTGTGAATAACACTCTACACACTATTGGTCTTGCTTATAAAGGCTTTACTGTGACAATATGCTCTCTCGCTTGACTGTGCTCAGATTCTGAGTATTTTGTTCTTGGTTGTGTTCTTCACTAAATTTAATTTAAAGGCTTCACAATAAAATTTAAATTGAAAAAAAAACATTTTTTGTATAAGGTGGATAAGTTACTAAGGCCTGGATCTTGCTGAACCTGCCCGCTGAAGTGACTGCCACCAAAAATATGACCTTCCAGCTCAGGTATTCAGGTCACAGGTGCACAGTGGCTCAAAAGCAGCTTTCAGCAGTTGAACTAAAACCACGCTGAGGTCCCAAGACACAGCAGGATGCTTTATGGGAGGCTTCAATTGAAGCAGACCCCCACAGAAAACATACAACTATAGGTTGTACAGAGATTGGCGTACCATCTACACCATGGTGGTAAGTGCCAAACGCACTAAGATGGACCCTAATGGAGGCAGTTTTTAAGCCAGCCTCCGATAGGTGTAGAAGGTAATCAAACAGTTTTTGTGTAGGGCAGGAGAACGCATCTAGGGTCTTCTGCTCACACCACAAGGAAAACCTCCTATACTTCATTCCGTAGGAACTTTCTACTGGAAGGCTTTTAGAAGCCACCAGGACCAGAGACACATCTTCTGAAAGATCGGGTGGCTGCAGAATTAAACTCTCAACATCCAGGCTGTGAGCACCAGGGCCTGGAGGTTGGGATGTTGCATCCTGCCCTGATCTTGCATGATGAGATCTGGGAAGTCCCCAGACTGATCAGTCTCCAGATGGCCAACTCCCAAAGGAGTGGAAACCAGACCTGCTTTGGCCAATGAGGGGCTATGAGAGTCATAGTCCCTCTGTCCTTGCAAAGCTTCAAGAGAGTCTTTGCCACTAAGGGAATCAGATGGGCGAGGGCATCTGAGGCTGGTTTGCCATCTGCCTATGCAAGAAGCAGAACTGAGGTGCCTTCCTGTTGCATGGGGATGCGAACAAATCTACGTCTGGGCTCCCCCAGAGACAGAATATCCAATTTGCAACCTCCTGGCCCAGGGAATCGTGGGGTCTGAATGCTCAACTCAGTTTGTCTGCTACCACATTCTCTGTCCTGGCCAGGTACATGGCCCTGAGCACCATCCTGTGGGACAGGGCCCACAACCAGATCTGGACTGCTTCCTGACACAGGAAGTTCAATCCTGTGCCTCCCTGCTTGTTGACATACCACATTGCTACTTGGTTGTTGGTCTGGATCAGGACAACTTTGCTGTGATCTCTGAAAGCCATAGCGCGTACCTGATTGTCCAGAGCACCAGGAAGTTGAATTGACATGAACATTCTTGAGTGGACCTTAAGCCTTGGGTGCCAAGCCCATCCACATGAGCTCCCCAGCCCAGAGTAGATGCATCCATGGTTAAAATAAATTGATTGGGAAAATTCCAAAAGGAGATTCCCTGTTCTAGATTGGAGAGTTCCTGCCACCAGGACAAGGAGTCCTGGAAGGACGGGGTAACTTAGATGTGATCTTGAAGGCTTTGTGTGGCTTGCCTCAGGGTCCACTGGGCTCTGCACATGTATAATCATGCCAAGGATGTAAAGTGGATGGTTGTGGTCATGTGGCCCAACAACCTCAACATATACCAAGCAAATACCTGAGGGCTCTGTTGAACGTCTGCCACAATGGCCGCTACTGAGACAGCCCTCTGGCATGGCAAAACTGCCTTGTCCTGAGCTGTGTCTAGCAGAGCTCTGATGAAGTCCAATTGAGGTGACGGACTGAGATGGTACTTTTGGTAGTTGAGAATGAACCCTAATGACTTCAACATCCAAATGGCCAAGTGCATGGACATGGCTGCCCCTGCCTAAGATGTGCTCTTGACATCTTAGGGAAAAACATGCACTTCCAGTCTGTGAAGGTGCACTGCTAACATGGCCAGGCATTTTGTGAATACCCAGGGAGCAGATGTGAGCCTGAAAGGTAACACCTTCCAGTATTAGAAGTGTTATTTTCCCCATCACGAATCCGAGATACTTCCTATGACCTGGGAAGATCTTGATATGATCTATGCATCCTTTAGGTCGCGGGAGCATAGCCAGTCCCTTTTCTGCAAAAGAGAGATCAAGCTGGCCGGGGAAACCATCTTAAACATTTTTGGGGTTTTTTTTAGAAATTTCTTCAAGGTCCTCAGGTCTAGGATGGGTCGAGGTCCTCATGTTCTCTTCAGAATCAGGAAGTACCTGGAGTAAAATCCCCGTCTTCTTTGCTATGATGGAAAGGGCTCGACCACTCTGGTTGTTAAGAGGGAGGAGAACTCCATTAGCAATACTTCCTGATACACCACTGGCCCCCAATACAGGCAAGGAAGGCAATTTGGTGGGACGCCCAATAGATTTAATTGGTGCCCCTGATGGATGATGGACAGAAAGCACTGGTTTGAGGTTACACTGGGTCATTGGTTTGCGAAGAACTGCAGCCTGCCCTCAACCATCGGCTCAGGTAAAGGTGACTGGCTGATACTCCCTGTGGCCCAGTCAAAATCCCATCCCTGGGTTTGTCTGAGAAGCCAGCTGGGGCTTGGGAGCTCTCTGCTACCTGGGATGGCTGCAAGAGCTCCCATGATGAGGACAGGAACAAGGAGGCGGAGGATACTTTCTTTGGCGAAATAAGGACTTCTTTGGCCCCTGCCTCGATGGCCTCCTAGAAGAGGAGGATGGGTACGGAGCGCCTGCGGAAATTGTTGGAGGGTCTTAAGAGGGTCCTAAAGTTGGACCACAGCATCCCTCAATCTATTTCCAAAGTGATTCTTTCCTATACACAGCATGTCAACAATTCATTCTTATACCTCCAGTTGGAGAACCAAGGCCCACAGCCATTCCACTCCCGGTTCTTGCTGAAGACTCTTGATGCCATCTCAAAATCATCATAAGCTGCACAGCCCTTGTGTTTTCCACAATCCAAACCCTTGTGCACCAGCGACATGAGGGTGTCTTGCTGCTGTTGAGGCAGCTGCTCAGCCACTTCCAACACCTGCTTCCAGATATTGTGAATATTGGCTCATGTAGAGTTGGAAGGCAACGATGTGGGCAATAAGCATGGCACCTTGGAACACCTTTCTCCCAAGATCGTCCATCGCTCTGTGGTCCTTCCCCAGGGGCACCGAAGAGTGAGTCTGAGAGTCCTGGCCCTCTTAAGGGCAGATTCGACCACCACCAACTGGTGGAGCAGCTGACACTTTTCGAATCTGACAGCCTTCTGGACAAGGTAAACCCCATCCGCCTTCTTATTGACAGGAGACACTGAGGGGTGTTCCCAAATCCACAGCAGCAACACCAAAAGGATCTCGTCTACCAGGACAGCCACGATCTCCTTAGGAGCCTCCACGAATTGAAAGATCTCAAGCATTTTATGCCAGGCATTGTCCTCTGTCAACAGCTGGAACGGGATGGCCTCCACCATCACCTTCACAAAATCTGCGAAGGTTAAGTGCTCAGGCAGAGACTTCCTTCGCTCCTCTGGAGGAGAAGGGTCTGAAGGAAGACCATCCAATTCCTTGGAGGAAAACTCTGTCTGATGATCCCCTAGGGGTCATAAAGACCCTCATCCTCACTGTATGTCACAGGGGATGGGGCTCTAGATACTTGGCCAACATTCAGAGGTGCGGCCAACATCCAGAGGTGCAGGTACCGATGGAACTGGATGGGGGTGCTACAGACCTTGGCAATTCCACCAGCCTCGATGGAGCTTCCTCCTCCTCGGAACTGGCGATGAACACCATATAGGTTGGAGGAGGCCCTAGTGCCCTGCTGGGCACCAGTGCCAGCCGAGGAACCAGTGCCAGCTGGGTCAGTAAGGCACTGATGAAACATTGAGCTTCTCCAGAAGGGATACAAGAATGGGCAATACCGGCTCCAGTTCCATCAGTGCACAGGACCATGGCCCTGCAGTACCCATTCCACCGCCAGCTGGATTTGATGCTCCAGCTCCTCCTCAAATGTTGCCAATGCTAACACCCACCGGGAGGAATGAGGGATGGCCAGATCTTCCTCGGACCCTCGAGGGAGATCGGCAACTGGCACCAGGACTGGTGGAAACTGTCATGGATCCTGGACATCGATGGAAGACTGGCGCTCCTCACCACGAGGTTGCTTTGGGAGCATCGCAGCAAAAGTGACCTCATGCCCAGCACCGTGCATTGAAGGGGACCAGTGCCGATGCTTATTAGTCTTCCCACGATGCTTGGCCTGGTCTTTCCCCAGTGCCAAGGTTGAAGATGTTGAACCTGGCATTCTCGATCCGGAGGAGATAGACAGTGGTTAGTTTCCAGCATCCCTATTCACCAATAACCTTGATAGAACTGACGGTCCTGCCAACATCGATGGTGAAGTGTCCATTGGTGTGGTTCCGAGGTCCTTAGATGCCAATGTCACCGATGCTGATAATCAATGGGTCGGACTTCTTCGACCCGAAGAGGTGCTCCATCTTGCCAAGCCGAAGCAGACATCCCTTCGGGGTTATCTGGTTGCACAAGTGGCAACCCTGGATATCTTGCAATGCCCCCAGGTAGAGAATGCAGACTTCATGAGGATCAGTGATCGACATGGTCTGGGGGCATAGGCAAAAACTGGACATGGTCATGACGGAGCTAAACAAAGGGGCAGAAGGACAGAACAGACACAGAGGCATTGATGGCCAGCGGGTCCCGAGGCACCACCGCCACAGAGAAATCAATTGTGAAAGGAAACTTACCCAAAGACATTGAAAACCCTGAATGAGGACAGTAAGGGAAGGCCCCAAGAGGGACCCAGTGACGGAACAGATAAAAAAAATCATGAAAATGCAAAAAAGAAATTTTCCACTAGGCCAAAAAGTCAAATGTTTTAAGAGCTCAATCAACCGTGAGGCTCACAGCTCCACAGAAAAAAGACTGAAGAAGGACCCTGCATGGATACATGGTATAGGACATTCTGAGCATGCTCAATGTGACTAGTCAAAGTTTCTAGAAACTTTAACATAAGTTTTCCATATCAGGCTCCATCTGATGATGCCACCCATGTATTCTTGGAGAAACAAAGACACTAGTCACATAAACACAGTATAAGTGCTATATCCACCTACATCTACACCTCTGCCAGCTACTAACAAGCCTTAAACTAAAACACTATCTTTACGCCAACAATGTACAAATCCTGATCCCTATAACTGCAGCCCTTATGTTCTGGAACAACTGCCTCCAAACTATCAACCTCCTCCTCACCAGCCTTAACCTGGTACTTAACTCGCGCAAGACGGAACTCCTCCTCAAATCCCCGGAATACAGCGATAACCTTCAGCTGACCCACCCCAACACCCTAGTCATTCAAGCAAGAGATCTAGGAGTAATAATTGACAAGATTCTGAACTTAAAGAAGTTCATCAATCACACAACCAAGGACTGCTTCTATAAACTACAGGTGCTAAAAAGACTTAAACCTCTTCTGCACTTTCACGACTTCAGAACCGTCCTCCAGGCCATTCTTTTCTCCAAGATAGACTATTGCAACTCCATTCTGCTAGGTCTCCCCGCCTCCTCCATCAAACCTCTTCAGATGCTCCAAAACGCAGCCGCTAGAATCCTAACAAACACCAACAGAAGAGATCACATCTCGCCCATCCTCAGAAATCTGCACTGGCTACCAATAAGCTTTAGGATCCTACACAAATCACTCACCATTATTCATAAAACCATTCACAACCAGGTCCCCATCAACCTACAATTTCCACTCAGACTCCACACCTCTTCAAGACCTATCAGGGAAGCTTACAAAGGTTCTCTGCACACCCCTTCAACCAAATTCACCCATCTTTCAGCCACCAGAGAACGGGCCTTCTCAACTGCGGGGTCAACCATCTGGAATGCTATCCCCCGGGATCTCAGACAGGAACCCTGCCTGCTGATGTTCAGGAAAAAAATTAAGACATGGCTGTTTCAACAAGCCTTCCCCTAACTCAGGCCCGTCACAGTTATACCACAGTATATTTACTGTTGCCTTCTACTCACTGAACGCCATATCAGACACTGTCATTGAGTTGTTATAGTTACTGAGTTACCTTTCCGCTTCTAGCTTCTTCTCTCCCCAGTTCCATTACTCTTGTTTTATTGTAACTTTTTGCCTCTGCTTATATGTTAAGGTTAATGTTATAACCCCCTGTTCCTTGTAAACCAATACGATATGATCTGTATCATGAATGTCGGTATAAAAAAAGCATTAAATAAATAAATACATAAATAAATAAAATCTAGATTGGTCTATAGAATTGATATGCTTCAGCAGTACTGTACAAATGTGGCAACATTCTTATCCATGATCCCTTAGCAATAGACAATCATGCCTACTTTTCCCAACCTCAGACCAACATCTTCTGAAACCTGAGCAGAATTACAGCCAGTTGGCTACAAACTATGCCCTGGTCTACTAAAGTTTTTTTTTCCCAAAATGGGGGAAAATAAGGGTTAGTAAGTCTGGCCAATTAGGTAACTAATATGGAATCTAGGAGAGTGTTTGTTGTGAAAAAAAAGGACATAGTTTACTATTGCAGTTCAAGTAAAGTATTGCGGTCACAGTGTTAGTCAATTTGAATATGCAGAAATAAGGGTCAATGAAAAAAAAATAGAGAGTTGTGCCCCCTTTCATCAGGTCAGTGAAGACACAGCTCTTTTAAACAGTAATCTCCAAGAAAGGTCTTTGAGAACAGGACAGACATATTCCTGGCTCCTTAACACTTTGCTGTATGCAGGGATGAACAAGTAGCAGAATCTGTACAGTGTATATAGACAAATGATTCAGGAGCCCTATGAAAGGGGTAGAAAGAAGTTTTAGTTGAAATACCTTGCTCTTATGTTCTATGTCATAATAAGCTTTGGTATGGGAACTGTACCCTCCTTTGTTTTTGAGAAATCTACATTGGTTCAAGATAATTATGCTCTATGGGCCTTGGCAGGAGGTCTGCAACAGTTTTGGGAAGAATACTGAAATAAAAGCAGCATCTACTTGTAAGATGTTGGACTGTCGGATCAACAAAACAGGGAAGGAGGAGTGGGTTAGGGTTAAGGTCTCTGTCTCAGAGCTCTCACCACCCCTCTCTCATAGCTCTTGCTCTCTCACCACCTATGGCTCTCACAACTTCACTTTATTATCACCTCTCTCTCACAGCCCTCACTCTCCACCCATGTCTATCTCTCAAAACACTCACTCTCTCTCTGCCTGTCTCTCTTGATCTCTTTCCCTCTGCCCTCACTCTCACCAAGTGTCTCTTTCATTTCCTGTCTCTCTCTCTCACAACTTTCACTCTGTCTCTCTCTCTCTCTCCCAGGAGTATCTCTCTAATTTCCTGAATCTTTCTCTCACACACAGCCCTCATTCTCTCACTACCCATTTCTCTCCCTCTTTCTCACTTCCTGTCTCTGTCATAGCTCTTACCCTCTTACAGCTCGAACTCCACCATTGTCTCTCTCACACAGCCTTCATTCTCTCACTGCCTGCGTCTCTCCTACAGCTGTCAATCTCACAACCTGTCTCTCTCTGTCATAACTCTCGCTCTCTAACAGCTTTCAGTCCCTTACTGCCTGTCTCTTTCATAGTTCTTGCTCTCTAAGCCCTCACTATCTCATCATTTGTCTCTTACAGTTCTTGCTCTGTCTTCTTGGTCTCTCTCACAGCCCTCACTCTCTCCCTATCTTTCACTGTTCTTGCTCTTTCAATGTATCTATCTCTTATCACCTGTCTCTCACTGCCTTTGTCTCTTTACAGTTGTCTCTCTCTAAGAACTCTTACTCTTTCCCAGTTTTTGTCTTTTCCCACATGTGTCTCATAGCTCTTACCCTCCCCCTGTCTATGGTTCTCTCTAGTAGCAGTTTATCTCTGCTTACTCCACTGTTCTGACAAGTGGGTTTCAAGTAATCTGATCTCTATCAATGCAAGGCGGGGTGGGGGGGAGATGAAGCAGGAAAGGTGTTTTTGACATTTCTTACAGTGCAGGTTTCACTCCAACAATCAGGAGAACTCTCAGCGCAATTCGTTTATGTAATTTCCAGTGTTCCACTGCTATAGCAACAATCAGCCCACCAATAAATAGCACATTCGTGTCCGTCAAGTACTGCACAGACACCTGAAACAGACCAGGAAACAAGTCTATCAGGGAAGGACTCCTTAGAAGGAATATATAAAGCATGTAAAGCAAATAGCAGCAGAATGTGGCTTTCGAGAACAGATATGGTAACTCTAGTGCAATTTCTTTGCTCTGTACACATGCAAATGATAAAGAGCAAAGGATTCTTCCGGGCTCTATGTTGTATTCTTGAGGGTTTGGTTGGTTGACTTGCCATACACCATCGCTCAATCCACATGTTGCGAGCCCAACTTTGCAGTTAACATCTACCTTTTTTTTTTAATTTATACTTTATTAAATGTTTTCAACTTACAAGTAAGACAATCTTACTAATAGCAAATAGAAACATTCATATCATATTTCCATCTACAATTTACAGTAAACACAAAACAGGAAATCTAACATTGATATTTATGTTTCTCCCTAAAGCAACATTCTGATAGGGGGTGAATATAAGGGAGAATTTCACACAATTAATCAGTTTCGCTACAAATGAAAGAAACTGGCATAACGTGACTAACCACCATCAAACACTTTATGATCCCTACTTAGTGCTAACTAGGAGCTATAACAGTAATCATCCTAGAATGTATAAATGATTTAAGTTGTTCAGGAAAATAAAAAATATAACATTCTTTCTGTAATTTCACAATGCATTTGCATGAATATCTAAGCACAAATGAATAACCCATTGAAATTATCTGTGGTCTTAAGGTCAGAAATTCTCTTCTCTGCTGTGTAACTAGGGCAAAATCCGGGTAAATTCTTACTGAAGCCCCATAAAATGGGGTTGTCATATTCCTAAAGTAATTTTTCATTACAATTCCCATGTCCTTTTCAGAGGCAAATGTTACAAGAAGAGTTGCTCTTTCACAAAGTTCTTTTGTGGAATCTTCCAGGTACTGAGTAAGATTTTCCAACATCTCAACCTGATTTTCTGCCTGTTGTCTATCCTTAAGTGAGACTGGGAGGAAAAACAGCTTGATGATACAAGGAAGCTTAGTATCCTCAAGCTTTAAATTCGAGGAAATATTTTCTTAAGGAAATTTCCGCCGTATGTCCCACTATTTTCGGGAAGTTCAACAATCTAAGGTTGAGATGTCATGAATAATTTTCTAAGTTCTCAATCCTGAGTGAGGCACTTGTTATGTCCTTAATTATCTTAACATTACACTCATAGAGACAGATTTTGTAACCTGCGCGCGTGGGGTACATTTGTGCTCGCTACACGGCGCGCACAAATGTACACCCGATTTTATAACATACGCGCACTACCGCCCGCATGTTATAAAATCCAGGATCGGCGTGCACAAGGGGGTGCACACTTGTGCACCTTGCGCGCACTGAACCCTAAGGGAGCCCCGATGGCTTTCCCCGTTCCCTCCGAGGCCGCTCCGAAATCGACCTCGGAGGGAACTTTCCTTCCGCTCCCCCCCCCCCCACCTTCTCCTCCCTTCCCCTATCTAACCCACCCCCCAGCCCTATGTAAATCCCCCCCTACCTCTGGGAGGCATAACTTGCGCGCGCTGGCTGGCTGCCGGCGCGCCAGCTCCCGGCACAGCCACTGTGCTGGAGGCCTCGGTCCCGGTCCCGGACCCCCGCCTATGACCCTGCCCCCCTTCCTGCCCCTTTTTCAAAGCCCCGGGACATACGTGCGTCCCGGGGCTTGCTCGGCGCTCGCAGGAGCAGGTTTTTGGGGTTACGCGCATAACCCTTTGAAAATCTGCCCCATAGCTAGCCTTCATAGAGGCCTCAACCGCTTCAATCCTAGGTTCCACATCTTTAATTTTAACTTCCAAATTTTCCACTTTTGTGTTTAGAATTTCCACTTTTGCATTGAAGTCCTGAAATGAACTACTTAAACCAGCGACCAAGTCCCATAGTGCATCTAGAGTCACAATGGCTGGTTTAGGTATTACATGAAAGTGGCCAGACTCACCGACTTTCTTCTCCAGCCTTTCTTCCACCGATGCTACCGGCTTTCCCTCCTCCTTTCGTCCTTCTTTTGGAGTTGGTGTTCTCAACGATCCCTCCAGCGCTCCTTCAGGAGATAGAGGTAGCCCGGAGAATACACCTCTCTGTTCCTCTCTCGCTGATACTGCAGCCATTAATTCACCAGGCTGCCACTCGGCAGCAGCTAGGCTGTCGGTGGACAGCGTCATCAATGGGCACCAGGAATCAGGAGGGCTGAGAGTCACTTCCCCCTGCGACGCTGAGGCTCCCTCCTCAGACGCCGAAGCGGGGGCATTCACCTCCTTTCCAGTTGTCAGTCCAGGTGAGTAAGATGTTATTAGTCGCTGTCCAGATATCGGGTCCGGTCAGAGGGTATACCCGAATTTTACCCTTTCTTTTCGCAGGCATCGCAAGGACGTGTGAACGGCTTAGGAAAAATTACGGAGGAATTCAGGGACAGCGCTTCCCTCACCACCTTCACACCGCCATCTTGCCCCCTAAGTCATCAACATCTACCTTTTGAGTTGGGGATTGAGGCGGCCTGGGGGGGGGGGGCATCATGGTCATTGTACAATAGCAACACCTAGTGTCTGGCCCCTCTGGCTGAAGTATGTCGCTGCAATGAATGCACTACAGGAAGTTTGAAGGGGAGACAGAATTGAGGGGGAGGGGGGGAGGTTTGAACTGTAAATAGTTGCAAATGAAGGCTAATGGTGCTGGTTCTCTGCCCTGGTTCTGACAGCGATGAAAGCCCAAAGCAGGAGGAAACGTAACACACACACCCCACCCCCAGCTTTTTAGAAAATAGAGTAATCTCCCATAAATTTCAGGACAATTCTTATTAAAACTGTAACATCCGGTTGAATTCCCTTAATTATAAAACCAATTAATATCCACTTTTTTCTTTTTTAAACAAAAAATGCTAATCACCCCTTTTGAGTGTGTTGAAATTCTCCCCCCTCAGAAAGGGTTGTGGGGAGCCATAGTACAGAATAAGCTATGGCATTGATCCAAACAAATAGTTCTCCCATCCCGGCAGTAACAGCATACCTTTTTGGACTCCATGATTCCAAACAAAGGCAAAAGCAAGACTGGTAGGAGCGATGTGACGGCCAGTGGAATAACCTCGGTGCACCAGTACACAGCCATTATGATGATCACATAGCCACATTTTGCCTCCTGGAAGAAAAAAAATTCAAAAGTCATTGGATATTCAATCAGTGGAAGAGGAAGAAGTGGAAGGTAAGGCAGTAACAGAATTCAATAAAGCCTAGGATAAGCACAGAGGATCTCTAACTAATCTGCCATCTGTTTCTAAGGGAGATGGCCAGCCATAACTAATTCACGTCAGAGTTGGGGCGTAGAGTACTGATGGATGGGGGGCTCTCGGGTATCTCAGCCTCACCACGTGGATCTGAACCAACAAAAGCCCCTTGAGAACAGACTGGTGGCACATTACTTACTCCTGGGGGAATTCTTCGCACAAAAATGTAAACTTCTGCAAAATTCTGCAAACTTTATATTGGTCAAAATAGCACAATTTATATGAGTCTTTAAGTAATTACATTTTAAAGTAAAACATGAAAAAAGTTATTACTTAAAGATGCAGAATTTTAAATATTTTAAGCAGAATTTCCCTAGAAATTCACTCTAAGTGTCTCTTACACTTGCTCTTTCTACTCCCCTGGCCACTTTGCCCTCTCAGGCCCCAACTCCTCCACCTGCCAGTATCTCTCCCCTCCACCTCTAGGCTCAACCCCTTCCACTCTATTGCCAGTCCCACAGTACTGCCCCTCACACAGGCTTCCTCTGTCCCTCTCTCTCTCACACACATACTCCCTCTTTCTCATATAGGCTCTCTCACTCTCTGGCACACACACATCCCCTCATACAGGGCCCTCTCTCTTGCATACATCCCTACACAAGCTCCCTTTCTCTCTCTCTCATGCACCCCTTCACACAGGCTATGTCTCTCTCTCTCATGCACCCCTTCACACAGGCTATGTCTCTCTCTCTCATGCACCCCTTCACACAGGCTATGTCTCTCTCTCTCATGCACCCCTTCACACAGGCTATGTCTCTCTCTCTCATGCACCCCTTCACACAGGCTATGTCTCTCTCTCTCATGCACCCCTTCACACAGGCTATGTCTCTCTCTCTCATGCACCCCTTCACACAGGCTATGTCTCTCTCTCATGCACCCCTTCACACAGGCTATGTCTCTCTCTCATGCACCCCTTCACACAGGCTGTCTCACACATACACAATCCCTTCACACAGGCTAGCACCCTCACATACACACAATCCCTTTTTCATACACAGGAGTTCCCAATCTCTCACACACATACACACTCCTTCACAATCTCCTCATATAGGCTCCCACTCTCTGAAACCCACACTCAAGCATCCCCCAGCCCCCTTCTCTTACCTCCCATGCTCTCTCTCACCCTCCTACTCTCTGTCATCCTCCCCTCATATAGGCTCCCTCTCTGAAACCCACAAGCATCCCCCCACTCCCCTCTTACCTCCCATGCTCTCTCTCTTACCCTCCTGCTCTCTTTCACCCTCCCCTCTCACCAGCATGCCATGAATGGAGTGCCGCGGGACGCACTCCGTTCGCAGCAAAGATGAAGGCCGGGGCGCGCCATTCGCGGCACACAAGGCCTTCCATCTTCGCCACGCGTAGAGCACACTCTGCCCGCAGCACACAGGGGCCTTCCATTTTCGCTGCGAACGGCCGCTCGGCCTTCATCTTCACCGCGAACAGAGTTCGTCCCGCGGCAAACACAGAACGCGCTCCATTCGCAGCATGCCGGGGTCTCCTCTTATTTTCTGCGCGGGGGGGGGGGAATTCTGTGCAAATTCTGCGCTCCGTAGTAGCGCAGAATTCCCCCAGCACTAATTACTGGCTGCAGGCTTGAGTAGAGTATTTAAGCAGTTACAGTGCTCCTCATGATCTTAGGCAAGTCACTTTGCCCTCCATTGCTTCAGGCACAAACGTAAGAGCTGATAAAATAAACTGTGCACTGAAGTTCAGAGCAGTTTCTTAATGCACATGCTAAATTTTTTTTTAACTCCCGATGCAGTAAGCTAATGGAACTCTAATGCATCAAGAATTTAAAAGGTGCACAAACTTGAAAATGTGAGTAAAAATGCTTAGTGTGCAAACATACATTATTCATGTACATAAACTATGTTTTCTGCACAGAAATAATTTTCGTGTACACAAAGCGTATTTTCTGTAGGGTCATTCCACATCAAGTGTACGAGGGATCCATGTTCATCCCCCTCCAAATTGAACAAAATTTTACACGGATATTCTCTACGGTCTCAAACAAAATTGACTAAATTCTTCACCTGCATCTCCATTGGTTGGAGAGCTAGAGGTAGTTGAATGGAGGTCACGTTACCATGCTCCACACAACCTAAAATGTCCATTTTGTCCATGTGCTGCAGCCTGACAGCACCTCTCAGGGGTCTGAAATTTTGTGGATTAGTACAAACCATGGTGATAAGTCCCACTGCAAAGTTTGGAACATAAAATGAGCTTGCCTCCCTTTTAATGGGCCAGCAAAGTATGTGAAAATTGTTACAAAAGAAATATAAGGTCTACTTTGACTCCTCATTGCTCCTGACCTATACTTTGATTCAGGCCCTGACTGGACCAGTAGACATGGCCCATGGCTTATATGTATAAGATTTGCACTAAGAGATTTTGCAGGCAACTGGAAGCAAATATGTTTGCCAATTTTCAGGTGCAAATATCTCTACTGTGTATTTTTTTTTTTTAATTCTTTTCTTATTTCATTTGAAAGAGCATCTTTTTTCTACAAAAGTCACCCTGTTTCATTTTGGACCCGATCTTGCTTTGGTCAGAATTACGGCCCCAATGATATGTACCATTTGCATACATGGGCGTGTTATGTTAAAAAGAGGTATCTTTGGCGCCCTGCTGTGTAACATGCAAATGAGCTAGAGATGTGAAATTCTACAATGTGGCGAAGCTTGTGCTGCTTACCATGCTTGTAGCTTATGACACATCTTGCTTCAACATCTAACCAGATAAACGAAGCTTGACCGACGTGCCGCAAATGCGCAGTACAGAGCGGCTCTACCGCGCATGCGAGCACATCGGCCAGAGCAGAGCGTGCCCGGAAAAAAAATGGCGCCTGCTCCTTAGGAGCAGGAGCGGCAGCGGCAGCAGCAGCAACCATCAGGAGCGGCGGCGACAAGCAGAAGGGGCGGCTGCGACAAGCAGGAGCAGCAGGAGTAGTAGCGGCGGCAGCGACGCGCGCAAGGGAGGGACACCCCGTCGGTTGTGGATGAGCTGGGAGGGGAGGGAGAATAGAGGAGGGAGGGAGGAGAGGGAGAATAGAGGGGGGAGGTGGGAGGGAGGAGAGAGTGGGGGGAGGGAGACTAGAGGGGGGAGGAAGTGGGAAGAAAATGGACCGAAAAGATTTTTTTAAATGTAGCCCGTTGTTACGGGCTTAACGGCTAGTACTTTTATAAATGACCCCTCAAAATGGACATTTTATTGTGCTGTGTTATTTACTGCATGCAAGCCTGAACATGCAAAAGTATCACCTTCACAAAGAACTATGGTAATGTCATGTTAGCAGTGGGTTGTGGCAGAGAGTTTGGGAACATGTCCTCACTTGTGACACCATCGTGCACTTTGTGTCCCTATTATCAAATTTTTCTTTGTCCCAAAAGAGGACATGGAAGCAATCAGACCTATTCAGGATTAGAGGTTTAGCGAAGGTCAATCAGTGGCTGGCACAAGGGAAAATCATCAAGCCCATTGATGAAATTAAAATCTGCATTAGCAAAATTTCAAATGACATCACCTCATTCATTGCAAGTATTCTAGAGCAGACTGAGATGGAACTTCCTACACCCCGATATACTCTGCCTGCCTTTTCCCCTATCCTCCCTGACTCCTAAAGCCCCACTTGTTTTTTTGTTTTGTTTGGATACTTTACCTCTGACTAGGAGTTAAGTTTTGAACATTAAAAACACATGAGGTTTTTTGGGTTTAACTGAAAAAAAAATGTAAATTCTGCACAAATCCAGATGATGTATGAAATTCAAAATCCCGCTGTATAAAAGCAATTTCTCAAATACAAAATGGTGGCAAACCCTTTAAACCTATGCATCCCTGTGCACTGGAAATGAGGGCAGGGGCGTTACTAGATAATGTCTTCATTATCATGAGAATTGTATGGGAAAGTGATAAACTAGATGCATAGTATTATGCTGCATCATGTCATAATAAAGAATCATTTTACAATGCAGGTGAATCGTAACTTTCGACCAACTCCAATCCAGCAGGAAAGCTTTGTGTGGGGGAATATAGGAAAACAGATGAAAGGAATGTGTAAATAAAGTCCCAACAGCACAATATTTGGTCAATCCAAGATATTAGCACTTCACATTAGTGCCTTTCAAACATTGCACTTGCTGTACCTGTACGATATAGAAGTTTCAAAGTTCTGAAGGAGCCTGAAAAATAAGTCATAATTTCACCATTGATACACATAATGGAAAGGACCAATCTTATTATAAAAGGTCACAGGTTCGTTGAACGTGATGTATTTTATCTTTTGAGTTTGTGTACTGCTTTAGGCTGTTTTAATGAAAAAGCAAAACAGGGAGCTGTTTATGAGTTAAAATAAATTAAATCTTATTTTAACCATTTAGCATCTGCAGGCAAGGTGACCTTTAAATTGTGGTCCTTGCAAAGGTACAGAATAGAGAGGTGGATTGGTTTCCCCTCACTTTACTGATTTTGGCCTTGTAAACTTTAGAATCCTTGACACACACAAAAAATACCTGAGTGTACCAACGAGGGAAGGGCAAAGTTTAGGAGCGTCAGACAAATGGAAGTTATGCCAACCAAAACTTGGCCCTGGCATTGAACTCATGTTCAATGCCAGGGCCAAGTGACTGATTATTTTCTAAAAACATTTCAAAATGTTGAGCTTTTCGTAATAGGAACAATACATTCCAGTAAATGTTTGGTATGAGGACCTAATATATTACTCCACAATACCCCACCCACTATCAATCTAATGAATTTTAATATGGGACGAGGTAGGTTTCATATTTATTAGATTGATAGTGGGTGGGGTATTGTGGAGTAATATATTAGATTTAATATTTTGATCTCACCACAAGCGGAGATTTTTTTGAAAGATTATGGTATGAGGACCTGGCAGGTTAGGGGGTGGCTGAATCACATTGTATCCAGGTATGCAATACTTCCACAGGACTGTAAAGCTTATTTAGTCTTATGGTTAAAATGCAAAGCCTAATAAACAAGGGAGATTGCCCAACAGGGCACACAAGGATTGAGCAAACAAGTGTCTTAAGCGTGAACTGATTACGATATGTGGCAGGGCTGGTTCAGGGGCAAGTGCTGTGCAGAGGACCTGGGGGTCACTTCCCAAATTGAGCCTTCTCATCCCCCCGGCTTTGCCAGGGCTGGGGATGTCATGGTGTAGGGATGTGCATTTGTTGAAAAAAAACATTGACTATACCAACAATGTTTGTTGACATTTCCATTCCAAAACGCACACACACACACACACAAAAACAAAGTGTTGTTTTTTTGTGGGCGCTAAAGGTTTTAGTGCACTAAAATACAGAAACTAAACGAAAAAGTTAGTAAAAGAAAAAACAAAGGTTTTCCCCATGTGCATGCCTGCTCTGGAGAAGGAGCAAGAGCTTCAGCCATCATCACACAACAGCAACACCTAGTGGCTGGATGAAGGGTCCAAGTTAGTCGGCCCTAGTTAAGGACTATCTCTGTGATGACCAGACTGAGTTGGAGGGGGGGGAGGGTTATAAAATAGAGGAAGAAACCCTGGGAAGCTTTTAATGAAGGTTCATGGTGCCATAGCCCAACAGTAACCAACTCTGACTGAACTGAAAGCCGAAAGGAGCAGGAGGAAAACTGATAGGACAAAAAAAACACGTACAAGTATACTGAGCTGCAGCTGTTGGCATTCCTCTCCATGATCCTGGTCATCCTAAATAAATGTCTGACATGTTGATCATCCTTCCATGGACCGTTCTTTGTGCTCTCAATTGACAGCGGCTGCCATTTACCCAGGAGTACTTTTATCCTGTTCCCTAATGGCTTCTCTTCTCATTAGGGTGACCAGAACAGCGAGGGGGGATGAGTTTATGTCAGCCATGGTTTTACCCACTGCATGCAGGGAGATGTAGTTCTTCTCTTCTTGAGACTATAATAAAAGCAGTTATATCAATAAAAACTGCTTGTATGATGTAGCTAAAAAATAGTATATTCAAAATAAAATAAGTAGAAACTGGTTTTTTTTTTCTTTTTTTATCTTATTTTGTTAGAGGGAAGAAACCTCATATGCCCATACAGAGAGCACTGTGTTTATGTACTCTCGCTTTCTTAATAGCAAATCCCCAAGGGCAATTTCATTGGCCTTTCATATTTGCCACACTTCAAAATGTATAATCATTGGTCTCTAACGCTGTAGCAGGTTTAAACGAGCAACAATATAAGAATTGGAAAAGAAGATTTGCGGAGTTAATAAAGTAGACACATCGAAAGCCCCCGACGAAGCAGCCGATGAAACACGAGCTGTGTCGGGCAGCTCATTGAGCAGTGCTCCCGCAGTATCCATCGCTCAGCTTCCACTCCAAATGATAAGTGCTATTGTTGCTATGCATAGCATGAAAGCACATAACAAAAGTTATAAGTTAGGAACAATGCTTGTTAATCTAAACGGAAAAGGAGAAAAACTTGTAAAAAAAAAAATAAGAAGGTTAGAGACCAATGGTTATACATTTTGAAGTGTGGCAAATATGAAAGGCCAATGAAATTGCCCTTAGGGGTTTGCTATTAAGAAAGCGAGAGTACATAAACTCAGTGCTCTCTGTATGGGCATATGAGGTCTCTTCCCTCTAACAAAGGGGGTCATTTTTCAAAATGCGGTAAGGCGTTTTCGCATGCGAAAACATGTTTACCGCATGCAATTGCACCATATCGTATGGTTAGGGGCGGAGTTAACCTGTCTGCGAAGAGCTATCGCACAGCCATAATGCAGATTTTAACTACACCTCTTTCAAATGCGTTAGCGGCCGTGACCATGCGGTGAGGTTTCATCGCCATTTGCAATGTGTCCTGTAAGGCTTATTTAAGGGGAGGGAGGGAGAGAGAGAGAGGGAGAGGGAGAGGGAGAGGGAGACCATAATATCATGGCCCATAGGCAGGTATTTGGATCCCTATGGTAAGCCTACCTAGTAACTCGAGGTGGGGATTAGGTAAGTGTGTAGGGGGTTAGGGGCCACTTTGACATACTACGTGACATCTACAAACAGAACAATGGTCTCTTGTGAAGATTTGCTGGCCTTCGGAGTGAAGAAACTCACTCAAAGATGAGATTTGAGCAATGTTCTCTCAAACCAGCTTGATGTTACCCAGGTAGAGAGTCCATCAAGCTAGTTTGAGAGAACATTGCCCAAATCTCATCTTGGAGTGAGTTTCTTCACTCCGAAGGCCAGCAAATCTTCACAAGAGACCACTGTTCTGTTCGTAGGTGTCACGTAGAATGTCAAAGTGGCCCCTAACCCCCTACACACTTACCTAATCCCCACCTCGAGTTACTAGGTGGGCCTACCATAGGGATACAAATACCTGCCTATGGGCCATGATATTATGGCCAGGCTCGCTCTCTCTCTCTCTCATTTTGATAAATCCAGGCCAAAATAAGATGGAAAAAAAAAGGTTTCCACTTATTTTATTTTGAATATACTATAATAAAAGCAGGACTACATCTCCCTGCATGCAATTGGGTAAACTTACTCCTCCTGGACATGGAGCCAAGGGGCACCCTAATCATTGTTGCATGCCAATGGTCCCCAAGTCCCAAGCCTTCTTAATCAAATGGACTCTCTGAGATAACTTTTCTTAACTCCTGAAATAATCTCTAGCTGTCAGGTGGCTGAAAGCATTCAATAGCAAGTGGTGAAAAGTGCTGGAATCTAAGCACATTCTTAAAACATACTTCCAATATGAAAAATGCACCCATGCTTTATATGTATTAATTTTATTTATTTCAAAAATTTATATGCTGTCCTAACCAGAGCTCTAAGTGGCTAACAGATAAAACATTCATAAAAATCTGATTTAACAGATAAAACATGAAACTCACTTAAAAATTGAAGCAAACAGCAATAAAGGTAAAAAAACCAAAACAAAACAAAAACCCTTCACTCATTTTATTCCATAAAAGTCTGCTCAAAGATAAATGTCTAACATTATTTTCTAAAAGACTCTAAACATGTGACTAGACACAGGGCCTCCGGGACTGAGTCCCAGAGAATGGAGCCTGCCCCGGAGCAGAACCCTCTCCCGAGTCTCAATCAAGCACGATGAATTGGAGCTTCCAATCAGTCTTTCCGAGATGACCCGAGAGTCCATTTCAGATTACCAATGTGCAACGTCAAATTCATCCAAGGAAGAGAGTTGCCTTTGGGCATTTCGCGAATCACTGTGCACAATCTTAAATTTAATCCTCCATTTGATGGGGAGCCAGTAGCACTGGAGTAATATATGTGATCTTTGATCTAAATCAGATATTAAGCGCACAGCAGAGTTTTGAAGAATCTGGAGAACCCTTAAGCAAGATGCAGATAAACCAATAAGGACAGAATTAAAGTAGACCAAAAGAGGTAGCATTAAAGCTTGGACCACTGATCAAAATTCAGAGTGACCCAAAAAAGGTTTTGATTGTCTCAATAAGCACAATTTAAAGAAGTCAACTCTGACAATTGACTGAATATGTTCCATACGAATTTTCACTTCTGTGAAGATCACACCTAAGCCTTTGTACAACCTATATGAACAACACATAATGCTTAGTTTAAAAGTGCTTGGTATGCTTGCATAGATTAAATATTATTATTTTTTTGTAGGGGACTATCTTTTGCCTGCCTAATAAAAGTGAATCACAAACAACATACTTAACAAATATGAGCTTATGAAGAAAAATAAATGGAAGAAATCTTTCAATAGTTTAGTGTAACACACTTGGTACAAAATTAACTCGACCAAGCCATTCCACATATAAATACTAGATGTGAAGGGCTTTCTGTGTCAATACACTTGTCTTAATCCACTAAATGCATACCTATCCATGACCTTCTGATTGATCAAGGCTGTACAGGCACACCAAGAGAGTAATTAGATCAGATTTCAGTATGACCTAGGAAGTAAGACCTGTTTTGCTCCACATGTGTTCTGGCTGGCAAGTTGTTGCCTGCAATTAAGAATTTTGCAACCTCTAACTGATCATAGTTACGTATTGAGCCATGTGCCTTTTAATGCTGACCGAAGTCCTGTTCAGTAAGAAAAATGTCTGGTCATTTTACCATCCAACATCTCGAGCAGTTGCAGTAACGTTGCCTGCATACTGGGCAAGGGTTGGCATTGGTCCCCACACTTTTGAGGCACTTACCTCCCCCTTTCCCATGACTGGCTGTGCAGTTCCTTCTCCCATGTTTGTCAGGCTGAACTGCTATTGGCCAGTCGAGGATAGGGGAAGGGGAGCATATGGAAGGAAGTCAATGGTTTGCAGTTCACCACGCTTTGCTCCATTTTCGAACGCCCCAGGAAGGTTCCATCTGGCCACATGTAGCTATGGTCCTGATGGCACCTCCTGGTTTCTACTGAGCTAAAAGTGCAGGTAACCTAGAAGAAGAACCCTATCGATGTAAGCCAGATTGCTCATATCTGTCCCCTCATTACTCCACCCCGTCACAGATGGATAAACTATATCAAAGTTTACATGCCCTGAGACCTGATCAGGTGTGCCAAGGAAAAGACACCACAGTCTGATGCTCAGGTGTAGACCTGCACCTGGGCTGTGCTCTCTGCATCACAGCAAAAAGGGACACCACTGGTTGCTCCTAAATGTGCAGAAGCTCCTTTCTGAGCACATGTGAATCACATATGTCACTCCCTCCCACCTACAGTATGAGCCCAGGAGTGCAGAATTAACAAAGCCCATGCAGGACACGGCTAGCTGGGCCCCATTTTGTGTAGCACACATGCTGTCCCTCCTAAACCTCCTCCTTTGAGTCCTACCAGCCTCTTTTTCCACCCTGAGTGAGACATGGAGAGTGTATGCCAGGGCTTCCCAAACCTGTCCAGGGGATCTCACAACTAGTCAGGTTTTCAGGATATCCACAATGAATATGCATGAGACAAATCTGCATATCACAGAGACTTGGTATATGCAAATATATCTCGTGCATATTCATTGTGGATATCCTGAAAACTCAACTGGCTGTGGGGGTCAGCAAGACAGGTTTGAGAAGCCCTGGTGTACACTGAGCACCAGATGTGACTTGCTCTGAGTATTGGGAGCATCAGCAGTGGAGGAGCTCTCTCAGTCTCAAGGCAGGCATATAGAGGGAGCTGTTCAGGACTGGGAAGGTTTGTTCATGGTGAGAAAATGATGGTGCAGAGGAGCAACCAGGGCCTCCTGCTCTTACACAGGTACCTCAGTTAAATTTCAAAAATCACTGGAACGTCGCTGGATTGTGATGGATCCATGTGTGGCTTTACTCTCTGTCCTTTTTCTTTAAAAATTGGAAGAGAGACCGGTGGCACTATCAGTGCTTCCCTAGCTCTACTTTTGACCAGATGAGTCCTCTCCATGTCTGCACTGCCTTCTCCATGGATGCTAGTGTGCCATACAACACTTTTGTTAATGCAGGTGTGCCTTGCGCTTGAAAAGTTTGGGAAACAAGAAACCATATACTGAACTGAGACATTATATAATTCATAAATGGTATCACCAGCAAAGAAAGTTCCTCTCTCTGGGGCAGGTGAATTGGATAATCAAATCTAGCATGGAAATTTTCCACTTACAAAATAATCATAACTTGATTTCACAGTCCTGTTCTGCCTTAAACAAGACACCTTATGACAGTCAAAAGAAACAGAAGTTCTCATTTTAAGCATATATATTTTAGGTTCTGGTGATCTTTACAGACCAACCTCATATCTTCTGTATCAGCAGAAACCTTCCATGCACAGCCAAACCCTAAACAATTTGCAACTACCCTTGTGCTAAAATTTGTGGCAATGGATTGTATTACATGACAACATAAAACTAAACCGATTTAAGCAGCCGCAGACGATAGCCTAGAATATCACAGGTGTTAAACTACTTACATAACTTCTTAGGCAAGTATAAACACCATTTTTGCTTAACATGTGTCTCTTCTAGAGTAGAAGTGACTGAACACACCCTGTAGCAGTTACCTAAAATGTTTGTGAGTACAGTCAATCTCCATAAGCAGCGTGAATGACCATTAACAGGCTGTAAACCCACACATCTATATTTAAATAAATAAGGTTGGGCTAAGCCACAGAGCCAGGATTTCATTACAAACTAGGACCTAGATTCATCAAAATGCTATAAATATAACAAAAATAGCACCCGCAATTTAAAAAAGGGGGGTAGTTAGGATAATGTGATGCCTATAGCTAAATAACGCATGCAGCAAAATGTCATCGCACGCGGCACAAGGGTAACGCACGCAGCGCTACTTCACCGCGTCATGCGTTGCTTCATCGTGCATCGCGTTATTTTTGCAGGTTATATATATAATCTTCCTGCAGCTGTTTCTTTGGGGTGTGTCGAGGCGTGCTTTAGAGAAGAGGAGGGTAGTTCTGATGGTGATAGAAGTTTATAATAGCAAGTTCTGAGTGCGGTGTCTTGTGCTTTTCTGTGCTTCCTTTTGTGAACTTTTTCCTTTGTCTTTTGTCTGTGTATGTGTGAAAGTTTGTGTTTGTTTCTGAAGCTTGTCTGTTTGTCTTTTTCCGTGAAGGAGTGGAAGAGGTGGTGAGTGGAGGTGTGAAAGGCATGGGGAGAAGTAGAGGAGAGGCACAAGGAGAAGAGGGGGAGGAGGAAGGAGAAGAGGCGGGAGGACAAGGGCAGGTATGTTAAGGGAAGGAGGAGTAGGAGTCTGAGTAGGGACAGGAGCAGAGAGAGGCAGCATGGAAGGGATAGGAGGAAGCGGGTGGGGGAAAGGGATAGGCAGGCAAGCATACATGGAGGAGTAAGCCAGGCTACAGATATAGGCAGAGGGGAAGGGAGTTTGCAAGGCAGGGCCAGGAGGGGGGGAGGAAGAGAAGGGAGAGTTGAGTGGGACAGAGAGTGAAGACAGGGAGGACACCACTCCAGAAGAGGAAGTGGCACCCCCATCTAGCAGCCAGGCAGCAGGACGCCTCCGTCTTCGTGCCTTTAAGTTCAGCGTCATGGAAAACGAAATAGTACTAGCAGGAGTCTTGGAAAACTATGCCAAGCTGTTTGGCAACCGGGCGGCAAAAACATCAAAGGCAGCCAAGGCCCAGATGTGGAGAAGCCTAGCCCAGGACATCATTAGGTGCAGCGACATACCAAGAAGCGGGGAGCAGGTCACCCACCAGTACAGGGATATAAAGGCACAGCTTAAAACCAAGGTGGCAGCCCAAAACAAACACTGAAGAATGACGAGAGGAGGAGCCCCATGTCCCATATTCCTCACTGAAATGGAGAATCATCTTATACATAGGCTGGGATCAGATGTATTTGAGGGAATGGATGAGCAGCTGGACACCACAAGAGCCGCAGTCGGTAAGGTCATCTCAAATATAAAAAGACAGGCATTAATAGGTGTACACATCATTTGGCATTAGATGCTCACAATGCAAAGAAGCAAAGTGCACCTTTGATGCCAAAAGAAAAAAGGGTACTTACTTCCATTGGTACTTATGTGATATGTTTGTTTCCACAGCTCTCGCCCAACAACATATCGGTCCTAGCCAGGATGCCCCAGGGACCAGCCAGCAAGGGTCATGGAGCAGCAAGCCACCACCAGCTTTTGAAAAGCCTTTTCTCATGGATGCCCAGATGCAGGTCAGCACTGAGGAAGAGAAGGAGGAGGAGCAGGAGCAGCCACAGGCTGCAGGGGCATTTGTTATGCTGGAACCCCTGGATCCGCCGAGCCAACTAAATACGTCCCTCAACCTATCCCAGTTAGAGGAGCATAGCCTGAAGTGGGTGCCTCCAGGATCAGCTGAAGGTCAAGCCAGCACACCATAGGGCCAATCCAGAACCAACAGTAGTTTTCCTTGAGGAGGAGGCCACAAGCCCACTAATGCCAATTTTGCAACCACAAAGCCCAGCACCACTAACACAGCCACCGCCAGCAGCACCTGCACCATCAGCATCACCTCTACCTGAATAGTCCATACAGGAGCAGCTGCACCAGCTGCAAAGGAGGCAAGTTGAACACCACAGACACGTACAGGCAGAGCTGTTGAGGATAAGGACGGCTGTAAACAGACAAAACTGGATTCTGTAACAGCAAACAGCAGCCCAAACCCACAATGTTACTACACTGACGGGAGCTATTAACAACCTTACCACGCAAATTTTACAAAGGATGCCAGAGCCTCCATCTGAGTCCTCAATGCCATCAGTGGAATCGACACAACAGAGCAGTCCTTGTGATGGGAGACGGCCAAAGGGTAGGTTCCCCAAACTCATGCCCCCATCAACAGGCCGACCACATCGTGGCAAGGGGTCATGAAATACATAGTTACCTGTCCTCTAAGGAGATACTACCACACAGCAAGTCAGAGAAGCAGGAGAAACCTTGCTAACTCGTATTGCTGTGAGTGCTACGAGGTTAAATACGGAAGCTTCATGATGTCATGCGAGGGGGACGCCCCCGAGGTTTCCGCCATGATGCTGATAAAAGGGCGGATTCACGCATGCGCTCCTAGGAGGATCCCGGGCAAGATGGCGAATGCAATTGCCAATGCCGGCTAGGGGACACTGAGGGCATCGAAATGATGAAGCTATGGCCTCCGTTCTTCTCAAGTGTGTAAAAGAAGAAAGAAAGGTGAGCAGGAGCGAGCGCAGTCATCTGCAACCGACGGGCGCAACAGGAACAATAGAGAAGGCCTCAAAGTGGATTGGGTCCTTTGTTTGTAGTAAGCCAGAGCTCTTTTACAGTCTAGAGAAAGTAGAAGTCTTTCTTGTTCATTTACATGAGGCTTTGGCATGAAAATGGGTAGTGTGATGGTTTGATTGAGATGAAACATCGAGACCACTTTAGGTAGGAAGGCAGGGTGAGGGCAAAGAGTCACCTTGTCATGGTAAAATTCTAAATAATGAAAGTAGTGTACCAAGGTCTGGAGTTCACCGACTCTTCTTGCAGACATGATGGCCACCAGAAAGACTGTTTTCCATGTCATGTATTTTATATGACTGGTGTCTAATGGTTCAAAAGGAGGAAGCATTACTTGTTCCAATACCACGTTTAGGTCCCATGGTATCGGTGGTTTAGTCACCGGTGATTGAAGTTGTAACATGCCCTTCGCGAATCTGGAGATCAATGGATGATTTGAAATGGGTAAGTCATAATGAGGGTCATGAAATGCTGCTATAGCGCTGATATGAACTCGGACTGAGATGGTGGCTAAACCTGCTTCGTAAAGAGTGTGCAGACACTGTAGTAATTGAGTGGCATTGGCCGAAAAATGATCTATGTTCCTAGGACCGCACCAATTTAGGTAGCGATGCCATTTACCGGTATAGTTGCATCTGGCGGATGGTTTCCTGGATGCAATAAGGATATCTTCTACTTGTGTAGGAAGGCTTAGGTGATTCAGTATTTGCCTCTCAATCTCCACGCCGTGAGATTAAGCGATTGAAGCATTGGATGGAGGAGAGAACCCCCTTCTTGCGTTAAAAGATGTGGAAAGTTCTGCAGTAGTATCGGTGAGCGTATGAAAAGTCTCATTAGATACGCATACCATGGTTGCAGTGAGAATCATGTCCGCCACATCTTGAATGCATTTCTGAATTGTGCGAGAAATTAGTGGAATGGGAGGGTAGGCATACATTAAGCCCAGTGTCCATGGAATGAGAAAGGCATCTGGGGCGAATCGTAGGTTGCTGGGATAAATGGAGCAGAAGGTTTGAACCTGTCTATTGGCTTCCATGGCAAATAGGTCTATTGCAGGGAAACCCCACTGTTGATTTAATGCCACCTCTGGGTTTAAAATCCATTCGTGTGGATGAAAAATTCGGCTTAGACGGTCTGTTGTTACATTGTCGAGATCTAGAAGGTAAGTGGCCTGGATTGATACTTGGGCACCGAGAGCCCAGCGAAGTATTTGAATTGCTTCCCGACACAGTGTCCAGGAACAGGACCCTCCTTCCTTGTTTATGTAAAGCATTGCTACCTGGTTGTCGGTGTACACCATTAGACTTGAGTCTCGGATTTGAGTAGAGAACATTTGGAGTGCTCTCCAAGTGGCACATAACTCTAGGAGATTGATCTGGTATGAAGTCTCCTGAGGCATCCCTAGACCTTGAGTTTTCAGGTTGCCTAGGTGGGCTCCCCAACCCTTCTTGGACGCATCTGTGGTAAGTGTGAGCTGATGAGGGGATATACGGAAGGGGAATCCAGAGGATAGGTGGCTGGGAGAGAGCCACCAGCAAATGTCCTCCTTCATTGCGTTGGTAATGCGAACCCTGCAGCTGAGGGGCTGTAGGAATTGAGACCACTGTGTTTTTAGTCCCAGTTGTAAGCATCGCATATGAAGCCTGGTGTGTGGAACCACATAAATGTCTGCCACCATATGCCCAAGAAGTTGAAGCACTTGGCGTGGGGATGCTTGGGTTTTGTTGAGGCTGTGAGCTAATGTTGTAAGAGTTTGTATTCTCTCTGTGGGAAGATAGGCTCTCTAATCTGTCTTGATGAGAGCTCCTATGAACTGAAGAAGTTGAATAGGTTGTAGGTGTGACTTCTCGTAGTTGACGAGGAATCCTAGTGTTTGAAGACAGTTGATCGAGTGCAACATATGTGCTTTCAGTGTAGACCGATCCGATGCTACTATCCACCAGTCGTCCAGATAAGGGAATATTTGGATCGAAAATTGACGAAGGTGAGCCACCACCACTGATAGGCATTTTGTGAATACCCTGAGGGCTGAGGATAGGCCAAAGGGAAGGACCTTGTATTGGTAGTGCGTATTCTGGACTTGAAACAGAGGTAATGCCAAGAGGCTGGGTTAATTGGTATATGGGAGTATGCATCCTTCAGGTCGATGGAACATAGCCAATCGTTGGGTTGTCTCAGTGGCAAGATATTCTTGAGAGAGGCCATTTTGAATTTCTCCTTCTGGATATGCTTGTTGAGCAGTTGAAGATCCAGAAGGGGACGGAGACCTCCCGATTTCTTTGGAATAAGGAAATATTGGGAATAAAACCCCCGCTTTTGTTGTTGAAGAGGGATTATCTGCATGGAATTTTGTATTTTCATGTTGGTTAACTCTGCGTCGAGGGATGCTGCATGGGAGGATATTGTTCGTCTTGGAGAAATATGAGGAAGGGAGGAGATGGATTTGAAATTTAGGGGGTAACCATCCTTGAAGATGTTGATCACCCATTGGTCTGATGTAATGGATTTCCAATTGTTTAGGAAAATTTTAGGCGACCTATGAATTTTGGAGGTGGTGGTGGCTGTATTGACCTCAAAGACGGCACCTGTTTCTGTTGCGGTGCTGGTGTTTGCTTCTGTTGTCTGGACCATCCTCTTGATGCAGTATGGGGTGTGTTCCTGGACGAAGCATACGGTTGCGGCCTATGCTGTGAATATGGCCCAGTGTATGGTTAGAGTAATACCGGCAACAGTAAGAAGGATAAAATTTTTGTTGGTGTTTATGCGTATCAGTAGGGGATGTAAGAGAAAGAACAGCTGCACTCTGCTCTTTTAACCGGGAAACTGTGTCTCCAAATGGGTCCCCAAAAAGATTGTCACCTGTGCATGGAATGTCGACCAATTTCTCGTGTACATCAGGTCAAATTGAACTCGCCTTAAGCCACGCGAGGCGTCTGGCCACTATGGCAGAAGCGGAGGCTCTTGCCGATGACTCGAAAGATTCATAAATGGATCTGAGTAAATGTCGGACACTTTCTTCTAAATCCAGACATGGTTGTGGAAGGTTGTTGTCTTCCAACAAACAGATGGGGCATAATTTTTGCAGCGATTCAATTGAATGGTATAGAATTGATGGTGCTGTATCCTAGTCACCAATATGGAAGAGTAGTATCTTTTCTTTCCAAAGTCGTCTATGCATTTATTTTCTTTGCCTGGTGGGACATTTGAATGCAACTTCGTATGTTTTGCCCTTGATAAAGCTGACTCAACCACAATGGAGTGATGAGGAAGCTGAGATGTTTCTTATATTGCTGAGTTGCGCATTTCATATTTGATGTCTATTTTCCTGGAGGTTGCTGTTGTGGAAAAGGGTGTTTTCCAGATTTTTAACAGGACGTTCTCTAAGACCGAGTGCGGTGGTAAGGCAGTCAGCTCAGCAGGAGCTTCAAAGATTTTTAGAATCCCCATCATTTCCGCCCTGGAATCAGGAACTTTCCCTGTTTCTACTTGAAGGAGGTTACCCACTTTTTCAATAAATTTAGCATAGGTGAGGTCCTCCGGGGGAGAGTATGGCTCAGGTAGGCCTTCTGGCGGGTCAGATGGCATTCCTGTCAAAGAGTTGGACGAGTAAATTGATATCTGACAAACAGGGCTTGGTGGTTGGACCGGGTTATGTTCAATATGTGGGTCCCCTGTTTCAATACCTGGTGATGGAGGTGGAGAAACCTAAGGGGAACTGGTGTGTGGTATCTGTTTGGATTGTTCAAGGTCCTGAAAGAAGACATTATAGTGGATAATACTTTAAAATTGTTGGCTCAGTGTGCTGCAGCAGTCAAAAAATCAAACAATGTTAGGAATTATTAGGAAGGGAATGGTTAATAAAACGGAAAATGTCATAATGCCTCTGTATTGCTCCATGATGAGACCGCACCTTGAATACTGTGTATAATTCTGGTCGTCGCATCTCAAAAAAAGATATAGTTGCGATGGAGAAGGTACAGAGAAGGGCAACCAAAATGATAAAGGGGATGGAACAGCTCCTCTATGTGGAAAGGCTGAAGAGGTTAGGGCTGTTCAGCCTGGAGAAGAGACGGCTGAGGGGGGATATGAGATCATGAGAGGTCTTGAATGAATAGATGTGAATCGGTCATTTACACTTTCGGAAAATAGGAGGACTAGGGGGCATTCCATGAAGTTAGCAAGTAGCACATTTAAGACTAATTGGAGAAAATTCTCTCTCACTCAACGCACAGTAAAGCTCTGGAATTTGTTGCCAGAGGATGTGGTTAGTGCAGTTAGTGTAGCTGGGTTCAAAAAATGGTTTGAATAAGTTCTTGGAGGAGAAGTCCATTAACTGCTATTAATCAAGTTTACTTAGGGAATAGCCACTGCTATTAATTGCATCAGTAGCATGGGATCTTCTTAGTGTTTGGGTACTTGCCAGGTTCTTGTGGCCTGGTTTGGCCTCTGTTGGAAACAGGATGCTGGGCTTGATGGACCCTTGGTCTGACCCAGCAAGACATATTTCATATGTTCTTATCTCAGTGAGTACTGCTGTTCCTGCATTCTCTGCCCTGTCTCTTACAGATCCCCTGACCCTCTACCAGCGAAGACTACACTCTGGTCCCATCGGCTATCGGGGTTGATGAGGCTACGCTACTGAAGGTTCTTCACAGCCTTCTGAGAACAGCACCAGAGACCCTCTCTGGCAGGGACCAGCAGCTACAACTTGAGTCTACTACTCATTGAAGACAAAGATTTTAACTTGTGTCCATCGCTATCTGAGTTGGCCTATCACTGCAAGTCCTCACAGGGAGTCCACACTTTATCACCCAAGATTATAACAGTTCCTTTCCTTTAATCCAAATGATCCTGGCCAACCCGTTTCAAAGAGAACTATCGCCAGTTGGTTATCACAATGCATTCTATTCTGCTACAATAAACGCTCTATCAAACTTAAAAATAAACCTCAAGCATATCAGATACATGCCACAGCAGCAACAGTTCCCACTTGAACAAAGTTCCGTTGTTAGATATCTGCAAAGTGGCAACATGGTCGCCCATCCACACTTTCACATCCTACTATTGTCTGAAACAACAAACGACCTCTGATAGGAGACTGTCTACTACATCAAGGGTTGCTGTCCAAACCTTCAAGGATGTATATCCATGGACACAAAACCGGGAGTGTGATAGAGTATATGATAGAAAGCCTCAGACTGCCTTAACGGACCGGCTCCAGCTATCTGGCCCAGTCCACCTTTTTTTTTTTTGTAACTTTATGCTTTTTATAATTTTACATTTTTTAAATTTTTATTTTTTATTTACGTTTGTTTCATTTAGTTATGTAAACCGTTTTGATTAAACTTTGTTTGTAAAGACGGTATACAAATACGACAGACAGGAAAGGGATCCTCGGGTGAGGGCGTTTCCCTGAGGTAAGGGATACAAAGGTAAGACCCTGAGAGAGTTAGAGAGGTCCCAGGGAGAAGAAGGAAGCTGTAATCCAATGCTGTGTTTGTTCTGGACATTTTCGTTGCTTGTCAGTCTGCTGAGGTAAGCAGCCATTTTGCTCCTCTTCTGTTATGTACTTTTGAAAATAAACTGATGAAAAGCAGACTATTCTCCAGCTTGGTCTGTTCTGCGGTCTACCCCAGCCATAGACTGTTCCAAGGGCATCACAGGGAGCTTGGGACTCCCAGACAGCATGGCTAATTCAGCCCTTCTATTGACGGGGAAAAAGCAAGTTTGCTTACTGTAAACGGTGTTTCCGTAGATAGCAGGATGAATTAGCCATGCGTTCCCTCCCTCCTCCCTAGACATAAGAACATAAGAAATTGCCATGCTGGGTCAGACCAAAGGTCCATCAAGCCCAGCATCCTGTTTTCAACAGAGGCCAAACCAGGCCACAAGAACCTGGCAATTACCCAAACACCTAGAAGATCCCATGATACTGATGCAATTAATAGCAGTGGCTATTCCCTAAGTAAACTTGATTAATAGCAGTTAATGGACTTCTCTTCCAAGAACTTATCCAAACCTTTTTTGAACCCAGCCACACTAACTGCACTAACCACATCTTCTGGCAACAAATTCCAGAGCTTTATTGTGCGTTGAGTGAAAAAGAATTTTCTCCGATTAGTCTTAAATGTGCTACTTGCTAACTTCATGGAATGCCCCCTAGTCCTTCTATTATTCGAAAGTGAAAATAACAGAGTCACATCTACTCATTCAAGACCTCTCATGTTCTTAAAGACCTCTATCATATCCCCGCTCAGCCGTCTCTTCTCCAAGTTGAACAGCCCTAATCTCTTCAGCCTATCCTCATAGGGAAGCTGTTCCATCCCCTTTATCATTTTGGTTGCCCTTCTCTGTACCTTCTCCATTGCAACTATATCCTTTTTGAGATACGGCGACCAGAATTGTACACAGTATTCAAGGTGTGGTCTCACCATGGAGCGATACAGAGGCATTATAACATTTTCCGTTTTATTAACCATTCCCTTCCTAATAATTCCTAACATTCTGTTTGCTTTTTTGACTGCTGCAGCACACTGATCTGACAATTTCAATGTATTATCTACTATGACGCCTAGATCTCTTTCTTGGGTGGTAGCTCCTAATATGGAACCTAACATCGTGTAACTACAGCAAGGGTTATTTTTCCCTATATGCAGCACTTGTCCACATTAAATTTCATCTGCCATTTGGATGCCCAATCTTCCATTCTTGCAAGGTCCTCCTGTAATGTATCACAGTCTGCTTGTGATTTAACTACTCTGAATAATTTTGTATCATCCGCAAGAACCACACAGCCTTTTTAACTTACGTCTCGCTCTTCTACAAAGAAACTGAGGAGGATTGGGTACTGCGCGGGAACACCACTGCGCAGCCGCACAGAGTCAAAGCTCTGTGATTAGCTGAGGAAACTCCACCTACTTGGGGTAGCGACCCTCCCCAGACAGTATGGCTAATTCATCCTATCGACGGAAACACGGTTTACGGTAAGCAAACTAGCTTTTAGCCCGTAACGCCAAGAAAAAAGGTGAAGTTATTTGCTGCGATAAAAACCCGCAACGATGTGCAAAAGGGATCACAGGAAGCACTAACCAACCCTATTTTACATGTATCCCGCCCACACTCTGCCCATTTTTATATATTAAATTTGCATACGCAATTTGCGATACGCTGTTTATCGCGTGCATTACGGTGTTATCGTGCGCGATAACGGACTATCGCAAATTGATGAATGACCCTGTAGGTTTGCATGTGTATTCGGAGTTCGACTCCCAGTCTTGAAAGAAGACAGCTACAAGAACACTTCAGAGGGGGCACTCACACTTCCCCCAGGAGGACTTGTGGGTGAATGCCCAAGGCCTGTATTCAACTCCAGTATCTTAAGATATTCCTGTACTATGCATTTTCACATCAATGAGCTTCTGTGTAAAGACTCAAAGGTTACTTTCCCCTGTTCCACTAAAGCATCTTTATGCTGAGAACACAGTCTGTTATGTTCACTTTTCCAGGCTGTAAAAATCACAAAAAAGCATTCACACCAGTCCAACTATGGTTAGTCAGAGATATATTTTTACAAGTTCAACACATTTTTAGCATCCCAAATATAACTGTATTTGAATTGGTCTCCCTTCTGTGAGTTAACAGAAAAACTGATGCTTATAAATTAACATGAAGATTTTCACGCATTTCTTAGGCTATGCTCAGGTGGCCCTCCTTCCGCTAGGGATGCTGCCTTTCTCTCTACTCATGTCACTGTCGCAAACCCAGTAACAAAGTATGCAGCAGAGTTCACAGATATGAAGGAATCTGACAGGGGCATAATACTTTTATTATAGGTGGAATATAAATACTGTAAGAAATACTACGCATCTCTGGAACGAGACTGAGACCACCAGCTCATTTCACCTAGGGTGCCTACAGGCCTGAGCTGGCTTTGAACTGGGTGACCGGCAAGGTGAATGGCCCTCTAAAGTTATGACGATTTCCTTGAGCCATCCAAGTCCTCAGTCCCAGCCAATCACTAGTCACAGGAGAGGCAATTTTCAGCAGGCTGGCAGAACTTGTGGGTCCGTGGGGGCCTGCAAGCAGATTTTGAAATTGTTTGGATGTGTGGTTGCTACCAGGAGGTTTTACCACCACCACCACCACCTCCCCCCATGATTTGCAGGTGCAAAATATGCAGGGAAAACGAGGAAGGAAGGAAGCAGGCTTTGGGATTTAAAAAATGAAAATCCACACATGTGCTTTATCAGCCTTCTCCAGCCCTGTCTGTTTTCCCCACAGAGGGGAGATGGCAATTTTCAAAAGGGGGAAAAGTTTCCACAGGTAAAAATCTCCTTTACTCCTGGAAATCCCTTTGAAAATTGCCTTGTTTCCTGGTGCACAAAGTCTGTCTAGACTGATAACTTTGAGCACATCTTGATGATGATGCATGTGGGTTCAGGAGGACTTAGTGTGAAAGGGTTAATTGGCCCTTGCTGACTGAAGATGACATAGGTGTGATGATCCAGACTGCTCCAATCACCAGCTTCATCCCAGGTCATCTCTAGCCTGCTGCGGGACCTTGCTCTCAGTTTCTCAGGACAGACATGGATTCTTGTTCACTGCTGATGGCTGCCTGGCAGGGTCAAAAGCAGGGCTCCGTCTTAAGGTGACAGGATGCCTACAGCAGCAGTGATTGAAATAGCTCTGGCCCTTGCCCCCCCCCCCCCCCCTGCAGAACACACAAACAAAAAAAAAAAAAAGTAAGTCCAGATAAAGTTCTCCCACCTGTTTGCCAGGCTGCAGCAGCAAAATATTGCTAGCATGGGCATTTCTGTTCGCCTCCTCAAAAGCAAAATTCTAATACAAGGCCATTCTTTCATGCATAAACGTTCTGATATCTACTTCAGCTCCTGCTCTCCCTTTTAGTCTGCAGGGGTCTATTAATTTATTTTAAATACTTGCTATCCGCTCCTCAATAGTTCAGGTTGGGGCATATGGTTAACATACTTATTAAAACAGGAAAACAATAAAATAAATGGTTACAGTTTCATAACATCAACTATGAAACAATTCTTTAGAATTCCCACCTTCCAAACACTTTAGTCACTCCAGGGCTCCCTGTCATGTGACTACAGCTGGGAACGTAGGGACCTGTAGATCTTCCCCAATACTTTCTCTCTGAGATATTCCTGCTGTACTGTGCATCCAGTATATGTGTACCTGAACTCTACCATGCTTTGATGGGGCTGAAGGGGACAGAGATACCATTACAATAGGATTCGGCCTTAATGGGGAGGTAAATCTATGAACTTGGACATAAAAACCATGGCTCATTCAATTCAATGGAAAGGTCAAATCAAGACCAAAGCGATCGGTCAGTAAATGTTCTGTGATCATATCTATATATGAAATCTAAAATAAGTCACAACACTGGGTGTGAATGCAAGAGTTCATTCTCGCCCAGAATGGACTCTGCCATCTGGCTTGTTCTAGACTGAACATACTTTCTGACTTCCTTAATGCCTTATTATCATCGTATATTTATTCTCATTGCTTTAACATATAATTTGATCTTACTATTTGTTTATCTTATATGCTTTTTATCATTGCGTCTTTATTATCATATGTTTTTCTCTTGATTTGATATTAAGAGTCATTCTAATCCTCACGTGGCTCACACTTTTTCAGTTGTCATTATTTACCTTTGTTTTTGATCCCTTATTCCCAGTTCCATGTCACCCTGTTCTATGTAATGCTATTTGCAACTTTTGTGTTTTCACTGTAAACCGATATGATATGTAAATTTTCTACATGAATGTCGGTATACAAAAGTCCAAAATAAATAAATAATAAATAAGAGACAGGTAGTACAGCTCTGTAAGTGAAAGGAGCTGCAATACACTGTGAACCCATCCCATCGTCATGCTTCTACCACAGGGGGCACGTACTCGACCTGGTACTAGCAGCTGAGCCAAATCTATAACACCAAGGGCCAACTTGAGTTTGGCATGCTGCCATGAACCAGGAGACTCAGGCGTTTCTTTGTATGCTGTTTATTGAACATTTTCTACCCTTTAATTTATCCCCTTGCATCATGTGACTTCCACACAATCAAAAAGAGCTAGACTTAACAATTACTATGTTGATAACTGTAGATAAAGTATACAATTAGGCAAGAAAAAAGGCTGCAGGGCAAGATGATGCTGGTTTGGGCATCTGGGATATACAGACTGTGCATACAATGTTATCTCAGTAAAGTTAAACTTGCCAGTACCATAGTGATAAATGTCTCCAATCAAAACACTGGAAGTTTAGGTTGAGCAGTGCAGATGAATTACTGCACAACTGTAGATTTTTTTTCATAAACTGTAGTTACTATTTTGGAATATTTGTGTTTAAAGCAACATTTCAACATAGCTGACATACAGATGCAGAAACAGAGGCTGGGAGAGACACTAATCAAGACAGATAATTAGTTAATTTTAACCCCAAAGCTCTTTAATGATTTCTAACAGAATATTCAGGGGAGGCTATGCTACTCGGGCCCTTGCTGAACCGTATTAAAAATTTGTGCTCTGGATCCCTCAAAGAGATCATGAGGCAAAGGAAGGGGCAAAGTTGCCAGAGGCTAGGATGAAAGAAGGAACATCAAAAATATGTAAGACAAGACCCCTATGATGACGTGGACAGGTTCATGTTTGCCAGTTGGGCAAGGTGAAAGGTTATGAATTGCACAATAGGACTGTATTTTATTCTTTGATCTTACTGGATGAATTATTATTGATTCTGTTGAACTCTATTCTGTCATCTGCTTTTAATCAATTAGAATTTGGGAAAATTAAAATTAAATTTATGAAAATGTATTTATTTACCAGCAAACATTTGTATGGACATGCATTTTTCTGTTGCCAATTTGCGCACAACTGAGTTTACTATGCTGAGATTCACCCCTGAGAACGATTTCCCATTTCCTGTGTAGTGAAGCCTCGCAGAGCCTGAACCCATGGCACCAGAGATGGGGCAAGATACTTATCGACATGAAATTATTTTTACGTCTGTGACTTTTTTTTTTTTTTATTATTTACTGTCAGTTAATTTACTGATAGTTGGCAAACTTGGATAGTAATCCTACATATGGAACAGGGAGGACAGGATTAAAACCCTGCCGTTTCCAAAGAGAACAGGTAGCACAGATGTACACAGGAGAAGTGAATGAAGGCTTTATTTAGAGTATTTTTCTCCTTATTGTTTTCATTCTTTATATTAAACACTGATAAATTCCTAGGGAAAATAAAATAAAATTGAACATTCCCTATGAATAAACAACATTGAACCTAAGTACCTATAACCTTCCTGATTAATTCTTCTCAATCATGGCTGGACTGTTTGAACTCAAAGGCATATCTGTGTTTTTTTTGTCTGGCTATCTTATCTGTCTTAACTAGCCTGTGAGCACCAAGGTCTGTCTCTTGTGTGTCTCTGTACAGTGCTGCATATGTCTGGAGGTGCTATACAAGTGACTTAATAATAATAATAGTTTACATTCAATCTTCCTTTACAAGATCAATTTATTTCATCTATATAGAACACAGGTTCAGTTTTAAAGATGTTTTAAAAGAAAGGTTTCTGTGTCCTGCACATGGTTTCAAAAGCACAGGTGATAAGAAGCAATACTTGCCCCACATCAATTCATCAGTGGACATTCATTATTTTTTCACTCTGTCTGAGATCTGAGATGAGGATGCATTCTATGACTCCTGGCCGAGGACAGTCATTGTGATGTTTGGTCTATGATGAAGGGGTGGGTGGGAAGAAGAGGATGAAAATTCCCGGGTGTTTGCACATGAAGACCCATGGTGTCCAAACTCCGGAAAAGGCTGGCTCTGTCTGAGCCGGAAATCCATAGGAGTGGGAAGAGGAAAGTGATGGACTCAAAATTCCACCCAGTGCTCCCATTGCTGCCCAATATAACCATAAGACAAGTGTCACACACAGTCTCTGCTAAACGTGGTGTGCAGGAGGTGCAGCCTAGCAGTAAGGGTGGTGGGCTGAGAACCAGGGTTCATATTCTGTTGACATGCCTTATGACCTTGGCCAAGTCGCTTCACCTTCCACTGCCTTAGGTTCAAACTTACACAGTAGCAGCAGAGAAATATCTACAGTACCTGAATATAAATTCTCTTGAGCTCGGATTTGGAAAGGTAATAAAACCCAAATGCTAAAACCTCATTTACAAACAGGCTCAATGTCCCAGAGTTTACAGAATAAGAGCACATCACTCTTTCGGAACACAGAACAAAAAACATTTTATCTTTACCTTGGTTTGAAGAACAAGGGGCAGAGGCATAAACAGCACTAGTGGCAGGAAAAGGAGGAGAAAACGCTGGAACCTCAGCAACTTCCTCACCCATGGTGCCATCGTCTGTGGAAACAATGAAGCAAAAGGAAGAAATCAAAGGCAGCAGAGCGGGCAAAGGGTTTCCCTCAAGAGTGGAAAACTGAAGCTGATGAAACCTATTTGCTGAAGTTGCCTTAAATACTGTCTGCACCCCAACCACCTCAGAGCTCGGTTGGAGCACAAGGGGGGGGGGGGGGGAAATCTGATGTGATGCGTTGAAGGTGTGTTTCTGTTCTTTGAAACCAGAGCCCTCATCATTCACAGAGCTCTTTTCATCTCCAGGACAAGTTCACAGTCCAGCCTAGGAATCCCGGCATTAGGAGGAGGAGCAGGCGGTCAACAGCAGCCACCCCCCTTGGCTGCAGATCAGTTAACAGAGAATTAACTTTAGTGCTGAGCTGGAGAATTCCACTGTGCTGGCACAAAGAAAGTCCACTTGTCGGCGTTGTCTGTTCCTGTTGGAATACCTAGCAAATATAGTTTGGCTTAGAAAAGTCTGTTGCAAAATGTAAAAAAAAAAAAAAAACCAAAAAAACTTTCTCTGGCTCAGTAGAGCCTAATGTTAGACGTATAATACATAGAAATCACTCAGACCTTCCAATGTACTGATTCCCAGAAGGAAGTTCTCCATATTCCTCCAGGCAGAAAGACAAAATTTTAATGGACTCATTCAGATACTGATGATGTGAAGCTATTAAAACCTACAAAGTCAACTGAGGGTGAGCCAAGGAGAGTGGCACTCACTTGATGAGGGGACAAGCTGCAAATAGTCAAGTCTGTAAGGACATCAAATACTTATGTCCACACACCCTGCGTCTCCTGCTGGGATGTGATAAGGGTAAGACCCAGTTTCTGGAGGATGACTTTTGGAAAGTCATGGATTTTGGAACTTGCATCCTAGTGCATTCTTGTATATATTTATTTTTCTTTCTTATATTCCACAATTCTATAGGATTCAATGCGGATTACAATGCACATGCATAATTAAATACATAAAACAAGATAAAAATAAAACATGCACTTACAAGAACATAAAACTTTGAATTATATACTTATAAATAAATTAGAGGCTGCACCCCTACTCGCTCTACATGCCAACCTTGCCAGTGGGCACTCTGCTCTAGATGCCATGTTCCTGTCTAGGTGGAAATTGCAAGCTGGGTAGGGCAAGTGACTTTAATGAAAGGAAGGGTGGGGAGGGAGCTATAGAATTCTCCCCCTGAGTTGTGTGGATGTTAAGGGAATCCCCAAAAAAAGAGAAAGTGATAATTGCAAGGCAATTTCAGAAAGTGAGTTTTATGACTGCATCAGCTGGATATGTACATTATAGGTGTCTTGTACTTGCTCTGTTAGGGGTGGAGGAATGGGGGTAGGTGTCTGAGTGTGTGGGGTAGCATTCAGTAGGGAAGATCAGAGGGCATTTGAAGGTGGACAGTTGCAGGTGGTGTGGAATATATGGTGATATGTGAGGTGCATGATTGCGATGGTGTAGGTAGTATGTGTTGTTGAGTTGGTGTGGGAGTGCGAGGGGTTTGTGGGCACTTTTTTCCATTGCACTCTCCATGTTCTCCCCCTATTCCTCTCCTCCCCACCCGGGAATGGCATGTAAATGTTATGATTGTGAGTGGTGGATGTGAAAGAGGTATCAGAAGGTGAGTGGAGAGTGTGTGTTGGGGGTGAGAAACCCAGCCCCATTTTCTACCCTATCTCCCTGTCCTCCCCCAAGTTTGTGTGTGGGTGCATGTGCATTTTCTCCCTCTCTAACCCCATGTATGTGTGTGTTGTGGGAAGATGAGAGGGAGGGTGTGCTTGAGTTGGTAGATGGACCTGTTCCCCTTTGCAATCTCTATGGATTCTCCCTTCACCCTGTGTGGAAGGGGTGACTTGAGAGGATGTGTGTGTATATGCACTTGTTATGGGGCTAGTGTGAGTGGTATTAGGGATGAATTAGATGTGTATGTGTGTCTGGGAGGGACTGAGCTGGGTGTGTGTGTGTATGCACACTCTGCCCCCCACATGGGTATCTATAGGGTAGGTTTATGTGTTATGGGGTTAGTATGAGAGATTTGTGTGTATTGGAGAAAAACCAGTGTGTGTATGTGAATGTTGGGGGTGGATGGGCATGTGGGGGTGTTTGTGTCAAGGAGACGCTAGGCATGTGAGGTATGTGTGGGTGGGGGAGTTGGGGTTCCGTGTGGAGGGGGGGGGTGAAGGGTTGTGCATGTGGAGGGGAGTTGGGGATGTAGGTGCATGCATATGTGAGGTGGGAGTGTATGAGTGGGGGCATGTGTGGGGGAGGGGATGCACATGTGTGTGTGTGTAGTAGGGATAGGCACTTGTTTGTGAATTGGGAGTATGCATATGGGGGGAGGGACAAGAGTGTGCATGTGTGGGGTGTGGGCACACGTGTGGTGGTGTATAGGGTGCGGCTATGGGGTGGTAGTGTGCATGTTTGGTGGGGTGAGATGGGGAAGCGCCTGTTTATGTGGTGGGGTGCATGTGTAGGGTCCCTATGTGTGTGTGTGGAGGCGTGCATGTGTGGGTGGGTGTGCATGGAAAAGAGTAAGCACTGGAGGTGTCGTGGCAGAAAGAATGTGTATGCTTCTCCCTCCTGCTTTTTTCTCACTCTCCCACTTCTCACCTACTCCAGCTCTCTTCCCCATTCCCCTTTCACTCTCCCACTTTTCACACCCCTCCCTCAGCACCACTGCTCCCTCCCCTTTCACTCTCCCATTCCAGCCCCACCACCACCTACCCTGGACTCAGACTGTCGAGGCCCGGATGTGCCAGGCAGCTCATTTGCTGTGTTGGTGATGACGGGAAGCTGGACCGGCTCTTCTCTCGGCGGGTCTGTTGTTTTTTCTTCTTGTTCCATTTTGCTAGTGGGGCCGGGAAACCCCCCACTCGTTGTTTTGCTGCCTGCGCGGCTGCTCCGTTTTCTCCTCTGGAGCCCGGGCACCTCCACCAACTTTTCCGTTGCCTACGCAGCGGCTGAACACATTGGCCCCGCGCTGCTGAGGTCGGAGGTCGGCGCTCCTCCCTCGCGGCCTGCAGCGCCCCCTCCCCTGGGAGGCCATTGCGTGGCGCATGCGCGACGCAGCGAGTACCCGGAGCCAACCTCCTTATAATAGAGTGAGAGAGAAGTAGCCCACACCGAAATGAAACCTGGGACGCCTAGAGTGCTAACTTTTGATTGCTCCTACTTCCCTCCTCTGCTGACTTTGCAGATCCTGTGGTTACCAGTTCACCTCCCGAGCTGGCTCGACCTGGCTTCTGCTTAGCTACTGTCTCGTTAGCTGGCTGCCGTGTGGAGGCATAGCGTCACGATTGGCCATCGGCCGGGTCTTGAACTGGGGACTGTTGGAAGGAGAGACTGATAAATTCAGAATCCTGCAAAAGAAGACATCTGAGGGCCAGGGGACACGACCCGACTGGCCCTTGGCCCGTGGGGCGGGATTGTTGTTAATAAGGGAGTGTTCCCAGCAACTCAAAGGCGTCTAGATTTTGCAGGCAGAACTTGAATGAGAAATACTTGAACCTGGACCTGCTTTGTTTAATCCAATCCTGACCGACTTATCTGTACTTGAATCTGAACATGAACTTGTATACTTTGGAGAAGAGGGGAGATATGATGCAGACTTTTAAAATGCATATACTATGTATGAAAATCAAACCTTTTCTGGTGGAAAAAAATCTGTAGAGCCAGGGGGAGTCATCACTTTACCAAGGTTTTTCACTAAGTCAGGTATTATCAAACAATGAGAAATACTGAAGATCAACGATTAAATTGAGAGGAAAAAATCTTCAGACTGCCTCAGATGGAAAGTGTCCATAATGTATCTTTCTCTATGGCACTGCTGTTCTGAGATTATTTAAAAATATTGTCAAAATGAATGAATTCATCTTGAAAATCCATATATTGTCTCAGGGCTTTCCACAGGCAGTATGAAATAAACCTTCCACTATAATATCATGAGGGTCAATATGGGTATTCTATATGGAAAGAGCAATGAGAGCATGAAATTTTCAGAAATGTGCTGACTTTATATATATATATATATATATATATATTCTTACTAGATAAACGAAGCTTGACCGACGTGCCGCAAATGCGCAGTAGAGACCAGCTCTACCGCGCATGTGCGGGCGAGCACGTCGGTCTGAGCCAGCGTCAGAAAGAAAAAAAATGGCGGCGTCCAGTGGCGGTAGCGAGCGGCGGCGGTACCGGCAGCGGGCGGTAGCGAGCGGCGGCGGCAGTAGCGACGGCGGTAGCGGGCAGCGGCGGCGGGAGCGGGCGGTGTCCGGTGGCGGCAGCGGGCGGCGACGGCGGTAGCGAGCGGCGGCGGTACCGGCAGCGGGCGGTAGCGGGCGGTGGTAGCGGCCAGTAGCGAGGGAGGGAGAAGAGAGAGAGAGGGAGGGACGGACTGAGTGGGAGGGAGGGACGGAGAGAGAGAGTGAGTGGGAGGGAGGGATTGAGTGAGGGGGAGGGACTGAGTGAGAGGGAGAGGGGGGACTGAGTGAGAGGGAGTGGGACTGAGGGAGGGAGTGGGACTGGGAGAGAGAGGGAGGGAGTGGGACTGAGGGAGAGTGAGTGGGACTGAGTGAGTGAGAGGGAGGGAGAGGGGGGAGGGAGTGACTGAGTGAGAGGGAGGGACTGAGTGGGAGGGAGGGATTGAGTGAGGGGGAGGGACTGGGGGGAGGGACTGAGTGAGAGGGAGGGGGGACTGAGTGAGAGGGAGTGAGTGGGACTGGGAGGGAGTGGGACTGAGGGAGAGAGAGGAAGGGAGTGGGACTGAGTGAGAGTGAGTGGGACTGAGGGAGGGAGAGAGGGGGGAGGGAGTGAGTGAGAGGAGAGGGAGGGTGGGGAGGAGTGGGGGAGGGAGGGAGGGAGGTAGGGGGTGGTGAAGAGTGAGGGGAGAGAGAATGAGGGGGAGGTGAGAGACAGAGGGATGTAGCCCGTTTTAACGGGCTTAACGGCTTGTGTATATATATATATATAATGCTTTTGAACACACAAGCATCACTTTAAATAAGGAAACCAAGAGAAGTTTTTTTGACTAACAGTTGGAAACCGTTATGGCTGGACACTTTTTCCATCTGAGACAATCGGGTCTTTTTTTTTCTCTCAAATTAATTTTAAATCTTCAGAGATTTTTCTCATTGTTTAATAATACCGGACTCTGTGACAAACCTTGGTAAAGTAAGGATTTGGATTTGAGGGCAGTGTACAATTTTACCTCCTCAGATTGCTATTGGGGTCATGACATGAAACTCCAAGAGGGAAGACTTAGGAGCCAGGTCAGGAATGAGAATGGAATTTAAAAGAGCATGGGATAAAGGGAGGATCCCTAGGGGCTAAAGAATGGAATTGAAGAAACAAATCCTGTCTCTTTAAAATTTATAGCCAGCAGGTAACATTCAGGTGCTGTAGGTGAGTGAAGTGACGTGACAAGTGTCAACAGGATTTCATCCCTGGTTGCAGCCTGCTGCGGACTTAAGTGTAACATTTCTGGCCAGGGTAATCTGCACGGAACGCAGTTACTACCCTTATCAGAAGGCATGGGGGTAATCTTCGCAGAGTGGCAGTTACTACCCTTATCAGAAGGCATGGGGTTAATTGCACAGAGTGGCAGCTACTACCCTTAACAGAAGGCATGGGGGTGATTGCACAGAGTGGCAGTTACTACCCTTAACAGAAGGCATGGGGGTAACCCGCACAGAGCAGCAGTTACTACCCTAAACAATTTGCTGGGCAGACTGGATGGGACCATTTGGTTTTTTTAATCTTCCATCATTTTCTGTGTTACTGTTACTTGCATTTGGGTATACTCTGTGTAAAAGACAGTATTCTTGTTTGTTGAACCAGCTATCGTAATAAACCCAGCTTGAAACCTGACAGCATTAGGCTCCGTCATAGTGACCAAAGCACTGGCATTACAAAATGTTCTGATAAACCCCAGAACCAGGCATGCTCCCAAGAGCTCGGGTTGCCAGCTGGCACCATTTTTCAGGACAGGCTGATCCAGTCCTGGTTTTGTCTCCTCCCCTCCTCCCACAGCACCTATTAGATTCTATTTTCTATTGATTTATGTACAAAATAAATACCACTCTGTGTATGCAGTGGGGTCAAACCAGGACTACTTGTCCTAAATAAATAGAGCCCTACTGAGACCTGGAAGGAAAATAGTAAAGTGAGAAAAGATGGTGAAACAGAGTTGGCAAATAAGGATGTTTATTCCATTGTAAGCACAGTTCATATATCCATGAAGGCAGGTCAGCAGGGCTGGTGCAAGATTATTTGGTGGCCTAGGCGAACTTTTGGTCATGCATCCCCCACCCCCAGCTTACCTGCTGGCAGCAGCTCCAGCACAGCACACCCTTCTTTGTCAGTACTGGCTTTCCCCCTCTGGGCCTCGTGCTAGTGGGATTCTGCCACCCTCAAAATTTTGGTGTTCCAGGAGGCCACTTAAGTTTGCCTAATGGAAGCATCGTCCCTGCAGGTCAGTGATTATAGATCTATTATGTCCTATAAGCCAAAGGATCTTTGAAGGGCCATCGCAAGGGGTCGGCAAGCAGGACAACTTACCTGAGGCACCAAGCCAGGGGGTGCCACGCTGACCTTTGGAGCCAGTCTGAAAGCCCTGCAAGCACACAAACCCAAAAGGCAAGTGGAGCACAGAAATGAACCCTTACCTGGGGGCACTGTTGTCCAGCAAAAGTCCTGAAATGCTAGACCCTTACATACTACATACCACATATTTCATCTGTGAGATCAGGTATCACTGATCACTCGAGCAATTGATCCTTTCTAGACTATCTCTTGCTCTCTCCTCTTCAGATTAGGCCCCACCTCAATCAGTAAGGCTGGTATGACTTTTTGCTGGGAATTATACATAACCCTTATTGCGGGCACATGAAATAAAAGCAGCTCTGATGCTGGCTTTTTATGTATTTATTTTTAATACATTTGATATTCCACCTGTTTCTGAGTCGGGCTCAAGGTGGATTATAACAAATAGATAAGCTGAGACACTGTGATCTTGGCACTAGCCTCTGTGGGTTCAAAACCCATAATTTGGTTGGGTAGATGGTGTCATGGATCTGGCCCAGTGGCTAGGGGTTATATTTTCTCATGCTGGACAGGGAAAAAAAATACCAAAGTCCCCCTTTCCCCTCTACAACCATCTGATTGCACATAATAACCAATCTTCTCTTTCTTAAGTAGACAGACACACTTTGAACCTCATTCCTGGGATTAAATAATTACTCAATTATATTGCAAAAAATATAAATCTTGGGTTATCAGCAGTCAATTAATAACAACAAAAATCATCAAAAAACATGACACAGAATTCACAGTAGAGATAAGCAGCAGAGCAAAATAAATATATTTTAAACTTCCTCTTCCTTTAGCATAGCCTTTAGATGTGATTTGGTTCACTTAGACATTAAGAACCTAAGGCTTGCCATACTGGATCAGACCGAGGGTCCATCAAGCCCGGTATCCTGTTTCCAACAGTGGTCAAGCCAGGTGACAAGTACCTGGCAGGATCCTAAAGGGTAAAGAGATTCCAAACTGCTTATCCCAAGAATAAGCAGTGAATTTCTGCAACTCTCCCTTAATAATTGTTCATGGACCTTTCCTCCAGGAACTTGTCCAACCCTTTTTTAAACCCAGCTACACCAATAACTTTCACAACATCCTCTGGTAACAAATTCCACAGCTTAATCATGCATTGAGTAAACAAATATTTTCTCTTATTAGTTTTAAATATGGTACCCAGTATCTTCATTGTGTGTCCCCTGGTCTTTGTACTTTTTGAAAGAGTGAACAACCAATTAAAATTTACTCGATTCACTCCTCATCATTTTATAGCCCTCTATCATATCGCCCCCTCAGCCATCTCTTCTCCAAGTTGAAGAGTCCTAACCTCTTTAGCCTTTCCTCATAGAGCTATCATTCCATCTCCTTTATCATTTTGGTTGCCCTTCTCTGTACCTTTTCTAATTCTGCTATATCTTTCTTTAGTGTGATGACCAGAACTGAACACAATACTCAAGATGAGGTCGCACCATGGAATGATACAGAAGCATTATGATATTCACTGATTTATTCTCTATTCCTTTCCTAACAATGCCTAGCATTCTATTTGCTTTCTTCGCTGCTGCTGCATACTGAGCAGAAAATTTCAGCGTTTTCCTAGGGGTGGATTTTAAAAGGGTTACGTGCACCGAGCCTATTTTGCATAGACCCGGCGACGTGCACAAAGCCCCGGGACATGCATATGTGCTTTGTGTAAGGATTGGCACGGGGCTCCGGTCTGGGGGTGGGGCCGGAGCTTCCAGGCACAGCGGCCATTTGGCACTGTGCCTGGGATCACGGGCCGGCAGTCGGCCGGCGTGCGCAACCTACGCCTACCCAGAGACAGGCGCAACTTATAAAATAAAGGTTGGGGGGGGTTAGGTAGGAGGTGGGGGGGGGCGGAAGGAAAGTTCCCCCCCCGGAGGGAACGGGGAAAGCCATCGGGGCTCCCCTAGGGCTCGGCGCGCGCAAGGTGCACTAGTGTGTACCCCATTGTGCGCGCCGACCACTGATTTTATAACATGCACACAGCTGCGCGCGCAAGTTATAAAATTGGGTGTGCATTTGTGCATGCCAGGTTGCGCGCACAAATGTACGCCCGCACATATGTCTTAAAATCCGGCCCCTAGATTATTTTCCTAATGTCGAACCTTGCATTTTGTAACTATAATTTGGGTTACTTTTCCTTAAATGCACCACTTTGCACTTGTCTACATTAAATTTCATTTGCCATTTGCATGCCCAGTCTCCCAGTTTTCCAATGTCGTCTTGAAATTTCTCACAATCCTCTTGTGATTTGACAACTTTGAATAATTTTATGTCATCTGCAAATTTGATCACTTCACTTATTCCCATTTCCAGGTCATTTATAAATATATTAAAAAGCATCGGTCCCAGAACACATCCCCAGGGCATTCCACTATTCACCTTTTTCCATTGGGAAAATGTACCATTTAGCCCTACTCTGTTTTCTCTCTTTTAACCAGTTGGCAATCCACAATAGGACACTGCTACCTACCCCATGACTTTCTAATTTCCTAACAAGTCTCTCATGAGGGACTTTGTCAAATATTTTCTGGAAATCCAGATACGCTATATCAACTGGCTCACCTTTATCCACATGTTTATTTACACCTTCAAAAAAATGTAGCAAATTTGTGAGGCAAGACTTCCCTTGGCTAAATCCAGGTTGGCTTTGTCCCATTATACTATGCTTATCTATATGTTCAGCAATTTTGTTCTTTACAATAGTTTCTACCATTTTGCCTGGCACAGACATCAGACTCGCTGGTCTGTAATTTCTTGGAACACCCCTTGATCCCTTTTTTATAATTGGTGTTACATTGGCAACCTTCCAGCATTCAGGAACCACAGATTATGTTATTGATAGTTTACAAATTTCTAATAGTGGGTCCGCAATTTCATTTCTCGGTTCTTTCAGCACTCTGGGATGTATATCATCTGGTCCAGGTGATTTGGTACTCTTTAGTTTGTCAATTTGCCCTAGTACATCTTTCAGGTTCACTGAGATTTGTTTCAGTTCCTCTGAATCATTACCTTGAATATTATTTCTGGCACGGGTCTATCTCTTACATCTTGCTCTATGAATACTGAAGCAAAGAATTAATTTAGTCTCTCTGCTCTGCTATTGCTTTGTCATCCCTAAGTGCTCCTTTTACCCCTTTCTTCATCTAAAGGCCAACTAACTCCCTCCCAGGTTTTTTTTACCTTGAATGTACCTGAAAAAGTTCTTATGAGTTTTTGCTTCCATGGCAAGCTTCTTTTCAAATTCTCTTTGCCTTCCTTATCAATGCTTTGCAACTGACTTGCCAGTGCTTGTGCTGTTTCCTGTTTTCTTCATTCATGGATGTTTACTAATCTTCATTCATGAATGTTTACTAATCTTATAACATATCTTATATGATTTATATGTAGTTAAGTCCTATCTCTCCTCTTCCTAGCTACTATAGCTCCCAAGTTCAATCCCCTTGTTATATTGTAACTTTGCTTGTTTCGGCCTTCTTGTTTGGTTACTCTGGTTTTCCCCTAGTTCCATGTAAACCGACCTGATATGAATCCCATTCATGAAGTCCGGTATAGAAATATTTTAAAATAAATAAATAATTTTATTCAGATCCCTTTTCCATTTCTTGAAAAATGTTCTTTTAGTTATTATAGCCTCTCTCACCTCACCTTTCAACCATGGCAGTAGACATTTAGTTTTCTTTCCACCTTTTCTAATGCATGGAATACATCTGTTCTGGGCTTCCAAGATGGTGTTTTTAAATAACATCCATGCCTGAGCTAAACTCTTAACCTTTGCAGTTGCTCCTTTCAGTTTTTCCTAACCATTTTCCTCATTTTATCATAGTCACCGTTTTGAAAGTTAAATGCTGTCGTAGTAGATTTCGTTTTTGTGCTCCCTCCAGTTTTTAAGTCAGATTTGAAGTGGCTCCAACACTGCTACCTCTCGCACCAAATACTGTGTTTCACTAAGGACTAGGTCTAAAATAGTTTTCCCTCCTGTTGGTTCTTGTACCCGCTGCTCCATGAAACATGTGTTTCATCAAGCAACTTTACTTCTCTAGAATGTCCTGATGTAACATTCACCCATTATTATTGTGCTGCTGATTTTGTTAGCTTTCCTAATTTCTTTTAACATTTCATTCGGGTCGATACAGTAAGGATGCGTTAGAAAGAGTGCGGCAGTGCTGGGCGCACCCTCGTTTGCCCCACGCACTGTTCTGATCACATACCGCTCGATACTCTATTTAAATTGCTTGCAAATGCAAGCCGCGTCTGCGAAGCGTTAGGCCCGCGCAACCCATTTTACTGTATAGGCGCTTAATACAGCGCCTATACAGTATCCTGGGTGCGATGGTACCTGTCATTTCAAATGTCATTTCAAATGACATTTGAAATGACAGGCACCAGGAAGTGGATCCCAACTTTAACCCATGAAAACCTAAAAACCAAAAATCCCCTCCTCCTGAAGCGACTCGACATGTGCCAACTTACCTTTTGTTGCTTTTCAGCCCCTTCCCTTCTCTGCCGCCCTCCGGAGGGGGCAGCCGGCGGCGAAAGCAGCTTGCAGCGTCCGTCCCCCCCACCCCCCCCGCACAGGTCCCGGTTCTCCTGGCTCGGCCCTCATCAAATTGTCAAGTCGGGTGAGAGCCCACTGTTCTGTGCCCTCTCCAGTCACGGCGCGAGCGGAGCGAAGCGAAGCGTACTTTCATTGGCCTGAGCGCCCGTCAATTTGGGCGCTCCAGCCAATGAAAGCACATAGACGGACGCGCGTGACATCACGGTGTGCGTCACGCCCGTCTATGTGCTTTCATTGGCTGGAGCGCCCAAATTGACGGGCGCTCCAGCCAATGAAAGCACATAGACGGGCGTACTTTCATTGGCTGAGCGCCCGTCAATTTGGGCGCACATGGACGAGCGTGCGTGATGTCACTGCGTGCGTCACGCACGCCCGTCTGTGCTTTCATTGGCTGGAGCGCCCATCAATTTGGGCGCTCCAGCCAATGAAAGCACATAGACGGGCGTGACGCACACCGTGACGTCACACGCACCCGTCTATGTGCTTTCATTGGCTGGAGCGCCCAAATTGACGGGCGCTCAGGCCAATGAAAGTACGCTTCGCTTCGCTCCGCTCGCGCCGTGAACAGTGGGCTCTCACCCGACTTGACAATTTGATGAGGGCCGAGCCAGGAGAACCGGGACCTGCGCTGGGGGGAACGCTGCAAGCCGCTTTCGCCGCCGGCTGCCCCTCCGGAGGACAGCAGAGAAGGGAAGGAGCTGAAAGCAACAAAAAGTAATGTCGAGTCGCTTCGGGAGGAGGGATTTTAGGTTTTTAGAGATTTCCTTTTGGGGGAAAGTTTGCCGTCTACCATTACCCCTGCCTCTAACGCAGGGGTAAGGGTAGGCGGTAAGTTAGCAGGTTAAACGCGCGGCAAAACAGCAAGGTAAAATAGCGATAGTCGGGGTGCGCGTTACTGTATGGGAGGGAATAGCTAATTCGATCGTTTACATTTAATATACATGCCGCGTGCGGAAGGGGTTACCCGTGGATTTAAAGAGGCGGTAAGGATGGGTTAAAGGGGATAGTGTATCGCAGGAAGGGCTAACGCGACCGGACGCGGAAATCTCATTAGTTCTCACATCCTTTTGCAAAATTCTTCTCAGTAGTGCTTCTCAATAAAATCCTTATAATTCGCACAAATATTTATGGTCCATATGATATATTCTCCTAGGTGCCATTAGGAGCTATCTAGGAGCCTAGTGATAATACTCTCGCCTCCATGGTGGCCTGGTCTTGTTCATGCTGAGTAAACCAGTAGACCCATCAAAAATCCCAGCTGAATTCTACAAGTCTCTCCAAAACACAAGTCAAATCCAGAATCACATGGATCGCCTCTGAGCTTAATCTCCTTATTCAGAGGGCACACTTCCCGTAGAGGTCCTTCATCACACCTTCACTTAAAACAACAGCTAAGAACCATGCCATGCGCCTCCGTACACTACAAATCACAAAGTAACCAAAAGTAGAGGTTAAGTGACATCCAGAATCACATGGATTCCATCTGAGCTTAATCTCCTGTATCACAGGGCACACTCCCCATAGAGTTCCTTCATAACACCTTCACTTAAAATGATAGCTAAGAACCATGCCATGCACCTCGATACACTACAAATTAACCAAATGTAGAGGTTAAGTGACAAAACTGGAATAATGTAAAAGGACATCTTATTGGTGGCAGGATTTAGAACCCTGAGCCACATCCACTTGCTGGTTAAAAAGAAAATAATATTTAAGCATATGAACGTGCATGGTTCTGTGGCCAGAGCAGGTGCGACTTTTCTTTGCCGATGGTATTGCAAAGTCTCTGGGTACTTTGTACCTAGAGACTTTGAGACTAACAACTTTCCCTTTGAGAATTGCGTACTAGATTCACGGGTAAATAAATGGCTTTGCAAACTGTGTGTCTGCATGCAAGACACAAAGCAGCATTAGCATGATCTGGAATATTCAGGTAAACCATATAAAATAATTCTGAAGAAAGGGGGGAGGTTATTTATATTTAACAAAGCTATCTGCCTTCTTTTATAAAATGTGAAAAAAAGGTAAGGGGACAATTTAGAAACTCTCCTCAATGGGACCAAGATGGTTTATCCTTTTTCCCTGTGGGCTTTGCTTTGCCGATGGTATTGCAAAGTCTCTTATTCACTTATTCCCATCTTAGAGTGAAATAATGTGAAAGTTTTGTGGGTATGAAGTGCATGAGGTCGCCCCCGCCTATGTTTTTTTTTTTCCTACAGCTAGATTCTTGAAGGAAAAGCATGTGTGGAAGATTTGAAAATGCCCCTCTACAAGCATGCTTTTTCTCCCATCACCCCCAACCTAAGCATGCCCCCTGGGAATGCCTTCTCCCAGTATGGCTACAATATTGCACAAATGTTTAGACTCTCTGAAGGAGTGCAATTTTCCGACAGCTGATTAATGTGGGTGTAAAAGTTTCTGTCTGCATGAATCACTTTAAAAATTCATATGGCCATGGTGATGGCATGTCAGTTTTCATGGCTTATTGGTGTAGCTGCATTTAAAAAAAGGTTTAGACAAGTTCCTGGAGGAAAAGACCATTAACCATTACTCAGGTAGAGTTGCAGAAATCTCGGGATAAGCGGCTTGGAATCTCTCTACCTCTTGAGATCCTGCCAGGTATTTGTGACTTGGATTGGCCACTGTTGGAAACAGGATACCGGGCGTGATGGACTCTTGGTCTGACCTAATATGTCAAGCTATATGTACTTATAGTGTGGGGTCTGCAATGAAAGACTAATGAAATGAGATTAGAGGACCTAAATCTGTCTACCCTGGAGGAGAGGAGAGACGGGGAGATATGATACAAACTTTTAAACACCTGAAAGGTGTAAATGATGGACAAGAATTGACCTATTCTGATGGAGAGCAAGTTGTAGATCTAGGGGGTCATGATATATAAGACTCTGTAACAATGTTAGGAAATATTTCTTCATGGAAAGGGTGGTGGATGCATGGAGTGTCCTCCTGGAAGAGGTGGTGAAGACAAGAACTGTCATGGAATTCAAAAGAGCAATGGAATAAACACAGAGGATCCCTGAGGGTCAAAGGATAGAAATGAAGAAATAGGGTAACCTGTGGTAACCTTAGGCAAAACATTTCTGAATGGGGTGTAATCTGCACGGAGTGGAAGAAACTATAGTAGAAACTACCATTCCATAGAGGTTGACCCCATGTTTCTGTTAAGGGTAGTAACTGCCACTCCGTGCCCATTACCTACAAGCCTTATGTTAAGGGAGGTAATATTAACAATCAAAAACAAGCAACTGTCAAACCCATAACAAAATTACTGCTAGCAACAATTTACAGGGTGAGCAGCCTTCCTGATAATTCAGACAGTGCTGCTTCAACGGGCTTTGCTTTTGCACTTGGTCGTAGAAGCAGTCCTGTGCTTTTTCCCTAATGTCTGCGAATCGGTACCCTGGAACGAAAAGTCAGGGCCCAGTGTTGGCTGTCCTCTGAATCAAATTCCCCTGCTCCTGCTGTCGAAACAGAGAGTGATGTTGCAGTTGCATCAAAATCCTGGAAAGCTAATTGGTCAAGTAGTAATCCTCATGCATTCTGATAGGGGCAGTAGCTGCTGCTCATTGCAGGTTAGCTCCATGCACCCTTTCCTTCATTGCTACCTCTAGCCTTTACGGATCCACAGTGTTTATCCCATGTCTTTTTAAATTCATTTACTGTTTTCATCCTCTCCACCTCTTCCAGAAGGGCATTCCATGCATCCACCACCCTCTCCATGAAAAAATATTCACTGATGTTAGTTTGAGTTGTCCCCCCTGTCATTTCATTTCATGACCCCTAGTTCTACTTTTTCCTTTCCAATAGAAAAGGTTTGAGGATTGTGCATCATTAAAACTTTTCAGGTATCTGAAGGTCTGTATCATGTCTCCCCTGCACCTCCTCTCCTCCAGGGTATACATATTCAGATCCTGAAGCTTCTCCTTGTAAGCCTTCTAATACAGACCCCCACACCATTTTGGTCGCCCTTCTCTGGACTGCTTCCAACCTGTCTCTGTCCCTTTTGAAATACGGTCTCCAGAACTGAACACAGTATCCAGGTGAGGCCTCACCAAGGACCTGTACGAGAGGATTATCACCTCCTTTTTCTTACTGGTTATTCCTCTCTCTATGCAGCTCAGCATTCTTCTGGCTTCAGCTATCGCCTTGTCACATTGCTTCGCCGTCTTTAGATCGTGAGACACTATCACTCCAAGGTCTCTCTCTTGCTCCGTGCACAACAGCCCTTCACCGCCATCACATACAGCTCTTTTGGATTACTGCATCTCAGATGCATGACTCTGCACTTCTTGGCACCAAATCCCAGCTGCCGTATATTCGACCACTCTTCAAGCTTTCTTAAATCACTTTTCATTCTCTCTTCTCCTTCAAGCGTGTCCACTCTGTTGCAGATCTTAGTATCATCCGCAAATAGACAAACACTGGGCACACTAGATGGGCCATTTGGGTTTTTATCTGCTGTCAATTAATATATATTACTATAATACTATCTTTTCCAACCAAAGTATACTCTTAAATCTGGAAGGGGTCTTCTTATAAATATCTCTGCAGACAAGTGGAAACTCTTAAGAAAATAAACATCAGACTTACCACAGGAGAGATTCACTTGATGAATATTCAAACTTTGTCTTTCCAGTCTTAATCTTGAACGCGTTAGGTATTTTTTTCCAGATAGGATGTGAATCAGATAGCTCCAGTTGTGAGAGGTTAGTTGTGGATTTTCCCCCGTTCTTCTCCTCCCTGCCCCCCCTTCTCTTGGGCTACTCTGCCGACCCTTTTTTGCTATGCTGACTGAGTATTCATCTTGAGCCGGAATGTTCCCTTCTTGACAGATTTCCAAGAAATGCACTGGGAAGGATCTGGCCCTTCTGTGCCTTGCTGTACTCCCAGTGCCCAGAACACCACTTTATAAGAAAGGCTCTCATTGATTATCGGCTGCCCCCAGAAGAGGCTTTTCTCTTTCAAAGCCATGACCTCAACACCCACGCAGACCCACAAGGCTGGGACTAAAGCTTCAGGCCTCGCCGCTCTGAGTAGGGCATCCTCTTTCTGTCCTCAAAAACATTTTCGTGGAATTTGTGGACAGAAAGTCCCAGGGAAGGGAAGGGGGAAATAATTTAGTCTCAGTTCGAAGAGCCAATGTTTCGGTCCTTTCCTGATTAGGGAGAGTGATTGGGTTCTCCTCCTGTACAGTGCAAACTCTGCAATCCTGGAGTCTCTGTATGATGGAGTTTTAATATTAAATAAATATGTTTTTTTTATTGCTAACCTAACATTTATAAAACTGTCTATCCAGCTCAGGGTGAGCAATAAAACAATTCAGTATATATAGTCATAAACAAGCATCTACAACACCAAAGACAAAACTTATATTAAATAATAAACTAGAAATAAACCAATGTAACAACTAATAACAGCTCATAGGAATAATGACATCATATAATATGTATCTTTCATTGCATGCCAACTTGGGAACAGCATAACAAACAAAATTTAAGATGAGCTTGATAATAGGAAGTGAACAAAATCCTCAGGTCTTAAACAAGTGATTTTTTTGCTACGTGGTTCTCAAAATGGGACTTGGTAACTTAATATTTTGTTATGGTAAGTGGATGAGTTTCATGAGAATTTGCTCATCACTGCTGACACAAAAGTCAATGAAGGAGTTCTAGGCGATATCTATTGATTGAATTGGCCTCTGCCATATTGAAGAAAGCCGTGCAGTTGCCGGATTGGTCTGCTCAGATATGCACAAATTAATCCTCATGGATGTGAGCAGACTAGCGCGAGAACTGCACAGCTTTATGTAACATTTTGGAGAATATGTTTGTAGGAGAACTTTATAATTGATAGTGCTGCCAATCCAGTGAGCCTCAAGTATCTATGACAGAACAGGAAAGATGCAAGATTAATCTTCCTTGAGAACCCTGATCTCTCTTTATCATCTACTCAGAATGTAGCTAAAAATATCTGTCCAGTGTATGGTATATTTAAAAGTGAATTGAGCAAAAGCACTGTAGCTCCCTCTTCTGGACAACTAGGAGATATTTTAGACCATGGCACCTCATTTCAACTTAGTAACATAGAGGTGCGGTTTACACAATGATAGTATAAACAATAATTAATAAAATATAACAGTTTAGAATAAAAATTTCATTAAATCAATCAATACAAATAAAATTTTGACTAAAAGTAACTAAAAACCATTACTTAAAAGAAAACAGTAAAAGAGGCAATAAAACAAAATAAAACAATATCAGATCAATAACTCTCAGTGAGATTTAAGCTGCATCTTGTGAATTAATCCCGTAAGCTTGCTGACAACACCAGGTCTTTAACTCCTTTTTAATTGTCTTCAGGTTCGACTGAAGTCTCAAATTTGGTGGTAAAGTATTCCATAATTTCGGACCAGCGATTGATATCGCACGGTCTCTAACCTTGCTGAGATGTGCAGATCTTACTGTAGGAATGGTGAGTAGGCCTTTATTAGCAGATCTTAATTCACGTTGGGATACATGTAGTCTTATAGTTGAGTTTAGCCAGTTGGTCTTTTCCCCATATAGAATTTTATGAATAATACACAACATTTTGGGGCAGATTTTATAAATCTGCGCACACGCGTACTTTTGTTCACGCACCAGGCACGAACAAGAGTACGCGGGATTTCAATAGATACGCGCGTAGCCGCGTATCTATTGAAATCCCATGCGCGTCCTGGGGCTTGCGCACGCCGCCGAGCCTATGCAAAATAGGCTCGGCGCGCAGGGGGGGTTTGGGGTAGGTTTTCGGGGGGTACGTGCGTATCCCTTTGAAAATCTACCCCTTTATGTTTTATTCTAAATTCTACTGGTAACCAATGAAGGCTTTGTAGAACTGGGGTAATATGCTCTCTACGACTGGTATTCATCAGAACCCGGGCTGCAGCATTCTGTAATATCTGTAATGGCTGAATCATTGATTTAGGAAGGCCCAGCATGGTAGAGTTACAATAGTCAATCCCTGTAAACAGCATTACCTGGTGTACATTTCTAAAATTATCACTGGAGAGTAGTGGTTTCAAACGTTTGAGCATCCTCAGTTTACCAAAGCCTTCGTTAACTTTCTTTTTAATATGGGTCTTGAAATTTAATTCGAAATCTATAAATCTCCATCTACTAATTTAAAACTAGTTTCATTATTGAGCACAATAGTTTTCTGTTCCAGGTTTACATTTTTTCTGTCTAAAACCATAAAAACAGACTTTTCCAAATTTAAAATTAATTTCATTTGGACTAAAAGTTGGCTAATAATCTTTAAATACATCTCAACACTTTTAAAAGTGTCTTCTAGACTATATTCAATTGGGAATAAAATCTGGATATCATCTGCGTAGACAAAATAAATTAGGCTAAGACCAGTTAAAAGATGACACAATGGCAGTAAATAAATATTAAAAAGGGTAGCAGAAAGAGCAGAACCCTGGGGTACTCCAGTCTCTAATTTTATTTTGTCAGATGTACTATCTTTTATTTTTACTGAGAATGTCCTATTGTCCAAAAATGAAGTAAACCATTTCAAAGTATTGTTTAGGACAGTGGTTCTCAACCTTTTTTCTGTCGGGACACACCTGACAGATGGTTCTCACATGCGTGACACACTGACCCATGATCGTCACGGGGCTAGATGTAAAAGTTCAGTTTGCATCCACGGGAACCCCCCTGACCCACAATAATGGATGTAAAGCAGAATTATGACATTCCCCATACAACTCACCCTACAAATAGATATTCTGGTTCTGGTGTCATCTCAGTAACAGCAACTCAAACTCCTTCTACTTCCAGGCTCAATAGCCCTACTTATGAAAAGACAGCAGTTTACCACCAATGCATGTCCTCTTGAGAAAACGCAACAAATAAGACTGATAAAACTCTTACATGCTAGCAAAATATTTCATCTCGGTAACAGACACAGAACCGACCTAACATACTCCCAGGATCTGTAGTAATGCACATAAACTAATCCACACACATTTACACTTGTATTATGGAATACACTCAAATAGGAGCAACCCTATCTATGAAAAGGCAACACTACAAATATTAAATCAGGCCCTAAAAACCAATACATCTCTTATTAGAAAAACAGAACTAGCAAGCAGCTATAGATCCCCACACAGAAATAATTGTAAAACTATACTAATAAGCAGAATAAATGTTTCTAAATAGCTATGAACAGAATAACATCCAACAATTAAAAACTATTAAAAACTATTAAAAAATTCTCCAAACACCAATCAAATATTTCAAAAAAAGCAGACACATCACATAATATTAAATAATTAAAATGGCAGTCAATCAAGAAAAATAAACTTAAAAAGCCACCTTTACTTACCCCCTCCAGCAGCTCTCCTGCTCCTCTTCCATGCAGGCCGTAGCACACAGCAGAAGCAGCAGTAGAGGCTAAGCTCTATACTCATGGTCCTCTTCCTTAATGCCCATGTCTCTCACACACACACACACACCATACCAGTCATGCCCCCATGACCAGTTTCTGTCTCTCACAAACTAATCATCTCCCAGTCTTTGACACACACACCAGTCACCTTCCTGAACAGTTTCTCTCATGCCATACACACACACAGGCTTCCCACTCCCGTGTTCTACTTACATATACGGGCTTCTCACTCTCATAATCACTTTCTCTGTCTCACACACACTCACCAGTCTCCCATGCTTGTTCTCTCCACATGCACAGGCTTCTCATTTCTATAATCACTTTCTTTCTCTCTCTCTCTCTCACACACACACACACACACACCAGTCACCTGTTCTCTCTCATGCATACACACACACAGGCTTCCCACTCCCATGTTCTTTCAGATATACAGGCTTCTCACTCCCATGCTGTGTCTCACACACACCCAGGTTTCTCACTCCCATGCTCACTCTTCACATGCACAGGTTTCTCATTCCCATAATCACTTTCTTTCACACACACACACACCAATCACCTGATCTCTCTCATGCATACACACACAGGCTTCCCACTTCCATGTTCTGTCTTACATATACAGGCTTCTCCCTCACATGCTGTGTCTCACACACACCCAGGTTTCTCACTCCCATGTTCACTCTCTTCACATGCACAGGCTTCTCATTCCCATAATCACTTTCTCTCTGTTACACACACATACACACACACACACATACACACACACACACACACACCAGTCTCTCTCTCATTTCCATGCTCGCTCTCCACTGCACAGGCTTCTCATTCCCTGAATCACATTCTTTCTCTCATATTCACACACACCAGTCTCTTTCTCTCACACACCCCATCACCTTACCAACCAGTCTCTCGCTCTCATGCATGCACACACACACAGGCTTCCCACTCCCATGCTCTTTCTCTCACATAATCAGGCTTCTCACTCCCATGCTTTTTTTCACACACACACACCCCCCTCCCCCCCAACACCAGGCTTCTTACACCCTTGCTTTCTCACATACCCAGATTTCTCACTTCAATGCTTTTTCTCTCTCTCTCACACACACACACACACACACATCAGTCACCTCCCTGACTAATGTCTCACACTCTCACATACACATCAGTCATCTCCCTGAGCAGTCACTCACATATACACCACATCAACTCTCTGACCAGTTTCTCTCACTCACAAACGTGCTCTCAATCACACGCAGGCTGGCTGCTTCTTTCTCTCACTCACTTCCTTCCCCCCTCGGAGCACAAATGGAAACTGCAGCAGCCTCCTCCTCCAGCCCCCGCAAGCCAAGAAAGTAGAATCCCATCGACCGCGGGAGGCTCATGCTGCTGTCTCCTTTCTCGATTACCGGCTGCTTTGATTGCCCGGGGGCCGATGACGCTGCTGCTGCTGCTGCTGCTACTTTATCACGCGGCATGGGCCGGCTCTTTCTCCTTCCCGCGCACCGCGTATCACTTCCTGTTCCGGGTCACCGGGGGGGGGGGGGGGGGCGCGCGGGAAGAAGAAAAGGCCCAGCCACAAGTGCCACAGCTTCTTTTAGTGCCGCTGCCGTTCCCGCTGGGCTTGAACGTGCTGATAGCCCGGCGGCAACGGCAGCAAGGAAGAAAGAGCAGCGGGAGAGACCCGGAGCACGCGACACACTACCCGGTGCTTGGCGACACACTAGTGTGTCGCGACACACCGGTTGAGAACCGCTGGTTTAGGAGACCTATTTCCTGTAACCTCGTAAGAAGAATCTTATGATCTACCGTATCAAATGCAGCAGAAAGATCTAACATTACTAATAAATATCTATGGCCTTGATCAAATCCTCTCAATAGGGTGTCAGAAAGAGATAATAATAATGTCTCAGTACTATGTAATTTTCGAAAACCATGCTGCAATGAATATAGTACCTCATTATTTTCAAGATGATCACTTAGCTCTTTATTCACAACTTTTTCAATTAATTTAGCCAAAAAAGGTAAATTTGAGATGAGTCTATAATTCTTCAAGTTAGAGGGATCAAGACTTTTCTGCTTCAAAATAGGTTTCACTATGGCATTTTTTAATATTAAATGAATTCTACCTTCTGTTAAAGATTGATTAACAACATTTGCTAAATAAGGACTAATAGTTTCTGCACACAGTTTTACAGTGGCTGTATCAATTATATCTAAAGGATGATTAGCGGGATTCAATTTTTTTATCAGTGTTTCTATTTCTAACTTTGATATCATTTCAAAATCTGACCATGCTGGTATGTCTCTCTTTGGCATATTTATTGACTGAGAAGAGGTGGACTTAAATGTTTTTAATAAGCTATCAATTTTTTCCTTGAAAAATGCTAGTTCATTACAGCATGACAAGGTGAATATTTGATCATTGAAGGGCACACCGTCTGGCTTGCTGACACCTTGAATTCCAGAACTGGTTTACTAGTGAAACTGTGCTTTTTTGTTAACCTTTTCATAGGTAAAGCATGAATCATAGTTAGTATGTGATGGAAGACAAAGACCAATTGACCCCTCCAGTCTGCCCAGTTAATCTTTCACCAAGGAAAGATTTTGTGAGAAAACTGCTTCTTCATGGATATGTCGCACCCACTCATGTATATTCTAGGAACCATCATGTACCATTTTCATTATTAACTGATATCGTCTACTATCAGAAGTTGAAAAGAAACCGCACGTGTTTGAAAGGTGAAATGTAGATGCTATAGGGTACAAAAAGCAGAATGAGGCATTATCGTCCTCATTCTGCAGTGAAGATCTCACCAAATATGTTAATTTCCCCACCTACAACTGTTTTTGCACAAAGATGTCAGAGACAATTAGGAAAACTAAAAATGTGTATATATATATATATATATATATATATATATATATATATATATATATATATATATATATATATATATATATATATATAAAGACCCACAGCCTGGAGACACACTGAAAAGCAGTTTTAAAAAGTTTAACAATACACATAAAACACAGCAAGCACCATTTCATGTAACCCATTAATGACCCATCAAAGTTTATGATTAAATTCTAACAAATACTTAATTAAAAAGATTAAAATTTGAATGCGAAATTGCCATAACTTCAGAATGGAATGAACACTACCATTATTTCAGTTTGGTTTTCATAATTCAAACAAATGTTGATACAATCAGCCAACAATATCCTAAGGCAGCAGTCTTCATATTCAGTCCTCAAGGGCTGCAACCAAGTCAGGTTTGCAGGAGTTCCACAACGAATATGCATGAGATCTATTTGGATACAATGGAGGCAGAGTCAGGCAGCGTGCATGCAAATAGATCTCACGTATATTAATTGTGGCAAACCTGAAAACTTGACTAGGTTGCGGCCCTCAAGGGTCAAGTTTGGGAACCTCTTTACTAAGGCAATCGTATTCACTTCCAGTTCCCGAGGGCCACAAAACAGGTTGGGTTGTCAGGATATACCTAATGAACATGCATGAGATAGATTTGTAAGTACGCTGCCTCCATTGTATGCAAATCTATCTCATGCATGTTCATTAGGGAATGCCTCACAACCTGACCCATTTGTGGCTCTCAAGGACTGGACATGAATACCACTGCACTAGGGGAAAGAAACTGGTCCTGGAGTACCATAAACAGGTATAGTTTTCCGAACATTCACAATGAATATGCATGAGATATATTTGCATACAATAGAGGCAGTGCATGCAAATATACCTCATACCAGATGGTTCCAGGTCATTGGAGAAAGCGAATCAGTCCTGGTTTTACTCCCCTCTCCCCCAACTGCTTGCATGCAGACCCCAAAGATCTGGAGCCATGTAGTAATTCCACGCTATGATCCTTTTTGAAGGGGTGAAGAGAAAGACTGGATTTTGGTGGTAAAGATTTTTTTTTAATTAAACTATAGTGTTAAAGCCTTATGGAGAGGAATGGAGATTTGCCAGATAGATGTATCTAGAGAAAAAAGATTCATCATTATTCTTAGCAGGGTTACAAGATGTGCTATGGCTCTACTCTGTTGCATCTATATTTATAATTTAAATTCAGAAAACCGTCTATCCAATCAGAGGCTCCAGGCATGTACAATACATGAAACAATTAATATAAACAGCAGCATTAGACAAAATATCTAACTCACAAACCCATTCATTTCTCAGAGAAATTGAAGCTACAAGTTCATAGATGAAATGGGGTTAAAAACCAGGACTGAATCAGTTCATCTCTGATGCATGGAATCCTCCAGTAATCCTAGTTCAGTGCTTCCCAGGAAAATGCAAATATATTTATCGCATGTGTATTCAGGGAGGGTAATTTTATAACACCGCAGGTAACGTGGCAGCCATGTGCATAAGTTACACCAATTTTCATAGGGAACTTATACACCTAATTATGAGAAAGCGGGCACAGGAACTCACCCGCGAGCGGGGTACACCTGCTCTTTGTAAAGCAAAGCTCGTGCATGTGAATTTGCATGCTTGCATTTCAGAATTGAAAGTATATGTGGAAATCTAGACTCCGCCCCCCCCCAACTCCATCCCAGAACCCCCTTTCTCCCCAGAAATGCCTCTTTCTTGTACACATAAAAGTAGGCGTGACATATGGATGCGTGCACACTTTTGTGCAAACAACCCCCGGATAATTTTATAAACCAGTCATTTACACACATAAACATAGTCGAAAATTCACTCCACAGTGGAGATCCTGGAACTGGACTGCTATCGGCACATCAGGACAAGTTTGGGAAGCCCCCAGCCGGGCAATGAGGCACATTGGGCAATTGTCAGTCTCTGGACCAGCAGAAGCCAAGCAAAGGAAGCGCTGTTTGCCCTCAGCTCTGTTTATAGATTGTATAATTAATGCTCTGAAATTTCCAGTGATCTAGATTATATGCTGCCCAAGCAAATAAATGCAGACAGGATGGCCACAGTGATGTAAACGTCTAAACGAGAGTTTATAGCATTTCAGGAACAGTGAATTAAAACCCTTCACACCTAAAGTGGGAATACATCAGTTTTCTTGTATCCAGGGCTCTTTGGATTATGTGCAGGAGATGTTCAGAGCATTACTCACCCGATGTGAAACAAGGTGTAATGATTTAAATGACATTATGACATGTCTTATTCTTAGGTCTAGGTCTGTTTTCTGCTCCCCAGCCCAGCCCTTAATGCCTTAAGCTGCAGGAACTAGCAAAATCTAATTAAATAAATTAGTGGACAGTCAAAACAAAAACATGGTGATCTCACTCAGGTCTGCTGATCTTTCTCTCTTTCCAGGTAGAGGAGTCATGTTCTCCCCCGTGCCTGCTTGGCAGTTCCCTGTTGTGTCTTATGAGCTTCCAGCTCAGTTGGAAACAGCCTCTGTTGGGATAGGGTGATAAAGTCCGTTTTCTTTTTTGTCTTCTCCAACTCGACCCAGCCATCGCAGTGACGGTCTTTGGCCAGGGGGAGGCCACAAGTTGTGGCGTCTTCCAGTGCTCAGTTAATGTGAACCCTAAGTGCAGGCACTAGGGTTGGCCTTTGCACGATGGCCAAGGTTCCCTCCTCACCCAGGGGCTGTGAATGCCACCTCCAAAGCATCCCCATTCCTGGATGGACTGAGGAGCAGAAGCACAACCTGGGTGTCAGACCTGGGTCCTCCTCATGCCACTGGGCCAGCCCTGGCATTTGTGTATTACTAAATCATTCCCATTGTTATGTATCTATGTAAACTGGGGCATTGATGTGCCTATCCTTATCAAAACCTCAATAAGACACATCACATTGTTATGAGTATAGCACAGCGAGTTGAAGAGTAGAACAAACAAGGGGTGGTCTATAATAATATTTATTAAAAAAAAATGCAGAAAAATATAACGAATAAAATATGTTAGGACAACAAGTCAAAGAGACCTATGAATATGACCAACCAAGGGAGCAATAGAGCCAAAAAAATAGGTGAGTTAATGTTTTGAGCAATTTTTTTACCAATGGACCCTAAAAGTCAATATGCTTCAAGTCTTAGTGATGTGATGCACATACAACATGGGCCTAGAAACATAATAAAAAGTAATGCTACCTCGTATCAGATTTGAGAGACTCACACTGTCTGTCATCTAAAATGAACTTCGAAGGACCGCAAATCCTCCTTTAAAAAACTTGTGAGCAGCACTTTCTAAAGGGCTTCTCCATTACCAGAGATCAAGGTTGCCTTTTCTGGCAAGCTTCTGCTCCTGGACCTGGCAGAAACTGATTTCTACAGAGGCTGAACTGGCTTGTTTGGCTGTTTATACTATTTAGATCAGGGCTTCTCACATGTGGCCTGGTGACCCCACAGCTAGTTGGATTTTCAGGCCATTCACCATGAATGTGTGTGTGTGAGATACATGTACATATATTGGGGTCGCCAATATGTGATTATTTTACTCCTGAGGGAATTCTGCGCAAAAAATATTAAAATTCTGCATATTTTATATTGTAGACTTGACATTCTTTAAGTAATGAATTTAAAATGTAATACAGAAAAAAGTTATTACTTAAAAGATGCAGAGTTTTAAATATTTTGAGCAGAATTTCCCTAGAAGTTGACTGTAAGAGTGTCCCTTCCACTCACTCTCCTTTCTCCCCTGGCCTGTCTCCTTTCACTTTGCCCTCTCAGGTCCCAACTTCTCCACCTGCCACTATTTCTCCCCTCCCCCTCAAGGCTCAACCCCTTCCACTCTAACTCCACTCCCAGAGTTTGACCCTCTCTCAGTACTGCCCCTCACACAGGCTCCCTCTATCCCTCTCTTTCTCTCACATACAGATCTCTCTCTCTCTCTCTCTAGAGCACATAACTCTCCCTTATACAGGCTCCCTCTCTTTCTCTAGCACATGCCTCCTTCATACAAGCTCCTTCTCTAATACACACACATACCTCACAAAGGCTCCCTCTCTCTTGCATACACACCTACACAGTCTCCCTTTCTCTCTCACGCATACACCCTCACACAGGCTTCCTATGTCTCTCTCCATACCCCTGCATACTGGCTCCTTCTCTATCACACACACACACCCCTTACACATAGGCTCCCTCTCTCTCTCACACACATCCCTTCCACAGGCTCTCTTTCTCTCACACACACATCCTCACACAGGCTCCCTCTCCAACAAACAAACAAGCACCCTGTATGTAGTATTATGCACTGACTTTCTGAGGCACCTCTTTCTGCTGTATTCCTGAATACTAGTTTTAGACAAAGAAAGCAGAGGACCCTGACTACATGCTGGAATGCAATGAGCCAACACCCCAGACCTATTAGCTGATTGGTCTAATATATTCTCAAATCAAATTTCCTGCACTTATCTAAAAACAACACTCTGAATATGTTCTGATTGGTCAGTATGAAGGGTATATAATGTTATACCCATTGCTGTAAAAGTTGAGTGACTGGGTGTTAATACAATTGTGTAGACCTATGTTACTCCCCAGAACAAATTATTTCCTCATGCTTTGTTCCGGTCCCTGTCCCTTTGTCTCTGTCCTTCTCTAATTAAAGTTTCAGATTACACACTGCTGCAGTAGTTTCTCTAGAATCAACATTTTGATAACAGAGGATGGTTTTTCATCTGCAGCTATAATTTGAATCTCCCTGCTGAATAGACCAGACAATAGACCTCTTCATAGCACTTCAGGCTTGGGCTGATATGCGGACCGGACGCATATCGCCAGCACTTGGATTGGAACGTCTGAGAGACGTCGTCTCGAGGGAAGCTGCCAAGACTCAGATAGACTGTCCGGCTGGGACTTCATCACGAGTATAATTGTTAAATCTTTGGGTTGGTTCCCTCAAAGGGGAGGGGGCCACTACAGAAGGTAAGCTGCCGGGGGTAGCTTCATTGTTTTTTGTTTTTGTTTAAGCAGGCTGTCTCAGTCACATTGCTTGAAGCCCCACAGTCGACATTCACTGCAATGGAGTTAAACACCAGAAGTACAGCTCGGTGTGATATTCGTCCAGGTAAGAACATATTCTCCTTCTTATAAGGGAGAATTATTAAATTTTATTATATTTACCCATTGGTAAATTGTTATTATGTCTAAATTTGGTCAGGACAGTTGGGAGGAACGAAAGATGCTGTAGAGGTCAATTTGGCAAGTCTGTTAGAACGTGTTATTTCTGCACAAGCCAGATGAGAAGTTAATTTGCCTCTGGTTTGTTATGACTCGAGTATATTTAGAGAAGGAGATTGAGTCTAATCAGTCACCCCCCCATTCACTGTTGTTAGTGACCCACAATTTACTTAAAGCAGAGTACAAAGCCATCAACGTTAGAGGAAACCCCCTCACTTCCTTACCCATGACCCCACACTCTCTAGTCCCAAACCCTCAGATGCCCCGAAGCCCAAGTCTAGTCCCCTTCTGTCCCCACCCATTTTTAACTCTTAACTGATTGGGCGTATGGCTCAAGGCCATTCCTGTATCACCCCAGAGGAAACCCCAAACTCAGAGGACGTTCTAGATACAGAAGCGATAACAGACGGCGTGTTTATGGCCACCATCGCCATTCATGCTCCAGCAGATAATGTTGCAAAAGGGGTCCCTCCCCCTGCTCCGCCCCCTCTTTCACTGACTCCTGAGCAATAAAAAAAACCCAAAAACAAAAGCCCCAATCCGTTGCATGGCTGGACACTTACTTTAAGCCCACAAATGAGAGTCTATTCCCTTGAAGGATCCCTGACCACAAATGACTTTAATACAGCCTTTAGAGTCATAAGCAATAACCCTGGCATTTCGTTGTTACAGCATTAACCCAGACAGCAGTGGAACTTGGGCAAGCCACTGTGTAACCTTACATTAAAGATATTTTGTATGGCTTGTTATCTTGTAAAAGCCTCCTTCCCTTTCCCCCTTCTTTCCGTGATCTTCCCTGTTCCTAAGTTTCTAAGCCCCCCAGTATTTGTTTGTCTATCTATCCTGCAGTACCATTTTTTCTCTTATCTTTTTCTCAAATCTTAATTAAGGTGATCACCATGTGCTAGCGTTCTTTAATCTTCTTTGTTGCTTCTTCTATATTTTGCTTTCAGTAAACGTTTCCAGAGATGGATGGCAAATCGCAGGCATTGTTTTGTGTGACTTGTTTTGTTTGAAGTTCTTGACAAAAGCATTTCCTGGTGTTAGTGCTTAAAACCTCTAATGACACTGGTAGTTAAGGGGTTAATTGAGCAGAATCGTAACAAAAAAAAAAGGAGAAGAGAAAGGAGGAGTTGAATCAGGGTGTGGGCTTCCTTCAGTGCAGGCTACGGGAGAGAAAGAAAAAGAAAAAATTAGGTTTCATTTGTTTAAACAAACGGAGCATTCCTATTGAAGGCGTGTGTATATGAATAAAGATAGAGGTGTGGCATGGTTATGCTAATTAGATTGTTTTGAAAGTACAAAGAGACATTGAAAAAGTTATGATTCTTTAACATGCAATTATTGGTGGAGCTTGGTACACAGCGTTCACTAATCATTACATTTCAGGAAACCTCACAAGGTTTTTCTTGCAAATCCTAATTGATTGGTATTTCACACTGAATTTCAGCTCAGAGTGCTGCTGACTGAATTCATTCCCAAAGGTTAAAACCTAAAAATTGGTATTATTCCACAAAGCGACTTGTGGTAGCGCCTCCGAGTGGATGCATGATATCTCTCTTTTTATTACTTTTTTGTATGCTAGCTTTTATTTTTCAGGTCAACGGCCTTCCTGTCATGAAAGAATTAAGACCGATATTTTATTTTTCTAAGTTTTTTCAGTTTTATTTTCTTTTTCCATTTTTAAACAGAATTCTGGTTTTTGTTTTTCTGGCATTTCCCAGGCAGTTTTTATTTATTTATTTATTTTATTTAGAAACTTTTATATACCGGTATTTGTGGGGACATCATACCGGTTCACATAATAACTGCAAGCTTGGAAAGTACATTTCAACAGGGAGAGTAACTGGGCGAGGGGGTAACCAAAAGCAGTAAGAAGGATAGAGAACAAGTAAGTCATAACAAGAGAATAATAATTAACAATTTACAATTTACATTGAATATCTCCTTAGAATAAGGAGAGGGCGGTCACCTGGAAGGGGGGGGGGGGGGGGCGAGCTATGGACTAGGAAGGCTATTCTGTGTAGGCATGGTTGAACAAAATTGTTTTTACTTTCTTTTTGAATTTGATTGCACAGGGTTCAAGGCGCATGTGGACAGGCAGGGAGTTCCAGAGGGCCGGACCGGCAATGGAGATGGCACGGTCGCGGGTGGAGGAGAGATGAGCTGTTTTCAGGGATTGAACATGAAGGGTGCCTTTGTTGGTAGATCTGGTGGCTCGGGTTTTTAAACATCTGGTGGCTCGGGTTTTTAAACACCTTTTTGGTTTACTTTTACTTTTGTTTTCATTTTTGAGCTCAAAATATGTGTTAACTGTTGTCTGTCTTGATGTTATGAAGACATCGTATGAATATTTGTGAAATAAATGGATATGTGTCAGTCTTGTGAAACATATGTTCTAAGTAGTGTCTGCCGTACCTGAGTTGTCTGTGGTTCTGTTTATTACATTTGACTTCTGCTGCATCAATTTGAATTTGTGTTGCTCCATTACACACACATGTTCCATAAACACACATATTTAACTTAGGTCTTGATTAGCGAAAGATTAATACAACCTACTGAATAAAATTAATATTCCATCGATTGTCAGAATTCAGAGCTCGTCTTAGTGAGCCAGCCCAAAATTATTTCATTATGTGACCTGAGCTATCTACTCATTTGACCTGATTTCTTCTTTGTTTTATGTTTTGTTATTCTTTACCCTGATGTAGTTTTCTTGATCACATGAATCAATGTACCTGAAATGCTTCCTGTTCCATGTGCAGGTCCCCAGAGGCAGGCAGAGCTCCAGAGTTTCAATGAGTGGATGAGACGATGGTGCAGGGAAGAAGGATTCAGATTTGTAAGGAACTGGGGAAACTTTTGGGGAAAGGGGAGACTTTTCCGAAAGGATGGGCTCCACCTTAACCAGAGTGGAACCAAGCTGCTGGCACTAACTTTCAAAAAGGAGATAGAGCAGCTTTTAAACTAGAACAAGGGGGAAAGCCGACAGTCACTCAGCAGTGCATGGTTCGGAGAAACGTATCCTTGAAGGATACTAATGAAACAGGAGAGTTAGGGCATCCCAACAGAGAGGTTCCATCCATTAAAAGCAAACATAGTTCATATGCCTATATGTAAAAAATCATCAAAGCTAATGATTTCCGAATTATCCCAAACAAATGAAAAGCAGGTTGTTAAAACAAGCAAAAACCACACTTTGAAATGTCTGTATGCCAATGCCACAAGTCTAAGAAGTAAGATGGGAGAGTTAGAGTGTATAGCAGCAAATGATGAGATTGACATAATTGGCATATCAGAGACTTGGTGGAAGGAGGATAACCAATGGGACAGTGCTATATCAGGGTACAAATTATATCGCAATGATAGGGAGGATCAACTTGGTGGGGGTGTGGCACTTTATGTCCGGGAGGGTATAGAGTCCAACAGGATAAAGATCATACAAGAGAGTAAATGCTCAGTAGAATCTATATGGGTAGAAATCTCAAGTGTGTTGGGTAAGAGTATAGTGATAGGAGTATACTACCATCTACCTGGACAAAATGGTCAGACAGATGATGAAATGCTAAGAGAAATCAGGGAAGCAAACCAATTTGGCAGTGCAATAATAATGGGAGATTTCAATTACCATCCAAACCACGAAGCAAACCTTGCACATAAGCAAATATCAACAAACAACAGTGCAAGAAAAAACTTTGAAGATCCACCTTCAATATTCAAATAGTATTTAATTGTTATTTTTCACTCAATATATGATTTATGATCGGCAACTCCACATAAATTGCAGGATTATTTATATAAGTCCCCTGACACGGTCCCGTGTTTTGCTTGTTGCTGCATCGGGAAGGACCACGGTTATGCTTAAATCTTTCAGATCAAACCAGGCTGGTTTGATCTGAAAGATTTAAGCATAACGGTTATATGTATATGTTATATGTAAAGCTGGTTGCTAATTTATTGTTTCACTGTAAACCGAGGTGATGTATTGCTATACGTACCTCGGTATAAAAGAATCCATAAATAAATAAATAAATAAATAAATAAGTCTTAGTGGAACGCAAGATTTGGTGAGAGCAGTAACGGTGATGGGGCCACTTGGCAACAGTGATCATAACATGATCAAATTTAAACTAATAACTGGAAGGGGGACAATAAGTAAATCTGCAGGTCTAACACTAAATTTTAAAAAAGGAAACTTTAATAAAATGAGGAAAATAGTTAGAAAAAAACTGAAAGGTACAGCTGCATAGGTTAAAAGTGTTCAACAGGCTTGGACATTGTTTAAAAATACAATCCTAGAGGCACAGTCCATATGTATTCCGCACATTAAGAAAGGTGGAAGGAAGGCAAAACGATTACCGTCATGGTTAAACAGTGAGGTGAAAAAGGCTATTTTAGCCAAAAAAAACATCCTTCAAAAATTGGAAGAAGGATCCATCTGAAGAAAATAGGATAAAACATAAGCATTGTCAAGGTAAGTGTAAAACATTGATAAGACAGGCGAAGAGAGAATTTGAAGTTGGCCATAGAGGCAAAAACTCATAATAAAAACTTTTTAAAATATATCCAAAGCAAGAAACCTGTGAGGAAGTCGGTTGGACCATTAGATGACAGAGGGGTTAAAGGGGCTCTTAGGAAAGATAAGGTCATTGCATAAAGACTAAATGAATTCTTTGCCTCCGTGTTTACTAATGAGGATGTTGGGGAGATACCAGTTCCGGAGATAGTTTTCAGGGGTGATGAATCAGACGAACTGAACGAAATCACTGTGAACCTGGAAGATGTAGTAGGCCAGATTGACAAACTAAAGAGTAGCAAATCACCTGGACCAGATGGTATGCATCCTAGGGTTCTGAAGGAACTCAAACATGAAATTTCTGATCTATTAGTTAAAATTTGTAACCTATCATTCAAATCATCCATTGTACCTGAAGACTGGAGGGTGGCCAATGTAACCCCAATATTTAAAAAAGGCTCCAGGGGTGATCCGGGTAACTATAGACCAGTGAGCCTGACTTCAGTGCCGGGAAAAATAGTGGAAACTATTCTCAAGATCAAAATCGTAGAGCATTTAGAAAGACATGATTTAATGGGACACAGTCAACATGGATTTACCCAAGGGAAGTCTTGCCTAACAAATCTGCTTCATTTTTTTGAAGGGGTTAATAAACATGTGGATAAAGGTGAACCGGTAGATGTAGTGTATTTGGATTTTCAGAAGGTGTTTGACAAAGTCCCTCATGAGAGGCTTCTACGAAAACTAAAAAGTAATGGGATAGGAGGCGATGTCCTTTCGTGGATTACAAACTGGTTAAAAGACAGGAAACAGAGAGTAGGATTAAATGGTCAATTTTCTCAGTGGAAAAGGGTAAACAATGGAGTGCCTCAGGGATCTGTACTTGGACCGGTGCTTTTCAATATATATATAAATGATCTGGAAAGGAATATGACGAGTGAGGTTATCAAATTCGCGGATGACACAAAATTATTCAGAGTAGTTAAATCACAAGCAGACTGTGATACATTACAGGAAGACCTTGCAAGACTGGAAAATTGGGCATCCAAATGGCAGATGAAATTTAATGTGGACAAGTGCAAGGTATTGCATATAGGGAAAAATAACCCTTGCTGTAGTTACACGATGTTAGGTTCCATATTAGGAACTACCACCCAGGAAAAAGAACTAGGCATCATAGTGGATAATACTTTAAAATCGACAGCTCAGTGTGCTGCAGCAATCAAAAAAGCAAATATAATGTTAAGAATTATTAGGAAGGGAATGGTTAATAGAACGGAAAATGTCATAATGCCTCTGTATCGCTCCATGGTGAGACCGCACCTTGAATACTGTGTACAGATATAGTTGCGATGGAGAAGGTACAGAGAAGGGCAACCAAAATGATAAAGGGGATGGAACAGCTCCCCTATGAGAAAAGGCTGAAGAGGTTAGGGCTGTTCAGCTTGGAGAAGAGGCGGCTGAGGGGCGATATGATAGAGGTCTTTAAGATCATGAGAGGTCTTGAACGAGTAGATGTGACTCGGTTATTTATACTTTCGAATAATAGAAGGACTAGGGGGCATTCCATAAAGTTAGCAAAAAGCACATTTAAGACTAATCGGAGAAAATTCTTTTTCACTCAACGCACAATAAAGCTCTGGAATTTGTTGCCAGAGGATGTTGTTAGTGCAGTTAGTGTAGCTGGGTTCAAAAAAGGTTTGGATACGTTCTTGGAGGAGAAGTCCATTAATGGCTATTAATCAATTTTACTTAGGGAATAGCCACTGCTATTAATTGCATCAGTAGCATGGGATCTTCTTAGTGTTTGGGTAATTGCCAGGTTCTTGTGGCCTGGTTTAGGCCTCTGTTGGAAACAGGATGCTGGGCTTGATGGACCCTTGGTCTGGCCCAGCATGGCAATTTCTTATGTTCTTGATCTGCCATGCGATAATTGATTGTTATATGTATCTAGTTATTATGCCTTTTAGCAAGTGCCATGATTTAGATTTCATAAATCAATGGACAGGTGACTGCCACAGTTGAATTAGGAATGTCCATACAGCTATTGCTTTCACTGCTACATGTTGTGGTCATAATACTGCATAGCGCCATCAATACCCTGCAGGACCAGCATGATGTATTGGACTTTTGCTATGCCTTTGCCTACCATGCATATGCTTCTGCCTTCGACGATTTGGATCTTCCATCGCTGCAGCCATGCCCAGGATGCCCAGACTGAAAATTATCGTCAACTCTTCATCTGCAGTGCAAGATCAAGTAACTACTGTCCGTCAGCGCTTAATGATGGACATGCATGAGCTTCCCCATGAATCAGATGGGTAGGGAAAAACAGTGGGCTTAACCAAGGACGGGTAAGATTTCTTCACCTAAGGCTAGCTTAGGATGTAAGGGACAACCTAAGACAGGTATCCACGGCCCCACCCATATGTGAAGGGTTTCTAGGCATAACCATTCAAGAGGGATGTATGTAGTATTATGCACTGACTTTCTGAGGCACCTCTTTCTGCTGTATTCCTGAATACTAGTTTTAGACAAAGAAAGCAGAGGACCCTGACTACGTGCTGGAATGCAATGAGCCAACACCCCAGACCCATTAGCTGATTGGTCTAATATATTCTCAAATCAAATGTACTGCACTTATCTAAAAACAACACTGAATATGCTCTGATTGGTCAGTATGAAGGGTATATAATGTTATACACATTGCTGTAAAAGTTGAGTGACTGGGTGTTAATACAATTGTGTAGACCTATGTTACTCCCCGGAACAAATTATTTCCTCATGCTTTGTTCCGGTCCCTGTCCCTTTTTCTCTGACTTTCTCTAATTAAAGTTTCAGATTACACACTGATGCAGTAGTTTCTCTAAAATCAACAACCCTCATTCCCTCACTCCATCACATGCACACAATCCCTTTTTCATACACACCAGCTCCAAATCTCTCACACATATACATACTTCTCCACAATCTCCTCACATAGGGGTACATTTTAAAAGACAGCGCGCACGTACTTTTGTTCGCGCATCAGGCGCAAACAAAAGTATGCTGGATTTTATAAGATACGCACGTAGCCGCGTGTATCTTATAAAATCCGGGGTCGGTGTGCGCAAGGAGGTGCACATTTGTGCAACTTGCGCGCGCCGAGCCCTGCGCACACTGCCCATTCCCTCTGAGGCCGCTCCGAAATTGGAGCGGCCTCGGAGGGAACTTTCCTTCCACCCCCCCGCACCTTCCCCTACCTAACCCATCCCCCTGGCCCTATCTAGACCCCCCCCCTACCTTTATCCGAAAAGTTACTACTGCCTCCGGGCACTGTGTTGGGGCACTCAGCTACACCCCCGGACCACCCACATGCCCCCAAACACGCCCTGATTCGACACCACGCCCCCTGGCCATGCCCCTGACCGCCCCTTTTTGCAAGCCCCGGGATTTACGTGCGTCCCGGGGCTTGCGCGCTCCGCCGAGCCTATGCAAAATAGGATCCACGCGCGCAGGGGGGTTTTAAAAGGGTTACGCACTTACCTTATGCGTGTAACCCTTTTAAAATCCGGTCCATAGGCTCCCTCTCGCTTACACACACACACACACACACACACACCCCTCACACAAGCTTTTTCTCACACATCCCCTACACACAGGCTCTCTCTCACACAGATTCACAGTCTTACACATACACAAACACACACACACCCACTCTCTTCTACACACAGACTCACACTCATCAGGGCGTGCTCCATCTGGGCTCTGCGAGTGGCATGCTAGGGCCAGCACGTTCTTCGCCGTGAGTTGGGTATGCTCCACTCACAGCATGCCGGGGCCTGCTCCAAATTCTGTGCAGAAAATTGAAATTCTGTGCAGGAGGGGGAATTCTGCACAAATTCTGCTCTCCATAGTAACGCAGAATTTCCCCAGGAATAATATTTATCTCAGGCATGTTCATTGCCTGAAAATTCAACTGTCTGTAGGGGTCACTATATAGGTTTGGGAAGCTCCAATTCAGATCATAAGGACATATGACTTGCCATACTGGGTCAGACCCAAACTCCATCAAGCCCTCTATCCTGTTTCCAACAGTGGCCAAGCCAGGTCATAAGTACTTGGCAGGATCCCAAGGGGTAGATAGATTCCAAACTGCTTATCCCAAGAATAAGCCGTGGATTTCTGCAACTCTTCCTTAATAATGGTTAATGGACTTTTCCTCCAGGAACTTGTCCAAACCTTTTTTAAACGCAGCTACAATAATAGCTTTCACTACATCCTCTGGCAACGAATTCCAGAGCTTAACTATGTGTTGAGTAAAAAAATATTTTCTTTTATTAGTTTTAAATATGTTACCTAGTAACTTCATTGTGTATCCCCTGGTCTTTGTACTTTTTGAAAAAGGAAACAACTGATTAACGTTTACTCGTTTCATTCAACTCATTATTTTATAGATCTCTATCATATCACCCCTCAGCCATCTCCAGCAGCAGATTCCCGAGACGACCGGCCCGGGTATTCGCCGCCCAGGCCGGCCCAGGACACATCACGTGGTCTGCCGAGCGAGGCTCTGTCATGGCCACGCACGGCAGACCACATGACTGGAGCGTCTGGCCCACCGGGGGATGCCCGATCCTCCGATAGGCCAATCCGCCCCTGGCCATCTCTTCTCCAAACTGAAGAGTCTTAACCTCTTTAGCTTTCCTTCATAGGGGAATTGTTCAATCCCCTTTATCATCTTGGTCACCCTTCTCTGTATCTAATTCTGCTATATCTTTCTTGAGATGTGGTGACCAGAACTGCACACGATACTCAAGATGAGCTCGCACCATGGAGTGATACAGAGGCATTATGATATTTTCTGTTTTATTCTCCATTCCTTTCCTAATAATCCCTAGCATTTTATTTGCTTTCTTGGCTGCTGCTGCACACTGACCAGAAGATTTTAACGTATTTTCAACGATGACACCTAGATCCTTTTCTTGAGTGTTGACTCTTAATGTGGAACCTTGCATTATGTACATATAATTTCGGTTACTCTTCCTTAAGTGCATCACTTTGCACTTGTCCATATTAAATTTCATTTGCAATTGCACCCCTAGTTTCCCAGTTTTGCAATGTCCTCTTGCAATTTCCCACAATATTCTTGTGATTTAACAACTTTGAATAATTTTGTATCATCTGCAAATTTGAGCACCTCACTTGTTCCCATTTCCAGGCCATTTATAAATATATTAAAAAGCAGTGGTCCCAGAACAGATCCCAGGGGCACTCCTCTATTCACTTTTTTCCATTGGGAAAATATACCATTTAGCCCTACTCTCTGTTTTCTATCTTTTAACCAGTTGGCAAACTGCAATAAGACACTGCCCCCTATTCTATGACTTAATTTCTTAAGAAGTCTCTCATGAGGGACTTTGTCAAATGCTTTCTGGAAATCCAGATACACTAAATCAACTGGCTCACCTTTATCTACATGTTTATTTAGGCCCTCAAAAACATGTAGCAAATTTGTGAGGCAAGACTTCCGTTGGCTTTGTCCCATTAAACTATGCTTATCTATTTGTTCAGCAATTTTGTTCTTTATGATAGTTTCTACCATTTTGCCTGGCACAGATGTTAGACTCAATGGTCTGTAATTTTCTGGATCACCCCTTGATCCCTTTTTAAAAACTGGCATTATTTTGGCAATCCTCCAGTGTTCAGGTACCATAGATGATGTTATTGATAGCAGGCCCCACAATTTAATTTCTCAGTTCTTTCAGCACTCTAGGATGTATACCATCTGGTCCAGGTGATTTGCTACTCTTTAGTTTGTTAATTTGCTTAGTACATCTTCCAGGTTAATTGAGATTTATTTCAATTCTTCTGAATCATCAAGTTTGAATATCGTTTCTAGTAAGGGTATATCGTTTACATCTCTGGAACAGTTTACCACTTGAACTTAGAGTACAGGATAATCTGAAGAAATTTAAGAAGGATCTAAAAACATGGTGTTTTTGTTATGAACGCTGCCCGCGGGTGTTCCCCACGAGCAGGCTCTGACTCACCACGCTGTGTTATCTTCACCGACGTGGCAGGACGCCGCCGTCAGCCTGCCCACGCAGCCCGGAGGCCACCTGCGATCCTTTTCTGCTCCGCGGTCGGAGCCGCAGCCCTTCTGCTTCTCTTCGGGGCTGGGAGTACCCCCGATGTCATCTGCCTCTTCGCAGCGTCCAGGCCACAGCCCCAGGCTGGAGTAGCGGCTGGAGCTGCCCCCGGGGCCTCCTGCAGCGGCTGGAGCCGCTGCCGACGTTGGAGCCTGGGTCCAGGCTCAGTCCTGCCTCTGTTTACGCTCCTACGCGACTACGTCGGTACAGGCCGCTGTCCGTGGTCCTGCACAGCTTCCTGCACTCTCCCTAGGCGCGCGGCCACGTCTTTCTTCTGTATTTAAAGGGCCAGACACAGGAAGTGTCTGAGCCCCATCATGATGACTGTTTCCAGCTCAGCCCTATAAAGGGCTGCTCCGTCTGTTGTTCCAGGCCTTGCATCGTCATGAGTCTTCGCTCTGGAGGCTCCTGCCTGCCAGTAGAGATGTGAATCAGAACCAGAATCGGTTCGGATTCCGGTTCAGATTCACATGTGGGTTTTTTTCCCATTGGGCCCAATCACGTTTTGTTTATCGGCTGCCCAGCCGATAAACAAAAAACCCACCCCGACTCTTTAAAAGTAACCCCTTAGCTTCCCCCCCCCCCTCAAAAATCCTTTTTACAGGTACCTGGTGGTCCAGTGGGGGTCCCGGGAGTGATCTCCCGCAAACTCCTGCTCCGGGCCGTCCTCTGGCTACCGGGCCGTCCTTTGCCCTTACCTTGTGACAGGGTATCCGTGCCATTGGCCGGATCCTGTCACATGGTAGGAGCACTGGATGGCCGGCGCCATCTTTTGCTCCTACCATGTGACAGGGGCTGACCAATGGCACCGGTAGCCCCTGTGACATAGTAAGGGCAAGGCTATCGGCACCATTTTGGTTCCTGGCACCCGACGGCACGAGTGCAGGAGATCGCTCCCGGACCCCCGCTGGACCCCCAGGGACTTTTGGCCAGCTTGGGGGGGCCTCCTGACCCCCACAAGACTTGCCAAAAGTCCAGCGTGGGTCCGGGAGCGACCTCCTGCACTCGGGCCGTATTGCCAGTATTCAAAATGGCGCCGGTGCTAGCCTTTGCCCTCAGGCACCACGATACACAGCCACTACCCATGGGCTGGTCGCAGACCACGCTTGCATGCGAAGCAGGCTCCAGACGAGGTGTGAAATAGCTGAAGTGGAACATGGCGAAGATTCGGTAGAAGCCTGTACCAAGGCACGCCCTACACAGCCCATCCTAGGCTGGTCGCGGACCACGCTGGAATGGCACAGGTTCAGTCAGAGTCTTAGGCATGGACGGACACAATGTAAGGAACTCCAAAGACCGGGACGAAAGCAAGCAAGGATTCAAGACAACTAAGGACTGAAGCAGAAGTCTTCCGGAGGCTTGTACTTGCGCCGGTGAAGATGGCCTTGTACCATGAGCTCCCTACACAGCCACTACCCATGGGCTGGTCACGGACCACAACATGGCATGCCAGGAAATGAGGCAACGAGGAACCTGGGGTACAGGACATCAGGAACAGGCGAGGAACATCGGGACTGGATCACAGACATCAGGAACAGGCGATGGACATCAAGACGAGACATGGAGTTCCAACGAAGAACGAAGGCCTGACGGAGCGCTGGAAGGCAAGACATTCAGGAGCATGTAACTCCAATGCAAGGCCAAGCAGAACTGAAAGAGAAGTCCTTTTATAGTGCAGGAAGTAGGCAACTCCCTGGGAGGAGTTTAGATGGACCACAACCGGCTGGCCCTATAACTATAGAGAAGAGCTGCAGGCCAGCCCCTTAGGAAGGAGGGGCGAGGCCCAAACCAGAGAGTCCAGGAGGAAGCAGAGCAGGCCTCAAGCAGGCCCAGATGGCAACGAAGGCCTCCCAGGCCATGGAGCAAAACCGGGATAGACTGTCCAGGCAAGGCTCCGGCTTCGGTGCGGCCTCCAGAGAAAAGGTGAGAGGCCTCCTGTGGCACAGCTACAGGAGGACTTGTAACAGTAAAACCGGGGATGAACACATTTCAGTATGTGTAGCTTTAAGAAGGAGTTCTTTACTATTGTCGAGATGTGATAAGACATGGTTAGCTTAGAGACTACTAGAACTCCGAGGTTTTGTGCTTTAGAGACAATGGGTATGTTAGTGCCATCAACATCCAGTTGGGTAGGTGAACTACAGATTGATTGTGGTATAGTGGACATATGAAGAATTTCCGTCTTAGAGGTGCTGAGTTTTAAACAATTGTGAGAGAGCCAACTGTTAATTGTTTTGATGTAAAGATAGACCAAGGCTAAGGTGTTTGTCGAAGAGTTGGTATAGGGAACAAAAAACTGTATATCATCTGCATAGATCTTAAATTGGATGCCTAAGCTGTTTAAAAGATGACATAGAGGAATCATGTAGATATTGTACCTTGAGGTACACCAGAATGAATTAAGTACCAGTCTGAGGAATGTGAGCCAATATTTATTTGGTAAGAGCAGGCAGTTAGAAATGATTAAAACCATTTTAAGACAGTATCTGATATACCAATGTGTTGAAGTCTTGTGAGTAAGATTGAGTGATCAAGGGTTTCAAATGCTGCTGATATATCAAGTAACATCAATATATAATCTATATTGGAGTCAAAGCCCTGGATTAATGTGTCAAAAGAAGAAAGCAAGAGGGTTTCTATACTATGGAAACTGTACTGAATACATAGACAGGTACTGATTAGGGTGAAGAAGTTTGTTGTCATTGAGATAGTTTGAAAGCTGATGCAGTACAATGGATTTGGTTAATTTCACTAAAGTTATAAGTGTCGCTATTGGTTGAAGGTTGGAAAGATTAGTAATATCTTCATTTGTTTTCTTTGGAATGGGTAGAATTGATGTTTGTTTGAAGAGATCAGGGCAGATGCCAGTGGAGTGTGATTGATTCACTAGTTTAGCAAGAAAGTCGCTTATTAGGTCTGATGAAGCTTTTAGATATTGCTCATGACAAGGGTTAAAAGGTGATGCAGATATTTTAATTTTATGTAGTACACTTGATATAGTAGACACGTCCACAGGGGAAAAATTAGACCATGAACAAATAGAAGGTAGAGCAGTGTTGCCTGGATATGGTAAATTTTCAAAATTGTTGGCAATATTAGCAATTTTGTCTGTGAAGTGCGAAGCTATCTGATTTCATAAAGTTTTATCAATGTTTATGTTTAGCATCTAAGGAGGGGATGTTAGCTTTTCTAATGGTAAATAAATAGGATGGAAGGGTTACCATTTGCAGTGTTGATCTTGGAGAAGAAGGGGGGTTTTTTTGCGGTGTTAATTTCATTTCTGTATCTTCTCAGGCAGCAGAAGAATGCATTTTTTGCTGCAGTGGATCTGGATTTTCTCCATGTACATCCATAGCATCTTAAGGTGGTTTTTAAAAGACGAAGAGATGCAGAATACCAGGGTGCAGATGGTATTTTTTTTACTTTGACGGGTCCAAGGGGAGTTTTGAAGTCTAGGGATTTGGTTATGGCTTGGTTCCATGCTAAAACAGTAGAATTTATATCTGGACTAATAGAGGAAGGCAGGTTTGGTGCGAGAGCGGGTCTTAAACTCGACTCTATAGCTGGTGAAAAGGAAAGGTGTATGAGTATAAATGGCCAATACTAGTTCCAAATGCTTAAGGTGACATTTGGGTAAAGAACCAACCGCTATTGAAAGGCCGGGGCCAGTGGCGTAGCTAGACAATTTGGCGCCCGGGGCAAGAGATTTCTTCGGCGCCCCCTCCCTCCATCAAGATTCCAGTCTTAGTCATTTAAAAATATACATTTTCTAAATGCTTAAAAAAAATAGCAAACCCATTTCAGATTGGAACTATTCTAGTCTTCATGCTTAAATTATGCTAAAAAAACCCAAAACCTGGCATCAGTATCTTAAATTTGTGATTTTGCTGAGATGAACATTTTAAATAGTTTAATTTTTTTTGCTTTAGTATTTGCTCTACCCACTTTGCTAAATTTTATTTTCTAGAAGAGGGATGCTTAACATTCAGTAATTTAATCTTTCATCCAACTTTTCAAAAGTTGCACTACCAGCACAAATTTTTTTTTTTAAACTGGCAGATTCCTCTCTCACATACATACCGTATATACACATACAGAAGCACCATTCCTTTCTCATACACACACACCGCTCCTTTCTCACATACACACAGAAGCACCCTTCCGATCCAAGCTTGAACAGCTGGTCTCCGGCGGCGGTTAGCAGACCGGTGTTCACTTCTTTGGCCCCTGCCGGCCTCGATTTTAATGTCTTCGGACCCCGCCGGCCTCGATTTTAATGTCTTCAGCCCTCTTGGTCTCCGGTGGGGGCCGAACACATTAAAATCGAGGCCGGCAGGGGCTGAAGAAAAGAAGATGGGCGCCGCCCAGTTGGCCCCCACTTGAGGCTGGCTGGGAGGCGCCCATCTTCTTTGCTTCAGCCTCCGCCGCCGCCAGCCTCGATTTTAATTTATACGGCCCCCGCTGGCCTTCGGGGGCCGGCTGTCTCCGGCGGAGGCCGAAGAAATTAAAATCAAATCCAGCAGAGGCCAAAGAAAAGAAGATGGGCGCCTCCCAGCCAGCCCCCGCTTGAGGCTGGCTGGGAGGCGCCCATCTTCTTTTCTTCGGCTGCCGCCGGCCTCGATTTTAATTTCTCCAGCGGGGGCTGGCTGGGAGGTTCCCATCTTCATTTCTTCGGCCCGCGTGCCGTTGGCTCACCTGGCTGATCTTCTTTTCTTCGGCCCCCGCCGGCCTCGATTTGTATTTCTTCGGCCCCTGCCGGCTTGGCGAAGGCATTGAGGCTGGGCTGAAGAAGAGCCACGCGGTCGAGACCACGTGACCAGGTAGACCGGCCCACCGGGGGATGCCCGATCCCCCAATAGGTCAATCCGCCCCTGACCTTACTATAAATCTCTCATAACAAAACAAAACAAAAAAAAGACGATCTGCCAGTATTCAACAACACTTACATCTGGGCTTAAAATACTAATTTCTTTTTTTATTTAAATAGCTTTTTGGCGCCCCCTTAGACCCGGCGCCCGGGGCGGCCGTCCACCCCTCGCTACACCACTGGCCAGGGCTTCTCTCCTGGCAGCAGTAATTATTTGCTGAGCCAAGGAAAACAATATTAGTATCTGATTCTATATAAGGAATATTTAAAAGAAAAAATATCTCCCACTATCTCTCTGATCAATTGTACCACTGAGTCCTAAAAAATAATTATCTTTGGGCATTCCCACCACCTGTGATAAAAGGTCCCCGCCATGCCACACCCCCACCAGCAAAATCTCTCCTAAGCTAGGATACATTTTTTACATCCTGGCCGGGGTAAAATACCACCTATAAAGCAATTTATAGCCCTGTTCCACTATGGAAGCAGAGACAGAACTCCGTTTCATATTAAGAAAACATAAATCCCATTTCCTTTCCCCAAGCGGCTCTTTCAAATCTTTCTCCCAACCCACAATGTGCGAAGGCATTTTTTTTTAGGTCTTTATTCAATAAATTATAAATTCTCAAAATCCCTTTAGTCACCCATTGAGCCTTATCACAGCACCCCTCAAATAGGGATTTACGGTGATTTAAACTTTCCCGAACCTCTCTCTGGGAGATAAAGTGACCCACCTGTAGATAAAAATAATAAGCTGAAGGGATCAAAGGAAATGTGTGCATTACTTCTTGAAAAGGTTTTAGATGCTTACCATCCCAACTTTTGGCCAATACTGTAGAACAACCTGGAATAAATGCTTTATTCAAAAATATAGGAGACCTATAAAAGTAATTTCAATTCCCCACCAACCTAGTCTTCCATCAATCCCAGACGTTGAATGTAAGAGCAATAGTTGGAGGAAGTACACCCGGCCACTTACGAGCCAAAACTGGCAACCACACCAATTTGGCTGGTGAAATCTCCTGCAAAATGGATTGCTCTAAGGTAACCCAGCTCTTACCCTCCAGTCAATCACTGCTTTAAGTTGCACAGCCACATAGTACCATAGTAAGCAGGGACCCCCATCCCACCCCTAGCTTTAGGTAAAAGCATAATCTTACTTCTCACTCTAGGGGGCCTTTTCTGCCAGATAAAATGAAACAACTTGCGTTGCCTTAGATTAATACGCTCTTCCGGGACTGATATGGGCAAAGTCTGGAATAAATAATTGAACTTAGGAAAATACTCATTTTTACAATCAAAATTCTACCCAACCAAGAAAAGGATGCCCGCTCCCACCTCTGAAGGTCACCTAGGACCTTATCCCATACTCCATCATAATTCGTGGTAGAAAGACTAATCAAATTAACACCAAATATTTTACCTCCATAGTTACAATTTAACATACAGAATCTTATTCATTAGATCTTAGCCTTCAGCTCTGGCTCCAGAAACCTCCCCCACTGAGCATCAAAAGGATGAATAGTGTGCGATGGCTGGCCCTGTTCATCCACCAGTGGCTTCTTCTCTGTGACCCATTTTACCAGCCCACCTTCCAAATTAAAGACGCAAGGTGGAGCTCCAGGGGCTTGGCTCACAGACTCTCACACAGACACACAGACACAGACACACACACATACACATGAACACAAGTTCTGACACAGACAAAATACATACATATGCACTCAAGCCTCACAAAGACACACACATGCAAGCATACAAGCTCTGACATAGACATACACACATGAACACAAGCTCTGACACAGCACAGACTCAAGCTCTCAAACAGACAAATGCACACAGACACATGCACCGGCAGCCGAACTGCCCATTCAACCTGCTAGTGCTCTGGAGAGCAGGTAAGTTCTAAAACAACAAAAAAAAATAGGTTAGTTAGCGGGGTTTAAGTGGCCGGGGCAGATAGGGTAAAAGGGAGGCAGGTTAAGTAGGGGGTTTAGGAAGTTTCCTACCAGTCTGCTTCTTTATTGGAGCAGATTGGTAGGGAACTGAGATTAGGGCCTATTGTGTTGCCACACGCGTATAGTAAAATCCCCCCCCCCCCCCCCCACTTAAGCGCATGAGTTTGCACCGATATAAAATCGTGCACATATGTGCGCACAGGTAGCGGATTTTGTAACCTGTGCACGTCGTCGTTTGCATGCTGTAAAATCGAAGCGTCCATGTGCACGCACCAGGAACCGCACGCACATAGACCCCTGCGCACGGGTCTTGAAATTTACCTTTAAGTCTAATCGGGCCAAAGAGCTATCCTAAAGTTAGCCGGCTATATACCCCAGTGTGCCTGCACTATTGAATAGCCCCTATTATCCGGTTAACTTTGCTATCTGGACTGTATCTGAATATGGACCTTGGCAAGTTTAGCTTTGTGACCCAGGCAGCTGTTACTGAAAAGAGAAGCAAAGAGGGAGTGAGATGCGAATGGTTGAACAGTAGACAATATCCACATACTGGAAGGTGGTCAATCAGAAACAGACTTCTATTAATAATATCCAGTGCAGCAGCCAAATATTAAACGATCCTTTCAATCAAGGTCAATCAAGGGGGACTGACCTTGATTAAAAGGATTGTTTAATGTTTGTCAGTAAAGCATGTACTTTACGCTTTTGTTTAATATTTATATATATATTTATACCTGTATAAATATACCTGTATATTTAGCCAGGTCCTTTCTAGAACCTCATTCTTTATTGTATTTTTTGTTCTGTAACCCCCAGTTACTTGATCCAAATTTATCCACCTGTTCGATGTAATTGCATTCTGTCATGCCTGTTTAATGTTATAATGTAAACCGAATTGATATGTAACTTTGCTACATGAATTTCGGTATATAAAAATGGTAAATAAATACATAAATAAATAAATAATGAGTAAGTATATGGACTTACTTCTTACCTGCAAAACAAATCACTAGTCAAACAGGCTCTATCTGGATACCTTGTTTTTAATAATTAGTTGGGTTATGGTGGACTGAAAAGTAAGTGCCTATACTGCCAAATAAGTGCCCTACTGAAAATTTCCTTGCACATGTGGCTCACATGGACAGAACGTTTTGTTCTCCACTCACCATGAGACTTGTAAAGATATTTTCAATATCTCTTCCAGGATGACCCTAAGGATCTGATTCACAAGGGTTGGGGTTTTTTAAACACTATCCTGTATCTATGTTGGTTTGTACTGATTTAACTTTGTTGTGTTTTATGTTATTTGCATTTATTGCGCATCGTTTTTGGCAATCTCTGTGGAGATCAGGGAGGCGGTAAATAAGTGTAATAAATAAATAAATAAATAAATAGGCTCTGATGAATCATGTTCTAAGTATATCAATGTAGGGAGGAGAGAGAAATGACTTTAGGGTCAGTTTGTTAAAACTGCTCAGCACTTCCCTTACATCCCTAAATTTAGTTGAACTTAGCACCCTAAGTTGTCAGTTGAAAATGTATCTAAATTTAGGGACCTTTTTCTCCCTGCCCTAACTCCTCCCCCACAGCTGCCTACTTCTTAGGTTCCTAAATTTAAACATATTTTTTAAAATTATTTATTTATACAATTTTGCATATTCTTATTTGACAGTAATTATACATGTCAATAGTAAGGCATTCATAATTAATAATAGGAATTCCATCCTTCAACATAATAACAGAAATCTATGCATATGCCCTTTATAAGGAATCTAAATATCCTAAATACAATCAAACTGGGAGCATTTAAAGAAACATTTTACAGTTAAACAGGTGGATTTAAATGTCACTTTCTATATACCTATGACCAACCTGAATGTAATATATTATATTATTTTAACAATCTTGAATCCAAGAATTTTCTAAGCTCAGATGGTTCTAAAAATACATATCGCTCATTTAGATGTTTTATAATACATTTACAAGGAAAATAAACCGTTATCTGGGCCCCCAGTTCTTTTACTTCTGGGCCCATCTGAATAACATTTTTCCTTCTTATTTGGGTGTTTTTGGTAATGTCTAGGTACATCCAAATTTTTTCAGTAAGATATAATTTTTCTCGGTTTCCTAGAAATAATTTTAAAATATTATCTCTATCCTCCATTTTCTGAAACCTCACACACAAAGTACCTCTTGACACAACTTGATCTTTCATAGATTCTTCTAAATAATGTGTGAGATTGTCTAGTTGTTGAGATTGATTTAAAACATTACCATTTTCTGTTGCAGTTCTGGCTGCGAGCGCCGCGACCAGACCTTTACCTCCGTGCTCCTGGACCTGTTCCCGCTGCTGGAGGCCTGGTTTGCAGCCTGTTTGGCAGCACCCCTGCGGGGTCCGCACTGCCAGGAAGCCTCCCATGGACGCCCTGCTTCTAGGCGAGTATGCGCGTGCCACTTGGGTGCTTTTCTAGGCCGTTTCCCGCCAGTGGTGACTCCGCCCAGTTCCTGACATCAGACGCCACGGCCTTGATAAGCTGGCCATGGACATTCAGTCTTTGCCTTGCAACGGGTTTACCTTCTGGTTCCCTGTTGCTTCGTGTCCTGGAGTGAGCTGCCTTGGTACTCGCTTCGTTCCTGCTTGCCTGCTACAGTACCTGCTTGGTTCCAGTACCCGAGTCTTGCTACATTTCCTGCCTGGTTCCAGTACCCGAGTCATGCTATAGTTCCTGCCTGCCTGGTTCCAGTATCCAAGTCCTGCTATAGTTCCTGCCTGGTTCCAGTACCCGAGTCTTGCTACAGTTCCTGTCTACTGTTCTAGTCTGGTTCCAGTTCCCAGTCCTGATCATTAACTCGCCTAAGTCCCAGCGGCCTGGCCCCTATGGGCTCCTCCCGGGGGGGCTTCGGCTTCCAAGGGTGAAGCCGCCTAAGACCCAGCGGCTGGGCTCCTACGGGCTCCGCCCGGGGGAGTACCAGCTTCCAGGGTGAAGAGCACCTCTACGTCCTGCCTGAACATCTGCCTCCCGGCCTGCAGCATAATAGAGACATTGAACACCTTTCCCAGTCTCCTGCAGGTCGGCCCAAGGTTCCACTAAATTGAGACTCCATAACAGATTGCAAGGCCATGGACTTGACAGATGTGCCTGTCCCCTTGGACCTGCCAGGGTTGGCCCAGCAGCTGCAGTATCAACAACAGTACCTCGAGGTCCTTACTGGTTCGGTAGGGGAATTATCGGCCCGATTGGATGCCAGGGCCTCGTCCGCCCCAGAACCAGCACCCGTGGGTTAAGACTCTTCAGTGACTCAGCTGCCGGTGCCCTCTCGATACGCTGGTGATTTAAGGACCTGCCTCGGCTTTCTGAACCAATGTTTTATACGGTTCTCTCTGTTGCCTCGGCAGTTCCCCTCGGATGCGGTGAAAGTGGCGTATATCCTGTCCCTGCTTGATGGGAAAGCCTTAATATGGGTTTCTCCTCTTTGGGAAAACAATGATCCCTCGCTAATGAACTTACAACAGTTCATCTTGAACTTCCGACAGGCCTTTGATGAGCCCGCCTGAGTAGCTACGGCTACATCCGATCTGCTGCAACTCCGTCAGAGGGCTCGCTCATTGGCAGATTATGCTATGGAATTTCGGACTTTAGCCCAAGAAGTAGGTTGGCAGGATGGTAGTCTTAAGGCCATCTTCCTGGAGGGCCTCTCCAGACGCATAAAGGATGAGATTGCTGTCCGAGATCTGCCAGAGGACCTCAACGCCTTGATAGAGATGGCTGCCCACATTGACCGCCGCCTACAACAACGGGCCAAGGAGCAGCACTCCCCTCGCCACAGTCCTGCTTCTGTGTCGGCGAGATCTGCGTCTTCTCCTAAGACTCCTCACCCAGACGCTTCCACCTGTGAACCCATGCAGCTGGGACGGGCCCCACTCTCTGCTGAAGAGAGGCAACGTTGCCGTTCGTTGAAGTTGTGCTTGTATTGTGGCCAGAAGGGTCACTTTTTGGCATGCTGCCAGGAGCGTGCGGAAAACGCCAAAGCCTAGGAGGTCTGGAGGAGCTCCTCCTAGGCTGTGCTACAGCTCTTCAATGTATCGTGCCTGTTACCCTGGAATACCCTGGAGGGTCCATTGAGACGATTGTGTTCCTGGATTCTGGAGCCGGAGGTAATTTCATCCTGCAGGATTTAGACTCCCAGTTGCGAATCCCTATGCATAGACGGGAGGTCCCGTTACGAATTACCTCCATCCAGGGGACGCTCCTTCCAGGACCTGTCCTGATGTCCACGGCACTCATTACTGTCTGCACCGGGGCGATCCATTCGGAGGAGATAGCCTTCCTAGTGTTGGATAAGGCTGTCCACCCTGTGGTGCTAGGGTTGCCGTGGTTACAGAAGCACTCGCCCACGATTCAGTGGGATAATCTACAGATTGTCAAGTGGAGCCCTTTTTGCCTAGCTAACTGTATGAAAGTGCCTAGGGCTCCCGCACTCCCGTTGATGCACTCTGCCCTAGGTCCTCCTGCACCTTATGAAGACTTCACGGATGTTTTTTCCAAGACCAAGGCGGAGATCCTTCCGCAGCATCACCCGTATGACTGCGCTATAGACCTGTTACCTGGAATTATGCCCCCTCGAGGAAGGGTATATCCCTTATCATTACCTGAAACCCGGGCCATGTCCGAGTATATTTCAGAGAATCTGGCCAAGGGGTTTATTTGCCCAAGTCGCCTGCAGGGGCAGGCTTCTTCTTTGTCAGCAAGAAGGACGGCTCGCTGAGACCGTGTATGGACTATTAGAGATGTGAATCGGAACCAGAATCGGTTCGGATTCCGGTTCCGATTCACATGTGTTTTTTTTTTCATCGGGCCCGATTGCGGTTTTGTTTATCGGCTGCGCCCGAGCCGATAAACAAAAAACCCACCCCGACCCTTTAAAACTAATACCTTAGCTTCCCCCATCCTCCCGACCACCCCAAAAAACCTTTTACAGGTACCTGGTGGTCCAGTGGGGGTCCCTGGAGCGATCTCCCGCTCCCAGGCCGTCGGCTGCCACTAATCAAAATGGCGCCGATGGCCCTTTGCCCTACCATGTGACAGCGTATCCGTGCCATTGGCCGGACCCTGTCACATGGTAGGAGCACTGGATGGCCCACGCCATCTTGTGCTCCTACCATGTGACAGGGGCTGACCAATGGCACCGGAAGCCCCTGTGACATAGTAAGGGCAAAGGCTATTGGCGCCATTTTGATTACTGGCAGCCGATGGCCCGAGTGCAGGAGATTGCTCCCGGACCCCCGCTGGACCACCAGGGGCTTTTGGCAAGTCTTGGGGGACACTCTTGACCCCCACAAGACTTGCCAAAATGTGTTGTTCTCCAAGGCAGTGAATTTATTTAAACGTAACTGTTTCAGTTAGTGTGAACATTGTTATTGTAATCGAGTTTAAGTTTTTTTTATTAAGGCATCAGTTTGAGACCAATCGTACAATCTCTGACATGAATGAGTTGAAGTTACCTCAATAACAGGTTCAGTCGACTATTTATGACATCAGTTTTGGATGTCGATAATAAAAAAACTGCAGCATTGAGAAAAACAAGGCAGTATTTACAAGGATTTGTTAGCAAAAGCAGCATTTTTTAACAACCCCCTGAAGGAGAAACTTATGGAAATGGGGCCAGCGTTGGGGCAGCTTTAGACCACACTTACTGAACAAGCTAAGTTTGATTCATTGGTTTGAACGAAGTGAACTATCAATTGGGCTGTATGGAATATCGCTGCTATTAGCAAAAAAACGCCACCGTAGTTAAGAATAAGTTCACTGTCTTGGAGAATAACACATGTTGAAGGTTTTATTTGCATTTTAAAAATTACAAAAAAAAAAAATGAGATGTTGAACATCAAAAGCATTGTTAATTTACTACCAGCCTGCAGTAAGACAGGTGACTTGGTATAATTTAGCTCTTAAAAACGTTTCCTCTCATAGTAGCGTGGATAGCCACTTGGTCACATTCAGATAATGTTCAAGTATTTAGTACATTGTATTTCATGTCTATTGGTGGTCCAATGCCTGACTAGAAATAAGCATGTGCTTGTTGAACCTTAATATTTTATTGACTGTTTCCTTCTGTTGTAACTGGGCTGTTGTTTTGTTTTTGTTTTTTATTTTGCAGCCAGGAAACAGAAAGCAGACATAAATTGTTACTGTTTTGTGGGATACAGGGGTTCAATAATTGCCCAGATGGCGAATAAACTCTTGCAAAATCTAACGCGTAGCCTCGTCTTATCACGCTGAGACCCACTGATCCGATGTTATTTTGGCCCATTCCTCGTAGAACAATTCCAGCCGGGCTCCTACGTTTGGGACGAGCGACTGGAGCGGATGCAAGGGACGGACTGGCCGTATCTCATTGGGAGGTCTTGGACCCCGAGCCCCCCGGGGCTCCCCCTGTCTACCGAACCGTTTCCCTCGAAAGGACTGCGGCCAGGAAGAGGATCGGGTGGAACCCGCACGCTATGAGGGACCGGAGGACCTCTGGGGCCGAGATTTCCTGTTCCCCCGGAACCTAGACCTACTATGAAAAGAGGATCGAGTCCGAAACCTGTCTTCAGGCAGCTTAAAGGCCCTGTTTTCCCCGAGGGACAACATAAGATCATCTAACTCTTTGCCAAACAACAATTTTCCTTTGAACGGTAGCGCCCCTAGGTGTGCCTTGGACGACCCATCCGCCGCCCAGTTGCGAAGCCAAAGGAGACGCCGCGCTGAAACTGCCGAAACCATGGATCTGGCTGAAGTACGAAGGTCATATAGAGCATCAGCGCTATAAGCTATCGCCACCTCCAGACGGTCTGCTTGCGTGGCCTCTGCCTCCGAGAGGTCAGCATTGGCCTGAAGAACCTGGGCCCAACGCAGGCTCGCCCGCATGGCGAAGTTACTACAGATGGACGCACGGACCCCCAAAGCCGAAACCTCGAAAATCTTCTTCAGCTGCAGCTCAAGCTTCCTATCTTGTATGTCCCTGAGGACCATCTACTGGAGACAGAGTAAGACTGAGGGGCTGTGTGAGGCACGTGGCTATATGTAGCTAAGTCCGACAGATCTTGCTCTGTCTCCATGTACTGGTGCGGAGTCACAACCCAGGTGTCCTGGACTGATCCTGGTACGTACAGGGAATTACAAATTTCAGCTTGGAAACCATGAATCCGCTGTGAAAACCGCAGCCTTGCACTCAACAGGAATTCTGCACAGAACATGGCAGCAGAGGAAGACTGCAAGGCCAAACTAGACTGCCCAGAGTCTTACCCTGACTTCCCCACCACAAAGGATCTGCTGTGCCTGTCCCATGCTTTCTGGAATTCCAGTCTCATTTTGGCCTCTACCTCCTCCATTGGGAAGCCAACAATAGGTTTAGTTTATAAATGTGATAGCAGCACAAGAAAGGAGGCTTAATGTATGGATCCTCTAACTCTTCGCAAATTCCACTCTATGAAAATAAGCCAGAAAGATTGAATCACCACTACAGCGCTTTCAGCCCTGCTTGAAAAGTGCTAAGCCCCCCCTCCAAACACACACACACACACACACTCCCTGCACAGAAAACTTGAGTGAAAGATAAAGGTTGCAAGAGAGATTTATGATTCACAACCCTAGTGTGATTCGGTGCAGGGATCTCTCAGTTCCTGCCATGCACTGACCTACTATACCACCATAGCCACAATCAGCAGAAAAACACAGATGAGCTTCTCAATAAATTAAAAAATTTCAGAATGATCAAAATTCTGATTAAAATGCAGAATTTTTTCATAAGAACATGCCATACTGGGTCAGACCAAGGATCCATCAAGCCCATCATCCTGTTTCCAACAGTGGCCAATCCAGGTCACAAGTACCCAAAAACTAAGAATATCCCATGTTACTGTTGTTAGTAATAGCGGTGGCTGTTTTCTAAGTCAACTTAATTAATAGCAGGTAATGGACTTCTCCTCCAAGAACTTATCCAATCCTTTTTTAAACACAGCTATACTAACTGCACTAACCACATCCTCTGGCAACAAATTCCAGAGCTTAATTGTGCATTGAATGAAAAAGAACTTTCTCCGATTAGTTTTAAATGTGCCACATGCTAACTTCATGGAGTGCCCCCTAGTCTTTCTATTATCTGAAAGAGTAAATAACTGATTCACATTAACCCGTTCTAGACCTCTCATGATTTTAAACACCTCTATCATATCCCCCCTCAGCCGTCTCTTCTCCAAGCTGAAAAGTCCTAACCTCTTTAGTCTTTCCTCACAGTAACGAACTAGAAAAAAATAAGAGGGAAAGCAGATCACCTACTAGCTTAAAAAGAAGATAGCTGTCCTTCTGCTCTGCAGTAGGGCTGTAATATTTGTAAAGAGTTGGCAGCGCTGGAAGCATAGCCCAATGGAGGCAGCAAAGAGCTTTAAAGCCTGCAGACCCAGTTTCAAAACTCACCTTCATCACGGATGGTGTTACATTCAGCAAGTCACACAGCTCCACAAGCTTTATTTTCAAAAAAGGTTTCACCTATTCTATATCTACAGTGAAGGTCCTTTATGAACAGGAAAACCCCCCTCCACCCAATGTGTTTTAAAATTAAGATCACAAGGTCTTTGGGGGAGGAGCTTGTAAGCAAATTATTTTTCTTGCACAGAGCCATGTACACGGACCCTATCAAATAAAAATTATTGTGGTACCGTGAGCACTCTCAGGGTAACCAGAGGACAGATTCAGGCTGGATTCTGGCAAAAATCATTCATAAACTTCTTTATTAGGAACACAAAACAAACTAAAGCAGCTCTGCTATGCTTTTGCAGTTCAACAAAACAAATGTAGTGTTACAAGTTACAGTTCATCAGTACTCTAATTCTCTAAGCTTCCTTCTCTCCCCTGGGCCTGGCTAGTTATATACCTTCGCAGGAACCTCCTCCCGGACTAGGATTGCCCAGTTTTAGGCTTAAGGTGGACCGGGCCAGATCTCCGGATCTGGTCCTTTAAGGTGTTTGGGGTTTTCTTCTGTAAGAAGCCTTTCACTAGACACTGTAGCTTATAACATCTCATTTCACAAAGAATAAAGTGCCAGTTTGGAAAGAAAAAAACTGACCCTTAAGTCTACTGAAAACTGGCCCTAGTAAGAAAAAAGAAAAAAGGTATTTCTTCAATTGCCTAAACATTATGGGCCCAATAGTTAAATATATCTGGTTATCAAAGTTATCTAGATATTACTTATCCAGATAGTTTAGGATAGTCAGCAGCACGGCTATACTGCGGAATATAACCGGATAAGTTCTTGTTATATCTGAATAACGTTAGACTTGCTATTGAGCAACTTAACCGGATAAGGTTGACTATAGGCACCTATCAGGTCAAGATAACCGGCTAAGTAGAACCATCCCAATTTGTCCATTGCCTGCCCAATGACTTATCTGGCTAAGTGATGCTTGCTGAACATAGCTGGATATTCAGTGACTTTAACTTAGCCAGATAATCCTACTTATCCGTCTAAGTAGCATTTCAATATTGGTCCCTATAGTGTCAAAAGCTGAACATGCAAACTACTTCGAGTGAAAAACTGGAAGATTTCAGCCTGGTTCAAGTTCAGCAAAAATCCATGGATTTACCTGAGATCCCTGGAAAAAGATTCTGTACAATCCTTCTTTTTTGCTGCAGATCTTAGGGAAATCTGCATAAATCCGAGGATAACTTTTGCCAGCAAGTGGCCTCTCTCTTAAAAATCAAAAACCCCAAATAAACCAGGTTCGTGGACTAATTTGTGAAAACCGTGGATTTTTCAGCAACTTGGTTTGCAAAGTCTTACATCCCTATAAGATACTGTGCAAAGCTGCTGACGTTGTTTTCTGATGACCATACTGGGAGGTAACTAACACCAAAGAACGTATCGTCTACATGTGTGATTTGGTAAGGCATACCAGCAAGTTAGGTGTTTGTTCAGTAGATTGAAATAGCAGCCTCTCTGGTAGTGATTTGCACTAATAATAATTTTAAAAAAATTAATTTAAAAGATGCAAACATCATTGCATTTCTTCTTTCTTTGGGGGGAATGGGGGTGAGGTGTAAGGGTTAAGGACTGAGTTCGCTACAATTCCATAGGTTACATAGAACTCAACAGCACCATTCCAGTCTCAGATAACCTAGAATTGGTTTGTATGCCTGACCCCTGCAAACGGAGTCAAGTTCTAATGCACTGATAAGATTTCAGAACTTCCTGATGGAGAGTGACTATCAGAAAACAGAACAACAGTCCTTTTTTCTTTTTTTTCTGTCTGTTTGCTTTTTCACAATACGCTTGTAACATTGGCCCATGATGGGAAGGTGTCCAAGTTGAACATCACACGTCCCCAAGTGTTGATGGCCAGCGAAACACAGGACACCCCGATTATGTTCAGTACAAATCCAGTTTTAGCCTGGGAGGAATAGAAAGAACACAATAATGAGATTTTAAAAAGAGCTGTCATGGCCAAGTGGCATAAACACAAAAAAGACTGCAGTCTTCTTCCCGGCTGCCCAATGTGTGAGTTGTAGGTAGGGGGACACAATGTGTGATCTGTGGTATCCCAATGTGTGAGTTGTAGGTAGGGGGACATAATGTGTGATCTGTGGTATCCCAATGTGTGAGTTGTAGGTGGGGGGACACAATGAGTGATCTGTGGTATCCCAATGTGTGAGTTGTAGGTAGGGGGACATAATGTGTGATCTGTGGTATCCCAATGTGTGAGTTATAGGTGGGGGGACACAATAAGAACATAAGAAAATGCCATACTGGGTCAGACCAAGGGTCCATCAAGCCAAGCATCCTGTTTCCAACAGTGGCCAATCCAGGCCATAAGAACCTGGCACGTACCCAAAAACTAAGTCTATTCCATGTAACCATTGCTAATGGCAGTGGCTATTCTCTAAGTGAACTTAATAGCAGGTAATGGACTTCGCCTCCAAGAACTTATCCAATCCTTTTTTAAACACAGCTATACTAACTGCACTAACCACATTCTCTGGCAACAAATTCCAGAGTTTAATTGTGCGTTGAGTAAAAAAGAACTTTTTCCAATTAGTTTTAAATGTGCCCCATGCTAACTTCATGGAGTGCCCCCTAGTCTTTCTACTATCCGAAAGAGTAAATAACCGATTCACATCTACCCGTTCTAGACCTCTCATGATTTTAAACACCTCTATCATATCCCCCCTCAGTCTTCTCTTCTCCAAGCTGAAAAGTCCTAACCTCTTTAGTCTTTCCTCATAGGGGAGCTGTTCCATTCCCCTTATCATTTTGGTAGCCCTTCTCTGTACCTTCTCCATCGCAATTATATCTTTTTTGAGATGCGGCGACCAGAATTGTACACAGTATTCAAGGTGCGGTCTCACCATGGAGCGATACAGAGGCATTATGACATTTTCCGTTTTATTCACCATTCCTTTTCTAATAATTCCCAACATTCTGTTTGCTTTTTTGACTGCCGCAGCACACTGCACCGACGATTTCAATGTGTTATCCACTATGACACCTAGATCTCTTTCTTGGGTTGTAGCACCTAATATGGAACCCAACATTGTGTAATTATAGCATGGGTTATTTTTCCCTATATGCATCACCTTGCACTTATCCACATTAAATTTCATTTGCCATTTGGATGCCCAATTTTCCAGTCTCACAAGGTCTTCCTGCAATTTATCACAATCTGCTTGTGATTTAACTACTCTGAACAATTTTGTGTCATCTGAAAATTTGATTATCTCACTCGTCGTATTTCTTTCCAGATCATTTATAAATATATTGAACAGTAAGGGTCCCAATACAGATCCCTGAGGCACTCCACTGTCCACTCCCTTCCACTGAGAAAATTGCCCATTTAATCCTACTCTCTGTTTCCTGTCTTTTAGCCAGTTTGCAATCCACGAAAGGACATCGCCACCTATCCCATGACTTTTTACTTTTCCTAGAAGCCTCTCATGAGGAACTTTGTCAAACGCCTTCTGAAAATCCAAGTATACTATATCTACCGGTTCACCTTTATCCACATGTTTATTAACTCCTTCAAAAAAGTGAAGCAGATTTGTGAGGCAAGACTTGCCCTGGGTAAAGCCATGCTGACTTTGTTCCATTAAACCATGTCTTTCTATATGTTCTGTGATTTTGATATTTAGAACACTTTCCACTATTTTTCCTGGCACTGAAGTCAGGCTAACCGGTTTGTAGTTTCCCGGATCGCCCCTGGAGCCCTTTTTAAATATTGGGGTTACAATTGCTATCCTCCAGTCTTCAGGTACAATGGATGATTTTAATGATAAGTTACAAATTTTTACTAATAGGTCTGAAATTTCATTTTTTAGTTCCTTCAGATCTGTGGTATCCCAATGTGTGAGTTGTAGGTGGGGGGACACAATGTATGATCTGTGGTATCCCAATGTGTGAGTTGTAGGTGGGGGGACACAATGTGTGATCTGTGGTATCCCAATGTGTGAGTTGTAGGTGGGGGGACACAATGTGTGATCTGTGGTATCCCAATGTGTGAGTTGTAGGTGGGGGGACACAATGTGTGATCTGTGGTATCCCAATGTGTGAGTTGTAGGTAGGGGGACACAATGTGTGATCTGTGGTATGCCCTGAGAGAAACTGCCTGCACTGATAAGAGGAGGACAGAGGAGTTCTCTCTCTGATTTGCATTGTAGCTAATGTTGAGATTACTTACCTGATAATCTCCTTTTCCTTAGTGTATGCAGATGGACTCAAAACAAATGGGTATTGTGTGCTCGTGCTAGCAGTTGGAGACGGATCTGACGTCAGCACGGGTACATATACCCCCACAGGAAGTGAAGCAAATCAGTAATCTTCCTTGCAAAGCTTTTATGGATATATGTGTACTGACCGATCGATTAAATGAACAGGATTACCCTGACCAATTGATGGTAGCTGGAGACCACCAGTGTTCTCAACCGGAAGGCGTCGACACCCGGCAGGGTGGAAGCCCTATTATAAGCAAAACATGGCTTACCGTGAGTCGGCGAATCCCCATGTACACCGGCAGCCGGGCGGGATGCTGAGTCCATCTGCATACACTAAGGAAAAGGAGATTATCAGGTAAGTAATCTCAACATTTCCTAGCATGTAGCAGATGGACTCAAAACAAATGGGATGTACAAAAGCTACTCCCGGACTGGGCAGGAGGCTGCCCGAGGACCATGTAGTATTGCCCTCGCAAATGCTGTGTCCTCCCTGGCCTGGACATCCAGGCGGTAGAATCTGGAGAAGGTATGGAGGGAGGACCACGTCACCGCTTTACATATCTCTGCAGGCGAGAGCAGCTTAGCTTCTGCCCAAGAGGCCGATTGTGCTCTGGTAGAATGAGCAGTAACCTGTAGAGGCGGTGGTTTACCCGCCTCTACGTAGGCTGCCTTGATAACTTCTTTAATCCAGCGGGTGATGGTCAGCCGTGAGGCCGCTTCCCCTTGCTTCTTCCCGCTGTGCAGGACGAACAAGTGGTCCGTCTTTCGTACTGCTTCTGACATTTCCAGGTATCTGGACAACAGTCTGCCGATGTCGAGATGACGTAGTATTCGACCTTCTTCCGATTTCTTCAAACTTTCCGTGGTAGGCAAGGATATGGTTTGATTGAGGTGGAAATGTGAAACCACCTTGGCTAAAAAGGATGGAACTGTGCGAAGATGGATAGCCTCTGGAGTGATTCTGAGAAATGGATCACGGCAGGACAGTGCTTGTAGCTCTGAGATGCTGCGTGCTGAACATACCGCCAGCAAGAACACCATCTTCAAGGTCAATAAACGGAGAGACAGGCCTCGAAGGGGCCTGAAGGATGATCCCACTAGAAATTCCAGTACTAGATTGAGGTTCCACAAGGGCACTGGCCACTTCAGTGGCGGGCGAATGTGTTTGACTCCTTTCAGGAAACGTGAAACATCTGGGTGCTTGGCAATGGATTTGCCGTCACGCCTAGGACCGTAGCAAGACAGCGCTGCTACCTGTACCTTGATGGAGCTGAGGGACAGACCCTTCTGAAGTCCATCTTGTAGGAAGTCCAAGATGAGAGGAATCTTAGCGGCATGACTCTTCTCTGGTCCACCGCCCTTGGGCGGTGAGTTCCTCGCAGTGTGCTCCCCATCCGTTCAGGCTGGCATCTGTGGTGAGCAGAATCCAGGTTGGGGAGGACATTCTTGACCCCCAGCTCATGTGGCTGGGCTGTAACCACCACCGTAGTTGAGTCCGCACTCTGGCCGGCAGAGGTAGGTGTATGGTGTAGTTCCGCGATCGTGGACTCCATCGAGATAGAAGGGCGCGTTGCAATGGTCTCATATGAGCCCGCGCCCAAGGCACCACTTCCAGAGTGGATGCCATGAGGCCGAGGACTTGTAGATAATCCCGAGCTGTGGGCCGGCTGGCGCTCAGCAAGACCTGCAGGTGATTCCGGAGTTTTGACTGTCTCTTGGAGGTCAGACTGACCTTGTCATCTTGGGTGTCGAATTGGACCCCTAGGTATTCCAGCGACTGGGATGGCGGTAGTGAACTCTTCTTTATGTTGACTACCCATCCTAGGCTTTCCCGAAGAGCTATAACTCTGTTGGTTGCCCAGTGACTCTCCTCCGGTGACTTTGCCCTGATCAGCCAATCGTCCAGGTAGGGATGGACGAGAACTCCTTCCTTCCTGAGTGCTGCCGCCACTACTACTATGACCTTGGTAAAGATCCGCGGCGCCATGGCTAACCCGAAGGGTAAAGCCCGGAACTGGAAGTGCTGATTCAGGACTTTGAAGCGTAGATAGCGCTGGTGATCCCGATGTATTGGGATATGCAAGTAGGCTTCCGACAGATCTAGGGAGGTGAGAAACTCCCCTGGCTGTACTGAATTCTTGACAGACCGCAGAGTTTCAATGCGAAAGCTGGGGACCCGTAGGTGTCGATTGACTGACTTGAGGTCCAGGACGGGCCTGAAAGTGCCCTCCTTCTTGGGTACTATGAAATAAATGGAATAATGCCCAGAATTTATCTCTTCTGCAGGTACTGGGATTATGGCTCTTAGAGCCCGGAGCCTCTGTAAGGTCACTTCTAATGCCGCTTTCTTGATCGGCGAGCAAGGAGATTCCACAAACTTGTCCGGTGGAAGCCGAAGAAAATCCAGGTAATATCCTTCCCGGATGATGGCGAGGACCCACTGGTCCGAATTGATCTCGACCCACCTGCGGTAGAAGAGGGTTAGCCTGCCCCCTATGGCTGCTACCCTCGGATGGGTCGGCTGATTGTCGTTGTGGGTTACGGCTGGGGCCAGAACCTGGGCCGGTTCTCTTCTTGGTGTGCTTAGCTCGAAAGGGCTGGTTCCTGGGCTGAGAACGAGGTGCTTGATAGCGAGTCCTGTAGGGGTTGAAGCGCTGCGAGTTTCTACCTCTGGATGGTCTAGAAACAGAACGCTGGCTCCTCCTTGACCTGTCTTCTGGTAGACGGGGTAATGGAGAGGCACCCCATTTAGTAGCCCAGTTCTCGAGGTCGCTGCCGAACAATAGTGAACCCTTAAAGGGCATTCTTGTGAGTCGTGTCTTGGAGGACGAGTCGGCCGCCCAATTGCATAGCCAAAGCTGTCTCCTGGCTGCCACTGAGGAGGACACTCCCTTGGCTGCGGTACGGACAAGGTCGGAGGCTGCGTCAGTGAGAAATGCAAGAGCTGATTCCATGTCTTCTCCCGGGGCGTTGTTTCTTGCCTGTGATAAACAGGAGCGCGTCACCACGTTGCAGCAAGTCGCGATTCGAAGGGACATGGCTGCTACCTCAAAGGCTTGTTTCAGAATGGTGTCCATGCGTCGGTCATGCATATCCTTGAGGGCCGCTCCCTCCTCCACCGGAATGGTGGTGCGCTTCACAATTGCGCTAACTATGGCCTCTACCCTGGGGCACGCCAGCTGCTCCTTGGACGCCGGATCCAGAGGGTACATGCCAGACAAGGCCCGACCCCCTTTGAATGAGGCCTCCGATGCCTTCCATTCCAGCTCAATTAGCTGCTGTGCTGCTAGTAGTAGGGGAAAGTGGAGAGCCGTTTGGCGCAGGCCCTCTAGCAGGGGGTTCTTTATAGGGTCCCCTGGGGGGTCCTGGCCCGGAATGGCCAGCTCCGATAAGCATTGTGAGACCAGGCCTGGCAGATCTTCTTTCAGAAAGAAGCGTCTCGTGGTCCGATATGGCTCTATCTCCGAGGGAAGTTCACCCTCCTCGGGGGGCTCCTCACTTACCTGGGAATAATCCGAATCCCCATAAGCGGGGCTGTCGGGTGGTGAGCGGCTGCGCCTAGGTCTCAAGGGTCCAGGGACCGGGTCAGCTGGAACGGGAGGACCCATTCGAGGAGCAGACTGTATCTGGACAAAGGCGTGAATCCCCTTGAATAATTCCACCCAGGAAAGCGAAGCCGGATTCGGCCGCAGGGGTACCAGGTCTCTCGGGTTCCCTGGCTGCTCGCCGCGGCCTGCCAAGTCCGGTGTGGTCCCTGAGGAACCGCTGGGCTGGGACCGGTCTTGTCCTGGAGCTCCCAGGGCTTCCTCACATTGGGCACATAGGGAGTCTGCTTCCTCGCTCTGTGTGGCTCTGAGGTTGCATGCTGAGCAGAGGCTTAGAGCGTTCATGCCTGATTCTGGAGGAGCCGGCTCTGCGGACGCATGGGCTTTCTTATGCTCCATTCGCCTGAAATGCGGCGTCGCACAACGATGTGCGCCTAACACGTGCGCTTAACAGCATGCGCCTAGAACGGGCGTCTTAGAACGTGCGCCTATAACAGGCGGCTTTATAAACGTGCGCCTATAAACATGCGTCTTATAGATGTGCGCCTATAAACGGGCGTCTTATAAATGTGCGCCTATAACGGGCGTCTCATAAATGTGCGCCTATAACGGGCGTCTTATAACTGGGCGCCTATAACGGGCGTCTTATCAATGTGCGCCTATAACCGGGCGTCTTTAGAAAGTGCGCGTATCTTAGTAGCGTGCGCTAACAACGTGCGCCTATCGCGTGCGCTAACAACGTGCGCCTATCGTGTGCGCTAACAACGTACGCTTAGCAAGCAAAGTGCGCTTAATTAGAAAAGATGAGTAGGCAGGCAAAATGGTGACCTCCCAGGCGGGCGGCCTCGTAGGCAGGCCCAGTTAGTCCACACTTCCTCGGAGACCAAGTAAAGATGTACGCCTTACCTTGTCTTCGGTGCTTCCCGGCTACGACCCAGGCGGTCTCCGGCTGCGGGGGAGAGGGGAATACCTTCACCGCTGCGCTTAAGGAAGTGCACCCGCTGCCTCTAGGCCGCGCCCAAACTCGTCTCGCTCGGGGGCCAAGCCGCGCCCAAGCCCTTCTCACTCGGGGGCTGGGTCCCTGCTGCGAACCGGCCACCGGACCGAGGCTCTTACCTCCAAGGGACCCTAGAAGTCAGCTCGGGAAACTCAACTGGGTGAGTGACCGCCCGGTATCACCACAGGAGTGCGGGGCTCGTCTTCAGTAGGTTTCTTCTATGAATTTAGTCGTTAGAATTTGGAAACACGCTCAGCGAGCGTGGGGTAGCTCCAAACTGCTTTGGAGACGGAAATTACTGATTTGCTTCACTTCCTGTGGGGGTATATGTACCCGTGCTGACGTCAGATCCGTCTCCAACTGCTAGCACGAGCACACAATACCCATTTGTTTTGAGTCTATCTGCTACACGCTAGGAAAATATGTTTTGTTACTCTTGGACTGGCTTCATCCGTGGTGCTTATATTAACTTCACCCTCTCACTCTGTCCTAATGTAGCTTGCTCCAACAGAGAAACTTTCCTTTTTTTTTTTTTTACTGCCAGTTTGATCAGAGTAAGTGAGGCAAGAAGCTGCTAAGCCTCTGCCATACCTATGTGAGAACCAATGATCTTATTACCATGTCAGAAACGCGGAGATGGCCATATGAGAACACAATGGCGTTGGGCGGCGTCGCTACAGGCAACATAAATGCAATGGATGTGCAGAGCGTACAAGGGAGCATCACATAGAGGGGGTGCAACTTGATAGACTGCGCCTGGCAAGAAAGAGAGAGGCAGCATTTATAAACATTTGCAAACAAGACTCAAGCTGGCAGACTGTTCATTCAAGTTCCTGGAATTCGACCCAGGGTGGGGCTGAAGGGCTTTGGCGCCTAAATACTAATGGCCCACATGCTGCAAGGGCATGTATCTCCTCCCACGAGTGGGGATTAAATCCAAAAGTGTGATTGTGACCACCCAAATCAGACACTGACTTACACCAGAATTTCACAAACAACTATGGTTTACACCAGGTGTTCTGGACTCTATAAATCAAACTGCTCCTGAAGCTATTCAATGGCTTATGGATTGCATCCTGAACATGAGCTGCACATACTTGCCAAATGCCAGAAGGAAAAGAAGTTAGGATAGCAATCCTCCCTTGCTGGCTGAAGAAAGCATGTAAAAATTCAGCTTTGAGGGTCAATGCATGATCTAGATCACAAATTCTCAACCCTATCCTGGGGACACACTTAATCTGTCAGGTTTTTATGATACTGCAACCTCCAAAAGATCAAGGAAACCTCTTGATGTGTGTTTTTTGTGCGGTTGCTATCTATGGATCAGCCACTTGTCTTAGCTGGCCCATTAGGATAGCTCCCGTGTTTTATTCTTTAATTTTCTTGACAAACAATTTTCTTTTTCTGTTTTTCAATTTTACAAATCCTCTTTAAAACTATGTGCTTCTGTTCTCCCGATGTGCAGTACGACCCATCATTTATTATTATCTTTTGCGGAGTCGGACCCATGAGTAGCGGCAGCAATTGAGCAGTTAAAAGATAAGTTAACCTTTTTACAAAAGATAATAATAAATGATGGGTCGTACCGCACATCGGGAGAACAGAAGCACATAGTTTTAAAGAGGATTTGTAAAATTGAAAAACAGAAAAAGAAATTGTCAAGAAAATTAAAGAATAAAACACGGGAGCTATCCTAATGGGCCAGCTAAGACAAGTGGCTGATCCATAGATAGCAACCGCACAAAAAACACACATCAAGAGGTTTCCTTGATCTTTTGGAGGTTGCAGAATTGTTGCACTAAGGAAACGAGGTTGGTTGTTGGAAAGGTTTTTATAATAGGCAAAACAACAAAGAGCACTAAACAGGTCCTTGAAATCAAATAAGGAACACAAAAGGCACCACCAAATCACTTCAGGCGCGCAAAAGGAATTTCAATTGTGTAAAATGAAAAATTATTAATGAAGTAAGAGCCGCATCTGCAAGCCTGTCATCGTGTTCAAACTCACCAGGTTGAACTGTCCGGTCTTTTCTTCATTTGCGGTTCTTACCGGGCTGTGAAGCCTATTGTAGTTGTTATGGCTGTTAAGCCTAGAGAAAATATTTGGAATGGATAACTTTTATCAATAACTTTTGAAAAATGTTCAGGTTTTTATGATACCCATAGTGAATATGTATGAGATTAGATTTGCAAATATTGGAGACTCAGTATATGCAAACCTATCTCATACATATTGATTGTGGCCATCCTGAAAACCAGACCAGTCAGGTGTGTCCCTAGGAAAGGGCTGAGAACCACCAAGATTAGCCCTGCAGAATCATTAAGAGGAGACAAGGTCTCGGCTCTAGTAGGATGTGCTGATGGGGGAGGCCCGCAGCGGAGGTATCACAAACCTTCATGTGCACTCCCTCAACATCTCTCCTTTCATCCTTACTCATCTCTCCCCAATTCAGTGCAGATTTTCAAGGAGCAGGGAGCCCAGCCCCCCCTGAAGCCGGTGCATTTTACACCTTTCAGCTCTGCATCAATCAGAGAACTCCCTCCTTTCACTGCAAGTGCCCCCACCATGCTTCCTCATTCTATCTGGGTTTCTATGTGTATATGGCATATTATACATTTCATTCCATATGCTAGCAAGGACTTAAGATTTTAGGCTCATGAAAGGCTTCTTCCGACTAAAATTGCTGGTACTGACTGTTTCTGATAACTTGGGGAAATGATATTTTTGGAGGCACTGTGGGAGAGACAAGACTGACTGTAATTAAAAGGCATGGGTGCAACTACATATTTCCTCAGGCTGTCTGGTTTGTGGTCTCTCCCTTCCTTGGAGCCTTAGCATCACTGTATCCTGTAAAGTTAATGCCAGCTATGTAACCTTGATCTATCAAAACTGAAGAAAAAACATACAGGGGCGGATTTTAAAAGCCCTGCTCGCGTAAATCCGCCCAGATTTACGCGAGCAGGGCCTTGCGCGCCGGCGCGCGCAGAGCCCCGGGACTCGCGTAAGTCCCGGGGTTTTGTGTCGGGGGCGGGCCCGATCCGGGAGGCGTAAATCCGTGGACAAAGGTAGGGGGGGGGGTTTAGATAGGGCCGGGGGGGTGGGTTAGGTAGAGGAAGGGAGGGGAAGGTGAGGGGAGGGCGAAAGAGAGTTCCCTCCGAGGCCGCTCCGATTTTGGAGCGGCCTCGGAGGGAACGGAGGCAGGCTGCGTGGCTCGGCACGCGCCGGCTGCCCAAAATCGGCAGCCTTGCACGCGCCGATCCTGGATTTTAGAAGATACGTGCGGCTACGCGCGTATCTACTAAAATCCAGCGTACTTTTGTTTGCGACTGGTGCGCCAACAAAAGTACGCGGACACGCATTTTTTAAAAATCTACCCTACATTGTGTATATGCAAAATCCTGGTCTACAGTCCTGTGATCTGCCTCGTACAAGGAATGCTGACTGGTGGATTCTTTTGGCAATATCTTGCCTCTATTTAAATCTCTAATATGAAGCATGGCTATGCATTCAGACTGATAATCTCTCTTTGGGTTAATGGTTTCTTTTTTCTTTCTACGGCAGGTATTAGAAAGGGATTAGAAAGACCCACTTTAAAGCAGTGTATAAACCATGTTGTAGGCAGAAGTCGCACATGACAAGACCTAAGTGAAGTAAATGAAACACAGAATGTTCTTACCATGGCGCCAATGATAGGAAGAAAGAGTGTTGCTATGGTCACATTGCTGGTACACTCAGTGAAGGCAGCAATAAAAAGCGACAGTATTAATACAATGGCCCAGGGAGGGATAGTTTGCAGTAACACCATCTGGTTTCCCATCCATTTCGACAACCCAGAAGCCTGAGCACAAAAAACAGTCAACACATATCAGGAATCCTAGTACAGTAATAACTAGAAGACTCATCAGAAGCACAGGTCACAGGTAGGCAACCTCCGATCCCTGTAGACACCAGTTTGTGTGGGTTTTCAGGATATCCCCAATGAATATACATTAGATGAATTTGCATGCACACTGCATCAATTGTTTGCAAATCTCTCTCATGCATATTTATTAGGGATATCGCGAAAACTCAAGCGGACTGGTGTCCACAGAGACTGGAGGTTGCCTACTTCAAAGCAGGCACTCACTTGCCAGGTCTGTTTGGCAATGTTCAGGCATTGGCCATACTCACTATTTACATTACTACAAAGCTTCATAGTTAGACTTGGGTGGAGAGGGGTGCTAGTTGTGATCTAAATGGACAGTCTTGTACAAAGGGGGAAGATGACAATAACTGTCCTGCATAAGGGGAGATATCTTACAAGAGGTCACGCTTTATGACTGGCAGCCGAGATATATCCTTTGCACTGTGGATAGGAATAATAGGGCAGACTGGATGGGCTGATTGGTCTTATTTTTGCTGTCATCTACTAAGTCAAAAACGTTAATACAGAAGGTAATTTTGTAGCATCACACATAAATCAACCAACGAACACGTGTTCAGGGGGGATTTACACGCATAAGTGTGCTTTGAAAATTATCCCAGCAAACCTACAGAGAAAATTTTGGGGAAAATGTATGTTCATACATTTGAATTTTGAAATGTATGCACCTATCCAAAGCCCTCGCCAACTCCACCTCTGGGAATTCCTCCACTTGTACAGCTAAACTTACACATGAAGAGGACATATGCATGCAAGTTCACCTGCAAATTAGGCAGGTAGTTTTAAAAATACTCACTTCTGTGAGTAAAATACTGTAACTTGAGCTAGCAATGAAAAAAGCATGCGCTAAATCTTGCTAAAGCTACCTTGCAACTTACAGTTGTCTCATCAGAGGAAGTTGCTCCATTGGAGATTCTTTTCCTTAAATCTGGGTTTAACTGGGAACTTTGTTTGGTATACTGCCCCTCCTAATTTTTAAATACCAATTTTTGATGGACTGATTTCGGCCAAGGCAGATTTGAAAATGGAGAGATTACTTACCTGATAATCTCGTTTTCCTTAGTGTATGCAGATGGACTCAGAACAAATGGGTATAGTGTGCTCGTGCTAGCAGTTGGAGACGGATCTGACGTCAGCACGTGGTACATATACCCCTGCAGGAAGTGCAGAAGCTCAGTAATCTTCCTTGCAGAAGCATTATGGATATATGTGTGACTGACTGATTGATCAACTTAACAGGATTAACCTGACCGATTGACAGTAGCTGGAGACCGCCAGTGTTCTCAACCGGAAGGCGTCGACACCCGGCAGGGTGGATGCCCTATGTAAGAAAAACATGGCTTACCCTGAATCGGTGAATCCCCATGTATGTCGGCAGCCGGGCGGGATGCTGAGTCCATCTGCATACACTAAGGAAAACAAGATTATCAGGTAAGTAATCTCTCCATTTCCTAGCGTGTAGCAGATGGACTCAGAACAAATGGGATGTACAAAAGCTACTCCCGGACTGGGCGGGAGGCTGCCCGAGGTCCGTTTAGGATTGCCCTCGCAAATGCTGTGTCCTCCCTGGCCTGAACGTCCAGACAATAGAATCTGGAGAAGGTATGGATGGAGGACCACGTTGCCGCTCTACATATCTCGGCAGGTGACAGCATGGAGATAGAATCCGTTCTCAAAAAAATGAAACCCTCCAGCCATCCGACAGACCACATCCCTACAAAACTTCTGCTTCTCATCCCCAGCACCATCTCCAGTTCACTTACCAATATCATAAACTGCTCCCTGGCGCAAGGAATCTACCCCGACGAGCTAAAAACAGCATCTCTCAAACCCCTCCTAAAGAAACCCAATCTAGACACAAAAGAACTCGCCAACTTCAGACCCATATCGAACCTGCCGTTTCTAGCGAAGCTCACAGAGAAAGTTGTTAACACACAACTCTCTGACTTCCTTGAGGAAAATAAAATTCTTTACCCTGCACAGTATGGCTTCCGAAAATCAGCCAGCACAGAAACCCTCCTCATCTCACTATCAGACCACATCCTCATGGGACTAGACAAAGGGCTTGCATACCTACTGGTTCTTCTAGATATCTCATCGGCATTCGATACGGTAAACCATGCCATTCTCCTAAATCGTCTTTCAGAAATTGGAATCACGGGTCTTGCCCTCAATTGGTTCAACTCATTCCTCAACAATAGAAGCTACAAGGTGAGAGTCAACAACATAGAATCACCAAGTTATATATCAACGCTAGGCGTTCCACAAGGCTCATCACTATCTCCAACCCTTTTCAAAATCTACTTACTACCCCTCTGCCAACTACTCACTAACCTACAATTAACATACTACCTCTACGCAGATGACGTTCAGATATTGATCCCCATAAAAGATAAGATCCCCCAATAATATCACCAAAGAATGCTTCTACAAGCTTCAAGTGTTGAAAAGAATTAAACCTCTCCTCCACTTCCAGGACTTCAGAACTGTCCTCCAATCTACACTATTTTCAAAGACGGACTACTGCAATGCATTGCTCCTGGGGCTCCCCATCTCGGCAACAAAACCGCTACAAATGCTCCAGAACGTAGCAGCCAGAATCTTAACTAACACTAACCGAAGCGCCCACATTACCCCCATCCTCCGTAACCTACACTGGCTGCCAATAAAATACAGAATTCAACATAAAGCACTCACCATAATACATAAAACCATTCACAAACAACTCACCCTAGACCTACAGGCTCCACTCAAACTCCATGCCTCAGACAGGCCCATCAGAGAGGCATATAAAGGAATGCTGCAAGTCCCACCTACCAAATCCACCCGGCTAACAACCACCAAAGAACGTTCCTTCTCTACAGCAGGACCAGTCCTCTGGAACAAACTACCGACTGATCTAAGACTGGAACCATGCCTCCACACCTTCCGAAGGAAACTTAAGATGTGGCTTTTCCTCCAAGCCTTCCCCTAACACAAATTAACTCGTCATACCCAGATCAAGGAACTTAATATCTATTAATTTCATAACATATTAGTTGATAATTACCTAGTTAATCTCTATCGCTCTTACTCCTACTTCACTTATTCCTAGCTACACTAGCTCCCAAGTTCAATACCCCTGTTTATTGTAACTTTGATTTTTCGACCTTTCTTATTTATGTTTACTTGGTTTTATTTTTACTTCTGGTTTCCCCTGTTCCATGTAAACCGGCCTGATATGAATCCCATTCATGAAGGCCGGTATAGAAATGTTTTAAATAAATAAATAAATAAATCCTAGTTTCTGCCCAGGAGGCCGCTTGCGCTCTGGTAGAGTGAGCCTTGACCCATAGAGGTGGTGGCTTTCCCGCTTCTACATAGGCCGCCTTGATAACTTCTTTGATCCAGCGAGCAATAGTCGTCCGTGAGGCTGCTTCTCCTTGCCTCTTCCCACTGTGAAGGATGAACAGGTGGTCCGTCTTTCATACTGCTTCCGACATTTCCAGGTATCTGGATAGCAGCCTGCCGATGTCGAGATGACGCAGTACTCGACCGTCTTCTGACCTCTCCAACCCTTCCGTGGTTGGTAAGGATATGGATTGGTTGAGGTGGAAGTGTGAGACTACTTTGGGTTAGAAGGAGGGAACCGTGCGAAGATGGATAGTCCCTGGGGTGATTCTGAGAAACAGATCGCGGCAGGACAGCGCTTGTAGCTCTGAGATGCGGCGTGCTGAGCATACGGCCAGCAAGAACACCATCTTCAAGGTTAGTAAACGAGGGACAGACCTCGGAGGGGCCTGAAGGCGGGTCCGGCTAGGAATTCCAAAACTAGGTTGAGGTTCCACAGGGGCACTGGCCACTTCAGTGGCGGGCGAATGTGTTTGACTCCTTTCAGGAAACGTGAAACGTCTGGGTGTGCGGCAATGCTGTTGCCGTCACTCCTGGGGCCGTAGCAGGATAGCGCTGCTACCTGAATCTTGATTGAATTGAGGGACAGACCCTTCTGAAGACCATCTTGCAGGAAATCCAAAATGATGGGGATCTTAGCGGCATGTGGATTGGTGCTGCGAGTTTCGCACCAGGCTTCAAATACTCTCCAGATCCTTACATAAGTGAGTGATGTGGAGAACTTGCGTGCTCGGAGGAGTGTATCTATTACCGGCCCCGAGTATCCCCTTTTCTTCAGTCGAGCCCTCTCAATGGCCAGACCGTAAGAGAGAATTGAGCCGGATCCTCGTGGAGGATGGGACCTTGTCGTAGCAGGTCCCTGTGAGGGGGCAGGGGTAGAGGCTCCCCTGCCAGCAGTCTTCTCATGTCTGCGTACCAGGGTCTTCTTGGCCAGTCTGGGGCCACCAGAAGAACTAGGCCTCTGTGCCGCTGAATCTTGTGTATAATGGCGCCCAGCAGGGGCCATGGTGGAAAGGCATATAACACGATCCCCTGAGGCCATGGCTGTACCAGAGCGTCGATCCCCTGAGATAGAGGGTCTCGCCTGCGACTGAAGTATCTGGGTACTTGAGCGTTGGACCTGTCCGCTAGTAGGTCCATGCCCGGAGTCCCCCACTGATCCACAATCATCTGGAAAGCTGTGGGCGACAGCTGCCATTCCCCCGGGTTTAGGCTTTCTCTGCTGAGGAAGTCTGCCGTGGTGTTGTCCTTCCTGGCGATGTGGACGGCGGAGATGTCCTGGAGATTTGCCTCCGCCCAAGCCATCAGGGGGGCTATTTCTAAGGATACCTGTCGGCTTCTGGTCCCGCCCTGTCGGTTGATGTATGCCACCATGGTGGCGTTGTCCGACATCACTCTGACTGCTCTGTTTCGAAGTCTGTGGGCAAATCGCAGGCAGGCTAGCCTGACTGCCCGTGCTTCTAGTCGGTTGATGTTCCACCCCGACTCTCTTTTGTTCCACCGCCCTTGGGCGGTTAGCTCTTCGCAGTGTGCTCCCCATCCGCTCAGGCTGGCATCTGTAGTGAGCAGGGTCCAGGTTGGGGAGGACATTTTTGACCCCCGGCTCGTGTGGCCGGGCTGCAACCATCACCGTAGCTGATTCTGCACTCTGGCTGGTAGAGGTAGGTGTATGGTGTAGTTCTGTAATCGTGGGCTCCACCGAGATAGGAGGGTGCGTTGTAATGGTCTCATATGAGCCCGCACCCATGGTACTACCTCCAGAGTGGATGCCATTAGGCCAAGGACCTGTAGGTAATCCCAAGCTGTGGGCCGGGTGGCGCTCAGCAGGGTCTGCAGACGATTCCGGAGTTTTGATCTCCTCTTGGAGGTCAGGCTGACCTTGTCTCCCTGGGTGTCGAATCGGACTCCCAGGTATTCCAGCGACTGTGAAGGCTGTAGGGAACTCTTGTTCGTGTTGACTGCCCATCCTAGGCTTTCCAGAAGAGATATAACTCTGTTGGTTGCGTGGTGGCTCTCCTCCGGTGACTTTGCCCTGATCAGCCAATCGTCCAGGTAGGGATGGACGAGAATTCCTTCCTTCCTGAGTGACGCCGCCACCACTACTATGACCTTGGTAAAGGTCCGCGGCGCGGTGGCTAACCCGAAGGGTAAAGCTCGAAACTGGAAGTGTTGGTTCAGGACTTTGAAGCGTAAGTAGCGCTGGTGATCCCGATGAATTGGGATATGCAAGTAGGCCTCTGACAGATCCAGGGATGTGAGAAACTCCCCTGGCTGTATTGCGCTTCTGACTGATCGCAGAGTTTCCATGTGAAAGCTTGGGACCCGTAAGTGTCGGTTGACTGACTTGAGGTCCAGGACGGGCCTGAAAGTGCCCTCTTTCTTGGGTACTATGAAATAAATGGAATAATGCCCAGAATTTATTTCCCATGCAGGCACTGGGATTATGGCTTTCAGGGACAGGAGCCTCAACAAGGTAGTTTCCAGTGCCGCCCTCTTGAGGGGAGGACAAGGAGATTCCACAAACTTGTCTGGAGGGAGGCGCAGGAAGTCCAGGTAATATCCCTCTCGGATGATGGCGAGGACCCACTGGTCCGAAGTAATCTCGACCCATCTGCGGTAGATTAGGGTTAGCCTGCCCCTATGGCTTCTTCCCTCGGATGGGTCGGCCGAATCTCATTGTGGGGTGCGGCCGGGACCCGAACCCGAGCCGGTTCTCCTCTTGTTGTGCCTGGACCGAAAGGACTGATTCCTGGTCTGAGAACGAGGTACTTGGTAGCGAGCCCTGTAGGGGTTGGAGCGCTGAGAGTTTCTACCTCTGGATGGCCTAGGAAAAGGGCGCTGGTTCCTCCTTGACTTGTCTTCTGGTAGACGGGGTAATGGAGATGCGCCCCATCTGTTAGCCAGTTTCTCGAGGTTGCTGCCGAACAGGAGGGATCCCTTAAAGGGCATTCTCGTAAGGCGCGTCTTGGAGGAGGAGTCGGCCGACCAATTTCGTAGCCAGAGCTGACTCCTGGCTGCCACTGAGGATGACACTCCCTTGGCTGCCGTACGAACTAGGTTGGAGGCAGCGTCAATGAGGAACGAGAGGGCTGATTCCATCTCTTCTCCCGGGGTGTTGTTCCTGGCTTGTGATAAACAGGAACGCGTCACCACGGTGCAGCAGGTCGCAATTCGTAGAGACATGGCTGCCACCTCAAAGGCTTGTTTCAGAATGGCGTCCATGCGTCCGTCATGTGCATCCTTGAGGGCCGCCCCCCCCCCCCCTCCACCGGAATGGTGGTGCGCTTCACAATTGCGCAAACTATGGCGTCTACCTTGGGGCACACCAGCAAGTCCTTGGTTGCCGGGTCCAGGGGGTACATGCCCGACAAGGCCCGACCCCCTTTGAATGAGGCCTCCGGCGCATTCCACTCCAGATCGATTAGCTGCTGTGCTGCTTGTAGGAGGGGAAAATGGTGAGCCGTGGGTGAACCTAGAGTGGGTGAACCTAGAGTGAACCCCCTCTAGCAGGGGGTTCACTCTAGGTTCCCCTGGGGTGCCTTGGCCCGGGATAGCCAGCTCCGACAGGCATTGAGAGACCAGATCTGGGAGATCTTCTTTAAGAAAGAAGCGCCTCATGGTTCGATAGGGCTCTAACCCCGAGGGGAGTTCTCCCTCCTCGGGGGGCTCGCCTTCTTCCTCGGAGCAATCTGAATCCCCATACGTGGGGCTTCCGGGTGGCGAGTGGCCGCGCCTAGGTCTTGAGGGTCCAGGGGCAGGGTCATCCGGTACGTACGGTTCCGTTCGGGGATCAGCCTGCATCTTGACAAAGGCGTGAATCCCTTTGAATAATTCCACCCAGGAGAGCGAGGCAGGATCTAGCCTAAGGGGCACCAGGTCTCTAGGATTCCCCGGCTGCTCCCCGCGGCCTGCTAGGTCCGGGGTTTTCCCTGAGGAACTGGCAAGTACGCTGGGCTGGGACCGGCCCTGGCCTGGCACTCCCAAGGCCTCCTCACATTGGGCACATAGGGAGTCTGCTTCCTCGCTCTGTGTGGCTCTGAGGTGGCATGCTGAGCAGTGGCCTAGAGCTCTTATGCCTGATTCTGGAGGTGTCGGCACAGCGGACGCATGGGCTCTCATACGCTCCATTGCGTCTGATCTCTCTATGCGCCTGCGCGCTCCCAGCCGAAGTATGCGCCTTGTTATATGTGTGAAAGATGTGCGCCTACTAATGTGCGCTTATCCCCGTGCATCTAACAACGTGCGTCTATGACCGTGCGCCTATCAACGGGCGCCCCTCACCGGGCGCCCCTCAACGTGCGCTTAGCAACGTGCGCCTATCAACGTGCGCTTAGCAACGTGCGTCTATCAACGTGCGCCTAGCAACATGTGCTTAGCAATGTGCACCTGTCAATGTGCGCTTAGCAATGTGCGCCCTTCAATGAGCGCCTCCATCAAATGTGCGCCCAGTTATTTTCGGGCGCCAAACATAGGTGCCCGGCGCCTGTGCGCTTAGTCTGAGCGCTAGAGAGAGGCGGTGAAGCAGGGCAGATGGCAACAGTGAGCAGGCAGGCAAAATGGCGACCTTCTTGGCGGGCTGCCACGTAGGCAGACCCCGCTAATCCTCGCTTCCTCGGAGACCAGCAAAGTAAAGATGTACGCCTTACCTGGTCTTCGGAGCTTCCCGGTTGCGACCTGGGCGGTCTCCGGCTGCGGGGGGAGAGGGTGATTACTGTCACCGCCGTGCTCGAGGAAGTGCACCCGCTGCCTCTAGGCCACGCCCGAACTCGTCTCGCTCGGGAGCCAAGTCCTCATTGGGACAGAGGCTGCCTCTATGCCACGCCCGAGCCCTTCTCACTCGGGGGCTAGGTCCCTGCCGCGAATCGGCCACCGGACCGAGGCTCGTACCTCCGAGGGACCACGGAAATTTATTTATTTATTTTGTTTTATATACCGGCAACCGTTTGCACATCGTGCCGGTTTACAGATAACTTACAACCAAGGATATATAGGAAATCACCTCGGGAAACTCAACTGGGGGAGGGACTGAATGGTATCACCGCAGGAGTGCGGGACTCGTCTTCAGGTAGGATCCTTCTATGAGTTTTAATCGTTAGAATTTGGAAAAACGCTCAGTGAGCATGAGGTAGCTCCAAACTGCTTTGGAGACGGAAATTACTGAGCTCCTGCACTTCCTGCAGGGGTATATGTACCACGTGCTGACGTCAGATCCGTCTCCAACTGCTAGCACGAGCACACTATACCCATTTGTTCTGAGTCCATCTGCTACACGCTAGGAAAATATTATTGTACTAGGTGATTTTAATTTTCATGTGAATGATTTTCCATGCTCTTCAGTTTGTGAATACTTTTTTTTTTTTTTTTAATTTCTATGGAAGCACTGGGCTGGTCTAAGATTATCAAGTCTCCAACTCATAGGCAGGGTCACACCCTGGACCTAATTTTTATTTATAAGTCCTGGATTATAGACAATATAGGAAAATTGGTTCTTACCTGCTAAGTTTCGTTCCTGTAGTACCACGGATCAGTCCAGACTGCTGGGTTATGCCTCCCTTCCAGCAGTTGGAGTCAGAGAATAAACTGAAAAGGCACCCCTTGATAACCCAGTGTGCCATCTGCGATCCTTCAGTATAATCAATATCCAAGCAGAATGAAAAAACAATTTAACAGCCAAATACTAGACCAAAAAAACTAATAACAAATGGTCCCAACTTGTGGAACTATGTACCCACAAGGAATGTAGATTCTTCTATTCCTCACTCACTAGCCTATATCTTCACATCTTCAAATCTCCTGTGCAGGAAGAAAAAGAAAGAAAACCAACGGACTTACCAGACTATCTGGGCGGGCATCTGGACTCATCCGTGGTACTACAGGAACAAAAATTAGCAGGTAAGAACCAATTTTCCTTTCCCTGTACATACCCGGATCAGTCCAGACTGCTGGGATGTACCCACGCTGCCTTAAGTGGGATGGGACCCGGTAAGTCCCGCTCAGAGCACTCCGCTACCAAAACAATCGGTATCTAGAGCTCGGACATCCAAGCGGTAATGCCTAGCAAAGGTGTGCAAAGATTTCCAAGTCGCCGCTCGGCAAAACTCCTGAGGAGAAACACATTGACTCTCCGCCCAAGATGCTGCCTGAAATCTGATAGAATGAGCTTTAAGACCATCAGGCACCAGTTGGCCCTTATATATGTACGCCAATGCAATGGATTATTTTAACCATCGGACAATAGTAGCCTTGGACACATTCTGTCCCTTCTTAGGACCATTCTATAAAATAAAAAGATGGTCTGACAACCGAAAGGCATTAGTCACTTCCAAGTATCTCAGAAGTACCTGATGAACGTCCAATTTTCTTAACTCCTGAGCTTGAGGATAATCGCGATCCAAATCTGAAAAGGCCGGTAACTCAACGGACTGATTCATATGAAAAGCCGATACCACCTTCGGAAGGAAAGAAGGCACTGTTCGACGCGAATCTCCTGAGTTTGAACGTAAGAACGGCTCCCAGCAAGATGACACTTGAATCTCTGATATCCGTCTCGCCAAACAGATAGCCACAAGAAACACCATAGCGTCAAATCCTTCAACATAGCCCGCTTAAGAGGCTCAAAAGGCATGTCACATAGCGCCCGGAGAACCAGGTTCAAACTCCACGAAGGGCAGACTGGTCGTACCGGTGGGTGCAAATGCTAGGCTCCCTTCAGAAAACGCGCTACATCCGGATGCCCCGCAAGGGAAGTACCGTCCACTTTACCTCACAAGCAGCGCAAGGCCGCCACCTGAACACAAAGCGAGCTGTACGCCAAACCTTTCTTCAGGCCTTCTTGTAAGAACGCAAGAATGTGTACTACTGTGGCCCTTCACAGGGACACCTGGAAACCGCTACACCAGGAATAAAAACCTTCCAAACCCTTACATAGGTAAGCGAAGTGGAAGTCTTCCGAGCGCAAATTAGAGTAGAAATCACCACCTCAGGATACCCTTTTTTCCTCAGCTGGCGCCTCTCATAAGCCAAGCCGCCTGATCGCAAAATACTGGACCCTGACGAAGAAGGTTCAGAAGGTGACCGAGATGCAAGTGGCCGTCTACTGCCAAGTTGATGAGGTCTGCGAACCATGGTCTCCGTGGCCACTTTGGTACTACGAGAACTACCGGTCCCCGGTGTGACTCTATTCATTTCAGCACCTTGCCCACCAGAGGCCAAGGAGGAAACACATATAGAAGTATGCCGCGGGGCCAGGGAAGGACTAGGGCATCTACCCCTTCTGCCCCGTGCTCCCTTCTGCGACTGAAGAACCGGACCGCCTTTGCGTTCAATCACGTCACCATCAAGTCCAAGTGGGGAACTCCCCACTCTCAGATCAAGAGCTGCATCGCCTCCTCAGACAGCTCCCACTCCTCGGGGTCTAGCTGCTGATGACTGAGAAAGTCTTCCTGGACGTGGCTATGTGAGACGCTGCCAGACGAAGCAGATTGCGTTCCGCCCATACCATGAGCTTGTCTGCTTCGGTGGCCACCGGTCGACTCCGTGTTCCCCCTTGTCGGTTGATGTGCGCCATCATGGTGGCATTGTCCAAGAGGATTCGCACTGACTGATGGCAGACAAGGGGAAGGAAGCTGCGCAATGCCAGATGAACCACTCTGGTTTCCAAACAATTGATGGACCACTTGGACTCTTGAACCGACCACTGACCTTGAGCGGAGCGCAACTGACAAACTGCCCCCCAACCGGAGAGGCTGGCATCCGTTGTCACAATCAGCCACTGTGCATTCCCCAAATCCATCCCCTGTTGTAAATGCTCCAGTACTAGCCACCAGTTGAGACTGCTTCTGGCTGGATCCAGGAGAGGCAAGCGGAGGTGAAATTCCTCGGACTTAGGATCCCAGCAGGAAAGTAACGCCCTCTGCAAAGGCCTCATATCAGCGAACGCCCAGGGGACCAACTCCAGAGTAGAAGCCATAGAACCAAGAACCTGTAAGTAGTCCCAAATGCTGGGCAAGGGGAGGGTCATCAGATGGCGAACCTGAGTCATCAGCTTGGTCATTCTCTGCACGGGGAGGAAAAACTTGCCCACCACTGTGTCAAAACGGGCCCCTAGGAATTCCAACACTTGCAACGGAATCAGCTGACTCTTGGGGAAGTTGATCACCCAGCCAAGTGACTGAAGCCGCAGTAACACCGACTGCCTGTCTACAAAGGTGTTGTGACTTCACTTGAATCATTCAGTCATCCAAATAGGGATGAACCAGAATCCCCTCTCGCCGAAGAGATGTTGCTACCACCACCATTACTTTGTGAATACGAGAGGCGCCATCGCCAGATCGAACGGGAGCGCTTGAACTGATAATGCTCTCCTAGCACCATGAACCAGAGAAACCCCTTTGTGGATGGCCGCAATGACAGACCTCAAGGTTTCCATGCAAAAACGCGGAACTCGAAGAGCCCTGTTGCCCTTCTTCAAATCTAGGATGGGACGGAATGAGCCCTCCTTCTTGGGAACTAAGAAGTAAATGGAGTATCTGCCGGTCCTGCACTCGCCCGGCGGGACTGGAACGATCGCTCCCAGGTCCTTCAAACAAGCCACTTGCTTTTTTGTCCAAGACCCGCAAGGAAACACCAAGAAAAGATGCTGCAGTGGGCGAGCAAAATCTAAAGCGTAACTGCGATTTATAATGTCTAAGACCCATTGATCCAATGTGATCTTGACCCATTCTTCTCGAAAGAGAGAGAGACGGCCCCCTATCACTGGAACGGAGGAATGGGCCGGCATACCTTCATTGGGTCGACTTGGTGTTGGAGAATCCTTGGGAAGTTCTGTTTCAGGGAGGCCGCCTACCTGGAATGGAACGTGCCCAAGCCTGGGACCTCGACGGAGTCTGTCGAGGGGGAAACGACAGGGCCCTACCTGACTGAAAGCACCGCTGGCCCTGGAAACAACCCCTATAGGAATTGAAAGGATGAGTAGACCTGGGCTTGTCCTCTGGCAATTTGTAAACCTTGTTCTCCCCCAAATCCTTGATAAGATTTTCCAGATCGTCTCCAAATAAAAGTTTCCCTTTAAATGGGAAGGATCCCAACTGAGACTTGGAAGAGGCATCAGCTGACCAATTGCGCAGCCAAAGTAATCTCCTTACAGCCACAGTGGATGACATCGTACATGAGGAGGTTCTAAGATCATACAGAGCATAAGCTGTATAAGCGACTGCAGCTTCCATTCGGTCCGCCTGTTCCGCCTCTGCTGGGGGCAGCTCCTGTGCCATAAGCAGTTGCTGTATCCATCTAAGGGTGGCTCTCTGCATGAGACTACTGCAGACGGCCGCCCTAACCCCAAGGGCCGACACTTCAAAAATCCTCTTAAGAAGGATCTCCTGTCCTGCAGATCTTTGAGGGCAGTTCTGCCCGTCACCGGAATGGTGGTGTGTTTGGCAATGGCCGATACGGCCGCATCCACTTTAGGAATCTTAAGGAGCTCCAAAAATTCATCCGGGAGCGGGTAGAGCTTCTCCATGGCCCTGCTAACGCGAAGAGTGGCTTCCGGGGTGTCCCATTCCTGAGTCATGAGCTGCAAGAGGCTCGGGTGGAACGGAAAGGATCTAGGAAGAGCGCAAAGACTGGACAACACCGGATCCCCCGGGTGCCAATCCGCCACCAATTGTGGAACTGGCAAATCCAGCTCTGTAAGCACATGTGGAATTAGAGGATCCAGCTCGTCCCTCCTAAACAGTCGGACCAACCGCGGATTATCCCCCTCAACCGGAGCGGAAGAATCCATGTTTTCGCCTGTATCCGGAGCGGGGTCTTGGGGCACGGGATCAGGCAATGGAGCTGGCGTTGTCCCTGCATCAGGGACCGGCCGAGGTAAAGGAGCCCAAAGCGCCTCCTGAGGGTCAGCAGGCCTGGGTCTCTTTGATGGAGGAGATTGCTGTGAAGTCAAATCAGCCTCTGCCTCATATGAGCTTTATGTAAGAGCAGCACAAATTGTGACGAAAAAGGGTGCTGTCTCTTTAAGGCCCCCCCCCCCCCCCCCGCTGGGGAAATAGGGGGAGGAGAGGAAGAGGGGGAGGAGGTGGAGGCTCGTATGTAGGATCGTGTGGCAGTACAGGGCTTAAACTAGGAGGTGGAGGAAAATCTCCTCCACTGGAGCCCTGAGGATCCTCTGGGTGAGAGCCACTCAAAATGGCCACCGTTCCCACGCTTCACAGGGACCTGGCCGGCCGAGGAGAAATATCCAGCCCCCGTTTGGCAAGCCCTCGCGGCCGAGGGAGAGGTCTTCTGCCTCCAGAGGCAGATGAGAAGGGCCCTCGCCTCTGGGTAAGCAGTGCAAACACAATCCGTCGAGGGAGAGTCATGTCACTGACTCTCCACATGCCGAGCACTGCACTCCCCACGGCATGGCAGTTACCGCCGCGAGAAAAAAAATCTGCCTGGGTAGAAACTCTACCCCTTCCGGAGGCCGGGGAGAATAAGCAGGCTGGCTCGGTAGGTTTTGGTTTTTTTTTTTTTAAACCGAGCAGGGGAATGAAAATGTCCCTGAATGCAGAGGAATGAAACGTCTCTGCCTCGTAGGGGAGAGGGACCGGCCCACTGGTAAATCTCCCCTACTCACCGGGCTGCCACTGACTCTCCAGGTAAAGAAGCTGAAAGACTTCAAGGCCCAGCTATGCCTCCTTAGAAGGAAATTGTATATTTCAAGTAATTAGGAGGAATCTGAACTCCCAAACTGTATAGTAAGTAAAGAAAATCCCTTTCCTTTTTTTTTTGTACTTACTACCCCGTTGATCTAGTCATTTGGCCACCAAAGGATATAAAAACACTCTTGAATAAATAAGAATCAATTTAGTAAGACCAGGACTGCAGGTTATGCTCCACCTGCTGGAGTCAGAGAAATACTGAAGGATCACAGATGGCACACTGGGTTATCAGGGGGTGCGTCTTTTCAGTTTATTCTCTGACTCCACCTGCTGGAAGGGAGGCATAACCCAGCAGTCTGGGCAGATCCAGGTACGTACAGGGAAAGTTCCATTAACCTGCACTCTGGTCCCATGATCGGATCATCATTTGATTACTTGTTTAATATCAGTTCCTCAATTGTTGTTTTTAGGTAGGTCCTCAATTTGTATTTCACATTGCCCTAGGAAGGAATCCGATCAGCTACAAAACATATGGTTACCAGTGCTTACTATTTAACCTCCCACAGATATTAATGACTTGGTGTTTCACTGGCAGTCTAATCCTCAGTCCGCTCTGGACTCACTTCCCCAAAGAGGACAGTTTAGTGGTACCACAAGAAAAATGCACCTTAGTCTACTATGAGGACCTTGTGCTCCATGAGGTTGAAGTTCCATAGAGCCAAAAGAAACTGGCGTGGGAAAAAAAATCCCACATCTCTGAAGTAGGGAAGCACTAGATACAACCATAAAAGAATATTTTTTGAAATGCTTATCTCCGCAGCTTCACAGCCATGTGAGTTATCTACATTGTTCTATTCCTGTCAGAAGCCTTAGTGTTGAGTACGGTGTTTTTCGTGTGCCCATGGGCCTCCACCTGACCCAGACCTTCTGAGCCTGGCCAAGGGTTGACAGTGGCTCTGCATGGCTGAACAATTGTGCCCTTGGCCAGGCCGGTAAGCTCCCATGGCCAACATCCAAGGATGATGGAAGGTGAATGGTCCTCCGACCATTCCGGGCCCTTTCGGACCTGCTGCAAGCAGCATGGAGCAGCAGGCCTGGCCTGAGATTGAGGGCAGACATGAAGACATGTCTGCCCTCAACATGAAGACATGAAGACATGACTATGACTGATGCGACGGCATCCAGACGAAGACACGTGGCTGATGCAACGGCATCCAGGGACGAAGACACATGGCTGATGCAACGGCATTCAGGGACGAAGACACATGGCTGATGCAACGGCATCCAGGGATGAGACTCTTGACATCCACAAAGACAACACAAGGCATGGACATTGGCACTGTCTCTCAGGGCGCCCTACTCAGGCCACCCGCGGGACTGAGTCGCGGACCACCCTGTCCCAGTACGCGCCCTACACAGCCCTTGCAGACTGGTCACGGACCACGACGGGAGCGGGACAGCACAGGAACACACATCCGGGACTTGACGGCTCAAGAGCACAGGACAACCGTCCACCGGCAGGCTAGTCCTCTCAGGAGTACTGCATATGAGGGACCCCAGAAGGCTCGAGAGCGAAGACAAGGCGTGGCGTAGGAATGAACATCAAGGAAGGCAGGAATACTAGGAGATAGTAGATCACGAAGACACCTGGACATGGACCTCAGGCACGAAGACTTGACATGGAACAATGAACACGACGAGGAGCTCCACGAAGAGAAGAAGACCTTACACAGGCTCTGGCAGGCAGGAGCCTCCAGAGCGAAGACTCCACGATGATACAAGGCCAGGAACAGCAGACAGAGCAGCCCTTTATAGGGCTGGTACAGGAAACAGTCAGCAAGGTGGGACCAAGACACTTCCTGTGTCTGGCCCTTTAAATGAAGCAGGAAGACGCAGCCGCGCGCCTAAGAGAAGCAGGAAGCTGTGCAGGACCGTGGACAGCGGCCTGCACCGACGTAGTGTGTCAAATGAGGCAGGGCTGGCCTGGGATGCAGGCCCAACGTCGGCAGTGGCTCCAGCCGCTGCAGGAGGCCCCAGGGGCGGCTCCTGCCGCTACTCCAGCCCGGGGCTGCGGCCTGGGCGCTGCGAAGAGGCAGATGACATCGGCGGAGATCCCGGGCCCCGAGGGAGAAGCAGAAAGTCCGCGGCTCTGGCTGCGGTGAAGAGGATGATGCAGGGCGGCCTCCGGGCCGCAGAAGAAACTTCGGTCCGCGGCTCCGGCCGCGTGGGAAGGCCGACGGCGGCGTCCTGCTGCGTCGGCTGAAGATACAGCAGCGTGGTAAGTCAGAGCCTGCTTGTGGAGGAAACCGCGGGCAGTGCGGTTCATAACACTTAATCTCTTCGGAAGCAACCTGTGAGCAGTTTCTTCATTTTTGTTTCACAAGATTTCACAGCTGACCTATAACCTAATGACTTCCTTTTTTTCAGCCACCAAAGCACCAGATGGATTCCCTTTGGAGTAGCTTTGAATTGTCATCCTCCTTAGAGATTAGCTCTATCATTTTTTCCATGAAGGATAACTTTTGTCCTTTCAATTCATGCTCAATGGTACTAATTATATTGCAACTCCCTCCTCTTAGGCCTACCAGCATCTACCATTAAACCCCTCCAAATCCTCCAAAACACCATGGCAAGAATCTTAACAAACACCAGAAAAACAGACCATATCACTCCCATACTCCAGGACCTCCACTGGCTCCCCATCGCCTTCCGTTCCCAGTACAAAACACTCACCATCCTCCATAACACTCTATACAATAACAACTCACCCTGGCTTGAAAATATGCCTCAATTCCGCCAAGCTAATCGCCCCACGAGAAACTCCCTTGCTGGCACTCTCCAAATCCCCTCACTTAAAATTGGGCACCTTACCACTACCAGGGATAGAGCCTTCTCTATTGCGGGCCCCACACTTTGGAATTCCCTCCCCCTCAACCTCCGCCTAGAACCATCCCTGAGCCACTTCAAAAAAGGAATCAAAACATGGCTCTTTAGACAGGCATACCCCAACTCCTCTCAATCCTAATTTTGTCCTACGAACCACCTCAGCTCACGCTCAGCCTTTATACCACCCCTTCCTGCTTCCTTCCCTTGCACTCCTAGCCCCCCATTACCCCTCCCTCTCACCCCTTAGCAACCCCTCCCTCAAAGTACCCGTGCCTTACTGTACCCCTCTTCACTCTACCCCACCCGCCCCTCTCCCCCTGCTCCCTCCCTCCTTTCTCCCCCCCCCACTAGCTTTTAACTATACATATGTGCACTTGCCTCCTCATACTGTAAATAAGCCCTCATATGCTAATTTCTCAAGTGTACATGCCTCGTTTAATTTGTTTATAAGTTCTTTTGCATATTTAACCCTAACTTGAATGCAAAAAAGTTGTAATTCTGCTGTTGACTCTCTTCCTTTGTATTTTGCATATTACCCAGTTAGCCCCTCCCTTGTTCATTGTAATTTCCCTTCTCAGTTACTTGTAAACCGACATGATGTGTCCTACGAATGCCGGTATAAAAAAGTGTTAAATAAATAAATAAAATAAATAATTAAAGTACTAAGAGCTGATTTAGCAATGTTTGTTAATTCTATTGTACATGCGTCTCTACCGTCCACCCTTAAGGCTGCAATGGTTCACTCAATCTTGAAAAAATTGGAATCTAATGTAAAGGACCCAAGCACTACTGCTCCATTTCATCACTTCCATTGTTAGGTAAGATAATTGAGAAGATAGTCCTTAAACAGCTACAGGAATTTCTAGACAATAATAACCTTCTACATAATGCTCAATTCTGCTTCCGACCAGGTCATAACACCAAACTTCTGTTGCTGTCATACCTAGACATTGTAAGAAAAGGCTTTGCTGCAGGTACCCAGTATGTTCCAGTGCTGTTAGACTTGACAGCAGCGTTCGACACTCTAACCACTAAATTATGCTAGGGCGACTTAAGTCACTAGTTATCTCAGCAGTTGTTCTCTTCTTTTCTCAAAGAGTGCTCCTATAGGGTTTCTATTGGTGATCCTTGTTCGCAACCGGTCCCATTAGCGACCAGAGTTCCTCGTGTGATCTGCTCTCTCAGATGGGTTTGACTTTCAAGATATATACGGATGACATTCAGTTTCTACTTCCAGTATCTCCTTCTATTGCGTAAATGTTCACTAAACTATCCTACTGTTTGGCTAACATTAGATCTTGGCTAACAGACAATAATTTAGTTTTTAACCTCAGTAAGACAGAGATCATCTGGCTGTCTCAAACTGCAACTCCCAATATTCCAGAGCATTGGTCATTTGATGGTATACAGATTTCTATACAATCTTAAGTGCAGTCTTCCTTTTTTAATCTTTGGCTTCTTCAATCTATTAAACCATTCCTAAACACATTAGATTTTCAGATAGTGACTTAAGCTCTTGTCCTTACTTCACTTGACTACTGCAACTCTCTGTTCATGGGTTTACCAAAGTCATCTTTAAAGATGCTACAGTCAATACAGAACTTTGCAGCATGCCTGATTACTGGCTTTTCTTTGCGCTCTCATATTACATCTGCACTCATAACCCTCCATTGGCTGCCAGTCTGATAGCAAGTTAAATTTAAAATAATCACACTAGTTTTTAAATTCATTAATGATCTATCAACTCAAAGTTTTCCAGCATTGGTTACATATCAGCCAGTTCGCCCACTATGATCCGCCTCTAGACACCTGCTTAATAAACTGTGGGGAATTATGAGCTTTGCTCCAGATGGCCAGCAGGCCATGTCAGGGGTTAACTCTAACTTCCCTTCCCTCTGACCTTTGCACTGAATGCAGCAAGACTAGCACATCTTAAATCTCTAGCTTATAATTAACCCTCACTGCCTAAGGAGAGGATACCTAGCTGCCACGTATTCAGCTGCAGGCAAAAGACAGACACATATATGGTATAAGCTTCAGCAGCCAATGAAATGATCTGTATGCACCCCCTGAGCCAATGATATAATGACACGTCTGTATGCTATGGCTAGGAGAGCCAATGATGTGATGGCACATTTGTATGCAATGGATGTATGTACAATAAAAAGGGGACCCACGGGAGTGTTCAGCCCTTTTGCCCCTTTTGCCATGAATCCTACCTGATGTGTCTTCATTGCCGCAATATCTGGTGACCCCGACGTGATAGCCCCCTGCTCATCCGGCTGGACAAAGCCTAGGTGCGCACCGCAGCAGCAGACCTGCTCCCGCAATCATAAGTATTTTTTAAGTATTTTTCAGCGAGTCTGCTCCCAACATTCGTGAGTATTTATTTATTTTTATTTATTTAAGTTTTTTATATACCAACATTCAAGACGGTAGTCCCATCATGCTGGTTCACAAGAAACAGGGGTGCAATAAACTTTACAATTTGAAGGGGGAAACTGTCAGCTAAGCAGACGTGTCATGCAAAAAAGCTGCAGAAAATAATAAAGAATCATTATTTCGTCACCAGGGGAGAAATAGCACAAGTCAGACTAGGGGACTTAGAAAAATTGATAGGTGAAATAGCCTGCCTTTGCCCATGGTATCCTGAGGCTGGAACTCTGGATGTCCAAGATTGGATTAAGATAGGCAACAGTCTCCATATGCCTCCACGCGCTTCCATACGGCAATTGTTGCGCTGGCAAAAATGCACAGAAGCTATAGAACATCTGGGGGGACACACTCACAAGGCACCGTCCCCAACCATGGCTCCCGTGGCTTCCTCTGCATCCACCTCAGAGGAAAAACCCCAGGAAACTAAAAACACTAAAATTAAAGAAGCTAGCCTCCCTCCATCTTACCCGCAAGCCCTTCCCCCACCAACCACCAGCTCCCTGTACCCCCAGCTGCCATTGCCTGTGACAGTCGTTGATTCTGCATCACCGATTTGTCCAGGTAAATTACCATCTCAAACCGCCGCTCCCTGTAATGATTTATGTGCTGCGGTCAGCATGGGGTTTCACCTAGAACAGATGAATGGAAATCTCACAGGGAAGGAATTATTGGAAGGGATTCAAGCCTTTCCCATCACAGAAAGGATCAATGATATGAGCGGGACAGAATATAGTTGGTCTGTCCTTCCCTATAGTGTTCTTAGAGAACTCAGCACAAGTATCAAGGAGACAGGGTTCCACTCCTCTTACACCCAAGGGTTGCTAGAGGGATCCCTGACAGCAATAGAATTGAATACCGCCCGGAGTGCCATAAGCAGTAACCATGCCTCCAGGTCCTCAAAGAAATTAGCATATATGACCTTGGACCAAGTTGCTGCACTCCTGATATCGCAGAGGCGTTACAAACAAAAACAGTACCAATAAGAGAGAAATGATCTAATGAGACAGTACAATGACCTGTTGCAAACCAGAATAAACCAAGTGATTGAGCAAACAAAGCAAACCTGGAAGGAATGTTTATCATGGTCCTGCTATTCTGTTGCAGGAAGCCTGCATACTTAGAGCGCATTTCCCCACAGGCAATGTTCCCCCACCCATCAGAGAAAGATCCACTGTATGCAGAGCCTTACGTTGTAATTACAGTGAAACTGGGACAGGACACTGTGTAAATTCAATGTGAAATGTTCCCCTTTGACAAAGTTAAATAGGACCAGATTTAGGATGACTCCGTCACGCTGAGATTTATTTTTGTATCTATTGCTTGCATTGCCAGTGCACAGAGTTTGCATTTTTACTGCAGTATTCGTTTTAGAACAAAGTAAGTTAAGATAGAATCTGTTTACTAGAGATCAGCAAATCCTTGCCAGTCTCATTGTTTCTGGCTGATGTTATCTAGTTATGTTATCACTTGCTGGTACATTTCTTGTATAAGGATTTTAGTTTAACTAAGTTAATATTATACTATTCTGTTTATTTTCTCTTGAGAAACACTGTTCCTCCCCCTCACTCTGTCTTTCTGTTGTTAACTCTTGGTTGCCACTCGTGGGGGGGAGGGAGAACTTTTGAAAAGAAAAAACTGGACTTAGTACTGCAGTTTCTCTCCCTAATTTCTGTATCTGTTATATCTCTGATACATTTCTTTATCACAACTCATACTTTATACCTCTCCTTCCTGAATTATCTGCCCCAACTGTGCGTTGCAGCTTTCAAAGGGGGGCACGAGACAGATCAGATCTCCTGCTGATCCAAACCTCTTTTCCCTCAACCTTCAATACTGAACCTTTTTAATACTTTCAAACTTCTTTAATACTGAACTGAGGTTACTGACAAGGACATTTAATAGTAGTAACAGTTGCTTTAGTGTGTAGCAGACAGAGCTGAGCGAACAGCGTGTTTAAGTTCCTATTCTAATAATTAATTGATATTGTATTCTGATAATCCACATTGAATTTAAGCTCAGAGTATTATTGATTGAATTTATTGTTCCAGGTTGCAATCTATAAAGTGATGATGGTGCATCCACTAGGAGGCACTATGCTATCCTATCATATGCACTATATTGCTATTTTAATAATTCTGTTGTATACTAGTTTTTATTTTTCAGGTCTACAGTCCTCCTGTCTTAAAGAAACTTCAGTCTTATTTTCTTTTTCTAATTTTTATACAGAATTCTGAACTTTTATTTTTCAAACATTTTACTAACACCTTTTGATCTTTGATCTAATTTTATTTCTGATACATCTTGATATGACACTTAAGTTGTTTCTTCATTGTTTTTAATAATAAAGCGGAAAAGCATTATATAAGATTAGTAATAGTAGAGTTATAGCCATGATGAAATCTTCTCATTAATTAATCTGAATTTGACTGAATACACCATTGATTTTCAGAAATCATCCCTTCAAGCCTTTTCCATGCCTTTGCCACAGAGGACATCCTGCAGCCATCATTAGGAACTGCACTGTTGATACCCTTTGCCTAATTTTCTCTTTGCGTTTGTTTTGCTCTAGATGTGTTTCCTTTGCTTAGATGAGAACCTGTTATCCCTTTTTCTGACGCTGCAGTCAGCTCTCCAGAACCGCAGACATCAACTTTACATCGCCCATATCAGAAGCCACCAGCCTTTCCCTGGATGGATTTCTGAGGGCAATGCAGTTGCAGATGCAGCCACAAAACAGGCAGTGCTTACTGTGACACCCTGGAATAGTCATTCCATGTTCCATCAAAATGCTAAGTCTATTGCAAAACAATTTAATATCCCACTAGAACAAGCCCGAGCTATTGTACAGCAATGCCCCCAGTGTTCACAAGTCACCTCTGCCCCTTCCATGGGCGTGAACCCACGAGGCTTATGTGCCAACAAAATCTGGCAGATGGATGTTACCCAATATCCCTCCTTCGCCCCCTGGAGGTTTTTGCATGTAACCATTGATACTTTCTCGCATTTTCTATGGGCCACACCCCAAAAAGGAGGAGCTACTAAACATGTTATTAATCTCTGTATAAAAACTTTTTCTATAATGGGATTACCCTCTGTTCTGAAAACTGATAATGGCCCTGCTTACAGCAGCCATTCCTTTGCTGAACATTAAACACATATTTGGCATTCCCTACAATTCCACAGGGCAAGCCATTGTGGAGAGAGCCAATCACACCCTTAAGACAGCCCTTAACAAACACAAACAAAAAAAAGGGAATGCCATTGGACTTCCCCCTAAACAGGACTGGCATCTAAACATATCAAATTCAAATCAGACCACAGCCGTGGATAATCATTATGGGACTAGGGTTAGTCACCCACAGCTGTCAGTCTTGTACAGAATGTTACCTAACCCTGTCTGGCATGGTCCCGTTCCCTTGTTAACATGGGGATGTGGATATGCTTCTGTGCTTGCTCCCACAGGTCCACTTTGGGTTCCGAGCCGTTGTATAAAGCCGTGTAAGAATGGCGTGGCATCAAGATCTACAGAACCCGATCCCAAACTTCTCCCTGAGCCTCCACAGCCCTCAGAAGGACAGAGACCGGACTCCCCGCAAAAAGCAGCACACATGACCTGGGGACAGATCAAAGCGCTATCTGACCAATCTGCACAACTCTTGGAACAGCAAGGCCTTGAGAAAACTCCAGAGAACTTCTTATTAGCTGCCTTTTCTTGCCTGAATGCCAACTCATTAACAATTGTGTTCTGCACCCTCCTCTTCTGCCTTATTTCTCCAGCTATGGCGATTTCCGAACAAGGACTCTGGCAGGACAACATGTACATCCTCGATGCACAGAACTTTTCACACCTGTTGAATCGAACAGACTGTTGGATCTGCATACACATGCCAACCCATACCCACGGAGGACTAATGATGCATGCCGTGCCATTTAATCTTACAGGATGGATGAATTTCCCGTGGCCGGGAGGTTATCCCCTTAACTCTCCAGTTGGTAATACCATAATACCCATTGGCAGCCGTATTCAAGAGACTGACGCTCTTTGTTGGGACTATGATCCAGGGGATGGGAAGGGGTTTCAGGTGGTAAAATATCCATATTGTAGCCGAACCATTGTATTAGAAGAAGTCATGATCAGATCGTACACTAATGTAACAGCATACCCTGAATTCCCACAAAATATCACAGAATACTTGCATAGCTTTACCAACTATATGTGCAATTGGCTGATCTCAGGATGTTCCGAGGGGAAACCAAAAAGGTGTGAAAGAAAAGAAAAATTCTCAGACGGGCAATTTAGCTTGTGTGAATATGTATCCGCAATGGTACAGCAAGTCAAACAGCCCCGTAACTGGTACACTAACCAGATAGGGAACATTTGGATGTTGTGGGCATAGAGCATATATGCACATTCCCCCCAGATGGAGAGGCAGTTGCACTCTAGGCTACATCCTCCCCTCATACTATGCAGTCAACAATTTACCTAAAGCAAGACTCTGTAACCAAAGGGAGGCGATCAAGCGTCCCATAGATAAGTATACAGAAACCCAGGTAGCTAGAAGCCTGTTTCCCCCAATGGGAACAGCTATGAATTACAGAGACTTACACATCCTAGCTAACTGGACGACTGCCCTATTTAATCAGACAGTCCATGCATTAAAACTACTCACAACAGAAGTTTCTCAGATTAGAGAGGTAGCATTACAGAACCTCTATACCTTAGACACCATTTTAGCTTCAAAGGGTGGTGTTTGTGCATTAATTAGATCTCATTGCTGTGTATACATATCAGATTATAAAGCAAACCTCACACATACCATAGAGCAGATGGAAACCATGGTTGCTGATGCACCACTTTCAAACAAAACACCAACTTCTCCCTGGGACTGGCTATGGTCCTGGCTTCTTGATATTTCTGGTCTCAAAAAGGTGATTCCTATTATAATGATTGTAACTGTCTTAATTATTTGCCTGTGCTGCTGTATTCAGTGCATACCCAACCTCATATCCATACTGAAACCTTGCTTTCAGCCTGGATACAAAGATGTCTTGTATGCTGCTTAATAGGGAATCATGAGTCCTGCAGTAGTTGGCACACCACGCTGCACCAGCTCTAGGTGATGTGGAGAATCAAGAGCTCTGCGATAGCTGGCACACCACGCTGACTCAGCTTTTCTCTCCATATCCCCCCTCCCCTATCTCCAGCCCATACGCAAAGCATAGCAGGTTTCAGTAGGGGTCTAAAGCATGGATACAGAGATATTCTTATGCTGCTTAAATAAAAACAGAAAAGGTGAGATGTGGGGAATTATGAGCTTTGCTCCAGATGGCCAGCAGGCCATGTCAGGGGTTAACTCTAACTTCCCTTCTCTCTGACCTTTGCACTGAATGCAGCAAGACTAGCACATCTTAAATCTGTAGCTTATAATTAACCCTCACTGCCTAAGGAGAGGATACCTAGCTGCCACGTATTCAGCTGCAGGCAAAAGACAGACACATATATGGTATAAGCTTCAGCAGCCAATGAAATGATTCGTACGCACCCCCTGAGCCAATGATATAATGACACGTCTGTATGCTATGGCTAGGAGAGCCAATGATGTGATGGCACATTTGTATGCAATGGATGTATGTACAATAAAAAGGGGACCCACGGGAGTGTTCAGCCCTTTTGCCATGAATCCTACCTGATGTGTCTTCATTGCCGCAATAATAAACCATCACACAATCTATCCGATTGAAGGAATCATTGGAATCGATGTTTAAGGTTATTGGTCCTACGCTCCGGAGTAAGCTTCTGGAGTTTTTAAAACATAAACATGACTACTGATGTTTCAGGAAAATTCTTTAGGTGTATTTATTTTCCATCGCATTTAATGATGAAATTGCTGCTCCTGCCAGATAGGAGTGGCAACTTTCACAGGTGATGCTTGAATGTATATCTGTAAGTTATTATTCTTACAACTGTATATTTTAATTTATTTTATATTTTGTGTATGTTATGTTGTTACCTACTAAGTTTTGTATATCAGTGGGATGTAAATGTTTTTAAATAAATACATACATAAATTAATACATCTAAAATAATAATAATTAAACTGTTTTATCTGTAGAATTGCTTTAGAAAACTGCCCTCATAGTAGGGGAGTCTGTTTTACTTATTGTGTCTAAAGGGATTGACATTGCTAGTACCACAGAAACCGAAATGATGGCAGAAAAGGACCAAATGGTCCATCCAGTCTTCCAAGTAAGCTTATGGTAATTTATGATGTGCCGTGTAGGTTACCCCATGCTTATCTGTTTCCCAGACCATAAAAGTCAAGGCCCTCACTGGTTGCTGTTTGAAGCCAATTCCTCGTTACCCTTGTGCTTACCAGTTTCCCACACTAACCCTCGTTGATTGCTGTTGAATCCAATTCCCTGTTATACTTTACTGTTGAAGCAGACAGCAATGTTTGAGATGCATCAAAGTATCAGTCTTATTGGTTAAGGGGAGTAACCGCCACATCAGCAAGTTACCCCCATACTTGTTTCCCCAGACCATAAAATTTGGGGCCCTCACTTGCTGAACGAATCCAATTCCCCTTTTTCCCCTGCCATTGAAGGAGAGAGCAATGATGGAGTTGCATCAACAGTATCAAGGCTTATTGGTTAAAGCCGCACCATCAAGTTACTCTATGCACTCTTTTTTTCATTTCCATCCTTTAGCCTTTAGGGATCCACAGTATTTATCCCATGCCCTTTTGAATTCTTTCACTGCTTTGGTTTTCACCACCTTCTCCGGAAGGGCATTCCAGGCATCCACTACCCTCTCTGTGAAGAAATATTTTCTGACATTGGTTCTGAGACGTCCTCCTTGGAGTTTCATTTTGTGACCCCTAGTTCTACTGATTTCTTTCCAATGGAAAACGTTTGACGTTTGCGCATCATTAAAACCTTTCAGGTTTCTGAAGGTCTGTATCATATTGCCCCTGCGCCGCCTCTCTTCCAGGGTATACATATTCATATCAGTCAGTCTCTCCTCATAAGTTTTCTGATACTGACCCCACACCATTTTGGTAGCCCTTCTCTGGAACTCCTCCATCCTGTCTCTATCCATTTTGAACTGAACACAGTACTCCAGCTGAGGCCTCTCAAGGACCTGTACAAGGGCATCACCACCTCCATTTTCTTACTGGTTATTCCTCTCTATGCAGTCCAGCATTCTTCTGGCTTTAGCTATCACCTTGTCACATTGTTTTGCTATGTTCAGATTGTCAGAAATTATCACCTGAAGATCCCGTTCTTGGTCTATGCACATCAGCCACCCCCCATACAGCTCTTTTGGATTACCGCATCTCAGATGCATGACTCTGCATTCCTTGGCATTGAATCCCAGCTGTTAAATCTTCAACCACTCTTCAAGCCTTCATTCTCTCTTCTTCTTCAGGCATGTCCACTCTGTTATAGATCTTGGTATTATCTGCAAATAGACAAACTTTACCTTCTATCCCTTCCACAATGTTGCTCACAAAGATATTGAACAGAACCGGTTCCAATACCGATCCCTGAGGCACTCCACAGTAATAAGAGAAGAAAAGGACCTAATAGTCCATTCAGTCTTCCCAGCAAGTTTCTTATGGCAGTAACTGCTGCTCTGTGCAGGCTATCCCCATTTTCTGTTAAGGGTAATAACTGCCATTCCACCCCCCAATCTTATGTTAAGGGTAATAATATTTACAATAAAAAACCAAGCAACTGTCAAACCCATAACAAAATTACTGCTAGCAACATTTTAATGGGGGGGGGGGGACGGGGACGGGACACAGCCTTCTTGATAATTCAGACAATGCTGCTTGAATGTTCTTTGCTTTTGGACTTGACTATAGAAGCAGTCCTGTGCTTTCTTCCTAAGGTCTGCGTATCAGTACCCAGATCCCCCTCCCCCTCAATGCCACCTTCGAAGTGGAGAGTGATGTAAGGGATGAGCGATAATTTCATCCAATATATAAGAAAGAGCTCTCTTGGCTGCTGGAGACAGAGAAATACTGAGAGGATGCAGGTTGCACACCGGACTAAGAGGGGGTGCTCTCAAGGTTTTTATCTATCTCCATCTGCTGGAAGGGAGGCAAAACTCAGCAGTCTGGACTGATCCGGGTATGCACAGGGTACAAAACTTTTTCCCTAAGCTCCCCCAACAATTATTGGTGCCAATTTGGGGAAAAAAACTCCAGCTAAAGCCAGCTTACATCACTTCCTTTAGCCAAAGCAAATCCGCCTCCCAGTAGGAGCACGACACCCCACGGCAGCTGCTTCTGAACGACCTCCCAGGTCAGCAAGGGAGAAGGAAAAAACTGTTTATCTATATAAAAAAAAAAAGAAAATTGAAATAACTGAACTATATCAGGATACGTTAGTTTTCAAAAGAACACACAGAATTCACAGTGACAGATTGCACAACAAAAATAGCATTTCACAGTCTCATATTTTCCCGTGATTCCTGTTAAGTTCAGGAAGATTCTCACAATTCCCGACTCATCTATGCTGTTGCAATAAAGTTTTATGGCTAGATTTAAGCACCAGGCACAAAAAAAACCCAGATACTCGCAGGCTTTGGAAACAACACATCTTTTGATTGAGGATTTCTTTTCTTGCAACTTCTAGAAGGAAGAAAAATTGCACTGAAAAAAAATCATGCCAGTGAATACATTTGCAAAAAAGCACTAGGGAACTGTAACTTTTGAACATCCGCGTGGGTGCACATGTATGCACATATGCTGGCTTGCGCCAATGGATGCAGCCATTTTATAGCATATGCGCATATATATGTGTATGTTATAAAATTGGCAGTATGCACGTACATGTGTGCACAATTTTCTTTGGACGCAAATGCCGCCTCTACCACGTAATTTGAGGGATTTTGCTAGGCACATGCACCGACGCAAATACCTGTTTCCCCAGTTTGTTCCCAGTTCTCCCCGGTAAAGGATAGGACTTCCTGATCCCCCTAACTAGACAGCCTCCCTTTTACCCTATTAGCCCGACCCTTCAAACCCTGCTGACTAGCCCTGATTTTTTTATTTTACAACTTCCACGCCATCCATAGCAAAAGTAAAGTTACGCAGTAGGGGACCCTGGTACGCACTTGTGCACATAATTATTTATGCGCACATTTCAAGTGACCCTCCTGGAACTCCAATGTCCTGCCCAGACCATGCCCATGCCCGCCCCCTTTTTAACCTTTTGATTTATGCACATACCAGGAGATGTGCGCATACTTGGGCACTTCTTAAAATGCACGTGGTGCGGGACGGCCCAAGACAGTATTATCCCCACTTTAAAAATTCACCTTTCCGATTTTGCCTCTAAGGGCTTAAATTAAGTCGCAGTAAATTAAAATGGTGTGCACAAAGATTCATGGTTTCTAAACTGCAAGGAGCAGACCTGCATATGTTTTTAGGGTGACATTGGAAAATATTTTTGTTTCATTTTTTCTTTATTTTTATTTTGTTTCACATTTTTTCATTTCATTTTCCTGTTTTACTGAAATCCATCCACTGCACATGAAAACAAAAACAAAACAAAATTTTGTTATTTTTGTGTACTGGATTGAAAAAGTTACAAAACGAAACAAAGGTCATTGGTGTTTCCCTATTGTTTTAACACAATAGCATATTCCTAATTTTTATGCCTTTAATTTGCTCACAGTTGTTTAATCTGAGCTTAGTTGATTCCTTTAACTATTGTGCCAATATGTATTAAACGATCCTACGTTTGTTAAATTTTATGGTACTCCCTATGCCGGAGTCTGTGTCTCTCAAATGGCATCGCAGCTTTGCGATGTGCACTTTTCTTTGCTTGGAGTAAATTTTGCTGGCATGCGTTCAGTGAGTTTCTGCTTACATTTAATCATTCTCAAACTCCTTTTTCTGCTTTTAAGATTACCTTCTTCGGTCTCTCCAGAGTCACCATTATGCCACCTGAACCGGGGCTTGGTGGCAGGCACTAAGAAAAGCAAAACAGCAATGAACATAGCCACTGTGGCGTCTGAGACGTATCTGGGTGAAAACAATGAAGCAGAAATGTTATCAGACAGTTTCTGATTGTCATGGAATTTTTACATTTTCTTTCATGTTCAGTTTGGGATTTTGTTTCGAGGTCCATAAGAATTGTTAATACTAAAAACACTGATATTAAAAAAAAAATTTTGGTGGGGCCTAACCTTTCAAATCTTCCCCCATTCTGCACCAATAGGGAAAGCCTCAGACTCTACAGGAGATATTTATCAACACTGCCAGCCTTCCAGGGATCTGGGTCACATGTATTCAAAATTCTCTTTTTGGATTGATCAAAAAATTGCACACATTAAAACAAATGAATTCATTTCAATGCTGCTCTTCATCTGGTTCAATGACTGGGCTTGTGTTGGAAGACACTTTTTTTAAGCACGTTGCACAATATTAAGAAATATGCAGACTTTGCCCTACATGCAGACCAAAGACTCATCCAAAGAGCACAATCTTATTTTTAAAAAAACATTTCACAAATTTTTAATTTCTGCATTTAAATTTGGCTTTAAAAATCTTTGGAAGTTATGCAATGCCTCTTGAGGGGCAGGGGCAAAGGAAAGCAGAGTTGCTTACCTGTAACAGGTGTTCTCACAGGACAGCAGGATGTTAGTCCTCACATATGGGTGACATCATCAGGATGGAGCCCAATCACAGAACACTTTTGTCAAAGTTTCTAGAACTTTGACTGGCATCTACTGGGCATGCCCAGCATGGCACTAAGCCTGCATCCAGTAGGGGTCCCCCTTCAGTCTCGTGTATAGTAAGTACGTGTGAAAAATAAAATAACAAATCGCAAGCGAACCCAACTCCGCAGGGTGGCGGGCGGATTTCATGAGGACTAACATCCTGCTGTCCTGTGAAAACACCTGTTACATGTAAGCAACTCTGCTTTCTCACAAGACAAGCAGGATGGTAGTCCTCACATATGGGTGAGTAGTGAGCTGAGGATGCCCGAGCAATGCACCAAATGCACCCAAAGACGTGCAACAGGCACAACAGGGGTGGATTTGGGTAGGAGGGCATCCTGAAAACCCTGAACGGGTTGCTGGTAGGATGTTGGGTAGTTAAGCTGAGAATAAGTTGCGTAGAACAGATTGGCCAAAAATGGAATCTTGTCTACCAGCCTTATCTAAGCAATAATGGGCTGTGAAGGTATGGAGAGAGCTCCAGGTCGCAGCCTTACAAATATCAATAAGTGGCACCGAACGAAGGTGTGCCACTGAAGTTGCCACGGCCCTAACAGAGTGTGCTTTCACACGGTCTTGTAGCGGAATGCCTGCTTGCTGGTAGCAAAAGGAGATACAGTCCGCCAACCAGGAGGAAAGGGTCTGTTTTCCCACTGGATTTCCCAATTTGATGTTATTGAAAGAAACAAATAATTGAGTGGACCTCCTGTGGGCTGACGTGTGCTCTAGATAAAAGGCTAGGGCATGTTTGCAGTCCAGGTAATGTAGAGCCTGTTCTCTTGGATTTGAATGGGGTCTTGGAAAGAAAGTAGGTAAGGTGATGGATTGATTAAGATGAAATTCAGACACTACCTTCGGTAAAAACTTAGGGTGTGTACGGAGGACCACTCTGTCATGTAGAATTTTGGTGTAAGGAGGGTAGGTGACTAATGCCTGTAATTCACTAACTCTGCGAGTGGATGTGATAGCGAGAAGAAAAATCACTTTCCAAGTGAGATACCGGAGATCACAGGAGTGGAAAGGCTCAAATGGAGGTCTCATGAGTCATTCTAAGACCACATTAAGGTCCCAAGCAGGGGCCGGAGTGCGCAGTGGAGGTTTCAGGTGGAGCAAACCTCTCATGAAGCGTGTGAATAAGGGTTGTGTCGAAATAGAGACATTTCCCACGCCGTTGTCGAAAGCGGTTACCGCACTGACATGCACCCTTATAGAGGAAGTTTTCAGGCCTGACTCGGACAGGTGCCAGAGATAGTCCAGAAACTTCGCAGTGGAACAAGTGAAGGGGTCTATGGACATGGACGTGCACCAGATCACAAACCTTTTCCACTTAGAACGATAAGACCATCTCGTGGAAGGCTTTCGTGAAGCTACCAGGACTCGGGATACCGACTCTGAAAGGTTAAGGGGTTGAAGTATTAACCTTTCAACATCCAGGCCGTCAGTGACAGGGCCTGGAGTTTGGTGTGGCATAGGCACCCATTGTTCTGAGTTATCAGAAGCGGATTCTTCCCTAGAAGCATGCGCCAGACTTGGAGTGGCCAGTGAGGGGCTATCAGAATCATTAAACACTTGTCCCTTCGTAACTTCACGAGAGTCTTGATATGAGTGGAAGTGGAGGGTACGCGTAGAGGAGACCGCTGGACCACGAGAGGGCAAAGGCGTCCGTCTGCTGTGAGTGGTGGCTGTGAGTGAGCGAGCAGAACTTCTCTACTTTGCGTTGTGAATGGACGCAAAGAGATCTATTTGTGGATAACCCCAATGTTAGAAGATTGTGTCCGCTACCGTGGGGTTGAGAGACCATTTGTGCGGATGAAAGGTCCGGTTCAACCTCTCCGCCAGAATATTGTCCACGCCCACCAAGTAGGTTGCTCTGAGGTACATGAAGTGGGAAAGAGCCCACGCCCATATCTGTAGAGCTTCTTGACACAGAAGGTAGGAGCCCATTCCCCCTTGCTTGTTGATGTACCACATCATTACCTGGTTGTCGGTTTGAATCAGAATGGTCTTGTTTGATAGGCAATCCTGAAAGACTCTGAGGGCATATCTGATCGCTCGAAGTTCCAGGAAATGTATCTGATGTTTGGCTTCCTCTGGAGACCAGGGACCCTGAGTCTGTAGGTCGTCGACATGAGCACCCCAACCTCGATTGGAGGCGTCCATTGTTAGGATAATTTGAGGTTCTGGAACCTGAAAGGGAAGGCCTTGAAGGAGGTTGGAGAGCTGCATCCACCAGGCCAGCGACAGGCGGAGCTGCTTGGTAACATGGACAATGCTGGACATTGGATGGTAAGCCTGAGTCCACTGGGACTTCAGAGTCCACTGCATGACTCTCATGGAGAGGCGTATCATTGGAGTGACATGTACAGAGGATGCCATGTGACCCAGCAAAATGAGGAAATGACGAGCTGTCAAGTAATGTCAATTCTGGAGGCATTGTGCCAGAAATATGAGAGTTCAAGCTCGATCCTGAGAGAGGAATGCTTTTGCCTGCATGGTGTTCAGGTCGGCTCCTATGAAGGATAGGGTTTGAGGCAGAACTAGGCTGGACTTGGGGTACTTGATCAGAAACCCGAGAGACAGCAACATATGGATAGTTAGACGTAAGGAAGCTAGTGCATCCCTTTGAGTTGGAGCCCTTATCAGCCAATCGTCGAGATAAGGGTAGATATGGACACCTTGACATCTCAGGTAGGCTGCGACTACTATGAGGCACTTGGTAAAGACTCGAGGTGTGGATGCTAGGTCGAATGACAGTACCCGGTACTGAAAGTGCCGGGGACCAACCAGGAATCGAAGGAATTTGCAGTGTGACGGAGTGATCGAGACGTGTGTATATACGTCCTGAAGATCTAGAGAGCAAAGCCAATCTCCTCTTTGTAGAAGAGGAAGTAGAGAGCCCAAGGTTACCATCCTGAACTTTTCCTTCTGCAGATATTTGTTTAAGGCACGCAGGTCCAGTATTGGATAAATCCCCCCTGACTTTTTTGGGATGAGGAAATACCTAGAATAGAACCCCTGCCCCTGCTGGGAGAGGGGCACTGATTCTACTGCCTAGGATTTCAGGAGGGCTGAAACCTCCACCTCCAGAAGAGAGGAGTGGTCGGATGATCCCCACGTCGGCCGAGGTGGGGAGTCTGCTGGTACAGACAGGAAGTTGAGGTGGTAACCTTGTGTCAGTACAGCAAGTACCCACTGATCTGAAGTGATCATGTGCCATATGTTGGTGAAGTGGCACAACCGACTTCCGACGGGTATGGACGGTAGAGGAGGTTGGCTTATGCTCTCCAGCGAGGAGTCAAAATCCAGCAGCTGGGCCCGGTGGAGGGGCTGGCTGAGTCTTCTGAGGCCGGGATTGACTGGCCTGACCTTTCTGGTAAGGTCTGGAGGGGTGACCTCGAGTAGCAGGAGGATAATATCTCCGTGGCTTGAAGAATGGTCACTTAGAGTCTCTTCAGAATGTCCTTTTAGAGGTGGATGGGAAATCAGAAGGCACGGACGAAAGCTGGCGTAATGTCTCGTGGTGGTATTTGAGCTGTGCTACAGTCTCTTGGATTTTTCCCCCGAAGAGATTGTCTCCAGCGCAGGGAGGTCAGCCAATCAGTCCTGTACCTCTGGTCTTAAGTCAGAGGACTTCAGCCAGGCCCACCTTTTTGCACTAATTCCTGCTGCGGACACCCTAGAGACAGTGTCAAAAATATTATAGGCAGCGCGGACCTCGTGCTTGCCAGCATCTGACAGGGCATAAGTTGATCCTGAAGCTGGTTGGGTAAAGATTCAGAGAAATCCTGGATCTCCTTGAATAGGTCTCTGTTATACTGGGTCATGTATAACTGTAGGAAGCAATGCGAGAAAAAAGCATTGATCCATGGAAAACATGACAGCCAAATGCATGAGGGACCTCTGTTCTTTCGAAGGAGGAATGGAAGAATGAGGTTTAGAACATCATGCTTTTTTCTGGGCTGACTCCACAACAACAGAATGGTGATCCAGCTGTGATTTTTGGAAACCAGGGGCTGTCTGTACTAGGTAGGTGGCATCTGTTTTCCGATTTATCGGTGGTACAGAGCCTGTATGCTCCCAATTCCTCTTCAGCAAGTCCAGGAGAACTTCATGAAGAGGTATGGACATGATCTCCTTGGGTGCATCTACGAATTGGAGCACTTCTAGCATTTTGTGTCTAGCGTCCTCTTCTGTCTGAAGTTGGAATGGTATGGCTTCAGACATTTCCTTTATAAAATTAATAAAGGACAGGTCCTCTGGAGGAGAACGTCTTCTCTCCTCAGGGGGAGACGGCTCTGAAGGTAGATCATCAGTATCCTGGGAAGAATCATTGGTACAAGGATTGTAAGGTTGATCTCCGGCTCCCACAGGATCTCTAGAGGGGAGTAATGGTGCTATTCCTGAACGATCAGGCCTAGGCATCGATGGTGGCACCGACTGAGGATGATGCGGTATCGATGGTGGCACCGATTGAGGATAATGCGGTACTGGCAGAAAAGGCACCGATGGAACCGGTGACATCGATGGGCGAATCGGTGGCAAGATCTCAGACGGTCCGGAGATAGGTTCTGGCATCGGTGTTTCCTCGTCTTCCAATGACAAAGGTATCGGCGTGGAAGGCGGTGAACATACCGGTATCCTCGGTTCCACCGGTGGAAGGGCACCGATCAGCGCATCCAGTCTGCCAAGTAGCGGTGCGAGCACTGTGCGTATCGGATCGGTGACTGGGGCCGGCGTCGGTGTCGGCACCGATGGAGGTTGGAAGCCCTGCAGTGCCTTACCGATGGCCTCTTGGATCATCTGATCCAATTCCTCGCGGAAGCCTGGGGCATGCAACCCCAGCTCCGAAGTAGGAGGCAATATTGGCGTAGCCGGAGGGTCCACCTGTGAAAGTGGAGTTGTGGCTTCTGGCACCAATGAAAGAGGGGAATGCCTAGGTGACCCAGTCGCAGAGGATGGGGCCTTCTCTGGACGGGATTTCTTTGTCTGTGGCTCTGTCGACGCCGAGGGCTTGCCTGGATTAGCGGACTGAACCTTCCGATGATGGTGTCGACACTTTTCACAATGTTCTCCTTGGTCCTTCTCTGGAGCCGATAAGGAAAAAGTCAACACCTTCGGAGTAGTCGGTGCCGGTTGGGCAGCACCAGTGTCCCGCTGCTGGCGAGAGTTCGATGGCACCAGCTCAGACGATGTCAAAGCGGTCAATGGAGTCGGAGGCTTTGCCTGAAAAAGAAACTCCATCTTCTCTGAGCAGGCCTTACAGCCCTTCGGTGTCATTTGGGCACATTTGGTGCAAGTTAGGATGTCATGGTCGGACCCCAAACATAACACACAAACCCTATGTGGGTCTGTGATGGACACTGTCCGAGGACAGTCGAGGCACCGACGAAAACCCGACGCCATGGCTTCGACAAAAATTTAGCGATGGTGCAGTCGATGGCCGGTAGGCTCCGAAGAGAAAACTTGAAGGGAATTGACCGCAAACGAGGACCGCTTCAAATGGTCCAGAAGCGACAGCTAGAATCCTCACAAACACCAAAAAAAGAGAACACATTACCCCTATCCTCCAGAACCTTCACTGGCTGCCTATAAAATTCAGGATACTCTTTAAAGCAATCATGATGATTCAGAAGGCTCTACACAACATCTCTCCCCTCAACCTATCTTTTCGACTACAGCTACACACCTCAAAGAGACCGATCAGAAGTGCATACCAGAACTTGCTTCACACCCACCCGGCTACAACTTCACTAAGGAAACGAGCTTTGTCCACTGCTGGTCCCCTCCTTTGGAACAGGCGTCCGCCAGACCTCCGCCAAGAACCCTGCCTAGCAACTTTCAAAAAGAAGCTAAAGTCCTGGCTATTCACCCAAGCCTTCCCTGAGACCTAAAACTTGATGAAGAGACAGACGGTGTCCATATCACCGTACTAACACTTTCTGTTGGTGACTATGTAGCACCTGTTATACCCTGATTTTGTACCTAGTTCTTTTACCCTACCTCAGTTATTTTGTTTTTTGAATGTTCTCCCTCAAAGTTCTATGTCAACATGTTACAATGTATTACGCCCATGAGGCGACAGTTCAGTTCCTTGTAAACCGGTGCGATATGTATTGTATACAGGAACATCGGTATAGAAAAATTAAAATTAAATAAATAAATAAAGCCTTACCTTTCGACCGCACAGTACGGAATCAATACAGGGACCCCTATGGGGTAGAAATTTTTGAAAATTATGAAAGAAGCTCTGTGAGGAAAATTCCTGTCAGGAATCTCTAGAGAGCTCCTTAACCCGTGTGGCTATTGCTGCATGGAAAAAAAGAGACTGAAGGGGGACCCCTGTTGGATGCAGGGTTAGTGCCATGCTGGGCATGCCCAGTAGGTGCCAGTCAAAGTTCTAGAAACTTTGACAAAAGTGTTCCGTGATTGGGCTCCATCCTGATGATGTCACCCATATGTGAGGATTACCATCCTGCTTGTCCTGTGAGAAAAGGATAATGCTTTTTATTCCATTTATACAAAGTCCCCACAATCAGCATTCTAAGGATTATTGGTCTGTCCACTGGTCACCTGCTTGTTTTTTGTCTAACCATTTCTCAATGATATTACTAGAACTATTGCCTGGTGACAAGATCAGGATTTGGTTAAAGCAAAATTGCTTACCTTGTAATAGGTGTTATCCCAGGACAGCAGGATGTAGTCCTCACATATGGGTGACATCGGTAATGGAGCCCTATACGGAAAAACTTCTGTCAAAGTTTCTATGAAACTTTTGACTGGCACCCAGAGTGCCTACTGAGCATGCACAGCATGCCATAATCGCACTGTAAGAACATAAGAACATGCCATACTGGGTCAGACCAAGGGTCCATCAAGCCCAGCAACCTGTTTCCAACAGTGGCCAATCCAGGCCATAAGAACCTGGCAAGTACCCAAAAACTAAGTCTATTCCATGTTACCATTGCTAATGGCAGTGGCTATTCTCTAAGTCAGACCTGGGCAAGGGGCGGCCCGCGGGCTGAATCCGGCCCGCCTACGGTCTATGACCGGCCCGCCCACTGCTGAGAGCAGACGGGGAATGAAGCACGCTGCCTTCCCTTGAGGGAAGGCAGCAGTTCATTCTCCGCTCCCTCGCTCCCCGATTGGCCGGCCAATCGGGGAGCGAGGGAGCGGAGAATGAACTGTTTTTTTTTTTTACAGCGTCCGGTGGGGGGAAGGGAGTGACTCCAGCGAAGGCACGCTGCCCGATTGGCCGGTGCTGGGCAAGCACTGGCCAATCGGACAGCATTCCTTTGCTCGAGTTTCTTTCCTACATACCCGTATTTTTCGCTCCATAAGACGCACTTTTTTCCCCCCAAAAGTGGGGGGGGGAATGATTGTGCGTCTTATGGAGCGAAAAATACGGGTATGTAGGAAAGAAACTCGAGCGAAGGAACGCTGTCCGATTGGCCGGTGCTTGACCAGCACCGGCCAATCGGGCAGCGTGCCTTCGCTGGAGTCACTCCCTCCCCCCCACCGGACGCTGTAAAAAAAAAAACCAGTTCATTCTCCGCTGCTATTGGTCGGTCTCAGTGACATAGTGAGGGCAAAGGGCCGTTGGCGCCATTTTGTTTACTGGCAGCCGACGGCCCACGCCCAGGAGATCGTTCCCGGACCCCCGCTGGACCACCAGGGACGTTTGGCAGGTCTTGGGGGGGGTCAGGAGGGTGGGGGGGTTGCAGTAAATTAAGTCGGCAGGTCTTGGGGGGGTCAGGAGGGTGGGGGGTTGTAGTAAATTAAGTCAGCAGGTCTTGGGGGGGAGTCAGGAGGGTGGGGGTTTGCAGTAAATTAAGTCGCAGGTCTTGGGGGGGGGTCAGGAGGGTGGGTGGTTGTAGTAAATTAAGTCGGCAGGTCTTGGGGGGGAAGTCAGGAGGGTGGGGGGTTGCAGTAAATTAAGTCGGCAGGTCTTGGGGGGGTCAGGAGGGTGGGGGGTTGTAGTAAATTAAGTCGGCAGGTCTTGGGGGGGTCAGGAGGATGGGGGTTGTTAATTTAAAGGGTTGGGATGGGGTTTTTTTTGGGGGGGGAGGGGTTCCCAGAGAAAGAAAAGTTTTCTGATCTGGGGAGTGGACCGAAATGGCCCTCCCCAGACCCGAAAACAAAATGGGGAGAAAAAAAACAAACTATGCACTCCCCTAATTTGCTCCATAAGACGCCCAGACGCAGAGCCGGTTTAGCACAAAATTTTTTTTTTTATTTTCCCCCTCTGAATCCTAGGTGCGTCTTATAGTCAGGTGCGTCTTATGGAGCGAAAAATACGGTATGTCACAGTTCCGCCTTTCGTGGTCTTTTTTCAGGGGTCCCCAACCACCGGTCCGCAGACCGGGACCGGGCCGTGGGAGTTTTTTGCCGGTCCGCGGCGCGCGCTCCCGGTCTCTCCCGCTGCCGTTGCCGCTGGGCTGTCAGCACATTCAAGCCCAGTGGTAACGGCAGCGGTGTTAGAAGCTGTGGCACCCGCGACTGGCCTTTTCTTCTTCCCGCGCCTGCATCCCCCCTCCCGTGACCCGGAACAGGAAGTGATACACGGAGCGGTGCGCGGGAAGGAGAAAGAGCCGTGCCGCGTCGGCTGCAGCGTCGGTCCCCGAGCAATTGAAGCAGCCGGTAATCGAGAAAGGAGTCAGCAGCATGAGCCTCCCGCGGCCGATGGGATTCTTCTTTCTTGGCCTGCGGGGGCTGCTGCAGCTCCCATTTGTGCTCGGGGGGGGGGGGGGGGGGGGAAAGAGGAAGTGAGTAAGAGAGAGTGAGAAGCAGCCAGCCTGTGTGTGATTGACTGGTCAGAGAGCTGATGTGTGTGTGTATGTGAGAGACAATGAAAGTGATTGCTCAGGGAGATGACTGATGTGTATGTGAGAGTGTGAGACATTAGTCAGGGAGGTGACTGATGTGTGTGTGTGTGAGAGAGAAAAAGCATGGAAGTGAGAAGTATGGGTATGTGGGAAAGCATGAGCGAAGGAAGCCTGGAGTTGTGGGAGTGAGAAACCTGGGTGAGTGTGCATGCATGAGAGAGAGAGACTGCTTGGTAAGGTGACTGTGTGTGTGAGAGAAAAAGACTGGTGTGTGTGAATGTGAGAGAATGTGATTCAGGGAATGAGAAGCCTGTGCACGTGGAGAGTGAGCATGGAAATGAGAGAGACTGGTGTGTGTGTAACAGAGAGAAAGTGATTATGGGAATGAGAAGCCTGTGCATGTGAAGAGAGTGAGCATGAGAGTGAGAAACCTGGGTGTGTGTGAGACACAGCATGGGAGGGAGAAGCCTGTATATCTGAAAGAGAACTTGGGAGTGGGAAGCCTGTGTGTGTGTGTATGCATGAGTGAGATCAGGTGACTGGTGTGTGTGTGTGTGTGTGAGAGAGAGAGAGAGAAAATAAAGTGATTATGGGAATGAGAAGCCTGTGCATGTGAAGAGTGAGCATGGGAGTGAGAAACCTGGGTGTGTGTGAGACACATCATGGGAGGGAGAAGCCTGTATATCTGAAAGAGAACATGGGAGTGAGAGACTGGTGTGTGTGTGAGAGAGAGAAAGAAAGTGATTATGGGAATGAGAAGCCTGTGCATGTGGAGAGAACAAGCATGGGAGTGAGAGACTGGTGAGTGAGTGTGTGTGTGTGTGTGAGAGAGAGAGAGAGAGACAGAGAAAGTGATTATGAGAGTGAGAAGACCATATATGTAAGTAGAACATGGGAGTGGGAAGCCTGTGTGTGTGTGTGTATGGCATGAGAGAAACTGTTCAGGAAGGTGACTGGTGTGTGTGTGCCAAAGACTGTTTGGGAGATGATTGGTGTGTGAGAGACAGAAACTGGTCATGGGGGCATGACTGGTATGGTGTGTGTGTGTGAGAGACATGGGCACTAAGGAAGAGGACCATAAGTATAGAGCTTAGCTTCTACTGCTGCTTCTGGTGTGTGCTACGGCCTGCAGGGAAGGGGAGTAGGAGAGCTGCTGGAGGGGGTAAGGAAAGGTGGCTTTAAGTTTATTTTTCTTGACTGCCATTTTAATTGTGTGATGTCTGCTTTTTTGAAATATTTTATTGGTGTTTGGAGAATGTTTAATAGTTTTTATGAGTTTTTAATTGTTGGATGTTATTCTGTTCATAGCTGTTTAGAAACATTTATTCTGCTTATTAGTATAGTTTTACAATTATTTCTGTGTGGGGATCTATAGCTGCTTGCTAGTTCTGTTTTCCTAATAGGAGGTGTATTGGTGTTTAGGACCTGATGAAATATTTGTAGTGTTGCCTTTTCATAGATAGGGTTGCTCCTGTTTGAGTGTATTCCATAATACAGGTGTAACTGTGTGCGGATTAGTTTATGTGCATTACTACAGATCCTGGGAGTATGTTAGGTCGGTTCTGTGTCTGTTACCGAGATGAGATATTTTGCTAGCATGTAAGCGTTTGTATCGGTCTTATTTGTTGTGTTTTCTCAGAGGACATGCATTGGTGGTAAACTGCTGTCTTTTCATAAGTAGGGCTATTGAGAACTGAGTTAATTATATTAGTCCGGCCCTCTAAAACCATCCCAATTTCTCATGCGGCCCCATGGGAAAATTAATTGCCCACCCCTGCTCTAAGTGAACTTAATAGCAGGTAATGGACTTCTCCTCCAAGAACTTATCCAATCCTTTTTTAAACACCGCTATACTAACTGTACTAACCACTTCCTCTGGCAACAAATTCCAGAGTTTAATTGTGCGTTGAGTAAAAAAGAACTTTCGCTGATTAGTTTTAAATGTGCCCCATGCTAACTTCATGGAGTGCCCCCTAGTCTTTCTACTATCCGAAAGAGTAAATAACCGATTCACATTTACCTGTTCTAGACCTCTCATGATTTTAAACATCTCTATCATATCCCCCCTCAGCCGTCTCTTCTCCAAGCTGAAAAGTCCTAACCTCTTCAGCCTTTCCTCATAGGGGAGCTGTTCCATTCCCCTTATCATTTTGGTAGCCCTTCTCTGTACCTTCTCCATCGCAATTATATCTTTTTTGAGATGCGGCGACCAGAATTGTACACAGTATTCAAGGTGCGGTCTCACCATGGAGCGATACCATGATATTCTCTGCCACAGGAGTCTCCCTTCAGTCTGTTTTGTAGCAATTAGCGTTAGCCAAAAAATAAAATAATAAAAACATATCGGACCCAACTCCGCGGGGTGGCGGGTGGGTTTCGTGAGGACTACATCCTGCTGTCCTGGGATAACACCTATTACAAGGTAAGCAATTTTGCTTTATCCCAGGAAAAGCAGGATGCTAGTCCTCACATATGGGTGATTAGCAAGCTAGAGGCTGAGTCATTTTGTAGTGAAACAACGGTGAAGTATTGTTGTTGGAAATGAATCAGCCGAAAATCACAGCAGGTTGGATGTAGTAGGAGTTGAGATTAAGTTGGAAACAAGTTCTTTAAGACAGATTGTCCATAGGCTGAATCTTGTCTTCCTTCTTTGTCTAGACAGTAGTGAGCTGCAAAGGTGTGAAGAGAACTCCATGTTGTCGCTTTACAAATGTCCAGAATAGGTACAGAGCGAAGGAGTGCTACTGAGGTTGACATTGCTCTGACTGAATGTGCTTTTACTCGCCCTTGAAGAGTAAGGCCTGCTTTCTCATAACAAAACTGTATGCAATCCGCTAACCAGTTTGACAAAGTATGTTTACCCACTGTCTTACCTGGTTTGTTTGGATCATAAGATACAAAAAGTTGACTGGATTTCCTTTGGACTGCAGTGCGGTTTAAGTAGAAAGATAGAGCACGCTTACAGTCCAAGGTATGTAAGGCTCTTCCTCCCTGGTGGGAATGAGGCCTTGGAAAGAATGTTGGTAAAACTATGGATTGGTTCAAGTGGAATTCCGTGACTACTTTAGGAAGGAATTTGGGATGAGTACGGAGGACCACCCTGTCATGTAGAAACTTTGTAAAAGGTTCATATGTGACAAGTGCTTGTAGTTCACTGATTCTTCTAGCTGATTTAATGGCTATGAGGAAGACAGTTTTCCATGTAAGAAATTTTAGGTCACAGGTATCTATAGGTTCGAATGGAGAACGCATGAGCCTGGTTAATATTACGTTTAGGTCCCATTGTATGCTTGGGGGATGAACTGGATGTTTAAGGTGAATTAAGCCTTTCATAAATTTACTGACGAGAGGCTGTTATGGTAAGCTGAGATTGCACTCAAATGTACTCTTACAGATGAAGTCTGAAAACCAGAATCTGAAAGATGGTATAGGTAATCTAGTAGTGAGGTAGTGGGGCAAGTGAAAGGATCAATAGATTTCTGAGTGCACCACAAAGTAAACCGTTTCCATTTGTAGGAATAATTCTTTCTAGTGGAAGGTTTACGTGACGCTATAAGCACTTGAGATATAGTGGTTGGAAGATTGGGTGGTTGTAAAATCAAGCTTTCAACATCCATGCTGTCAGGGATAGGGACTGAAGGTTGGGATGGCGCAACTGACCCTGTTCCTGAGTTATGAGATTGGGAGCTACTCCCAGGCGAATGGGATTCCTGACTGAGAGGTCTACCAGTGTGGGAAACCATACTTGTCGAGGCCAGTATGGGGCTATGAGTATCATGGTCCCTTTGTCTTGTTTCAGTTTCACTAGAGTCTTCGTTATGAGCGGTATTGGTGGATACGTGTATAGCAGGCCTGATTTCCAATGGCGAGCAAAGGCGTCCTTTGGTAGGCTGTTCTCCTGCCGTAGCAGGGAGCAATAATCGTTCACTTTGTAGTTCAGATGGGATGCAAAGAGATCTATTGTTGGTTGACCCCAACGTTGAAAGATCTTGGTTGCTATCGTTGGATCCAAGGACCACTCGTGTGGTTGGAACTGACAACTGAGGCGATCGGCTATTATGTTGTGGATGCCTGCTAGGTAAGTGGCCCATAGAAGAATTGAATGTGCTAGGGCCCAGTCCCAAATTTGTGCTGCTTCTTGGCAAAGGAGGTAGGAACCTGTTCCCCCTTGCTTGTTGATATACCATATGGTTACTGTGTTGTCTGTTTGGATCAGAACTATCTTGTGTGAAAGGCAGTCCCTGAACGCATGCAGCGCATAACATATAGCTTGAAGCTCTAGGAAATTTATCTGAAAAGAGGCTTCGGTCTTTGTTCACGTCCCCTGGGTCTTTAGATGACCAATGTGCGCTCCCCAACCTAAAGTGGACGCATCTGTAGTTAATGTTACTTGTGGAACTGGTTGCTGGAAAGGTAGACCTTTGAGCAAATTGTTCACTGATGTCCACCAAAGGAGGGAAGAACACAGTTCTTGAGTTATTTGAATTTGAGAGGACAACGGTTGAATGGCTTGAATCCATTGTGTTTTGAGTGTCCATTGCATTAGTCGCATGGTCAATCTGGCCATGGGAGTGACATGAACTATGGAGGCCATGTGACCGAGGAGGGTGAGGCACTGATGAGCTGTGACTCGAGATTGAATTCGGAGAGAATGTGCCAGGAGAATGAGTGTATGGGCATGGTCTCTTGGAAGAAATGCTTTTGCTATGATGGTGTTTAAATCTGCACCGATGAATTGTAGAAGGTGAGATGGTGTGAAATGGGATTTCTGATAATTGATGAGAAACCCCAAGGAGTGAAGCAAGTTGACTGTGAGCTTGAGGGAATTGAGAGCTCCTTCTTTCGTCTGACTCCTGATGAGCCAATCGTCTAGATAAGGGAATACATGCACCTTTTGTTTGTGGAGGTGTGCCACCGCCAGACACTTTGTGAATACTCGAGGTGCTGAGGCTAGGCCGAATGGGAGCCCTCGGTATTGAAAATGTTGTCCTTCGACCAGAAATCGCAAGTATTGGCGATGAGGAGGAAAGATGGGAATGTGAGCGTAGACGTCTTGAAGATCTAGAGAGCAGAGCCAATCCCCTTTTTGAAGAAGAGGTAGCATGGTGCCTAATGATACCATCCGGAATTTTTTTTTTTTTGAGAAATTTGTTGAGATTTCTGAGGTCTAGGATAGGACGTAGGCCTCCTGTTTTCTTTGGAATGAGGAAATAGCGGGAGTAGAATCCTCTGCCCTGCTGAGGCCCGGGAACTGGTTCTATGGCCCTGGCTCTCAGAAAGGTGGATAATTCTGTTTTTAGAAGTTTGGAGTGGTGGTTCACTGTCCAAGAGGAGATTGGTGGAGTGTCTTTTGGTACAGTGAGAAAATCCAATCGGTTTCCGTGAGCTGCAATTGAAAGTACCCATTGGTCTGTTGTTATGGAGGTCCAGGCGTGATGAAAAAAGGCTATGCGACCTCCTACTGGTAGGTGTGGGAGTGGACTGACGGATGGGCTTCTGCTCTCTGAGTATATTTATTTATTTATTTATTTAGGGTTTTTATATACCGACTTTCTCGATATACAAATCAAATCAAGACGGCTTCCAAAGAACAAAACTTTCGCCGTAAGGCGTTACATTAAACAATAGATATAGTACTGAACAGGTAATGTGCGGCTTTACATTAAACAATCCACATATTGAACAAAAGCAATTGAACATATTCAAAACCCCGATGTTGATGCGGTCTGAGGAGGGGTTTGAGGCCTGGAAGGCCTTTGTCTAGACTGGGGACGCTGAGCTGGGCGAGATGGTCTTGCACGGCTTTTTGGAGGATAGTAGCATCGTTGGCGGTAATATGGACGCCTTGTATCCCGTCTGGGAAGTCTCCTGGAAGGAGGTTGAGACTCCTGAGGTATTAAGGAGAGCTGCTTTTAATGCTCTTTATTGTGGCGACTGCTTCTTTTACCTTGTCTCCAAAAAGATTGTCTCCAAGACAAGGAAGGTCGGCCAGTCTCTCTTGTACCTCTGGCCTCAGATCTGATGCCTTAAGCCAGGCCCATCGACGAGCTGTAATACCTGAAGCTGACAGACGAGATGCCATTTCAAAACTGTCATAAGTTGCCCTAACCTCATGCTTGCCTGCTTCTAGGCCCTTATACACCAGTTGAAAAAAGGCTTCCTGGTTCTGATCAGGAAGTGTCTGGGTAAGCTCCTGGACCTGCTTCCAGAGATTACGTTGGTACTGGTTGATAAAGAGTTAATAAGCAGCAATTTGAGATACCAACATAGATCCTTGAAATACCTTACGTCCTAAATTATCAAGGAATCTATTATCCTTTCCTGGTGGCGTGGAGGAGTGAGTTTTCACTCTTTTAGCTTTTTTCTGAGCGGACTCAACCTCCACCGATTGGTGAGGTGGCTGAGCCTTTTGGAATCCAGGAATTGGTTGAACCAGGTACGTCGCATCTGATGTTTTGTTGACCGATGCAAGTGATCCAGGATGTTCCCACATTCAGTACATGAGTTCCTGTAGTACTCATGCACTGGCACAGCCAAAATCTCCTTTGGAGGATCTACGAATTGTAGAACCTCCAGTGTTTTTTGTTTGGAATCTATCTCAGACTGTAGTTGGAAAGGGATAGTCTCCGCCATGTCCTTTACAAAGTTGGAAAATGATAAGTCTTCCGGAGGAGACTTTCTACGGTCCTCGGGAGGTGATGGTTCAGAAAGCATATCTTCCTCTGAAGAGATATCTGTGTCAGTATCTGTACCTGTATCCCTTGGGTGCAACACTGGCGGTGGCCTAGCAGGTATCGATGGTGGAACCTTTGGAATTGTTGGGAATAGAGGAGACTGTGGCTGGTGAGGCCTAGGAACTCCTGAAGGTCCTGGAATGGGCTCTTCGTCGATGTCTTGCGGCTTCCTGGACATGGCATCGATTAAAGTATCCAGTTTCTGCATCACAGGTTGGAAAAGAGATACCTCTGAGGCTGGCATCGACGGAGTCATTGATGGAATCGTCGCCGGAATCGGGAGCGGTACCAATGGCATCGGTGGCGGAATCGATGGTGACATCGGCATCGACGGTAACAGCTCCGATGGCACCGGAGCTGGTGTCGATGGCAAAGTCAGTGCCGATGGCTGTAATGGCATCGTGTCGAGGAGTGCTTGTCGAACAGCTTGACGGATATATCCATCAAGTTCCGCCCACATAGCTGCTGGAATCAGAGCAGCTATGGGGGGAGGCGGTGATGGCGATGCCGGTACCTCCTCAGAGCCCTGAGGAGATACGGTACCCTGCACCGGTATCGGTGGGGTCGCCCTGGAATCGTAGGCCTCGGAGACTCCGCGCTCAGCCGAGGTTTCTTAGCGGAGGAGGCCGATTCCGTCGATGACGTGGTGGGCACCGGTTCGATGGTGTGCGGGCGTCGATGTCGATGCTTTTCTTTCGACTTCTCACTGCCCGATGTGGACGCCTTCGACGATGGCGAGGGGGAGGGAGTAGAAGCATCTCCGGCCTCACCTGGAAGTCATCTTTTTTTTTAAGGATTACCTGACGTATCGACCCAGAGGGAGACGACTGGGCGGACGTTGATGCTGTTGGGAGCAACTGAATTTTGAAAAGGTGCTCCATCTTCTTCATCCAGAGCCGACGTCCCTTCGATGTCATCTTGGCGCACAAATTACAGGACCTGACGTCGTGTTTTTCACCGAGGCAGAGCACACATTCCTGGTGCAGGTCCGTTATGGACATATTTCTGGTATAATTCGGGCATTTCTTAAAACCCGAGGCCATTTTAGTCGGACAGCCGTCGACGACTATGGCTTGGAAAAACGGTATGGAACCGACGAAAATGAAGAAGAAAAACTTACCGCAATGGTAAGGAAGGGAGACCCTTGCGGTAGGAAGTTTTTCTAACTTTTTCCAAAAAGTTTTAAAGTGTAGTGAAAAATCACCACAGGACTCCAATTTAACCGCGAGGCTAACGGCTCCGCAGAAAAAAGAAGACTGAAGGGAGACCCCTGTGGCAGAGAATATCATGGCATGCTGGGCATGCTCAGTAGGCACTCTGGGTGCCAGTCAAAAGTTTCATAGAAACTTTGACAGAAGTTTTTCCATATAGGGCTCCATTACCGATGTCACCCATATGTGAGGACTAGCAGCCTGCTTGTCCTGGGATAAAGTAATTTATTATGAGGTTTTTGGTACCTACCTCTCTTCTCTACTGGTTTTAACACCTATGATCCAAGAGGACATATGAGACCTCTTTAGATGTCACCATCTTGGTTATCAGTCCTTAGCCATTAGTAGCACCGATTGGGGCAGATTTTATAAATCTGCGCACACGCATACTTTTGTTCGTGCACCAGGCGCGAACAAGAGTACGCGGGATTTTAATAGATACACGCGTAGCCGCACGTATCCATTAAAATCCGGGGTCGGCGCGCGCAAGGCTGCCCAAAATCGGCAGCCTGTGTGCGTCAAGCCGCGCAGCCTGCCTCCATTCCCTCCGAGGCCGCTCTGAAATCGGAGCGGCCTCGGAGGGAACTTTCCTTCCACCCCCCCGCACCTTCCCTTCTTTTACCTAACCCACCCCCCCCGGCCCTATCTAAAACCCCCCCCACCTTTGTTGGCAAAGTTACGCCTGCTGGAAGCAGGCGTAACTTTGCGTGCGCCGGGCCAGCTGCCGCGCTCCATGTTCCGGTCCGGGGGCTGGTCTGGAGGCCGCGGCCACGCCCCCTGAACGCCCCCAGGCCGAAACCACGCCCACGGCGCCGCCCCCGAAACGCCACGTCACTCGCGACACGCCCCCGAAGGTGCGTCACTCCCGGCACGCCCCTCCAAGCGTACCCCTTTGAAAATCTACCCCAATGTGCATACAGTTGTAAACAGAGACCCTACCTATGATTCTCCAAATAATGAAGCTTATATATGACAAGTAAAATCTCAATGCAATGTGCAATTACTATAAAAATGATGAGAAAAAATTAGCGTGTATGCAACCTTAAACATTTGTCTCTGGAAATCTGTATCTTTTAGCTGCAGGTGCTAAGAGGTCATGACTGGATTAGCACAGTAATTTATCTGAAACTGTGATCAAGTTGCTGAATGGAAAGCAGAACTCACTCAACTTCTTTATTAAAGAGAAATGAGGCCCAGCCACTGACGAAGCCCGGTTCTCTTGTAAGCCACAGGATAATCAGTAGGGTAAAGAGAGTTAATACATTGAACTCCGCAAAGGAGATAGGCCCCAGCTTCCGGTGTTCCTCCTTAATCACATTGTATGCGGCCTTCTCTTTTTCTGTCTTCTTACCTCCAAAGTTCAGTACCTGTAAGCTAAAGGAAGAAAAAATGGCACAGATGTGAATCATGCAAAAGTAACATTAAAGAGATAGCACCCTTCCCACACACCACTACCCTCCATGTAGCAGGCTCTGCCCACCAGATAATTTCCCATAACTGCAGCCAATGATTTCCCAATTCACTGGAGAGTTCTAACAGGCTTCCATGGTTACATGATGTCCATGAGATAAGATACCTGGAGGAAATGTTCTGTTTTCTAACTTTGCACACAGAAATAAAAGGTAACTAAACAAAAAAAATAATACAAGGTGAATCCTTTATATTGGCCTTAATATAAGACAATTGAAGTCAATATTCAAAGGGCTTGTCCGGCTAAGTTCAAGATGTAGCCGGACAAACTGTGTTTTGAATATCCCTCTAAGCTGAACGGTTATGATTTAGCTGTATAAGTCATTACACGGCTAAAACTTAGCTGGATAAAAAAAAGGGCACATGTGGGCATCCTGGGATGTGGTTTAAATTTACCCACCTAGCTCTGAATTTCAACGCTAGCCAGGTAATAACTCTGATCAGCAAAAAGCAGTCCTAAAGTTAGCCAGAGAACTGCCTCCCTGCAAAAAAAAAAAAACCCAACCCAAAATACAACCCACAAGCAGTTGTGTGGCCACAGCCTGCCCTGCTGCCTCCTGATCCCAATAAATTTTAATGTACAGTCCAAGCAGCCCCAATCCCCCTGATGAGCTTTAATGTACTATCCGAGAAGCCATGATCCCCCAATAAGTGTTAATGTACTGGCGAAGCAGCCCTGATCCCTCCCCACAATTTCACTCCCAATCTGAACCTCCCTACCCCATTCCCCAACCCCTAACAGTGTACAGCTAAGCTAGCAGGAGAAGGAGAGATTTTATCCTTCTTCCACCATCTTCAGTATTAAGTGCTAGTACAGTAGAGAGCCCTACAGCATTTAATATGCATGTATTCATTTCACTGGCCTTCTGATTGGTCCCTTTTACTGAGCTGTCAGTGAAAGGACCAATCAGAAGGCCAGTTCCTTTCACCCAGAGCTTAGTGAAAGGAACAAGCAGAAGGCCAGTGAAGTAAATAAATGCATATAAAATGCCGGTACAGCTTTCTGCCATACTGGTATTTAATACTGAAACCAGCAAGAGCCCGGATAACTTTATCCAGGTAATTTTAGCCAAGTATATTCAGTGAGAAATTCAGTGAGAGATTCATCCCACTGATTATTTGCCAAAGTTATCCAGATAACTTTGCTGCTGGCTGGCTTACTATATATTGACCTCTTCATGACTAGCTTTTGGGAGTTGACATACTAACTTCATGAAAAGTGGGAGTCCGCTTAACCCTGAATATCAGGCTTATGTCTTTCACTAATATGGATATGACAGAGAGCAGGAAATAAAAAAACACACACTGGGGCACTTTTCTGACAGATTTTGAGCAGCAGAACCCTGGGAAAAGCTGTAACCAGATATGGCAGTTAAAGATTAACACGCTACTATACACTTCAGGAAGCCATGCATCTCCGACAACCTTAGTGAACACCTTTCCAAACAACTCACTAACCTGGATATAACTAATCCCAACATAGCCATTCAAACTTGGCACAACATTACAGAAGGAATAGCCAATAAGCTATGCCCTCCAGCAATCAAAACAATCAATCCAGATCAAAAAGGAAAACAACCCTGGTATACTCCAGAACTTAAAAAAATGAAACAGGACCTTAGACATAAGGAACACAAATGGCGTAAGACATCCAGCACTACTAACGTATCAGACTATAGAAGCTCCCTTCACTGCTACAGGAACCTCATACTATGGACAAAAAGAGACTTCTTCGCCAGCAGAATCCATGACCTCCAATTTGATGCCAAGGCTCTTTTCTCCTGTTTCCCAACTCACGAAAACCTCCGCCCCGGCTATCCCAGATGAACAAGCACAAATCAAAGCTGAAGAACTCGCTCTTTTCTTCCAGAAAAAAATTTCAAATACTCTAGCTCTGCTGCCCCCCATCACAACCCCATCCTTGCCTACTCCCACCATTCCCACCTTCTACGGAACCAGCCTTGATTCCTTCGAACCCACATCTTCCAAGGAGATCGAATCCCTCCTAAAGAGACTGAAACCATCCAGCCACCCGTCAGATCACTTACCCACAAAACTTCTGCTACGTATTCCAGACGTCATTGCTAGACCCCTAGCAGACATCATAAACTGCTCTTTATCCCACGGAATTTACCCCAACGCACTAAAATCCACCTCTCTCAAACCTCTTCTGAAGAAACCCAACCTTGACACACAGGATCTCTCCAACTACCACCCTATTTCCAACCTCCCTTTTATTGCTAGAATCACAGAGAAACTGGTCAACATTCAACTTTCGGACTACCTAGAAGAACACAAAATTCTCCATTCATCGCAATATGGTTTCCGCAAATCCTATAGCACGGAAACCCTCCTCCTCGGATCACATCATCATGGGCCTGGACAAAGGGCAGTCATTCCTTTTAGTTCTACTTGACATCTCAGCGGCTTTCGATACAGTGAACCACTCCATTCTGTTGAACCGCCTCTCTGACATCAGAATTACAGGATCAGTACACAGGTGGTTCGATTCCTTCCTAAACAATAGAAGTTTCAAGGTCAAAATCAACAATAATCACCCAGCTTCAATTCATCGCTAGGAGTTCCCCAAGGATCCTCCTTATCCCCCACCCTCTTCAACATCTACCTCCTGCCCCTCTGTCAATTACTAACAAACCTAAAATTAACTCATTATCTCTACACAGACGACGTACAGATTCTTATCCCCATAAAAGAATCCCTCTCAAAAACACTCATATTCTGGGAGAACTGCATCCAATCTATCAACCACCTCCTTAACAGCTTGAACCTAGTCCTTAATGCTGCCAAGACGGAAATTTATTTATTTTATTTTATTTATTTATTAACTTTTATTTACCGACATTCGTGAAACACATCATGCCGGTTTACAAAAAACTCAAAGGAGGAAAGTTACAATATAACAATAAAACAGTAAAAATGATAAATAGATAAAACAATAGAACAATAGAGAAATAATACAGGGGAGGGGAGTGGGAAGGGAGGAAAACGGAAGAGTGGGGGGGGGGGGCTAAGGGGAAGGGCAAAGGTTGGACTGATAGGAGTGAGAGAACATGAATAGATGCTTATCATCTCCTCGGAACTCTCCTCTTCTTCACTTCAGCTCCCCCCCACCTCTCAAATCACACAAGTAAGAGACCTTGGAGTGATTCTTGATAACCTTCTGAACCTAAAGAAAACCATTAACAACATAACTAAAGACTGCTTTTACAAACTTCAAGTCCTAAAAAGGCTTAAACCCCTCCTCTACTCACACGATTTCAGGACAGTCCTCCAAACCACGCTCTTTGCTAAGATAGACTATTGTAACTCACTTCTCCCAGGGCTCTCCCGCTCTACCACAAATCACTACAGATGCTCCAGAACGAGGCAGCTAGAGTCTTGACTAACACCAATCGTGGGGACCACATTACGCCCATTCTCCAGAACCTACGTTGCCTTCTAATAAACCATAGAATTTTATAAAAATCCCTCATCATAATCCACAAATTTATTCACAAACAACTCCAGCTTGACCTCCAGATCCCACTCAGTCTCCACACCTCCACCAGACCGATCAGAGATCTGTACAAAGGATCACTACATGTTCCCTCAACTAAAGCATCGCGCTACACAGCCACCAAAGAACGAGCATTCTCGATAGCAGGATCTACCCTTTGGAATTCTATCCCTCCGGACCTCAGACTTGAACCCTGCTCACAAACGTTTCGGAAAAAACTCAAAACGTGGCTTTTCCGCCAAGCTTTCCTTTAATCGATCCGAATTTAGGAGCCTTTCAATTTAACGTTCCTCGCTAGACATGTATCTAACTGCTATTTACCCATTGGTTATTCTCTCCCTCCCTCTTCCTTGTATCCTTTCCGGATTCCAAGTTTGCTACACCTTGTTAAATGTAACGTTGCTCCCAGTTAAAGTCATCTTGTTAATCAGTTGGTAATGTATGTTAATCCCCTAGGTTCCTTGTAAACCAATCTGATATGATCCGTATCATGAAGGTCGGTATATAAAAGAATTAAATAAATAAAGTAAGATTAGAAGGAGGCAATTCTGTAGCAGCCTCACATAAAATTGACAGCAAATTCGCTATGTAACTTAACACCAATTTTTCAAGGGAACTTGTGCGTGTAACGTTGCTTTGAAAATTATCCCACTGAAACTACCTCACGCACACAATTACATCTGCTAATTTGTACTCCCAGCATTGCCAACATTTGTAAGCTATCATGAAGGGCATTTTTGAGAGAAATTAGGGACACAGCTTAACCTCTCAACTGAAATACACTGAGCTAGAAGAGTATTTTTACATTATTATTTTTTTTTTTAAAGGGACAAACCTAAAAATTATTCAGATTTCTATTCAAAATAAGAAACCATCTCTCTTCATGAATTAGCAATTCAAAAATAAACTACAACATTAGAAAAGAGTGGTCTTACAGCAGAATTAAATATACAATTACTGCTTCAAGATTAAAATTGAGTGAACTTCTGAGCCTGGAAACAGGACGCCCCTAGCTCTAAGAAATGACGCCTAGTTAGGAAAACCCAAAATCCAACATCCAAGATCCAGTTCTCCAAGCTTAGTGAATTCATTTCATTCTCAAACCACATCTTACCTCACTGATGCCTGACATTCTTCTGACGGAAGATGCAGGAAACATTCAACCCAGGACAGGTTGGAAGGTCATTACTACAATCATGACTGAATCGTCATGGATAAGAATTGAGGATTTCTAATTGACATTTCACAATGGATTATGGCTTATTGCCCATTGCTCATGTTTTCAGGATGTAATCTTAACTTGCATGAACTGAGGCATGTCTATGTGATGTCGATGGACATAGGCTACCTCTAAAGTCATTGGTCCAGAACTTACTTGAATCCCATGAAGGAATACTGGAGCCAGAACCAGGCGAGGAACAGCATCAAAATCATGTTGGGGAATGAAAACCCAAACCATGAAGCAAAATTCACAATGTCATTGTTCTGAGGGAACAATCTGAAAATGAGAAGAACACAGATTCTCTAAAGTACTGCAGGGGTCATATAGAATTTGTTAGGCAACAGGGATGTGCTCTCATTCTAAAATGGTGTGGAAACAACAAAGAAATATTTTGACACATCTTGTTTCATTTGCCATCCGAAATGACATAACCCCACCCCAATAAATTTCCATTTCTGGTTTTTTTTTTTCATTTTAGGACACACCAAAACAAAATAACTGAAAAGAAAAGAAACAATAATAAATAGAAAACAAAACTAACAAAACATTTATCCTGGCACCACAAAAAGAAGGTCAGACTCCAGGACCATCTAATCTTTCAACCTAAACTCACTCTGGAAAATATATTGCTCTTTGTTTAAAGGAAGCCTTGCATCACATAATGCTACTGAAGTTCTCACTATAAGTCATAATGAGGAGAGTCTTCAAAAGGATCTAAAAAGATGGCTAACTAAGAACTTTTAACCAACACCTATGAGGAACTCCAAACTCTTTACAATAAATATAACAATTTTTATTTTTATTTATTTATTTTTTATTTTAATGGTTTTATATACCGACAACCGTTTGCACATCGCATCGGTTTACATATAACTTATAACCAAAATAAAATAGGCATGGCCTTTACAAAGAACAGATGGAACGGTCAACAAGATAATAACAAAAATCAAATAATTTAGCTGATAAATTCAACTGGGGGTAACTTAGGTTAGGAGAGGGGGATAAAATTACTGGAGGAGAGGTTATGTACAAGGTTCAAATACTAAGTTCGATGCGGTTACGATTCTGATTTTGGGATGGAAGATTAGGGAAGAATGGGAAGCCTGACGATTGTGGGGGGTTTTTTGGGTTTTTTTTTAACAGTAAGTAGCAGAGGGGGAAGATTTAGCATGCGAGGAAAGCGATAGGTAGGCTTGTAGGAAGAGCCATGTTTTGAGGGTTTTTTTTAATTTCGGTGTGGAGGTTTCAGTGCGTAGGTTGGGGGGCAAGGAATTCCAGAGGGTGGGGCCAGCAAGTGAAAGGGCTCTGTTTGCTTTTTATAATATGGGAATTAGTATCAGAATATAATGTGCTCTCATATGTACAGTCGTTTAGCTCTTGCCCGCACAGGGCTGCAACCAGTTTCGTGTATATAGCACTTGGTGTAACTTCATTTACTGTTTCCCATAATTTTTTTTATCTTGCATATATGACCCTATTTTAAAAACCTTTTAAAGTGCACTCATTACCCAATTCACCTATAAACCACATATCTGAACTTCTCGCCATCACCCTCGTGTTCAAAATTTAATCGAAGAGTAATTTCTTCTTTGCTTTTCTCTTTTAGTGCTATTGATGCTATCCACCGCATTGCACACGCTATTCAACTCACTTCTTTGCTTTATTTAGAAGAGTTTATATACCGGGGTATAGCAGTCTGCCTTCACTCCAGTTTACATTTCAAACAACATATTACAGGAGTAAACAAGAGTAGGTAACATTAATACATAACATATTTCTGTGTAATTCAACGAGAAAAGGGAGAGAGAAGCATAATATAAAATAAACATAGTAGAAAACATCAACAGGTAACAGGCGTTGTACCAACTGGGATTGATTGGGAAGTACGGTGTATAGACGGGGAATTAGCGAGTGTGGGAGCACTACTTGCATTTGTCTTCGGAATGTGGGCGGGCAGCTTAGTCGTCACTAGATGTGAAAGATTGCCTGAAGAGCCAGGTCTTGAGCTCCTTTTTGAATGATTTGGAGTCATTGATCATGATTAGGTAGTCTGGTAGGGAATTCCATGCTGTCGGACCAGCAATGGAGAAGGCTCTGTTCCTCGTGTTAGAGAGCTTAGCTGAAGGGAGAGGGGGTATTGTTAGATGTGGTTTGCTGGTTGTTCTTGTTGTTCGTAGTGGATTGTGTAGCTGGATCATGTTATCAAGGGCGTTGTTCTCTGTTCTGTAGATGGCATTGTGTAGGATCATTAATGTCTTGAACATGATTCGTTGTTCAACTGGGAGCCAGTGGAGCATTCTCAGCACTGGGGATATGTGGTCGGTTTGTTTTTTTGCCGGTTAATACCCTGGCTGCAGCATTCTGCAAGAGTTGAAGAGGCTTTAGGGCCGATTAATACTGATAATGGCGCCCTCCGCACTGTTCACACTATTCGACTCCCAACACTGACAATGTTTCGGCGTCTATTGTCACCTTCTTCAGGGGATTCAACCTATCAGAAAAAACCACATTATCTTTCTGTTCACTACTTCGCATTTAAAATACTTTTCTTTGCTTCCAAACCTGACCATTTTCACCGTGGGACTTACTGATTTTCTTCGGCCATATCCGGCTCTACCCTGCAGCACACCTTCGAAAAATGGCGCGTCTCGCTCAGATTCCATACAACGGAAGTTTCCGTTTTTAAATGGTTCAACCTCCTCTAACTTGCACCAATCAGCCTCTTTAACGCATGTATCTCGACCAATCAACCTCTTTGTTGAGACCTTCAGGGTGTACTGACTGCAATTTAAAGATCCACCTTTGCTCTTTTTGTAGCAACCTTTGGTTTAGGTTGCCTCCTCGTACGTCTTCCTTAAGAACCTCTAGCACCGTACATTTTAAGTTTTCAAACAGATGACCCTTCTCTACACAATGTTGTACAAGAGGTGCCTCCATTTTCACGCATTTCAAAGTGCTTTTGTTGCGGTCTCCACCGCTTCCCCCCTATCCGCTCTGCACTGCGCTTACCTACAGTGGTGGAAATGCCGCTCCCGCGGCTCTGCCGGCCCTCCAGGGCGTCCGCCATTACCAGCTCATCTCCCTGCCGCGACGCGCACTATGGACGCACAGCCGCCGGAAGTCTGGCCCCGCCCGGGCTAACGACGCCACGCCCCAAGCCTGATTTAACCGGCATTCGGTTACCGTCTCATTGCCTTGCAACGAGGGTCGCTACTGGTTAGTAGTTCTGAGTTGCGCTTCTCTTGTTCCTCGTTCCTGACTTGACTTCTGCTGGTTCCTGACTCCGCTTCTGCCTGCCGCCTGCCTTTGACCTCAGCCTGTTCCTGACTCCGCTTCTGCCTGCCGCCTGCCATTGACCTCAGCCTGTTGCTGATTCCGCTTCTGCTCGCCGCCAGCCACCGATCATTGCCCGTGCCTGATTCCGCTCCTGCCTGCTGCCAGCCTGACCTGGGTTCGTCTGCGTTCCTGCTCACAGGCCGCTTCATCCCACGGCACTCTACAGACTCCGATCCTGCTCACAGTCTGTTCCAGTTCCCAGCACGCTACAGAGTCCGTTCCTGCTCACAACTTGCTTCAGCTCATAGCACGCTACAGACTCCGTTCCTGCTCACAGCCTGCTTCAGCTCATAGCATGCTACAGACTCCGATCCTGCTCACAGTCTGTTCCAGTTCTCAGCACGCTACAGACCCCGTTCCTGCTCACAGCTTGTTCCAGCTCATAGCACGCTACAGACTCCATTCCTGCTCAGAGCTTGCTCCAGTCCACAGCACGCTATAGACTCTGTATCTGCTCCAGCACACGCCGGACCCAACTAGCCCACGGACTACAGCATTCCTATTGGACTACCTTATCATACTCTCTGCCCGGGCCTTCTTCTACTATAGAGACTCTCACTGTTCTCCTAAGTCCCAAGGTTCTAGGACCCCAAGGGCTCCTCCTGGGGGGTTCCTGGTTCCCGGGTGAAGACCTCTGCCTGTGGCTCCGCCTCCCGACCTGCCCTATCATTGGGGTAGTTCGGCCCAAGGGTCCACTCCTGGTCTGCAGCTTCCCAGACTGCAACAGTTTGCAAGGCCATGGACTCGGCGGAGTCCCCTAGTCTACAGGCTATCCCTGGGATGGCGCAACGCCTTCAACAACAGCAACATTGCATCGATACTCTTGCTGCCACTGTGGACCATTTGGTCTCTCGTTTAGAGGCTTCCACTCGTCAAGGGCCTCCTGCACCGGCATCTGTTCCTAATACCCAGCTGCCCGCTCCCAGCAGGTACACCGGGGACAGTAAAACATGCCGTGGATTCCTGAACCAGTGTCAAGTACGGTTCACCCTGCTACCGTCCCAGTTTCCTTCTGAGGCAGCCAAGGTAGCCTATATCTTTTCTTTATTGGATGGCAAGGCCCTAGACTGGGCTTCACCTTTGTGGGAACGCTCCGATCCTCTGCTACAGAATCTCCAGGATTTCCTTCTTCAGTTCCGGCTAGCCTTCGATGATCCTGCGCGTCAGTCCACGGCGGCCTCGGAGCTCCTGCACCTCCGACAGGGCACGCGCCCGGTAGCAGAATATATTATTAACTTTCGAACCCTGGCCATGGAGCTGGCATGGCAGGACGATTGCCTAAAGGGAATCTTTCTCGAGGGCTTGTCTGGTCGAATCAAAGATGAACTGGCAGGAAGGGAGATCCCTGATGATTTGAACGACTTAATGGACATTGCGGGTAAAGTAGACCGCCATCTTCAGCAGCGGGACAGAGAGAACTGTTCGTCTAGCAGAAGTCTGCATCGCCTGCCTGCCTCCTCTAGGTCACCCCCGCTGAGGGCTTCTTCTGCTTCTACCCCTGCATCCGAACCCATGCAACTGGGCAGGTCACCACTTACTCCGGAAGAGAGGAGCCGACGGCGCTCCCTGGGCCTCTGCCTATATTGTGGGGGCAAAGGACATTACCTGTCATCCTGCACTGAGCGTCTGGGAAACGCTCGTGCCTAGGTTATACCGAGGAGCTACACCTAGGCGCTACCGGATCAGCTCCTCTCTGCACACTTCCTGTAACCCTCAAATACCCCGGTGGGGAAATCCAGGTTCGGGCCTTCGTCGATTCTGGAGCCGAGGGGAACTTTATTGTGGCCGAGCTGGTGACGCAACTTGCCCTGCCTACCGTACCCAAGGTTCCTCCTCTACGGATCTCCTCGATCCGAGGGACTTTGCTTCCTGGGATTATCTCTCGTTCCACGAAACCAGTGACTTTGCAGACAGGCCTATTTCACTCCGAGGAAATCTCTTTACTTGTCCTGGAACGAGCAGTGCATCCGCTGGTGTTGGGACTTCCGTGGCTTCATCTGCACTCTCCTGTCATTAGATGGGATGATTTCCAATTAGTCAGCTGGGGTTCTGCCTGCTTTGAACGGTGCCTACACCTCCCACGTCCTCCTCAGTCTCTACATCTCTGTTCCTCGCACCTTCTGCCTGAGGCCTACCAGAATTTCCAAGATGTCTTCTCCAAGGAGATGGTGGAGATCCTTCCTGAACACAGGCCGTTTGACTGTCCCATTGACCTGATTCCAGGTACCACACCACCCCGTGGCCGTGTGTATCCTCTATCATTGCCCGAGACCAAGGCAATGTCCCAGTACATCTCCGAGAACCTTGCCAAGGGGTTCATCCATCCATCCCGTTCGCCGGCAGGCGCCGGATTCTTTTTCGTGGCCAAGAAGGATGGCTCGCTTCGGCCGTGTATTGATTACTGCGGCCTCAACGCCATCACCAAGCGAGACCGGTACCCACTCCCGCTTATCCCGGAACTACTGGATCGTCTTCAAGGGGCTCGTATCTTTACGAAGTTGGACCTTAGAGGAGCCTACAACCTCGTCCGCATACGTCCAGGGGACGAATGGAAGACGGCATTCAACACCAGAGACGGGCATTACGAATACCTCGTGATGCCCTTCGGGCTTTGTAATGCCCCCGCCGTCTTCCAGCACCTCATGAACGAGGTGCTTCGAGAGATGCTCCATTCCCACGTGATAGTCTATCTAGACGACGTACTCATATACTCTAAAGATATGGACTCTCACCGCCAGCATGTCCGCCAGGTCCTCCAGGCTCTCCGAGCTAACCGTCTATACGCCAAATTGGAGAAATGTGTCTTCGAGGCCGAGTCTCTGCCTTTCCTGGGCTATATTATCTCCGCTACCGGCTTCTGTATGGACCCAGAGAAAGTAGCGGCCATTACGAAATGGCCCCGGCCCACAGGTCTTAAAGCCCTCCAACGGTTTTTGGGCTTTGCGAACTTTTATAGACATTTTATCCCACGGTACTTTCACAGGGTGGCTCCCCTCACAGCCCTGACCCGAAAAGGAGCCGATGTTAAGCACTGGCCTGATGCTGCGGTTGCAGCCTTCTCTGATCTCAAGGAGGCCTTCCTCTCCGACGTCTGCCTCCGGCACCCGGACCCCTCACGACCATTCATCGTGGAGGTCGATGCCTCCAGTATCGCAGTGGGAGCGGTCCTCAGCCAGCATTCCGACTCTGGACAACTTCTTCCTTGCTCGTACTTCTCCAGGAAGTTCTCGCCCGCTGAAAGCAATTACTCCATCGGGGACAAAGAGCTGCTAGCAATAAAACTCGCCTTCGAAGAATGGAGACAGTGACTCGAGGGCTCCTTGCACACAACCACCGTTTACACGGATCACAAAAATCTAGAATTCCTGACTCAGGCTCAACGACTGAACCCTCGCCAAGCCCGCTGGGCCTTGTTTTTCAGTCGGTTCGACTTTGTTTTACAGTATCGCCCTGCGGCCAAGAACCTCCGGGCAGATGCCCTGTCCCGCACCTCCTGTGCTGAAGAGGACCATGAGCCACCTCAATTCATTTTGGATCCCGCTAAGGTTCGTCTGTCTGCCATGACTATCCTCTCTCAAGACAGGATGGTGCTCTCGCGCCGGGACCGGCTGACTGCCTTACGTTGGGCCCACGACTCCTTTATCGGAGGACACGCTGGACGAGAAAGGACCCTAGAACTTGTTAACCGGTATTACTGGTGGCCCAACATCCGGCGTGATGTCGCTTCCTATGTGGCCTCCTGCCCTAACTGTGCTCGCCAGAAGCCCAGTCCCGGCTCCCCTTGAGGGCTCCTCCACCCGCTTCCGGTCCCCTCTGAGCCATGGACCCACATAGCTACGGACTTCGTAGTAGATCTACCTCCGTCTGATGGACATACGGTCATCTGGGTCACGGTTGACCATTTTTCGAAAATGGTCCATCTAGTTCCTCTTCCGAAGCTTCCCTCTGCACCCGAGTTGGCCCATCTGTTCGCCCAACATGTCTTCAGGCTCCACGGTCTTCCCCAGGACATAGTGTCGGACAGAGGCCCTCAGTTTGTAGCCCGCTACTGGAAAGCGCTCTGCAGATGCTTTAAGGTAAAGCTCAGTTTTTCCACAGCCTTCCATCCTCAAAGCAATGAACAGACCGAGAGGGCCTTCATTAACGAGAGGCAAGACAGTTGGTCTGAGCTCCTGCCCTGGGCTGAATTCGCATATAACAACCAGGTCCATGCTGCTACTGGCAAGTCTCCATTCCATCTGGTGTACGGAAAGCCGTTACAGCCTCCGCTGCCGCTGGAGGCTCCCAGTGCCTCACCTGCTGTTCAGGTAACTGCCCAGCAGCTCCAGGCGTTGTGGCACAAGACGCGAAGACACCTACTCCGCGCGGCCGCTAGGGCCAAACAGACAGCCGATCGCCATCGTCGACCGGCTCCCACGTTCCAGCCAGGGGATAGAGTCTGGCTCAGCACGAAGAATCTGCATCTCCGACTTCCCTCTCGGAGATTCGCTCCGAAGTTCTGCGGACCATTCCGAATCGCTGAACGAGTGGGCCTGGTGTCCTATCGGCTAAGATTACCATCTTCCTTCCGGGTCCACAATGTCTTTCACGCATCACTGCTCAAGCCTGTAGTTCTCTCCCGGTACCATCACACACCTCCGGATCCCTCGGCCACGACCATCGATGACGATCCCACGTATCAAGTGCGGGAGGTCCTAGATATCCGCTTCCACAACCGTAGATGGGAGTACCTACTGGCCTGGGAGGGGTGTGGTGACGAAGAGAACACCTGGGAGCCCAGCCGTAATATCCTGGACAAGGACCTCTTGCACCAGTTCCACCGGGACCACCCAGGTAAACCCGGGCCTCTCAAGAGGGGCCGTAAAGGGGGGGGTACTGTTGCGGTCTCCACCGCTTCCCCCCTATCCGCTCTGCACTGCGCTTACCTACAGTGGTGGAAACGCCGCTCCCGCGGCTCTGCCGGCCCTCCAGGGCGTCCGCCATTACCAGCTCATCTCCCTGCCGCGACGCGCACTATGGACGCACAGCCGCCGGAAGTCTGGCCCCGCCCGGGCTAACGACGCCACGCCCCAAGCCTGATTTAACCGGCGTTCGGTTACCGTCTCATTGCCTTGCAACGAGGGTCGCTACTGGTTAGTAGTTCTGAGTTGCGCTTCGCTTGTTCCTCGTTCCTGACTTGACTTCTGCTGGTTCCTGACTCCGCTTCTGCCTGCCGCCTGCCTTTGACCTCAGCCTGTTCCTGACTCCGCTTCTGCCTGCCGCCTGCCATTGACCTCAGCCTGTTCCTGATTCCGCTTCTGCTCGCCGCCAGCCACCGACCATTGCCCGTGCCTGATTCCGCTCCTGCCTGCTGCCAGCCTGACCTGGGTTCGTCTGCGTTCCTGCTCGCAGGCCGCTTCATCCCACGGCACGCTACAGACTCCGATCCTGCTCACAGTCTGTTCCAGTTCTCAGCACGCTACAGACTCCGTACCTGCTCACAGCCTGCTTCAGCTCATAGCACGCTACAGACTCCGATCCTGCTCACAGTCTGTTCCAGTTCTCAGCACGCTACAGACTCCGTTCCTGCTCACAGCTTGTTCCAGCTCATAGCACGCTACAGACTCCATTCCTGCTCATAGCTTGCTCCAGTCCACAGCACGCTATAGACTCTGTATCTGCTCCAGCACACGCCGGACCCAACTAGCCCACGGACTACAGCATTCCTGTTGGACTACCTTATCATACTCTCTGCCCGGGCCTTCTTCTAATATAGAGACTCTCACTGTTCTCCTAAGTCCCAAGGTTCTAGGACCCTGCGGGTTCCTCCTGGGGGGTTCCTGGTTCCCGGGTGAAGACCTCTGCCGGTGGCTCCGCCTCCCGACCTGCCCTATCATTGGGGTAGTTCGGCCCAAGGGTCCACTCCTGGTCTGCAGCTTCCCAGACTGCAACAGCTTTTGTGCTCAATGAGATGGGTCTTCAATTTCCTCATGGTTTTGCCCACGTATAATAACTCACACGGACACCAGATCACATAAACAAGAATACTAGTTGTGCAGGAAGTTCTTGTAACGGGAACATAATTTTTCAACTTGGCTATTGGTATATGAACATTTAAATGAGCAACAACGCACATGGAAAAAGAATTACATGGGTAATGACCAATCTCCTCATTTATCTTGTCCTCTACTGGCTTAAAAAAAGACTACGCGATCCTTGATGTTATTACCTCGCTTAAATGCCACCAATGGCTGATCTCTGAAAACAGAATATAATTGTAAAATATGCCTTTTTTTTTTAATGCTGAATACCACATCTTGTATATCCTCAGAGAATGTTAAAACACAAGTTAACAGTTTAGTTTTTACATTTTTCTGTGGAGTTAACAATAACTCCCTATTGTTCCACCTTGCCCGTTTTAAAGCTTGCCGCACCACTTTCACTGGGAAACCTCTTTGGAGAAACCTCTGACTCATCTCCTTGGACCGGTCTTTAAATTCTTCTGTGGTTGAGCAAAGTCTCCTCAACCTCAGGAACTGTCCAAAAGGTATACTGTTAATTCATTTTTGAGGATGACAACTCGAGTAACTTAATAATATGTTCCTATCCATGGGTTTTTTGTAAATTGTAAAGAAAAACTGTGCTGCTTCTATGGAGATCTGGATGTCCAAAAATGGTACCATTGTTCCCCGAAGGTATAGGTAAATTGTAGCGAGGAATCACAGGTATTTAACCAGTCTACAAATTGACCAAACAATTCCTGATCTCCAGACCAGTCGTAGACCAATATAGTCTATGAAACAACGCCAAAATAATATGTGCTGCTTATATGGTGAGATGTTCAACCATTGCTTTTCAAACCACCCAGTGTGAAGTAGTACGAAGTAATGAACAGAAAGATAATGTGTTTTTTCTGATAGGTTGAATCCCCTGAAGAAGGCGACAATAGACGCCGAAACGTTGTCAATGTTGAGAGTCGAATAGCGTGAGCAACGCGGAGGGCGGCATTATCAACATTAAAAGAAAAAGCAAAGAAGAGAGTTGAATAGCGTGTGCAATGCGGCGGATAGCATCAACAGCACTAAAAGAAAAAAGCAAAGAAGAAATTACTCTTCAATTAAATTTTGAACACGAGGGTGATGGTGAGAAGTTCAGATATGTGGTTTATAGGCGAATTGGGTAATGAGTGCACTTTAAAAGGTTTTTAAAATAGGGTCATATATGCAAGATAAAAAAAATTATGGGAAACAGTAAATGAAGTTACATAAAGTGCTCTATACACGAAACTGGTTGCAGCCCTGTGCAGGCAAGAGCCAGACGACTGTACATATGAGAGCACATTATGTTCTGATACTAATTCCCATATTATAAAAAGCAAATTGTTATATTTATTGTAAAGAGTTTGGAGTTCCTCATAGCTGTTGGTTAAAGGTTGTATAATTATACGGTGAGGACATAGTAGCCTATATAGAGAAATTATTTGAGTTCTAGTACGAAGTAACTAAGAACTTTGCCAGCTAGACCTAGCAGACAGATAATTGTCCCACACAGAGAAGAATTTCTGAAAACATGTTTGGATCAGAGGAGCAAGAACGCATACACACTGAATTTTCAAATATTTATACACTTTCTCCCCTGTATACCTAATCGCAGAAATAATGGGGTAAAGTATGGGAATACCCTGGTAGATTCTCTTTGTCACTAGACTGCTGAGTGAAAAACTGCCCCAATGCACTGCAAATCTGAAAGCACCAACAGAAATGGTATGAGATGTCAATGGGATAGCCTGCATGGAGCAACCTGGGTCAAAATCCAAACTTCAATGATCATATGGAGACTGGATGTTTTGGACAATGGTTTCGCTAGTTTTGGGAGCTTTGTGGATTATTAAAAAACGTGCTAATATGACATGGCAGGGGACATGGGGGTTGGATTTAGTGTTGATCTTATAAGAATCACAGAGGAAGATGGCAAGGCCTGATGTGGCCTACTAGACAAGGCGGTAGAAGCCAGTTCTTTGGCAGATTCTGAACATGCTTCGGATGGATATGGAGGGCAGTGGTAGGAAAAAAGTTAAGAGGTCAGGTAAAAAACAAGATTAGGTGGGGCAGTTGGTAATGGATTGAAGATGGGAATTTGTGTGGAAGAATCTCAACTGAACAGAATGGATGGTCGAATTTGGCCTTTTTGCTAGTATGTTAGTATATTACTATGACATGGTATTTTAAAAAATATTTTAATTATCTCTTCTGTTCACCTAGAAGCTGTCAGTTTTGCACACATGTAAATGCTATATTTACATACTGCTTAGACCAATTAGATACTATAAGGTCGATTTTACAATAAGCGCACGTGCCCATAAATGAAAGTATCAGCACATGAGTGGAGATACACTGAAATTTTAAACCGTGCACATATGTTTTAAATTCACCAACTGCGGGTTAAGTATGCTCCTAATTTTAAGAGGTTACCCGAACACAGCTAGCGTGTCTTCCTTGGGAGTTTGTCGACTTTAATGTACGTATGTAAGCGGATTTTTAAACATGCTTGCATCAGGGACATTCCCAGTTTTTCTCAATTAATTTCTCAATTTTTCTCTCATCAGTTTGCTCAGTCCTTCCAGACCTCTCAGGTTCTTCATCCTATATGCCCCCCAGTTGACCTGGATCCCTCACCCTGTACTGTAAGCCCTGAAAGGTGAGATCTATAAACTTGCTCATCAGGAGCAGCAATACGTTTTGTGGCAAACAAGCCGACGTGCTGCAGTCTCCAGTTTAAAATTCAGAGTTATGCGCGTTAAGTGTGTTGCATCCGTCGGTCTCAGACGGCTTCGACCTCTGTGCCTCACCTTTCTTCCTTCTCTCTCCTCAAGCCTTGGGAAGATGGCTGCTGCCGCGTCTTCATGCCGCTCTCTCCGGCGTCCCCGGAACGTCAACGGCAACGGTGTTCGCCATGTTTCTCCTGAGGACCTCCTAGGGTGCCCGCGCGCCCGCCACCCACGTCTTTATCCACGTCATGGCGGGAACCTCGGAAGCGTCCCCCTCGAGTGACGTCACGCCATCCGGGTATTTAGCCTGCCCTTCGTTTGCTAACAGATTGAGTTAGCAAGGATTGTGAATGGATTGTATGCCTCCAATCTAAGCTACTCTGCTGCTTCCTTGCTGCCGCTGGAAGTCCTCTCTGCCCTCCGGGGCCAAGTACCTCTAACCTGGGTACCCCCTCCTCGGGGGCCCTTATGCTTTCTTTCAGGTATCTATTGGGATACCGAGTACTCCCTGCCTTGGTACCTGCAACTCTACTACTTCTGCCACCCATGATTTCCATCACTACAGCTATCTACCCTAGTGAGTAATCTAACATTGTCAAGTCTGTCTCATCTACAGCTCAGCACTGGGAGCCTGCATCCGGGACTTCTTCTTCACCGCGCTGCCTACTATCTATTAGACCCCTGGACTCCTTCTACTGGGTTTTCTCACTGCTGCCATCTCCTGGGCAGTATCATCAAGCTGTATAATAAATACCATTCTTCTGTGTCTGCGTGTATAGAGTCTAGCCTAGTACTGCGGTTCCTCACGGGGCTCCTCCCCATGGGAGTGGCCATCGCCATAGCACCAAGAATCCACTCCAACACCTCAAACCATAACAAAGTGAGGGCCCCGTCCTGGAATGCCCCTGACCGGCCCATACTCCACCCCTTTCTGCCCCCTTATTTTGGACATGCATACCTGTATATAAGTGCGTACTTTGCAGCTTTTTAAAATCTACATTGCTCATTCATATGTGAGCATTTTTGTACGAGCAATGATTTTAAAATCAACCTCTATGTATTATAATTTTATTTCAGTGCAAAAAAATACTGCAGTTTTCCTCATTGAAAATAAAGGCACGTGAATTGATACAGTAAATCTGAGAACATTTTTTCATTGGACAAACTTTGATAAATTGCAAGCCACTCGTTTGAGTTTGATGAGTCAGCTCAAAAGAAGGAGTCATTCCTCCATAGGGGAGGCTCAGGTATGAGTCATGGACTGGGCTCTTTTTAATTAACCAAGCATGGGCCGAGGACAATGCTGAAATTGTGACCACAGTTTCCAGCAGGAGGAGAAGGTCCCAGCCATTATGGTATAGCTATGTGGCTGGATCAAGAAACTTCTGGTACTGAGTTCCAAACGGAGCTATAGGCCACAGCCTGAGCCAGACTTTTGCCATTGAAATAGCAGGAAAGGCCTGAAAACCAGGAGAAAATAAATCCAGTGGCTATCTCAGCCTTGAATCCATTCTTCCCCACTTTCACCATAAAGGTCAGAGCATGGAGCTGGGATCAGGGCCTGACTGGGGTGGAAGGTCAATTCATAAAAGAAAGCTAGGCCATGAAATAAACAGGAAATGGATCCAAGTCAGGGTTCAATCACACCTGGATGAAATGAGTCTAACCAGGCCAGATTGGAGCTCTTGCCCAGGGACAGGATCAGTTGTGGCTTGAAAAACCAAACCTCCTTGATCCTTCTTCTCCATTCAGCTCCTCCCCCTACTCTAGAGGTGACGGGGATTAAATCCAGACCAGTATTTTCATCTTCAGTACCTACTGAGGGCTAGGGGTGGCCAAAAATGTTTGTGTTATTGGGGGACAAATGTCCATGTCATTTAGGTTTTTTTCCACATTTTCTAGTTCTTTTTAGGTTTTGTAAAACAGTGCACACAAATGAAAGAAGGAAAACCAAAAACAATGCGGGGTGTTTTTTTTCCTATTGTTTCATTTTGAAAAGGACATGAAACATTGTTTCAAACAAATGCACATCCCTTCTGTGGGCATGGTTCCCTAACGAGCTGCGCTATTTGCACCAAACGGCAGAATTGCTTTATTGAAGAATGGGGCCGAATTCCCTTTTGAAAGCATGCCCAGCGGGCAATGAATGGAGCTCGCCCTTTAGGTCAGATCAGATGCCAGCATTAAGTAAAATATAAGCTGTCAAAATACACACTGTGCAATCTTAGGCAAACAGAAACCTAGTATGAAGCTTTTCATTACCTAAAAATAGTCAAAAGGTCTTTTCAAACATGCGTGCTTATTACAATATAATCTGCATGATATTGACTTTCCTTTCCCATGGCTGCAGCCCAACACTTTTGTCTTCTTAGCAGCTCCTACCTGCCAGCCAAAAGGAAAGAAACCTTATGGACCGGTTCATGGTTCACATTTCCTGCATTCTCCACAGGGGGATAGAATGGTCTTCATAGATGCTCTGAGAAATGCTGAATCTGTTTCCAGTGCAGAAATGGGCACCCTGTCTAGGAGATGCTACCACCAGATGGAAAACCATGAGAAGGGAAACACAAACTGCTTGCTCTGAGGCTATTTGTGCTCTTTTCTCCTCCTGCCCTTTACAATGCAGTCCGAGTTAACATAAGCATGGCCCCCTATTAGGTGCTATTAGGTGTGAGGTGTTAAGACACAGAGGACTTCTGTGTTCAATATCTGATTTTCTTCAGGGGGAAATCCTTTTAAAGGATTTGGTATATTTTACAATGGGAATGGTCCAGAGAAGGAGAGTTCACCAAAGGGGTAAGAGGTGATTGAATCGTGGTACAGCCTCTTTCGGACAGGTGCTTAAGAGGAGTACATAAGCCATGGTTCGGCATGGGTCTGGGGCTTCCTGATTGGAGTAAAGATGTAGCTGTCACCCCCTCCTCCGGGTATACACAGGGGAAGAGAGATTTCAGGTGGGGTGCTCTCCCAACAAGCACCTCAGAAGACCTGAATGAGTAACAAGCTAAGTAGAGGACAACCAGAGGTGTACTGGGATCCCGCAGGACCAGAGGAGAAACTGTGCCTGGCCTGGAGCTCAGTGCAGGGCTGAGAAGACCTAATAACCTAAACAACAGAAGGGAGCCTTCCTAGAGCCCTTCTGGGGACTTTGTGAGTACTGGAAACTAAAGGGAAGGTGTTTGTGGGCCTGGGCAGGCCGATGATTTGAGAGGGAGTAGAGAAGACACATCCCCACATACACACACACATACCCAACCCACACACATGCTCACCCACCACCCCACACACACACGTGGGGCCAGCAAGTGCAGCGGCGCATACAGACACGCTCAACCCGCACACATGCACTCTCACACGCATACATCCACTCCACATGCACATGCATATCCCTATCTCCCACACCCTACCCACATGCACGCACCCACACCTGCAGCACCAACTCCTCTCCACATAGGCTGCATGAACTCCCCTCTACACAGGCAGCACCACTCCCAAATTCCCCCACAGACAGAGGCCACGACCCCCACATCCCCCAATCATCCCCTACTCCTCCACATGCCCAGCCACTCCTCAACCTGGACACACAACTTCAGTTATTCCCCAACAAACAATAGTCATTCACTCAACTCACCCACTACATATCCAAGGGAAGGAGAGAGCTGGCGAGCAAAGTCGTGAAGGGGGGGGGGGGGGGAGTGCAAAACATGGCATCCAAATGGCAAATGAGAGTAATTTTCAAAGCCATTTCCATGAGTGAAACAGTGTTTACCCACAAAAATGGGTCTTTTTAAACTTTCCTGTCTTATAGGTGGGTAAAAGTATAGACATGGGGCTTATGTGCGTGTATTTTTACCCATTAGGGAAGAGGTGTTCTTGTGGGCGGAGTTGAGGCTGGGATTTAGAATTACATGCATGCTTTTGACATTTCAAGAGTAAAGTGCATAGTCTTCCTCTGAAAAAATTACGCACACACACCTTAGTAAGTGCAAATGCGCCCTGATAGTTTTGGTGGGATAATATTCAAAGAGAAAGCTTGCATGCACTTTTCCTTTGAACACTGCTACTATGTCTGTGGATAAAAAGTATCCACAGACTTTACACCAAGGCGGGCAGCTACAGAATTACCCCCTATCTCCCAAACAGCCCAAATTTAGAGCAAAGAGCTCATGGCTAAAGCCTTGTGGACAAAGTAAGCGCGAACTTCAGCTGTAAACTGGCAGGTCCGCACAAACCCTTGTGGGGCATGGGAGCAGGAGTAAATGTTCACGCCTATATTTAGATGCATCCTTTGCATTTTAGAAAGTTTGCTTCTTTCAAGTACCCATAAAATTCTGTGTGAAATTGCTTCTGTACGTATTTACATGCATACAATCCTGGATATCATTTTGAAAAGGCCTCAGAGAAGAGTGCCTAAACAGCACTATATGGAGGTACATGCTTTTTATAATCACTCTGTAATAATGTACAGGTGCAATGTGATGCACATGAGAGAAAAATAATCCCAGCTTTGAGGGCATAAAAGTGTATGCAGGCAAACTCACATAAAAACAGGGTGTGATTATTGTCCCTTGTGAATGTGGCTAGAAGTGCGACAGCATGCATGCGCTTACCTGCTATTAAAAGTGGGAGGCCCTGGGTGGGGGACAAGAAAGCATGTGCACAGATTTTGTTTTGAAATCCCTAAGCCTGATTTTCCCCTCCTCTCCTCTCCTACAAAGTACAAAAGGTAAAGAAATCCCCACAGCACCAGCTGATTTTTAAAAGGGAAAAGCTGTGGGAAGTTTCCTTTAAAAAAAAAATAAAAATTTGGCTTGCCTTCTGAAAATTACCCTCCCCACATACACAGTGCTGGGTCCCGTGCTAGGAGTCACCACCTGGGAAAAGGATCTTGCGATCCTTGGGGATAACACCTTGAAATCTTCAGCAGTCCAAAAAGCAAACAGAATGTTAGGATTCATTGGGAAGGGGGATGGAGAATAAAACTGAGAATATCAAAATGCCTCCGTACAGATCTAGGATGTGACCGCACATCAAGTTCTGTGTGCAGTCCTGGTCGTCCCATCTCAAAAAAGACCGACATAGAAAATGTACAGAGAAGGGAAACAAAAATGATCAAGGAGATGGACTGCCTGCCCTATGAGATGAGGCAAAACAGCTTGTAGAAGAAACAGATGAGAGAGCTCTATAAAATCATAAGAGGGGTGGAACGGGTAAATAGGCAATGGAGGGGACACCCCAAGAAACTAACTGGTAGTAGATTTAAAATAAATTTTAAATGTATTCTTTTAGTCAGTGCACAATTAAGCTATGAAATTTGTCATCAGATGACACGGTCAAGATTAAGAATACATAAGAACATGCCATATTGGGTCAGACCAAGGGTCCATCAAGCCCAGTATCCTGTTTCCAACAGTAACCAATCCAAGTCACAAGTATCTGGCAAATACCCAAACATTAACAGGGGATTTTAAATCCCTATCGCACGCAAATCCTGGCAGATACGCATGTGGCCGGACCGAGCACACATTGAGCACATTTTCTAAACGGCCAGGCCACACACATATCTGCTGGTACGTGCAGAAGAGCTGGGGTTTAGAAAAGAGGAAGGTCGGCAGCTGGCCTGCGCAAAACTATTGTTCCAAAGGAGCAGGTAAGTTCTTTAACAAAAAAAATGATGGTAGATAGCTAGGGTTTAGGGGATCGAGAGGAGGGGAGAGGGGAAAAGTGAGGAAGGTTAGGTAGGGGGTACTTCTGGGGGAATTCTGCACAAAAAATTTAAAATTCTGCACACAAAAACAAAATTCTGAAGAATTCTGCAAACTTTATATTGGTCAAAATCACACAATTTACATGATAGTCTTTAAGTAATTACATTTTAAGTTAATACAGAAAAAAGTTATTACTTAAGGATGCAGAATTTTAAATATTTTCAGCAGAATTTGCCTAGAAATTCACTGTAAGAGTGTCCCTTCCACTCACTTTCTCTACTCCCCTGGCCACTTTGCCCTCTAAGGCCCCAACTCCTCCACCTGCCAGTATCTCTCCCCTCCATCTCTAGGCTCAACTCCTTCCACTCTATCGCCAGTCCGAGTTTGACCCTGTTCTCAGTACTGCCCCTCACACAGGCTCCCTCTGCCCCTCCCTCTCTCACACTTATGCTCCCTCTCTCTAGTACACATACACACACACACACCCCCTCATACAGACTCCCTCACTCTCTCGCACACACACACATCCCCTCTTACAGGGCCTTTTCTCTTGCATACACACCCACACAAGTTTCCTTTCTCTCTCACACATACGCCCTCACACAGGCTACCTATGTCTCTCTCTCACGCACCCGCTCACACAGGCTCTGTCTCACACATACACAATCCCTTCACACAGGCTAGCACCCTCACATACACACAATCCCTTTTTCATACAAGAGCTCCAATTCTCTCTCACACACAAAAACACACTCCTTCACAATCTCCTCATATAGGCTCCCTCTCTCTGAAACACACTCAAGCATCTCCCCCCCGCTCTCTTATCTCCCCCATGCTCTCTCACACCCTCCTGCTCTCTCACCCCCCTCTCCCTGCTCTCTCACATACTCCCTCCCCTCTCCTACCCCCTCCCCTCCCTCACACCCCTCTCCCTCTCCTCTCCTACCCCTCCCCTCCCCCTCTCCTCTCACACAGACACACACACACATTCACTGTCACCGGGGCCTTCATCTTCGCCATGAGCAGAGCACACGCCGTTCACGGCTCACGGGGCCTTCATCTTCACTGCGAACGGTGTGCGTCCTGCGGCACCGGGGCCTTCATCTTTGTGCACTCCGTTCACGGCATGCCGGGGTCTCCTCTGCCATTTTCTGTGCAGAAAATGGCAATTCTGCACAGGGGGAAATTCTGCACTCCGCAGTAGCGCAGAATTCCCCCAGACTAGTAGGGGTTTAGGGAAGTTCCTTCTCAGTCCACTATTGGAGCATGCACGCGGGTATTGATTTTATAACACGTGTGCACGTCACAAAATCAGCACGTCTTTTAAAATCTACCCCTAAATGAATAGATCCCAATAGTATAGCAGGATTTAAAAAAGGTTTGGACAAGTTTCTGGAAGACTGGTTCATTAACATTTATTAGCCAGAAAGACTTGGGGATCATTATTTCTGGAAGTGAGCAACAAGGAAAGAACTTCCCCCGTAGGATCTGCCGGGTACTTCCCAGAGACCTGAACTAGCCACTGTCAGAAACAGGATGCTGGGCTCAATGGACCATTGGTCTGTCTCAGCATGGCACTTATGTTCACATTTTTTAGCTAGATTACCTATAACCTTCCAGCCCTTTAGCTCAACAATGCACTCAGTGCTTTCCTTCCCATGAGTTTCTAAATTAATAGAATGCAAAGTTTTAAAAGCTGTATTGGCCCTAGTGAAACCTGGATTTCCTGCAGGCTGCGATACTTTGTACTGAGCCATCATAAGAATTATCCAAAGATACTGGATATGAGCTTTCAAGGCTACATAGGTCCCTTCACTTCCCTCTTTATAGGGTGCACTCTGATACACCTTTATGGGTTTCTAGAGAAATTTACAATGAACCTTAAGAGTAGCAAACCTTTAACATGAACCACCCAGGTTCCCAGGCCTGACTTCTGCTCCCCAGGCTGTCAACTGCTGAAGATGCTGCAGAGACAGCACTCACAGTCCTCAGGGAGTCTCCAGTACTGCACAATGGTGACAGGATGCATATGTATGGCGTTCTGAAGGGAGCTGCAGTTTGTGGCCCCCAGCCAAAGAATGTCACTGCAATGGGTGGACTAGGCGAGGAGCGAAAAAACAGGGGGAAAAAGGCGAATGAAACCTTATGGCTCCACAGTCCGGGACAGGCCAGTTTTGACAGAAATGGAAGCCCAAAGTAGCAGGAGGAGATCTGCCGGGCTCAAAAATTAAAATAAACTGAAGTAAACCAAATTCCTTTGCTTCACTATCTCTAAAACAAACACTGCACACCTTAAATCCATCCTCTGAGCTATTGCAAATGAATTGGGAGGTACTGAAACTTATGTACTGCTTTGCACCGCCAACACCTACACATAGGGACAGTAACTTTCAAACCGGCATGTGGGCACTCTTTGGCACGCGTCCAGCTACGCAGCCATTTTGTAACTTCTGCACATATTATAAAACAGGCTGACCACTCACATATGTGAGCCCAATTTTAAGTGGGCACATGCATGGGTGCATAAATCCTGCTTCTATCACTTTGGAATTTTAAAAGGAGTGTGCATTTATGCCATTGCCAGTTTCACCAGTTTGCCCAGTTAATAGCTAGGTCCTCCAAACCCCTCTGGTTTGATAGTCTGAACTCTCCTTAGTTACCTCAGACCCTTTAAGCCCCTGAGAAATGGCTCTGTTTATTTATTTTTTTTAACTTACATCTCATCCCTAGCAGGAGTAAACTTATGCGCCACTGGACCTAGGCATTATACGTGTACATTTCTTGGCCACATCCTGAAATGCTCATGCCCATGCCCTGCCCAGGCCACACTCTTATCCTCTTTTTGGAAACTTTTGAGATGTGTGTGCAGCGGGAGATACACACGAATCTGGGTGGCTTTTAAAATTCAGTTGGTGCACACATCCCCCAAGTGATGTGTGTGGCAGGCTTTTAAAATTCACCTTTTTAAGTCATCGTTCAGCACTATCCTCCAGATGAGATACATGTGAAACTGGCTAACATGATGGAGAAGGCAAAGCTAATTAGGCAATTTCTGGGAAGAGAGGCCGAATTACTGAGTACTTACTGATTCATCTGTCCTTTCAGCACGAGGTTCGCTCCTGTTCCTGTAAGTGTTGCAGTGCCTCCGATAGTAGCTGCATAGCACACACACAGCGTCATCCCTTTGTTAACGAGCTTCTTTTCTGCAATCTCGGCAAGACGTTTGGGGTCAATAAGAATGTGTCTGTTTCCTATGGCTGGAAGCCAACCAGTGAATGTTACTTAGATTGCATGACCTAGAGCACCTTAATGCTACTACTTCAGGATGATGTGTTACTCATTTTTCCAGATTTTATTTGATTTTAAATTAAAATCACTGTGTCAAAGGGCCCTGAAATCTACTGTATCAGGGGTCCAAGGTAAAACCTAGTTGGGAACCTGAAACTACGCACACCACAAAGGCAGAAGAACAAAATAGCTACTGACTCAACCCTTTGGGACTGATTTACTAAGGGGGTGCATTTCTACAAATCGCACAGCACCTGACCTTAGGTGAATTTTCAGCTGCAACCTTTGCCTTTTGGCCACCAAAGGTCAGAGGCTAAATTTAGTCAGCTAGTGCAGCTAAGCCCCTCCACGACCCCAAGACACTCTTTCCTGGGCTGCTCGATTTTTCGGCAGCTAACTTTAGCCACGTGGTGAATCTAAGAGGTAAATTTAGCCATTGAAAGGGGGGACAATCCCTTATTCCTGTGGGATCTAGTTACCTAAGTCTCTCCCTAGTTAGATGATTAGATCCTGCTACAAATCCACCTCTGAGTCTTTTCTCCCATCCTGCTTCCATGAGAAAAGCCCTTGCTGAATCAGACCCTTTGTGATTAAAAAAGTATAAGTGTACACACAGTCAATATCCAAACCAAGTTATCAAGGTGCTAGTTTTCGTTGGATTGCCATGGGCTAGGAGAAGAAAGTCATTTTCATTTGTACAAGTAAAAAAGAAGATTCATGACAATCAAGCTGTTGCAATACAGACGTGCTAAACATATGCTAAATTGCTAAATTGACGGAGAAGGCAGTCCTGAAACAACTCAACGAACATCTTGACGACCACAAAATTCTATATCCCACCCAACACGGTTTTAGGAAAAACCTCAGCACAGAAACCCTCCTACTCAACCTTTCTGATACCATTCTATTTATTTATTTATAGTTTTTTTTATATACCGCGGAACGTAATACACATCACCTCGGTTTACAGCAAACAGTAATTCAGCCAAAGGCTTTACAATAAACATCAGAGGAATAAGTAATGTGCTAAATTAACAGCAAAACTAGAAGTATACATATCAAATATATATGAGTAATGAGAGGAATGGGAGTAGGTGGGAAAGGGAAAGGTAAGGCAGTATACAAGAATCAAGAGTTAGTTGAGAAGCGAAGTATGTAATTGCATAATTTACATCTATCAGAGGAAGGCCTTTCGAAACAGCCAAGTTTTTAAGTTCTGCTTAAATTTTCGGTGGCAGGGTTCTTGGCGCAGATCAGAGGGCATACTGTTCCACATTTTGGTTCCTGCTATAATGAGGGAATGTTTTTTTGTGGATGTAAGTTTGGTTAGTTTAGGAGAAGGGATCGGTAGTCTGGCCTTATGTTGAGATCTGATTCTAAGAGGCTTAGATAACAAACTAGGCATCTACTGATCCTCCTCGACCTTTCAGCAGCCTTTGACACAGTTGACCACAAAAGGCTTATTTCTAGCCTAGAAACCATTGGGCTCGCTGGCAAAACCCTAAGCTGGTTCACCTCTTTCCTCAAAAACAGGTTTTTCAAAGTCTCCTACAACAACAATTCATCTGATGCTATCCCCCTTGAAACAGGAGTTCCACAAGGGTCTGCACTATCGCCCATACTCTTCAATATCTACCTTCTACCTTTATGCCAACTCCTATCAAGTCTAGGTATCACGTACTACATGTACGCGGATGACATACAACTCCTCATTCCAATCTCTTCCACCATAGAAGATGCAATGTCAAGAGCAGCCTCACACCTTGATGCAATTCGTAATATGCTAAACAACCTAAAATTATGTTTAAACATGAACAAAACTGAATATATTCTAATTGTAAGAAAAAACTCAGGATCAATAACCACACCACCCTTCCAAATTGACAACATTCACATTCAACTTAAAGACAACGTAAAAGACCTTGGCATATGGTTAGACAATGAACTAAATTACAAAAAACACATTACAACAAGAACAAAAGAAGGCTTCCATAAACTTCAAATACTCAAACACCTAAAACCGATGCTTCACCTCCACGATTTCAGAACCATCTTACAAGCCCTCATCTTTTCCAGTCTGGACTACTGCAACTCTCTCCTGATAGGTCTACCTAAAATGACCTTAAAACCACTGCAGTTATTTCAGAATGCCGCTGCCAGAGTCCTGACTGGTAAAAGAAAATCTGACCACATAACCCCCGTACTCAACAATTTGCATTGGCTACCGGTGGAGAAAAGAATAGAGTTCAAAGTCCTTACAATTTTACACAAGACAATTCATAAAGTAGACTACACAGCCCTGGACAATATCATACATATACATAGGTCACTACGTACGACAAGGTCAACAAGTAAACTTCATCTAGATGTTCCATCTCTACCACAAGCCAAATTGTCCTCCACAAGAAACAGAGCTATCGCCATCATTGGCCCCAAATTATGGAACTCGCTACCTCATCACCTGAGCTCTCAAGAAAACTTTAAATCTTTTAAAAAAGATCTTAAAGCTTGGCTACTCAGCCAAACACTCAGACAGTAAGGGATAAGACTTCAGTCCACACCCTTGGCGTGTCCCACCTTGGACATGCAATCTCCCTCCAACGACTACCACTCTGACTCACAGAAACCTTCTTGATTTTTTCTCTGTATCAGCTGTCCCCTTACATGCTTAGAGCACAGATATATACCTAACTATATTGTATATTTTGATTGATATTAATTTATTGTTCAGAACCAGTTTCTGTTTTCTCTGTTAAATACTTTTAATGTAACAGGTTGTTGTAAATGTAAACTGGAGTGAAGGCAACTTCTGCTATACCTCGGTATATAAAAAAAATGCTAAATAAATAAATATGCGTCCAAACTAGATGCACTTTTTTTTTTTAACTCACTCACAATCAACTCTCCTGGGCACGCGATGCAATAGACAAATGAGCCGTTGAACTAAAAAGGATGAGCTAGGGATAAATTGTGCATCCCTAGTGCGTCCATGGCATTGGGTGCCCAGGAGAGGTGGCTGTCAGTGCAGGTTTGGAAAACAGATGCTCAATTTTACTAGCATCTGTTTTCCTAACCTGTGCACAGACACGGGTTGGGAAAATGGATGCTCGTTAATTGAGGGTCCATTTTTCCTGACCTGACTGATGGCAAGATTTTTTATTTTATTTTATTTTTTTTTTAGTTATGCCTTTTTTTTGGTTCCTCCGACTTAATATTGTCACAATATTAAGTTGGAGAAACTACAGAAAAGCAGCTATTTCTGTTTTTCTGTTAACTTTTGGGGCTCCTCAGGACTTAATGCCACTCCGGGGCTGGCGTTACTTTTTGAGGTTAAAAATGTGCACGTTGGCTGCACATTTATTTTTTTACATAAGAGGGCAATAGCTAATAGCCTCATCAAAATGGCATTGACATGTGATGAGTGCTATTAGCTACACACTGGTTTGGATATGTGTTTTGGATGTGCTAATCCCCTTATTGCTTAAAGGGTTATGGACACACATCCAAAAGGCGAGTCCAACCGCGGGTTAACCTGTGTGCTAGCCTGAGCGCATAGTATTGCATTGGCCTGAACAAATCCAAATACTGTGGGTTATTCTATCAAGATAACTTTGGACTGATTTATGAAGCAGTTTCCCCTTAGGAAATATATTTGTTAGGATTCGTGAGTTTTGTGGACCCTTGGCCCGAGGTGGAGGTTGATGCTACCTGAGGGGTGGGGCCCCACAGGTTCTCACCGTCGGGAGGCGAGGTCAGTTGCAGCAAGGACATGACTATAGTTCATAGAGAGAGGACGGCCTACGTCAATGCCTCGTGATCGCAGTACTAGGCAGAACTGAAGATACGATGTACCAGAGAAGGAACTTCCAATGCAGAGGTGCAATAGGCAGGCCCCGAGGAGCGGGGAACGCAGAGACAGGATCTCTGAAGGAGTAATGCAGAGACCGTCCCGAATGGCGGGACAGCATATCAACAGAGTCTCTGGTGTGATGACGTAGGGGCTGCCCCGAGGAGCGGGGAAGTGCAGAGTCCAGTCTCTGATGTAGTGACGTAGACTGCCCTGAGGAGCCGGGAAGGGTAGTGTAACGCCACTGGTGTAATAACACAGAGACTGCCCCGAGGAGCGGGGAAGTGTAGAGATAAAAGTCTCTGATGAAGTATAGAGTCAAAGTCTCTGATGAAGTGACGTAGCTTAGAGTCAAAGTCTCTGGTGTGGTAAGGTAGGGGCTGCCCCGAGGAGCAGGAAAGCGTAGAGATGGGATCTCTGATAGGCAGTGCTAAGGCTGCCCCGAGGAGCCGGGAAGCAAGCCAGCAGGATTTCTGGTGAGGAGCGCAGGGGCTACCCCGACGAGCGGAGAAGCCTGGAGACAAGGTCTCCCGAGAGGAAGTGCAAGCAGGCCCCCGAGGAGCGGGTACTCGAGCCAGAGTCCAGAATAGGAGGTAGAGATCCAAGGCAGGAACCACAGGTCCAGAGAGACAGGAACAAGCACCAGTGAGGTGAAGGAACTCGTTGCCAAGTCAGTTTGCATAGGCCAAAGGAGGTGCATAAGTATCCCTAGGTAATGATGTCATCAGTTGGGGACGGCCCAGAAGTTCCCGCCATTGGCCCTTTAAACAGAGAACAGATGGCGCTCGTGTGCACGCCTAGAAAGACCCGGAATTGGAGCGTGGGCTGGTGGTGTCCCAGCCGCCATGTGGAGCAAGGAGGACCAGGAACAGCACGGCGACAATGGCTGACCAGAGCCACAAGTTCACCTGGAGTGGAGGGCCAGGCATGGCAGGATATGAATTGGGTCGGCTGCGGCTGGGGGTTTGAGTTTTAAAGGATGTGTAGCATAAAATTGCTTGATGAGATCCTTATCCAGGATATTGGTGGCGGGCTCCCAACAATTTTCTTCTGGGCTGAAGCCCTCCCAAGACAGGAGGTACTCTCATTTCTTTCCACGTTTTCGTACATCTAGTACGTCTTGAACTTGGTAAATCACATCCGCTTTGGAGGACACAGGTTGAGGATCCGGAGCCTTTTTGGAGAATCCTAACAGCACCAAAGGTTTAGCAAATGTTGCTTACCTGTAACAGGTGTTCTCACAGGACAGCAGGATGTTAGTCCTCACATATGGATGACATCATCAGGATGGAGCCCAATCACGGAAAACTTCTGTCAAAGTTTCTAGAACTTTGACTGGCCCCTACTGGGGGGAGAAGAGCCCCTACTGGGGGGAGAAGAGCACCATGACGTGAACCTTTTCCATTTGTAAGAGTAAGATTTTCTCGTGGAAGGCTTCCGTGAAGCGATCAAGACACGGGAAACTGGTTCAGAAAGGTTAAGTGGCTGAAGGATTAACCTTTCAACATCCATGCCGTCAGGGACAAGGCTTGAAGATTGGGATGTCATAGGCACCCGTCGTTTTGAGTGATCAGAAGCGGGTCCTTTCCCAAGGGAATGTGCCTGCGGATGGAGAGATCCTGCAGAATTGGAAACCACACTTGGCGTGGCCAGTGAGGTGCTATCAGGATCATGGTTCCTTTGTCCTGACGTAACTTCAAAAGAGTCTTCGAGAGAAGAAGAAGTGGAGGGAATGCATAGAGCAGACCGGTTGCCCATGAGAGGGAGAATGCGTCTCTGGGCTGAGAGTGTTTGCTGCAAATGAGAGAGCAGTAGTTCTCCACTTTGTGGTTTTGTGGGGACGTGAAGAAGTCTATCCGAGAATATCCCCACTGTTGGAAGATGGAGTTCGCTATCGAGGGGTTGAGAGACCACTCGTGCGGTTGAAAGACACGACTCAGCTTGTCTGCCAGCACATTGTCCACTCCCGTTAAGTAGGTGGTCCTGAGGTACATCGAATGGGAGAGAGCTTCCGCCCAAATCTGTGCAGCTTCCTGACACAGAAGGAAGGAGCCCGTACCTCCCTGCTTGTTGATGTAATACATGGCCACCTGGTTGTCCGTCTGAATCAGGATGCCCTGATTTAATAGGCGATCCTGAAAGGCCCTGAGAGCATATCTGATTGCTCGAAGTTCCTGGAAATTTATTTGGTGTTTGGCTTCCTCTGGAGACAAAGATCCTTGTGTCTGCAAACGGCTACGTGGGCTCCCCACCTGAGGTTGGAAGCGTCGGTGGTGAGAATGATTTGAGGATTTGGAACCTGGAAGGGCAATCCCTGGAGGAGATTGATCTGATTTTTCCATCAGGCGAGTGACAGACGGAGTGAGTCCGTGACCTGGACAATGGCTGACAGAGGTTGAGTAGCTTGAGTCCATTGAGATCTGAGTCCAGTACATGAGTCTCGTGGTCAAGCGAGCCATTGGTGTGACGTGGACTGAGGACGCCATGTGTCCCAGGAGGACAAGAAATTGGCGTGCAGTCGCAGAGTATTGGGACTGCAGCTGGTGGGCAAGAGATACCAGAGTCAGTGCTTGTTGTCGAGGCAGGAAAGCCTTTGCCTGTAAGGTGTCCAAGTCTGCCCCAATGAACGACAAGGTTTGAGATGGGACTAAATAGGATTTGTCGTAATTGACGAGAAATCCTAATGAAATTAGAGTATGTAAGGTTAGATTGAGGGACGACAGAGCAGTTTGCTGAGTGGGAGCCCTGACTAACCAGTCGTCCAGATAGGGGTAGACGTGAATACCTTGTGTCCTGAGGAAGGCTGCGACGACTATGAGGCATTTTGTAAAGACTCGTGGAGCAGATGCTAGGCCGAATGGAAGCACTCGGTATTGATAGTGCTTGGGGCCTTCTAGGAACCTCAGGTACTTGCGGTGAGCTGGACTTATCGCAATGTGGGTATATGCGTCCTGGAGGTCCAGAAAGCAGAGCCAGTCTCCTCTTTGAAGAAGAGGTAGAAGCGATCCCAAGGTGACCATCTTGAACTTTTCTCGCTGGAGGTACTTGTTGAGGGCGCGTAGGTCCAGAATAGGACGGACGCCTCCCGATTTTTTGGGGATTAGGAAGTACCGGGAATAGAACCCTAGGCCTTGCTGAGAGTATGGAACGGGTTCTATTGCTCTTGACTGGAGAAGAAGGGAAACATCTTGATCCAGAAGAATGGAATGTTCAGATGTTCTCCACATCTGTAGAGGTGGGGAATCCGGTGGCAGGGCAAGAAAGTTCAGATGGTAACCTTGAGTAATGATTGCCAATACCCATTTGTCGGATGTGTTTGAATGCCACATGTTGTGGAAGTGGCACAATCGACCTCCAATTGGTATGTGCGACAGAGGAATCTGGCTGCTGCTCTCTAAATGGAAGTCAAAAACCTGAAGCAGGTTCTGGTTGAGGAGCTGCTTGTGGTTTTTGCTTTCGGGCTTGACGAGACTGTGGTTTTTGATAAGGTCTCGTGGCACGGGATCTGGATGGTGGCGGGTAAGACTTCTTCGGGCGGAAGAATGACTTCTTGAGTCCTTTCTGAAAGGCTGTTTTGAGAAGTCAGAAGGCATCAAAGAGTCTTAGGGTCTCATGATGGTCTTTTAATTCTGCCACCGTCCGTTGAATCTGTTTGCTAAACAGATTATCTCCGACACAAGGCAGGTCAGATAACCGGTCTTGTACTTCTGGGCGAAGGTCAGAAGACTTGAGCAAGGCCCACCCCCTCGCCGAAATGGCAGCTGCAGACACTCTGGTAGAAGTGTAAAAAATGTCATAAGATGTTCTAATCTCATGCTTGCCTGCCTCAAACTCCTTGTTGACTAGGGTTTGTAATTGTTCTTGAAATTGCTGAGGCAGGGAGTCTGAGAATTCTTGTATCTGCTTAAAAATGACCCTGTTATATTGGGTCATATAAAGCTGGTAGGCTGCAATTCGGGAGATGAGCATGGCCCCTTGAAATACTCAGCGACCAATGTTATCTAGGAACTTCTGTTCCTTTCCAGAAGGAACAGATGAGTGAGGTTTTGACCTCTTTGCCCTTTTTTGAGCAGACTCTACAACAACCGAGTGGTGATCAAGCTGAAATGTTTGAAAACCTGGGGCTGATTGTACCAAATAGATAGTGTCAGCTTTTCTATGTACTGGAGCAATAGATCCAGGATGTTCCCAGTTCTTTTTAAGAAGATCAAGAAGGACCTGATGGATGGGAATAGAGGTGATTTCCTTGGGGGCATCCAAGAATTGGAGCAATTCCATCATCTGATGCCTATCATCCTGTTCAGTCTGCAATTGGAAGGGAACCAATTCAGACATTTCCTTCACAAAATTTATAAAGGAGAGGTCCTCTGGAGGAGAACGCTTCCTACTCTCAGTGGGTGAAGGTAAATCATCGGTGTCTGTTGAAGTGTCATCACCCCAGGTGTCGTAAGGATCAGCACCTGCTCCTCTAGGAACTAGAGGGGGACAGGGTGGTTGAAGACCTGAAGGTCCCGGTTTAGGCTCCGAAGGAATCGGAGGAATTATCGGAGGCACCGATGATGGCATCGAAGGCACCGGTGCAGGCATCGAAGACATCGATGGATGAGTCGGTGGTGCCGACGGACTTATCGGCACTGATGGATGGGTCGGTGGCGAGGGACGTATCGGCATCGATGGCTGAGGCAGAACTCCCGATGGAGGGATGCGAAACTGTGTTTCTCCTCCCGATGATGCTGTCAATGGGGGGGCATCGGAGCCATCGGAGACCCGGGAACCATCGGAGGAAAGGCGGTCACAAGCACTTCCATCCTGGAAAGCAGCGGTGCCAGCACTGCAGGAATCGGGTCGATGATCGGTTCCACAGACGGTGCCGGTGTCGACGCCGGAGGAACCTGAAGACGTTGCATCGCCTTGTCGATGGCCTCCTGAACTATCCAGTCCAGTTCTTCTCGGAGACCTGGAGCACGCAGCCCCAGCTCCGGTGCAGAAGAAGAAGGCAGAGGCATAGCCGGAGGGACCACCGTTAAAGGCAGAGTCGCGGCTCCCGATCCCCGATCGGGTGAGGGTTGCCTCGGTGACTCGGTCGCAGGAATGGTCGGTGCCTTTCCTGGACGGGGTCTCTTCGACAGCGGCTCGGACAATGGCGAGGTCAATGATTTCGCTCCCTCGATGGTCCAAGTCTTAAGGTGTCGATGGCGATGTTTCTCCCTGCGATCCCCTCAGTCCTGAGAGGGAGTGGAGGGTGTCGATGGCCGAGAAGTCGTCAATGGCGGTCGGTCACCGATCAGTGGTCGATGCTGGCGCGAAGTTGACAGTGCCGGTTCCGACGACGTCTATGCAATGGACGGAGTTGGGGTTTGAGCATGGAAGAGAAGTTCCATCTTCTCCATTCTGGCCTTGCGACCCTTCGGTGTCATTAGGGCACATTTGGTGCAGATCAAGACATCGTGCTCGCGTCCTAGGCACATTACATAGATTTTATGGGGTCTGTGATAGAAATGGTACAGGTACAGTCCGGGCACCGACGAAACCCCGACGCCATGCCATGGAAAAAATCGAGCCGCGGTACGGTCGACTGCCAGTAGGCCGCGAGGGCCAAACTCGATGGTAATCGATGGAAAATGGGTAAAAACTTACCGGAGTACCGCGGACTAAGAAAAGTTAGAGGAGGGACCCCTGTGGGGCAAATTAACTTTTAGTAATTCCGTGAGGAAAATTCCTGTCAGGAATCTCTTCAGAGCTCCTTTACTGCAAGGCTACTGCTGCGCAGAAAAAAGAAGACTGAAGGGGGACCCCTGCTGGCTGCAGGGTTAGTGCCACACTGGGCATGCCCAGTAGGGGCCAGTCAAAGTTCTAGAAACTTTGACAGAAGTTTTCCGTGGTTGGGCTCCATCCTGATGATGTCATCCATATGTGAGGACTACCATCCTGCTTGTCCTGTGAGAATAGCAAAAATACATGAAAGGCGTTGTGGATCTTAAGAGAGGCTGGGAGCCGTAGTTTGTAAGTGACTGGACCCAAACGGCGGACCACCAGGAAGGGACCGATATACCTGGGAGCAAAGCAGGAAGAAGGGAGTTTGAGACGGATGATCCGAGTACTGAGCCACACCTTGTCACTCGGATTAAACTGGGGAGCTTCATGGTGATGAGTGTCAAAGAATCTTTTGGCTGTGTGAGCCACTTTCTGTAGCAAATGCTTCACGCTGTTCCATAATTGGTGCAACTCCTGGGCGGTCGACTGGGCCACTGGTGAAGGAACAGACAACGGAAGTGGTAGAGGAGGAAGAGGTTGGCATCCATAGACTACTTGAAACGGTGATGAGCCAGTTGAAGAAGATGGATGAGAGTTCAAGGCACTCAACCCAGGGAAGTAGGTCATTCATTAAATTTTGGAACACAGCTGGGGCATTGCAAAGGCCAAACGGCATCACAAGGTATTCAAAGTGGCCGTCTTGGGTATTAAATGCTGTTTTCCATTCATCTCCTTTGCGGATACGAACCAAATTGTAGGCTCCCCTGAGATCCAATTTGGAGAAACTTTTTGCTCCCTGGAGCCGGTCAACGTCTGAATCATCACCAGGCCCGCTGGGCCCTCTTCTTTACCCGGTTTAATTTCCTGCTGTGCTACTGTCCAGCCAACAAGAATTGCCGAGCTGACGCGCTCTCCAGATCCTTCATCCCAGAGGATGTCCCAGACTCTCCCTGGCATTAGAGGTAGAGGATAGCGGTCTTTCAGGGTGATCGCGTTCAAACTCCGGTAATCGATTCAAGGGCGGAGTGATCCACCTTTTTTCCCCACAAAGAAAAAATCTGCACCGGGGGAAATTTGGAGGGTCGAATGAACCCCTTGGCCAGGTTCTCGCGGATGTATTCAGACATAGCCTGAGTTTCGGTGAGCGATAATGGGTAAATCCTTCCCCGAGGAGACTCGATGTTGGGTACTAAGTTAAATGCGCAATCGTAAGTTCAATGCGGAGGCAGAGTGTCCGTGGCCTTTTTGGAGAACACATCTGCATAGGATGAGTATTGTGAAGGAAGGCCAGGAGATAAAATCGAAGTACTCAGGCAGGGTAGAGGCGAGACGGGCTCTAGGCAATTGGTATGGCAAAAAGATCCCCAGTGAGAAAGCTGTAAGGAGGCCCAATCAAACCGGGGAGTATGTTGTTGTAGCCATGGCAGGCCTAGAACCACCAGATGTATGGCCTTGCAGGGAACCAGGGCAGAGGAGCTGTGGTATGAGTAATTTGACCAGGCAATGGCTCTCCATGAATGGACGAAAGAAGTAGAGGAACTGGGGAGCGGATGGTGGGAATCTGGAGGTGCTCAGTCAGCTGTTTTAAGATAAAATTTCCACCAGCACCAGAGTCTACAAGAGCCAGGGTGTGAAACTCTTGGTTATCCAGCTTGATGGATACAGGCAAGGTTAATGGAGGAGAAGGTGAAGTCAGGCCTAGGAGCAGTCCTCCTTCTGAACCTAGGCCTGGGAGTTTCCCGGACAGACAGGGCATGTGGCTAAGGCATGGCCGGACTTGCTACAGTATAAGCAGAGACCTGATTGCTGGCGGCAACGTCATTCATTGGGCGAAAGCTTGCTTTGGCCCAGTTACATGGGTTCTTCTTCAGGTTTGTTTTGGACCGAGTCTAACCTGGGGAAGGAAAAACATTGACGATGGGACGAGCTGGACGTAGATCCTCTGGAGGCCCGGATTTCCCATGAACGTTCCTGGAGGCATCGGTCAATCGCCCAGCTAGGTCGATTAAAGAGTCCAAGGATGCAGGCAACTCTCGAGCTGCCAGCTCATCTTTAATTTGAGAGCTCAGTCCTTTGAGAAAAATGGAGCGGAGACAATCAAGGTCCCAATGGAATTCAAACGCCAGTGTCCAGAATTCTATGATGTAATCTGCCAAGGACCTGGTGCCCTAACGGAGATGAAGAAGCGTGGATCAGGATGCGGATGTTCTGCCAGGGTTGTCAAAGACGAAGCGAAATGGAGGCCGAGGAGAAGGAATAAGGGAGAGAAAAGCGTCCCAGGGCCTACCGGGGGTGAGGACTGGCTTCCCGGCCCCAACGGCGTCCCTGGTGCCTCTCTGTCTGATGTCATAATTGGCGGACCGCTGGGGTCCTTAAAGGTGTGTTTCCTGCGGCGCGTCTGCCGGCACGTCGCTGAAGCCGCGCTCGCTAAAGGCGCGCGCGACTTAGCTTCAACTTCGCTTCGATCTCCGCATTGGACTGTGTAAACAAGAGAAATTATTCCTATCTCAGAGGCTCCCGTTCAAAAGGTATACCGTTGAATATTATAAGGAGAAGCTTGTATAGTAGCCTGCTAAGTACTATTTCTTAATTTATTTTATAATGCCTCATACCAAGCGTAAGGAGAGACTTCGCTTGGAATCCTCTGCCTCAGCGATAGTAACCCCCTTACAACCTTTAATTCAAGGTTACTTTACACCGGCCGCAGCCTCATCCCCGGGAAATAAATCCGCTGAAAGTGCAGGAAAGGAGCAAAACCTGCCTCTTTTGGAAGATCAACTTTCACTGAGCCCGGGAGCCCCTGAAACTCCTTCGCCTCCATATCTTACCAACCTTCAGGACTCTGCCCGGGATATCCTACCATTGGTTGGAGTTAGGCCGGACTTAGAGGAGGGACTTGGAGGGGAAGTAAGAAACGAAAAGTTGCCTATTGAAGGTAAACTTATTGGAGAAGATCATATGAGGGAAGGAGACCCAGTAGCTGAGATCTCTAAGATCTCTGAAGTCTGCAGGGAGGGGGGGGGGAAGAGTATTGGCTTCATGATGGAAAAATTAGTTAGACCAGATGTAATAACTTTAGATGCAATATGGAATGCTATAGTGGCTTTGGAGGGTTCTATATCGATATTGACAAATGTGGTAAATAAGTCACAAAATTTAGTCTTAGAAACTCAATCAAGAGTTGATAAATGTGAAGGTAAAATTAAAGTATCAGATCAGTTAAATTCTGTTTTTGAAGTTCAAACTAATTTGATCTGTTCAGATAAGTTAATGAGAAGAAAAACTGAAATCATTGAAAACAGGACACGTTATTTAAATTTAAGAATATTAAATTTTCCTTGTGTAAAAGTGATATCTCCTAAAGAACAATTTAAGAAATATTTAATGGATGTGTTATTAATGTCAGCTGAAAAAATTCCTGCAACATCTAAAATATACTATGCTCCAGTATCTAAAAATGTTTCTAACTTAATGAAAAAGGATTTAAACGTGAATTTAGAAACAGACCTTACAGCCTTCCTAGAAACATCGATGGAAGAGCAAATTGAATACAGGGGAACTTTATTAGTAACATTTATTAACCCAATTGATAGAGATTTGGTATTAAGATTGTTCCTACGCAATCGGAACAAATTATATTATGGACAAAAGGTTTGGATTTACCCTGATATTATGAAAGAAACCCAAAGCCGTAGAAACATTTTTGTAAGTCTGTGTCAAGAGGCGAGATCTCTGGGTGTCCATACAAGTTAAAGATACCCCTGTAAATGTGTAGCACAGTATAAGGAAAACACCTATATTTTCTATGAACCATCTGAATTGGAGAACTTCCTGTCTAATTGTAAAACTGAAGCCAAAGCTATCTAAACCCTCAGGAGCTGGATAAGAGATAAAGGCTGCTATTGTTTTTTCTCCTTATTAGACTACAAGAGGTATGATTTAGATTTATGTTGCTCCATAATTATTGGTATCCCTTTTATCTTACTTTATATTGTTTAGGAATTTTGACTTATATTGAATCTCTGTATTGTTTGTTCATGAAAACTGATTAATGTAATCTGCTTTTGAGATTCATTGTAAGTTATTCTGTAAGATTATTTAAAAAAACTGGATAAATAAATAAATAATTAAAGATGGAGCGAAATAAGACAAGAAACCCAGGCAAATCTCGTAGGACCAGGTCGGCACGCTCCCATAGAGGAGAGGCCAGGCCAAGGCCTTACCATCCAGGAGAGAGAGGATGTAAGTGGTCTTGGTAATCACATCAGGAAAAGAAGCAGGTTGCACGCAAAAGTGCACATTACATTGGTTAAGGAAACCTTTGCATGTCAGGGGATTCCAAGAGAATCATGGGGGTGCCAGCAGCTGAACAGTCGGTCGAGGAACCGGCATGGAGGTAGAAGCGTTGAGCTTGGAGGACGTCATGGTCACTGCGGTGTCCAAGCGGAGGCTCAGATTATCTATAGCTGCTGCTAGTGCTTCCAAGTTGTTTTTTTTTTGTTTGATGATCTTTTGCGCCAGGCCAGGAATGTCCTGTAAAGCTCAAACCTCTGCCGGGTCCATGGACTTGCAATTTGTTAGGATTTGTGAGTTTCGTGGACCCTTGGCCTGAGGTGGAGGTTGATGCTACCTCAGGGTTGGGGCCCCAAAGTTCCTCACCGTCGGGAAGCGAGGTCTGCTGCAACAGGGATACAACTATAGTTCAGTAGAGAGAATATGTCCTGCGTCAATGCCACGTGATTGCAGTACTAGGCAGAACTGAAGATATGATGTACCAGAGAAGGAATTTCCAATGCAGAGGTGTGATAGGTAGGCCCCGAGGAGCGCAGAGACAGGATCTCTGAAGGAGTAATGCAGAGACTGTCCCAAGGGGCGGGACAGAGTAGCAACAGGGTCTCTGGTGTGATGACGTAGGGGCTGCCCCAAGGAGCTGGGAAGTGCAGAGTCCAGTCTCTGAGGTAGTGACGTAGACTGCCCCGAAGAGTGGGGAAGTGTAGTGTAACGCCACTGGTGTAATAACGTAGAGACTGCCCCGAGGAGTGGGGAAGTGTTGAGTCAAAGTCTCTGATGAAGTGTCGTAGGGGCTGCCCCGAGGAGCGGGGAAGCCTGGAGACAAGGTCTCCTGAGAGGAAACACAAGTAGGCCCCTGAGGAGCAGGTATCTGAGACAGAGTCCAAAACAGGAGGTAGAGATCCAAGGCAGGAACCACAGGTCCGGAGAGACAGGAACAAGCACCAGTGAGGTGAAGGAACTCGTTGCCAAGTCAGTTTGCATAGGCCAAAGGAGGTGCTTAAGTATCCCAAGGTATTGATGTCATCAGTCGGGGACGGCCCAAGGGTTCCTGCCATTGGCCCTTTAAATAGCGAACAGATGGCGCGCACGCACACGTAGGAAGGCCCGGAGTCGGAGCATGGGCTGGTGGCATCCCAGCTGCCATGTGGAGCAAGGAGGACCAGGAACAGCATGGAGACAATGTCTGGCCAGAGCCGCAAGTTCACCTGGAGTGGAGGGTCAGGCATGGCAGAATGTGAGTTGGGTCGGCCGTGGCCGACGGTCATAACGATATTCTGTGCAGATCATGATACCTTTACTTAGCACATGACAGGGATCTACTTGGCTTTAGAAACTTGCATGCAAATCTACTAAGTAAGAAAAAAAAAGATATCACAACATGCAGAGAATCAAGTTTTTACATGACCCATGAGGTACTAGAACTTTTCACATAGGCCACCAAGTAATTACAGAGTAATCTGTATGAGCATATTTTTTCTAAAACAAACTATAATTGTAAAACGTAGTAAAAGTTGATTTAAGTCCAGTCCCACCATCACCCTTTGAGCAAGTTGTCCTTGAGGGAGGAGCCATTTTTCAGCTTTTTTGGGGGGGGGGGGGTTTGACTTGTGATTCCACATTAGCCTTGCCATTCTCCACCCACCCAATGTCTAACATCTGTTCCAGTTCATCAGGAGTGGCAGTGGGGCAGGAGCTGCAGCAGTCCACGCGAGGAGACGTGTGCCATGCTGGAAGGGGCAGTGCCCTCCCTCCCCCCATTCTTCAATCTTGATGGACTCCCTCCCTCCCTTATTCTTCAATATCTGAGAGGGACCCACTGGGGCTGATTTCCCCAGACCCTGCACCTCACTAGGGTGAGCCCTGACCGTACGACACAATTTAAGTCCGGAACTAAAGTGACAGATTATGTAAGAACTTTCGTGAATAAGGAACTCTTGATCTCAATACAAAGGAATTCCAATTTTTACAAGCTAGTTCATGAGAAGGAAGTCCAATGATGATGGGGCAAGTTGAGACACTATTGGATGATTCTATGTTTTGTTTATTTTATAATTTTCAATTTTGAGCTAAATCCATGTTTTCTGGGAAAACTTCATTTTGTTTTCTTGCTTTTATATAGATCTACTTATTCTAAAAATATTCTTGCTTTTGAATGTTTGATGAGATAATGTGTACAGGACATAGACAAAGTGAATACATCAACAATTTTATTTTTTTTTTACACAAAAAAGAGAGATAAAAACTAGGAAGCCCCTATCCACATTCCACAGAGGCTCCCAAGGAAGAGAAATCCTTTAAAAATTAGAACCTAGTACAATTTTCTTTCTTTTTTTTTTCAGATACTTCAGGGTTCATTTGAGACTCCTTTAATTTTTAAAATAAATTGAGAACCGAGTATCTCCAGTAGCTGTTAATCCTAAAACGGCTTTTAGAGATACTGAATATAATTACTTTTTGAGAAATGATTAACTTTACTTTTCATGCAGTTATAATCTTCCTAGATAGATTTGAAAACTACTAATAACTCAGATGTGTGCACCAAATCTAAACATTCCAGCTTTTGCTGTGAAAACATGAAGGATAAACAGATAGCAAATCTTTTCTAGCATTATTAGTTAAAAAGTAACTATTAAAAAAAGAACCCAGCTAAAAATAAGTGCACACTTGCAGTCTGGCATATTTCTACGCCTGCATATTCAGGGCTGGGTCTGCTTTCCTGGCAGATCTATTGGAAGGTGGGAGACACTGCATGGACCTTTGATTGGGAGTGCCAGCACCTTGGTAAGAGATTCTCTTATCAAATTTTAGCCAAATTCATTCCATAGAAGGTGGCCCTGATAGAGGTGAACGGATGGACAGTCAGGCAAGGCAACTGCAAGAGGTGCATTTCACCAGGGATGTGCGGTCATTTGAAACGACACAGGAAATGTCATTTCATGTCTTTTTTTTTTTTTTTTTTAACAAAATGACAGAAAGAAAAATGAACAAAATGCTTTATTCTTATGTCTTTTCGTACGTGCTCTGAATGAATGGCGCATACCAAAAAGAAAAAACCCCCGAAATGAAATGAAATACATTAAAATATCGGCAGAAAATAAATGAAATAAAAATGAAAGGAAACATTTTTTTACTGTGTGCCCACCCCTACATTTCACTGATAAAACATGCCTTTAACAACCTTTCGTCGGTCAGAAATTGAAACTCTGAGGTATAGAATTCCAAGCACCACAGGAGATATGAAATAATTCAACATACATCAGATAGAAATTAAATCAATCTCATGATCTTGGTTGAGGCTACGGATTTTGTAAATAAAGTTGGATACTTTGTATCAGGATATGCTAGAGACATAAAATTCCTAGATGGAATAAACAACTGCTTCATGGAGCAATTGGTTCAGGAACCAACAAGAGAGGGAGATATTTTAGATTTAATTTTTAGTGGAACGCAGGATTTGGTGAAAGAGGTAACAGTGGTGGGGCCACTTGGCAACAGTGATCATAACATGATCAAATTTGAACTAATGACTGGAAGGGGGACAATAAGTAAATCTACAGCTCTAACACTAAATTTTCAAAAGGGAAACTGATAAAATTTGGAAAATAGTTAGAAAAACCTGAAAGGTGCAGCTACAAAGGTTAAAAGTGTACAATAGGCGTGGACATTGTTTAAAAATACAATCTTAGAAGCGCAGTTCAGATGTATTCCACGCATTAAGAAAGGTGGGAGGGAGAAAGGCAAAATGATTACTGGCATGGTTAAAAGGTGAGGTGAAAGAGGCTATTTTAGCCAAAAAAAATCCTTCAAAAATTGGAAGAAGGATCCATCTGAAGAAAATATGAAAAAGCATAAGCATTATCAAGTTAAGTGTAAAACATTGATAAGGCAGAATAAGAGAGAATTTGAAATGACATTGGCCGTAGAGACAAAAACTCACCATAAAAACTTTTAAAAATATATCCAAAGCAAGAAACCTGTGAGGGAGTTGGATGGACCATTACATGACCGAGGGGTTAAAGGGGCTCATGGGGCAGATAAGGCCATTGCAGAAAGCAAAATTGTTTACCTTGTAATAGGTGTTATCCCAGGCAGCAGGATGTAGTCCTCACATATGGGTGACGTCACTGACGGAGCCCTATTCCGGAAAACTTTCTGTCAAAGTTTCTAGAAACTTTTGACTGGCATCCTGAGGCTACTGAGCATACCCAGCAAGCCATGATATTCTCTGCCACAGGGGTCTCCCTTCAGTCTTTGTTGTAGCAATGAGCATTAGCCAAAAATAAAATAATAAAACGTATCAAACCCAACTCCGCGGGGTGGCGGGTGGGTTTCGTGAGGATTACATCCTGCTGTCCTGGGATAACACCTATTACAAGGTAAGCAATTTTGCTTTATCCCAGGACAAGCAGGATGTTAGTCCTCACATATGGGTGATTAGCAAGCTACAGGCTGAGTCATCTTTGTATTGGACCAACAGTGTACAACTTGTGCAACAGGCACAACAACTGATGTACTGTTGGGAAAAATGAGGCAGCCTGAAATCACAAAAGATTGGATGTGGAAGGAGTTGGATTATGCTGGAAACAAGTTCTTTAAGACAGATTTCCATAGGCTGAATCTTGTCATCCTTCCTTGTCGAGACAGTAGTGAGCCGCAAAGGTATGAAGAGAACTCCATGTTGCGGCTTTACATATGTCAGCTATTGGCACTGAACGATAGTGTGCTACTGAGGTTGACATTGCTCTTACTGAGTGAGCCTTTACTCGCCCCTGGAGAAGAAGGCCTGCTTTTTCATAACAAAATTGAATACAATCTGCAAGCCAATTTGATAGAGTTTGCTTGCCCACCGCTTTTCCAGGTTTATTTGGATCAAAAGAAACAAAAAGCTGGGTGGATTTTCTATGGGCTGCAATGCGATCTAAGTAGTATGCAAGCGCACGTTTACAGTCCAAGGTGTGTAAAGCCCTTTCCCCTTGATGAGAGTGTGGCTTTGGGAAGAAAGTAGGCAAGATGATGGATTGATTCAAGTGGAATTCCGTAGCTACCTTGGGAAGAAATTTTGAGTGTGTACGGACTCGATCATGTAGGAATTTTGTGTAGGATGAGTATGTGACAAGTGCTTGTAACTCGCTAACCCTTCTAGCAGATGAGATGGCTATTAAGAAAATAGACTTCTAAGTGAGAAATTTAACATCACAGGAATCCATGGGTTCAAAAGGAGAACGCATGAGCCATGTTAAGATTATATTAAGGTCTCATTCTGTGACCAGTGGTCGGTGTGGAGGTTTAAGTTGAATTAAACCTCTCATAAATCTACTAACGAGGGGTTGCACTGATATTGGTGCATCTCCGGCGGTATTGTGATAAGCTGAGATTGCACTTAAATGTACTCTTACAGATGAGGTCTGGAAACCAGAGTCTGAGAGATGCCATAGATAGTCTAATAAAGATGATGTAGTGCAGGAAAAAGGGTCAATACTGTTTTGTGTGCACCATGTAGTAAATCTTTTCCATTTAGCATTATAGTTCTTTCGTGTGGAGGGTTTACATGAAGCTACAAGCACTTGAGAGACATTAGTTGAAAGATTGAGAGGTTGTAGAATCAAGTTTTCAACATCCATGCTGTGAGGGATAGGGATTGAAGGTTGGGATGACGCAACCTGCCCTGATCCTGAGTTATGAGAGTGGGTGCTGTGCACAGGTGAATTGGTTCTCTGATCGAGGAGTCTAGAAGTATGGGGAACCATACTTGTCGAGGCCAATATGGGGCTATGAGTATCATGGACCCTTTGTCCTGTTGTAGCTTCACTAGAGTTTTGGATATTAGCGGTATCGGGGGATACGCATATAGAAGGCCTGAGTTCCAGTGGCGAGCAAAGGCGTCCCTGGGTAAGCGGTTTCTCTGCTTGTACAGGGAGCAAAAATTGTCCACTTTGTAAGTCAGTTGTGATACAAAGAGGTCTATTGTTGGATGGCCCCAATGTTGAAAGATCTTGGCCGCCACTTCTGGATCTAGAGACCACTCGTGTGGTTGGAATTGACAACTGAGGCGATCTGCTGCTACATTGTGAATGCCTGCTAGATAAGTGGCCCGTAGAAGCATTGAGTGTGTTAGCGCCCAGTCCCAAATCTGTGCTGCTTCTTGACAAAGGAGATACGAGCCCGTACCTCCCTGTTTGTTGATGTACCACATGGCTACTGTGTTGTCTGTTTGTATCAGAACAGTTTTATGGGAAAGCCAGTCCTTGAAAGCTTGCAGCGCATAATGTATAGCTCGAAATTCTAGGAAATGTATCTGAAATGTAGCTTTGAGTTTTGTCCAAGTACCCTGAGTCTGCAAATGGCCAATGTGTGCTCCCCACCCTAAGGTGGATGCATCTGTAGTTATTGTCACTTGCATAATCGGTTGTTGGAAAGATAGGCCTGTGAGCAAGTTGTCCATGTTTGTCCACTACAAGAGCGAGGACCGTAGTTGCTGAGTTACTTGAACTGGATAGGACAGTGGTTGAATGGCTTGTATCCATTGGTTTCTGAGTGTTCATTGAGTGACTCTCATGGCTAATCTGGCCATAGGAGTGACGTGAACTGTGGATGCCATGTGACCCAAAAGAGTGAGACATTGATGAGCTGTTATTTGCGTGCATGCGTGGAGAGAGTCTGCTAACGAGGCGAGTGTTAGTGCACAGTCTTTTGGAAGGAAAGCTTTTGACGTTATGATGTTTAATTCTGCTCTGATGAATTGTAACAGGTGAGATGGTATGAAGTGGGATTTCTGGTAGTTGATGAGGAATCCCAACGAATGGAGTAGAGTTATTGTGAGCTTGAAAGAGTTGAGAGCTCCTTGTCTTGTTTGGCTTCTGATGAGCCAATCGCCCAGGTAAGGAAAAACGTGCACGCCTTCCTTGTGCAAGTGGGCAGCTGCCACCGCTAGGCACTTTGTAAACACTTGAGGTGCTGAGGCAAGACTGAATGGTAGCACCCTGTACTGGAAATGTTGCCTTCCTACTAGGAATCGCAGATACTTGCGATGAGGAGGGAATATGGGAATGTGAGCGTAAGCGTCTTGAAGATCCAAAGAACAGAGCCAATCTCCTTTTTGAAGTAGAGGTAGCATGGTGCCCAATGACACCATCCTGAACTTTTCTTTTTTCAGATATTTGTTGAGGTTCCGGAGGTCCAGTATGGGATGTAGGCCTCCTGTTTTCTTTGGCATGAGGAAATAACGGGAGTAGAATCCTCTGCCCTGCTGAGGTCGGGGAACTGGTTCCACGGCCCTGGCTCTCAGAAGGGTGGACAATTCTTTTTGTAAGCATGTGGATTGATTGTTTATTGTCCAAGATGAGGTGGGTGGAGTATCGTTTGGTACAGTGAGAAAGTCCAGGTGATATCCTTGAGATGTTATGGAGAGTACCCATTGGTCCGAGGTGATGCATGACCAATTGTGTTGGAAAAATGTGATCCGACCTCCGACTGGCAAATTTGGGGTCGGATTGGTAAACAGGCTTCTGTTCTCTGTCATTTCAAAATCCCGAAGTTGACCCTGTTTGCGGAGGGGATTGAGCTCTAGGTGCTCTTGGTTGCTGGGTCTATGTTCTTTGAGGTGGCCTAGATGATCTTCCACGGGCAGGAGGTGGATAGTAACGCCTTGGCCTGTAGTATGGCCGTTTAGATTCTTTCCTTGGGAGTCTTCTTGATGATGTTTGGGACTCCTGAGGCGCAGAAGACAACTGTCTCAAGGTTTCTGAATGCTCTTTTAGCAGGGAAACTGCCTCCTTTACTTTATCTCCGAAGAGATTGTCCCCTACACAAGGGAGATCAGCCAGTTTCTCCTGTACTTCCGGTCTCAGGTCGGAGGCCTTGAGCCAGGCCCATCTACGAGCACTTATTGTTGCGGTCCCGGGCAGTGCCCCGGTCCCTCCACCTACCTCGGGGGTGGCCCGGGCCATTTCGGAGCTTCCCCGGGTCTGCAGGCCCTCCAGCGTGTCTCTCCCTCCTCGGGAGAGACATCGACGGCTCAGCGCGGCTGGCCCCGCCCTCCGACGCGCACGCGCGCGTGGGGAGGAGTCGTCCTTAACGGGGCCAGCGCGGGAAAATCATCTGTACAGCTGGGGATGACGTCAGACGCTTTCAGCTATAAGTGTCTTGCTTCTAGGATCCTCCGGTGCCTTGCAACAAGGTTCCTGGAGTTGGTGTGTTCTTGCTGTGGTCTTGGTTATCTTCGTCCTGCTTCTGCCTTCCCTCCGCTGTGGATTCTTCTGGACTTGACCCCTGGACTGGCTTTGGATCGCTCTCTGGCTCCAACCCGGACTGGCTGCGGACCGCTCTCTGGATACCGACCCCTGGACTGGCTGCGGACCGCTCTCTGGATACCAACCCCTGGACTGGCTGCGGACCATCCTTGGACTCCGACTCCTGGACTGACTTCTGGATTTCCTATGACCTGCTGGAGGCGCCAGCCATCCGGAACCACGACCTGCAGGAGGTGCCTGCATCCGGACCACCCACATCCTCAGGAAGTCGCCTAAGTCCCAGCGGCCGTGTCCCTACGGGCTCCTCCTGGGGGGACTTCGGCTTCCAGGGTGAATCTCCTAAAGTCCCAGCGGCTGGACTCCTAAGGGCTCCTCCCGAGGGAGTACCGGTCTCCAGGGCGAAGAGTCTTCTTCCTCTCCGGTCCAACACCGTCCATCCGTCCAGTAAGGGTCTTGTCCTTGGTCGTAAAGGACTTCACCGTAGACCAGAGAGTCAGCCAGCACCGAGCTTCCGAACCGCCTCCTGGTTGGGACATTCGCTGTGGACCTCTACAGCACTCCATCTTCTGTTCCAACCAGCCCAAGGGTCCACGAACATAACAGTTTGCAAGGCCATGGACCCGGCGGATCTTGCAGGCCTGAAAGCCATTCCCGGCATAGCTCAGAGGCTGCAACAACAGCAAGCATGCTTAGACACTCTGACGGCCACAGTACAAGCCTTAGCCGACTGCGTGACTGGAACCTCTGCTGCTAGTTCCAACGCACCCATAGCCGGGGCCTCTGCTGCTGCTTCTGCCCCTATCCAGATGCCAGTGCCGTCGCGATTCTCAGGAGATACGAAACTTTGCCAAGGTTTCTTGAACCAGTGCTATATCCGGTTCGACTTTCTCCCGCTTCAGTTCCCAACTGACCGATTCAAGACCAGTTTTATTATTTCCCTTCTGGATGGGAGACCTTTGGCCTGGGCGTCCAACCTTCTGGAATGCCAGGATCCTCGTTTGAACAATCTGGTGCACTTTATTTCAGCATTTAGGCAGGTCTTTGATGAGGCCGCCCGTAAACCCACCGCTGTTTCTGAACTGCTACAACTACGACAGGGCAACCGGCCCTTAGCTGATCATGCTATGGACTTCCAAACCCTCGCTGCCGAATTAAATTGGGGAAGTGACAGCTTACATAGTATATTCCTGGAGAGCCTCTCTTCGAGATTACAGGATGACTTGGCAGGCCGAGATCTTCCCGACGATCTGAATGGACTGATCGAATTAGCAGGTCGAGTGGACCGCCGCTTACAGCGTCGATTTCGGGAAAGGAGAACACCCCATAGAGGCGATACCTCTGGAACCATGTCCGTACACCGTGGGAATTCACCTCCAGCTTCTTCAAGGCCCCAAGATGTCGAACCCATGCAGGTGGGGCGAGGTCCTCTCTCCCAGGAGGAAAGAAGAAGACGTCGATCACTAGGTCTCTGCCTGTACTGTCGTGGAAAGGGCCACTTCCTTGCCCATTGCAGCCAGCGTCTGGGAAACGCTCGGACCTAGGGACGGTGGGGGAGCTAACCCTAGGTCATGCTGCTGCTGACTCCCCATGCTTTGTTCCAGTAACTCTGCTACTCCCGGACGGAGAGTTCGAGACCCAAGCCTTGATCGATTCAGGGGCCGGGGAGAGTTTCATCCTCCAGGAGCTTGTGCAGCAACTCCAGATTGGGGTACAACCCCAAGAACCTCCACTCCGGATATCCTCTATTTAGGGGAGAATTCTTCCAGGTACCATTGCCACACGTACCTCACCTCTCGTCTTACGTACAGGCGCCCTGCACCAGGAGGAAATCTCCTTCCTCATCTTAGAAAAATCTATGCATCCGATTATCTTGGGGTTACCCTGGCTCCGGAAACATTCTCCAGTCATTGAATGGGATTCGCTCCAGTTGGCCTCTTGGGGTCATGCCTGCTTTAATACCTGTTTGATGGATTTACCCCGTGCTCCACTGGCTCTAATGACTACCCCTCTGGCGTTACCTCTTCAGTACCGGGAGTTCCATGATGTGTTTTCCAAGGAGAAAGATGAAATTCTTCCAGAGCATCGTCCTTTCGACTGCGCAATCAACCTCTTGCCTGATGCCACTCCGCCGAGAGGCCGGGTTTATCCATTATCCCTTCCAGAGACTCAAGCCATGTCTACTTACATCCGGGAGAACCTGGAGCGAGGATTCATTCGGCCATCTAAATCTCCGGCAGGGGCTGGCTTCTTCTTCGTAGCCAAAAAAGATGGGTCTCTCCACCCCTACATCGATTACCGCGGTCTAAACAGCATCACTCGGCGAGATCGTTACCCTCTGCCTTTGATTCCGGAGCTCCTGGACCGGCTACAGGGGACCAAGTTTTTTACTAAATTGGACTTGAGGGGAGCCTATAATCTGGTCAGGATTCGTCCCGGTGATGAATGGAAGACCGCCTTTAATACGAGGGACGGCCATTATGAATACCTGGTTATGCCTTTTGATCTGTGCAATGCCCCGGTGGTCTTCCAAAACCTTATGAATGAGGTTCTTCGAGACATGTTACACTCTTCAGTCATTGTCTACCTTGATGACGTCCTTATTTACTCTAAGGACCTAGAAACGCACCGCCAACATGTCCGACAGGTACTGCTTAAGCTTCGAGAGAACAAACTTTACGCTAAGTTAGAGAAATGTATGTTTGAGCAAGAATCATTACCCTTTTTAGGGTATATTGTGTCATCCACCGGTTTTCTAATGGATCCCAAGAAGGTTGCTGCAATCAAGAACTGGCCACAACCCCAGGGGGTGAAAGCCCTCCAACGATTCCTGGGGTTCGCCAACTTTTACCGACAATTCATTCCGCATTACTCTCAGAAGGTGGCTCCTCTAACTGCGCTCACCAAGAAGGGGGTCGATGCCAAAAATTGGCCAACTACGGCCATACAAGCCTTTCATGACTTAAAAGAAGCGTTCCTCCAGGACACCTGCCTACACCATCCTGACCCCCAGCGTCAGTTCATTGTCAAGGTGGATGCTTCAGATACAGCTGTGGGGGCAGTTCTAAGCCAGCTGTCGATCAAGGGTAAGCTTCTGCCCTGTTCATTCTACTCTCATAAATTTTCCTCATCTGAGAGGAACTATGGCATTGGAGACAAGGAGCTACTGGCAATTAAGCTGGCTTTCGAGGAGTGGCGTCAGTGGCTGGAGGGAGCACAGCATTCGGTCATCGTTTACACCGATCACAAAAATCTCAAGTACTTGTGTCGGGCTCAACGCCTCAATCCGCGGCAGGCAAGATGGGCTCTCTTTTTCAGTCACTTCAACTTTTCCCTTCGATACCAACCAGCAGCAAAGAACATACGAGCGGACGCGCTCTCTCGGACATCCGAACCCGAAGATGCACCTAACCCGCCTCAATACATCCTGGATCCCGCCAGGGTTTTGATAGCAGCTGCTGAAGTGGTCCCAGCGGGTAAGACGGTGGTTCCTACACAGTCTCGAAGGAAGGTCTTAGCCTGGGCTCACGATTCGCTGACCGCCAGACATCCAGGGATTAACCGGACTCTGGAACTCCTGACTGAATTTTACTGGTGGCCTCGAGTGAAGGAGGATGTACGACAGTATGTCCAGTCATGTCCCAACTGTGCTCAACACAAGCCGTTTCCTGGACGCCCCTGGGGACTTTTGCAGCCGCTGCCCACTCCTACGGAACCGTGGACGCACCTCTCCACCGACTTCATTGTGGATTTGCCTATTTCTGATGGAAAGACTGTGATCTGGGTTACGGTCAACCGCTTTTCTAAGATGGCTCACTTTGTGCCCCTCACCAAGCTACCCTCGGTGCTAGAACTGGCCAACCTCTTTACACAGCATGTATTTCGTTTACATGGTTTACCATTGCATATTTCCTCCGACCATGGGCCGCAGTTTACAGCTAAATAATGGAGATCCTTGTGCAGGAAATTTGGGGTACGCTTGGACCTTACTACAGCTTTCCACCCACAGGCCAATGGCCAGGTCGAGCGGACCAATTGGACATTGAAGGCCTTTCTTTGAGCATTTGTTGGGGACTTGCAAAATGATTGGGTCACCCTCCTCCCTTGGGCCGAATTCTCCTATAATCGTCATAAACATTCAGCTACCGGCCAGTCCCCGTTTCAACTGGTTTATGGAAAGATCCCTAGGCCTCCTCTACCGTTGCCTCTATCAGTCTCCTCTCCGGCAGCCCAGCTCACCGCCCAGCAGCTACACTCATTGTGGACTTCCACTCAAGAGAAGCTCCAACTTGCCTCAGCTAAAGCGAAAAAGTATGCCGACCGCCGAAGACGGCCGGCTCCGGTCTTCCTCCCAGGCAGTAAAGTTTGGTTAAGTACCAAGAATCTTCACCTATGGCTCCCATCCATGCGCCTAGCTCCTAGGTTTGTGGGCCCATTCACAGTTTTGGAACGGGTAGGGGCAGTATCCTACCGCCTACGTTTACCTTCCAGACTGCGGATACATAATGTATTTCACGTATCCTTGCTTAAACCGTTGGTGCTTTCCTCATTCCATGACAAAACCTCAGTACCTACCACCACCGAAGCTGAAGCAGACGGCATTTATACGGTAAAGGGGGTTTTGGACGTCCGATTTCATCGTCGCCGGTGGGAGTACCTACTCTCATGGGAGGGGTACGGTCCTGAGGAGAATTCCTGGGAGCCATCCTCCAATATTCTGGACAAGAATCTCCTCCACCAGTTCCATCTCGACCACCCAAGTAAACCCCAGCCTCCAGGGAGGGGGCGTAGGAGGGGGGGGTACTGTTGCGGTCCCGGGCCGTGCCCCGGTCCCTCCACCTACCTCGGGGGCGGCCTGGGCCGTTTCGGAGCTTCCCTGGGTCTGCAGGCCCTCCAGCGTGTCTCTCCCTCCTCGGGAGAGATGTCGACGGCTCGGCGCGGCTGGCCCCGCCCTCCGACGCGTGCGCGCGCAGGGAGTCGTCGTCCTTAAAGGGGCCAGCGCGGGAAAATCATCTGTACAGCTGGGGATGACGTCAGACGCTTTCAGCTATAAGTGTCTTGCTTCTAGGATCCTCCAGTGCCTTGCAACAAGTTTCCTGGAGTTGGTGTGTTCTTGCTGTGGTCTTGGTTATCTTCGTCCTGCTTCTGCCTTCCCTCCGCTGTGGATTCTTCTGGACTTGACCCCTGGACTGGCTTTGGATCGCTCTCTGGCTCTGACCCCTGGACTGGCTTTGGATCGTCCTCTGGCTCCGACCCCGGACTGGCTGCGGACTGCTCTCTGGATACTGACCCCTGGACTGGCTGCAGACCGCTCTCTGGATACCGACCCCTGGACTGGCTGCGGACCATCCTTGGACTCCGACTCCTGGACTGACTTCTGGATTTCCTACGACCTGCTGGAGGCGCCAGCCATCCGGAACCACGACCTGCAGGAGGCGCCTGCATCCGGACCACCCACATCCTCAGGAAGTCGCCTAAGTCCCAGCGGCCGTGTCCCTACGGGCTCCTCCTGGGGGGACTTCGGCTTCCAGGGTGAATCTCCTAAAGTCCCAGCGGCTGGACTCCTAAGGGCTCCTCCCGGGGGAGTACCGGTCTCCAGGGCGAAGAGTCTTCTTCCTCTCCGGTCCAACACCGTCCATCCATCCAGTAAGGGTCTTGTCCTTGGTCGTAAAGGACTTCACCGTAGACCAGAGCGTCAGCCAGCACCGAGCTTCCGAACCGCCTCCTGGTTGGGACATTCACTGTGGACCTCTACAGCACTCCATCTTCTGTTCCAACCAGCCCAAGGGTCCACGAACATAACACTTATACCGGTGGCCGACATTCTTGATGCAGTTTCAAAACTGTCGTAAGCTGCACAAACTTTGTGTTTTCCAGCTTCTAAGCCCTTATGTATTATGGAGGTGAAAGAATCCTGGAATTGCTGGGGGAGAGTTTCAGAGAGTTCTTGAATCTGTTTCCATAAATTAAGCTGATATTGCATCATATATAACTGGTAGGACGCAATTCTGGAAACTAACATGGATCCTTGAAACATTTTCCTGCTTATGTTATCCAAGAATCTATTGTCCTTACCCGGTGGATTAGATGAATGAGGCTTTATTCGCTTGGATTTCTTTTGAGCTGACTCAACTACTACTGATTGATGAGGTAATTGAGTCTTATGGAAGCCTGGGATGTGTTGGACTAGATATGTGGCATCAGTCCTTTTATCTACAGGTGGTATGGTATATGGATGCTCCCATAGTCTGTGTTGCAAATCAACAAGGACTTCGTGAACTGGGATTGCTAACACCTCCAGGGTTATTTGCCTGGTGTCCATCTTCAGATTCAAGCTGGAAGGGGATGGTGTCAGCCATATCTTTGATAAAATTTGAAAAGGAAAGGTCCTCTGGAGGAGATTTTCTTCTTTCCTCTGGAGGAGAAGGTCCCGAGAGGACTTCCTCTGAAGAGGTATCGGTATTGGGATCATCCCAGGTATCCGGTGTATGTGGACGAGGAGGCGTCTATGGAATGGGTATAGTTGGCATCGACGGCATCAATGGTTTCCCTGGTGGCTTCGTCGGAAACAGTGGAGAAAATGAAGGACGTGGTCGTGGGATTCCCGATGGGCCTGGGACTGGTTCAGGCATCGGTAATTCTTCTGTTATGTCCTCTTCCCTCTGTGCCTGCATCGGTAACTCTGGAGGTTTTACCGGGATGGCACCGATAAGAGTATCCAATTTTGCTAAAATTGGAGCAAAAAAAGATACATCCGGCATTGACATCGGTGGAATCGACGATGGAGACGGTAATGGCATCGGTGTGGGCACCGGTGATGGTGCTGGCTTCGATGGCGGACTCGATGCTGGCATCGGAGGCATATCAAGGAGTGCATCTCTAACTGCCTGGCAGATGTAACCGTCCAGTTCCGCCCGCATAGCTGGTGAAACCAGAGCAGCTATGGGGTGAGGAAGTGAAGGCGATACCGGTACCTCCACAGGGCCCTGTGAAGGTACGGTTCCCGGCACCGATATCGGTGGGGATCGCCGTGGAGTGGAAGGCCTCGGTGGAGTGTCCTCTCTCCGAGGTTTCTTCGGCACTGATTCGGGATCTGTCGATGGAGCTCCGGTTATCGGATCGCTTTCGGGATCGTGAGGCCTCCAATGTCGATATTGATGGTTCTGCTTGTGCTCGAAGCCCTTCTCGATGACTGACGCCGATTTTATCGAAGACTTTGACGGGGTTGGTGATGGCCGATTCCCCGCTTCATCCGGTCTCCGTTTTTTGAGGACGACCTTCCGAATCGCTCCAGCCGGAGTCGACTGTGTGGACGTCGATGTCGAAGGCATTAATTGGAGATGGAACAAATGCTCCATTTTCTCCATAAGAAAATTATTCCTTACCTGCTAATTTTCGTTCCTGTAGTACCATGGATCAGTCCAGACGGTGGGTTATGTCCCCCGTCCAGCAGATGGAGTCAGAACAGAGCTCGAGAGTACCGCCTCCTATACCTCTGCTGGAGCTCAGTATCGTGAATAACAAAGCCCAAAAGAGCAAAAACAAAACAATTTGGATCAAAAATTCTGACGTAAGTCAACATCAAGAACAATAAACAGGCACGACCTAACGAGGTCGACACAGTCAACTTGTGAGGAGCTGTACAACCCTGATAGAAAAACCAGAGAGAACAGAAGAGGCAGAATACGCCCATGAATCCGAGCAGGGGCTCACAATCCAAAGTGGTGGGCGTCTGGACTGATCCATGGTACTACAGGAACGAAAATTAGCAGGTAAGGAATAATTTTCTTTTCCCTGTACGTACCAGGATCAGTACAGACGGTGGGATGAACCCAAGCTTCCCTAGACCGGGTGGGGCCCTGAGAGCCCTGCTCGGAGAACCTGATTGCCAAAGTGCCCAGAGGCTGAGGGCGCCAGGTGTAACCGATAATGCCTAGCGAAGGTATGCAACGACTTCCATGTCGCCACCCGGCAGATTTCCTGTGGAGAGACGGACCGAGACTCCGCCCAGGACGCGGCTTGCGAGCATGTAGAATGAGCTCTGACGCCTGTAGGAGGAGCTCGACCCGCCCCGATATAAGACGCCGAGATGGCATCCTTGATCCAGCGGGCAATTGTTGTCTTCGATGCGGAGAAGCCCTTCTTAGGTCCCGACCAGAGCACAAATAGATGATCAGAAACCCGGAAATCATTGGTAGCCTCCAGATAACGGAGCAGAGCCCGTCTGACGTCCAAATGACGGAGAGACCTCTCTTCCCCTGAAGAGAACGCCGGAAGTTTCACCGTCTGATTCAAGTGGAAGGGAGAAATCACCTTCGGAAGGAAGGATGGTACAGTACGTAGAGAGACCCCCACCTCAGAAAAGCGAAGGTACGGTTCCCTGCAGGAAAGAGCCTGCAGCTCCGAGATGCGACGGGCAGACGATATCGCCACGAGGAAAACCGTCTTCATAGTGAGGTCCTTGAGGGAAGCCTCCTGTAGTGGCTCGAAAGGAGCGCCTGCCAGGGCCCGGAGAACTAGGTTAAGGCTCCATGACGGGCAGGGATCCCTAACCGGAGGCCGTAGATGCTTAGCCCCCTTCAGGAAACGAGCGATATCCGCTTGGAGAGGAAGAGAAACCGCTGTCTGTACCAGAACATTCAGGGCCGCCACTTGTACTCGGAGAGAATTGTATGCCAGGCCCTTATCCAATCCGTCTTGCAAAAACTGAAGGATCAGAGGTACCGTTGCCTCCGTAGGACGGGTCCCATGACCGACACAGCAGGACTCGAAGACCTTCCACACTCGCACGTAGGCAACAGAAGTCGAGGGCTTACGAGCCCTAAGCATCGTGGAAATCACCGCCTCCGGATAGCCTCGGCGGCGGAGGCGGCGCCGTTCAAAAGCCAGGTCGCAAGACAAAAGAGTGCTGCCTGCTCGAAAAATACCGGACCTTGGTGCAGGAGCCGGGGAAGATGACTCAGACGGACCGGACCGTCCACCGCCATGTGAAGTAGATCCGCAAACCAAGGCCGACGCGGCCATTCCGCAGCTACTAGGATTACGGGACCGCAGTGGTTTTCTATTCTTCGAAGAATCTTGCCCACTAAGGGCCAGGGGGGAAATACATAGAGGAGCTGACCTGCCGGCCACGGTAGTACTAGAGCATCCACCCCCTCTGCGCCGCGCTCCCTTCTGCGACTGAAGAAGCGCGGGGCCTTGGCGTTGAGGGCGATAGCCATCAAGTCCAACCGTGGCGTTCCCCAGCGCTGAACCAGGAGGTCCATCGCATCGTCGGAGAGAGACCATTCGCCGGGGTCCAACCTCTGACGACTCAGGTAATCCGCTTGAATGTTGTCCACTCCGGCGATGTGGGAGGCCGCGAGTCGTACGAGATGGAGTTCCGCCCATGCCATCAGGAGCGTGGTTTCCGCGGAGACCTGCTCGTTCCGCGTCCCGCCTTGACGATTGATGTAAGCCACTGTAGTCGCGTTGTCTGAGAGAATTCGTACCTCCCTGTCCCGAACCAGGGGGAGGAAACGCTGGAGCGCTAAGCATACCGCTCTGGTCTCCAGACGATTGATCGGCCACTTCGCCTCCTCCGGGGACCACATCCCCTGTGTGGCGCTTCGTTCGCAGATGGCACCCCAACCCACGAGGCTGGCGTCGGTTGTCACTACTACCCAAGTGGGGACTTCGAGCGAGATGCCGCGGGCCAAGTGAGCCGGAACCAGCCACCACTTCAGACTGTCTCGAGCCGACTGAGGGAGGGGCAGAATCACCTGATACTCCTGTGACACAGGTTTCCAGCGAGATAGGAGGGACGCCTGCAGAAGACGCAGGTGTGCAAATGCCCAGGGCACCATGTCGATGGTGGAAGCCATCACTCCCAGAAGCTGCAGATAATTCCACGCGGTGGGTTCCGACAAGGCCGCGAAGCGACGGATGTGTTCTCTCAAGGAGAGAGCTTTGTCCGGACACAGGAACACCATGCCCAGTTGAGTGTCGAAGGTCGCTCCCAGGAAATCCAAGCGCTGAGATAGAACGAGGGAACTCTTGGGGAGGTTCACGACCCAGCCCAGGGAGCGAAGCATCTCCAAAACTCTGGCCACCGAGTCCTGTCCATGCGAGAAAGACTTTGCCCGCACCAGCCAGTCGTCCAGGTAAGGGTGCACTAGTATACCCTCCTTCCGAAGGGCCGCCGCCACCACCACCATGATCTTGGTGAACGTCCGCGGAGCCGTTGCTAGTCCGAAAGGTAGGGCCTGAAACTGAAAGTGCTGACCGAGAATCTTGAAGCGTAGGTAACGCCTGTGGTCCGGACGTATAGGGATGTGCAGATACGCCTCCGTCAGGTCCAGGGAAGCCAGAAACTCCCCCTGGTGTACTGCGGCAATCACGGATCGCAGCGTCTCCATGCGGAACCGGTTGACCCGCAGCGAGTGGTTCACCTCCTTCAAATCCAGTATGGGCCGGAACGAACCATCCTTCTTGGGCACCACGAAGTAGATGGAATAATGGCCCGAGCCCACCTCGGCGAAGGGAACGGGAACGATAGCCTCTATGGCTTGAAGACGGTCTAGTGTCTGTTGAACCGCCATCCTCTTGAGGTCGGAGCCGCAAGGAGAGAAGAGAAACCTGTCCCGAGGCAGGCAGACAAACTCCAAGGCGTAACCGTATTGGATGGTGTCCAGGACCCACTGGTCTGAAGTAATCTTTACCCACTCCTCGACGAATTCTGTGAGTCGGCCTCCGATGGGCGGGCAGGAGGAGTGGGCCGGTCTGGCATCATTGAGCAGATTTGGTGGGGGGGGTTCCCCTGCCCCGAGCCCTCCCTCGAGGGCCTCCGGCCTCGAAAGGAGCGCGACCACGGCTGCGGTCTACTGGAGGTTGTGCGAGAACTTGGCTGCCGGTAAGATCTGTAGCGCCGCTGTGCCCGAGCCCTGGTTCTGGTGGAGGCAAACGTCCTGTAAGGTCTCTGCCGATCTTCGGGTAGACGATGCACCGAGTTTTCCCCCAGAGACTTGATGATCTGATCCAGGTCATTCCCAAAGAGAAATTTCCCCCGAAAGGGAAGGGATCCCAGGCTCGACTTGGAGGAGGCGTCCGCAGACCAATTCCGGAGCCACAGGAGTCTACAAGCCGCCACCACCGACACCATGGACCGGGCCAGGACGCAAAAGAGGTCATACAGAGCATCCGCCCTGTAAGCGATGGCAGATTCCAGGCTGTCGGCCTGAGCGGCTTCTTCCGGAGGCAACTGCTGCGACGTTAGGAGCTGCTGGACCCAGAGAAGACTGGCCCTCTGGGTCAAAGAACTGCACATGACGGCACGCATCCCCAAGGCCGAAACCTCAAACACCTTCTTGAGGAACGTCTCCAACTTGCGGTCTTGCGTGTCCCGTAGGGCCGTCCCGCCAGTAACTGGGATCGTAGTTCGCTTAGTCACTGCTGAGACCGCCGAGTCCACCTTAGGAAACCGGATGAGATCCAAGAAATCCTCCGGCAACGGATACAATTTCTCCATGGCCCGGGTGACCTTCAATGACGCCTCAGGGACGTCCCATTCCCCAGTGAGGAGCTGCAGAAACGACTCATGGACTGGAAAAGCCTTAGCCCTAAGCCTAAGGGCAGCCAGTACCGGGTCCCCTTTTTTGGAGCACGTCGCGACCGCTGGGGCCACAGGTGCCGGGGGATCCGGTGGTGGATCCAGATCTAGCTCTTGCAGGGTCCGTTGAAGTAGGTCCTCCAGTTCCTCCTTGTGGAAGATTTGCAGGGCTCGCGGGTCATCGCCCTCGGCCTGCCCCTCCAAGTGCGCCGGATCCGGAGGGTCCAAAGGGTCAGGACCCAAAGGAGAAGCCGCTCCCACCGCAAGCGGCTGGGATGGCAAAGCTGAGGTTCCTGTGACTGTCCCAGCCGGGATCAGGGGCCCAGGGGTAGGAACCGCGAGCTTGGGGATCTTGGGCGCAGGAGGTCCCGCGGGAGTACCCCCCAGATCTGCCAGGCCCTGTAGATATGCAGTATGCATTTTCAAAATGAAGTCCGGTGAGAAAAACGGCAGACCGGGTGAAGCCGCAGCAGCAGGATCCCCTTGTGGTGGCCGGGCCGACAGGACCTCCTCGGGGCTTCGGTGCAGGCGGGGGACGCCCCGAACTGCGTCTTTCTCCTCCGGAGAGTGTTCCGCGCTGAAATCTCCCTCCAAAATGGCCGCCGTTCCCGCCATTGGCGAGAACGTGGCCGGCCCGCGCTTCCCGGGCTGCAGAGAGGGGGGCGCTGGGCGCGAACCCGAGCCGTGCGCGATACCTTCCCCTTCGGGAAGGCAGCGTGGACACACTCCCTCGTTCGATAAACGAGACCCTGCCTCGCCACAGGTCTCGCAACGAGACAAGCGCGGCATAAAAACGCCGCTACGAGGAACGCCTCGGGGGGGGGGGGGGCCAAAAATGAAACGCACCGCGGGGGGGGGGCCTGAAGGCCGACACAACCCGCCCGACGGGTCCTTAGGCGCCGGCGGGAAAAACCGCTGCCGGCGCGCCCAGGCCCGAGATAAAGTTCGCCGGGCCGCGGGACCGTCAGAGAACGTGTGCAGGAGCTGGCTGCACCGGCAAACGCCGAGAGAAACAAACAGCTGAAAGAAAAATTCACCAGAAAAAAACTACACTTACCCCAAACGTAAGGAAAGCAAACTGCAGGAGGAGACAGAACAGAGGAAAGCACGCCTCCTCAAAATTACTGACAAGAAAAATTCCTTTCTTTTTCTCTTTTTTTTTTTTTTTTTTAAATAACTTGATCCAAATTGTTAGACAAAAAGAAATGACAGGAAAGACTCAAAGAAGCGAAAAAGAAAACTCAAAACCTGTCACTCTGGGGAAGCACTGATTCCCCAACTCACATCTGCTGGAGTCAGAAAGATACTGAGCTCCAGCAGAGGGTGCGCTGGTATAGGAGCCGGTACTCTCGAGCTCTGTTCTGACTCCATCTGCTGGACGGGGGACATAACCCACCGTCTGGACTGATCCTGGTACGTACAGGGAACCGTAGTCTTCTGCCTTTCGGCGTCATCTCGGCGCATCTTGGGCACGTCGAGAAGTCGTGTCCCTCGCCTAGGCAGAGTACACACTCTAAGTGTGGGTCCGTAATGGAAATGGTACGGCAACAAATCGGGTATTTTTTAAAACTCGTAGCCATTTTGAAAGTCGGACAGCCGTCGACGACTTTCAGGCAGTGTGAAATGGTTGCGGAACCGACGGAAAAAATTAAGAGACTTACCGCGATGGTACAAAAGAGAGACCACTACGGTGTTGAAAGTTTTTTCCGAGTTTTGAAAAACGTTTTTGAATGGTGAAAATCACCACGTAGGACTCCTAGAACAGCGAGGTTAACGGCTTCGCGGAAAAAAGAAGATTGAAGGGAGACCTTTGTGGCTTGAGGGATCATAGCATGCTGGGCATGCTCAGTAGCCTCAAGATGCCAATCAAAAGTTTCTAGAAACTTTGACAGAACGTTTTCCAGAAGAGGGCTCCGTCAGTGACGTCACCCATATGTGAGGACTAGCATCCTGCTTGTCCCGGGATAAAGACTAAACTCATTCTTTGCTTCTATGTTTACTAATGAGGATGTTGGGACGATACCAGTTCCAGAGACGGATTTCAAGGGTGATGATTGAGATGAACTGAACCAAATCACTGTGAACCTGGAAGATGTAGTAGGCCAGATTGACAAGCTAAACAGTAGCAAATCACCTGGATCGGATGGTATCTAACCCAGGGTTCTGAAGGAACTCAAACATGAAATTTTAGATCTATTAGTTAAAATTTGTAACCTATCATTAAAATCATCCATTGTACCTGAAGACTGAAGGGTGGCCAATATAACCCCAAATTTAAAAAGGGCTCCAGGGGTGATCCATGAAACTGTAGACCAGTGCTGGGAAAAATAGTGGAAACTATTCTAAAGATCAAAATCACAGAGCATATAGAAAGACAAGGTTTAATGGAACACAGTCAGCATGGATTTACCCAAGGCAAGTCGTGCCTCACAAATCTGCTTCATTTTTTTGAAGGGGTTAATAAACATGTGGATAAAGGTGAGCCAGAAGAGATAGGGGCGGATTTTCAGAGCCCTGCTCGCGTAAATCCGCCCAAAACCGGGCGGATTTACGCGAGCAGGGCCCTGCGCGCCGGGAAACCTATTTTACATAGGCCTCCCGGCGCGCGCAGAGCCCCGGGACTCGCGTAAGTCCCGGGGTTCTCCGAGGGGGGCATGTCGGGGGCGTGTCGGGGGGCGGGCCCGGTCGTCGCGGCATTTCGGGGGCGTGTTGGCAGCGTTTTGGGGGCGTGGCTACGGCCCGGGGCGGTCCGGGGGCGTGGCCGCGCCCTCCGTACCCGCCCCCAGGTCGCGGCCCGGCGCGCAGGAGGCCCGCTGGCGCGCGGGGATTTACGCCTCCCTCTGGGAGGCGTAAATCCCCCGACAAAGGTAAGGGGGGGGTTTAGACAGGGCCGGGCGGGTGGGTTAGGTAGGGGAAGGGAGGGGAAGGTGAGGGGAGGGCAAAGGAAAGTTCCCTCCGAGGCCGCTCCGATTTCGGAGCAGCCTTGGAGGGAATGGGGGTAGGCTGCGCGGCTCGGCGCGCGCCGGCTATACGTAATTGATAGCCTTGCGCGCGCCGATCCAGGATTTTAGCAGATACGTGCGGCTCCGCGCGTATCTACTAATAGCGTGAATAGCCTACTTTTGTTTGCACCTGGAGCGCAAACAAAAGTGGGCTATTCACGCACCTTTTAAAATCCGCCCCATAGTGTATTTGGATTTTCAGAAGGCGTTTGACAAATTCCCTCATGAGAGGCTTCTAAGGAAACTAAAAAGTTATGGGATAGGAGGCGCTGTCTTTTCATGGATTACAAACTGATTGAAAGACAGGAAACAGAGAGTAGGATTAAATGGTCAATTTTCTCAGTGGAAAAGGGTAAATAGTGGAGTGCCTCAGGGATCTATACTTGGACTGGTGCTTTTCAATATATTTATAAATGATCTGGAAAAGAATAAGATCAGTGAGGTAATCAAAGTTGCAGATGATACAAAATTATTCAGAGAAGTTAAATCACAAGTGGATTGTGAGAAATTGCAGGAGGACCTTGCGAAGCTGGAAGATTGGGCATCCAAGTGGCAGAAGAAATTTAATGTTGACAAGTACAAGGTGATGCATGTAGGAAAAAATAATCCAGGCTGTAGTTACACGATGTTAAGTTCCATATTAGGAGCTACCACCCAGGAAAAAGATCTAGGCTTCACAGTGGATAATACATTGAAATTGTCAACTAAGTGTGCTGCAGCAGTGAGAAAAGCAACAGAATCTTAAGAATTATTAGGAAGGGAATGGTGAATAAAACAGAAAATGTCATAATGCCTCTGTATCGCTCTATGGTGAGACCGCACCTGGAGAACTGTGTACAATTCTATTCACCACATCTCAAAAAAGATAGCAGAGTTGCTTACCTGGAGAAGCAGGATTGTAGTCCTCACATATGGGTGAATAGCAAGTTACAGGATGCCCGAAAGAGTGATTCAAACAGCACCCAACAACATGCAACAGGGGTGCTGGTGGTTATGAGGGCAGCCTGAATTTCACAATGGGTCGAAGGCAGGAAGTTGGGTTATTAAACTGGAAAACAATTACTTAGTACAGACTGGCCAAAGACAGAATCTTGCCTGCCAGCCTTGTCGAGACAATAATGAGCTGCAAAGGTATGGAGAGAGCTCCACGTGGCAGCTCTACAGATGTCAGCAATAGGTAAAAGTCAGAGGTTCGCTATTGATGTTGCCATGACTCTGACCAAATGCGCTTTTACGTGTCCCTGTAGCGGAAGGCCTGCTTGCTGGTAGCAGAAGGTAGACAGGGTCTGCTTGCCCACCGGAACTCCCAGTTTGGTCTTATCAAAGGAGACAAAAGGTTGGGTGGACTTCCTATAGGGTGTAGTGAGGTCCAAATAAAAGGCGAGCGTACGTTTGCAGTCCAAGTAATGTAGTGCCCTGCTCACCTGGGTGTGAATGAGGTTTCGGAAAAAAGGTAGGAAGTATTATGGACCGATGTAAGTGGAAATCAGAAATACCTTTGGCAAAAATTTAGGGTGAGTGCGGAGTACCACACGATCGTGGAGAAATTTGGCATAAGGTGGGTATGTTACCAGTGCCTTTAGCTCACTGACTCTGCGAGCCGATGTTACAGCAACTAGAAAGATCACTTTCCAAGTGATGTCGGAGCTTGCAGGAGTGTAGGGGCTTTAACGGAGGTCACATGAGCCGTGCTAGCACAACATTGAGGTCCCATGCCGCAATTGGGGGACGCAGTGGAGGCTTCAGCTGAAGTAAGCCTCTCATAAAGCGCCCTACAAGGGGTTGCGCCGAAATTGGCGCATCTCCTACACCTTTATGGTAAGCGGCTATGGCACTTATATGTACTCGGATGGAGGAAGTTTGTATCTCTGAGAGGTGCCAGAGGTAGTCCAGGAACCTTGTTGTGAGGCAGGAAAAGGGATCTATTTCCTTTGCCATGCACCACAAGGAGAATCTTTTCCACTTTGAACGATAAGATTTTCTAGTAGAAGGCTTCCATGAAGCTACAAGGACCTGGAACACATCATTAGAAAGTGGAATATAGGGCCCATTCGTGAGGATGAAAGGTCCGGCTGAGACGGTCTGCCATCACATTGTCGATACCTGCCAGGTAGGATGCTCTCAGCAGCATGGAATGGGAGAGAGCCCAGGCCCAGATCTGCGCCGCCTCCTGGCAGAGCAGGTAAGAGCCTGTGCCCCCTTGCTAGTTGAGATACCACATCGCTACCTGGTTGTCTGTTTGAATTAGGATTACCTTGTTGGATAGGCAATCCTGAAATGCGAATAGAGCATACTGTATTGCCCAGAGCTCCAGAAAATGTATCTGGTGGTTTGCTTGTGCTGTGGTCAAGGTTCCCTGGGTTTGTAGGTCGTTGACATGGGCTCCCCAACCTAGGTTGGAGGCTTCTGTGTTTAATGTAATTTGAGGACATGGAGGTTGAAAAGGTAGTCCTATCTGAAGATTGGATTCCTGTATCCACCAAGCTAGTGAGAGTCGAAGCTGGCTGGTGACGTGGACAATATGGGACAAATATTGGTGTGATTGGGACCACTGGGTCTTTAAAGTCCATTGTGTTACTCTCATGGCTATTCGAGCCATTGGGGTAACGTGAACTGTAGAAGCCATGTATCCTAGCAAGGTTAGCAGGTGACGAGTTGTAGTAGTGCAGCGAGTCTGTACTGTTTTGGCAAAGTTTGACAGTGTTGTTGCTCGGTCCTTTGGGAGGAACGCTCTGGCTTGAATGGTATTTAGATCTGCTCCAATAAAAGAGAGGGTGCGTGATGGAGTCAGATGTGATTTGGGATAAGAACATATGAACATAAGAACATGCTATACTGGGTCAGACCCTTGGTCTGACCCAGTATAGCATCCTGTTTCCAACAGTGGCCAATCCAGGCCATAAGAACCTGGCAAGTACCCAAAAACTAAGTCTATTCCATGTTACCATTGCTAATGGCAGTGGCTATTCTCTAAGTGAACTTAATAGCAGGTAATGGACTTCTCCTCCAAGAACTTATCCAATCCTTTTTTAAACACAGCTATACTAACTGCACTAACCACATCCTCTGGCAACAAATTCCAGAGTTTAATTGTGCGTTGAGTAAAAAAGAACTTTCTCCGATAAGTTTTAAATGTGCCCCATGCTAACTTCATGGAGTGCCCCCTAGTCTTTCTACTATCTGAAAGAGTAAATAACCGATTCACATCTACCCGTTCTAGACCTCTCATGATTTTAAACATCTCTATCATATCCCCCCTCAGCCGTCTCTTCTCCAAGCTGAAAAATCCTAACCTCTTTAGTCTTTCCTCATAGGGGAGCTGTTCCATTCCCCTTATCATTTTGGAAGCCCTTCTCTGTACCTTCTCCATCGCAATTATATCTTTTTTGAGATGCGGCAACCAGAATTGTACACAGTATTCAAGGTGCGGTCTCACCATGGAGTGATACAGAGGCATTATGATATTTTCCGTTTTATTCACCATTCCCTTTCTAATAATTCCCAACATTCTGTTTGCTTTTTTGACTGCCGCAGCACACTGAACTGACGATTTCAATGTGTTATCCACTATGACACCTAGATCTCTTTCTTGGGTTGTAGCACCTAATATGGAACCCAACATTGTGCAATTATAGCATGGGTTATTTTTCCCTATATGCATCACCTTGCACTTATCCACATTAAATTTCATCTGCCATTTGGATGCCCAATTTTCCAGTCTCACAAGGTCTTCCTGCAATTTATGACAATCTGCTTGTGATTTAACTACTCTGAACAATTTTGTGTCATCTGCAAATTTGATTACCTCACTCGTCGTATTTCTTTCCAGATCATTTATAAATATATTGAAAAGTAAGGGTCCCAATACAGATCCCTGAGGCACTCCACTGTCCACTCCCTTCCACTGAGAAAATTGTCCATTTATTTTATTTTATTTATTTATTTGAGTTTTTCTATACCGGCATTCACGGAGATTCGTATCATGTCGGTTTACATAAAACAGGGGTGATCAATACATTATAAACGTGTATAAATATAACATGAGTATACATTTTATATATTTACAAATTATAACAAGTTATAACAGTGCGCAGAAAAAATCAGTTACAATAAAATGTAATCCTACTCTCTTTTTCCTGTCTTTTAGCCAGTTTGCAATCCACGAAAGGACATCGCCACCTATCCCATGACTTTTTACTTTTCCTAGAAGCCTTTCATGAGGAACTTTGTCAAACGCCTTCTGAAAATCCAAGTATACTACATCTACCGGTTCACCTTTATCCACATGTTTATTAACTCTGTTATGCTCAGGCTTGTGGACCCTTGGGCTGACAGGAGGATAGAATACCTTGGGGGAAGACCCGAAGGTTCTCCCGTCGGGTGGCGAGGCAGGAACCGAAGATGTGACCGGTGGACCCTCGATACTGTAGACAGGTGTGACGGTGGAGGCGGATGAAGAGTCGTGACGTCGAGGAACGGAGATGTGTCTTCACCCCTGGAAGCCCGCAGTCCCCCCGGGAGGAGCCCATAGGGACTTGGGCCGCTGGGACTTAGGTGGACCTTTGAGAGGTCAGGTGACGGTGCAAGGGCTGACTGGAGCTTCACCCTGGAAGCCCGCGGTCCCCCTGGGAAGAGCCCGGAAGGACCCGGGCCGCTGGGACTTAGGTGGGCCCTTGGAGACGGTAGTCTTGAAGAAGTCCTAGGTCGGGTGCCAGAGGGTCGTCGCTCACAAGTCCAAGTCGTACGCCAGAGAATCACCACTTGCCAATCCGAAGTCAGGAACCAGAGAATCACCGTAATCCAATCTGAAGTCAGGAACCTGGGCGCTGCGCTGGGGTGCCGGGCCCGGCTCAGGGCAGTCGGCCTCGCCGCAGTCAAGGGTCCGGTCGGGGAACGAGGTAGGGGGCCGTGCCCGTGGACGGCCGTGGGCGCGGAACACAACAAACTCCTTCAAAAAAGTGAAGAAGATTTGTGAGGCAAGACTTGCCCTGGGTAAAGCCATGCTGACTTTGTTCCATTAAACCATGTGTTTCTATATGTTGTGTGATTTTGATGTTTAGAACACTTTCCACTATTTTTCCTGGCACTGAAGTCAGGCTAACCGGTCTGTAGTTTCCCGGATCGCCCCTGGAGCCCTTTTTAAATATTGGAGTTACATTTGCTATCCTCCAGTCTTCAGGTACAATGGATGATTTTAATGATAGGTTACAAATTTTTACTAATAGGTCTGAAATTTCATTTTTTAGTTCCTTCAGAACTCTGGGGTGTATACCATCCGGTCCAGGTGATTTACTACTCTTCAGTTTGTCAATCAGGTCTACCATATCTTCTAGGTTCACCGTGATTTGATTCAGTCCATCTGAATCATTACCCATGAAAATCTTCTCCATTACGGGTACCTGAGCAACATCCTCTTCAGTAAACACCGAAGCAAAGAAATCATTTAATCTTTCTGCGATGGCCTTATCTTCTCTAAGTGCCCCTTTAACCCCTCAAGCATCTAATGGTCCAACTGATTCCCTCACAGGCTTTCTACTTCGGATATATTTAAAAAAGCTTTTACTGTGAGTTTTTGCCTCTACAGCCAACTTCTTTTCAAATTCTCTCTTAGCCTGCCTTATCAATGTCTTACATTTAACTTGCCAACGTTTATGCTTTATCCTATTTTCTTCTGTTGGATCCTTCTTCCAATTTTTGAATGAAGATCTTTTGGCTAAAATAGCTTCTTTCACCTCCCCTTTTAACCATGCTGGTAATCGCTTTGCCTTCTTTCTACCTTTTTTAATGTGTGGAATACATCTGGACTGTGTGTTACGAGCGCGCGCGGGCGCGGTCGTCTCGGGCGGGTGGTGAGCCCTTGGGCCACGGCAGGACCCCAGGAGGAGCCCAAGGCCACACCGTGGGAGGTGAGCTGAGCAGGCATGGTGAGCGAGGCAGGCAGGAACAGAAGCAGGGAGTCCGACCCTCAGCCGGACCTGCATGCCCAGGGTAGCCAACACGGGGAAGTTGACTAATGAACGGTCCTCCGACTGTTCCCGGCCCTTTCGGACCTGCCGCAGAGAACGGCAATGGGCAGCAGGCCGGACAGAGGCGAGGGCAGACAGAGTCCTTAAACAGAAGACATCAGACGGGGCAGAAGCAGGCTGAAGCAAGACGGAGACATCAGGACAAGGGCTGAAGCGAGACACAGGAAAGGTCCAGGCGAGCAGGAACTCCGATGCTGGGATACTCACATCCGAAGCCCCCTCGGCTGGCAGAAGCTCAAGAGCCCATGGGACGAATCCCTCCTGTTGGCCACTCCAGGGCCCAACAGGACAGAAGGCTCAGGAACCAGGTCAAGGCAGAGACAGGAAGACATCCGGACAAGGGCTGAAGCAGACACTGTAGACAAGGCTGGACGGAAACATTGCACTGTCCATCAGGGCGCCCTACTCAGCCCACCCGTGGGACTGAGTCGCGGACCACCCTGTCCCAGACGCGCCCTACACAGCCCAGGAAGGCTGGTCGCGGACCACGCTGAGAAGGAGGGTGCGGGGAAGACCCAGGCGAACAGGAACTCCGATGCTGGGATACTCACATCCGAAGCCCCCTCGGCTGGCAGAAACAGGAGCAGACATCAGGCAAAGACACTGGACTAGGAACCATGGAAGACCTGGATCAGCACGGTTACAGCCAACTGTAAGGCCTGATCGAAGGCCTTTTGCAAGTGAACAGGCAGTCCTTAAATACTGGAGGCAGAAGGCAACTCCCTGGGAGGAGCTTGCCAGGACCGCCCACCGCTGGTCCTATAAGTCAGGTGGAGAGCTGCGGGCCAGCCCCTAGGAGAAGGGCGTCGCCAAACAGGAAGTCCAAACGCTGAGGCTTGCAAGCCACAGGCATGCCTCAGGAGCAGCTAGGCCTCTCAGGCCCTGGAGCAAGTCCTGGATGATGCGCAGGCGAGGCCCTGGCTTCAGAGCGGCCTCCAGAGGAAGGTAAGAGACCTCCTGTAGCGCAGCAGCAGGGGGGATCGCAACACTGTGCTTCTAGAATGGTATTTTTTAACAATGACCACGCCTCTTGGACATTTTTTACTTTTGTAGCTGGTCCTTTCAGTTTTTTTCTAACAATTTTTCTCATTTTATCAAAGTTTCCCTTTTGAAAGTTTAGCACGAGAGCCTTGGATTTGCACACTGTTCCTCTTCCTGTCATTAAATCAAATTTGATCATATTATGATCACTATTGCCAAGCGGCCCCACCACCGTTACCTCTCTCACCAAGTCCTGTGCTCCACTAAGAATTAGATCTAAAATTGCTCCCTCTCTCGTTGGTTCCTGAACCAATTGCTCCATAAAGCTATCATTTATTCCATTCAGGAATGTTATCTCTCTAGCGTGTCCCGATGATACATTTACCCAGTCAATATTGGGGTAATTGAAGTCTCCCATTATTACTGCACTACCAATTTGGTTAGCTTCCCTAATTTCTCTTAGCATTTCACTGTCCGTCTCACCATCTTGACCAGGTGGACGGTAGTATACTCCTATCACTATAGTCTTCCCCGACACACAAGGGATTTTTACCCATAAAGATTCAATTTTATATTTAGTCTCATGTAGGATGTTTATCCTGTTGGACTCTATGCCATCCCGGATATAAAGCGCCACACCTCCTCCCGGGTGCTCCTCTCTGTCATTGCGATATAATTTATACCCCAGTATAGCACTGTCCCATTGGTTATCCTCTTTCCACCATGTCTCTGAGATGCCAATTAAGTCTATGTCATCATTCACTGCTATACATTCTAATTCTCCCATCTTACTTCTTAGACTTCTGGCATTAGCATACAAACATTTCAAAGTTTGTTTTTTGTTTGTATTTTAAATTGATAGGGATAAGTTAGAATTTTTTAGCTCAGGTGAGTTTTTAGTTACAGGCACTTGGACTATTTTTCTAATTATTGGAACCTCACTATCGGGATGCCCTAATTCTAATGCATCATTAGAATCCTTTGAAGATACCTCTCTCCGAACCATGCGCTGCTGAGCGACTGTCGGCTTTCCCCTTAGTTCTAGTTTAAAAGCTGCTCTATCTCCTTTTTAAAGGTTAGCGCCAGCAGTCTGGTTCCATCCTGGTTAAGGTGGAGCCCATCCCTTCGGAAGAGACTCCCCCTTCCCCAAAAGGTTCCCCAGTTCCTAACAAAACTGAATCCCTCTTCCTTGCACCATCATCTCATCCATGCATTGAGACTCCGGAGCTGTGCCTGCCTCTGGTGACCTGCGCGTGGAACAGGGAGCATTTCAGAGAATGCTACCCTGGAGGTTCTGGATTTAAGCTTTCTACCTAAGATCCTAAATTTGGTTTCCAGAACCTCCCTCCCATATTTTCCTATGTCGTTGGTGCCCACATGTACCACGACAGCCGGCTCCTCCCGAGCACTGTCTAAAATCCTATCTAGGTGACGCGTGAGGTCCGCCACCTTCGCACCAGGTAGGCATGTTACCAGGCGATCCTCACGCCCACCAGCCACCCAGCTATCTACATTCCTAATAATCGAATCGCCAACTATGATGGCCGACCTAACCCTTCCCTCCTGGGCAGTAGGCCTTGAGGAGATATCCTCAGTGCGAAAGGACAATGCATCACCTGGAGAGCAGGTCCTTGCTACAGGATCCTTTCCTGCTGCACCTGGTTGATGCTCTCCCATCATGAGACCTTCTTCCTCCAAGGCAGCACCAGGGCTGCCAGTCTGAAGTTGGGACTTGACTACTATGTCCCTGAAGGTCTCATCTATATACCTCTCTGTCTGCCTCAGCTCCTCCAGGTCTGCCACTCTAGCCTCCAGAGATCGGACTCATTCTCCGAGAGCCCGGAGCTCTTTTCATCGCATGCACATGTACGACTTCTCACCGGTGGGTAAAAAAATCATACATGTGACACTCTATGCAAAAGACTGGGAAGCCCCCCTCTTGCTGCTGGACTGCTGCCTTCATCTCAATTTTGATCAGTTCCTAGTTAAGTTTTATGTTGCCATGGGAGTAGGAATGTGTCTAACGTCCTTTAAATGTATTAGTGAATTCACTATGTGTCTGTTACGGCTATGGCTGCTGTGCAACCGCCTCACCACCAGGGGTCCCTCTAGAGCTGGCTCTCCTGACGGCCCTAGTCCATCTCCCTTGTTCACTCTATGTTCAGGACTTCCCTTTATATCCCTGCCTGGCAGTTCCCCCAGTGCTTCGGCATCGAGCTCGCCTGGGCTCCCTGCTCTAGCCTTCCTTGCTTGCTGTGCGTGTGGTCTTGGACCTTGCTTTGCCTTGCCTTGCGCTGTGTGTGGCCTTCGGGCCTTCTACCCTGCTTTGCCTTGCGCTGTGTGTGGCCTTCGGGCTTTCTATTCTGCCTTGCCTTGCCTTACGCTGTGTGTGGCCTTCGGGCTTTCTATTCTGCCCTGCCTTGCCTTGCTTATTGCGCGTGCGGTCCTTGGGCCCTCTGCCCAGCCGTGTGAGTTAGGCCTCCGGGCACTCTGCTCTGCCATGTGAGTGAGGGTCCGCTGTCCTACTGTGTGCGTGTGGGGCCTCCTGGCCCGCTGCCCTGCCGTGTGTGTGGCCTTCGGGCTCTCTGCCTTGTCGTACGTGTGTGTGTGTGGCCTTCGGGCTTTCTGCCTTGCCGTGTGTGTGTGTGGCCTTCAGGCTCTCTGTCTTACTACTAGGTGCCCTGACCCAGCCTGGACTCTGACATTGTTGCCTACCGCCTGCCTTGACCCAGCCTGGACTCTGACACTGTTGCCTGCCGCCTGCATTGACCCAGCCTGGACCCTGACACTGTTGCTTGCCTCCTGCCCTGACCCAGCCTGGACTCTGACACTGTTGCCTGCCGCCTGCCCTGACCCAGCCTGGACTCTGACACTGTTGCCTGCCGCCTGCCTTGACCCAGCCTGGACCCTGACACTGTTGCCTGCCTTGACTCAGCCTGGATTTTGACACTGCTCCCAGCCATCCCTATCTCTCTCCACCTGGAGCCACCCTTCTGGGTGGTGTTCACGACACCGGACCAGAGCTCAGCGTAACAGTGTCTGGTAGTGGTCTACCGGTGTCTGATTGAATTCTCAATAAAGTTTTTGTTGATTTTTTTTTTTTTTTGTGAAAGTGGCACTTGCCTATAAATTAAGGGATGAGCTAGGGGTGGGTGGGTTGGAAAATACAAACAGTCTAACTTTAGTTAGTCAGCCAGAGTGACTCACTGCTCTCTTGATTAACAAATGTTGGTACCTATTCAAACCCAATCACACCACCTCAACACCTTTCCAAGGTGAGTAACTGAGCTGAACTATTCAACCTTTTAACTTAGGTATACACTGCTCCTAGCTTATTTCTAGCTTCTGGCTACTTTTTGGGTTGGTTTTTTTTTGTGTGTGTGTGTGTGGGGGGGGGGGTTGTAATACAAACACTCAGTTTGTATTAAATACAAACACTCAGTTCTTTAAAAGTCTACAGAACACTCAGTTCTGCAGACTTTTAAAAATAAACACACTACCTACTGCTTACTAGCTACCTTATTGACTCACTATTTAAAAATACAAACAGTCTAACTTGTTTATTCACTGCCTTTCTGACTATTAAAAGCACAAACACACAAACACACTAAATAATAGAGATGTGAATTGGAACCAGAATCGGATCCGATTTCAGTTCCGATTCACATCTCTATAGATGTGAATCGGAATCAGAATCGGATCCGATTTCAGTTCCGATTCACATCTCTACTAAATAATATTCCCAAATAGTTTATGAGAAACCCCAAGGACTGTAGCATCTCCTTGGGGGCAACTATGAATTGAAGCATCTCCAGCATTTTATGCCTGGCATCCTCCTACGTTTGTAATTTAAAAGGGATGATTTCAGACATCTCTTTTATAAAGTTAGCAAATGAGAGATCCTCCGAAGGGGAGCGGTGCCATTCTTCTGGGGGTGAAGGCTCTGACAGAAGGTCCTCGGAGACTTGAGAGTCAGAGGAATCATCACCCCAAGGGCTGTAAAATGGATGTCCTCCACCCTGCGGACCTTCAGATGGAGGTAGAAGTCGAAATCCAGCCGGATCAGGAGGTGGCATCGATGGAAAACGTGGAGGCACCAAGATAGGAGGAGGCGGCACCGACGGCATCAGTGTTTTCGATGGCCATCGGGGCGGAAGTACACCCGATGGCCCAGGAAATGGCTCCAGCATCGGTGGTTCTCTGGATTTTCACTGTCCAAAGATAATGGAATTGGGATAGATGCCGGTGGAGGGATTGATTTTTGGCAGTGCCGGTAGTCCGAAAGGAACGGGTACCGATGGAAGTGCACCGATCAGGGTGTCCAATCTTTTGAGGAGTAGAGCCAGCATAATAGGCACCGGATCAGGCGTCGGCATGGGAGTCAGCACCGGTGGTGACTGGAATCCTCGAAGCACCTGAAGGACTGCCTCTTGGACCATCCAGTCCAATTCCTCCCAAAAGGCTGGTGTTGGTAACACAGTTGCCAGGGTTGGAGGCTGAATAGGCATTGCTGGAGGGTCCACAGGAAATTGTGGAGTCTCGGCTTCCGGCACCGATGCAGGTGGGGAACACCTTGGTGTCCCGGATACAGAGGAGGATGGGGGCTCCTCTCCCTGGGACTTTTTGGATGGCGGCTCAGCCGATGTCGGTGCCGATGGTCTGTCGGTGCCGGTACTGGATGAAGCTTCATGTCGATGACTTTGCTTCTCACGATGTTCGGGCCGGTCCTTCTCTGGCGCCGAGGATGTCGAGACCTTTGACCGGGGCGATGCCGGTGACAGGCGGTCACCGGTGTCTCGATGCTGTTGAGATGTCGATGGAGAAGGAGTCGATGACGATGAAAACTTCTGACTCGGTGTGCTCTTGGCTGGAGTTGATGGAGACGAGCGCTTAGAAACGAATAGGTGCTCTGTCTTCTCTAGGTGGGCCGGCGGCCTTTCGGGGTCATTTAGGCAAAGCTAGTGCACCATTGGACATTGTGGGAAGGCCCCAAGCATAAGATGCAGACGTCATGAGGGTCCGTAATGGACATGGTCCGCGGACAATCGGGGCACTTCCAAAAACCGGTCGCCATTTCGAAAAAGGGGTGGCACGCGATCGGTGGTTGTTGGGCACCGATGGAAGCACCGCCGGGAACCAACTGCAAGGAATGAAGTAAACTTACCGGCATTAGCGGAGGTTGGCGGTCGATGGAGGACCCCAGGACGGGATAACATTTTTGAAAATTTTGAGAAAAAGTTCCATGAGGAAAAAAATTGTGAGAGATTCTCACAGAGCTCCTAAGAACTGCAAGGCAACTGCTGCGCGGAAAAAAAGAGACTGAAGGGGGACCCCTGCTGGATGCAGGGTTAGTGGCATGTTGGGCATGCTCAGTGTGTCAGTCAAAGTTCTAGAAACTTTGACAAAAGTGATCCGTGATAGGGCTCCATCCGATAATGTCACCCATATGTGAGGACTACCATCCTGCTTGCCTGGGAGAAATAATTGCGATGGAGAAGGTACAGACCAAAATGATAAAGGGGATGGAACAGCTCCCCTATGAGGAAAGGCTAAAGAGGTTAGGGCTGTTTAGCTTGGAGAAGAGACAGCTGACGGGAGATATGATAGAGGTCTTTAAAATCATGAGAGGTCACGAACGGGTAAACATGAATCGGTTATCTACACTTTTGGATAATAGAAGGACTAGGGGGCACTCCATGAAGTTATTTATTTATTTATTTATTTATTTAAAACATTTTATATACCGATTTTCACGGAGAGTATCCGACCAAAACGGTTCACAACTTCAAATTATAAAGATAAAAATAATAATACTAAAGAAAAATAGAAACAAAATAAATAAATAGAAAATAGTAAAGATTGAAAATAAATACATTGTATAATTATAATCCCTAGCACTCTACATAACTTAACTAAAAAGAAATTTTTTTTAACAAAACAAGAAAAGTCAGAAATTTAAGAAGAATTACAAAACCAAGGTCCTCATTATCATATAGTTATCAACAAATAGTCTATTAAGCTCCAGATATGTATCATAGACCGATACTGATATTATAAGGAGCTTTGAGTAGAGGTATTCACTTCCTCAATTCCTGCATAAGCTAGTAGCAAGTAGCACATTTAAAACTAATAGGAGAAAATTCTTTTTCACTCAACGCACAATTAAACGCTGGAATTTGATGCCAGGGGATGTGGTTAGTGCAGATAGTGTAGCTGGGTTTAAAAAAGGTTTGGATAAGTTCATGAAGGAGAAGTCCATTAACTGCTATTAATCAAGCTGACTTATGGAATAGCCACTGCTATTACTGGCATTAGTAGCATGAGATCGACTTAGTGTTTGGGTATTTGCCAGGTACTTGTAACCTGGATTGGTCACTGCTGGAAACAGGATGCTGGGCTTGATGGACCCTTTTCTTACCCAGTATTGCAATTTCTTATGTTCTTATCCTCATTTAAATGCTTATACCAAGGATGCATTTAGATTCACCTGCCCATATCAATTATCTCAACAAAATTGCAATTCACTATTTTTTGAACCTGTATATATCGCTACTGATCAACATGGTGTCCAGATTTTTTGTCACAAAAAAATGTCCTTGCTGCTACAGAATCTACCCTTTTGTTTATTTTTACTATAATAAATGAGAAAAGAGAGACAACTCCACATTTGTTCAAAAAGGCAATATTTCTTCTGTAGAAATAAACTCAATATTCTTACAGAATGCCTCAGGCAAGCTTAGTATCGATTTAAACATAGGAAGCAGGCAGATCAGATATGCAAAAACAACTTTAGTCTTCAAGAACTAATTAGGATCTGAAAACAATGGTGCCCTTAAATATATGAAATGGGAGCAAACGATGGGATGATGTGGTTTATAATTAAGCATGGTTTAAGATGTGTTGGGGGGGTCACGTGGGGCGATGCGCTGAGGAAGACGTGTTTCTCTCAGCTCTGGGTGCCCTGCCCCAATATCTACCGGCATCGTTCCATACCGGCTTTATAGCGTGGCACAAATACCACTGCTGCCTTCTTTTCATGTCGATTGTCCACTACATGAACAAACCTTCACCTCCGATGGCTTCCCGAGGGGGAAAACGGGAGAGAGACAAGGAGAAGGGTAAGGCCGCAGACCCCAAGATGGCGGCGGGGGGTGCCGACTCGGGGCAATCGCCAGGAGCGCCGTTGACGGTAGAAATACTAAAAGAAACCCTTGACGCAGCACTCGACGACAAACTTGCGGGCATAGCTCAAAATCTGACGGAAGTAAAAGCGACTCTGGAGGTCTTGGGCCCGCGGATCGACTTACTGGAGGAACGCGTATCGGGGCTGGAGGACAGGGAAACGGCTATCGCAACTAGCACTACCGCGCATGCTACTGCCCTAAAAGAATGCAGGGACAAGATCGACGATCTAGAAAATCGGCTCCGCCGGGATAACCTGCGTTTTTTGGGCCTGCCGGACGGGGTGGATGAAAAAGGCCTGGGCGTCTTTTTGGAGGAGTGGCTCCCGGAAGCGGTGGGTCTGCCCGATCTAAAGGGAGAGCTGCGGGTGGAGAGAGCGCACCGGCTGGGTGCTCGCAAACCCTCGGACACCCGACCCAGGATCGCAATAGCAAAAATTTTAAATTCGGCTGTTAAACAAAGGATTTGGTTAGCTTATAAGAAGACCCCGGAGCTTCTGTATCAGGGCCAAAAAATCCGTATCACCCAGGATTACTCGGTCTTAGTGACCCAACAAAGGCGCAAATTCTCACCGGTCTGTTCTACTTTGTTTGACCGCAAGATCAAATTTGCTCTTCAATATCCTGCGGTCCTGCGAATTTGGCACGAGGGCAAGCAACATAGTTTTTCGGACTCGGAGACAGCGGCTCACTTCCTGTCCACCATTTGAAGGAGAGTGCCCTCACTGGGTTTGAGTTTTTTCTGTTTGGTGCCTAAGACATTGGAATCATGCATAATTTTTACTAAGGCTTGTTACTTTTCATCCCCTGGCTCCTTTGGGAAACGGCTGGTCCTACCACAGGGGGCTGCAGCCCTTTGGAACAGACGCCCAGACTTGCATCCATATCGGAGTGGGGGTCGGTTTATGGACTGAGGACGCGGTTGGCTGGAACTCTCCGTTTAGAGGATTTTACGCTGTACATGGGGAGCAGGGCACCCAAGCGCCCTATCTACGTGACCTCTGGACTAGACTCTTCTCACGGGGGGAGTAACGTCATTTTTCTTTAGTCTAAGGGGCAGCTGGGTATACAGGTTGGAGGGAGGGGGGAGGATGGGAAGTTGGGGGTGGGATGGGGGGGTGGGAGGGGGATTGCATGGTTGTGGACTCATAGTGTTGTGTGTGTATGTATACTCCTGGATGTATTACAAGGGACGCATTTGGTATTTGAACGGGGCAGGGCGAAGGGGCACCGTGTGGGGGCACCTAAATGGGATCAGAAGGGTGGGGCAGCTGGGACTCCACCCTCTGAGTCATTATCTCTTAAACCGGTCATTTCTATGTCTAATCCTACTCACTCATGGCTAAATTAGTGTCCTGGAATGTGCATGGGCTGGGTTCCCCAATCAAACGTAAGAAGGTCTTGACACACTTAAAGAGGCTTAGAGGGGATATTGTTTGCTTGCAGGAGACCCATATGAATGCGAAAGAGAGTCTTAAGCTTCAGAGGGATTGGGTCGAAACATGCCTTTATGCAGAGGTTAAGAACAGAAAAGCGGGGGTAGCCATACTTATCAGTAAAACCGCTGGGTTTATCTTACATAACACTATTGTGGATGCAGAAGGCCATTATGTTATGGTGATTGGGACTTGGCAAGGTACTCTCGTTACGATATGTAACGTTTATGTCCCCACGACTAACCCCCAGAGCTATCTCAATCGATTTCAGAATGTAGTGATGACTCATAGAGTGGGTTTATTACTAGTGGCAGGTGATTTTAACTGTGTGGCTGACTGTACTTTAGATAGGTCCACAGTTCGAGGACAGGGTGGGAAGCCCCGCGGAGAGGGAGTGGCAGCTTTTAGCGACTATTTGAAAGTGCTAGATGTATGGCGCACGCTCCATCCCTCTGAGAGGGACTACACCTTTTATTCACACCCTCATGACTCCCTGTCCAGGATAGATTATATCCTCCTGGCCGAGGAGGGGTTTTCGAGGATTCACAAATCTGATATCGAACCTCCAGTGATATCGGATCACTCCCCCATTTCCATCTCATTATCCCTGGACCTCCGCAGGCCGGGTTCTGTCATTTGGCGCTTTCCTTCAGAGCTTAGGGGGGATCAGGCCTTTCAACAGTTTTTAAGGGACAAATGGTCTGAGTACAAAGGCCACAATAGTCAACACTTGGAGGATTCCGTGTTATACTGGGAGGCGGCTAAGGCAGTCCTACGGGGCGAAATTATAAGTTACACAGCCTCCCGCGCTAAAAGGCTTAATCAGGACATACTGCGGCTGGATGCCCTGTCCAAGCAGGCCAGAAAGCTATGGTTGAGACTCCCACAGGAAGATAACAAAAAACGATATTTTAGTGCCCTTAGCCAATTGAACACGGCTCTGCATATCCGAGCCAGCAAAGCCTTGCAGGTATCTAGGCATAACTATTTCAGATTTGGGAACAAAATAGGCAAGCCCTTAGCAAACCTGATTCGAGCGCAAAGACCCAGGACGGTTGTTGCCCATATGCGTACCAAGCAGGGGACAAAAGTATCTGCGGTATCAGATATATGTGAAGTGTTTCGTACGTTTTATGCCTCCCTGTATAAGGCTGACCCAGTCCCGCCCTTCGAAATTGAACAAAATTTTTTCTCTGACATTTCACTGCCAAGCCTTTCGGGATCTCATAGGGAGTTTCTCAATCGCCCTATCCAAACGTATGAAGTCACCCGTATCATTGACTCTATGCCTTTTGGTAAATCTCCAGGACCTGACGGGTTCGCCTATGATTTCTATAAAATGATGGGTGCCCAGATTGCTGTTCCATTGACAGATTTCTACTCTAAGGGACTAGCAGAGAACTCCTTTCCTAAAGATTTTAACAGTGCCCATATTATCGTCCTCCCTAAAGCTGGAAAGGATGTGGAAAAACCAGAATCGTACCGGCCTATTTCACTGCTTAATGGTGATTTGAAAATTCTTGCTAAGGTTCTGGCAGAACGATTGAATGTAATCCTTCCAAACCTGATTTCTTCATCCCAGGTGGGGTTCGTTAAGGGTCGGAAAGCCACGGGCCATATATTAAAGTTGCTCACGGCTATGGCTTTTTGTCAACAACAGGATAGGCCGGCGATAGCCGTGGGCTTCGATTCTGAGAAGGCCTTTGACAGGGTGGCCTGGCCATATATGTTTTCGGTGCTGTCTAGATATGGGTTTGACGGGGCATTTGTTGATTATATTCGGCTTTTGTATGAAACACCTACCTCGAAAATAATAGTCAATAATACCTGCTCTGAGCCAGTGCTTATACAGAGGGGGGTACGCCAAGGATGCCCCCTTTCTCCTCTTCTGTACATACTTTCGATTGATCCGCTCCTTCACAAGATACTAGACAGCACGGAGGTGCGAGGGTTTGATATGGCTGGCCACTCTCTCAAAATAGCGGCCTTTGCCGACGACGTCTTAGTCTTCCTAACCAACCCATCACATTCCCTGCTTCCCCTGTTATCTCTGCAGGAGGACTTTGGCTTATTTGCCGGTCTGAAAATAAATAGAGAAAAATCTGAAGCGCTTGATGTTACCGGTACGGTTCAGCAAAACTGGCAGGGAACATTCCCACTTAGATGGGCTTCTGGGGAGCTTAAATATTTGGGAGTCCACATCCCGGCTTGCCTGGCGGATATTTATAAGTTAAATATCACCCCTAAAATTAAATACACTCAAGACACCTTACGCAGATGGCATAACTTGCCAATCTCGCTTTCCGGCAGAATACATCTTTATCAAATGGTAATTTTGCCAAAATGGCTGTACACACTTCAAATGTTGCCTCTCTGCATCTCTATGACAGATGCTAGCCTTCTTTCCAAAACACTCCGAATGTTCCTCTGGGGGGGCAGGAAGGCTCGGATCCCTCTTCGGAGGCTGCAACAGCCGTTGGCCGCCGGTGGGTTGGGGTGTCCGGATTTAATCTATTATAACATAGCCTGTAATCTACGTTTGATCAGGGACTGGATATTTCATACCTCTGTTTATGTCCCATCTCCGATTTTCCTAGCGTGGTATGGGGTTGGGTCTCTGAATGGCCTTCTCCATATGCCGGTAGCTCGCCTCCCACTCCCTATTAAGGACCACCTGTTAGTAAAAACGTGTCGAGCCACATGGTCCCGCGTGTGCCGCTTATTTCAACAACCTCTAGGAGTCACTCCTTTATCCCAATTGGTAGATAACCCATGGTTCTCACCGGGAGAGGGTGTATCCCCTTTTTTGAGATGGAGTAGAGGGGGTCTCCAATATATTTACCAACTCATACACCCACTTCAAGGGGCACTCTATTCATTTTCTGACCTTCAGCTTCAGTATGCCATTCCCCGAGCTGACTTTTATGCTTATTTACAGGTTAGGCACTTCCTACATAGTCACAAGACCCATTGGGGGGACACGCACATAACCCAGTCACTCTTAGACTTATTTGCTGGACCTATTAAAAAACCGCCTTCGATATCTACCTACTACAAGGCGATCAGATCCAGGGGTAACCAGCCCCATTTACTGCAAGCTTTGTTTGATAAATGGAGTCTATGGCCAGGATTCACTCTCACCTACCCAGTTTTTTTAAAGGGCTTCTCAGAGATTCCATTGATCACTGTTAATGAAACCTTACGTGAAACCCAATTCAAATTTTTATGGCAGGGGTATATCACTCCAGAACAGGCGTTCCGATTTGGCCTTTCCGACTCACCACTTTGTAGAAAATGTGGACGACTCCCAGGATCCTACTACCATGTTTTTTGGGACTGCCCAGGTATACAGGTTTTTTGGGGAAAGGTATTACAGTTTTGTACACAACTGTGGAAATGCTCGTTACCCCTGGATCCGAGCATATGGTTGTTTGGGAATGCCTCTCAGATAACGAGGTCAACCGCACAGTCGGGTATGCCGCGTTTCCTTTTGAAAGCAGCGTTGATTGGCAAGAAAGTTATTCTTGCCAATTGGCTCGCTGCGGATGTACCGACTAAGGATCAATGGTTTACCCAGATGCTGACTCTATGTACCCATGAAATGTATTGTCTTAAACATCAAACTATAAGTGGGGGCAAGTTGAATGAGGTAATCTGGGCCCCGTTTCTGGAATATTTGACACCCTCACTGTCCCCAACGTCTCCAGATAAGGAGTAACAGAGTATGGATGGCGGGTTGGCACTGTACTGGTATTTACTCCTCACGGCCTTCCCTGCTGAGTAAAGTAACTGGGGTTCTCTGGGGGTTTCTATATGATGTCCCAACTTTTGTCTGTTTGTGGCTTGCTCAATTCTCTTACTGCTCAGTCTACCAACCCGAGCACACCAGTGTAATGCCCTAGCTCATACGTGCTTTGGCGATGTTCTAAGTTTTGCTGGGTTCTTGCCGACCATGCAATCTAGGGGGAGGGAGGGGGGAGGGAGGGTGGGTAGGTACTTAGGGGAAGGGGCAATAATTCTCAGGGCATTTAACGCATTGTGTGATGCATCTGCTTTAAGTTATGGTTGTATTCTGAAGAAGTTTTCTAGATGTGGATGTCTTACATTAATGGATGTTGTGTTTTTTTTATGTTGATTGTTCCTGTTTAAAAAAACTCAATAAAAATATTACAAAAAAAAAAAAGATGTGTTGGCAACAAAAAGTATTAACATTTAACCTTGAAGGTACATGGACAGGTCAACACAGTTATTTATTTATTACTCATGCTTGGTTTCTTGCCTTTCCATTCAAGGAAACTCAAAAGGCGAGTTATAATTAAAATGGTGTGACACTGCCTGGAGTTTGTACTTAAATAGCAGATATTTAAAAGTGATTAAATGAGGTCTGTTACCACTCCACATGACAATTCAGAAGTTATAATTATATGATTTTCAAAATCTAATTTGTAAAACTAAGAAAAACACATTTTCCATTCACGTGCAATCATTTTGCACCATTTAAATGATGATATATGAATATAATTTAAATTGCCATGACGTTTTTGCAATTTTGAACGCAGAACTTCCTACTGCGTTCAAGTTTCCACAGACAAAAAGGGGTCTCAGTCATTAATTCTGAGCAGACCAGTCAGTATGTTCAAATAAATTTAACTTGGCTTACATAGCAGAAATAAAAAAAACAAAACAATTCTTTCAAGAATGAACAGGGCATTAGTAGCATGGGATTTATTAAAATTTGGGTAATTGCCAGGTTCTTATGGCCTGGATTGGCCACTGTTGGAAACAGGATGCTGGGCTTGATGGACCCTTGGTCTGACCCAGTATGGCAATTTCTTATGTTCTTAGGGTACGAAGGGCTCAAAAAGGCACCTAGGACATGGTAAAGAAGTATCGATGGATGCACTTGTTTCATCCCAATTATTTCCATAACAACAAATTGTGATATCACAATCATCTGCATAGACATTCAGGAAAGTACCAGAAGCATATACATTTCAAGAGTCCAAGATCCAGTTAGATATGTTTAACAGTCATTAAGATAATGATAAATATAGCAAATATAAGGATCAGCAGAAAGCCTTTTTGGTTGGGGTGGGCCAAGCAATTCCGCTAAGTTTAGTCTGGTGAGATCAGCGCAGAACACAAGCCCTCACATGGCTCAAACACACAGAGCTTTGCAGTGCCAGCATCAATTGATCAGCTGTTGGGGACAGCGCAGAAGAGAGCAATAGAAAAGTTGGGTAGGGTTAGCGACAGGGCAAAGTTGGCTGTTGCGTCCGTCAGTGCTAGACGGCTTCGTCCTGTTTGCCTCACCTCACGGCTCCTCCCGCTTACCTAGGAAAGATGGCTACCACCGCATCTACAAGCTGACCTCTCCGGCATCCCCGGAATGGCTATGGTGCTGCCTCCGGAAATGCTCCTCCCAGGTACCTACTAGGGTGCGTGCGTGCGCCACCCACATCTTTCTGCTACCCTTGGCGCGAACCTCGGGGGCGTTCCCCCTTACTGACGTCACACCATCCGGGTTTATAACCTATTCTAATTTGCTAGCTCGTTGAGTTAGCAAGGACTCGATTAGGATACGTTCCGTTCCTGTCTATGCTACTCTGCCGCTTCCGTGCTGCTGCTGGAAGCTCTCTCTCTGCCCTTCGGGGTAAATGCTAACCTGGGTACCCGCTCCTCGGGGGCCCTCTGCTTTATTTCAGGTGCCTTACGGGGAACAGGTACTCGCTCCTCAAGGGCCTGCTGTCCCTGCCTCGGTGCCCGCACTTTCTTCCTCAACCTGGTGGAATCGCATATCTACAGCAAACACCTAGTGAGTACTCTAACTCTCAGTCTACCTTACCCACAGTACGTCCTTGCTGGGAAACCTGCTTCGAACCTTCCAAAACCAATGGGGTGAGAAGGGCTCCCTCTGCCGAGGTCCCTGAGACTGCAACTACCAGACTGCCTCACTACTGCCACCTCTGGTGGCATTCTTCAAAGCTGTATAATAAAGATCTAACTGTATTTGTGCGTTCTGAGTCTAGCCTAGTACCGTGGCTCCTCACAGGGCTCCTCCCCATGGGCGTGGTCATCTGCTACAGTACCCAAGGATCCACCCAAACACCGCTCGTTCATAACAGTGGCCCGCTCTGCTCCGATATGTATGGCAAATATGAAATGTCATTGTGAAAGCCATTTTTTACTTTTGGTTTTTGTGCACTTTAGCCTCTTTCAGAAGTTGAGAATGTTGACGACCAATGTTTATCTTGCCACATGGTTAGTCACGCTGCTCAGACACTCACAGATCCCCAATGCACAGCCCAAAGTGGAACCAGACCAGTTCAATGGAGGACTTGCATAAAGCCGAACAGGAGTATGCTGAACCAAGCCAGGCCAGTTCTCTTATCAGGCTGTATTGGTTCCACTTTGCTTGGCTGCTGCGGATTTCACTGTGTGATGAGCTGGCACCAGAGGAGAAGTGGCCTGGAGGATCACACTGGGAACTACATTTGCCTCCAATTCGTACAGCTATTTTGTTTCATCATGTGTTCCTACTTAGTATGTAAGGGGGAAAGGTTTTGCTAAATCACCAATGGTTCTCTCTTTTTCTTGTGTTTTAGGAATGCTTGCCAAGACTCAATGATACAAACAGTTCAAAGGAGCGAAAAAACTTGAAACAACTCTTACACAAGTCTCTCGCCTCAGCTCTTAAACATTTTATGTGGCTGGTACATGGGCAAGTACCAGCATTTATTTGCCAAAGAAACCTCAGTAAGACAATTAACTGCCCAAGTTCACATTAAATAAAATCTTGATACGTGGCCACCTGGCCCCATAGTCACTTGAATCAGTCCCAAAAGATCTCTAAATGCTTTCATGGGCATTCTATTTTTAAAACAAAAGAAAAAGAAAAGAATGACTTGTGTCTAGATCCTGTCCATCCATCTGACTGTGACCCGGGGTACTTCTATCAGCTGCTGCGTAGGGGTGATGTGAGTTCCGATCAGCGTAAAAATTGCTCTCTTTCAGCTCCTGGTTCTGCTGTGCTTCTGCTGCAGCGAGCACAGCACACCGTAACTACGCTATGCTATGCTCACTGTACTAGCAGCAGAGCAGAGTCAAGCAGCCCAACTAAGGTGGTTCTTGTATTGACTGGAACTCACAGCGCCCCCATATGGCAGCCATTGGAGCCACTGAGTTCCCTGACTTCTTTGCTGCTTAAGGCGGGAGCCACCATGCCGTCAGAAAACTGGCATAGAAAAGAGAGCTGGCCCTGCTTCCTCTAGCACCTTTTGGAACTGGACCTCTCCAAATTGTTAATTCCAGATTTCTTATGTTAAATAAATTCTACGTGAAGCTGCTTCATAATTTCTTACCCTGTACCAATGGCCGAGCCAACACATTATTTTCCTCCATCTCAATGCCAGCATTCACTTCACCTGTACGCTGTTCTGATTGTTCCACTTCTAGATCAGATGCATGGAGCTGCTTCAAGACAGCCTGCACGATAGGGATCATCATAGCGGTGGTGGCTGTGTTGCTGATCCACATGGACAGGAAGGCAGTGACTCCCATAAACCCAAGCATCAACCTGAAAACAAAAAATGGCAAAACACCCACCCATAGGGTAGGAGAAAGCAGATTTGTTTACCTGTAATAGATGCTCCCAAGGACAGCAGGATGTTAGTCCTCTAACATGGGTAACATCATCAGATGGAGCCCAATGTGGAAAACCTATGTCAAAGTTTCTAGAAACTTTGACCAGGCACAACGAGCATGCTCAGTATGCCCTATATCAAACGTCCACGCGGGGTACTTCTTCAATCTCGTAACACAGAATTACGATGAAAAATGTAAATAGGAGAAACACAATGGTCGGCGGGTTCTATGAGGACTAACATCCTACTGTCCTTGGAGAACACCTGTTACAGGTAAGCAACTCTGCTTTCTCCAGGGGCAAGCAGGATGGTAATCCTCACACATGGATGAATCTCTAGGTACAGGCTGCTCCCCAACACAAAGGGGACCAACAGACACCTAATCAGGTGCCAATGGGCACTAAAATATTGGTGCTGGTGGTAACAGAGGAGGAGACAACCTGAAACCAAACAACAGGTCCTAGGTTGGGAGAGTTGGGTTCTATACCTCGAAAGGTTCCTGAGGACAGACTGGCCGAACCTACTGTCGCATCGGCCATCCCTATCCAGACAGTAATGGAATGTGAATATGTGGAGAGAACTCCATGTCACAACTTTACAGATCTCCACGGGAACTGTTTACAAGTGGGCCATCGATGTTGCCTTGGCTCTGACAGAATGAGCCTTGACATGACCCTCAAGATGCAGTCCCGCCTGGGCATAACAGGAGGGGATGCAATCTGTTAGCCAAATGGACAGTGTCTGTCTGGAAACGGCAATGCCCAACCTATTCTTATCAAAAGAAATAAAAAGTTGGGTGGACTGTCTAAGGGCTTCTGTCTGCTCCAGAATGAAGGCTAAGGCTCGCTTGCAGTCCAAACTGTGCGGTACTCATTCGCCTTGGGGCGAATGGGGCCTGGGAAAGAATATTGGCAGGACGACTGACTACTTAAGATGGAAATTCTTCACCTCCTTAGGCAGGAACATAGGGTGTGTATGCAAGACCACCATGACATGACAGAATTTTGTATAAGGGGAAGTGACGTCACCTGAGGAGATTGCAGCTTAAGTCAGTGGCTTCCTCCTCGACTTAACTATTTTTAGCTATCAGAGAGCTCCGAACTCTCTACCACATCCCCAAGTTGGCGTATGAATTGCGCAAAAGCTACGAGATGTCGGCAAATAGAAAACAACCCGACCTGAAACATTTTTCTTTCTCTAACCAGGGAGGTAGTGCAAGTGATCCGTCTCGAGGAGGTGGTGGAAGACAGCCGTAAGGACAGGGCTGGGAGTTGTGCCCCCGGAGACTATTGCCACCAAGCAAACCACGGATGAGTTTGGCTTGCCTTCCCGGGCAGAATTTCAAAATCGGTTCACAGAAGTGCGGCAAGATATGGCCAGCATTAAGGCCAAATTTGGAGCAGTGGTTGCTGAGCTGCAGGAAAAAGTAGCGGAACTGGGACAACGAGTGGAGGAGGAGGAGTCCCGCCTTGATGGCCAGGCTATGGAAGTGCTCAGCTGCAAGGAAGTGCTGGAAGAACTTACTAAATCTTCCAGGGATCAGGAGGAGAAACTGGACGATTTAGAAAACAGGCCCTTCAGAGCGCATCTTCGCTTTTGTGGTATCCAGGAAGCGGCTGAATTCAGAGACTGTTTTCAGGCTGTCTGTAGTGTTTGCACTTCAATTCTGGAAGCTGAAGGCCCGCTAGAAAATAAGCCCACAATCAAGCTGCATAGGGCCTACCTATCACTTGGTGCACAGCATTGAAATTTGCCGTGCAATATTATTGCATGCTTCCATGATTTTTCGGTTAACGAAAAGATTGCCCAGCTGGCTAGGAAGCATGGGCCAATTCAATGGAGAGAACAGATGGTTGAAGTTTTTCAAGATCTGTTTCCTACAACCATCAGGAAGCGCCGGGAATTCAAACACAAAATTTCTGTCCAGAAAAAGGAGGCTGTGAGCTACCGCTGCTTTTTTCCTTTTGGATTATTTTTCATGATCCAGGGCAAAACAGCAAGAGTAAAGTCGGTGGCAGCAGCAGCAATGTTTTTGCGTGACGTAGGAGTAGTAGTTCCTATGTCTGAAGATCAGTCGGCAGACCAGATTCTGCGGAACAGGAGGACTGAACAACCACAGTGGCAGAAGATTCCAGGATCTGGCAGAAGATTACGAAGACAGCCAAGGAGTCCCTCGTCTCCTGGAATGGCGAGTGGCTGATTCGGTTCAGGACTTTATGTTGGTGGTTCTGTAGTTAACTTTTGGTCTCCATTTTGTGCTTCTATCAGGTTCTCCTGGGGTGATTTACTTCTTGATGGAAGCATATAGCTCTATAGTAGGGGATGTCATATCTTTTTATGTTCTCCTTTGATCTCTTGCTAGTAGAGGTTCGTAAGGAATTTCAGGTTGGGTGGGGGTTTATGACTTGAGGCCTCATCTTTTTCTGGGGCGCATTCTTCATCGTGGGGGACATATGCCACTTTAGGTTGTGGCGTTTTCTGTGTACAGTTTGGGGGGAGGGAGGGGAAGGGGAGAGGAAGGGACAGAGATTATGGAAGGGTAGTGGTGGGAGGGGTAGACAGGTGTGAATGGGTGTATCATTTAGTAGATTACGATTGCAAGTAGACAAGAAAAAATTTAAGGCAGAACTAAAAACATGGCTTTTTAAATGCACTTATACAGAACATCAGTAACAGGCACACAAAGGCTTAACCCTTCTTTCCTTTAAGATACGTCTTTTAGTTTATATTTTAAGATAGTAATACTGAATGTTTTATGTGCTCTTAATATCTGCTTTTAGGAAGTGTTATGTATTATGTTTTAGAGTCTTAATTTTAATCTCAACAGCCAAACTACAAAATTTTTGTATTACTTTTTAATTATTTTAGCTGTTAATTCTTTTATCATATTATTCTATTTCTCTATTTTAATTGATTGTAAACCGATCTGAAGGCCTTGCCGATGTGACAGTATAGAAAAATAATAAAACCATAAACCATAGACATATCCCAGTTGGTGGGGTACGAAAATCCAGGGATGTTTGTTTTACTGAGTGTGAGGCTGGGGGTAGGGTATTTTTCTAATGGTGCAGTTAAAAATAATGACATTGAATGTTAAAGGTTTGAATTCTCCTCAAAAGAGAAAGCTCCTGGTGTGGGAAGCTGAGACCCTGAAAGCCAATGTGATTTTTTGCCAGGAGACTCATCTCAGAGCTCGGCATGAGCAGTTAATGAGCACGGGAAATTTTACTACTCAATACTTCCAACCTGCTACAAAGGATAATAAATATGGAGGTGTGGGGATTCTGTTATCCAAACAACTGGTAGTGGATGTGAAGGCAGTAGCTAGACACACCAGTGGGAGGTTTTTGATTTTAGAAGCTAATATTTTGGGGGAGCATTTCACCCTCTTTGATATATTAACTTCCCTATTTACCTCTCAAAGTTGATGTTCCCTTTCCTTCTTACTGCACTATGTATTTACTCCCTCCCTTTTCCCCTCCCTGTTAATTATATTTCCATCTTTCAGTTACAATGTAAACCGGTATGATGTTTGCATACTAATACCGGTATATAAAAGCATTAAATAAATAAAATAATAAAATAAATATATATGCCCTGAATGTTTCTCAAGGGAACTTCTTCTCTTCCCTGTCTAATATTCTCTCAGGGTGGGCTGAAGGTCTTCTTCTAGTCGGTGGAGACTTCAATTTAACTAAGTACCCATTTCTAGATCATTCTGGAGGGGTATGTGGGACATCTAAGTCCCAGAGGAGCAAGCTAAAAGCCCTGATTTCAGATTGGGGCTTGATAAACATTTGGCAGCTGTGGAATCCCACAGAGAAGGACTTCTCCTATTCTAAAGCACATTCCACCTTCTCTAGAATAGATTTCTTTTTTTGCTGGATAGGTTTCTGGTGGGACGAACACTAGGCACAGGTATAGACTTCATAACTTGGTCCGATCATGCACCAGTTTGGGTGGAGTTGAAGGTGGGCAGAGATAGGGTTGGGACCAAGTAATGGAGACTGAATGAGGACTTGTTGTCGGATAAATCTTTTGTTACCAAATTAATGTCTGATATTCAGGAATATCTTGACATCAACAAAAACGGTGAGGTCACACCTACAATAGTCTGGGAATGTTTGAAATCTGTGCTGCGAGGTAAATTTATTTCTCGGGCTTCACATCTGAAGAAAGATAGGGACAGACTGCGGTTAGAGTTGTTGCAAAAAATATCCAAGCTAGAACTCCATCATAAAAGGTAGCCAGAGAAGTCGGTTTTGGCCCTACTGGAGGCAGTGAAGCAGGAGCCTCGAAAGTAAGACCCAGCTGAGATAGCGATGCATATGAACAGAGTCAAACAAAAATATTTTGAATTTGATGACAAGGCAGGGAGGCTTTAGGAAAGGAGATTGAAGGCCCAGGCTATGGAAAATCAAATTCTGAAAATAAATACTAAGGACTATAGATATATATATGATAGCAACCTGATATCCCAAAGCTTTGTTCAATTTTATGCAGCAGATCAGAATATCAGGGACATTGATATTGATACCAATGTTAAAGATGTCCCTCTCCCTGAGCTTGATGAGTCAGCTAGGGATCTACTGAATACAAAAATTGAGATCAAAGAGGTGTTTATTCTGATCTCCGACCTCAAGTCTGGCAAAGTATCTGGGCTCGATGGGCTACCAAATTTTATATGACTTTTCGCATGGTTATTCTGGATTTCTCAGTTGAAATGTTTATTTCTTGAGGGAAAGGGGGAGTTGACTCAGGGTGCGAAGGTGGCAGGCATCAAGGTTTTAGCAAAGGGCAGATGGAATCCCACCCTTTCTGGGTCATAAAGGCCCATTTCCTTAATCAATTTAGATCTTAAGATTCTGGCAAACGTTTTGGCCCTCTGGTTGGGTAAAGTGGCCCCCTACTTAATCCATGGCGATCAATCTAGATTTGTACCTGGAAAGTTAGCTGCTGACAATGTCCAAATGGTTGTAAATGTAATGTGGTGAGCTAGATGGCAGAATATCCCTTCTGTACTGTTAGCAATAGATGCCAAAAAGGCATTTAATATAGTACACTGGCCATTCTTGTTTCAGGTGTTACAAAGTATGGGTCTGGAAGAGTATTTTATAAATTGGGTCCAAGCTTTGTATCATTGTCCACAGGCTAATATCCGGATTAATGGAGAATACTCTGAGCTGTTTTCAGTACAAAGAGGTAAGAGGCAGGGCTGCCCACTGTCCCCTCTCTTATTTGAACTCTCTGGAGCCACTAGCTATTAAAATTTGGTCAAACCCATCTGTTAGAGGAGAATTTCAGTTGGGTTGCATAGCTATATACTGATATTGTTTGCAGATGACTTTATTCACATTGTCTGAACCTCATATCTCTTTAATGAGTACCTTAGAAGAATTAAGGGGGTTTGGAAGTGTCTAGGGATTTAAGGCTAATGAAGACAAATCCGAGATCTTGAACATCAACCTTCACGTGGAAGGGGCTCAAAACTTGTGGGCCTGTTTACCTTTTTGTTGGGCCAAGGAGAGTGTAAAGCATCTCAGAGTACACCTTTGCCCGAATGACGCTCATCTCTTTGACATAAATTATAAGACCCTAGTGTCCGATATATTTAGCGACCTGGCTAGGTGGGTCAGACTGGATTTATCATGGTTAGATAGGATACACACTATAAAGATGAACGTACTTCCCAGGTACTGTTATCTATTTCAGACCTTGCCCATATAAGTGCCAAATATAATATTACGGAGCTGGGAGAGGAGACTCTTTGGTTTCATTTGGAGGAAAAGACAATCTAGGGTGTCTAAGACTGTTCTTTTCCAATTTAAGCCCCGGGAGGGTTGAATGTCCCAAAGCTGGGTTATTATTATGCTGCCGCTCAATTGTGGGCAGTATTGGAATGGCATTATGAGCAAAAGTTGGATTCCTTAGCCAGTCTTTAATCCAGAGTAACCATGGCCGTCTGGCATAAATTCAGGAAGCGGCTAGTTTGGGATAGGAATTACTGGTCTAGGACTTCATTTCTTCAACATAATGTCTTCCCTCCGGGTAACCTCTCAGTGGTGGTGGGGCATTGGAGAAAACTGGGATGGGATGGGAATACCATATTAGCTTTTGACTTGTTGTGCGAGCAATATTCATACTGGAACAGCGATTGGTTTTTCCATACCCAGGTAGTTTCCTTTATCTGTTCATGGACAGTATTCAGGGACTTAAAGCAACCTAAATCTCTATTTGAGAGCTACTGTGATAGGGTGGATGTGTTCACTAAGGCCATACGAAAATCTATATCATTCTGATTGGAGTCCTCGAGATTAAACCTAAGCACATAACTGCCTGGGAGAAAGATCTCAGGGAAACCATAGATGAGGATGATTGGGATTTTTGTTTCCACTTGATAAGGAAGAGCTCTATATCTTCTTATATCCTGGAAAACAGTTATAAACTCCTTTACAAGTGATATCTCACTCCAGTGAAACTACATGGGATGTAATCTGCTGTTTCTGATCGCTGTTGGTGGAATTGCGGCTTGAAGGGTGATTTTTTTCCATATATGGTGGCTATGTCCTGCTATTGGGAGGCTGTGTCGAGGCTAATTTGTGAGATTATAGGCATCACAGTACAGAAAGATCTCAAGCTGTTTCTGATCACCTTGGAAGTAGGGAATTGGGGGATTTGTGGAAACTGATTTTAAATGTAGTAGTGGTGGCCAGATATGAAGTAGAGTAGGATTAAATGGACAATTTTCTCAGTGGAAGGGAGTGGGCAGTGGAGTGCCTCAGGGATCTGTATTGGGACCCTTACTTTTCAATATATTTATAAATGATCTGGAAAGAAATACGACGAGTGAGATAATCAGATTTGCAGATGACACAAATTTGTTCAGAGTAGTTAAATCACAAGCAGATTGTGATAAATTGCAGGAAGACCTTGTGAGACTGGAAAATTGGGCATCCAAATGGCAGATGAAATTTAATGTGGATAAGTGCAAGGTGATGCATATAGGGAAAAACCCATGCTATAATTACACAATGTTGGGTTCCATATTAGATGCTACAACCCAAGAAAGAGATCTAGGTGTCATAGTGGATAACACATTGAAATCGTCGGTTCAGTGTGCTGCGGCAGTCAAAAAAGCAAACAGAATGTTCGGAATTATTAGAAAGGGAATGGTGAATAAAACGGAAAATGTCATAATGCCTCTGTATCGCTCCATGGTGAGACTGCACCTTGAATACTGTGTACAATTCTGGTCGCCGCATCTCAAAAAAGATATAATTGCGATGGAGAAGGTACAGAGAAGGGCTACCAAAATGATAAGGGGAATGGAATAACTCCCCTGTGAGGAAAGACTAAAGAGGTTAAGGCTTTTCAGCTTGGACGAGAGACGACTGAGGGGGGATATGATAGAGATGTTTAAAATCATGAGAGGTCTAGAACGGGTAGATGTGAATCGGTTATTTACTCTTTCGGATAGTAGAAAGACTAGGGGGCACTCCATGAAGTTAGCAAGGGGCACATTTAAAACTAATCGGAGAAAGTTCTTTGTTACTCAACGCACAATTAAACTCTAGAATTTGTTGCCAGAGGATGTGGTTAGTGCAGTTAGTATAGCTGTGTTTAAAAAAGGATTGGATACGTTCTTGGAGGAGAAGTCCATTACCTGCTATTAAGTTCACTTAGAGAATAGCCACTGCCATTAGCAATGGTAACATGGAATAGACTTAGTTTTTGGGTACTTGCCAGGTTCTTATGGCCTGGATTGGCCACTGTTGGAAACAGGATGCTGGGCTTGATGGACCCTTGGTCTGACCCAGTATGGCATTTTCTTATGTTCTTATGAACTTGTTGCGTGGTGGCACCAGACGGCAGTTCCCTCTATGGAGCAGGTGTGTGAACGTCTAGCTAGGCTATTCCTGATGGGGAAGTTAAAAGCTATATTACATGACACCTTGGCAAGATTTGAGAGAATGTGGGCATCTTACTTGGCATGAGTTGACCTAAAGATAGTGGATGTCACATAGTCAGGAGGACGTGGAGAAATGGCTTGGCTTTCTATCTTATTATGTTTCTCATTCACACCTATGTGAGATGTTTAGGGGTGGGGGGGCGGGGAAATGATAGTTGAGGATATCGGGATTGGAGGAGATGCTGGGGAGGATACTCTTATTTGATAATTTGAGGTCTTTTATGTTTATAAATGATGGTTTGAGTTCTTGTGAATAACACTCTACACACTATTGGTCTTGCTTATATAGGCTTTACTGTGACAATTTGCTCTCTCGCTTGACTGTGTTCAGATTCTGAGTATTTTGTTCTTGGTTGTGTTCTTCACTAAATTTTATTTAAAGGCTTCACAATAAACTTTAAATTGAAAAAAAAAAGGATTTTTGTATAAGGTGGATAAGTCACTAAGGCCTGAAGCTTGCTGAACCTGCCCACTGAAGTGACTGCCACCACACATATGACCTTCCAGCTCAGGTATTCAGGTCACAGGGGCACAGTGGCTCAAAAGAAGCTTTCAGCAGTTGAACTAAAACCACACTGAGGTCCCAAGACACAGCAGGAGGCTTTATGGGAGGCTTCAATTGAAGCAGACCCCACATAAAACATACAACTATAGGTTGTTCAGAGATTGGCATACCATCTACACAGTGGTAAGCGCCAATCACACTAAGATGAACCCTAATGGAGGCAGTTTTTAAGCCAGCCTCCGATAGGTGTAGAAGGTAATCAAGCAGTTTGTGTGTAGGGCAAGAGAACAGATCTAGGGTCTTCTGCTTACACCACCAGGAAAACCTCCTATACTTCATTCTATAGGACTTTCTACTGGAAGGCTTTCTAGAAGCCACCAGGACCAGAAACACATCTTCTGAAAGATCGGGTGGCTGCAGAATTAAACTCTCAACATCCAGGCTGTGAGCACCAGGGCCTGGAGGTTGGGATGCCGCATCCTGCCCTGATCTTGCGTGATGAGATCTGGGGAAGTCCCCAGACTGATCAGTCTCCAGATGGCCAACTCCCAAAGGAGTGGAAACCAGACCTGTTTTGGCCAATGAGGGGCTATGAGAGTCATAGTCCCTCTGTCTTGCAAAGCTTCAAGAGAGTCTTTGCCACTAAGGGAATCAGATGTCCTCGCCCGCCCAATGATGGGCGAGGGCATCTGAGGCTGGTCTGCCATCTGCCTATGCAAGGAGCAGAACTGAGGTGCCTTCTTGTTGCATGGGGATGCGAACAAATCTACGTCCAGGCTCCCCCAGAGACAGAATATCCAATTCACAACCTCCTGGCCCAGGGACTCGTGGGGTCTGAATGCTCAACTCAGCTTGTTTGCTATCATATTATCTGTCCTGGCCAGGTACATGGCCCTGAGCACCATCCTGTGGGACAAGGCCCACAACCAGATCTGGACTGCTTCCTGACACAGGAGTTCAATCCTGTGCCTCCCTGCTTGTTGACATACCACATTGCTACTTGGTTGTCAGTCTGGATCAGGACAACTTTGCTGTGATCTCTGAAAGCCCATAGCACGTACCTGATCGTCCAGAGCTCCAGGAAGTTGAATTGACATGAACGTTCTTGAGCGGACCTTAAGCCTTGGGTGCCAAGCCCATCCACGTGAGCGCCCCAGCCAAGGGTAGATGCATCCATGGTTAACATAAATTGATTGGGAAAATTCCGAAAGGAGATTCCCTGTTCCAGATTGGAGAGTACCTGCCACCAGGACAAGGAGTCCTGGAAGGACGGGGTAACTTAGATGTGATCTTGAAGGCTCTGTGTGGCTTGCCACTACTAAGAACTCAGGGTCCATTGGGCTCTGCACATGTATAATCGTGCCAAGGATGTAATGTGGATGGTTGTGGTCATGTGGCCCAACAACCTCAACATGTACCAAGCAAATACCTGGGGGCTCTGTTGAACCTCTGCCACAATGGCCGCTACTGAGACAGCCCTCTGGCATGGCAAAAATGCCTTGGCTTGAGCTGTCTAGCAGAGCTCTGATGAAGTCCAATTGAGGTGACGGACTGAGATGGGACTTTGGGTAGTTGAGAACGAACCCTAGTGACTTCAACACCCAAATGGTCAAGTGCATGGACATGGCTGCCCCTGCCTGAGATGTGCTCTTGACCAGCCAATCGTCCAGATAGGGAAATCATGCACTTCCAGTCTGTGGAGGTGCACCGCTAACATGGCCAGGCATTTTGTCAATACCCAGGGAGCAGATGTGAGCCTGAAAGGCAACATCTTCCAGTATTAGAAGTGCTGTTTTCCCATCACGAATCTGATCTTGATATGGTCTATGTGTCCTTTAGGTCGCGGGAGCATGGCCAGTCCCTTTTCTGCAAAAGAGAAATCAAGGTGGCCGGGGAAAACATCTTAAACGGTTTTTTTTAGAAATTTGTTCAAAGTCCTCAGGTCTAGAATGGGACGAAGTCCTCATGTTCTCTTCGGAATCAGGAAGTACCTGGAGTAAAATTCCCGTCTTCTTTGCCATGATGGAAAGGGCTCCACTAACAATACTTCCTGATGCACTACTGGCCCCCAATACAGGCAAGGAAGGCAATTTGGTGGGACACCCAATAGATTTAATTGGTGCCCCTGATGGATGATGGATAGAAAGCACTGGTTTGAGGTTACACTGGGTCACTGGTTCGCGAAGAACTGCAGCCTGCCTCAACCATTGGCTCAGGTAAAGTGACTGGCTGATACTCCCTGTGGCCCTAGTCAAAACTCTGTCCCTGGGTTTGTCTGAGGAGCCGGCTGGGGCTTGGGAGCTCTCTGCTGCCTGGGATGGCTGCAAGAGCTCGCATGATGAGGACAGGATCAAGGAGGCAGAGGATACTTTCTTTGGTGAAAGAAGGACTTCTTTGGCCCCTGCCTCGATGGCATCCTAGAAGAGGAGGATAGGTACGGAACGCCCACGGAAAGTTGTTGGAGGGTCTTAAGAGGGTCCTAAAGTTGGACCACATCATCCCTCAACCTATCTCCAAAGTGATTCTCTCATGTACACAGCATGTCAGTGATTCATTCTTATACCTCCAGTTGGAGAACCAAGACCCACAGCCATTCCACTCCTGGTTCTTGCTGCAGAGACTCTCGATGCCATCTCGAAATCATCATAAGCTGCACAGGCCTTGTGTTTTCCACAGTCCAAACCCTTGCGCACCAGCGACATGAGGGTGTCTTGCTGCTATTGAGGCAGCTGCTCAGCCACTTCTTGCACCTGCTTCCAGATATTGCGAATATTGGCTCATGTAGAGTTGGAAGGCAACGATGCGGGCAATAAGCATGGCACCTTGGAACACCTTTCTCCCAAGATCATCCATCGCTCCATAGTCCTTCCCCAGGGGCACCGAAGAGTGAGTCTGAGAGTCCTGGCCCTCTTAAGGGCAGATTCGACCACCACCAACTGGTGGGGCAGCTGACACTTTTCGAATCTGACAGCCTTCTGGACAAGGTAAACCCCATCCGCCTTCTTATTGACAGGAGACACTGAGGGGTGTTCCCAAATCCACAGCAGCAACTCCAAAAGGATCTCGTCTACCGGGATAGCCACGATCTCCTTAGGAGCCCCCACGAATTAAAAGATCTCAAGCATTTTGTGCCAGGCAATGTCCTCTGTCAACAGCTGGAACGGGATGGCCTCCGCCATCACCTTCACAAAATCTGCGAAGGTTAAATGCTCAGGCAGAGACTTCCTTCGCTTCTCTGGAGGAGACGGGTCTGAAGGAAGACCATCCAAGTCATCGGAGGAAAACTCCATCTGATGATCTCCTAGGGGTCATAAAGACCCTCATCCTCACTGTATGTCACAGGGGATGGGGCTCTAGATACTTGGCCAACATTCAGAGGCGCGGCCAACATCCAGAGGTGCAGGTACCGCTGGAACTGGATGGGGGTGCTACAGGCCTTGGCAATTCCACCAGCCTCGGTGGAGCTTCCTCCTTCTCGGAACCAGCGATGAACACCATATAGGTTGAAGGAGGCCCTAGTGCCCTGCTGGGCACCAGTGCCAGCCCAGGAACCGGTGCCAGCTGGGTCAGTAAAGCACTGATGAGACACTGAGCTTCTCCAGAAGGGATACAAGAATGGGCAATACCGGCTCCAGTTCCATCAGTGCACAGGATCGTGGCCCTGCAGCACCCACTCTACCGCCAGCTGGATTTGATGCTCCAGCTCCTCCTCAAATGTTGCCAATGCTAACACCCACTGGGAGGAATGAGGGGTGGCCAGATCTTCCTCGGACCCTCGAGAGGGATCAGCAACTAGCACCAGGACTGTCATGGATCCTGGACATTGTTGGAAGACTGGCGCTCCTCACCACGGGGTTACTTTGGGAGCATCGCGGCAAAAGCGACCTCTTGCCCAGCACCGTGCATTGAAGGGGACCGGGGCCGATGCTTATTAATCTTCCCACAATGCTTGGCCTGGTCTTTCCCCAGTGCCGAGGTTGAAGATGATGAACCTGGCATTCTCGATCCAGAGGAGATCGTCAGCGGTTAGTTTCCGGCGCCCCTGTTCACCAGTAACCTTGATAGAACTGACAGTCCTGCCAATGTCGATGGTGGCATTGGTGTGGTTCCGAGGTCCTTAGATGCCAATGTCACCGATGCTGATAATCAATGGGTCGGACTACTTTGACCCGAAGAGGTGCTCCATCTTGCCAAGCTGAAGCAGACATCCCTTCGGAGTCATCTGGTTGCACAAGCGGCAACCCTGGACATCTTGCGATGCCCCCAGGTAGAGAATGCAGACTTCATGAGGATCAGTGATCGACATGGTCTGCAGGCATTGGGAGCATAGGCAAAAACTGAACATGGCCATGACAGAGCTAAACAAAGGGGTAGAAGAACAGAACAGACGCAGTGGGCATTGATGGCCAGCGGACCCCGAGGCACCGCCACCACAGTGGAATCAACTGTGAAAGGAAACTTACCCAAAGATGTCGAAAACCCTGAATGGGGACACTGAGGGAAGGCCCTAAGAGGGACCCAGCGACGGAACAGAGAAAAAAATCACAAAAATTCAAAAAAGAAATTTTCCACTAGGCCATAAAGCCAAATGTTTTAAGAGCTCAATCAACCGTGAGGCTCACAGCTCAACTGAAAAAAGACTGAAGAAGGACCCTGCATGGATACATGGTGTGGGGCATACTGAGCATGCTCAAAGTGACTAGTCAAAGTTTCTAGAAACTTTAACATAAGTTTTCCGTATTGGGCTCCATCTGATGATATCACCCATGTATTCTTGGAGAAACAAAGACATTAGTCACATAAACCCAGTATAAATGCTGTATCCACCTACATCTAGATTGGCCTATAGAATTGATATGATACAGCAGTACTGTACAAATGTGGCAACATTCTTATCCATGATCCCTTAGCAATAGACAATCTTTTCCCAACCTCAGACCAACATCTTCTGAAACCTGAGCAGAATTACAGCCAGTTGGCTACAAACTATGCCCTGGTCTACTAAAGTTGTTTTTTCCCCTAAATGGGGGAAAATAAGGGTTAGTAAATCTGGCCAATTAGGTAACTAATATAGAATCTAAGAGAGTGTTTGTTGTGAAAAAAAGGACGTAGTTTACTACTGCAGTTCAAGTAAAGTATTGCGGTCACAGTGTTAGTCAATTTGAATATGCAGAAATAAGGGTCAATGAAAAAAAAGTAGAGAGTTGTGCCCCCTTTCATCAGGTCAGTGAAGACACAGCTCTTTTAAACAGTAATCTCCAGGAAAAGTCTTTGAGAACAGGACGGACATATTCCTGGCTCCTTAATACATTGCTGTATGTAGAAATGAACGAATAGCAGAATCTGTACAGTGTATTTAGACAAATGATTCAGGAGCCCTATGAAAGGGGTAGACAAGAAGATTTAGTTCAAATACCTTGCTCTTATGTTCTATGTCATAATAAGCTTTGGTATGGGAACTGTACCCTCCTTTGTTTTTGAGAAATCTACATTGGTTCAAGATAATTATGCTCTATGGACCTTGGCAGGAGGTCTGCAACAGTTTTGGGAAGAATACTGAAATAAAAGTAGCATCTACTTGTAAGATGTTGGACTGTCGGATCAACAAAACAGGGAAGGAGGAGTGGGTTAGGGTTAAGGTCTCTCTGTCTCAGAGCTCTCACCACCCCTCTCTCATAGCTCTTGCTCTCTCACCACCTATGGCTCTCAAAACTTCACTTTATTATCACCTCTCTCTCACAACCCTCACTCTCCACCCATGTCTATCTCTCACAACACTCACTCTTTCTCTGCCTGTCTCTCTCGATCTCTTTCCCTCTGCCCTCACTCTCACCAAGTATCTCTTTCATTCCCTGTCTCTCTCTCTCACAACCTTCACTCTCTCTCTCTCTCCCAGGAGTATCTCTCTAATTTCCTGAATCTTTCTCTCACACACAGCCTTCATTCTCTCACTACCCATTTCTCTCCCTCTTTCTCACTTCCTGTCTGTCATAGCTCTTACCCTCTTACAGCTCGAACTCCACCATTGTCTCTCTCACACAGTCTTCATTCTCTCACTGTCTGCGTCTCTCCTACAGCTGTCAATCTCACAACCTGTCTCTCTCTCTCTGTCATAACTCTCGCTCTCTAACAGCTCTCAGTCCCTTACTGCCTGTCTCTTTCATAGTTCTTGCTCTCTAAGCCCTCACTATCTCATCATTTTTCTCTTACAGTTCTTGCTCTGTCTTCTTGGTCTCTCTCACAGCCCTCACTTTCTCCAATCTTTCACTGTTCTTGCTCTTTCAATGTATCTGACTCTCACCACCTGTCTCTCACTGCCTTTGTCTCTCACAGTTGTCTCTCTCTAAGAACTCTTACTCTTTCCCAGTTTTTGTCTTTTCCCACATGTGTCTCATAGCTCTTACCCTCCCCCTGTCTATGGTTCTCTCTGGTAGCAGTTTATCTCTGCTTACTCCACTGTTCTGACAAGTGGGTTTCAAGTAATCTGATCTCTATCAATGCAGGGGGGTGGGGGAGATGAAGCAGGAAAGGTGTATTTGGCATTTCTTACAGTGCAGGTTTCACTCCAAGAATCAGGAGAACTCTCAGCGCAATTCGTTTGTGTAAATTCCAGTGTTCCACTGCTATAGCGACCATCAGCCCACCAATAAATAGCATACTCGTGTCTGTCAAGTACTGCACAGACACCTGAAACAGACCAGGAAACAAATCTATCAGGGAAGGACTCCTTAGAAGGAATATATAAAGCATATATCAGCAGAATGTGGCTTTCGAGAACAGTTATGGTAACTCTAGTGCAACTTCTTTGCTTTGTACACATGCAAATGATAAAGAGCAAAGGATTCTTCCGGGCTCTATGTTGTATTCTTGAGGGTTTGGTTGGTTGACTTGCCATACACCATCGCTCAGTCCTCATGTTGCGAGCCCAGCTTTGCAGTCAACATCTACCCTTTTTTTTTAAATTTATACTTTATTAAATTTTTTCAACTTACAAGTAAGACAATCTTACTAATAGCAAATAGAAACATTCATATCATATTTCCATCTACAATTTACAGTAAACACAAAACAGGAAATCTACCATTGATATTTATGTTTCTCCCTAAAGCAACATTCTGATAGGGGGTGAATATAAGGGAGAATTTCACACAATTAATCAGTTTCGCTACAAATGAAAGAAACTGGCATAACGTGACTAACAACCATCAAACACTTTATGATCCCTACTTAGTGCTAACTAGGAGCTATAACAGTAATCATCCTAGAATGTATAAATGATTTAAGTTGTTCAGGAAAATAAAAAATATAACATTCTTTCTGTAATTTCACAATGCATTTGCATGGATATCTAAGCACAAATGAATAACCCATTGAAATTATCTGTGGACTTAAGGTCAAAAAGCAAAATTGCTTACCTTGTAATAGGTGTTATCCCAGGACAGCAGGATGTAGTCCTCACATATGGGTGACATCATCAGATGGAGCCCTGAAACGGAAAACTTCTGTCAAGAGTTTCTAGAAACTTTTGGCTGGCACTGTGGGCCTACTGAGTATGCCCAGCATGCCATGATATTCTCAGCCACAGGGGTCTCCCTTCAGTCTTGTTTGTAGCAATATGCGTGAGCTAAAAAATAAAATAATAAAACGTATCGGACCCAACTCCGCGGGGAGGTGGGTGGGTTCTGTGAGGACTACATCCTGCTGTCCTGGGATAACACTTATTACAAGGTAAGCAATTTTGCTTTATCCCAGGACAAGCAGGATGATAGTCCTCACATATGGGTGATTAGCAAGCTACAGGCTGAGTCATTCTTGTATTATACCAACAGCATACAACTTGTGCAACAAGCACAACAACCGGTGTACTGCTGGAAAAAATGAGGCAGCCTGAAATCACAGCAGGATGGATGTAGAAGGAGTTGGAGTTATACTGGAAATAAGTTCTGTAAGACAGATTGTCCAGAGGCTTGTTATGAATCGCTGCCCACGGGTCCCCCCGCGAGCAGGCACTCACCCCATGCTGCTTTCTTCTGCCCGGCACGGCACGGACGCCGCCGAAGTCGGGCTCTCAACGCGGCTGGAGCCGCTGTCTCGCCTTGCTCATGCGGCCCGGAGGCCGCCCAGACTTGTCCTCTTCACCGCGGCCAGAGCCGCGGACTTTCTGCCTCTCCATCGCGGCCGACGCCATGTGATCTCTGCGGCGCGAGGGCCGCATCCCCAGGCTCGCGTGGCGGATGGAGCCGCCCCTGGGACCTCCTGCAGCGGCTGGAGCCGCTGCCGTCATCGGGCCTGCTCCTCTGGCTCTGTGCGTCGGTGCAGGCCGCTGTCCGCGGTCCTGCACAGCTTCCTGCTTCCCCTTAGGCGCCGGCGAGAGCCTCTCTTCAAGATTTAAAGGGCCAGCCACAGGAAGTGTGGCTGGCCCCACCTAGGGATGACCTTCCTGTACCAGCCCTATAAAAGGACTGCTCCGTCAGTCAGTCTTCGCTTTGCATCGGAGTTACTTCACTCTAGAGGCTCCTGCCTGCCAGAGCTCAGTCAGGTCTTCTTCGTCTTCTCCATGGAGTTCTTCGTCTCTTCTCATCATGTCAAGTCATGCCATGTCTTCGTTGCCTGAGGTCCCTGTCCAGGCGTCCTGGTGTTTCGTCTTGGTCTTCTGCTTCCTGATGTTCCAAGTTCCTTGATGTCCTGCTCCTGTGTCTTCGTCTTCAGCGCTCCTGAGCCTTCTGGTCCTGTAGGCCGGGGGTCCCTCGGATGATGTCTTGCCCGAGCATGGACTAGCCTACAGGTGGACTGGTGTCCTGTGCTCCTGAGCCGTCATGTCCTGCCAGCCGTTGGTGGAGCTTCGGACGACCTCGGCTCCGTCGGAGTTCTGCTTCGACTGGATCCTTCCCTGCGCTTGTCCAGTTCTCAGTGTGGTCCGTGACCAGCCTCCTCGGGCTGTGTAGGGCGCGCAGTGGGACAGGGTGGTCCGCGACTCTGTTCCGCGGGTGAACTGAGTAAGGCGCCCTGAGAGACAGTGCCAATGTCCTTCCGCCCAGCTTCTCGTCTCGTCTGGACTTCATCAGTTCCTCGTCTTGTCCTGGATGCCGTTGCATCACTCTTGGTATCATGTCTTGCTCCTGATATCGTCGCATCGACCCTGGTCCGGGATGCCGTCGCATCGACCATTGGTCCGTGATGTCTTCGCATCAGCCTTGGTGTCATGTCTTCGTCCGCAATGCCGTTGCATCAACCCTGGTGTCTTGTCTAGTGTCAGCCTTCGTCTCTGATGCCGTCTGCATCAGCCTTGGTGTCAAGTCCTCGTCCGTGATGCTGTTGCATCGATCCTGCTGTCATATCTTCGTGTCAAGGCCCATCTGCCCTCGACCTCAGGCCAGGCCTGCTGCTCCATGCCTATCCAAGCGGCAGGTTCGAAAGGGCTCGGAATGGTCGGAGGACCATTCACATTCCAACATCATCATGTTGTTGGCCTTGGGAGCTTGCAGGCCTGGCAGAGGGTGGACCGTCAGCCATGCTGGAGCACGCCATCAACCCTCGGTCCGGTCCTGGATCCATCTGGGGTCGGGCTGAGGCCCATGGGCACACTAAAACAACCCCGTCACTCAACATGGCTGAATCTTGTCGTCCTTCTTTGTCCAGACAATAATGAGCTGCAAAGCTGTGAAGGGAACTCCATGTTGCAGCTTTAAATATGTCAAGAATGGGCACTGAACGAAAGTGTGCTACTGATGTGGACATAGCCCTTACTGAATGTGCTTTTACTCGCCCCTGGAGAGGAATCTTTGCTTTTTCGTAACAGAATTCAATACAGTCTGCTAGCCAGTTGGAGAGAGTCTGTTTTCCTACCGCGACTCCTGGTTTATTTTTATCGAAAGAAACAAAGAGTTGGGTGGATTTCCTATGGACCGCCGTGCGGTTCAGGTAAAAGGCTAGTGTACATTTACAGTCCAAGGTGTGTAAGACTCTCTCTCCCTGGTGAGAGTGAGGTCTTGGAAAGAAAGTAGGCAAGATTACTGATTGATTTATATGAAAGTCTGTTACCACTTTTGGTAAGAATTTGGGGTGAGTGCGAAGGACTACTCTGTCATGCAGGAACCTTGTGTAGGGCGAGTATGTAATGAGAGCTTGCAACTCACTGACCCTTCTAGCCGATGTAATGGCTACTAAGAAAAGCATTATCCATGTAAGGAATTTTTCTTCATAAGAGTGTAGAGGCTTGAACGGTGAGCGCATGAGCCTTGTTAGTACTAAATTCAGGTCCCATTCAGAGACCGGTGGTCGAATGGGAGGCTCAAAGTGAAGTATGCCTCTCATGAACCTACTTACTAGGGGTTGTGCTGTTACTGGCGCATCCCCTATTCCCTTGTGGTATGCCGCTATGGCACTTAGGTGTACCCTTACAGAGGATGTCTGGAGACCAGAATCCAACAGGTGGCATAGGTAATCTAGTAAAGAAGAAGTGGGGCAGGAGAAAGGTTCTATACCCTTTTGTGTGCACCATTTTGTAAATCTAGTCCACTTAAAGTGGTAGGATTTACGTGTGGAAGACTTTCGTGAAGCTACTAGAACTTGATAGACTTGTGTTGAAAGATTAAGTGGTTGCAGAATTAAGCTTTCAACATCCAAGCTGTTAGGGCAAGAGTTGTCAGGTTGGGCTGATGCAACTTGCCCTGATTCTGAGTTATGAGAGTGGGCTCTGTGCCCAGGCGGATTGGTTGTGAGATCGAGAGGTCGAGGAGTATGGGAAACCATACTTATCGAGGCCAGTATGGGGCTATGAGGATCATTGTCCCTCTGTCCTGTTGTATCTTCACGAGAGTTTTCGCTATAAGTGGAATTGGAGGATACGCATATAGAAGACCTGTGTTCCAGGGGCGAGCAAATGTGTCCATGGGGGCTGTTTGCGGACGACCGTGGAGGGAGCAGAACCTTTCCACTTTGTGGTTCAGTGTGGACGCAAAGAGGTCTATGGTTGCGCGACCCCAGTGTTGAAAGATTTTGCTCGTTACACGTGGGTCCAGCGACCATTCGTGGGGATTGAAATGTCGACTGAGATCGTCCGCTAGGATGTTTTTGATGCCCGCCAGATAAGTTGCTCGGAGATGTGTGGAATGCTCTAGAGCTCAAGCCCAAATCTGTACTGCTTCCTGGCAGAGCAGATAAGAACCTGTGCCTCCCTGTTTGTTTATGTACGACATTGCTACTGTGTTGTCTGTTTGTTTCAGCACAGTCTTGTTTGAGAGGCAGTCTTTGAAGGCATAAAGGGCATATCTCATCGCTCGAAGTTCCAAGAAGTTTATCTGTTACTGTTTTTCGAGCATAGTCCTCATCCCTTGTATTTGAAGGTTGTTGACGTGAGCTCCCCATCCAAGGTTGGAGGCATCTGTAGTCAGGATGACTTGCGGATTTGCCTGTTGGAATGGGAGACCAGCTTTCAACGCTGTTTGATTTGTCCACCAGTGGAGCGACAGACGTAACTGGTCGGTGATTTGAATTGTGTACGACAGTGGTTGGAAAGCTTGTAGCCATTGAGATTTCAAAGTTCACAGAGTTCTTCTCATGGCTAACTTCACCATAGGAGTGACATGTACTTCGAGGCCATGTGTCCTAGAAGCACTAGAATTTGATGGGCGGATGCGAACTGGTGATGAATCATAATGTTTGCAGTCGTGCCAAATTGCCTGCACGGTCACTTGGAAGGGAAGCTTTCGCCACTGTGGTGTCGAGGTCTGCTTCATACGCAGTCACAGCATCTTATTATTATAATTCACAACAGCATCATATTTGATCATTTTTGCTACTCATCTATATTTTTATACTATACATATTTATTAATTGATACAGTTGGATAAAATGTTAATATTCTTCCTTCAATTTCCTCCCCTTTCAGATCCTAGTTATTTTTCCCTGTTTTTTGTAACTTTCTCACATCCTAAATATTGTTATTATACCTGTTAAGTTTCATTCTATATGTGACGTTGAATTGGGAAATGTTTTACTATGTTACTCTCTGCCTTTACTCACATTGTTAATTGTAAACCGGGTTGATGTGATTCCATCATGAAACTCGGTATAATAAAAATAATAAATAAATAAATAAATAAATAAATGTGAGGAGTTGAGACAGCTCGATGTGGGATTTTGGATAATTGATGAGAAATCCCAGAAGGTGCAATAGTGTTATTGTGGTTTTCAAGGCAGACAGGGCTCCCTGCCTGGATGGACTTCTGATTAGCCAATTGTCTAGGTATGGAAAAACATGAATGCTGTTTTTTCTTAAATGTGCAGCCACTACTGCTAGGCATTTTGTGAATACTCAAGTTGCAGAGGCCAGCCCGAATGGTAGGACTCGGTACTGGTAATGATTCTTTCCCACTACGAATCGTAGGTACTTGCGATGTTGTGTGGAAATTGGAATGTGCGCATAAGCACACATTCCAATTTCAGAGCCAATCTCCCTTTTGAAGTAATGGAAGGATGGTTCCCAAAGATACCATCCGAAACTTTTCTTTGTGTAGAAATTTGTTGAGATTTCGGAGATCTAAGATAGGGCAAAGGCCGCCTGTTTTCTTTGGAATGAGGAAATAGCGGGAGTAGAACCCCTTGCCTTGTTGAGACCGGGACACTAGTTCGATGGCCCTGGCAGTCAGCAAAGTACAGAGTTCTACTTGAAGTTGAGATATGATGAGAATGTTTGACCAAAGTGGAATGGGAGGAGAATGCGGGGGTATCGTATTGAATTTTAGGCGATATCCCCGATGTAGTATGGCTAATACCCATTGATCGTTTGTGATGAGACTCCATTGGTGTTGGAAATAATGAAGTCGACCTCCGACTGGAAGGGAGGGCATAGGCTTGAGAAAGAGGCTGCTGTTCTCTTGGCACGGTTCAAAAACCCGCCGCTGGCCCAGTTTGGGGTGGTGGCTGGGTCTTTTGTTGCTTCGGCTGATGTGGACGCCCTCTCTGTGAGGGACGGTATGGATGTGCTGAAGAGGCAGGAGGGTAATACCTTCTAGGTCTGTAGAAGGGACACCTCGAGTCTCTGCATGATGGACGTCTTAGGGAAGTTGTCTGATCTGCTGGCAATTTTGATAGCTGACGGAGAGTCTCATGATGGTATTTCAGCTGAGATACCGTAGCTTGGATCTTTTCCCCGAAAAGATTGTCTCCAACGCAAGGGAGATCTGCAAGCCGTTCTTGGACCTCCTGCCTAAGGTCCGAAGCCTTAAGCCAGGCCCATCTTCTTGCATTTATTGCAGAGGCAGATAGACGAGTTGATGTTTCGAAGACATCATAGGCTGCTCTCACCTCATGTTTGCTAGATTCTAATCCCTTGTCAACTAATGTAGCTAAAGGTAGTTGATGTTGTTGTGGGAGGTTGTCCACAATACCATGTACTTGTTTCCATAAGTTCCGTTGGTACTGTGTCATATACAGCTAGTATGCTGCAATACGTGCTACCAGCATGGACCCTTGATAGACCTTCTTCCCTAAGGTGTCCAAGAATCGTTGCTCCTTTCCTGGTGGGACAGAAGAATGAGGTTTTTGTTTCCGAGCCTTCTTCTGAGCGGATTCTACCAGTACCGAATGGTGAGGTAGTTGGGGCTTCTGCTATCCTGGAACATGCTGCACTTCAATATTGGACTACTGCAATTCAATACTGGACTACTACTGGACTACTGCAATTCAATATTGCTAGGTCTCCCAGCCTCATACATAAAACCACTTCAGATGCTACAGAACGCGGCAGCCAGAATTCTGACAAATTCCAGAAGAAGAGACCACATCTCGCCAATTCTATCTAATCTTCACTGGCTGCCAATACACTACAGAATCCTACACAAGTCCATCACCATCATCCACAAATCCATCCACTCACAGGCCCCTCTCAACCTCCAAATCCCCCTCAGAATGCACTCATCATCCAGACCTATCAGAGACGCCTACAAAGGCTCCCTGACCGTTCCTCCAACTAAATCTACACTCCATAAGGCACTCAGAGACCGGGCCTTTTCTACAGCGGGCCCCTCTCTTTGGAATACCTTACCACCGGACCTTAGACTTGAACCCTGCTTACCAACATTCAAAAAAAAACTTAAGACTTGGCTATTCAGGCAAGCCTTTCCGGAGTCAAATATCCATTGAGAGACCTCACTGCACAATGTTAATATCCATAAAGAGACATCACTGCACAATGTAAATAAGTTACCTCTGTAAATTTTTACGCTACTATCCTTATTTCCTTCCTCTCCCAGTTCTACAACCTTGTTTTATTGTAACTTTTGCTTCCGTTGCACTTGTTAAAAGAACAGTTTTTGCACCCCCTGTTATATGTAAACCGGCATGATGTGATCTTATCATGAATGCCGGTATAGAAAAACCTTAAATAAATAAATAAATAAATAAATAAATAAATAAATAAATAAGTGGCATCTGTTCTCTAATTCACTGCAGGTACTGAGCAGGGGTGTCCCACATTCGTTGTTGCAATTCCAAGAGGACTTGATAGATTGGGATAGCCATAATTTCCTTCGGCGCATCCACAAACTGCAGTACTTCTAGAGCCTTATGTCTAGTATCCTTCTCTGTGATCAATTCAAATGGAATGGTATCTGCCATTTCTTTGATAAAATTTGTAAATGACAAATCTTCTGGAGGGGATTTCTTTCTCTTCTCTGGTGGAGAGGGCTCTGATTAGAGTTCCTCTGACTCAGTGTCCGTGTCAACATCCTTCCAAGATGTATATTGAGGATGATAAGGGGAGTCAACATCTTCTGGTTGAACATGATGCTTCGATTTAAACACAACTTTTGTTGGGATGTGTTGTGGCATCGTTGGAAGTGAGGGCATCAATGGGGAATCGATGGGCCTCGATGGCATCTATGGAAATCGATGCCTTGTATCCCCCGATGGACCTGGATGGATTGGCATTGATGTGTCCTTGAAAGGCATCGAGGGTGTCTTCGGAACTCGATGTCGATGGAGCCCCGATGGTCCTGGGGCAGAATCGGAGTCTCAGCCATCATCCTCCGATGATCTGTGAGCTGGAATGGCTGGAGTCACCGGTGGGGGTATCGGCATCGATGGAGTCGGTGCCGTCGGTGTCGTCAGAAAAGCTTGTAATAAGGTATCGAGTCTATTCAGCAAAGGCTGAAAAATCAACTGCTCCAATGCCGATGTCGGTGCCGGCACCGATGGCACTGTCGGAGGCTGTAGGTTCTTCAGAGCCTCAACGATGGCCTGTTGGACTAAAGCAGTCACTTCTTCCCTTGAAAATCGGGGCAGTATTCACTGCCACTGGGGAAGGCACTGCTGGCGCTACGGGCACTTCCACAATGATTCGTGGTGGCACTTTCTCTGACACCGAGCCTGGTGGAGAGCACCGCGGTTCTTTGTGTACAGCCGGTGGAGTTGGCTCTAGTACACGGACTTACTTGGGCATCGGCTCGATGGATTTCGATCCTGACGTCGATGGTTTACCATCCACTGGGTCGATGGATCGATGGCAATGCCGCTTTTTCTCCCGATGACTTTTCGATGTCGAAGATGATGCTATCGATGATATCGACGGTGCCGGTGACGGATGGTCGTCGGCCCGTGTTTCACCTCGATGTTTGGTTACCGAGGGAGGTGTTACTCTTGGGGACGACGTCAACAATGATGATGGAATCTTTTTGAATAATTCTTCCATCTTATCCAAACGGGCACGCCTGCCCTTCGGTGTCATCTGGGCACAGGTTGAGCAAGCCCGGACGTCGTGGCCTGATCCCAGACACAGAACACATACATAATGTGGGTCAGTAATGGACATAGTCAGGTTGCAATCCGGACATTTTTTAAACCCTGAAGCCATGATAAAGTTATGGCCTAATAACAGTCGATGACCGGCGGGAATCGACAGTGGGATGATCGAAATCGATCAAAACTATCTGAAAAATGTACTCACCAAGACTATGTCGAAGGGAGACCCAATTATGAGAAAAATGTGACTGAAAATGTGAAAAGAAAAAGTTTTCTTCTCTGAGAAATGTGAGGGAATTCTTTTTCCAGAGCTCCTGAACTGCTTTGCTACAGCAAGGCAGAAAAAAAGAGACTGAAGGGAGACTCCTGTGGCTGAGAATATCATGGCATGCTGGGTATGCTATGCTCAGTAGGCCCACAGTGCCATCCAAAAGTTTCTAAAAACTCTTGACAGAAGTTTTCCGTACCAGGGCTCCATCTGATGATGTCACCCATATGTGAGGACTATCATCCTGTTTGACCTGGGATAAATTCTCTTCTTCTCTGCTGTGTAACTAGGGCAAAATCCGGGTAAATTCTTACTGACGCCCCATAAAATGGGGTTGTCATATTCCTAAAGTAATTTTTCATTACCATTCCCATGACCTTTTCAGAGGCAAATGTTACAAGAAGAGTTGCTCTTTCACAAACTTCTGTTGTGAAATCTTCCAGGTACTGAGTAAGATTTTCCAACATCTCAACCTGATTTTCTGCCTGTTGCCTATCCTTAAGTGAGACTGGGAAGAAAAACAGCTTGATGATACAAGGAAGCTTAGTATCCTCAAGCTTTAAATTCTCGAGGAAATATTTTCTTAAGGAAATTTCCGCCATTTATCCCACTATTTTCGAGAAGTTCAACAATCTAAGGTTGAGATGTCGTGAATAATTTTCTAAGTTCTCAATCCTGCGTGAGGCACTTGTTATGTCCTTAATTATCTTAATGTTACACTCACAGGGGCAGATTTAGTCCCTGCGCGCGGGGTACATGTACACCTGATTTTATAACATGCGCACGTTACCGGGCGCATGTTATAAAATCCAGGGTCAGTGCGTGCAAGGTGGTGCACCTTGCAAGCGCCAAGCCCTAGGGGAGCCCTGATGGCTTTCCCCGTTCCCTCCGCTTCCCCCCACCTTCCCCTCCCTTCCCCTATCTAACCCACCCCCCAGCCCTATCTAAATCCTCCCCTACCTTGTTTTCAATAGTTACGCCTGCCTCTGGCAGGCATAACGTGCGCGCGCCGGCCGGCTGCTAGTGTGCCATCCCCTGGCACAGCCACTGTGCCGGAGGCCTCGGTCCCGCCCCCGGACCGGTGCCCCGCCCATGACCCCACCCCTTTTTCAAAGCCCCGGGACATACACGCATCCTGGGGCTTGCACACGTCGCCGAGCCTATGCAAAATAGGCTCGGCGCACGCAGGAGCAGGTTTTCGGGGTTACGTGCGTAAAACCAATTAATATCCTTTTTTTTTTTTAAACAAAAAATGTTAATCACCCTTTTGAGTGTGTTGAAATTCTCCCCCCTCAGAAAGGGTTGTGGGGAGCCATAGTACAGAATAAGCTATGGCATTGATCCAAACAAATAGTTCTCCCATCCCGGCAGTAACAGCATACCTTTTTGGACTCCATGACTCCAAGCAAAGGCAAAAGCAAGACTGGTAGGAGCGATGTGACAGCCAGTGGAATAACCTCGGTGCACCAGTACACAGCCATTATGATGATCACATAGCCACATTTTGCCTCCTGGAAGAAAAAAAATTCAAAAGTCATTGGATAGTCAGTCAGTGGAAGAGGAAGAAGTGGAAGGTAAGGCAGTAACAGAATTCAATAAAGCCTAGGATAAGCACAGAGGATCTCTAACTAGAAGTGTGGGGAGGTGGAGGGGAAAGAAGCCAGAGATCAACTGGGGTCTGTGGTACTGTATCAGGAGTGGAAATGGGCAGAACCTAATCGGCCATCTGTTTCTAAGGGAGATGGCCAGCCATAACTAATTCACGTCAGAGTTGGGACGTAGTGTTGCGATGGATGGGGGGCTCTCAGGTATCTTAGCCTCACCACGTGGATCTGAACCAGCAAAAGCCCCTTGAGAACAGACTGGTGGCACATTACTTACTCCTGGGGGAACTCATTACTTAAAATTCTGCAAAATTCTGCAAACTTTATATTGGTCAAAATAGCACAATTTACATGACAGTCTTTAAGTAATTACATTTTAAATTAATACAGAAAAAAGTTATTACTTAAAGATGCAGAATTTTACATATTTTAAGCAGAATTTCCCTAGAAATTCACTCTAAGTGTCTCTTACACTTGCTCTTTCTACTCCCCTGGCCACTTTGCCCTCTCAGGCCCCAACTCCTCCACCTGCCAGTATCTCTCCCCTCCACCTCTAGGCTCAACCCCTTCCACTCTATTGCCAGTCCCAGAGTTTGACCCTGTTCTCAGTACTGCTCCTCACACAGGCTTCCTCTGTCCCTCTCTCTCTCACACACATGCTCCCTCTTTCTCATAAAGGCTCTCTCACTCTCTCACACACACACACATCCCCTCATACAGGGCCCTCTCTCTTGCATACATCCCTACACAAGCTCCCTTTCTCTCTCACACATACATCCTCACACAGGCTATGTCTCTCTCTCATGCACCCCTTCACACAGGCTGTCTCACACATACACAATCCCTTCACACAGGCTAGCACCCTCACATACACACAATCCCTTTTTCATACATTCAAGCAAGCTTTCCCAGACACAATTTAATGACACAATCCAAGGACACAATCCAAGGACTCCTCTAAAACATCCAGCCATTAATCATGCCATTTGCACATAACTTGTAATTTGACTTGTATATCGTTTAACCATTTTATTCTTTCCTATTTCTTCCTCTTCATCAAGTTTTGCTACCCTTGTTAATTGTAACTGTACCTTCGGTCACCTCAGTTCTAGTTTGATGTATTTAATGCACTCCCGTTTCATGTAAACCAGCAAGATATGTTCTCATGATTGCCGGTATATAAAAACCTTAAATAAATAAATAAATAAAATACACAGGAGCTCCCAATCTCTCACACACATACACACTCCTTCACAATCTCCTGATATAGACTCCCTCTCTCTGAAACCCATACTCAAGCAACCCCCCTTCTCTTACCTCCGTGCTCTCTTTCACACCCTCCCCTCATATAGGCTCCCTCTCTGAAACCCACACTCAAGCATCCCCCCACCCCCTTCTTATCTCCCATGCTCTCTTTCACACCCTCCTGCTCTCTCACCCTCCCCTCCCCCACATTCCCTCCCCTCTCACCGGCATGCCATGAACGGAGTGCCACGAGACGTGCTCCGTTTGCGGCAAAGATGAAGGCCCGGGCGCGCCATTCGTGGCCCACAAGGGCCTTCCATCTTTACCACGGGTGGAGCACACTCTGTTCGCAGCACATAGGGGCCTTCCATTTTCACTGCAAACAGCACACTCGGGCCTTCATCTTCACAGCGGAGTTCGTCCAGCGGCACACACAGGCCGCGCTCCATTCGCAGCATGCCGGAGTCTCCTCTGCTATTTTCTGCACAAAATTTGGCAATTCTGCGCAGGGGGAAATTCTGTGCAAATTCTGCGCTCCGTAGTAGCGCAGAATTCCCCCAGCACTAATTACTGGCTGCAGGGTTGAGTAGAGTATTTAAGCAGTTACAGTGCTCCTCATGATCTTAGGCAAGTCACTTTGCCCTCCATTGCTTCAGGCACAAACGTAAGAGCTGATAAAATAAACTGTGCACTGAAGTTCAGAGCAGTTTCTTAATGCACATGCTAAATTTTTTTTTTTTAACTCCCGATGCAGTAAGCTAATGGAACTCTAATGCATCAAGAATTTAAAAGGTACACAAACTTGAAAATATGAGTAAAAATGCTTAGTGTGCAAACAAACATCATTCATGTACATAAACTATGTTTTCTGCACAGAAATAATTTTCGTATGCAGAAAGCGTATTTTCTGTAGGGTCATTCCACATCAAGTGGACCAGGGATCCATTCTCATCCTCCTCCAAATTGAACAAAATTTTGTATGGATATTCTCTACGGTCTCAAACAAAACTGACTAAATTCTTCACCTGCATCTCCATTGGTTGGAGAGCTAGAGGTAGTTGAATGGAGGTCACGGTACCATGCTCCACACAACCTAAAATGTCCATTTTGTCCTGATGCTGCAGCCTGACAGCACCTCTCAGGGGTCTGAGATTTTGTGGATTAGTACAACCTCTGGTGGTAAGTCCCACTGCAAAGTTTGGAACATAACATGAGCTTGCCTCCCTTTTTATGGGCCAGCAAAGTATGTGAAAAATGTTACAAAAGAAATATAAGGTCTACTTTGACTCCTCATTGTTCCTGACCTATACTTTGATTCAGGCCCTGACTGGACCAGTAGACATGGCCCATGGCTTATATGTATAAGATTTGCACTAAGAGATTTTGCAGGCAACTGGAAGCAAA